>NC_140593.1:1054722127-1056044627 GCF_964204655.1 Triturus cristatus | reverse complement strand
TGGTAGTGTTGGTATTGGTGTTGGTGGTATACCGATGGTGTTGGTATTGATGTTGGCGGTATTGGTGGTGGTGGTGGTATTGGTAGTGGAGGTATTAGTGGTAGTGGTATTGGTGGTGGTGGTATTGGTATTGGTGGTGGTGGTATTGCTGGTGGTATTGCTGGTGGTATTGGTGGTGGTGGTATTGGTGGTGGTGTTGAACAAAAAAAACAGGCTTTTGAAAACAACCCGTCAGGTGGCTTTAGTACAGATGTCATGTAACACAGATGTGCTGTTGTCAGCCTCAGCCCATTAGCACAGGATTCTGTACTACCTGGAATTCACATGACTTAATTTGTTAATCATTTCTAAATCGATTTTACTTGGGGGGGTTTGAAACAGACTCGAGATAATGCTGGGTTAAAGTGATTGAAAGCAGGCACCCATGTTACGGGGGCAGCCGTGCTGCTTAAAAAACACAAGCGGTTTCAGCTGAAGCAGCGCATGTCCGGCATGCAGTAAGAGACACTCAATAAAGTAAATAGTTCTTACAGACTAAATAACAGGTCCAATGAAACAACCGAAGTAAAGGGACTAGTCGCCATGGGATGGTACAAATGAAGACAAGGCCATACTAAGGAGGGACTAACAAGCCTATTAACAAATCCGAAGGCAGCATTTACGAAAGACAATGACACAAGCCAAAGAAAAATATGGGAGAAGAGTGGGCGCAGCTTCTCTCCCATACTCTACTACAGCAGTCTCTCAAAGCGAGCACGGCATGCGCGCTGCCGCTAGGCTCGACCTAAAAATATCAGGTTAAATGAATTAACTTTACACACTGAAGGTACATAAAAAAGCGCAGCTGGGTTTTGCTCTTTACACACTGAAGGTACATAAAAAAGCGCAGCTGGGTTTTGCTCTGAGCCAGAGCAGCCCATCATGATAAAGCACTTGGTGTTCATCTATACTTCCTCTTCCTAAACAGGTCACGTTAAACATGAATTCAATTCCAGATCCAGTATATTTTTGTAAAAACAATCATTTATTTTAGTAAAAAAGATTGCATCATTTTGTTAATTCACCACATTTGAAATTTGCCAATCTGGAGATATTAGACCGGTGTTTCAGATGTTTGACAGTCAAGTTATTCCATCCCTTTGGTTCAGCAGATTATGTGTAAATGCTCTGGTTAGACTATCGGCCCTTTTAAGAGGTGTGACTTAAAGTTATCCAGATTGGTGCACCTGCACTGGTTCAATCTTTCTAGTTTGCGCCCTCCTCCTTTTCTATGTTCCATGTTTTAGAAGTTCTTAGCTTGTAAGAAGAGGATTTTGGTTCCTTTATCCTTTGTTGGGATCTGGTTGTCTCTGTTACTACGCCAAATCACTAATCATAGAAGCTTTAATTAAGCTCTTTTAGCACACATATTTATTTTATTTCTTTTCATAGCATTTTATGAATTAGTCTCATGGCAGTCCTAGCGCCAAGTCATTCATTCCCTTTCTCACTCACAATTTTTTTTTTCCACAAAAATGAAGTAGTGCCTTGCATCAACCAGGGATAATGTCCTAGGGCCCATGAGCTTATTTATCATTTTTTTTTATGCTTTACTCCCCTAGTTGCTCTGCTAAAGGAACTTCTGGTACTTTTTTCCGTTTTGCATCGAGTACTGTTTGGGACAGTGTTTATATATATTCACACAGCATTTCTATAAGAATGACATAAATGATCTAAGATATAGGATCGACTTTTGGTTAAGCTTAGTGTAAACACTTGATTTAAATTGAAAACAAATCTAGTACAGCAATTCACCTAATGTAAATAGTGTTTGAATAAGTCTAGTAGCATTGGCCTATGTTTGCAGCCAAATGATAATTCTAATGCAATACCATTGTGTGTTGAAGCTAAATTGCACTTATTACAAAACCTACTATTTGTTGATGTCATTAAAGTTAGTCTCTCTTTCACACATGTTTTAAACAACTCACCAAGAACATAACAGAAACATTGTGGCATCCCCTTGTAATCCTATTCTCTATTAGTTTATATGGGCATATGACCTTAAATATCACTGAAATAGCTATAATATTCTTAAGGTATACAGTCTAGTTCTTTTGTTATGGAGTGTGCTTCAATCAAAGGCTCTTTTATGAGGCAACCTAACAGGATAATAAGTACATGTGAAAATATGGGTTATTATTTTAAAAATAGTTTTACGGTACTGTGGTACTCTCTAGAGACCTACGCGATAATTCCAAGGTATACTAGATAAAAAAATACAGTTAGCCATTTCCAAATATTATACATATCACTACAATACTGAACTATTTATTAATACAAGTAGACGACAGAATTTATTTTTAAAGTGATTGTTAAGGTGTATTGCAAAACACTGTCCAACTGCTGTATAAAACAACATGGCTGCCTTCATGTTTTGGAAAAGAACACATTAGCCAATCAGATAATCACTTGGCATTGCTATGTATCAAAGAGGTGCAGCGGTGCTACTGTGGCCACATATATACCTAAAAAAAATACACTGCATGTTAGGATTTATTTCCTCTACTTGCCTGCACTACCCTACAGACTCATCTACACACCCTAGTAATACTGCCAAATGTCAGAAAAACCCAGCTGACGGTTTTCGCACTTTGCAAAATTCAAAAGTTTATAGAAAATGTATTGGATTAGAAGCCCAGTTTGAGATCCTTCTTTTTTCTTTGCACCTCACCATAAAACAGCGAGAAACTTTCAGGACTCCAAAAATGAAACAGGGGCACCAGGTCTGAAAAGTTTTGTGCACATGTGTCAAACAGGTACAAACTTATTAAGGGACAAAAATCAAAAAAGTCCCTCTCTCTGATCACTATAACTATAACCTACAGAATGGCTACATATATATATATATATATATTTATAACGAGCAATAATATCCTTAAGAGGGGATCAACTTGTGCTGGTGCCGGCGTCGAGGAAAGGACCTGTAGTCACCTGTTAAAAAGGGATCTGTTTTGCTGGTGGTACCCATACCTAATAAAGGCCTTCGGCTTAGCACTACTGTTCGAGTGCTTCTTACCTGGTCGGGCACCTTTGGAGCATGAATATTTGGCGACGGCCCAGTCGCCGAGAGTGCACCACCCCGCGATCCTGGGGGCCACGGGGGCCGGTGTTTACCGGTCTTCATGTGTGGAGCAACAGTGCAGGATTGAGGACACGCCCGCAAACAGCGGCCCATTGAGGGCTAGAAATTTCCAACTGTGAATCGCGCTCCATCTGTGGCAATTAACAGTTCTGACACTACAACTCCCATAATCCTGTGCACAGTCTCATCTGAGCAGCCCATGTGGGGCGGGCAATTACGGATATTTAAGGAGGAGGCGTGACCAGAACGCGCTTACTTTACCGCCGGAGCCTCTGAGGAAGGAGTCATGAGACTTTGAAACGCGTCAGGCATTGACGGCAGGACAGCTGTTAAAAAGGGATCTGTTTTGCTGGTGGTATCCATACCTAATAAAGGCCTTCGGCTTAGCACTGCTGTTTGAGTGCTTCTTACCTGGTCGGGCACCTTTGGAGCATGAATATTTGGCGATGGCCCAGTCGCCACGAGTGCACCACCCCGTGATCCTGGGGGCCACGGGGGCCGGTATTTACCGGTCTTCATGTGTGGCGCAACAGTGCAGGATTGAGGACACGCCCGCAAACAGCGGCCCATTGAGGGCTAGAAATTTCCAACTGTGAATCGCGCTCCATCTGTGGCAATGAACTGTTCTGACACTACAACTCCCATAATCCTGTGCACAGTCTCATCTGAGCAGCCCATGTGGGGCGGGCAATTACGGATATTTAAGGAGGAGGCGTGACCAGAACGCGCTTACTTTACCGCCGGAGCCTCTGAGGAAGGAGTCATGAGACTTTGAAACGCGTCAGGCATTGACGGCGGGACAGCTGTTAAAAAGGGATCTGTTTTGCTGGTGGTATCCATACCTAATAAAGGCCTTCGGCTTAGCACTGCTGTTCGAGTGCTTCTTACCTGGTGGGGCACCCTTGGAGCATGAATATTTGGCGACGGCCCAGTCACCGAGAGTGCACCACCCCGTGATCCTGGGGGCCACGGGGGCCGGTATTTACCGGTCTTCATGTGTGGAGCAACAGTGCAGGATTGAGGACACGCCCGCAAACAGCGGCCCATTGAGGGCTAGAAATTTCCAACTGTGAATCGCGCTCCATCTGTGGCAATGAACAGTTCTGACACTACAACTCCCATAATCCTGTGCACAGTCTCATCTGAGCAGCCCATGTGGGGCGGGCAATTACGGATATTTAAGGAGGAGGCGTGACCAGAACGCGCTTACTTTACCGCCGGAGCCTCTGAGGAAGGAGTCATGAGACTTTGAAACGCGTCAGGCATTGACGGCAGGACAGCTGTTAAAAAGGGATCTGTTTTGCTGGTGGTATCCATACCTAATAAAGGCCTTCGGCTTAGCACTGCTGTTTGAGTGCTTCTTACCTGGTCGGGCACCTTTGGAGCATGAATATTTGGCGATGGCCCAGTCGCCACGAGTGCACCACCCCGTGATCCTGGGGGCCACGGGGGCCGGTATTTACCGGTCTTCATGTGTGGAGCAACAGTGCAGGATTGAGGACACGCCCGCAAACAGCGGCCCATTGAGGACTAGAAATTTCCAACTGTGAATCACGCTCCATCTGTGGCAATGAACTGTTCTGACACTACAACTCCCATAATCCTGTGCACAGTCTCATCTGAGCAGCCCATGTGGGGCGGGCAATTACGGATATTTAAGGAGGAGGCGTGACCAGAACGCGCTTACTTTACCGCCGGAGCCTCTGAGGAAGGAGTCATGAGACTTTGAAACGCGTCAGGCATTGACGGCGGGACAGCTGTTAAAAAGGGATCTGTTTTGCTGGTGGTATCCATACCTAATAAAGGCCTTCGGCTTAGCACTGCTGTTCGAGTGCTTCTTACCTGGTGGGGCACCCTTGGAGCATGAATATTTGGCGACGGCCCAGTCACCGAGAGTGCACCACCCCGTGATCCTGGGGGCCACGGGGGCCGGTATTTACCGGTCTTCATGTGTGGAGCAACAGTGCAGGATTGAGGACACGCCCGCAAACAGCGGCCCATTGAGGGCTAGAAATTTCCAACTGTGAATCGCGCTCCATCTGTGCCAATGAACTGTACTGACACTACAACTCCCATAATCCTGTGCACAGTCTCATCTGAGCAGTCCATGTGGGGCGGGCAATTACGGATATTTAAGGAGGAGGCATGACCAGAACGCCCTTACTTTACCGCCGGAGCCTCTGAGGAAGGAGTCATGAGACTTTGAAACGCGTCAGGCATTGACGGCGGGACAGCTGTTAAAAAGGGATCTGTTTTGCTGGTGGTATCCATACCTAATAAAGGCCTTCGGCTTAGCACTGCTGTTCGAGTGCTTCTTACCTGGTGGGGCACCCTTGGAGCATGAATATTTGGCGACGGCCCAGTCACCGAGAGTGCACCACCCCGTGATCCTGGGGGCCACGGGGGCCGGTATTTACCGGTCTTCATGTGTGGAGCAACAGTGCAGGATTGAGGACACGCCCGCAAACAGCGGCCCATTGAGGGCTAGAAATTTCCAACTGTGAATCGCGCTCCATCTGTGCCAATGAACTGTACTGACACTACAACTCCCATAATCCTGTGCACAGTCTCATCTGAGCAGTCCATGTGGGGCGGGCAATTACGGATATTTAAGGAGGAGGCATGACCAGAACGCCCTTACTTTACCGCCGGAGCCTCTGAGGAAGGAGTCATGAGACTTTGAAACGCGTCAGGCATTGACGGCGGGACAGCTGTTAAAAAGGGATCTGTTTTGCTGGTGGTATCCATACCTAATAAAGGCCTTCGGCAAAGCACTGCTGTTCGAGTGCTTCTTACCTGGTCGGGCACCTTTGGAGCATGAATATATATATATATATATATATATATATATATATATATATATATATATATATATATATATAAAACACCAAGGTCTGAAGGTGCTAAAGGTAATACTACCTGCAGCTTTCATACTGTGGTGAAAACATTACAGATAGTCCATTTCTGAAGGAAAACAAGCACATGTACCAGGTGCACATAGTCTTGTATGTTAAGTAGAAATTGAATGCTGTGACGATTCTTTCTAATAACTCAAGGCTGCTTACAATACTTAGTATGTAGAATTTTTACCCTGCTGGAATCTCTTTCTGCAATACCAAAAAACTTGGGTGGAACATAATGAACACAAGTCAACTGTCACCTGCATGCTCTTACTCTTCAATACAAAGATTTATAATGTGCTCAATACCTCTACACACCTATGGTGCATTAGGAGTATGTGCGTTTTGTAAACACTTATACTGATTATACTGATTAGCTAGACATTGGCTGTACAAAATTAGGTTGAAAAGTAATATGGTTGTTAGTCGCCACTATGTGAAATATAAAACAAACTAACACACTCATTGAAATAGGTCATCAGTGATGTCTTCCATGATGTCATTTGAGATGTCGTGAGTGATGAGTGATGTCATAGAACATGTCATGGGTGTGGTTATATATGAGGTCATAAGCAGTGCATGGCGGGGGTGCAAGTTCTAGTTAGCGCTACTAAACATAACTGGTGAATTTCTGTGAATTTCTGTGTTCTTTTTTTTTTACATTAAGGGCCTGATTCCGATCCCATTAGGAAAGCCCTCCAAACGACTTGGCTCAGGAGAGCTTTCCAAGCGAATTGTGTTCCGGAAGTCCGTGCGACCGATTTGAATGCATCTGTATAGTGACGGACTCGGTTCGCTCGGACTCCCATTGAACTCTATGCGAGCCTGTGTACTGAACGCGTACACTGGCTCCCATTGCAAAAAGGGGTGGGTGGGAAAAAGTGTGCACCCTGTGGTGGGCACCCCATGGTGGCCAACACACTGTGCATGGTTGGGTAAAGGAGACCCATGGGTACCCCCATGGGCCCGATTTGGGGGGCCCCGAGTGAAGGGGGCTAGCTAAGGGCCCCAACAGTCCGATTCCGGAAGCCTTTTCGAACTGGGCAAACCGAATCAGAAAGGTTGTCCGAATTGTTCATTGTACTTGCTCGCTTGGAAAACCTAATCCATAGAGCTGTATGAATCGGCTCCGGAGGGCTCCATCTCTCCGAATGCCTTCCGGAACCGATTCCGTCAGCGCTAAGGCTTTCCAGGCATCGAACTTGGTCGTTCGGAACTGTGAATGATTCGGTCGGAAACAAGGGCTCCGGATCGGTTTAGCCAATTCCGACAACTATTCGGAGCCCTTCCGACCGAGATCGGAATCGACCCCAAAGTACTATTTAATTATGATACGTAAATCCAACCCCCAGATGTGCACGGCTGTGATGGGTTGGCCACAAGGCTTAGCTGTGGCCAACCCCCGTAAAGGCAGCCAACCCCACACTATGCAGGGCCTTCAGCCCTGCGCTGTGGGTTGGCTTCAAGGAGTGGACAGTGGCCAGGCCCTGTGGCCAAACCCCCCTAAGGTAGCCAAACCCACACTCCATACTGCCTTCAGCCATGCATGGGGTCCCAGGGCCATTTTTTTTCAAGCACATGGCTCCCTTTTCTGAGCCTTATTCGGCCCCAGGGACATCAGCCCTTGGGACATTATTTTTATTAAGGGGGAGGAGGGCCACATGGTCCTCCTCCCCAAGTTTTATTAGGCCCTGCGGGCCAGGTACCCAGGGCATTTTATTTTTTAATTAAGGGGGGCTGCATGGATCCTCTCCCCAAGCCTTTTTAGGCCTTAGGGACCCCATCTCCCAGGGTCATTTATTTTCATTAAATAGGAGGGGGGATGCATGGTCCCCCTCTCTTAGTGTTATTAGGCCCAGGGATCCCATGGCCAGGGCCATTTCTAAAACTGAAGGGCAGGGGGCTGCGTAGTCCCCCTCCCTGATCCTTGCTAGACCCTGGGGACTCACCCCCCAGGGTCATTACTAAAAATAAAGATGAGGAGAGCCGCGTGGCCCCCCTCAACCCCCCACAGCCCCTGGGACTACCACCTCACTGGGGCAATGAATACTGTAAACGCGGGGGCGCTACCTCCCCAGGGCACACTGTTTTCTTAAAGAAATGAGGGGGAGGACCTACTGCCACCCCCGCTGCCCTGGGTACCGCCACCTCCCCGGGGCACATACATTATAAAAAAAGCGAGGGAGGCCCTATGACCTCCCCACAATCCTGGAGATCGCCACTTCCCCAGGGCACAAACACAACAAAGAAGGGGGTCCTTTGCGGACCCTTAGCCCCAGAGGCCACCACCACCCTGGGCTACAGTTAACATTGGAAGGGGGCCATGCGGCCCCACCTTCTGTAGCTCTAGATGGCCTTGGGGACCGCCACCCCCAGGGCCGGCTCCAACAATGTTCCAGAATGCCCACCCCAGGACATCACATTTTTCTATGACTGGGTGGGAGCCATGCTCCCGCTAACCAAAGCAAACTTAGCTCTGCTTTCAGCAAGCGAGACCAGAAAATGACCTTGCTTGCTGAGCATAACTGTTTCCCTGCCTGATGTCGAGCGAGCAGGGAAACAGACAAATTGCTTTGAGATCCAGGGAGCTGCATGTTCAAGCAATGCTGCAGGAGGCGGGGGCTGGCAGGGACCATGGGGAGCATTGAGGCTCCCAATGCGGTCCCCAAGGAGAGGCCAGGCCCCGGGGGTTGGGAACCGAGGGGCAAAAACCGGCCTGGGGAGGGGGGCCACGCAGCCCACCTCCCCTTTAAAAAAAATATATAAATAAAGGCCGGGCCTCGGGATGGGATCCCCGGGCCCCAAATCGGCCCGGGAGTGAGGCCACGCACCCCCCTTTCTTGTTTAAAAAATCAAAATAAAGGCCAGGCCCCAGCGGATGGGGTGTCCGGGGCTAAAATCGGCCCAGGGGAGAGGGGCCACTGGGCCCCCCTTCCTTTAATTAAAAAAAGATACACTGGGCCCTGGAGGATGGGTTCCCCGGGTCGTAAACGGCCCTGGGTGGGGGGCTACGTGGCCTCCCTCCCCATTCTAAAAAACACTTGTCCCTGGGGGATGGGAACCCTGGGGCCCAATATGGCCCAGGAAAGGGGGGCCGCACCGCCCCATTTTTTCATTCCCTCTTTCTACACCACTCTGTAAACACACCTCTTGGTGCACTGCTGGTGGTGGGATGATGTCCCTATGGTTCCAGAGGGTCCTTGGGGGCCAACTACCCCTCCTGTTACTTCCAGTAAGTTCCACAGAGAGTGATTGCTTTGAGGATTTTGGAGGCCATGCACCCATTCTCCACCACTCTGCAAAAATCTCCTCCTGGTGCAATACTGGTTGGGGGATGAAGTCCTCTTTGATGCTGAGGGACCTTGGGGGCCACAAAGCCCTCCTGTTGCCTCCAGTAAGTTCCTTTCAGCGGGGTCCAAGATAGCTGGTCAGAGGCCCCACCCCCTTTCTCTGCCACTCTGCAAATGCAACTACAAGTTAAACAAGCATTAAAAATGCAATAGGTCTCGCCTTTCATTAAGTTAAAGCCATTTGCTTTGCTATACAATACCATTAGCAAAGCAAATGGCTTTAACTTAATCAAAGGCGAGACCCATTGCATTTTCAATGCTTGTTTGCAGTGGCACCAGTTACACCCCCGGCGACCAGATACCTTATCGCTTCCTGCCACCTGTTACTGGACACAGATACAGGAAGAGTGGTGAGTCCTTGCACGGGGAAATACCTACCCAATCTTCCCGGCCCTCTAAATCCACAAGCCAGCAAGAGGCTGTGGCGTAATGGCCAGAGCTGCTGACTTTGGAGCTGGGGAGCCAGGTTCGAGTGTGGGTGTGGTCTCAACTTCCTGTCACTTAATCACCCTTTGCCCACTAAAAAAATTAATGTGTCCTTGTGTAATGTAACTGGTGCTTGTGCAAAGCGCCCTTGTACCTTCGGGTCAAGTTCGCGCTATATAAAAACTGCAACAAAATAAATAAACTCATGGTTCGTTTAATAGCTGTCTCACCTTCACCAGCTCAAGGAACACCCTTCTACGTTTCTTTCTCAACATCTGCAACCATTGGAATCCGATCCTGCAATCCACATTTAACCGGAAATGGGGGCACTTGGTGGCTTCCCACAATGCACCTCACCACTTCTGAGAAAGTGGTTTGCAGTCCCGACCTGTTTTGTCTGAGTTTGAGGGGGTGGCAACCCAAAGTAAATAAAAGGACCCTTTCCGGCTGGGGTGCCATTCCCTGGCTGCACTTAAAATGTTGGCTTCGGCGGGTTTAAAAACAAAACAAACAAGTCTGACTTATGGTGTAACATGCAGGTGCAGCTCAACATTTCATGATTTCGAGGTACATGAATTGACAAATTACATTCATTGTGGCGTAGCGGCCCGAGCTGCCGACTTTGGAATTGGGGAACTAGGTCCGAGTCTCTGAGTCAGCACCTGTGATTCTGGGCAAATCATTTAGGGCCTCATGTAGGTAAATAAAATTTACCGATTCTTAAATACCGAACCGTACCGAATCGGTATTTAAGAATCGGTAAGTTATATGTAGGTAACAATTCGGTAATATTTACCGAATTGGTAACATTCGGTATTCAAGAATCGGAATTTACCGAATCGGTAAATACCGCGGTGGTATTTACCGATTCGGTAAATACCGATTCGAAAAATACCGAATCGGAAAAACAAAATCACATGACTGTTTGAAACAGCCAATTCTGTGCCACCAAACCCCACCCAAGTAGGAAGTGGCCACACCCAGGCAGGTGCACTCAATCAACAGACTCAGGAGAGGCTGGGAGTGCAGAGGAGAGGCAGGGAGCCAGTGCCTGATTGTTGAGATCAAACTTCACTATGTCCAGCCAGAGGACAGGAGGGGAAAGGAGGCGCAAGGTGAAATTCAGCCCCAAGGAACTTCAGGTGCTAGTGGAGGAGGTGGTGAAGCAGCACCAGAAGCTTTTTGGGAGGCAATCCCTGCAAGTGGCAGAGTGTGAGAAGCGCACTATTTGGCTGGCAATCCAGGCGCAGGTAAATGCAGTGGGAGTGACCCACAGGGACATTGACGTACTAAAAAACGCTGGTACGACCTGCGCATCGTGACTAAGAGGAAGATGGGGGACATCCAGAAGGAGGCCAGCCGGACAGGAGGTGGAAGTAACAGGGCACCTGCCCTCACAGAACTGGAGGAGCTGGTGCAGTCGACAATCGAGCACGAGAGTGTTGTGGGCCTTGGGGATGCCGACAGCTCTGCCAGAGCCGCCACCCAACAAGGTAAGAGGAATGCACAGCAATGTAGCCCCCCCTACCCCTATCCCACATCCCCCATTGTGAAATGAGTATCCCACTCCAGTCCATGTGTTACTGCAGACAGGCAATGCATTATGGGAGATGTAGTCAGGGATCCCTCACCATGAACAGAATAGCACAGAACAATGATGCATGGTACACACATTAGCCTAAAGCAGACAGAGGACTATGTGAGAGTGTAACATCAATTTATTGTCAAGCTTGCAATGCATGCCTTCAGGTACACTGAGCTGATGTTGCCTTTCTGTCCACAGACGTAACATCGCGCAGGACTGCACATGGCACAGGAGAGGGGGCACACCGTCAAGCCAGTTCAGCTACGGGCAGCACAAGTTCTGGCCAGAGAGCGTTGCCACAGCCACCATCCCCAGTACCTGAGCCAGCATCCCCAGTACCTGAGCCAGCATCACCAGTACCTGAGCCAGCATCCCCAGTACCTGAGCCAGCATCACCACTCCTGCTGGAGTCACCGGCCACATCACCGCCTGCAATAGTGAGGTCGAGGAGGCGTGCTGCTGCCAGGCTGCGCGTGTTACACACATCATCTGATGACAGCAGTGGGCCGGAGCCAAATACTATGCCCCAGGATGGGAGACATACCACTGTGCCCTCCACCTCACAGGGAGAAGACACGCGTGCAGGACGGCCCCGCAGGTTTCGTGAGCAAAGTCCACCACCAATCGATCACAGCCATGGGGTCTTTGGGGGCCTTGAGGCCAACATGTTAAAACAACAGCGCCTGCAAACAAAGGCAGTCATTTCAGTACAGCGGCATGTGCGGGGACTGAGAACCACATTCAAACACATGGACAGGAACATCTGCGCAATGGCGGCGGGGATAACTGACATGGCAGCGGGCCTGCGGGACGTGTCACAGTCCATGCAGCTGTTGTGCAGCAAGTTGGACGCAGATAGAGCTGCAAGGCGCCGGGAACGGCAGAGGGGAGACAGGCACACCAGGGCACTCAACCGCCTGGCAACTGCAACATCACTACTCTGCCGGCGCTCAGTGAACATGCAGGAGGGCCTGACACACTGCAGCAGCGACGTCACTAGGGGGATGGTGCAGGTCACCAGTGCCCTGGAGGTCCTATTGACCAGTCAGGCGGCCACAAGTGGTGCAGGGGATGCTGCTGAAAGCATGGACACCAGCAGCAGGAGCAGCATCACACCCCCCGTCCCAGAAACACGCAGGAGCAGCAGGCGGCATGGGGCTGGCACCAGTGAGGAGGCTGAATCCGTGCCATCCCACAATGTAGCGCGTGGCCGCAAACTTTGATGCTGCACCGCGTAGCAATAGACTATTGGGTGACGTAACCCTGGACTTCACACTTGTGAATGAGCAATGTTGCCAGAATGGCATTATCCTTGTTTAGTGGCGTAGTGGCGCATTATTAAACTACGTCATTACAGACAACAACTGACTGTGTCCCCTTACTTACTCAGAAATAGTTGCATGTGATCTCTGCCCGTCTCGCTCTCCCATCTGTTGCTGTTGGCACTCCAGCAGCGTTGTCCTCTGGCTGACCTGATTCATCATCATTGTCCTCAAAATCTATTAGTTCCACCTCTGTACCTCTCTTTGTGGCAAGGTTGTGCAGCATTGCACAAGTGGCAATGATCTTGCAACAGATGATGGGTGTGTACTGGCGTGCACCTCCGCTTTTATAGAGGCAGCGGAACCTGCTCTTCAATAGTCCGAATGTGCGCTCCACCACATTACGTGTAGATTTGTGTGCCACATTATATCGTCTCTCACTCTGGGTTGATGGGTGTAGGTAGGGAGTGAGGATGAATGACCGGCAGGCATATGCACTGTCGCCTAGGTGAGTAAAAGGGAACCATCAGTCACATGCCTCAATACACTATGATTTGCAGGTTTCATGGGGCGTCACTGTTCATTACCTAGCAGGTATCCCTCTCCAAATTCTCCGGCAAGCAGTCGTGTGTAGATCCCACTGTTCTGGAAGATGTAGGAGTCGTGGGTGCTCCCAGGAAACTTCGCAACAATATCAGTGATGATGTTCCCTGCATCACAGATTACCTGCACATTGATGGAGTCGGTGGACTTTCTGTTCCTGTAGATGTGCTCAGTGGCAGCTGGTGGGCAGATTGGGATGTGTGTGCCATCAATACAGCCAATGACATGGGGGAACTGTGCCATGTGATAAAAGTCAGTTTTAGTTTTCTGCAGTTCAGCCTGTGTGTTTGGGAAGCTGATGTAGTGGTGCATTCTCTGCATCATGGCATCCAGGAACTTCCTGAAGAAACGGGACAGGCAACTCTGGGATACACCGCCCACCGCAGCTATCACCACCTGGTAACTTCCAGAAGCAAGTAGATGTAGGCTGCAGAGAACCTGCACATGTGGTGGTATGGCATGCGCCCTTCTTGTTGGCTGGTCCAGGAGTGGGTGCAGGTCCCTTATCAGGTCCATGATGGTTCTGGGTGTAGCCTGTACCTTTCATGTATCTCAGCCTCAGTCAGTTGGAAGAGTGTGATGCGCTGTCTGTATATGCGTTCCTCCCGTCTCCATATCCTCAGACCTGCTGCCTGTAGACGTAGGCGCCTTGCAATGACATACAGAGCGGCCATGTTGTCCACGCTGATGCATTTTGGGATTTATTTTATGCACTGTTGATGATTACCACCTGCTTTCAATCTGTGTTAATTACCGACTCTTAATTACCGAATTTCATGGATTTCTAAATTACCGAATTTACCTACATGTCTTTTTCCGTTTTACCACTTCATATTTACCACTTCATATTTACCGAATCGGAAAATATGTATTCGGTAAATATGAATCGGTATTTCAGAAATCGGTAAATATGAATCGGTATTTACCGCTTCATATTTACCGATTTTTGGTTTTTGGCCTCCTACATCTCACTTGACTAAATACCGGTCGGTAACGGAAAATTTACCGAATTTCGGCCGTTACCGACCGGTATTTGGCTACCTACATGAGGCCCTTAATCTCGCCATGCCCACAGAAAATGAATGTGACCCCCCGTGTAATGTATGTGGGGCTCATGTAAAGCGCTCCAGTACCTTAGAGTTGAGTTTGCGCTATATACAGCAGCAAAAAACTATTTAACCCGCTGCGTAACTCTGGATAAATGTAAAAATTCAAGCCATCTTTGCACGATGCACGTGTGCACGCCTGTAGCCTCTTGGCTGCGACTGTGTGCCCACTGCACACCTGGCTTTGCCATTCGGTCATGTTTTATTTGGCCCTTGTAACTTGTAAACCCCCAAGGCAGGGCCCACAATTTCTGTGGGATTTAACAGATGTTCTGCACCAGGCTCTGTTTACTGTGGGGCCTCACAGTGAGATGGGGCGGGGTTAGCAGCAGGGAATCTGGAGGGGGAAATGACTCCGAGGTGCCGGTGCTCCGCTCCCAATGGGGGGGTCAGTGGTGAAATACTGTAACCAGACACTGAGCCCCCCAAGGCCCTTTCTATGCCAATGGCCCCTCCCCCTCTCTGATTGTCTGGGGATCAGCAGGGTTCAAGCGGCCCACGGGTGAAGATTTGGGGCAAAATAATTAACTTTTGCAGCTTGAGAAGCGTTATCACATCTACATAATAAAACCCGCAACAATTCAAAACTCTGCACTGTCTATTTAAAGAGAAGCTTGCCTCTTGCTTGTTAATTACCTGGTACAAAAAACAAGCATTTGCAATGCAATTGGTTCAATTGCATTGCAAATGCTTAAGTTTAAAGCTGAGCACGGCGCCGCTTCACGGACACCGCGCTCGTTTTTTTCAATATATTTCTTAACTTTAACACTGAGCGCAGTGTCCTTGAAGCGGCCGCTGCGCTCAGTGTTAAAGTTAAGAAATATATCAATAATCCGAGTGCGGTGTCCGTGAAGCGGCGCATCGCTCAGTTTCAAATTAAAAAAAAGCCAAACACAAACAGATAGCGTACATACAAAAAGAAACCTATAACAACAAAGTAGCATAATAATAAGAATTGAATACAAAGTAGCGTACAACCATACAATGCATTCCACACAAAAACACATGCAGTGGTTTAAAAAAAAAAGTGCAGCAAGTTAATAAATAAGCCTACTGTGTCATGCCGCGCTAAGAGATCCAATCCCACTGGGCAGCGCCAAAAGGAGGGATTGAAATGCCTCCGGTGCAATCATTGCACTGCCTTTGGCATAATTTGTGATGCCAAACGACACACACGAATGAAAAATGCAGGCGGAGCTGAGACACGGCTTTGGAATCTGTATTGATTCCTTGAAGCCCTCTGCATGGCGAGAGCAGCGCATGGGCAGCTTTTGCCAGGCCGAGACCTAAACAATGGATATTCAATTAACAAACAAAACGTTAAAGGGACGTTATAGTTAGGAAATAGATTTTGAAAAACATTAGAAATTCACTGAACAAAACAAGGGTTACAGGGACATTATAGTTAGGACATAGATTTTGAAAAACTTTAGAAATTCACTGAAAAAAATGTAAGGTTACAGGAACGTTATAGTTAGGAAACAGAATTAAAAAAAACCTTAGAAATTCACTGAAAAAACAAAGTTTTCAGGGATGTTATGGTTAGGCTCAGATTTCTCTCACACAAAATCAGTGAAATTGAGCAGTTATAGTTACCTGACCTAACTATAACTTATGACCCCGCAATGCACTGCTTATGACCTCACATAGTACATCACTCATGACATGGTCAGTGACATCACTGATGACATACTGATGACATCTCAAATGATATCACTGATAACATCAACCACAGAACCACTCACACACCCACTCACACTCCCAACAACTTCTTGTATGCCCACTCACACACCCATACATCCACTCACATACCTATTCACAGACCCATACCAGTACTCATACATCTACTCATACAACCATTCACTTACCCATACAGCCACTCATACAACCACTCACTCACCCATACATCCACTCACATAGCCACACAGCCAACCATGCAGCTACTCTTACACCCACTTATTTATCTACACAGTCACTCACACATTCACTCACTCACACATAAAGCCTTTCACTCTAGCCACTCACTCACCCATACAAGCACTCACCCACTCACTTATCCATACAACCACTTACATACCCATTCACACATCCATACAAGCATGCACACATCTGCTCACTCACCCATACAGCCATTCACAGAGACACTTACTCCCAATACAGCCACTCACACACCAACTCACTTAACCAAACAGCCACTCACTCATCCATACAACCTGTTACACACTTAGTCACTCACTTATACAACCATTCAGACACCTACTCACTCACTCATACAGCCACTGACATACCCACTCACTCACCAATACAGCCACTCACACAGCATATCACTCACCCACACAGCTACTCACACATCCACTTATACACCCATACAGCTACTTACACACCCATAGACACAAGGATACAGTCACTCACATAATATATGTTTGAAGAAGTATCACTCAGTAGTAGTGCATCTAGCATACTAATTTAACTTTTGTAGTAAGTTACTATATATTTTTAACACAAATAAACTCTTAAAAACACACTCACTTGATGATGTCATCAGTGATGTTATTTGAGATGTCAACTGTGATGTCATCAGTGATGTCACTGACCATATCATGAGTGATGTAATATGTGAGGTCATAACCAGTGCATTGCAGGGGCATAGGTTATAGTTAGCTCAGGTAACTATAACCGCTGAATTTCACTGGTTTTGTACAAAAAGAATCTGAGCCTAACTATAAAGTCACTGCAACCTTTGGGTTTTTTCAGTGAATACATATATATTCACTGAAAAAACCAAAGGTTACAGGGGAGATATAGTTTAACAAAAACTTACACATTCACTGAGAAAAACAAAGGTTACAGGGCCGTTATAGTTAGGCTGACATTTCACTGAAACCAGAGAAATTCAGCAGTTATATTACCTGAGCTAACTATAACTCACGCCCCTGCAATGCACTGCTTATGACCTCAGATATTACATCACTCATGACATGACCAGTGACACCACTGATGACATCACTCACGATATCTCAAATTACATCACTGATGACATCATCCAGTGATTCTAAGTGTTTTTGAAAACGTAGTCAGTTTTATATATAGATAGTAAAGTAAGGGGCTGAAGGAGTGGTTGTATGGGTGAGTCAGTGAGTGTGTATATGGAGTATAGAAGAATCAGTGGGTATGTGAGAGACTGTAAATATGAGTGAATGCGTGGGTGTGAGTTTTTGTATAGGTTAGCAAGTGGTGTCTCAGTGGGTGTATGAGTAAGTGAGTAGGTGTGTGAGTAGGTGTATGGCTTAGTGAGTGGCTGTGTAAGTGGCTGCAATGATAACTGAGTAGATGAATGAGTGTGTGTATGTGTGGTTGTTCTGATGTGTCAGTGGTTGTAAATGTTGAATGAGATGGTGCATGAGTGACTGTATGGGTGAGTGAACACATAAGTAAGTGTCTGTATGGGTGAGCGAGAGGGGATATGAGCGGCTGTATGGGTATGTGAATTGGTGTGTAAGTGTATATATGGGTGACTGGGTGGCTGTATCAGTGGGTCTATTGTGAGTGAATGGCTATGTAAGTGGCTGTATAGGTGAGTATATGAGTGTGAGAGAGATTGTATGAGACAGTATGTGCTTGTGTCAGTGACTGTACATGTAAGCGAGTAGATGTGTTAGGGTATCTATGAGTAAGTTAGTTGGTGTGTGAGTAACTGTATGGATGAGTGAGAAACTGTATGGATGAACGAGTGACTGTATGGCTGAGAGAATAGGTGTGTCAGTACATGTATGAGTAAGTGAATCAGTGTATGAGTGGTTGTATGGGTATATGACTGGGTGTGTAATTATCTGTATGTGTGGATAACTAGATGTCTGAGTGGCTGTATTGGTAAGTGAGTAGGTGCATCAGTGGGTATACATTTGACTTAGTGGCTGTGTTAGTGGCTGTATGGGCGAGACGATGTGTGAGTGTTTCAATGGATCCGTGAGTAGGTGTGTAAGTGTTTGTATCATCTATAAATGAGTATATGAGTGGTTGTGGGGGATTGGGTACATGAGATCTTGTATGGGAATGTAAGCGGATGTGTGACTGGTTCTGTGGATGTTGTCATCAGTGATGTTATTTTAGATATCATTTGAGATGTCATGAGTGATGTCATGATTGATGTCACTGACCATGTCATGAGCGATGTAATATGTGAGGTCATAAGCAGTGCATTGCGGGTGCATGAGTTATAGTTAGCTCAGGTAACTATAACTGCTGAATTTCTCTGGATTTGTACAAGTGAAATGTCAGCCTAACTCTAACGTCCCTGTAACCTTTTGCTTTTCTCAGTGATTTTGTAAGGATTTGTTCATTTTATTTCCTATATAGAACATCCCTGTAACCGTTGGTTTTTAAGTCATTTCTAAGTTTTTTCAAATTCTATTGCCTAACTTGAACGTCCCTGTAACCTTGGTTTATTCAAATGAATTTCTGATTCTTTTATGCTAATTCCTAAGTATAAGTTCCCTATAAACTTTTGATTTTTTCAGTGAATTTTGAAAGTTATTTAAAATTCATATTTCCAATCATAACATCCCTATAATTTTTTTAATATTCAGTGATTTTTTAATGATTTTAAATTGTTTCGTAGCTATATCGTCCCAGTTTCTTACATTTCTTCAAAATTTTTCCTAAGATTTTTGTAACTTTATTCTGTACTGGCATATTATATATTACAGGTGTATAAAACGGCATTTATTTTTCTATTTTAGAGTGATGCTGCTTTTAATTTGTGTTAGGAATTTTTAGACCCCTTATATCAGCTGTCACAGAAATTTTCACCTCAGGAACTGTTTCCTAATCAATAAAATGGCAGCCGCAACTTTCTGTTAAGGTCGTGTCCAGTCAATGACAGCATTTGTGTTGGTGCGCACATTCACAGTTAATCGTGGACTAGTTGCGAAATTTCCTCGCCCACAGACATCACTATTTTTTTTCTTATTAAATTTCTCACGGACTATTGAATGGATTTGTACCAAATACCAAAAATCACAATCTGCGTAACAACATCTATGTTCCTGCCAAATATGTTGTAATTTCATCTGGCAGTTCGGGCTGTAGGTTCGACTCCAGGTCCTATGGGTATTAGCATGGGAAAACGTACTTTTTTAGCCCCCCTTTTCTCAACCCCTGCTTGGCAGATCGCCCTGAAACTTGCCATGCAAACAAGACTTACTATGACACTTTCTGGAAAATTTCATAAAGATTCGTCAACCGGGGCCAAAGATATAGGCAAGTCAAAAAACACTTTTCCTATGGAAACATGGTCCTAACTATAACTACCTACTGGCGACCGTATATATGCCAAAAATACTGAGAAGAAATAACATTCAGCAGTTGAGTCTCTTTTATCACAACTTCTTTTTCTCAAATGAAATCATTTTCAAACAGCAAACATGTATTTCGCGCACTCTGCGCTTCATCAGGGCTGTTACAAATGTAGAAAAGTACATATAAATGCCAAAATCATGAAATCATTGTACCTGGGCATCTTATTCCTAAAAAAATGCATAGTTTCACAAATTTGCAAAAATGTGCTCCGGCACTGCATGTACATCATGGGAAAAATCTCACATGTTCATTCTTTAATGGATTTTTTATGTGTGTTTCTATGATAGGTATTAACAAAGGAAAGTCATAAAAATGAATGAATGCATTTCGTACAAAGTTGTCTATCTCATGTATGTTTTCTTTTAAATGTAGACATCATGTGCTTGTTTACTTTCTATGTCTCAGAAGCTGTTTGCTCACTTCATTTGTTGTTGCCTGCAAATTACATATTTATTGTCACTTCCTCTAGTCTTAAATGATTTTACTACCAGGACCCAAACTATTTTAAGATATTCCACTAGGTTTTCTCACCTGTCAAAAGGTTGCATATAAACCAGATGAATTGTCATCTAAGGTTGCATCTTCTTCACACAAACTTCATAGGCGCCTCATGATATGGGAATCTAAAAATGAATCCCCCAGATGTTCAGTCCAATTTATTTGATATATCTGTATCTTTATCAGTTATTCATTGCTAAATTGCACGTTCCTATTCTTTTTTTTATTTAGATGCAAAACATAAAGGCTGCCTACTTTCCAGGTTCTATGCCCAGCTATGTTAGTTGTCCAAAGTCTGATTGTTTTTAAAGCTATGTCTGTGCACCTTAATTATGATTCTTTACACAATTACAGTGCTCGCATAACAATATTGACCTCACAATTGCACACTAATTTTAGATATGTCTATCAGTTAAACAACATCTTACGGCATGCATTTTGTTTGTTTGACATTTTGTATCAACCATTGTTGTCCCATTGCCTAGATTGGTTTTACAGTGGCAAATGTATTTAGTAATTTAAGAACCCCTGAAGTATTCAAGAGCTTTAAAAGCTTAATCTGCTTGCGCTACGCCTTCTACATCGCCAACATTGCTATATTAACCTTAAATTTGCATGCTACTTTTGAATATTATAACTATTGATAGAGTTACATCTTACGGCATGCTTTTTGGTTAGCTTAGCAGTTTGTATTAGCCATTGTTGCCCCATTAACCTAGATTAGGTTAGATTAGGTTAACGGTGCCATGTTTATTTAGTAATTTAGGAACCGCTAAAGAGCTTAAAAGCTCACAAAGCTTACTCTGCTCATGGTACAGCTTTCACATCGGCAAAATCGGTTTATGATTAAATTTGCATTTGAGTAATAAATTGAGAAACTTTGTCTCTCTACTTATTGCTTCACCCGCCCATCATCTTGCCTTCTACTTTGTTTCAACTTCCAGCACTCCTCTTATCTCCAGGGGCGTAGCTTCAGAGGGGTTGTCTGGGGTGTTACACCCCCTAATAAATGTATTTGCTGGTAAATATTTGGATACTTGTGATTTCAGCCAGATATGGTGATTTTACCAGGAATTTGTACATACACACAGACAAAAACACACATGCTCTCCCTTTCTCTGTTTTGAAAGTCGTCAAAAATGTTAGTAAGTTTACAAAATACTATGTTTAACCTCACTTAGTACCCCTACAGATCTACATTCCTCTCCCTTTCCTCTGCCCCTTAAGCCCCCTCATGCTCCCCACCCACGCTAAATGTATTTTAACATTATATGCCAGCGTGATTGTTTTAAAAATTGAAGCTCACACCCCCAATCTTACTGACCAAGCTACACCCCTGCTTATCTCTCTTTCTGCTCATCACGGACATGCATTATTCCTGCTGGTATATATATACCTCGCTAATTGCTCATTAAAAGCACCTGTGCTGATCCTCTGTTTTTTTAACAGCCGTTTCTTGAAATAAGAAATCTAGCAATATTGCTCATTATTATTTTTTTAGTTTCTAAATCTAAAAGGCACTGAAAAAGTAGTATTGATTTTGTTATCATAGGCTTTATTTTTAAATTACTCATGAACAAGAAAAATAACAAACTTATAATAAATGAATCTGTACAAAAGTTATCTGCAGTATATAAACTTTGAAGGTGCTTTTGTGCACCTCATTTACTCTGCCATTATGTTAACACTCTTCTGATATGCAGAGCTTCATCTTGGTAGTTATCTCATATTCATGTATTATTTGTCTCTCACCTTAAATGGGGCACAGTGGTATGGTTTACATACCATCGTTTTAAAACTAATCCAGTTTGGCTAATGACTAATTATTGGAAATATTAATTCCTGAGATTCACAGCAGTGTTGCCATTGTGTTATCCCTTTTTCAAGGCCATTCACTTTGTATCTGATACTTAAAAGCCACCGTTAATGAATCTGTGCTATTCTTATTAGGAGTGTCAAAATATATTTAAAATTATGCACTTCTCACATGTAACAAAAGATATTATTTTATACTTTAGAAATTATAAAAAAAAGAAAACAAATCCTTATAAAAAATGTGACCGGATCTATGAAGGAATTATTAAGAGATCAGTAGCAGAATTTAACCCTTAGGGGCCGATTCCGATCTCGCTGGGAAAAGGCTCCATCCGACTCGGTTCGGGAGGGCTTTCCGACCGACTCGTGCTCCAGGGCTCCGAGCTCTCGAGTACGATGCGAACAAGCGCTGACCAACACGGGTCGCTCAGAGCCCCATTGAAGTCAATGGGAGCCTGTTGTACGACGCGTACATAGGCTCCCATTGATGAAAAAGGTATGTTGCGCACAAGTGCGCCTCCTGCAGTGGGGACGCATCTGTGCCACCCGTGCCGTACATGCACGTGTAGGGGGGTCCATCGGGTCCCCCCTGTGACCGACTCATAAGGCTACGGGTGAAGGAGGGTCTGGTGCGGACCCCCGAAGACCGCTTCCCGGAGAGTTTACGTGTCGGAGGCTCCGACTCGATCCGGCTGTCCGAATCGTGCATCGAACTGGCTCGGTCGTAAATCACCTCAATTGCACAGCACGGTTTGCTTACAGACGAGACGTACGGAGCGGTTCGGACCTGGAAACGAGTCGGTCGGCGATTTTCGCGTTGCTCACATCGTACTTGCTCGCTCGTACAGCTGTACGAGTTGGTCAGAAAACACGCGTACGGCTCGTACTTTTTCCGGTTGGATCGCGTTCGGAGCCCTTCCGAGCGATATCGGAATCGGCCCCTAAGTGTTTTGTTCTGCTCCCTGGCTATAGCTTTGGCAAGAAAAAACATTACTTGTAGTCTGTATTCCTTATGCTTTGAAAAAATATTACATATTAAATATGTTTAGTTTTAAGCTAGTGACAGTCATAATGAATATGTCAATATTCATTTATACCTCTATAGCTTATCTCAATTTCTATTAAACTCTCTCTGCTTATCTATTGTTAGAGTTCAAATGTTATCAGAGCAATAGCAGAGTAAAATGTTCTTGGTTAATGTTGAGTACATACTGTACTGTCAGTAATTTGTTTATCCAAAACACTTTTTTTACCTAACATTTTTTCTAAGTCACTGCCTCTCCTATCTAGTGTGACATGTTCAATGCCAATAAAGCAAATTCCATCTATTTCTGATGTCTTGTGTGTGTCTCGAAAGTGTACAGCCATGAGATACTTATTGTCACAGTTATAAATTGCTCTTATGTGTTCCTTCCACCTGGTCTTAGGTTTTCTTACTGTGGAACCAATGCATTGTTTTCCACATATGCAAATCATTATGTATATGCAACTGCAAGTATTGCAGTTGATAAAGGAGGTAATATTGCATTGGACTGACTCTTTACTATCTTGAAATATGTTAGTGTGATCTGTTACATATTTACAGCAAATGCAGTTGCCACATCTATGTGAGCCTTCTGGAAATATGCATAGCCATGTTTGTTCCACTTTTACACCTTCCCTGGTGTCATTATAAAGTGCAGTGTCACTGGGACTCAGAATTGTTCTGAGTGCGGCCGCCTTCCTGTATACTAATAAGAGCTTGGAAGGTAACATTTCTTTCATACCTGTGTCCAGACCTAAGATTCCCCAATGCTTGTTGAGACTGTTGCATACGTTCCTGTTTTCCTCACTGTACGTAGTGATGAATTTTAAAGTTCTACTCTTGGTAGTTTTATTTTTAATCTTATCTCTTAGAAGATCTTCCCTTGTGATATCTTGTACTCTCTTTCTTGCTTTATAGATAACCTGTGTGTCATAACCTCTTTTTCTAAATATTGCTGTAATGTCACAGACCACTTTCTCAAATTCTTCTCGATTGCTGCAGTTTCATTTTGCACGTAGAGATTCCGCAAATGAGATATAAAAAAAGCTGAAACCCTTCTTGTTTTAAAACTCTGGCATATGATCCTCTCAGGTTTCGCGCCGGGACACTCTCTGGAGTAGCCGAGTGCGCTATAAATGCATATAACAATAACAATAACAATATTGTCTACTTGTCTCCTCAGGTAACCTGAACCTGTGTGTAGAATAGAATTGATAGATGTCGGTTTTCTATATAACATTGATTCAAGCTTCCCTTCTGCTATATAAAATTCTAAATCTAAGAAGCAGATTTTAGCCTTGCTGTATTTTAGAATCAGTGTGATGTTGTAGTGATTGTTATTCAGGAACTCATGAAAGGTTTTCAAAGCATCTTTACTCCCTTTCCAAATTATAAAGATGTCATCTATATACCGACCCCAGTATATCAAGTTCTCATCTGTGTTGTCATTCCAGAACCAGGCATTCTCCCTTTCAAACAGCCCCATAAATAGGTTTGCATAAAAGGGAGCAAACATTGAATCCAATGCAGTTCGAGGAGTCTGGTGATATAGATAATTTCTGTTAAAAAAATAGTTATTGGTAAGTACTATATCTACAAGGTCTAAAATCATATTAGAATGTTTCAGAAAACTGGCAGATTTAGTGAAAAAGAAATATTTGATAGCTTCTAGACCTCTTGAGTGTTCTATACTTGTGTAGAGGCTATTGACGTCCATAGCCACCATATAGTAATATTATTATAGTTATTAATAAATTATTCTTAAAACTTTTTTAGAAAGCACACAGAAACCCAATGGGTGTATCCCGGTGCTAGCGTCAGACAGGGACCGCCAGAACAAACAACTCAGAACAGCCATGTTTTCATCTTTCTTCAAAAGATCGTTGGTGAGGGGCATTGTCTCAGCTGTTCTGGGAGGGAGTTCCACAGCATGGGGCACTGATATGCAAATTAACACCCTCAAAGACGTGATAGTTTTACGGTTGGGATCCCACATAAGGACCGGCCATTGGAACAAAGGGAGTGGTCAGGCTGAGATGCTCTCACAAAGTCTTGTAGATAGGATGGGTTAACCCCTGCTCTTGCTCTGTGCACATAACACAAAGTTTTCAAAGAAATTCGCTTCTCTATTGAGAGCCAGAGCAACTCTTGCAACAGACCCTCTGCTGAGCTCCGCTTTGGAAGCCTGTAGAGCATTCTTGCTGCAGAGGTTTGGACCACCAGCAACCGTCTAATTGAGGATTTCTCCACCCCAAATAGAGTATGTTGCCATAATCCAATCTCACCATGATAAGTGCCTGTCATTGAGCACAAACCCCAGGTTCTCAACCTTAGGGGCTGGCTCTGGCAACGGTAATCCTTATCCCAAGTTATACAATTGATTAATCCTAGAAAATCCTTAGTATCTCTGATATAGGATGTCAGGGTTCAAACAAACTGTGCTAAATACATGTCTACATATTCTGACACATGGTCTGTGTGACTACCTATCCCTAAAATTATTGGTCGACCGGGAGTAACACTACCTCCTTTATGGATTTTCGGTAGAAAATAAATTATTGGGGTCTTTGCATTGTCCACCCACATATAATTGTATTTTTCAATATCAAGCAAATGTTTATCAACATAACTTTTCAGTTTCTTTTTGACCAGCATTTTAGACATTTCAAGTTTAGACATATCTACCTTTTGATAATGACATTGATCTGTCAATTGTCAATGTGCTTCATTGTGATAGTCTCTATGATTCAAAACCACAACATTGCCGCCTTTGGAGGCCTGTCTAATTATAATGGATTTATCAGAACGTAAATCTTGTAGTGTTTTGAATTCCTCTTTATTCAGATTTGAATCATAATTAGACAATACGCTTGTATGAAAATCTCGAATCACCATATTCTGAAAGATGTTCATGACATTATCTGCTTTTGTAGGAGGTATACATTTTGACTGAGTTTTAAGATCACTTGTCACACATACGTCTGTATCTATTTAAAGTTCTTTAGTAAAATCTTCAATATCACATTCTATATGTTCATCTAAACTAATTAATATACCAATATCAAGCAGTTCTTTTATAGAAATGTGACTGGCATCTTTACTGATACATATGGGAAGCTTAGTATTTTATCTAGTGTAATTCATTTTTTGATTCCCATATCTTGGGGCACCTATAAGGTTTGTGTGAAGAAGATGCAACTTTAGATGACAATTCATCTGGTTTATATGCTACCTTTTGATAGGTGAGAAAACCTAGTAGAATATCTTAAAATAGTTTGGGTCATGGTAGTGAAATCATTTAAGACTTGAGGAAGTGACAATAAACATGTGATTTTTTAGAATAACCTTTAATAATCTACTATGAAAATTGAGAATGAGGTTGCTTAAAAAGTATTGAAGAATGTCAAGTAAAACACAAATTTTTAAAATGGACCTGCAGCATCATCACGTCTAACGTTTATTGAAAGTAAGTGTCAATTCACCAAATATCTCTGAAATTAAATAGTTACTATATAGGTAATTTAGATTATAATTGAGTGCATTGATATAAATTTGCAGACAGCAACATATGAAGTGAACAAACAGCTACTGAGACATAACAAGGAAGCAAGTATATGAGGTCTACATATAAAAGAAAATATACATGAGACAGGAATCTTGTATAAAAGGTATTCATTCATTTTTATGACTTTAGTGTGTTAATAACAATCATAGAAACACACATATAAAATCCATTTACACATGAATATGTGTGATATTTCACATGGTGTACATGCATTAGGAATGAGACCGCACTAATTAGGTTTTTAGCTACATCATGACAACAAGGCTGCTTTTAATACATTGTTTAAACAGTTGTGGAGTACAACAGCTATAGGACTATAGTTTCAGAAAAGGTGTATGATAATAACAAAAAAAGCTGTTGGGGGATTGTCCTGGATATGACGTAGATCTGAATGCATAATTTACGTTCTGGAGAATGTTTTGTGTAATTAACTAGCTTGGTGAAAAGTAGGAAATGCAATGTTTAGATTAAGGGGCCCATTACGATGTTGGTGGGGCCGGTCCCACCGACATCT
Source organism: Triturus cristatus (assembly GCF_964204655.1). Lineage (NCBI taxonomy): Eukaryota > Metazoa > Chordata > Amphibia > Caudata > Salamandridae > Triturus > Triturus cristatus. Next base: position 1,056,017,497 of record NC_140593.1, on the reverse strand, counting down.
GTTACTGTGGTCCAACCGCATTGCCCCAGGGACAGGGAAAATGGGGGCAGCACCTTCATAGGCACCGCCGTGGGGATCACTATCCACCTTTCCACCAGCCATTTCACGTCGGTTCTTCTGACGTGAAAAGGCTGGTGGAAACACTTTTTTGGGGCCCTTAGAAGAGCCCCTGTTCCCAGTGGCCCTCCGCTATTGGCCCTGGGAGGCACCTGTGGTGCCCCCTAAACATCACTGCATCATGTGGCAGGCACCACATGGTGCCTGCCACAGGGTGCAGGGCTGTTTAAAAACATGCTTCTTTTCATTGGGGCTTTTGCTGCGGCCCTATTCTGGGCCGCAGCACAAGCCTCAATGCAAAGAGGCATGTTTTGTCGGATCGTAATTTGGTGAGCAGGACCACCGACTACCTGTTGGCCGGTCCCGTTCCCACAACGATGGCAGTCGGACGCTTGTGCGACCACCATCGTAATCAGCCCCTAAGAGTCCAAGAGACAAAGAAGATATAGTATTAGGTTGAGGATGATGTGTAAAACTATGTATGTTTTTTTAATAAGAAGCATAGGTACAATGTTTTCATGATGTCGGTATTTTTAAGTACTTTTCTACATTTGTAACAGCCCTGAAGAAGCGTAGCATGTGCAAAACAAGTGTTGACTGTTTTGAAAATAATTTCATTATATAATAAAAGAAGTTGTGACAGACTCAACTGTTGAATAATGTTATTTCTTCGCAGTATTTTTTGTTTATATTATATTTACCAAAACTGGTTGGGTACTAGTGTACTGAGAGTTCAGTGCCGCTCAATATTCCTGATACCCACAAGAATATATATATATATATGGTGGGAGGCCATTTCATTACAGAACTATCTGGATCAAGAGATGGCCCCAAGAGGTTTGAGAATTTTCATCACTCCCTCGTATGAGAAACCAAATCCCCAAATGCTTGAGGAATGGTCCTTGAACTTGGCACTTAGCTCCAGGCGTATGTTGGACATACTTATCAAATATGCCTGGAGCGATCGCGAGATCTTACTACAAGAAATTAAGGACCTATAAGAAGATCTTTCGAAAACTATGGAGATTGAGACTTTCAACAAGACTTTACTGAACATGAAGGAGAGACTGCACAAACATGAAGAGGACATTAAAGGGCGTAAACAAAGGAAACTAACCAGAGACAACACTGACTATGAAAGTGGAAGAATATTAACTTTCAGCAGGAAATATGATCATTTATATAAAGAGAAAGAAACATCGACAACAGCGATGGTCAGTATTATTGAAGGAGGTACATCTGAGGCATCCACAGTTAGCAAAACTGAGTCTGATGTATCGAAAGGAGAAACCTCAGGCGAAGAACGCAGTACTCGTACTATTACTATTTTAGACGAGTACAGGACAATGTGCAAAACGCGACAAACAACGAGGGACACGGAAACACCAAGGTCGAGAGGTCAGAGTGGACGGGGCCGAGGCAGAGGACGAGGGGACGGAGAAACAGATGCCAATGAATTCAAAAACAGTGGCAGAAGAGGCAGAGAAAGGGGCCGCATGGGAAGCAACAAGACGCGCTCCAAAAAGACATATTAATGGATCAAACTATGGACAATAAGGCTATTATTAATCTTTCTAAAAGACAACTTAGTGATATGGAGAAATACACACTGTGTTTAGGATTATCATTTTGTCCCTCATCCAGATTTAACTATGTTGAAACTAGGATAGACCTTTTTAAATATGTGAGGAAATTGAAATTAAAAAAATGGCACATATTGCGGCGACAACGATCTAGAGCTGAAACTAATATAGCAGAACAGGAGGTTCAAACTAGTGATCTTGACATAGGTGATATCGATACACTTACCACCATGTTTGAGCTTCACGGAGACACAGACACGATTATCCCTGTGACAAACGAATTAGCTATATTGGAGGAGATGGGTATCATAGGTGACTCTGCAGCAAACACTGGCTTTAGACACAGTTCAACATTTCTACCTACATTACCACATGATGGTATAGATACCTTTCATGATAATGTCACTAGGGCCCTGATTGAACTCAGACACAAACCTCACAACAAGAATAAAGCCAATAACAACTTGTCATTCAAACAAAGACAAATTTTGAGGTCACTAGTCAAGGACAGAGACATAGTTATTCGTCCTGCGGACAAGGGCTGTAATATTGTCATCCAGGATAGGGACCAATACATCACTGAGGCCCTACAACAGCTGGGTGACACTACTTTCTATACACAAATCACTAGAGAGACATACAATGACAGCATTGTTACGATATGGGATAAACTTACCATGTGGAGGGACAAAGATGTCCTCGAAGGAAGAAGGATTTTCCGAAGATACCGGTACTCTACTTACTGTCTAAGGTTCATAAAGATCCTGTTGTACCTCCAGGGCATCCGATTGTGTCATCCATAGGTAGTGTGGCCGAACACATATCTAAATATGTGGATCACTTCCTCAGGGAATATGTCATCAAACTCCCCAGTTACGTTAGGGATACTAAGGATTTTCTGAGTAAACTAGAAACGGTCAAATGGGAAAGCGATTTCCTTCTGATCACGTAAGATGTACATTCATTGTACACTATTATAGACCATCAACAAGGACTTGCCGCTTGTACACTCTTCCTTAAACAGAGACACATCAAATACTGGGAGCACAACCGTATGATCATCGAAATGACAGAATTTTGCCTCACCAATAATATCTTTGTTTTTGATGGCATTCTTTATAAGCAGATGATCGGAACCGCGATGGGTTCTTTCTTTGCTCCTAGTTTTGCGAATTTGTTCATGGGCCTCTGGGAGGAAGAGATATTCTCCGGTAAGACTGGCATCAAGAACCTGAACAAGATAGAACTGTGGCTCAGGTATATTGATGACCTGTTCATCATATGGAGAGGCAGTTGTACAGAGGCCCAAGAATTCATAGTGGAACTCAACATGAATGATCGCAATATACAACTCAAGGGCGACATTAGTGACAGCAATGTTGAATATCTGGATGTCAAAGTGGAGATTAGACAGAATCAGATATGCACTTCCCTTTTTCGCAAAACCACTGCAGGTAACAGTATTCTCCATGCCCCCAGCAGTCATCCTGACATTTTGAAATGGAGCATTCCATATGGAGAACTGCTGAGGGCAAAAAGGAATTGCAGCAGTACCGATGCATATGATAGGGAAAGTGCCAACATAATTGAAAGGTTTAAACTCAGAGTTTATCCCACTTGGGTCCTCAAAAAAGCCATTGACAGAGCAGAAAGGATAAACAGAAAGGACACACTTATGGACAAAACACCCAGCACAGAGGAGACAACAGAAAATGATACCAGGGTGATGATGACCTTCAATTCTGAATCAGACAGCATCAGGCACATTCTGTCACGCAATTGGGAGACACTCAAGAATGACAATAGCATAGGCCATACAATCAAGGATAGACCCAATATCACTTATAGACGGGGTAGGAACCTTAGAGATATGCTTGTGCATTGTGATATCACACCAGAACAGGACAGGGGTGTGCATAATCTCAAAGGATTTTTTCCCTGTGGGCACTGTAAGGCATGCTATACTAGTAATTTCCGTAATTAATTCGCACATGGTTCCAGCAGTAAAAAGATTACCCAATTTTTAACATGTAGCACTACTTTTGTGATATATGTGATTGAATGTCCCTGTGGGTTACATTACATAGGGAGCACCACTCTTATGGCCAAAAAAAGAATCCTGGAGCATAAACGTGCTCTTACGAATAAAGATCCCAAATACCCAGTAGCAAGTCACTATCTCGACAAACACTTTTCCAATTCCTCTCTATTAAAACATTTCATTTTGCAACAGATCCGGCTGTATCACAGAGGTGGTAACAAGGTACTTAAACTCAGACAAAAGGAGTCCAAATATATTGTGGATTTACGGACCAAGGCCCCTTGGGGTTTGAATCAGGATGAGGAACTTTAAATACATCTGAAGAAAGAATAGACTTATCAGATTTTCGTATTAGAATTGTGTTCTGTTTTGTGTCTCTTCACGAATTGCATGTTCTCTTCATGTGTCGTACTGTCTTGCTGTATGTTTTACCAGGTATAATCTTGATAAGCCTTCACCTCAATGAGTTTGTGCATTAGAAACTGTAAGCTATGGTAGAATAATTTCGTACTACATTTTAACCCTTCTAATTTTGTTTAATTTTGTTTCTTTTGCAGGAGAGAAGGAAGGTACCTATAAACTTTCACGGGTCGCCTAACCTTTTCTTCGACATCACTCTGAAATCACTTTAGACACTTTTGTGCACTATTTATCACGGACTGATATCACTGGCAATATGAATAGAGAGCATCATGATGAGACTGGTTGGCCTTTCTATTGAAGACTTTAAGCTGTTGGGTGAGATGCTAATTGCATAGTCCTTTGGAACTATAATTGGAGCGTTTTTATAAACATGAGAAACTACACATATTATTAATTGTGCATTAGGCAAAGCATTGTTTATTTATGTTGTGTTATTGGCATAGCACAGTAGCGAGAGTGATAACACATGAGCGCACTGTTCGCTGGATGTCAATAGGCACTTAGCTTTTTTACAGTCTAGATACTGCACTTACCATCATGATGTTTATTTTGTGTGTTATCCACACAGGATGTTACTGGTTTCACTGTGAACCACTTTACAATAATTTAGCGCCCAGCTCATTCAAATTGGGTACAGTCTCTAGGTGATGTTGTTCAGGCTGACTTGCACTTTGCATGATATAAGCGGTTGCGTAGGTGTGAGCACATTGTCACTCAATTCCCTCTGCTCCGTTTAAATGCAGCGCTCCTGATGATGTTCGGGTTGATTTGCACTTTGCATAATACAAGCGGTTGCGTAGGTGTGAGCACTTTGCCACTCATTTCCCTCGGCTCTGTTTAAATGCAGCGCTCCTGGTCCTAACTTTAACTTTGACCTACACTAATTTCCATGATGTACTACACTGAAAATGGTTTAACCAAGTTTGGTTCTTTCCTGTTTGTGCAATGTTTACGATGACAAGTGAACATGCAATGTCAAATCATTTTGCCTTTCACTGGAATGTGATGATTCTTTACACTGAGTATTAAGCGCAGGTTGGAACTCCAATATGGCCGCCAAACTCGAACAGTACTGTCCTATCTCTATGTTCTGTGCCTATGACGCGATGTCTGATGTTATAAGGTGCTTGCTTGTTTTGTGCACTGTATTGATGTGATCAAGGCTGCGGATGCAGTTGAAACACGTTGTGGTGGAATAATCCCGGTTGCATATTTACTTGGATAGTGTTTATCTTAAGCCTGAGAGCGCACTTATTTGGTGATTATTGGAATTAGAGTTTGCCAGCATGCTCCGCTGGCGTGTGCGCCCCCTTCCACGGGTGCCAGCTGTCTGGAAGGAGCTTTGGTATTAAGGATATATATATATATATATATATATATATATATATATATATATATATATATATATATATATATATATATATATATATATATATATATATATATATATATATATATATATATATATATATATATATATATATATGGACAGAACAGGTTCCCAAACTCCAGCAGGTAGGCGGAAACGGGTACAGACCACAACACGCTGAAGAGTATATTTCGTGCAAATTTATTCCATGTAGATCGGCATGACGCGTTTCGGCCGCGTTACCACGGCCTTGATCACATGACACGTTTAGGAACCAATCAAGATAGATATAGTGCAAAGTGGTTAACTTCCTCCCATATGGACCAATGGAATTACGACAGACAAAATAGCAAACTACAAGTATAGACAGGGTAAAAATGGAAGAAATACTTTGATTCAAATGAATCCGACTTACACACTAAAATATTTAAACAAATAATACCATAGTGGTAAAAAAAAACCATAAAACCCTGATTAATACACTGAACATAATTCCAAAGAAAACAAATGGCCATTAAATAAAAACAGTCAAATTGTAAAAATATCTAAATGAGAGGGAGGAAGCCACCTGAAAAAATTACAGATAGAGCTAATCATAAAGGGGTCATAGCGAAAAATACTCTAATGATAAACCTCCAAGTCACAAAAACACAGTTTGTTTAAATTTAAACAGAACCCTCTCGTTGCATTTACGTGTCATTAATGCTATCTGATTGCATGATATTGTTATTATGCACAGTACAGTTTTGATGGTAGATCCAATGTGGTTATTGACCAAAATCAAACCTCAAGGGCAAAGACATTTTTTTTTTCAATAATTGAATACATCCTAGTATGTTTAAAGAACCCCTGATTGTAACAAAGAATCTCATCCATTAACAATATCATGAACGAAACATATATTAGCGACAATCTCCAATAAAGTGCATGTGCAATAAATATTGAAATTCAAACAAGTTGGACGAATATTCATAATTTAAAACATTCTTCAACCATTAATAACATATCCCAGGATAAAGTAACCCCTACATATTAGTAAAGTGCAAGTGCACCTGTGCAAACATAGCAAACCATGTGCAAATAGCATAAGACTCAACAGCAAGAAGAAGGGGGGAGAACGGGTAGTCAGGATGAGAATACTAACATACAGTATTAGAACCTTACAGTACTAGGGATCAACTAGTTAAATAAATAAATAATAGGATATTCATAAAATCGTTCATAAAAACCGGACAATAAAACCTCAGTAAAAACCCAAAGACAACCCCAAAGGGGATAAAATCAGGTTAAAACCAAAGCACAGACCGACATCTATATATATATATTTCCCACACGGAAGTCGTCTTTCAGGAATAGAGAATGACTTCCAGCGGCACACCAAAGGACGAGTCCAATAAAGGAATTTATTGTCTCACAAACCAAACAGTACAACGCGTTTCGGCGAAGCCTTTGTCAAGTAGATGACCTACGCCCAATTCCCCATAGAAATAGGGGTCATGGTTTATGGACAGTGAGAAAATACTTGCGGTATGTAAACACTTTGGAGAAATAATCGTGAATCATGTAATCAGATATCTTACACTCGTTCCCTTGTAATTTAAGAAAACAATTATTCCAAATATACACACAGAAATATATAAAACCTCATACAATTGAAACCAATTCATTACTGGTATTCAACGTTTTTCGCATATTGACTATGTTGTGCCTGGAAACAAAAATTACCGTTTTTCACTGGTGCGCGTAAATAGTCACATGATTATAAACCATTGTTCATTGAATGTGCGCTACCCTTTTGTCGAGGCATAAACATTTTTCATATGCATGAATGGTAAAATAATTATACATTGTGCGTGCGATAACATATTTTCAAAACATGCAATTCATTGTATAATCAGTAAGGACAATCATTACTGCAGATTCAAAGTCCATAAGGTACAATCAAAAACACATAAATCATGATGAAAATTATCTGTAACCGGTAATGTACCCAAAATTTACATCGCGCCAACATTTAAGTGGTATATGCATATACATAAATTAAACGTAATGTACTCATTATAAGGCGCCCAACATTCATGTCATGTGATATGGACAATCAAATGAATCTTATTGCATGCATCTATTATAGTCCCACTGTCTATATGATTAGGGAATAGGTGTACTACTGTTTGAAGTGAAAATTTGTACAGTGATCCTAATTTCTACGGTGCATGGGTGATTAAAAAAGTGGATAGCAAAAAAGAGGAAGAAAGTGAAAAATCGAATTCTAAAGGGGAGTACAGAGATTGTTAATCAGGGTTAAACTGAATATTATTTGTTCATAACATGCAGACTTCCTACACTAAGCCTAGTGCGGTACAAAGGGGCTCAGGGTAGTTTTTTAATTATCTGTCATTTTACAGCCATCGAGTCCCTCACCCATGAAATGAAAACAATATCTTAAGAACCCCTGATATAAAAAGTGACTAGATAAAACAGCAAAAGCTGATCAACATTTCAGAAGACATGGAAAAGTGGTGGTTTCTTTCTGCATCATTTATAACCTATATGGGTGGCCAATTCCTCCCCATAGTTCATACCATTGGAGATTTTTGTATTCAGATCTATGATGTACTTGGATTCAGTTACTCGTAGGAATTTTTCCCGATCTCCACCTCTAGGGTTTGGTGGAATTCTGTCAATGCCGTAGAATTTAAGTAAATTTGCATTACTCTGGTGTTTCTCCTGAAAATGTCTTGCGACAGGGAAATTTAAATCGACATTGGTGACTGCCCTCATATGTTGCAACACACGTGTTTTTAGTTGTAATTTTGTGCTGCCCACGTAGTTTAAGCCACAAGGGCATTCCAAGACATAGATACTATGATCACTGGTGCATGTTATAAGTTTGTTAATTTCTTTTTTCTTTTTTCTATCCTGTCCCACAAAATAACTATCTCGATTCACACTGTGTTTACAGGCTTTACAGGAGTTACACTTCCTAAAACCCTTTGCCTTTCCTAACCATGTGGTGGTGCTGGGTGTTTGATGGTAACTATGGACTAGATGGTCTCGTAGTGATTTTTTCTATAGGTTATGGCAGGTGCTTTTCCTATATCAGAACCAATTATGGGATCCATCTCTATGAGTCCCCAATGTTTTCTCATGATGTTCTTTAACTGGTTGGACCTTACATTGAAAGTGGTAATTAATCTTGGTGCCCCACTGCTATCTGTCAATTTCTTTTTGGAAGAGAAGAGGGCTTTATTACGGGTAATTCCCTTAGCTTTTTTGTTTGCAGCTTCAATGATCTTGTATTTGTAACCTCTTTGTCTGAATCTTTCTGTCATAATATGTTGTTCTGTTTCAAAGTTGTTATTCGTACTGCAATTCCTTCGTGCCTGAAGGAATTCGCCAAAGGGAATACTGTTTTTTAAGGGGGCAGGATGACTACTACTGGCATGGAGTAAGGTATTTCCAGCCGTTTCCTTTCGGAAGAGATTGGTTATCATTTTGCCTCCCTCAATTCTAATTGCAACATCCAGGAACAGGCAATATGAATGGCTAATAGAATGGGTAAATTTAAGATTCAAGTCATTGTTCCCTAGCTCATTTATGAACTCCAGAGCTAGATCCACGGGGCCATCCCATATCAGGAACAGGTCATCAATGTACCTGATCCAGATAGGGATGTGCTCGGTGAATCTGTCATTGGTTTCCACCCAGACTACCCGTTCCTCCCACCAGCCAAGGAAAAGATTCGCCAGGCTGGGGGCAAAGCAAGTACCCATCGCCGTCCCTGCTTTCTGACAATACAGAATTTTATCAAAAAGATAAATATTTTCATTTAAGCAGTAGAGCATCATAGTTCTTAGCATCTGTGTGTGATCCCATAGGGAGATATGTCTTTCCTTCAGGAAGTACATGCATGCTTCAACTCCCTTCGTTTGTTCAATGCAGGTATATAATGAGCACACATCCAGTGCTATCATATGATAATTGTCTTCCCAAGTAATGTCATGAATGCGACGTAAAAAATCCGTGCTATCACGACAATAAGATCTTAATTTAGTCACATAAGGTGACAAGAATAAGTCTAGAAAAATTTAGGTATTTTCTAGCAATCCTCCATTGGAGGATACTATTGGTCTCCCTGGTGGTCTAGTCGGATGTTTGTGTATTTTCGGGAGTGAATAAAAGCAAGGGATACGTGGATTGTCAGTTTTCAGAAACAGATATTCCGCCTTATCCAACATTCCCACCTCCCACCATCCTTTCAATAAGTCATGATACTTGAGAATTGATGTCCTATATGTGTCCCAACTGATTTCTTCATAACAAGAAATATCACTCAGTTGTCTTAATGCCTCTTGGTTGTAATGTTCCACATCCATAATGATGACATTTCCACCCTTATCAGAGGGTTTTATAATTATGGTTTCATCATCCATTAATGTCTTGAAGGCATTTCTTTGGAACCTGGTTACATTGTCATGTTTTGATGTAGGACATTGTTCCCTCATTTTGATGATTTCTCGTACCATGACATTATTAAAAGCTTCAATGTTATCATATGGGACATTAGGATTGAAAGTTGATTTTGGTTCTTAACCCTGTGTGGTAGGTGGCATCTGGCCGAAAACCCAAAGTCGTCAGCATTCTGCTTTTTTCTCTGGAGGAAAAATCATTCATATCCTCCTCCATTTGATGTAAATCTAAGATAAGATTAGCATCCTCTAAGTTCAAGTCTGATGCTTCTTCCGTAAGACAACAAGACTTGTCCAAACATATATATATTTGATGTGATCAAGACAGTGTTTCACTGTCGAAACACGTAATGCTGATTTTTTAAAGAATGCTGATAACTTGAATACAATAAACTGCACTTGAAGAAAGAACACGCTGTGGTCCGTACCTGCTTCCTTGGGGGATCCCGGGCATAACAGGAATTTGGAATCTCATATATATATATATATATATATATATATATATATATATATATATATATATATATATATATATATATATATATATATATATATATATATATATATATATATATATCTACTGGCGGTCGCCAGTAGATAGTTATAGTTAGGATCGTGTTTCCATAGGAAATCCGCAACATTCTATTTGGAATAACTTTGGCGCCGATTGACGAATCCTCGCAACATTTTCAAAATAGGTGGGGCGCTCCGCTCCGCTCCTTCCCTGAAAGTCTCGGGGGGATTCGTCTAGCGGGGCTGAGAAAAAGGGGGGGTCCCAAAACGCGTTTTCCCCATGCATTTTTCCATAGGACCTTTAGTCCAAGCTACAGCCCGAACAGCTGAACAGAATTACTTGAAATTTGGCAGAGAGGTAGTCCTCAGGTCAGGGATGTGCCTTTTGCAGGTCTGGTGTAAATCTGTTCAGTAGTTCCTGAGAAAATAGCATTTAAATCAATATATATATCTATAAGCGCGCACCGTGCGCATACGGTAAAACTTACCGTACGCGCACGCTGCCGTGCGCGAGCGCGATTCTGATTGGTTGTTAGATCTTAGTAAACATTCGAATCGGTCGAAACCAGGAAGTGTCGGCCGCCATTTTGTCTCTCGCAGTCTGAGGGGGTGAAAAACAAAGGTGGAGAACGTGAAAAGGGGGCAGGGTGGACAGTTCCTGACCCCCTAGCCTTTGTCAGGGGGTCCCAGAAGGACCCCCAAGGGCCAAAATTTCCTTTAAATTTTTTGCGAAAAATCGCGGAGTACGCGTAGCGTGCGCATATGGTAGATACGGAAAAATTCCGCAAACTGCGTAATGTGGGTGCGTGGTGCGCGAAGCGCACCGCGTGCCCAAAGCGCGCGTACGGTACGCGCAGCTCACCGTGCGCGTACGGTACGCGCACGGTGAAAAAGCTTAAAAAAAAAACAAAAACATAACTTAGCATTTAAAAAACCGTACAAATTCACTGAAAAAAACATAGGTTTCACACACGTTATAGTTAGGAATTTGCATTTAAAAAGCCTTGCAAATTCACTTAAAAAACCATAGGTTTCACACATGTTATAGTTAGCTGGACATTTCACTCGTGAAAAACCATTGAAATTCCCCCGTTATAGTTGACATATGTGTCTTTCTGAAAAATAAATATTTGTAATATATGTATAGCTAAAAATTAATGGAAGAAGACATGGGTAAATAAGTGTCTAAATACAGTGATGTAATATCTGACGTCATCAGCAGAGGATTGCGGTCGCGTGAGTTATAGTTGCCTGCACTAATTATAACGGGGGAATTTCAATGGTTTTTCACGAGTGAAATGTCCAGCTAACTATAACCTGTGTGAAACCTATGGTTTTTTAAGTGAATATATATATATATATTGTGATCCGCCAGTCAGATAAGGGTGGCAATGTGGTTGTTTTGGACAGACAAAAATACCTGTTGGAAGGATTGAGACAGCTGCAGGATGTGAAGTGTTATTGTAAGACGGACATGGCAGAAGTACTAAAATCGAAGATTGCATATAGAGAGATCCTGGTTGGGTGGCAGGACAGGGGATTGTTAGAACAAGAAGAATTTAGTTACCTGTATTGCGCACACCCTAGAATACCTATTTTGTATCTATTGCCTAAGATACATAAGGATATGCAAAACCCACCAAGACGACCAATAGTGTCCTCGATTGGGTCATTATATGAGAACACTTCAAGGTTTATTGATTATTTTCTCAGACCTTATGTGGTTGCCCTACCCTCATATCTAAGGGACACAATGCACTTTTTGACCATTATTGATGGCATACATTGGGAGGCGGATTATACTCTGGTCTCTTTGGATGTTAGTAGCTTATATACTAGCATCCAACATGAACAGGGGTTACTAGCAATCCGGCACTTTTTCAAAACCAGATCCATTTCACTATTACACCACTCTTAAATGATATTGGAAATGATTGAGATCTGTCTCAAAAATAATTTTTTCATTTTCAATGACACCATCTATAAGCAGTCACAGGGCACAGCGATGGGCACCTGCTTCGCCCCCAGCTACGCGAACTTGTTCATGGGCTGGTGGGAGGAGCAGGTGGTGGCTTACATGCAGGAATTTAACAACGTTGCCCTGTGGCTGCGATATATTGATGATATTTTTTTCATCTGGTGTGGAGATGAAGATTCTGATCGAATCTTTATTGACAAACTGAATCTGAACACTTGTAATCTACAGTTCACTGAGAACATCAGTAGGAACTCTATGGAATTCCTGGATGTCCGCCTAGAGGTCGTAAACGACCAACTGACTTCCAGATTATTCCGCAAGGAAATGGCAGGTAATAGCATTTTGAATGCTAACAGCAGCCATCCAGGGAATTTGGTCCGAAGCATCCCGTATGGGGAATTGCTACGGGCCAAAAGGAACTGTAGTACTAAGGTGGCATATGAAAAAGAGATGGCAATTATGTGCCAGAGGTTCAGGTAGAGGGGTTATAGTGCCAAGATTGTGAAAGATGCTATTTCCAGGGTGGAGACAAAAACCCGCAATGAACTCATCTATCCCAAACAGAAAGAAACAAAAGAAGAAAAAATTAGATTTATCACCACTTTCTCAGGACAAGCCACTGAGATACGCAAGGTATTCAGAAAACATTGGCATGTGCTACTTACGGATGAACACCTTAAAAAAGATCTGAGTAGCAACCCACAGATCACGTTCAGAAAGAGTCGTTGTCTGGCAGATGAATTAAGCCATAATTACATCACTAACAATGAGGGTGATTTTAAGATCAACTATGGGGGCTTTAAGTGTTGCCGGAAATGTAAAGCTTGCAGAAACAGCACTGATTGTGTCAAGTTACAAGTACCCAACTCTAAAAGAGAATTTATCATCAAAAAGAATCTTACATGTAACACCACTCATTGCGTGTATGTGCTTATTTGCCCATGTGCCAAATGGTACATTGGCAGTACTAAACATGCAGCAAAAAAACGTGTGTTGGAGCATTTACGTGCCATATGTAATAACAACAGAGTGTACCCTATAGCCAGGCATTTTTTTGACCAGCACTTTCAAGATGAAACCAAGATGCGTATGGTGGTAATTGATTCTGTTGACTTGGGAATAAGAGGAGGTAACAGGGAACTACTGTTGAGGAAATTAGAATCTCGTTACATTGTGGATTTTGAAAGCCTCGCACCTAAAGGTCTAAATATGAGCGAGGAATTAGCCATACATCTGCAAGAATAAAAGAAGAATGATGGTCTGTTTAAGCTGTTTTAGACTCATTTTAAACTTTATATTTGTTTGTATTTCAGACGGTGTCACATGAACAGTGAGGAAGGAAGTCATATTCACTGTAATGATCATATGTATCAATTGTTTAGTATCTGTATGTATTAATTAGGGCTTTAATCTAGTAACATGTTTTGTTCTGATTGGAACGTAAGGGGCCAGATAGTATGCCTTTAAGCCCACTTGGGCATTACAGGAGCATGAAACTTTATTGAATTGACAAAGGGAGGTATTCCTATTTGTGGGCCTTCGCACTTGGACACAGGATGGGTTCTAACGATATGCGTGAAGGGAAGTCCCGTTTTTTACCAATCATATGGAGGCACAGAGGTTCCTATTAGGATTTGTGTATTTCCGCAATATGTTAGCAGGGACTGTGTGTTCACGCCCACTTGGGTCATTGGATTGGACACAAGAATGAAATTTACGCTATCGCTAAATATTTTGCGATATTATCTACAACTTTCTGCAATTGCTACTATAATGAAGCATTTTATTTCTTAGGATTTCATTATGTATTGGCCTTATACTGTGTTATGTACGATACTATTTAAGTGGAATAACTGTATTGAGATAACGTTACAAGATGGCCGCCTAAGTGACACCTACCCTGATGTTATGTGAAAGTCCGTCTTTTAATGAACTTATGTATTTAAACATGGTGGTTTGTTGCATTTTCGAGCGTGATCAAGCCGTAAAGGTGAAACGCGTCGTTTTGCACTTGGATATTAAAGAATCTGCATGCAACTTTGGAGTCCGAGTTTATTTTCGTCACGACGGGAGTAGGTGCTTTTCAAATATTAGGAAATCCGGTTTCCTGGCTCGGACCGCCCGCGACAGACCGATCCTATTAACGGAACTTGTGGTTTGGATTATATATATATATATATATATAAGGGCATTATTTCTGATACCCGCAAGAGAACATATATATATATATATTCATATATATATATATCATATAATATACGTCATGTGATCAAGGTCCCGTGTGGATCGAAACGCGTAATGGCGGTGGTGCTGGGCACATAATAAAGAAAAAGAAGCACTGCAAGTTTTGGGTTCGCTTCGTCTTTTCCACCACAGGAAGATAGAGACGAGTCTACATGATATATTATATATATATATATATATATATATATATATATATATATATATATATATTCACTGAAAAAACCATAGGTTTCAGGGGTGTTATAGTTAGCTGGACTTTTCACTTGCACAAAACCATTGAAATTCCCCCGTTATAGTTAGTTCAGCTAACTATAACTCACGAGCCCGCAATGCACTGCTGATGACGTCACATATTACATCACTCATGACATGGTCAGTGACATCACTCATGACATCACTGATGACATTACTGATGACATCATCCAGTGAATGTGTGTTTTTCTGAAAATTAAATATGTTTTATATATGTATATCTCAAGGTCGATGGAAGAATAAATGGGTATATAAGTGTCTAAATGGATGATTTGTTTTTGAAAAATTGATTGTGTAACTGACTGATTAAGTGTATCATAGTGAATACATGGCTTAGTGAGTAATGTTTAAACATGTAAATATCTGTATCAGTCTCTCACTTTGTGTATAAGTGGCTGCATGGGTTGGTGAGTAGCTACATGGGTGTCTATATAGGTTATTAGTTGGTTTTTTGAGTATCAGTCTGAGTGTCTGCATGGTTCGGTGGGGGGTATTACGTAGTGCATAGGTGCATGAATGAGTGACTCACTGTTTGTATGTGTTGAAGACAGCATGTGTGCAGGACTGTATGGGTGGATGAGTGTGTGTATGGGTGTGTTAGTGAGTGAATGACTGTCTCAGTAGTGTCTTTATGAGTAACTACATATGTTTTAAACTAGTATATGTGACTATTGGTGTATATAAGTGAGTATATGTGAGAGTGAGAGATTGAAAGAGTTCCTGTATGAATAAGTATGTGTTTCTATAAGTGATTGTTTAAAAGACTATGTGTAAGTTTCCCTAGAAGTAAGTGTGGTGGTGTGTGTATAACTGTTTATGCAAGTAAATGTATGTTTGATTCTTTAGTAGCATGAGTGACTATGTGTGTGAGTAACTCTATGGATGAGTGGCATTGTGTAACAGGATGTATAGGTATATGAGTACATATGATGAGTGAGTACATGTATGAGTGACTGTATTGGACTGTTGGTGAATGAGTGGATGTGTATGTGGATCTTAGAATTACTGAAGAGGTTGTTGTGACTGGTATTGGTATGTCCATTGTTTTGAAAATTTTAGTCTCTATTTTTGAATGTGTGTATCAAAGGTTATATTAGGGTGAGAGGAGGTCTGCCACTCTATCACAAGGATGATGTCATCAGTGATGTCATCAGTGATGTCATTTGAGATGTCATCAGTGATGTCAATAGTGATGTCACTGACCATGTCATGAGTGATGTAATATGTGACGTCATCAGCAGTGCATTGCGGGCCCGCGAGTTATAGTTAGCTGAACTAACTATAACGGGGGAATTTCAATGGTTTTGTATAAGTGAAAAGGCCAGTTAACTATAACACCCCTGAAACCTATGGTTTTTTCCGTGAATTTCTGAGGTTTTTTAAATGCTAATTCCTAACTATAACGTGCCTGAAACCTATGTTTTTTTCTGTGAATTTCAAAGGTTTTTTAAATGCTAATTTCTAACTATGCCTACAGAGATAGGACATGTGAAGAAAGAAGAAAAAATGCACATAAAGAAAAAAACAGAAGTGCAGAAAGAAGCAACAGAAGTCCTCAAAGACGAAGAAAAGTGCAGGAAGAAGGATAGCGTGCAGAAAGAACAAAAAGAGGAGCAGAAAGAATCCTTGTTGCAAAATCATCCTGTACCCTCATCTTTTTCAGACGGATACTGGTGGTAACTGAGTCTGACTAACCAGTCCTAGAGCCAGCGCTATGTTAAAAGACACTTAGAATACAGTGAAAACACCTACATACACTAGGGAACATTATGCTTTGGGGTCCCCCTGCGATTAGCATGACCTCCTCTGTAAGCCCCTAGTATATAATAGGGCAGGGGGATTAAAACTACCTCTTAAAACAGGCCACAGGGCGTTTTTGCACACGTTAACTCAGGCCCCGTCCCCTCCCTTCACCACTGTGTAAACACGCCCTGTGTCCGTTTTTAGTTGGGAGATTAAGTTCATTTGAATCCTGAGGGTCCCTAGGGTCCAACTAGCCCACTAGGTACCTCCAGTAAGTGCCACAGAGCTGCATTGCAGAGAGGTGAAAAAGGTGGCACGGCCTGGACCACCTCTCTGCAATGCAGCTCAGTGGCGCTTACTGGAAGCACTTGGTGGGCTAGTTAGCCCCTAGGGGCCCTCAGTATTTAAGGGAAATTATATCCCCAATTTAAAACGTGCCATAGTGCGTGTTTGCACACGTCACCTCAGGCCCCGTCCCCTCCCTTCACCACTGTGTAAACGCGCCCTGTGGCTGTTCTAAGATGAGAGATTAAGTCCCCTTGAATCCTAAGGGTCCCTAGGGTCAAACTAGATCACTAGGTACCTCCAGTAAGCGCCACAGAGCTGCGTTGCAGAGAGGTGTAAAAAGGGGCTTGGCCTCAGAACACCTGTCTGCAGCGCAGCTCACTGGCGTGTACTGGAGATGCCTGTTGGGCTAGTTGGCCCTCAGGGACCCTCAGTATTGAAGAGGAATTAATTCCCCAACTTACAACTCGCCAGGGGGTGCGTTTGCAGAGTGCTGCAAGGAGGGGGTGTGGCCTCCGGCACGATGCCAGTCTTTTATTTATTTTAATTTTTTAAGAAGGGGAGCTGTGTGGTTCCCCTTCTTATTCTAATTTATTGGCCCTGATGACCCCATCCCCCAGGGCCTGTCTCCTAATTATATTTTTTTGACCCCAATCCCCAGGGCCGGCCACTGTTTTTTATTATTTTAAAAAAATATATATTTATAGACACACCTAGGACATGCTGGACAAACCGTACGTACGTATCACCATGACGATTTGCGTGATATTCATTAAAAGGCGACTATGCATACAATGAATCCACGTGGAATGTATTTACACCACTAGTGAAGCTCTGACATGTCTGATGCCCTACCGTGCCTAATCCCGGTAGACACCCTTGTTGTTTATTTATACAAACATGGGTAGCTATTGACGGGCACATTTAATGCACATGCACACCAAGCCATTCAAAGGGGATTCGACAAAAATTCGACCAAAACTATGCAAGAAACCCCCCTCACGGTTAATAAAACACACATCCACTGCCGAATGTGAAATACTTTTTATTTTACTCTCTGGAAAGGAGACGAACATCACTTGAGAGTCACAGCGCGCTCCTGGCAGAGCCCAATGCTGTGTTACACCCACTATTGCCTGCCGAATGCCACACACCTCTGTGTTGTATTCCACCAGCTAGTGCATATGCTATGACACTCTCTAGCCCATGTGCACTGTAACACCACCCCGTGAATATGTCATGCCACACTTGTCTTCGCACGGGTTATATTGCCCCATCTAACATGCCTTCCTCGATGCCTATGTTATAACGCACAGTGCTATGCCATACATATTACAATCTGGGATCCATATCTTTGTCACAGTGCATATGCAACGTTACACTCCCCAGCACATATTTTATATTACAACTTTAGAGACTAGTTAGGTTACACAACACTGCCCTGTGCATATTACACTCCAAGGCGCATATCGCATAGCACGCGCTAGCGCCTGTGCTATCTCGCGCTCTCCAATGAATCTGTCATTGCGCACAATGTATTGCATATTATATTTCACGCCCGGTTCATCTTATATCACACTTTTTGGTGCATAGTTTATACCATACACTATATCTAGTTTTCATTTTCAATCGTGCTCTCAGGACTATGTTCTATATAACACTGTGTTCACCTACCCTTTTCACGGGCATTACATTTTGCGATAGGGGGTGGAGGGTCAGGGGGTGTTTCTGCCAAGTGAGCCCGGAGTCACAGTCACAAACGTCCTCTTCTTCCTAAATAAAAGTGAGATTATGCTGCATACTTGTTCATATTTTAAGTAGTTCGCACAGACACACGTTTTAAAAACAATAAAGTTCCTAATACCCGCCTTCTCTGAACAGTTAGCTTGCTGCCCCATCCCCCTCCTCCCTATCCTCTGTTGTGTGAATCCATGGACTAGCCTCCTCCCTCCTTCCATGCATGGTCTGATGTGCTGCCACTGCCCTCAATTTAGTATGATGTACCAGTCCACTCCTCCTGCCCTCCATTGCCCAATTCTATGCCCCATCATTGACCTCCTGCTTAAACTCTGTGCTTAGCTTGCTGCCCCTATTCTCCTTCCCCCTGCCCTCCGATGTCTTTGTGCATGCCCCTGCTCCATCCTTTTTGCCCACCATGTTCCATGGACCTGCCACTCCTATCTACTCTGAGTGTTCTGTTGAGCTGCCACTCCCCTCCCACCTGCCTAGCATTGTCAGATGACTGTAACCTGTCCCTGCCACCTCCACCCTGCCTGTCCACATGCAATGCCCCTATCCTCTTCCTCCTGTCCTACATGGTCCATTGTACTGCCACACCCTTCTGCCCTCACTGGTCTGTTGTGCTGCAACTGCTCCTCCTGCCTGCCCCGTGCGGTCTGTTGTGAGGCCCCTTCCCCTGAACTTTCTTGTCTGTGCACAGGTCCTGACCCTCCCTTCTATCCTCCATCGTCCTTTGTGCATGCCCCTGCACCCTCCTTCTTGCCCATCATAGCCATTGTGCTGCCACTAACCCTCCCACTTGCCATGCATGGTCTTCTGTGCTGCCATGGCCCCTCCCACCTTCCCTGTGTGGTCAGTTAGCTGCCCCTGACCCCCTCCCACCTTCCCTCCATGGTCTGTGTGTATGCCATCACAGTCTCACTGTTGCTCTTCACGGTGTGTCTTGCTTCTAGTGCCCATCCTGCCTGACCTCCATGGCTATCTTGCTGCTCCTGCCCTGCCCCCTTTCCCCCAGCCCTCTGTTTACATGTGCAGACCCCTACTCCCTCCCTCCTGGCTTGTCTGTTCCATTGTAATGCCCCTGATCCGTCCCTCCTGCCCTTTATGGTCTGTTATGCTGCAGCTTTCTCTCCTGTCTGTCCATTATGGTCAGCTAGCTACCATTGCCTCTTGCCCCTCTGTTCTCTGTTGTCCATGTGAATGGTCCTGTCCCCTCCCTCTTGCTTTCTATGGATTGTTGTGCTGCACTCCCGTCCCGCATGCCCTGTGTGGTGTATTGTGCTGCTACAAACCCTGATGCCTGCCCTACAGGGTCAGTTTGGTGCACCTCTCCATGTCCCTCCTGTCCTCTGTTATCCAAGTCCATGTCCCTACCCCATTTCCTTCCATGATCCAATGTACCATACTTGCGAACATTTTGAACTTGGTAAGAGGGAGATTTTGAAAAAAAACTGGGGTATTGATTTTCCCCTTTGAGTTACATTGAAAAAGAGGAGATTGTAGACAGGAGACAGATCAAATAAAGCCCATTTGAGCTTAAAAACATTGGACGTTTCCTGGCTGAATCGGGTCTGTTGGCATGTATGGTTGTACTACCATTGCCTCTTCCTTCTGCCCACAATGGTCTATTACATTGCCACAGCCTCTCTTGCAAGTCCTGTATTGTTGGTTTGTTGCCCCTGCCCCCCTTTCCACTGCCCTCCATAGTCTGTTGTGCTGCCACGGCCCTTCCTGCCTGCTCAGTGTGCTTAAACTGTTGCCTTTGCACCCTCCTACCTGCCTTCAATTTTCAGAGTCCGTGCCCCTGGCCTCTGCCTCTCAACAGTATCCTAATGAACAACTAGATTGCTAACATTCTATATTTATTACAAAAGTGTGGAAGGCCTGACGTCATCTTGATGTAATCAAAACTGTAATACCTAGAGCATTTCCTTTAGAAATTACATATATGAGGGGGTCTTATTGGCATTAAAATTATGGTTAGTGCTCTAAAAGACTAAAATAAGGACATATTTTCTGAGTTTTCAAATAGCGACAAAGCACTTTTAAATTATTTGTTATCTTTATGTTTTTTTATTCAGTTGACCACTTGATTAAATGTTGCAATTAGGGGAGAGGATGTGGTGTTACTTCCAGAACTGCAGACTTTGCAACTGGGGAACCAGGTTGGAGTTTCTGCTTCAGCTCGACATTCTGTGATTCTGGTCAAATCACTTAGTCTCCCCATGTCTACAACGAAAATGAATTTGTTCTTGTGTGATGTAACCAATAGTCATGTAAAGCACTCCAATACCTGACAAGTCTGCACTATATAACACTGCAAAAACACAAAATAATAAGTGTTTTGCACACTTCTGTCATTGGGCTATATTTGGGCTACATCTGGGTGATTTTGGGCTACATTTGGGCTCTTTTGTCTCCGGTGGCCATCTTGGGAGATTTATTTGTTATGAAGTTTCCTAATTTCCTCATGTACTGCAGTCTCCTCAGTAGGAAATGCTTTCAGTTTTTTACTTTGATTCCATCATGAAGGTATTCAGATATGTCACACATTTGCCATAAATTCTGAAAGTTAGCACTCTAGTTGCTCATTAGATCACTGTAGTAAAACTACTGTTCACCATGGAAGTCTGCTCCTGGTATTAAAAGTGCATGTTTCAGTCTGCATGTCAGGATTTTTTAATGAAATAGAAGAGGATTTGAGAAGTCACTCAAAATGTGCCCTCATTTTCTTTCTTCAGCATTAATCATAATTTCTATGGCAAAATGAACCCCCTCATTGTGTTCCTTTTTAAATTAAATGTTTTAAGTGTTACCAGTTTATTCCAATCAAGATGGCTTCAGGTGTGCCATACTTTTGTCATAATAAAGACAGTAAGCGCTCTAGTTGTTTTTAAGAACACTCTGGGACATTCTGTCATTGGGCTATACTTGGGCTACATCTGGGTGATATTTGGGCTACATTTGGGCTCTTTTGTCTCTGGTGGCCATCTTGGGAGACTTATTTGTTATGAAGTTTCCTAATTTCCTCATTTACTGCAGTCTCCTCAGTAGGAAATACTTTCAGTTTTTTACTTTGATTCCATCAAGAAGGCATTCAGATGTGTCACATATTTGCCATAAATTCAGAATGTTAGCACTCTTTTTGCTCATTAGATCACTGTAGTAAAGCTACTGCTCACCAGGGAAAACTGCTGCTGGTATTGAAAGTGCATGTTTCAGTCTGCATGTCAGAATTTTTTAATGAAATAAAAGAGGATTTCAGAAGTCAAAATGTGCCCTAGTTTTTCTTTCTGCAGCACTAATCATACTTGTTATGGAAAAATGAACCCCATCATTTTGTTCCTTTTTAAATTAAATGTTTTAAGAGTTACCACTTTAATCCAAGCAAGATGGCTTCAGGTGTGCCATACGTGTATCATAAGTAGGACTGTTAGCGCTCTAGTTGTTCTTTGGAACACTCTGGGAAGCTGCAGTAGAACACAAAGGAATCAACTGACAGTCTCTGCCCTTGTTGGATGTACATGTTTTACTGAGAATGTCAGACTTCATTCTCACATGACTGAGAAAGATAATGTGAATTTACAGAAAATAAGCTCTCAGTTTAGCTTATAGATCACCTTCCAAACCTCTGTGGGAAAAGCATGAGAAAATATTTTTCTCTCAATCATGATATCCCAGCAGTAGGCTTTTTCACATGGTGAAATCACCTTAGAACATACCACAATTCCTAAAATGAGTATGGTACTATCAACAAATGATTTATAATGTAACTAAAGTCTTAAAACCTTCTATTAACTGCAATGCTTTTTAATGAGGTGCTATCATGTATATTGGTCCCAAGATGGCTGCCAACACTTCATGGATGAAGTGCTGACAGCCAATCAGATCTCAGGATGAGATGTGTGGTTAGGCTCCGCCCACATATATATATGATTTTACTTTTGATTTTCTCAGGAACTACTGAACAGATTGACACCAGACCTGCAAAAGGCACTTCCCTGAGCTGAGGACTACCTCTCTGCCAAATTTCAAGTAATTCTGTTCAGCCGTTCGGGCTGTACCTTGGACTAAAGGTCCCTATGGAAAATTGCATGGGGAAAACGCGTTTTGGGACCCCCCTTTTTTCTCAGCCCCCGCTTGACGAATCCCCCTGACACTTTCAGGGTAGGAGCGAAGCGGAGCGCCCCACCTATTTTGAAAATTTTGCGAGGATTCGTCAACCGGCACCAAAGTTATTCCAAATAGAATGTTGCGGATTTCCTATGGAAACACGGTCCTAACTATAACTATCTACTGGCGACCGCCAGTAGATAATATATATATATATATATATACATATATATATATATATAGTAGATACTATATATAGTGTAACGTGATTAATAACAATATTTATTTTACAATATATTAATTTGTTTTATTGAAATTTATTTATGAATATATTAAATATATATGTTACATACAAAATAAAACCATCAAAAAAAACAATTCAATTACAAAAAATATAATTAAATTAGGTACTAAATAAAATGACATTTCAAACTCCGAAAAATGCATTTGCTAAAACTACTATAAACATTACAATAAATCTGCAAATAGTATATAATATAAAAAAAAACAATTTATGGTATACAATCTATTTAACCAATATTATGAAAACTCATGGACTCTAAGAATATTAAATATAGTAACAGTACAGAAAGCACTGGAATTTGGAGGGTTTCAAATTTTCTATTCCTACTCCGTTTACCACAATAGTAGTGAACATGTTGGACTTCAGAGGTGTTGGATCTAGTTTTCCTGCTCCAGTCAGTGATACAGTAGGGAAAGGGTTGTACTTCGGAGGGATTAAATGTACTATTTCACTCCAGTCTAAGCAACAGCATGGTATGCGCTGGACTTCGGAGGAGTGAAACTTACTATTCCCACTCCAGTCTAAACAGATGTAGAGAAAGTGTTGGAATTCGGAGGGGTTACATTTTTCTGTCTGCTGGACTTTGGACTATAGACGAGTGAAACTTACTATTCCCACTCCAGTCTAAACAGTAGGGAAAGTGTTGGACTTCGGGGTAAACTTTACTATTCCCACTCCAGTGATTACAACAGCAGGGAAACCGTTGGATTTTGGAGGGATTACATTTATTGATCCCACTCCAAACAGTGCAACAGTAGGGAAAGTGTTGAACATCAGAGGAGTAATATTTAGTATTCCCACTCCATTCTGTACAACAGTATGGAAATCATTGGACTTCAAAGGGGTTAAATTTACTATTCCCACGCCAAACAATGCAAAAGTAGGAAAAGTGTTGAACTTTGGAGGGGTATATTTTTCTATTGCCACTTCAAACAACACAACAGTCGGAAAAGTGTTGGACTCTCAGATGGGTTACATTTAGTATTTACTCTCGAAACAGGGCAACAGTAGGGATAACTTTGGATTTCCAAGGGGTAGAATTAACTATTCACAATCCAAACAGCACAATAGTAGGGAAAGTGTTGGATTTATGGGAGGTAACATTTACTATTCACGCTCCAGTCTTATTAAGAATAGAGAAATGACGTCACTTCCAAACACCTTACATGAGTATCCCCAGGTATGTAGCAAAAATATTAAACTCTTAATATAAAATTAATAATTAACCCGAAAGATATATAATATATATTTAAAAAAGCTATAAACAATTAATCAATTTACATAATTGTTATTCAATAAAATAACTATCAATGAATAAATAATTGTTATTCAATTACTAATTAATTAACCTCCCACCCTATACCCCTACAAACCTAGTAGCCCACACCCAAAATACAACTAAAAGAAATAGGTATTTCATAATTTACATGTCTAAAATCAATTAAATATTTAATTAACAATTAATACTTAGGGGCCGATTCAGATGTCATTCGGAAGGGCTCCGAATACGATTCAGGTTTGCCGCATCCAATCCAGAGCCTTTGTTTCCGACCGATTCGGACACACTTCCGAATGACCAAGTACGATGCCTGGAAACTGTTAGGGCTGTCCGAATCAGTTCTGAAAGGCATTCAGACAGGTCAAGCCTTTCCAGAGCCTATTTGTACAGCTCTATGGCCTCGGTTTCCGAGCGAGCGAGTACGATGACCGATTCAGACAGCCTTTCCGATTCAGTTTGTTGGAATCGGTCTTTAGGGGCCCATAGCAGGCCCCACTTCACCCGGGGCCCTCCAAATCAGGCCCATGGGGGTACCCATGGGTCCCCTCTTCCCAACCATGCATAGTGTGGTAGGCACCATGGGGTGCCCGCCACAGGATGCACGGTTTTCTCCAACCACCCCTTTCTTCAATGGGAGCCTGTGTTCACGTTCGGACCACAGGCTACCATTAAAGTCAATGGGAGTCTGACCGAATCGTATCCCGATGCATACAAATGTCGGTCGGACTCCTCCGATCTGAGTCATATGGAAAGCATGCCAGAACCGGTTCGGTCGGTATGCTTTCCGAACGAGATCGGAATCGGGCCCTTAACTGTTAATAATTAATACTTAACTTCACTCTATTGACCCCTACAAACCTAGCATCCTGCAAATGAACTATAAATAAAATAAATCAGTATTCTATATTTTACATAACTAAATATCAACAAAATAACTAATTAACAATTAATAAAGAATTAGTAATTACTTATTACTTAATTAACTTCCTACCCTAGACCCCTACAAATTTAGCAGCACCCAACTAAAATATAAGGAAAATAAGTAAGCATTCCATAAATAACATAATTAAAAATCTATTAAATAATTAATCCACAATTCATTGTTGAATAATTAACCTGTATCCCTGCATACCCAACAAATCACTATGACACTATAAATTACTATTAATAATTAAATAGAACATTTAATTAAATACAACATTTAAAATCACTTAAAATTACAAGCTATATTTTAAACATATAATAACTAAAACACTTTAAAATAATTAAAAAACAATATTTTAACAACTGTATTACTGAAAACAATAATAAAAACATTGTCTTTTTTAAACGATATTACTTCCCTCCAAAAATGATATTTTTGTCAGCGATATTAGTGCATCATGATATTTGTGTGTCATGATATTTAATTTCCAGAGATTATGGCCCCCAATTAGGATGGCGGGCGGACTTCAGTCTGCCCGCCATCCTAGCAGTGCTGGGACCAGCCACCAGTGGTGCAGCGGTCCCGCATTGCCAATTAGGATGCGACCGCCACCCTGGTGGTCGCATCCCGCATATTCAACATTGTGGCGGGCGGTGCTGTAAGCAGCACCCGCCACAATGTTGAAAATGCATATTGTGCATTGACATGCACAATGTGACAGGCACCGCGTGGTGCCTGCCACCTTGTGAATGCCAATGTAGGGGGTACCATGGGTGCCCCCCAAGTGCAGCCCTCCACCTCCCCACCTCCCGGGGGCCCGCAACGGGCCCCCAAAGTAAACTCTGCATGCCTTTCCATGGCGGAGTCTCCGCAATGGAAAGGCATTCCACCGCCATCATCATAATATGGATGGCGGTGCCTGCAAGGCACCGCCACCGTATTGTGGGCCTTTTCCGCCCGGCAGGCAATCGGGACGATTGCCTACCAGCGGAAAAGCAGTGGACGGTTTTTCAGTCCGCCGTGGTACGCCCCGCCAGGCTAATGTGGCGGGGGGTAAATGGCTGTCTGGCGGGGTGTTTTAGCGGGCGGATCGCCACCGCCAGTCATGCGGTGGCAATCCGCCCGCCATGCTAATGGGCCCCTATGTCTCCCAATATTTTAAACTCAATATTTTGTCTAAATACCTCTAATGTGACATGGAGGCTAGTCCCAAGAGATGGGAGCTGAAATAAAAGGAATCTTTATCCAAATGATAATGGTGGTCTATTAAAATATTACATTCTTCTCAAACTAATATATATATATATATAAGAAGCACAGGAACCAGTCTCGCAATGAAAGCCAGGCTAATGTATGAACTGTTGATTAGGACAAAAACAGCATAAAGTATAATCACAAGCATTGTGGGGAACAATTTCAGAAAGTCCATTAATTTTAAGGCAAATAAGAGTGGAGTATCAAGAAAGGGAAAGAAGGAGACGATACAGGGGAGCCTCGAAGACCTTTGAGTCTTTTTCTCTTGTCATGTTATAGGAATCTGTAAATCAAAAAGTAAATGAGTGCTGTGCCTTGAAATGGACCTATAATAAAGATAAACTATCACTGCATAGGAGAAAATGTATTGATGGTGTGATATACAGTATAGCATGAAAGAATACTATCTCCATACCAAAACCTGCTGCAACTGATGTTGACCATTTGTACTTTGAACTGAGTAGTTCAATGACACCTCCTGTGCTCTTTGTGATATACTAACCTGTGACCATAAATGACTGAGTTGTAAAACTGAGGTAATCGCTATATTAATCCCCGCTTTGAATACTCTTCAACCTGCCATTGGTGAAAAAGGATAATTAACTGGTATGATATAGGCAGTTTTAAAGCATTCAAATACATGTTTTTGCAGTAATGTTATATTGCAGAGGACATAAAAAAATGGCCTTACACTTTACATTTTTAGAGTCATTGTTGGAGCAATCCTATGAAGTCTTGTGTGATGTTCTTTACAGTACTTAGATTCTAAAAAGATTGTGAATGTAAATTCAGAGACAGGATTCGAGGAATTTAACAATCGTCAAGGGCACTTATGACAGCGAAAAATCTTACAGTTTGGAAGCTATCCCACCCACATAAATTGAGAGTTAGGGATGGGACACAGGATGTTTCAGGGTGAAACAACCTGCAGAAGTGGGTGTAAAAAGACCTAGAAATTTCCAGCTATTCAAATATCTCTTGCAGTCAGTTTTCTTCCCTTGAATTTTACACTCATCTACTCCGGTGAAGGGGTTGAGCAGGTGCCTTATTCTAAATAGGAATGCCAAGGAAATAATCCTGCATTTTTTGGGCTTGTAGGCAAAGTCTTTTCACCAGAATAAAAAGATGCTTTACCTGTACTAGAAAAAGAGCTATTTATTCAAATTCCCACTTCCAATCTATATGTAGAAAATCTGTGTGAAAATGCGAATTTGATTAATTCTGGAAATTTACATTGGTTGTAGATTTTCAGGAGAACTGAGATTCTTTCTCAATCCAGCAAAAGTTACAAATCCAATCCAAGCTTATATGAGTAGATTATTGCTTTTCAAAATCCTGGCTTTGTGAATTGAGCATTAGGAATGTATGTATGCTGTCAAATCTTAACACTTCTTCAGATAACTGAGTGATAAGGATGTGAATTCGTTTTTTCGTTGACAAGGATCCTAACTCTGCAAACAAACCACGAGAGAACACCTGCAAATGCTGCATTTTTTCAGTATTGGCCTACTGTTCAATTATCTTAGTGATAACCTAGTGCTGAATGCTCCATTTACCACACTGGGGGTCCTGCGAAGAGGAATCCCAGTAGAACCCACCTCTGGAGGTGCTTCACTATCTCCAGAGGCTTCAGGTTTGCACACCGCTTTTTCTTAACTCAGGATATTCTTGCCAAGGAAGACTTCAGGCATGTCCATCTATCCCCTGGGCAATCACACTATCCACCTGTGCACAGTGGGAGCTAGGGCCTGTCGAGAAAGTCAAGGAAATTGGCCTCCCGTTGTAGGGAAGAATCTACAGTTAGGCTGTTATCAAGTTACACGTAGACCTGTAGTTAAGGAGACCAATAGGTGGATAGGCTCACTTCATACACTACTGTGACCTGGACACTACATTCATTCTGCGAGAAGGTAACCCTACATCTAAGACCACATGATTAAGTGCCTCCAGCCTCATGGGTGCTATTGGGGGCTTAAGGTTGCCCCATATCTTAGTTAAATAAGTTAAATTCCATATGCTCTTATCATTATTTTTGCTCACGCATGACAAGATGATATTTACATCACAACAATTGCTCCCTACTTACTAAAAATACTCCTTCACCAATATTTGAAAGTGGCTACACATTTACACACCAAATGGAACTCATTGCTACTCTACTTTTATAAGTACTATTCCTTGAAAGTTATTTTAAGTAATTTCAATTGAATGATTCAAAAATATATTTAGCCAAGCTTATTGATGAAGTCAGAGTACCTTGTAAAACAATCTGTAAAGTGTTTTTGTGTTTTTTTTACCACTCTTAATAAAAAACAATAAAGTGAGATATGAATGTTTTACTAAGAATATTTTTTAAAGTAGTGAAACCTAAAAAGCCTCTTTGACAATTGAGTGGTCAAATCAGAGAAATTTAGAAAACAAACACCAACATAAGATTTGAGGAATATTCTGTCCTCTATAACCACCAAAATAATAGTTAGAAACATGTTAAAGGCAAATTGTGGTAAGCATATTGTTGAATTACACTCATTGAGTACTTTGACCTACTAGAGAGGCCATTTTTAACAAATTCCTCAAACTCTTTCATTAATTGGCGAGAAATTATTATTTTCAATGTATTAACTGAAACACTGTTGATAGTTACAATGCTTCTCATTTTATACATAGTTGCACCTCACATACATTGATATTGAAAAGTATGCCTGGGCGGTAAACTCCACTCCGCTCACAGAATTTTCTGAATTCTGGCACTCTGCCCCGGAGTTCCTGGATTCCACGTTCCACGTGTAAAGCGGAGTCTTTGTTGCCATTCACACACTCGAGATTTGTATCGGTCACTCGCAAGCGCCAAAATATTCTTGGTCAGTTAGGAAGCACGCGTGAGACTTCACGCGTGCGAGACTTTGCACCCGCTCGCACGGCTTCCGGCTCTGACAGTGCCAATGTAGTGCCACTCGCAAACACATCACTCGAGTGGCTTTTGTGCTTCAGAAGCAGCTAAATCTAAATTAAGAGGGTAACAAGTGGATTTTCTGCTCCAGTTGACCCTTCAAGTTGTTTTTTGTGTGAGAAGCCTTTTGTTGTACTTTTTTATTCAACAGGAAAGAAGTACCTCAGAGAATCCAACTTCCTGTTCCTGTCCAGCAGGCTCCTCCCAGTGCATTGTCCATCTCCTGGTCAATTTTCATTTGTATTTGGAGCTGGGAGGATCACACTGTTTGTCTGCTTATATTTACCAATGGATTTAAGGACTTTGTGTTTGAGATTTCACAAGTAAGTTCAAAAACTCTTGTATAATGTTTTTTTGTGTTTGACAGAGGGCATGCACCAGTATTTAGTTGTATTTTTATTCCAATTTTTTAATTTATTGAGGTGGGTGGCCTGCAGTTTCAGTAGGGGCCTAGTTATATTTTAGCAATTCATTTTTCTTCTTTTGTAAAGGAACAATGTTGCACAGTTCAGTACATTTTCCTCATGTTTGTTAAATTTGCAATATTTATTTATTTTACTATGTGGCATAGTCTGCCAAGGGACCATCCAGTCAATAGGCCTAGGCCAGTGCTAGTCAAGGGTGAATGAAACAGCTGTTTCTGTGGCAAATGTTATTTTAAAACATAATTTCGGGTTGAAATGGTATTGGATTAAATTAAGAATGTGGTGGAGTTTTTTTTGCATTTCACTTTTTTTGTGTACAAAAAGTATATACATGGGGTTTTATTTGATGCGTTGGGAGCATGTGTATTGCTTAATAGCTCAGTTAATTTTCATTTTTGGCATTGCTTAATTAATGGTAATGTTTTCGTCAGTGTTATCATGCCTCCTTTGTCTTGTGAGTGTGCTTGCCATAGGCAACCATTTGTTTGTGATCTGCATGCCATGTGGCCAAGGTCCATTTTGTGGAGTGTGTCTACATAGGCCTGAATGTGTTCTCTTTGTTCCCCATGCGGCTGTACAGCTTGCTTGATTGGAAAAGCACTCTACTGAACTACCTCTGCTCGATTTTAATTTTCTTGTATGCCAACTGTAGTTGGATTTTTAGGGAGAAGCCTTGTTCCAAATATGCGTCATGATCCAGGTGCTGCCAGTATATTTTAATTTTATTATTTCCCTTTTTCACTTTTGTTTTAGTTAGTTTTGATTTACCAGTAGGTCACCAGAGTTCAAGGGAGCATGAACCGGTGATCGGGGTTGCTGGGCCCCAGGTTTGTGTTTTCATTTGCCCAATTACAGTTTTCAGCTGGCACCGACTTGTGCTGCTGGCATTGGTTAACAACCTGGCCACGCCCCATGCCGGAACACAAATTCAAGCACCGACCACTTCCATGCAGCGGCTGCACATCTTGCTTATTTGGAAAAGCACTCTACTGAATAACTGAGGCTCGATTTTAATTTCCTTGAATGCCAAAAATTGTTGTACTTTTATGGAGATACCTGGCTCCAAATATGTGGCATAATACAGGCACTGCCTGTTTATTTTAATTATATTATTTCCCTTCTTTGCTTTTGATTTAGTTATTTTTGATTTACCAGTAGGTCACCGGTGTTCAAGGGAGCTTGAACAGGTGATCGGGGTTGCTGGACCCCAGGTGTGTGTTTTCATTTGCCCACTCGCAGTTTCCAGCTAGCGCTGACTCCCATTGCTGGCTTTGGTTAACAAATCGGCCATGCCCCATGCCAAAACTCAAATTCAAGCACACACCCTGTCCAGGCAGCAGCTGCACAGCTTTCTTAATTGGAAAAGCACTCTACTGAATTACTGCTGCTCGATTTTAATTTACTTGTATGCTAACCGTTGACAGACTTATATGGAGATTTCTGGCTCCAAATATCTGGAGTGATACAGTCGCTACCTGTTTATTTAAATGTTATTATTTCTATTCTTCACTTTTGTTTTAGTTAGCTTTAATATACCAGTAGGTTTCCGTAGTTCAAGGGAGCTTGAACTAGTGATTAGGGTTGCTGGACTCCGGATTTGTGTTTTCATTTGCCAAATCACAGTTTCCAGCTAGTGCTGACTCAAGCTGCTGGCATTGGGTTAACAACCCGGCCACGCCCCAGGACAGAACTCAAATTCAAGCACAGACTGCATCCGTGCAGCAGGCGTGCCAAAGGCACTCCAAAGGCAAGCCTAACCACTTCCAGACATTGGCCAGCGCCAGAACCCCAGATCAATTTTTTATCGATTCCATAGACCTTCTTCTACAGCTTGCACCTGGAGGTAAGGACCCTACCTGTAAGCTTTTTAATTTTAACCTGACAGATTTTAACTATTGTTGCACTTACTGTAAGCTCTCTTGCTCACTCGAGGGAGCTTGTGGGAAATTCTCTCCCTCCAAGCTCGATTGCTTTCCCTAGAAAGCTGCTAGTATTGCTGCTAAATTAAGCTGCATTCTGCTGAACACAAGTTCAGCGATAAAACATAAGTATGAGATCTTTCAATATCTGAACGAGTACAGCTGAGATATTTGTTTTTTAACAGAAACATTGGCTGATAAATCACCGGACCTGGACATAGGAGCCGCTCTTCCACCAGGATATGTAGCTTCTATGTTGGACGGGGTAGAGAAACGTGGTGGTCTTGGTTCTTATCTATAAACATAACCTTGGTATTAAATGGGAACCTTTTGATTTAGCTGAGGTAGAGGCTATCATGTTTAATGGCAAATTAGATGACCATACTAGGTTTCACGGCTTCCTGGTTTACCGACCACCAGGCCCCAAAGTAAAATTCCTGGAAACCATAGAGGAGCTGCTAGATAATTGAATTCATTCACCATCTTAGGTGAAATTAATTTTCACTTGGAGGAGGTGAACAATAATGATGCAAGGCAATTAATCGATGGTATGTCAAACCTAGGTCTTAAGCTACTAATCACAACTCCAATGCACAGTTCTGGACATACTTTTTATGTAATCATCTCTAATTTTCCAGAACTTTCAATTGATAGTATCCTGTCGATCACATGGTCAGACCACTCACTGATCAATTTTACCATTCAGGTTCCTTCCTGCAAGCAGAAGAGGATGGGCAGGGGATTAGATAAAACATTTTGAGCCTGGAATAAATTGGATAGACATGAGCTAGCAGCGACTCTGGACTTATCTCCCCGGAAATATTTGGGGAGGTTAATGCATCAGCACATAAATTCTCCATTTGGATTGAAGAAGCATCAAAAGTGCTGGCACCTCTTAAACAGAACTCTTCCTACAGCAGGATGATACTCCCCTGGCTTAAGAAGCTAAAGAGTCTGTGCAGGAGACAAGAAAAAAGATGGAGGGTTAGTTATCTAGAGGAGGAGAAAGTAAAATATAAGGAGCTTTTATCAGAATATAAATCTGAAATAACAGTTGATAAGAAAAAATTCTTTACAGATAAGATTAAAACTGCTAGTAATTCCCCTAAGGAACTTTTTAAAACAGTCAATCCGGTCTCTTGTCCCCCGATTGCACACCTTTAGACCCCTACTCAAATCTTCTGAAACAATCTAGCAAACATTTTCAAGAACAAGGTGGAAGATGTCTATAGTGTTTCTAACACTGGAAAACGCCCTAAGCTTGTGAACTGTGGTTCCCACTGATAAATCTCAACCTTAAGTAACTTCCCCCCTGACAGTAGATGAGGTGGTTCAGATGAACAAACTCACCAAATCTGTGGCCCCAACAGATCCTTGTCCAGTAAATATTTTCCATGACATGGCCTATAGCTTAGCCCTCACACTCACAAATATGTTCAATATTATCTTGATCACAAGTGTATTTCTCACAGACTGAAAAAGAGTCTCAACCTTTCCTTTACTAAAAAAGACACCTGTGACCCTAGTGTACTGAAAAACTGTTGTCCAATTCACAGACGCCCAGTTCTAGCAAACATTTTCGAAAAACACCTCAATGTGGCTCTCTCTAATGTTCTGGAGCAGAATGGGATCCTGGATGGATCACAATTTGGTTTCAGGTAGTCCCACAGTACAGAATCCACCCTAGTGGTGGTAACTGAGGAAATGCGGGGAATACTGGATGGAGAGGGAAGGCTGCTGTGGTCCCTTTGGACCTATCTGCAGCCTTTGACACCGTAAGTCACAAGGTTTTGAGATAGCGTCACATAGAGATAGGTATTAAGGACAATGACTTGATCTCCTGGCCTCTCTTCTGAGAAACAGAATGCAATCCATCTCATGTGGGGATTTCCTTTCCAACAGTTTTTCTCTGCAGTTTGGGGTCCCACAGGGATCTTCATTAAGCCCCACTCTTTTCAACATCTATTTTGCCCCTTTAGCCACTCTAGTTAGATCTTTTGGTTTCAATACAGAATCATAAACAGATGATACACAACTTGTAATCTCCTTTCACACTAATATAGACAAGGTAGCCATGAGATTCGGAAAGTGCATGCCAGCCATAGTCAGTTGGATGGATAGTCAATGCTTATAGCTGAACTCCAATAAAATGGAGGTGCTCCTCGTTGGGGTGGATATTTCTTTTTGGAATCCTTCGTGATGGCCGGAAAATGTTGGCCCATTACCCACCCCTGTATCCAAATGAAGAAATCTAGGAGTGATTTTCTACTTGAAAGTCACTTTTAAAGAGCAGATCAACCAGTTGATCTCTTCTTGGTTCTATCAGCTGAAAATATTAAAAAAGGTGTTACCTTTACCCGCCCGATCTTCAGCCAACAGTGGTGGTCTCAATTGTACTCTCACACTTAGACTATTGCGATGCCATCTATTTAGGGATGCAACAAGGGTTTATAAAAAAGAATCAGAGACTGCAAAATGCAGCTGCTCGACTCTTGACAATTTTGTAGAAAAATTAATCAGTGACTAAGGTGCTCAAGAAGCTACACTGGTTGCCGATCAAATCTCTCTGTATGGTGCACAAAGCCCAGAGTGAAATGGGCCCAGCCTATCTGAGGGAAAAATGTCATGGCACATTCCTAGAAGAAGCCTGGGTCCTACCCACTCTAAAACTATGGCAGGTCCCAAGATCCGTAAAGCCTCCTGGAGAGGCAGAAGTTTTGGTCATGCTACTTCCATTCTTTGGAACCAGATGCCTTTTCACTTAAGATCACAGGCTAATCTGATGATCTTAAGAAAGCATTTAAAAACTTGCCTTTCTGCTTCACCTTCTTAAACTATTTTTGTACTGTCTTTTCCAGTTAGTAAGAAGTGCAGACACAGCACCAAGACACCTTAGGTTATACGCCACACTTTACAAATATAAATCAAATAAAATCAAACCATGCTTCTTTGGTCACTGTTGTTGTTTGGCCATGTGGCTGGCAGTCATTTTGTACATCCAGCCAGTGTGTTTTTTGCCATAGGCTTGCATGTGTTCTTTGTTCCCCATGCCTCTGTGCTTACTGTTGTTGTTTGACTGTGTGGTACTGGCTGACAGATATTTTGTGTGTTTAGCCAATGTGCCTTTGCCATAGGCTTGCATGTGTTCTTTGTTCCTCCTACCTCCTTGCTTGCTGTTGTTGTTTGACCATGTGGCACTGGCTGGCAGCCTTGTT
The DNA here is from genome assembly GCF_964204655.1 of Triturus cristatus. Classification (NCBI taxonomy): domain Eukaryota; kingdom Metazoa; phylum Chordata; class Amphibia; order Caudata; family Salamandridae; genus Triturus; species Triturus cristatus. The sequence goes on along the minus strand of NC_140593.1, from coordinate 1,055,982,416 downwards.
TTGCATCCAGCCAGTGTGCCTTTGCCATAGGCTTGCACGTGTTCTTTGTTTCCCATGCCTCCTTGCTCACTGTTGTTGGTTGACCATGTGGCACTAGCTGGTAGCTATTTTGTGCATCCAGCCAGTGTGCCTTTGCCATAGACTTCTATTTGTTCTTTGTTCTCATGCCTTCTTGCTCACTGTTGTTGTTTGACCATGTGGCACTGGCTGGCAGACATTTTGTGCTGCAAGCCCATGTGCCTTTGCATAGGCCTGCATGTGTTCTTTGTTCCCCATGCCTCCATGCTCGCTGTTGTTGTTGTTTGACCATGTGGCACAGGCTGGCAGCAGTTTTGTGCATCTAGCCGATGTACCTTTGCCATAGGCTTGCATTTATTCTTTGCCCCCATGCCTCCTTGCTCACTGTTGTTCTTTAACCATGTGGCACAGTTTGGCAGCCATTTTGTACATCCAGCCAGTGTGCCTTTTCCATAGGCTTGCATGTGTTCTTTGTTCCCCATGCCTCCTTGCTCACTGTTGTTTTTTTACTATTTGGCACTGGCAGGCAGCCATTTGGTGCATCCAGCCTATGTGCCTTTGCCATAGGCTTTTGTGTGTTCCTTGTTCCCCATTCATCCTTGCTTGCTGTTGTTGTTTGGCCATGTAGCATTGGCTGGTAGCCATTTTGTGCTTCTAGCCAGTGTGCCTTTGCCATAGGCTTGCATATTTTCTTTGTTCCCCATGCCTTCTTCTTGCTGCTGTTGTTTGACTATGTGGCTAACAGCTATTTTGTGCATCCAGCCAATGTGTCTTTGTAATGCCGCAATTGTAAAAATGGTAGTACTCCTTCACTGCCATATGTTACAAAACACGCTATATGACATTCCTACCCACTATTTCCTGGAACTAGATTGCCTGCTACTGAGCCTCCTATGGGCTAACAAGAGAAAAAGAGCTAACTACCTATGCTGTGACAAACTTGGGAAAGGGGAGGCATTGAGATTCCCCATATTTAGCTTTACTATATGGCAGCCCATCTGCAGCATGCCATCCACTGAATGGATCCAGATGATAATTGGGAGAAGAAGTTACTAAAAGGATCCCATGGGAACCAGTCCTTGCCCACTATACTTATGGAGCGGAGATGGGTGCCACCAAATACTCCATGCATAGTGAGGCAGGTGTGTCAGGTTTGGGAAATGATGGTCAAGAGGGTATTACAGTGTGTACCATATGCACAAGACATGTCGATCTGATACCTAAAACCCTTCACACAAGTTGCCGAGGGGATGTCTTTACAAAAATAAAGGGAGGGCGGCTGTGATGAGCTTAGTGACCTATACCTAGGGGGACGATTTATAACCCAAGGCGATGCCTTTGACTCCTTCACCTTAGATAAAGGACATTACTGACAGTATATGAAGCTGTCTGCGGCAGCCAGATAAATATGGCCTTGTTTTCCAGAAGAACCGGAACTTCCCATACATTGACATCGCTTCTGTCCCTTGCGAGTGGGCGCAGGCTGGTATCCAATATGTACTGAGCACTTCATGAAGAAAGACCTATGCTGATACCAAAGGCATGTGTTCAGTGGGGGAAGTTTCTTGGAGAACCTCTGTCGGCCCAACAGTGGAAGAAAATTCATGTTGGGGTACAATCGGTCAGCTCGAATGCTCAGTTTAAACTAATGTTTAAAATAAACCAATACAATTTTATCCACCAAACTATCTCTCACCACCAAAAACACTAGATTAGATTTATGAACAAAGATCTGATAGGTGCAGTAGGTGCGGAAGCCCTGCTGCATAATTTATTCGTGTGGTGTGGCACTGCCCATTTATAGTACCCGGTTCACTGACAAAACATCGACACCCAAAATATCCTCATACCACAATTTTGAGTCATAAATATAGGTGTCAAGAATATCAACATCCTATATTTATAAAGGTAAGTACAAAAATATCGGGGGGAAAATATCAATGACATAAACATAGATGTAAAAAATATCATTTTTTACATATATATAAAATAAAATAATAAATATTAAATATAATAAATAATTAACTTAATTAAAAAAAAAAAATAGATTTAATATTCCTTTTAACAGAAATAACAAATGAACTTCCCCCAAAAAGTTAAATACATATGTAATAATTATTATATATATTTGTTGTAAAAAAAATTAATAAACTATTAATTTAAATGTATTTTATAATTTTAAAAATATATAAAAATGTTACAAATAAATATATATATATATATGTACATACCAATAACATAACATTTATGTTTAAAAAAATTCTATTACTGATTAAAACATGAAACTATTTAAAAATATTTCAACTTAAATTTCCCACTCCAGTCAATGCAACAGTAGGGAAAGTGTTGGAAAGCGGTGGGGTAAAAACTACTATTCCCACTCCAGTGAGTGCAACAGTTTGGGAAAGTGTTGGATAGCGAAGGAATAAAATGTAACATGCCAACTCCAGTCAGTGCAACAGTAGGGAAAGTGTTGCATAGCAGAGGGGTAAACATTACTATTCCCACTCCAATGAGTGCAACAGTGGGGAAAGTGTTGGATAACGGAGGGGTCAAAATTACTATTCCCACTCCAGTGACTGCAACAGTAGGGAAAGTGTTAGATAGCGGAGAGGTAAAATTACTTTTCCCACTCCAGTCAGTGAAACAGTAGGGAAAGTGTTGGATAGTGGAGAGGTAAAAATTACTATTCCCACTCAGTGAGTGTAACAGTAAGAAAAGTGTTGGATAGCGGAGGGGTAAAAATTACTATTCCCACTCCAGTGAGTGCAACAGTAGACAAAGTGGTGGATACCGGAAGGGTAAAAATTACTTTTTCCGCTCCAGTCAGTGCAATAGTAGGGAAAGTGTTGGATAGCGGAGAGGTAAAAATTACGATTCCCACTCCAGTGAGTGTAACAGTAGGAAAAGTGTTGGATTGCAGAGGGATGAAAATGCCTATTCCCACTACAGTCAATTCAAAATTAAAAACAAACAAAAAATAAACAACAACACATATTTAAAATACAAAATAAATAAAAAATATATAGAACTATGTTAAAAATTAAAATACAAATATATTTAATATTATAAATTAAAAAAACATATTATAATGGTATATACATATCACAAATACCCACAAATATTATATTAAATAAAATATAAACATATTTGTCAAACAAACAAATATTTTTAGTTGGAAATTATTTATAAACAAAAACAATATTACATACATTTATTTTATTTACATCCTACCCTATAACACCACACAATTCCCAACCCACAACTAAATTAAAAATAAAATGTACTTCCATAATTAACATAATTAATTATCAATTAAATACATATTATTAATTAAAAAACAAATTAAAACATAAAAAATGAATTTACTTCCCACCCTTTACCCCAATAAACCCCACAACCAACACCTAATATTAATTACAAAATTCCCATATTTAATTTTCAATTAATGAAATAATATTAATTAACAACTATTTATTAATTAATTAAAAATAATGACTTTCCCACCCTTTACCCCCATAAACCCCACAATGCAAACCTAAAAATAATTACACAATTTCCATGTTTAATTTTCAATTAACTGATTAAAAATAATTAACAACTAATTATTCATTAATTAAAAAATAAATTACTTCCCACCCTTTACCCTTAGAAACCCCCCAACCCAAACCCACAATTAATTAAACAATTTTCACGTTTAGGTGCCGATTCCGATCGGGTAAAAAAAATTCCTGTACGACTCGTATCCGTATTTTTTTACGTACGATTCGTACAAGTTCCGTCCCACTGGTGAAGTACGATTCGTACGTGAAAAATACATACGAATCGTATCGGGAAAACTTCTATGAGACGTACCCGGACAGTTTCACGTACAAATCGTAAAACTGAAGTCCGAGCGCACAAGTACGATCCGTACCACCCTTCTGAATACACAAGTGTATGTAAAACGTCCTGTACGTAGCGAACTCCGTAACACTCGTATCCCGGGTAAACTTGTGCCCAGGATACGAGTCGTACAGCCCCCCTCTGCCCCACGTATGTCCGTACGTACCCCCGTATGCCAGCACCGTACACCCCCCCATGTCCGCACCGTACCCCAGCCCCGTACTTGGACGCACCGTACCCCAGCACCGTACTTGGACGCACCATACACCAGCACCTGTACGTGCCGTACCCCAGCCCCGTCCTTGTACGCACCGTACCCCAGCCCCGTACTTGTACGCACCGTACCCCAGCACCGTACCCCAGCCCCGTACTTGTACGCACCGTACCCCAGCCCCGTCCTTGTACGCACCGTACCCCAGCCCCGTCCTTGTACGCACTGTACCCCAGCCCCGTACTTGTACGCACCGTAACCCAGCCCCGTCCTTGTACGCACCGTACACCAGCACCATACCCTAGCCCCGTACTTGGACGCACCGTCCCCCAGCCCCGTACTTGTATGCACCGTACCCCATCCCCATACTTGTATGCACCGTACCCCAGCCCCGTACTTGTACGCACCGTACCCCAGCCCCGTCCCCCAGCATCGCGTATGTACGGACCTTACAACAACATTGTGTATGTGAGCACGGTACAACAACATCGCGTATGTACGCACCTTACATACGTGAAAACAACTCGTACTGAACCAGGACACTGTAAACCAGCACAAGGAGGGTCAATTCGACTCGCACAACACCACAAAACATGTCTACAGTAGAAAAAACATCAAAATGACTGACCTGGCACATCCAAACAGGCAAACAGAGGCCCAAACTCACAACCACCTCTTATAACACACCCACCAAAATTTCAAACTCAGGCACACCCACAAATAGACCAATAAAAAGGGCCCACACACACAAACCATGAGCCTTTGCAACAGACTCACTGCAGCTACAGAGCATACCCCAACAACTGCACCCATACACCTTAACATATACACCTTCACACACACACCTTCACACATACCCCCTCTTCACATTCCCACACACACCTTCACATTCACACCCACACACCCACAACCATCCACACCCTCACCCCACACCATGCCCACAGACAAGAATCCAAAGTTCACAAGGGAGGAGCTGGACATCCTTGTCAACAAAGTCATCAGAGTCGAGCCACAGCTCTTTGGAACATTGGTCAGAAAGACCAGCATAGCCGAAAAATCACGCCTGTGGCAGAGGATCGTCGATAGGGTGAATGCTGTTGCGCCCATCAGAAGGACCAGGAATGACTGCCAAGCCAGGTGGTACGATCTGCGGAGGGCAGTCAAGCGCTAAATGAACGAGGACTACGCCCAGAGCAACATCACTGGTGGTGGGCTGCCCCGCAGACCGGTACATTACCATCCCTGGGAGGAGAAGGTGATGGCCCTGCTTCCGCCGGTGGGAGTACACGGAGTCGAAGGAGTTGCAGAGCCTGGTGAGTACACAAACAAATTACGTAACATGGGGGTAATGGCATCCACACCCCAACTACACCAAATTCACGCAACTACCCCCAAGCCCTCACCGGACACAACCACACTCAAAAACAATGCTCATGCCACTGACATGTGTATGCCCCATTCACAAAGCAAGGCCATGCCATGTCCCAGGCTACACGAACCACAAACCCAAGAATGGATGTCCAGGATGCTGGGAGGGTGGGGCTCACAAAACACATTGTTCAACTCAGAATCAGACACCATTGCCCTCAGCCCATATGGCCCAGGTACATACCCATGAACCATGCTCAATGCACAGGGACTGGCTAAGTACTGACAAGGTAGCTGACACTTGGCCCTGCTGTGCTGGGAGACCCACTGCCAAATCACACTACACCCACCAGCAGGCCCTGTCACACACACCCCTTACACAAGCCCACACCCCCTGGGGCAGGCAATGGATTTACCCACTCTCACAATGGACATGTGACACAACAAGATCAATCCATAGCCAAAGAAGCACCCAAGCCAAAAATCTACATGTCAAACACTCAGGAGAACATATCAATCTGTCCCCTTCAACATACCCATCCACAAGTGAACATTGAGGGGAATGCTAGGCACATACAACTACCTGTGACAACTTGAATATATATGACACATGGATGTCGCATGAAACAGCATTAACATTGTCTCTCACACACACACAGGGCAACGTCATGGATCTCCCCCCAACAATGGGGGGGAAGAATCACAGTCCCAGGCTCGGGAGGAACCTGATCCCACTGGCAGCGACGCCTCTCAACACTCCGCCGATGACCCCAACCCAACTGGACCCTCAGGTGTCCAAGCCCCTGCAGCACCTGCTTCAGGTACATCTGTGCCAACCACCACCCCCATTCCTGCCACATCCCAGGAGACACCCAGGAGCCCTGCCCGCACTGAACTACTGAACCAGTCTGACCTGGAGGGACAAGGTTCGCCGGGCACCCAGGAGGAGGCAGACAACCCCGCAACTGCCATCCCTCAGGGGTCCCGTAGACCCGATGTGCCCACAATGGCAGGCCAGGCTCGTGTGGGCAGGAGTGGTGGGAGTGGAGGCAGGCAGAGCGAGAACCTGACCAGCCAGCTGAAGGGACCGGTATGTCACACATACGCAACATCATGGACGCATACCGGCGTGACACCAGGGCCATCAGCCAGGTAGTAGAGACCCTCACAGAGATTAAGAACCAGCAGGCCGAGCAACAAGCCAGTCAACAAGAACACCAAGGACGGATGGAGGCAAGACTGGCTGAGCTCCTGGCGGTGCAAACGGACATAAGCCGTTCACTCCGTCGGATCGCCGACAACATGGCCAGCCCTCCCTGTGCCACCAGGCGAAGACCACCACCAGCCACAGGAAGGGAGGAGGATGATTCGTCCGACGGAGCGTCCCAAACATCGTCAAGGCCTGCATATGAGGGTCCCGCGAGGAAGGTGGGTCGTCCACGGAAAAGACCGTGAGAGGCAGCGGACCATCCACATCTCCCAGGTCACCTGGCCTGGCACCTGGCCTTAATGTGCCACAGCAGCATCTCATTCACTGACATTCTTTACCACATGGACTTGCTGGTCACAGTCTGACCAATGATGACAAACACTGTGGTCTGGACTCTGATGCCTTCAAATGCCAAGGATCCCATCTCCCCCTGTGAACTTTGGATTCTAGGCACACTGTCCCTACCCCTATTTACAATATCTCTAAAGAAGAAAATACTGCCTTTAAATCCCTCAGAAACAACTACGACCTTACGGTCAAACCCTGTGACAAGGGGGGTGGCATTGTCATTTTTGACAGCGAGATTACAAAGAGAAAATGCTGGACCTCCTTGGATCCCCCAGACACTATCTTAAAATCATGTCCAATCCAGAACCTAGGGTTAAACGCAGGATCCTGTATGAAGTCGAACAAGCTATTGATAGAGAAGAAATTTGTACTCAAGAAGCTCAATTTCTTACTCCTACACACACTCGTATCCCTATTATCTACGGGATTCCTAAAACACACAAAGATCAGGCCAATCCTCCTTTGAGGCCTATTGTCTCCACCATTGGCTCTGCCACGGAACCGTTATCGAAATACATCGATAAATTTTTACAACCCATGGTGGAATCCTTACACTCTTATGTGAAGGACACAGGACATTTTATCTCAAAGTTAGAAGGTTTGCAATACAATCCTCAACAGGAAATCCTGGTTACCCTAGACGTTGAATCTTTGTACTCGAATATCCCCCAAACAGAAGCCTGTAGGGTCGTGACCAGTATTATTGAAAATAATCAAACCTTACACAATGGCAGATTTCTAGTTCGCTTCCTGGAAATAGTCCTAGAGGAAAATTTATTTGAATATGATGGGAACTATTACCAACAGGTTCAGGGAGTCAGCATGGGGGCTGCCTGTGCCCCCAGTGTTGCCTGCCTGTATATGGGGTATTTCGAGTAATGCAACATCTACAATGAAATTGCTCCCTTTTTTGAAAATGTCCGTCTTTGGTCCCGGTACATCGACGATATTTTTTTCATTTGGACCGGTGACCAAATGTCCCTGGATGAATACATCGAATGGATTAATGCCACTGACGTCAACCTTCGATTTACTGCACATACGAGTACCACCAAATTAGAATTCCTTGACATCTGGGTTGAACATCGGGAATCCAAACTTTGTTTTTCCCTATACACTAAACCCACAGCCAGGAACACACTCCTCCATTTCGATAGTTTCCACCCGAGGAGCCGGAAGGATGGAATACCATTCAGCCAATTCCTACGCTTGCGCAGAAATTGCACTACCATCAATGACTAACTCCGCCATGCTGAAACCATGAAAGAAAAATTCATTCAAAGAGGATACCCCCACAGAATGGTAAGGAATGCTCTTAAGAGAGCCCGTTTCTACAACCGCTACTCCATGTTTCAACCCAAGAAACAGAATCAGCCATACAAGTTAGTCTGTGTCACGAAACATTCTGTGATGAATAATAAAATCAGACAAATTGTAAATTCACAATGGCACTTGTTAAATCTAGATTCGGAAACAGCCCACATTCCCAAACCTCTGTTTGCATTCCGCAGAAACAAAAATTTTAGAAATTGGATAGTCAGAGCCAAACAACCTGAGCCTAAGGGCTGGTTGCAAAAGTCTATTGAGGGGACTGTCCCCGTCAACGGCAATCACAAGTGTGGTACATGCCACGCATGTGCCAATGCCATAGTTGGCAACAATATTTGCATAAATGATTACAATGTCAACATGAAAGACATGACCAACTGCAGGACATCCAACTGCATTTATGCGATCCAATGTCCTTGTTTGCTTACCTATGTAGGCGAAACTGCCAGAGAAGTAAGGGTAGGGATAGGTGAACACAAGTCAAACATCAGACGATCTAAACATGGAGCCCCTCTAGTAGACCATTGGACAGAAAGGGGACACTCTGAAGCTGTCCTTCGTTGGATGATTTTGGAGAAAATTCGCCAACAAAGAGGATTTGACAGCAACAACATAAGCCGGAAGCGAGAAGTATACTGGATATTTGTTCTTAAATCTAAGGACAAGGGATTGAATGAATCTCTACCATGGGAAAATGCCATTCTTTGAGTTCCAGCATCTACAGTTCTTGTGCACTCTTTATCAACCATGAGTACGGTTAAGTTTCATTCTTTTTCTTTTTCTTTTTTCTTTTTCTTTTTCTTTCCCCCCCCCCCCAATATTTCAAAATTTGTGATAGCATTAGATAATTATATGTTTTTCGATTCCATCACTTTCGTAATTATACAATATGGCTAGATTGTTGGAGGCCACCCTTAGGCTATACGCGATATGTTGCATGTTCCAGTCTACCTCTTCAAGAAAAGAACCCGCAGAAATGTTTTTTCTAAAAACGCTGCCGCTATTCCGCTAATTAACTTTCGGGAATGCTTTCCCCTTTAAAAGTTGTGTATTTGCCTTTTCTAGAATCCTTTTAGCAAGGACACGCCCCCTCCCTCTATGACGTGATCGTCCATTGGCCCATTTAAACGGCCTTGAACACCTCTCGTGTGTTCTCTGGATCGGTTCGCTACCTCTCCACCTGAGGATATTCTTCTCTCGGAGTCCCCCTGACTGGTGGCTTTTTTCATTGTTCGCGTTTGATCAGGTACATAAATTAGACGCTGTCTTTTCCTCTCCATAGCGTTTAGTACGCTTTCTTTCTTGCGCATAAGGAACAGATATCAGTATATAATATTTATTTGTTTCATGAATATTTTTTTAGTTACGCTAAAGGACCGCTACGACAAGTGCTTACGCGGACCTCTAGATTGTGCCTTCGAATCAACTTACCACTGACACATAAAGTTCTGTTTAGTCAGGTACGGTTTGCTGGTCTTTATTCCTTCTCCGTTCAGCATACCTCACTAAATTAACTTTACATGAATCTTACTTTTTTTGTCTAGATTCTTTTTATCTTTTTTCTTGGTGTTTAGCTCTACCCAGGACTGAAATTAATTACGCCTCTGAAATCTTATCTTCGAAAGTCTAAACCTAGACCCCGAATCTACAACTCCTCTAATAGGTGATTTTTCGTGTCTATTTGCAGTGCTGTGTCCTTAGCGAAATTTGATATAGAACGCGCTACACAGCAGAATGTTTGTTTCCTCCTAATTTTAGAGTTCCGATATTTATCTTGAACTATGTTTATGTTTATATTTGGATTACGTAGAATTATTCTACCACATCTTCCGTGCCTGTTTTTTCTTCGCATGAGCTAATTTTATCCATAGCGTTTATGCTAGACCTCTGTTTTTTCATTTAAGTCTGAATCCATCTTGATGTTTATGTATCCAGCAGATTCAATTAACGTAGCACATCGACCTCCTGTCTGAGGCCAGGGTGATCCCGCCTGTGTCCTTAGTTTGCCTTGAACGCTTTCTACATAGTTTATACAGGTGAGCGGAATTGTCACTATGTTGCACATTTGTTGTCACAGAGCCCTTAGGAGGCTCTGTCTCGTTTCCTTGCGAATTTTCTTGATCCATTCTGTGGATGAAATCTGTCATCTATCATATATATTATTAAAGTATACTTTTCTTTCTCAGTCTTTCATTTTCACTTTTATTCATTTTTTATTTTTTATTTTATTTCCGTTTCATTTATGTTTACTTTTGAACTGATACTGGTACCTGAACAGGATTTTCTAGTGTTCTCGTGTTTTAACATTTTTCTTAACCTTGATAAATTGCCTTTGCCATGCTTGTTTTGACACTTATGACTAAAGACCATTGTATGATATGCTTTCATTATGAGAAATGATGTTATTGAGATATCGACCTTTGATTGGATTTAATGCTGATATGTAATTGCCCATATGTTATTTTACTTTCGTTAGGTCCCAGCATAACACCCAAACTACTTTATATGGTACTTGTTCGCCCTGAGGAAGGTGGCACCTACATCTCGGTGCGTTCACCGAAACGCGCGTCGGCGCATTCCATGAGGCCCACCCAAGTTCAATTCCTCAAATTTGAATATGTACTATTTAGCACAGTATTGAATACTTGTATGATGCTGTTTACATATTGACTACTGTGTTTGTAGGGCCTTTTTTAGGATTATTTAGATCCTTCACCTGTAGACGTGTGATGTTTGTATTTATGGTGTGGTATGATATCGGTATGAGTCAGTGAGCTTGTGTGTGCTTGATTATGTCTGGGGCCTTTCTTTAAGCCTGACCTATTTTTATGTATATATACTGTTACTTGATGCATTTCTCACAAACTGTAAATTAGCCAACGCATTGAATTTATTATTATTTTTTCAAATTTTGACAAAAGTGAAAAATAAAATATTAATGAATCCTCCTTTAGCTATATGCTGAACGTTTTTTGATTGTGTGTTCGTTGGTTTAGCTTAAGTGTCGGTATACAAATAAGATGATACGCTGTACATTTTGAAAGATACAGGTAGAGAAACTTCTTTCTATATAAATTTTGTATTTTCCCCTGAGTTTCTACCTACATTTATTTTGCAGGGGTTCCCCTTGTTACATTGGTGGTTCTCATCCAGCCAGAAGTTCCGGGCCCACAGCCACATGTATCCTGTGGATGTGAGGGCGTGCGTGAAGATGGACCTGTTGATGGCTTTGCAGAATTTTGGTTGTAGGCCTGTAGATCTGTAGATGAGTTTTACTCTGAGGGTTTGCAGGGGGTTTGTGCCAAACCGGATTTGTGACCCTGAGTGCGTACTTGGGAATAGATATCAATTCATCCCCTGGGATTGTTAGTGCCGTCCCTGCGGGTGCTCTTGTATCCGTCTGAGATGGCAATGAAGAAGTTGTGTGCTGAGGATGCATTTATCTACGCCACTATCATGAAGGTGATGTGTGGGCCTGTTGTGTTGAAGAGGTAACAGAGTCCAATGGCGTGCTGTTGAACGGAGCCGGTGTGGAGTAGGAGGGAAATGACCTGGTTGGTGTGACAGGGCCTGGAAGGCGGGGCAGCGCTGTGTAGGCAGTTGGAGTTGCACACTCAACATGCGAAGGTGTGGTGTGTGCGCTTAGGGTATGCCTGAGAGCATGCGGTTAATTTTCGGTGGACATTGCTTGGAGGGTGGCTGCAACATAAGACTGTTTTGTGATGTGGGTCATGCAAGGACATGAGGGTCGTGAAATGTGCACATTGCATGCGCTGACGGTCCTGCCTTTGCCACTGCGTGGCCGCAACAGTGGCACAGACAAGCTGATGCCAGCCTAATGAATGGGTGGAGGGAGGAAGGGAGGAGCATCTTGGAGGCGTGTGGGTTGCAGAATCCGGGAACTTGGTGGGCCCTTTTTGCAGGGGCCGCGGCAGCAGGCGGCATGTATTGGAAACTAGGCCGAAAGTAGCACACAAAGACAAGGAGGTCAGAAAGTACAACTGCAACAGGCGTACGTAAAGGAAGAAGTGTCAGGTTACTCATGGCTCACCCAGAGAAAATGGATGAGCAATCACCAAAGATGACTGACACAGGATCAGGAAACAGAAGGCCGAGCTGCGCACAGGAGACACACCCTCAGCAGGCATGGACGGCCCGTTGGGGGGAGCAACCTGCCCAAAAACATACACAACCATGGACTTCATGCACAATAGAGATCATTAGCCATGAAGAACTGCATGCATGTTGACGAACTACACATACACTCATATGCACAATCTTTGACAACTATGCCAGAGCTGACACATTCAAAGTGGCAAGAGACATTTATTGACAGAGATGAGGCACTTTGGAGGGTGAGGAACACCTTTATTATTCAAACTCACACTAAGGGAAATGCATCAATGTGAACAGACTCACAGGTCAATTGACTGAACATGTGGGACCTACGCTGGACACCCCCTTCACAACACGGGTGTTGTAAATCCAAATGAACTGGCACACAAGTTAAGGGGATGAGCCAAACACCTCCTGCTGCACACGGAGAGGCTGCAATTCCCCATTGAGCCTGTTATGGGGATGTCCCACACTATGTCCACCCTTAGCATCTCGTATGTTTCAGAGGGAAGTTTTACACACATTGATGCCTTCACCAGAATCCAAAATCCATTACAGATGACTGTCACGAAGGGTGACTATCAATTCATGGGAGTCATGCTACATGTTATGTGCCCCATGGTGAGTCGACATGTATGCATGGTAACACAACATGCAGCGGAGCAGTCCCCACACATTCCAAACACGTACCACCCCCAAAATGCCTTGCTGCAATCCTTACCCAAAATGACATTTCACCATGTCCGTGCATGGAACGCTGATTCAGCACACGTTGCAATACTCATGAGGAGTAGCAGGAGGACAACGATGACACGAGCAGACAACATGCGCAAGAACCTGGGAATGACAGACACACAAGAAGTCAGCAAAAAGATTTTTCTCTGCATACATGGTCATTTACTAAACATGAACAATGTTGTCTCCATGCTAATTTAAAAGAAGTGTCTCTGCTAAAATGTGTGGAATGACATCCTCACTCGAGTGACACATCAGAACACACATCTAAGTCACTTAGCATACAGTCAGCTGGACACACACATTGCAACACATGCCACCCAAGGATACAAGCGTGCACACTCAGACCCAGTGACTCACCATTATGAGAAGAAGTTGCGTATAAGCTGACTCCGGATATCCTCCTCCTCCTCCTCCTCACTTGCCTCGTGACCAAGCCCCTCATCCTCCACGGGTGGATGTTCCTGCTCATCCTGATCCAGGATGAGTGGCACTGCCTTCTCCACTGCCATGTTGTGCAGCATGCAGCACATGAGGAAGATTTTGCAGACCTTCGCCGGTGCATATGGGAGGGACCCGCCTGTCTTGTGAAGGTACCGGAATCGGCTCTTCAGGAGGCCAAACGTCCTCTCAATCACTCGCCTGGTCTGCCCGTGTGCATTGTTGTACCGGTGATCTGCAGCTGATCTTGGGTTGCGGAGAGGTGTCATCAGCCACGGCATGTTGGGATATCCAGAGTCCCCCACATGGAAACATCATGTAAATAAGTGGGTCAGGAGATGCCGTAAGAGCCAAATATACCGCAACACACAGGACAAACAGAGTATACCCACCAACAAGACATGCTCATTCGTTGTGCAGCTGCAGCATCATTTGTGGCACCCTGCTACGCCTCATGATGTAGGCATCGTGTGCTGACCCTGGAAAACGTGCACAGACATGGGAAATCAGCATGTTAGCAAGACACACCACAAGGGCATTTATAGAGTGGTAATGTTTACAGTTGCGATAGGCTACCTCCTGTGCCTGTGGTGGTACCAAAGCTACATGTGTCCCATCAATGGACCCAATGACATGGGGCATCCCTCCCAGGGCATAGAAATCACCCTTGACACCTGTCAACTCCTCAGGAGTAGGAAAATGGATGAATTCATCAAGGTGCTCCAACATTGCTGCCAAAACATCACGCAGGACACGGCTGAACATTGTTTGTGACATGCCACCAACATCAGCTATGGTGAATTGAAACGTACCTGTGGCAAAAAAATGTAGGGCTGCCATCACCTTCATCTTGGGGGTCAGCGCAGTAGGATACCTGTGTCGCGGTTGGAGGTGTGTTGCCAGCTTGTCGGTCAAGTCCTCAATCAACTTTGGAGTGAATCTGTAACATCGGATGCAGGCACGTTCCCTCATGGCACCCAAGTCTGGCATTGGTTGGGGGACAGGCGGTGCCCTGCAGACAAATTTTATTGAATAACGAAGATTTAGAGCATAACATCATCAATGTCAATGAACAGAGCACATGCTAAACTGCTACTACACATCAGATAAATACAGAGTCTGGTCTGTGCAATACATCCAGGACACATATGCCAGCTTGGTGATACTCCTACAAAAAGTAGGATACACCCGTTGATTGGCAAGTCTACATGACATGCCTTGAAACGACCTGGGGGCCAGTCTGAGTGAACAGCCAGAGACATCACAGGAGTGACATACATCCACATAGCTGCATTTAAAGGATGCCATCTCATACAGACAGCTGACGGCAAGCTAGACGCACTGGTCACATGGAATGTCAAATGTACAGATCAAACACATTGCAATGAAGGGGTACATGTGAAAACAGAAAACACAGACATTGAGACGACGCAGATATGTCCTCATGTGAAAATATGATGTCGGATGCATACAGACCCTGCTTACGTGGGAATCCACATGTGGCATGGTATGCGTAGATGTGTGCCATGCCCATCTCCACACAGACACATGTTGGATGTAATGTAAATTGATACTTGTATAGCGCACTACTCACCCGCAAGGGTCTCAAGGCGCTTGTACGAATACCGCTGTGGAACCCATCCTGGCTTTCCCTGTGAGGCGTCCACTCCTGGGCACCCCCAAGGTGGAGGCCAGGCATCCTTAGCGTTGTGGGGGCCGTTGTGGAGATTAAGCAAGCTATTGCCCAGAGTTGCAGAGTGGGACTCTATGATTGGAATGGCACCAAGGCGAGAATTATCAGGTCCGTGGAATTTTTGAGCCCAAGACCCGCCGAGGCGGGGAATTGAACCCTGGTCCCGGGCTAGACCTCTGCATCAGGGTCTGCCGCTCTAACCATTGAGCCACACTTCTCCTTCTTCTTCTTCTTGGATGCAGCAACAGCAGATGTAGTCGACCGAACACTAACAGCAAGCTCATGGGAACAGATGACGCACACATTACATAGTCACATCGGGGCACGCTGATCGTGAAATGTCAGTTGTTAGTGTCCCTGTCCCTGGCATCAGGGGACAGTTGCGGGTGGTGGTGACTGTGCCATACCAGTGATGGTGTGCTTGACACGTTTGTACTACAGGCACACATGTGCAAACTGTGAAGGGGAAGTGTGCCACATAGTGCCCCATCACACATGACATGTGTACACAGGTCATCACACATCAATTGTGCAACTACATGAGAAGACATGTGCAATATCACTGCCTGACACACCTAGGCCCTGCACATGAGAGTCTACAATTACAATGACTTGATGTACAGCCTTGTGCGAGTCGGAGACCTCCATTCCTTTTGTGTGCGCCTCCTATCACCAGTGTAAGCGTGTGAAACGCCCCATACACCCGCTCTGAGAGCGTGCGTACGGCCCGTATCACTAGAGTAGTGGTGCCGTAAGAGTACGCGTGGAACGGACCGTACACACGCTCTCAGAGCGTGTGTACGGTCCGTACCACGCGTATCCCTACGGCACCACTACAATAGTGATACGCACCGTACTCACACATCCATTGCGTGGGTACGGTCCGTATCACTAGAGTAGTGGTGCCGTAGGAGTACGCGTGGAACAGACCGTACACACGCTCTGAGAGGGTGTGTACGGTCCGTACCACGCGTACCCCTACGGCACCACTACAATAGTGATACGCACCGTACTCACACATCCATTGCGTGGGTACGGTCGTATCACTAGAGTAGTAACAGGGTCCATAACACTACGTAAATTACAATGTTGCAAATGTTGCAAAGTGGTGTTTGCCTTGCTCTGATGCTCAAAATTGAACAATACATCCAGGACACATATGCCAGCTTGGTGATACTCCTACAAAAAGCAAGATACACCCGTTGATTGGCAAGTCTACATGACATGCCTTGAAACGACCTGGGGGCCAGTCTGAGTGAACAGCCAGAGACATCACAGGAGTGACATACATCCACATAGCTGCATTTAAAGGATGCCATCTCATACAGACAGCTGACGGCAAGCTAGACGCACTGGTCACATGGAATGTCAAATGTACAGATCAAACACATTGCAATGAAGGGGTACATGTGAAAACAGAAAATACAGACATTGAGACGACGCAGATATGTCCTCATGTGAAAATATGATGTCCGATGCATACAGACCCTGCTTACGTGGGAATCCACATGTGGCATGGTATGCGTAGATGTGTGCCATGCCCATCTCCACACAGACACATGTTGGATGTAATGTAAATTGATACTTGTATAGCGCACTACTCACCCGCAAGGGTCTCAAGGCGCTTGTACGAATACCGCTGTGGAACCCATCCTGGCTTTCCCTGTGAGGCGTCCACTCCTGGGCACCCCCAAGGTGGAGGCCAGGCATCCTTAGCGTTGTGGGGGCCGTTGTGGAGATTAAGCAAGCTATTGCCCAGAGTTGCAGAGTGGGACTCTATGATTGGAATGGCACCAAGGCGAGAATTATCAGGTCCGTGGAATTTTTGAGCCCAAGACCCGCCGAGGCGGGGAATTGAACCCTGGTCCCGGGCTAGACCTCTGCATCAGGGTCTGCCGCTCTAACCATTGAGCCACACTTGGGGGCGCTAGGTGGCGCCAAACCAAGATGGCCGCGCATTAGCAAGGCTCTCGCCCGACCGGGCACTCTTCCGATCCTGCAGCTATCCTGACCGCACTATCCTACACACAGATGCTCTGACTGGACGCCGGAATGCCTGCTGATTACGGCGGTGCCCGTTGAGTGCGGAAGCCCTCCCGAACGGCGGAGATATCGTCGGCGGCTCTTCCCGAGCGGAGCTACTTGCAGTCTCGACGCTGGCGGGGAGGCGGAGTCGCCGGCCAGGAAACTCCGAGGCTTCTGGGGCCTTGCGCTGCTGCGGGGGCGCCCCCCTGGGGGAGAGAGCTGCACCGGAGGAATCGGATGGGAGCGCTGGAGCCTGCTGTGCCCCGGTCGTGAGGTGACCCCCTGGTGCTTGAGCGGAGGAGCCGGCGTGACTGGCGGCGGAGTGAGCGGCCTCTTTCCGGCGACTCTGGTAGGACGGGGCCGGGGCCCGGCGACGATCCCACCGGTCCGGTGGCTTCCCTGGGTGGGTGGCCTGGTGGGGTGCGGCCCCCAGACGGCTGACGACCTGCCTTTCTCTGTCCCCGGTGGAGCGAGTGGCTGCGGACTGCGGGCCACGTGGAAGACGGTGAGAGCTCCCCGCGCGGTGCGGCCTGTCAGGGCTCGGCGGAGGAAGCCCAGTCTACACATACCTACCCACCACGAGTGTCCCAGTGATTCCGTGGCAATACCGCGGGCGAGCGGTGCATCAGGGACACGACCCCATCCTTGGCGGGCGGATCGGCTGGGCCCCCCCCCCCCCCCCCCCCCGCTGGTCCTCTCTCTGTCGGTGGGGTGCGGTGGGGATCGGCGCTGGACGTGGGGGAGTGCAGGAGCTGTGGAGCGACTGGGGCGGAGCGGGAGCCGGCCGGAGGAAGTGAAGAGCCCATATGCTGAGAGCCTAGACCGGGGCTCGCGACTGCGGCGCTCGCCCTGGGGTTGACCCGCTGTGTGCTGCCTGAGTCTCCCTGCTTGCGGACCCTCGGTTGGGGGGGGCTGCGCTGAATCGCCATTTGCCAGTTGAAGACTGTGCCTGCGGACTGCGGACTGCTCGGCTGCTGCGTCGGCCGGGGGTGCTCCTCTGGTCGACCGGTCAGCCGGAGGGGGCCGGACGCTGGAAGGGACGGTCCTGAACATGGGTCGCAAGGATGCTAAACAGTCCACGCTGCCGTTCGAGGCCGCGAAGAAATCCGCGACAGTGCCAGTGGCGGGGAGCGAGACGCCCGCTGCGTGGGCACCCGACGAAGACTGGAAGGCTCTACTAATGGGTATGCGGCACAGTCTGACATCCATAGACGCCAAGGTGGACAGCATTAATACCAGGCTGGACAGTGTGGTCACCAGGCTGGAGCACCATGACACTCGCATTACAGAAACGGAGGAGCGGATCTCTACCCTGGAGGACGGGGCCTCTTCTGCGGCCAGGCAGGTGACCCAGATGGATCGGCTCCTTAAGATCATTGCGGACAAAAACGAGGATTTGGAAGCGAGGTCCCGTCGCAACAACGTCCGCGTACTGGGTCTGGCTGAGTCCACCAATACGGGGAAAATGGAAATTTTCATGGAGCGCCTTGTAGTTGAACTGTTCGGGAAAGACTCCTTCTCCTCATCTCTTATAGTGGAACGAGCCCATAGATCCTTGGCTGCCAAGCCTCCGCCGGGAGCCCCGCCGCGACCCATCGTGGTGCGCTTCCTTAACTACAGGGACCGGGACGCGGTGCTGAGGCGAGCGCGTGAGATTGGCACGGTGGTGTATGGTAATGCCACGTTATCCTTTTTTCCTGACTTCACCGCCTCGGTCCAGGAAGCTCGTCGCAAATTCACCGGGGTGAAAAAGAAACTACAGTCCCTGGAGCTGCCCTACGCCATGCTCTACCCGGCGAGGCTCAAAATATCTTGCCAGGGCCGACAGCATTTATTTCAAACCCCACAACAGGCAGAAGACTTCCTCAAATCCTATAAAAAAGACGTGGCCGCGGAGGCGGCGGGGGGGGGACGTTCGAGGGCACCGTCGCCAATGGAGCAGCAGGACTGATTGTGCTGGGACGCCATGCGGGCCGCGAGAGGCCGCTGCTGCTGCACATTTCTGGACTATCAGACACACATTCTGGTGAGACACTCCCGATGAACAGGTCAGGTGTTGAGCTGAACTGAACTATTCCATTACTTGTGCCTGGTCACCCGCCTCTGTCCCACATTGTGTTACCAGGAACATACCTGGTTCCCAGTGGGTGAAAGTAGAGAGGGGGAGGGCAGGTTTGGCACCCCTAGGTACCGTCCCCTACTGGGCGAACCCCTATATTCCCCCTTCCGCAGTGTGGGGAGGGCGTCAGTTGTTTCCCTCATGTTCTTAGGGATGGTTTTGTTTGTGGAGGGGGGGACGGGGAGGGAGCTAGGTACCCGGCTAGGGGGGTTTGCCGGTGTGGGAGGGAACCGACTCCGGCTAGTTGCTGAGATCTCAGATGTGGCACTGCCAGTTACCGGGAGTCGGGGGGAGGGGACAGTTGTTGTGGGAGTTTATCATGTTGGTGAATTTGAGTGCTACACGACCTCGTATGCTATGGCTCTCAACTGTAAATGCTTGGGTCTGGGTGAATGGGTGACGTAGCTGATTCGCAGCCCTCTATACAACTGCAATTTATATCCTGGAATGTACGGGGGTTGAACAACCCGAGAAAGAAGAGACAGGTCCTGGGATATCTGGACAGGCAAGGGGTTTCCATTGCCATGCTGCAGGAGACGCATCTCTTACGGGGTGGGTCCCCCTTATTTGCATCCCGCTGGGCTACCTGTAGGGTATTTTCATCCTACTCTAATTACGCTAGAGGGGTTACGATTCTGGTGCGAAGGGGAGTGGGGTTTGTACCTGAGGGGACTGAGGCGGACTCGGGTGGAAGGTACTGTCTGGTCTGGGGGACACTGCACTCACACACGATACTCTTTGCCTGTTACTATGGCCCCAACACAGACGACCCGGCCCCGTTTCTCACACTGTGGGGAAAGATTCAAACATTGGGAGTGGCACATGTCGTAATGGGAGGCGATTTCAACACTGCGATTCGGCCCACAGCGGACAGATCACACCCTCAAGCGTCGCACTACACGCAGACCCAACGCACATTATCAACCATTATTGACGAACACCACTTGATAGACGCGTGGCGGTACTCGCACCCCTCGCTCGGACAAGGTACACATTACTCGGCGGTTCACTCCACGTGGGCCCGCATAGATTATATCTTTCTCACGGCGGGTCTCTCTTCCTGGATCGGTTGTACACAACACCTCGCCCGTACGCTTTCTGATCACTCCCCGGTCCTCCTTTCGCTGCGCGTTCCCGTGGCAGTTTCCCCCTTTCTTGGTTGGCGCCTCAACCCGGCTCATCTCCTGGACTCGGTCTTTAGGGCGGAACTGGAGCAAGACATACCGGAGTTTTTTGACCGCAATGTGGACTCCGTGTCCAGTATTGCCACGGTTTGGGAAGCCTTCAAGGTTACTGTGAGAGGCTGGTGCATAGCTAAGGGAGGTGGGGTCCTCAAGTCCCTGCGAGGGGACCTACGCAGACTCGAGCTCGAGATACGTCGCTTGGAGGACGAGCTGACGCGGCTCCCGCGGGGGACTGCGGTGACCGCACAGCTCCGAGAAACGATGAATGAATACACGGAAGCGGCGGATAGGGAGAGTAGGTTTTTGGGGACACCATTTGTGGCGAGGATGTATGGAGAGGGAGACAGACCGGGTAGGGCATTGGCCTCGGCTATCCGCCCCCCTAGATACCGAAATTTCGTAGCCTCCCTACTCGACGAGCGGGAGATCCCGCAGCGCAACCTCCCGGATCAGCTTCGGGTCCTCACTGACCATTATACTAGACTCTACACCACACATCGGTCGTCACCGATTAACCTACATGATTATCTTGACGACACGGCCATAGCATGGCTGGGACCAACACAGCAGGAATTTCTCCACCACGAAATCGAATTAGATGAAATAAAAGACGCCATAATGTCCATGTCATCGGGCAAGGCGCCGGGCTCGGACGGTATACCGATCGAGTTCTACAAAACTTTCATCCACACACTGGCCCCGGTGCTGAAACAGGTATATTATACTGCGCTGGAGGAGGGCTCTCTACCGGCTACGATGCGCGAAGCCCTTATCACGTCCTTGTTGAAGCCCGGGAAGCCGCCGGACCAATGTGATTCGTACAGACCTCTATCGCTACTGAACGTGGACAGTAAAATTTTGGCGAAGGTACTGGCTACACGCCTTAATTTACTGATGGAGCGCCTGGTCCTTCCGGATCAGGCCGGATTTGTCCCTAACCGTGCGACTGCCCATAATCTGCGTACGTTGCAAGCTGTGCTGCAGGATATTAATCCACAGTGCGAGGCGGCTGCCATTTTCCTCGACGCCACTAAGGCATTTGATTCCCTGGAGTGGGACTACCTTTTGGCGCTGCTGGAGCGCATGGGCATCCCCTTCAGCTTTTTGAACTGGATCAAGTTGTTGTATACCCGGCCCCAAGCCGCGGTCTTACTAAATGGTGCCCGATCTGCCCCCTTTGCCATCCGCAGAGGTACCAGACAGGGGTGCCCCCTCTCCCCAGTGCTGTTCGCGGTCGCGATCGAGCCCCTCGCGGCTAAACTTAGGCAGCATCACAATCATCGCTCTCTTGTCTACCCAGAGCGTCAACTGCTGGTCGCATTATATGCAGATGACATCACGCTCTATGTGCATAAGCCGCAGGAAAACCTGAATCCTCTGTTACGTGAAATCACGAAATTCGGAGCAATATCTGGGATTCAGATCAATTGGGCGAAATCAGCCCTATTCCCCTTGACAGACAAAACTCTACCGTTCCCCCTGGACTACCCATTGCAGTGGGAGTCGGAGGAGGTTAAATACCTGGGCATCAGGGTGACCAGAGACCGAGAGGCTCTAATCCGGGCTAATTATGGGACGGCACTAGACAAAATTACCGAGAATGTCACTAAATGGATTCATCTCCCGCTGTCCATGGCGGGGCGTGTTTCCCTGATCAAGATGGTGGTTCTCCCCAAATTATTATACCTTTTCACCAACATCCCCTATAGCCCGGGTCCCCACTTCTTCCGAGCTCTTAACTCCCAAATGTCTCGTCTGGTTTGGGGCGGGAGGCAGGCGAGGATTGGGCTGCGCACCCTTATGTTGCCTTACCACCAAGGTGGGTTTGAGGTGCCTAATTTCCAGCGCTACTATGACTGTGCCCAGGGGCACTTTGCGGCCTACTGGCTTCACCCCCCACCCTTTATGGCGCACCTGGCGGTGGAGGATGGGTACATGCGCCCTGAGCAACCTTCCGGTTATCTCTATTCGGAGGTCCGTTTGGGAGAACGTGACCCCACTACGGTTGACTGTACGGTACGGGCCTGGAGGCGCATAGCGGAGCGCATGGGGACCCCCTTTCTATATTCTCCCCGTATGGTCATAGCACACGATCCTCGACTGAGTGTTGCACGTGAGGGGCTCGGTCGCAAAATGCTTACAAAGTTCGCGATCTGCACGTGGGGTGACCTATATCACGAGGGGAGTTTCCGCTCGGCGGCGCACTTCTTTGGCGAGGTGTCCCCGTCGGTGATGGAGACGTTCCTTTATGTCCGACTGCGACAGAACATAAAGGCGGTCACGCCTAATTTCCCGGACGAGCCTGAGGTCTTGGCGCCTCTACATGCTATGTTACAAACGGACACCCCGAAGCATGTGGTCTCCATGTTGTATGCCCACGTGCAATCGGCTCCGTCCCCCCCCTCTCTTAGGGCGCGGACGGACTGGGATAATGACCTGGGGAACCCGATGTCGGACGAACAGTGGGAGGAGAGCTGCTCGCATGCCACCGCGGTCACCGGGAATGCGCGACTCAGATTAGTCCACTTTAAATATTTGCACCGCCTTTACTATACCCCCGCCAAACTGTGTCGAATCGGACTGCGAGATGATGACCGCTGTGTGAGATGCAGGAGGTTGGGCGCTGGTTTTCTCCATCTGGCCTGGCTATGCCCGGCTGTAGCCGCTTATTGGAAGGAGGTCTTCTCGGCCCTGTCCGTAATGGTCGAGGTGCCCACCGCGCCTTGCCCTGAGCTCGCTCTGTTGGGCCGGTCGCACCCGGTGCTCAAGACGCATCGGAAATTCTTTGCTCTGGGACTTCTGCTGGCCAAACGTCACGTGGCGTGTAGATGGGGACGTGGACGGGCGCCTAAATTCAAGGATTGGCTGAGCACCATGTCTACATGGCAGGAAAGGCTTCAGCAATATGCTGATATCGCGGCCTAGGGACCTCTGGGGACCTCTCGTCGCTTATCTCCTGCGGGTCGCCGAGGAGGGAGATGCCGGTGGGGGCGGGATGGAGGGTGCTGGAAGAGTCGACCCCTCGGCCGCGCCCTGTGCAGTCTCTACCCCATAGACCGTTACGACGGATTGCTTGCCTTGACCCTCTTTCTCGCCCTCCTGTTTTCCCCCCCCCCATCGGGTTGGGTGTCCGAGGCGCTTCCCGCTTGCCTGGACCGAGTAAATGCTTGCGGGGGTGCGCGGATTTTTCTGCGCCCACTACATGGATGGGAGGGGGCGGGATGCCACTTCCCCAGCTTGAGATGCCACCGAGCTTTCCCCGCCGCAGCGCAGGTTGAGAGGTTGTGTCGTATGTAGCACCAGTTCATGTTCACTACACTGCATCAAGGATGTTTTCCCCCCAGGTCACTGGCTAGAACAGTTACGGGCAGAGCGACATACCCCCACAGTTGATTCGTACCCGACCATGGGTACGCCTTATACCATGGCTCTGCGCTAACTAGTTTCTCACACCACATACTACGTATGGTGGACACACACTGGGGGTGTACAGTTCTCATTGAAGTTGAAAGTTGGTTTTGATAAAATGGAAAACGGAACCTAGCAGGGTAATTGATTGTGTGCTTCTTGCTGTTATCATTGCCATTATTTACCTGACTCACCAGCTCTATCGTACTATCCAACGGCTGGTAGATATAGGTTGTTGGCGACATGCTGCGAGCCTGCCTTACTCCTGTTTGACAAATGCTTTTTGTCTATTGCGCTGCTTGTTGTTGCTGCCGGCCAGGTGACATGGTTGTAGGCAAGAAGCTGTGTATGCTTTGCACTTGGTCAATAAAGGTTTTATAAAAAAAAAAAAAAAAAAAAAAAAAAAAACATTGAGCCACACTTCTCCTTCTTCTTCTTCTTGGATGCAGCAACAGCAGATGTAGTCGACCGAACACTAACAGCAAGCTCATGGGAACAGATGACGCACACATTACATAGTCACATCGGGGCACGCTGATCGTGAAATGTCAGTTGTTAGTGTCCCTGTCCCTGGCATCAGGGGACAGTTGCGGGTGGTGGTGACTGTGCCATACCAGTGATGGTGTGCTTGACACGTTTGTACTACAGGCACACATGTGCAAACTGTGAAGGGGAAGTGTGCCACATAGTGCCCCATCACACATGACATGTGTACACAGGTCATCACACATCAATTGTGCAACTACATGAGAAGACATGTGCAATATCACTGCCTGACACACCTAGGCCCTGCACATGAGAGTCTACAATTACAATGACTTGATGTACAGCCTTGTGCGAGTCGGAGACCTCCATTCCTTTTGTGTGCGCCTCCTATCACCAGTGTAAGCGTGTGAAACGCCCCATACACCCGCTCTGAGAGCGTGCGTACGGCCCGTATCACTAGAGTAGTGGTGCCGTAAGAGTACGCGTGGAACGGACCGTACACACGCTCTCAGAGCGTGTGTACGGTCCGTACCACGTGTATCCCTACGGCACCACTACAATAGTGATACGCACCGTACTCACACATCCATTGCGTGGGTACGGTCCGTATCACTAGAGTAGTGGTGCCGTAGGAGTACGCGTGGAACAGACCGTACACACGCTCTGAGAGGGTGTGTACGGTCCGTACCACGCGTACCCCTACGGCACCACTACAATAGTGATACGCACCGTACTCACACATCCATTGCGTGGGTACGGTCGTATCACTAGAGTAGTAACAGGGTCCATAACACTACGTAAATTACAATGTTGCAAATGTTGCAAAGTGGTGTTTGCCTTGCTCTGATGCTCAAAATTTGAACAATACATCCAGGACACATATGCCAGCTTGGTGATACTCCTACAAAAAGCAAGATACACCCGTTGATTGGCAAGTCTACATGACATGCCTTGAAACGACCTGGGGGCCAGTCTGAGTGAACAGCCAGAGACATCACAGGAGTGACATACATCCACATAGCTGCATTTAAAGGATGCCATCTCATACAGACAGCTGACGGCAAGCTAGACGCACTGGTCACATGGAATGTCAAATGTACAGATCAAACACATTGCAATGAAGGGGTACATGTGAAAACAGAAAACACAGACATTGAGACGACGCAGATATGTCCTCATGTGAAAATATGATGTCCGATGCATACAGACCCTGCTTACGTGGGAATCCACATGTGGCATGGTATGCGTAGATGTGTGCCATGCCCATCTCCACACAGACACATGTTGGATGTAATGTAAATTGATACTTGTATAGCGCACTACTCACCCGCAAGGGTCTCAAGGCGCTTGTACGAATACCGCTGTGGAACCCATCCTGGCTTTCCCTGTGAGGCGTCCACTCCTGGGCACCCCCAAGGTGGAGGCCAGGCATCCTTAGCATTGTGGGGGCCGTTGTGGAGATTAAGCAAGCTATTGCCCAGAGTTGCAGAGTGGGACTCTATGATTAGAATGGCACCAAGGCGAGAATTATCGGGTCCGTGGAATTTTTGAGCCCAAGACCCGCCGAGGCGGGGAATTGAACCCTGGTCCCGGGCTAGACCTCTGCATCAGGGTCTGCCGCTCTAACCATTGAGCCACACTTCTCCTTCTTCTTCTTCTTGGATGCAGCAACAGCAGATGTAGTCGACCGAACACTAACAGCAAGCTCATGGGAACAGATGACGCACACATTACATAGTCACATCGGGGCACGCTGATCGTGAAATGTCAGTTGTTAGTGTCCCTGTCCCTGGCATCAGGGGACAGTTGCGGGTGGTGGTGACTGTGTCATACCAGTGATGGTGTGCTTGACACGTTTGTACTACAGGCACACATGTGCAAACTGTGAAGGGGAAGTGTGCCACATAGTGCCCCATCACACATGACATGTGTACACAGGTCATCACACATCAATTGTGCAACTACATGAGAAGACATGTGCAATATCACTGCCTGACACACCTAGGCCCTGCACATGAGAGTCTACAATTACAATGACTTGATGTACAGCCTTGTGCGAGTCGGAGAACTCCATTCCTTTTGTGTGCGCCTCCTATCACCAGTGTAAGCGTGTGAAACGCCCCATACACCCGCTCTGAGAGCGTGCGTACGGCCCGTATCACTAGAGTAGTGGTGCCGTAAGAGTACGCGTGGAACGGACCGTACACACGCTCTCAGAGCGTGTGTACGGTCCGTACCACGCGTATCCCTACGGCACCACTACAATAGTGATACGCACCGTACTCACACATCCATTGCGTGGGTACGGTCCGTATCACTAGAGTAGTGGTGCCGTAGGAGTACGCGTGGAACAGACCGTACACACGCTCTGAGAGGGTGTGTACGGTCCGTACCACGCGTACCCCTACGGCACCACTACAATAGTGATACGCACCGTACTCACACATCCATTGCGTGGGTACGGTTGTATCACTAGAGTAGTAACAGGGTCCATAACACTACGTAAATTACAATGTTGCAAATGTTGCAAAGTGGTGTTTGCCTTGCTCTGATGCTCAAAATTTGAACCATGCAATTTCATGTCATTGGTGTAAGTTTAAAGGGATTGGAGGAAACGTAGGATGCAAATGAGTCTGACCAATCACTCTGTACTCCTGTAAATGAAAGCCCCCAGCATGACAGATATAAGTCAGCCAGAACCCATGAGAGGGCACTTGCCTGCACAACTTTCCTGTCGACCACACTGCTTCTGTCTGTGCTTCCTCTGGCACCATGTCACGGGCTGTGGAGAGGGCCCAGCTGAGGTTCCGTAGCGATCTGAACCCGAGTATTCGGTATCATAGTACTGACACGATTTTGGTACCAATGAACCGCAAATGATCCATTATATACATGACAGTGTTTTCGCTACGCCACTAGCATGAATTCTCTGAGAAATAGGGCATTCTGTTGTAAAGTCATGGCATCCATTTTAGTTACGGAATCCATTTTGTTTCTTGCCCTCACATAGTCAATAAACGGACGATGACCCCGGCAGAGTCACCTTGTTAAGGACACGTAGCTCAAGCCCCGAGAAAGGCTGACGCTACATGACTAGGCAGAATCAAGCTGCCTCCCTTGCCTGAGGCCTATCCTGCTACACTGGTTCTCGTGTCCATTGTCCTGACCGGGAGGCCGAAGACGATAGCCCTGCCCGTTTATGATCCATAAACATCTCTTATCCTACTTTTCAATCCTTTGCACCTGGCTCTGCTCCTCTCCTTCTGGGCTTTTACAATGGGGAGGTTACGATTTTTATGATGGGGAGGATCAAGTAGAGAATGAAGAACTGACAAGAGAGTTTGATCGAATACCGAAAACCTACAACTAATCATTGTTTGATATTTATTTATTGTCTGTTTTGGGATACCGGGTTGGGCATGAGAAATATTCGTGTAATGTTGCCCCAAGACATTTTTCTTGTATTTAAGAAGCGACCCACTTAATGCAATTTGAACAGTCTCGTAGATTCTGCCTTTGTGTGGTTCCTATGATTTCTGTGTCCCTGCAGTAAATAAACCTTGGTCTTTGACGCCACCATCGAGAAGCCCGTGTCTCTGTTTATTTGTGCACCGGGACAGGAGGAACTCAGGGGTCTTCGGGTGTTGTTTCCCTGACACCTCTGGACTCTTAAAAGTCCAGAACCTCAAATTGGCGCCCAACGTGGGGCGACGTCATTCGGTACCGGTCCAAAGCCTGAAAAGTTCGAGGAGTTTCGTGTGAAGATTCCGGAGGGAGGTACCCCGCTTCATCGATCCCTGCATGTCGTAAAAGTGGCCCGACGATCTCTTCCACGAGGGTTCCCGTTCCCAGACGGCTACAGAGGACCGCTGCCTTGACTGTCGCCCTGTCTTGGACCCGAGGTGCAGACCTTAGTACGGCGAGACGTAGACGGGTTCTCCTTGGTGACGTCTTCCACATTTCAGTTAAGTATTAAGTGGGTCGTGCTCAGTTTGGTTATTTGGATACGTTTGTTTTGAATTCGTAGATTATCATTGGTTGCACTTATTAAGATAATCTTTGTTTTTGGTATTGGTTCATTGTGGTAGGCCTAAGTTCTCTGCGCATTTTGGTTGGAATTTGTCTTCGTTAGTCATGACTAAAGGTAACAATTGTTTCTTGTCCTTATTACGGTGCAACGGGGATTCACGGTTGGAGGATTCGTGTTCGGTTCCTCCGATTGGGACTCCTACATATGAGCTCTACTGTAAACATGGTGTGGGTCCTATTACGTATAATGAAGTATGGGTCCGTTATACCAAAAAGGATGGTGTCCTTAGTTGGCCACCGCATGGTAGCTTCGAAAGTGAAATCCTAGACAATCTGGAAATGAAGTTGTTTAAGAGAAAAGCCCGGCCGGCAATGTTTGATTCTTTTCGCGTATGGCGTAAAGAAGCCAAACAGAGAGAAATTAGGAAAACAAAGAAAGAACAGAAAGAGAAAGGGTTGACCTTAATGGAGTCTGCTAGGCAGCTGCATGTCAACGAGACCGAAAAAGCAATAGAGATGGCGAATAGAAAATATAATTTAGCGATTGATAAATGCTACCCTGTGCTGCCATCTTGTCCTGCTAAGCCGATAGAGGACCTTGAAAAGGATCCTCTGTTGTCTTACCTGTTGAGTTCACCTCCACCGTATGCACAGGGTATTACAGCACCACAGTTACCACCTGTTGTACAGCCAGCTGCTGGTCAGCCTGGAATAGGTGCTGGCACTCCACTTCCTTTGAATCCAGCTCCTGTCTTTCCCGTGATTAATGATCCCACGGCGCCCCCTCTTCCTGGGTCGCCTATTCCGCCTTTGCCTGTCGTTTCGCAAACTGCTTTACCTACTACTCCCACCCTTACCACTTCATCTGCTCCAGTTGCCCTGTCCCCAAGCCCTGTCATTCTGACTCCGCTTTCCGTTCGTCGGAAAATAACCGACTCTGTAACTAATATCTTAACTCCTCTCTACAGGTCTTTAATTGGGACCCCCGTTTCTGACTCTATACAGAGACGTAGCCAGCTTCCTGGTCCCCAGGAACGAGACACGTTAGATTCGACAGCTCTTAGTGGATGTCGAAAGCTGCGAAATATGATGTACAAAGGGTGTTAGACACATTTATGCAATGGAATGAACCAACTCAACGATATGTTTTTGACGTGATGTGTTCTCTTGTGCGTGAAGAATGGGAAGATGATGACTTAGATACTGTCCCCTCTGATTTGATAAATATTCAGCAGAAATTCTCCGCAGGAATGGTGATAGGTTCAGAAATAGGGAAAGCGATAGAATTGATTTTAGCGTATAGGGATGATTCTCCTCTTCGAATGCCAAGGGACCATGATGGTTCACCGATAACTAGAAAAAGACGAGGTCAGTATCCGATGAGGGAAGTTCCGCCCATATGGCGCGAAGCAGTTGCCGCTGATGGGGCTAATAATATTGTAGCTGCTCCAGCACAATTCCAGAGAGTGTGGATACACATCCCTTGGAAACGAGCGGAAGTATTAGCAGTAAAACAAGCGTTGCCAGACCCGCGTAAAAATCCTGCTGGTTATTATAAAGAGTTAACGCAAACAGTCCAAGCGTGTATCATGAATTTGGCAGACATTGAAATGCTATTTGGTAATGTAGTGCCACAACCTGTATGGGCCAAGATTCGGCAAGAGAACCACCCAGTCGCCTTAGGAGGTGATTGGCCAGCTATCGTAGCGGCAGACGCACAGCAAGTTGGCGGAGCTAAACCTGAACCTCTGATTGCTGACTTACCTGGCAGAATAATTAATCTGATGAAAACGCTGATGCCAGCGTTACGAGTAAATTGGGATAAACTATCAGCATGCAAACAAAAGAAGGACGAAAGCGTCTCTGACTTCTTCACTAGATTTGAAGAGACCTTCGTAGACCACAGTGGGCAAGATATGAGTACCGAGGGAGGTCAGAGGTTGTTTGTCGACAAGTTCGTGTTTAATTTACTACCTGAGCTTAGTAATAAGTTAAAGGATTCAGAAAGTGCATGGGCAGTGTCGACGACAGCACAGATACTGGCAACTGCTCAGTATTATGAGAATAGAGAGAAAGAAGAGAAGGAAAAGTCAGAAAAGAAAACAAAAGATTTAAAGACTAAAGTACTATTGCAGCAGGCATATCCGCCTCGCTCGAATCAGTTAGATTCACAGCAGCGACCCCAGTTTCAGCAACAGTCACAATTCCAACAAGGGACGTCCCAAAGATTTAATTATGGATTCCCTCGACAACAGTTAGCATGGAATCAGTGTGCTTATTGTAAAAAGGAGGGTCATTATAAGAACGAGTGTCCAGTACTGCACGCACAGACCAGTGGTGTCCCAGCTCAGAGAGGTAGCGTTGGGTCTATGCAAGCTCCTAGAGGTAGAGGACGTGGTACTATGATACTACAGGCCGATCGCCCATCAAATTGTCTCGATCAGCGAAACGTACAACCTGCACAGCCAAGTAGATCTTCACAGTATCATGTTGAGGATTACCACGATCATAATGAAGAGATTCAGAGAAACGAGTACTAGGACAGCCACAGGCAGAGAGAGGGAGTAGTATCAGTTCCAGTTGATCAGAGTGGACCTTATGTCTCAGTAGTTACATCAGGCGTGGTCGAACCATTTCTGTTGGATACTGGTGCGGCAAAAAGTTCAATCATGCGTGCGAAACTCCCTGGCGCACCTTTGTCTGGCTTAACGAACACTTCAGTAGGTTTCTCAGGCGCCCCTGTTCACAATCCTGTGTCTAGTCCTTTATCTATCTCTGTTGGGCCATACGAGCTAGAAGCACCCCTCATCCTAACAACCGGTTGTAATGAGAATCTGCTTGGTTTAGACCTGTTAAAACGCCTGCATGCGACATTGTACTGTTCTCCTTCGGGAGTACAGCTCACATTAGGCAAAGGAGTCATCTCTCCGATGTACATGTCAATGGATAAGCTCCCACCGGAGCTGCGTTCTCTCCCTGATACTCTTTGGGCAACTGGTCCTAATGATGTAGGCCTCTTGGAAATTCCCCCGTATGTGGTAAGTCTAAAAGCGAATGTTAAATTCCCACGAATCCCACAGTATCGGATTTCGAATGAAGGTGAACAAGCACTCTTACTGATTGTAAAAGACTTAATACAGAAAGATGTGATAGAGGAAACAAGAGGAAATGTCTGCAATAGTCCTGTACTGCCGATTTTGAAACGTACTGACCCTTCCAAACCTCCAATCTACAGATTTGTGATCGACCTCAGAGAGGTGAATAAAATTGTGATTCCGCAGTTCCCAGTGGTACCAGATATCACTGCATTATTGACGTTGATTCCTGCATCGGCATCATGGTTTACGGTGATCGATTTGAAAAATGCATTTTTCAGCATTCCGATAGCAGAGGAAAGTAGAGACATTTTTGGTTTCTCCCTAGGAGGTCGCAGTTTCAGATTCAAGCGCGCTCCACAAGGCTATTGTGAGAGCCCTTCAATTTACAGCCAAGCATTAAAAAGTCAATTAGATGCTCTTGTACTTCCTCCTGGTGTTGCTCTGATCCAATATGTAGATGATCTTTTACTAGCTGCCGATGACAAGGAAACTTGCAAAACAGCTACAATTTCTTTATTACGTCATTTGTCAGACTTACATCACAAGGTGTCACCTTCTAAACTGCAGTATTGTTGCCAAGAAGTGACCTACTTAGGTCATCTTTTGTCAAAGGAGGGAAGAAGGTTGACCCCAGAGAGAATCAAAGCAATTTCACAAATGACTGTACCAAGCACACAGAGAGAAGTGCGTGCGTTTTTGGGTATTACGTCATACTGTAGGCAATGGATCCCAAATTTTTCTCTCATGGCAAAACCATTGGTAGCCCTGACTGGAAAAGGTGTTCCGAGCCCTTTGCCATGGTCTGATGAATGTCAACAGAGCTTTTCCGATTTACGTGATGCGCTGTGTTCAGCTCCTGTGTTGGTTACTCCTGACTACAGTAAGCCATTTACACTATATGTCCATGAAAGAGAAGGTTGTGCATTAAGTGTATTAACACAACA
This sequence comes from Triturus cristatus, assembly GCF_964204655.1. Classification (NCBI taxonomy): domain Eukaryota; kingdom Metazoa; phylum Chordata; class Amphibia; order Caudata; family Salamandridae; genus Triturus; species Triturus cristatus. The sequence goes on along the minus strand of NC_140593.1, from coordinate 1,055,949,769 downwards.
ATTTGGCGACAAACAGCGGCCTTGTGCGTATTTCTCATCCACATTAGATCTGGTAGCCAGAGCATTGCCAAGTTGTTTGAGAGCCACGGCAGCAGCCGCAGTGTCTATCCGACAGTCTGCTGGACTAGTCATGAACAACATGTTAGTAGTCATGGTTCCACATGCTGTGGATACACTCATGAACTGAACGAAAACTCAGCACCTCACCAGTGCTAGATTATCGGGCTACGAGCTGACACTATTGGCGAGTCACATTCAGATCAAGCGATGCAACATATTGAACCCAGCAACGCTGTTGCCGACTACTGAGGAGTCGAGTAATTCAGAGCCCCATGATTGTTGTTTCAGAACTGAGGAAGAGACAAAAGGGCGGATCGATTTAAAAGACACTCCATTACTAGATCCAGACGGCATTTTATATGTCGATGGGTCCTGCTTTAAATTACAGAATGGTGATGTGACGGCCGCGTATGCAGTTACGACTTTGAGTACGATTGTGGAGACCGCAAGAGTGAGTCAGAATTCTGCCCAGGCTGCAGAATTAATTGCATTGACAAGAGCGTGTGTTTTAGCTGAGGGAAAGAGAGTGAATGTGTTTACTGATAGCCAATACGCCTTCGGCGTTGCACATAGCTTTGGACGTCTCTGGAAAGAAAGAGGTTTTCTCACGTCCCATGGAACTAAGATCCAACATGGACAGTTAGTCAGTGATCTATTGGAATCCCTGACCCTACCGAATGAAGTTGCGATTGTGAAGTGCAGTGCACATCGAAAGATTACGGATGATGTTGGCCGTGGGAATGCGTTTGCTGATGAGGTCGCTAAAGAAACGGCCAAGAACATGACGAGTCGAATGTACGTTGCAACATCTGCAAGATGGATTGCTGAATCAGGGATGTGTGAGAATACGATTGACAGTGTGAAGACAATCCAGAATGAAGCAACTGAAAATGAGAAGAATGCATGGAGGGAGAAAACGGGTAAATTGGATTCGAGTGGATGTTGGATTGATCTGTCTGAACAGCAGCGTTGGATGTTACCCGATGCGTATGTGCTTGCGGTAGTCACGATGGCGCATGGAGCGGCGCACATCAGTTCGAAAGGGATCCGTAAAATGTTAGCTCCAGTATGGAAAAACGATGGAATTACTAAGTGTGCGGAAAGAGTGGTGAAAAATTGCATGGTATGCCTGATGCATAATCCTGGCAAGGGAACCCCAACCCCAACTGGTCATTTTGCTCCCCCTTCTTGTCCCTTTGAAGTGATTCAGTTGGATTATATCCATATGGACAGATGTAATAATCTTAAATATGTCCTGGTGGTAGTCTGTGCCTTTTCAAGATGGGTAGAGGCATACCCATTAAAGGATAATACTGCTATGTCCACTGCCAAAATCCTCCTCAAAGAGTACTTCCCTAGGTATGGTATGCCACGGATTGTTTGGTCAGACAATGGAAGTGAGTTTGTAGGGAAAGTTATGAAGAGTGTGTGTGCAGGTCTGGGAATTGTACAGAAATTCCACAGTGCGAATCACCCACAGTCAGCAGGTTTGGTTGAAGGGTACAATGGCACCCTGAAGCTGAAACTTGCGAAAATTCAAGCTTCCACTGGTCTCTCTTGGCCAGACACACTGCCTTTAGCTTTACTGTCCACCAGAGCGACTGTACACTCTCGAGTAGGGCTTAGCCCATATGAGATTGTGTTCGGTCGTCCTGCTAATGTTTGGGGAGTCCCTAGGCCAAAGGAATTCAAACAGATTGAATACCCAATGTTGATTGATTACCTTCATGATCTGACTGCTAAATTGAGCCTTATTCGTCAACAGGTATTTGAATCCTTGCCTAAACTGCCGGAGAGTCCAGGCCACACGTTGAAACCAGGCGACCAAGTGGTAGTTCAGAACTTTGAACGTACTCGGAACCTCCAGCCAAGATTCGTGGGTCCGTTTCAGGTCCTCCTCACAACAAGAACTGCTGTACGACTAGCTGGCAAAAAGAATTGGGTACACGCTAGCCATACGAAACGTGTCCCTCTCCCACTCCCCTACGACAACTGGGTTAGACAGGGATTTGGTGTATCCGAGACAGAACCTGTTCCTAGGCACATCCCTTTCAGTGATGCAGAGTACCTAACGGACCACCCACAAACGGAAACACAGAACTTTGACACTTCAGCGGGAACCGCTCTTTTGAATCCTGAACCGAGTATTGTACAAAGTGAACATTTGTCACCTGTGGAGTCGAACATTTCTGCACCTGTAGACCAGCTATTTCAAGACCAAACAAGACCTGGAAAGTACAGATATAATCTACGTTCTCATGTTTTGAACTAATGACATTACATAATTACCTTTCCGATTGAAAACTGTGTTAATCTTGTTGCATCCCGTGCAGTCAGGAAGTTTGTTTTTTATTTTTTTGTTTTTTTGCTATCCCCTTACCTTGCCGTCTGGGTTACCGTAGGGTCGTAACGTGTGCTTTGTTTTAATTTGCAGGGAATCAGACATTAGGTCGGTTTCTTCTGTTTGACTTGGGAACTCCCAGGATAAACAGAGGCAAGTTTTTAACAGGTACAAACCATCCGTTGCGAACGGTTGTAGAAGATGGAGCTTCCTGAATTACGACGGGTTAATGTCATAAATGTGCACAAGACAAAATTATATGACATATTGTATAGTAAATGTTTCCTAATGCAATGTGCCCTGACACTTCTGATTGTTTTTATAACTCTGGTAGGCGGAATTATTTTTGGTATTCAATTGATCTTTGCACCTGTTACGTCTACAGTATCTCCCCATATTTCTGTTTCCCCGACTATTGGTTCTATTCATTCTTTCCATCCTTTTCCTGCACACGAGCAAGCCCGACGCTCTGAGTTTATAAATAAATACTTTCATTCAGCTCTTGCACCAACATCAACTAGTGGTGAACACAACGAACTGTTGGGTATGTGGCTTGATACCACATACCATGGATAAGGGCATTCCCTATCTAGTTTTGCCTTTTAGTTATAATGGATCATTCTGGGCATTTCAGACCATGTTCGCCTATGCTCTAGAGACCTATCCTCCACGTCCCCCGCGTTCCACTAGGTATAACTCCGCTAACAGAGCCTTGGTAAAGGGAATCACTGACATGGTTAGAGACGTCAATGACACTCCGTTTATTCCCAAGGATGAGTTGCGAGTTTACATGGGGTGGAACGTTACAGAATATGGCATTACTCTGGGTGAGAACAAACGCAAAAGCTCGACCCCGATCTGGGTCGTACCTCACCAAGGTCAAGTCTGCTTGCAAGGAAATGGGAGGAATCCGAAAGCTCGACTAGGGAAGAGTGACTGTATTGAAACATACGTGTTCCCGTCACAATCTTCCCCTGCATTTTTAGCCGCTAAGGGTACCTATTTTGTTTGTCAAGACAGAGCATATACATGGCTGCCCGCTGACTTCTCAGGCTCATGTTATATCGCTCAACTGTTACCTCCGACATACACTGCTGCACCGGACTATCACAAAACTAGAGTTGTGAGAGGTGTATTCAGTAAAGAAGATACTGCTGGCCAAGAAGCAGGAGACTTTTTCAAAGGTTACCTCCCGTTCTGGGGGCCTATGGTCAACAGTAGAAACCTGCGTCAACTAACACGAGTAGTCGAATCCACCATTACCGAAACTGCGGGTGCCCTTAGTAACCTAACGGCTGAGCTTCAAGCGGATCGTCTCATGACGTTGCAGAACCGTATGGTCCTTGACGTGTTACTTGCAGATCGAGGTGGGGTATGCAAGATGATCCAATCAAGTTGCTGCGTTTTTATCTCAGATAATGCGCCAACAGTATACAAGGCCATCTCTAAGTTGCACAAAATCTCTGACTCCATTCACGTGGAGGAAGGTGACTGGTCACTAATGGGATGGTTCTGGAATCTGTTATCTGCGTGGGGATGGAAGGTTCTAATGGTCATTGGTGTTGCGTTGGTATTTTTATTTTCGTGCTGTCTCATTATTCAGTGTGGCCCTGCCTTATGTAGCGTTTGTATTTCATCATGCGTAAGAAGACCACCTGTTTTCAGAGATGCGCCACGGGATAGAGTAATGCTGCAACAACATATCAGTGACCTAATGAACATAGAAATGGACTCTGACATAGAGTAAGCTATTGCCTATGTAAGGGCAAAAGGACGGTCTGAGGTTCCGTAGCGATCTGAACCCGAGTATTCGGTATCATAGTACTGACACGATTTTGGTACCAATGAACCGCAAATGATCCATTATATACATGACAGTGTTTTCGCTACGCCACTAGCATGAATTCTCTGAGAAATAGGGCATTCGGTTGTAAAGTCATGGCATCCATTTTAGTTACGGAATCCATTTTGTTTCTTGCCCTCACATAGTCAATGAACGGACGATGACCCCGGCAGAGTCACCTTGTTAAGGACACGTAGCTCAAGCCCCGAGAAAGGCTGACGCTACATGACTAGGCAGAATCAAGCTGCTTCCCTTGCCTGAGGCCTATCCTGCTACACTGGTTCTCGTGTCCATTGTCCTGACCGGGAGGCCGAAGACGATAGCCCTGCCCGTTTATGATCCATAAACATCTCTTATCCTACTTTTCAATCCTTTGCACCTGGCTCTGCTCCTCTCCTTCTGGGCTTTTACAATGGGGAGGTTACGATTTTTATGATGGGGAGGATCAAGTAGAGAATGAAGAACTGACAAGAGAGTTTGATCGAATACCGAAAACCTACAACTAATCATTGTTTGATATTTATTTATTGTCTGTTTTGGGATACCGGGTTGGGCATGAGAAATATTCGTGTAGTGTTGCCCCAAGACATTTTTCTTGTATTTAAGAAGCGACCCACTTAATGCAATTTGAACAGTCTCGTAGATTCTGCCTTTGTGTGGTTCCTATGATTTCTGTGTCCCTGCAGTAAATAAACCTTGGTCTTTGACGCCACCATCGAGAAGCCCGTGTCTCTGTTTATTTGTGCACCGGGACAGGAGGAACTCAGGGGTCTTCGGGTGTTGTTTCCCTGACACCTCTGGACTCTTAAAAGTCCAGACCCTCACAGCCATTCACACTTGAGGAGAATGAGGCTTTGCTGAATGTGCTCCTCCCACAGTACCCCAGGCTGTATGGGAGACCAGGGGAGCAGGTGAGTGCTGACTCCACTAACTTTGACTGTGCACCTTTTTTGTGACTGTCACTTCTGGCATTGTGTCCAGGTGTGACAGACATGCAATGTTGTTTAGAGTGGGTCCCAGGGGGGGAAAGGCTTATGTCTCTCATGCAGAGCATGATGTATTTTCGGTGTGCACTCCTCACTTGCATTGTGCTTACTGTGACTTTCACTGCATGGTGCATGACACACTCAGCCTGGCAAATCCTTGGTGGCATGTTTTGGCTATAGTCCTGAGGTGATTCAGTGGTCCCCCCGGGGTGACAGGTGACTGTACCCACAGATGTGTAGGAGTTGAGTGGACCTGTGGTGAGAGTGTCCAAGTGATGTGTACGCCCTCCTGGACATTGATGTGTGTGAATGTTCCTTGTCATGTGGGTGAGTGTCTATGTGAAGTGTTGCTCCACAGCTGCATGGAGGAGGGAACAGCTCTACCCATCTGATGTGAGAAGTAAGCCGTGCTGTGTGTCTGACTTGCTGAGCTAGCCCAACACCTGTGACACCGCACAGGCAAGTGGCACATGTGCAGAGTGAGGTTTGTATCTGCTGTTGCCAATGGTAGGTGATTGATCGGTACCTGTGTGTGTCTGTGTACTCTGCTGAGGTTGCATCAGTGGCCTGGGGCATGTAACTGCTTTGAGGTGCTGTCCATCAGCCAGGTGTTGCATGTGATGCACAGTTTGTGCCATGATCAGGGAGTGTGTCGCACCCCTCCTGCCACCTGTGTACTTTCATTGCCATGTAGTGCATTGGGGCTTCCACAGAGGCCAATGGCCATATGAGAAAGAATCAATTCCTGGGCAGCATCCTATGCCCTGTTCAACATATCAAAGATGTTCTAATGTGTGTCTCTGTGACATGGAGCAGGTGTAGTGATGTTGTCTCACTTTGTCATCCTCACAGGTAACTGCCTACGAGAAGGGGGTCATCTGGAAGCGGATCGTCAGGGCCGTGAGATCGGCGGGGGATCGCAGTCAGCGCCTAGCCCAAGTCAGAAAACGGTGGCAGGACATCCGGTGCTGGACCCGGCGGATCACCCGGGTCCCAGCTGGGGCTCTCATCTCCACGCCCCCACGGCGGGCGCCGACGCCTGACCCCCCCACATGACGCGTGTCCTGGCGGTGGTCTTCCCGGACCTAGATAGGCAGTTACAGGAGGGACAGCAGCAAGGAGGGGGTAGGTACATGTCGGTTTGTTGTGTTGTGTGTCACCAGCTTTTGGAAGTGCTCTGTAACCTGGATACACTGCCAGGGTTTATATGTGCAGTGCATATTCTGTTCCCCAAAGTCAACTGGTGCTCTTAATCATCCCTTCCCCTCCTTGACATGTGTCCCCTGGTCTGTGTGTGCTCACAATTGCACATGGTCATCTAGGCTGCCAGTTAATCCAAGTGCACATTGCTTTATGCATCATGTGTGAGGGTGGTCTGTGACATGTGTTGGCACCTTGCCTGTGCCCTGACCTGTTCACTATGTTGGGGGGCCATATTTGTTGGCACTGATGATGAGTCTCAACATAGGAGTGTGAGGTTTCAAATGGACACACTTGCAGCATGCATGACCAATGTTGTGGCCTCAGACATGATGTGCATGAGTGGGAGATATGCATAGTGCCAGGACCGTTGCTCAGGTTACAGTCAGACCATTCCAGGAACAAGGAGCAGTGTGCCCACTACAGTCCCCTGAGACACCCTTGCCTCGTAATCATATGTGTCATCCAACACTGTGCCCATTCTCTGTGTGTTCAGCATAGGTTGGCCTCTGTGGCATTGTTCCCTGGCCTCATTTGTATTTATCCAAAGTGTGCTACATGTGTCCACTGGACAGGGAGACCCCATTTGGCTTGTGCATACTCACACTGGGCAGTGCCTGTGTGTCTATTCACAACTATCTGTTGATGGTTGTTTGTCACAAATATGTGTTGCCAGCCTCACGAGGTGATGTGGAGTACATTTGGGAATTCTTGCAGAACATTTTAGTAAACCCTGATTAAGAGGTGTCACTTCTTGATCTGTCTCAATCACATTGTCTTGTGGTGATGATCGTTATCTACCTATGTACAACGCTAAGTTAGCATAACCGCGTTAAATGTTAGAAAGCCATCTTGCCGCTTTTGCTGCTTTTGCACACGACACTGTAGTCACATGTGATTAGAATTGAGAAATGCTTACTCGACTTTGCTTCACATGAGAACTGTCTGTTTTTAACATCTTGAACAGTGAATAGCGACCTTGGTCTGTACACAGTGTAACAGAAACAGTCTGGATCGCTAGACGGTGCATGTTGTTGAGTTCAGGTTGATCGGCCCACTAGTTTAGCCATAACACGCACGCAGCTGCAAATACCTGAAAGTCGAATGCTTTTAATATTGCAGTGTTACATGTTTTCATTACATTCGGAAGAAGAGCGTTCCTAGGAGCAGAGGATAGCTGATCCTGTGATGTGAACTCTCTGAGCTGATCTATACGGTATGGGGTTCCCCATTCAAGCCTAGAGACCTTTTATTAGTCTAATAATACTATTAGTGGGTTAGAGAAAGGAAGGTGACCTAGAGCCACTGTCATTTTAGTATGATTGCTCCTTTCATTTTCTATGGTATTGTAACTATGCTGATGGTTTTGATTTTAATCATTTGTCTGCTAATGTTAGCCAAACTGCTGCATATTAGGACACGAGGTTTATAAAATAAACTCTTTAAACTTTTCCCGTGTCTCTGTTTATTCTGTTGTGGACTGGTACGAGAATAATTATGAAAAGGTGTTTCTGATTCCCACCATTCCTGAGAAATATACTAAGTCGCTTGTTCTGGGTTGTCTATACATTGGGACCGCCGAGCTAAACCTCGGATAACGAATGGGGCACTGATGCTGGCCGGATAGGGGGTTCTGGGTTCTGAGGTGAGTTTTTGGTACACCGCAATTCACTGAGGGCCTGGGTTCCTGCGCATAGTTCTGCGCATAAGCAGAATCCCTGCAACATGGCGCACCTAATGTTTGGTCTATTGATTTGAGAAGCCTTAGTAGTGCTTGTATTAGTCCACAACACCCTCACTCTGGTTTCCGGTTAACGGGAGTGACGGTTTAACCTACCTGTGTTTCGACTAAATAGGTTCATTCAAGCTTGATCATTAAAAAGGTTATTTAATCTGAACCCTAGTGCTACTATATATAGTAGATTTCTTGTTGGGGTCCTAATGGCGGTCGAGATTGCGGCTCGTAGCCGAGCACCCTGGAAACATCATCTGGCGAATTATGGGGTGTCAGACGATGGTATGGCTGTGATTTTTGTAGTAGGTGCCGATGCGTTGTTCCCGTTTGAGTTGTTCTACTCTTGGGTTACTCTGCCGGCGGTGAGTGAGGACGATGATACATACCACAGTTATACTCCTAAAGTGCTACCAGCCAACTATACGCCATATAGGACTCAAGAAATTCCTATTTCTGCCAGGCAGCATAACATTTGGTTTAATGGCGCCCTTCCCCATGCGGTTACTCCGGCGAGAATGGGCCCTTTGTCAATCCCAGGGGCCACATGGCCGGTGTTAGCCGGATATACGCCTCATCCCCGCTACCTGCAGGTAACGGTGGATCAGTTGCGTGTACTGCACACAGCCCTGATTACAGTACATAGGGCTCTAGTGCAGTACGTGTCGCGCAACGTGCAGGTGGTTGCTACTGCTGTTGCGGGACAACCGACGGACCACCACGCGGTGGTTATTAGTCCTGTTATGGTCAATTCGGTAGTGGGCAAGCGACCCCAAAATAGGGATGATTTCCCTTATTGGCTTGCTGAGAAATTTGATCAAATAGAAGCGGTTTATCCGCGTGCATCTCCTGTGGAGAAGCACAGGATCCTTACCATTGCCTTGCCTAAAGACTTGGTCCCAGATATGGCTGATTGTGAAAACTGGGGTAAGGTCTTTGCAGCGACATACTCGAAGTGCTATGGCACTCCGTCTCTGTCGGTACTGCCCTCCGTTATAAAACGTGTTCAGGAGAATCATGGTGCGGAGGCTGCTATTGAATTGGGTATGCGGCTTGTCGGTGTCTTTGATGTGGTTGCTACCATGATATTGGGCAACCTCAAAGGGGATGCTATGCAGTTCCAGGTGCTTAATAAATTAGACGCGGTGGACGAAGACCACAAGCCGAGGGAATTTGCGAAAATTATCGCGATGGCCTATAAACAAGTTGGTCGTAGCGCTTTAGGGGTTAAGCCGACTGTGAAAAATCCTGATTCTCAGCAGACAAAGGCAAATTCGTCTGGTAAGGACGAACGCCCTAACTTTCCGAAACAAAGTTGGAGGGCGAAAAAGAAGGAGAAGCAGCAGCAGAAACAGGGGTCCCATCCTGCCTCTCCAGTTCAGTCAAGTAGTGAGCGCACTTATGATCTGCGTGATCGTGCTACTATAAAGTCACCTGATCGATTTCAGGTTTCTGACCAACGTTCTCCTCGTTCTTCACAGGAAACATCGGCTTCACAATCCGGTGGCGGAGGCGCTGGGAAAAGTCGGGGTGCCCCGCAAGCACGTGAGCAATCCCGACAGACTGACGGCAAAGGCAAGCAAGAAGACTCTGCACGTCAAAGACCCCCGTTTCAGAAGAAGAAAGTTGCTGCCCTGACAGCGAGGTATGCCTCAGATGGTACGGACGCAGCTTCAGAACCTAACATGGGCGCTAACGCTGCTGGACAGCGTGGCGGAAGTTACAGTAGTGCGACAAGCACTGCGTCCATATCTGGTGGCGACAGCAACTGATATATTCGCGAATATTGAAACTGCTGACACTCGTGTGTCTCCCCCTGATAGACTTTATAATATAGTCATTTACATTGAAGGTGACATACAACGTACAATTCAAGTTTTTTTTGGGGATAATCTGACCACTACCTATGATATTCTGTTGGCGGAGGCAGATTGGCCCCCAGCTTTCGTTTTGGCTGCTCCTAGAGGGGAGGAAGTAATCCTCCCGTCCTTTGCGCACACAGTGCCTAAGGTCCTAGCTGATAAGTATGCCGGGGAATGGGCTCAGGTGCAAGCGCCTGCGTTATATCGGACTCAAGTGGGCTGGGATAAATTGTCCCCCGGCCATGAGATTCCGTTGCGGACTACGCCCCAGCCACAACCCCAATACCCCATGCGTCGTGAAGCTAGATCTCACGTAGCATCGATCCTTGAACAATTGGAATATCAGGGAGTAATCGAAATGTGTGTGTCACCTATGAATAATCCCTTATTTACTGTGACGAAGCCTGACGGGTCGTACCGCCTAGTTTTGGATTACCGGCACCTTAACTCTCATTGCCGGACCTGTGCAGTACAGAACACCCACAGTTCGGCTCTCGTCGATAGTCTTGTGAGAAAAAGGTTTAAAACCACACTTGACATTTCCAATGGCTTTTACAGCCATAACCTGTCCTCTCTTAGTAATGAGTGGACGGCTTTCACCTCTGGTGGCAAACAAAAACAATTCAAAAGATTACCAATGGGCTACAAGAACAGCCCAGGAGTCTTTGCCGCTCGCGTGGTCTTCCTCTTAGAGGGTATAGACCCGGATGCGTACTCGTACGTGGATGACATTTATCTCACGGATGTCGAGTTAGACCCGCTTCTTCGGCGTGTTGATCGCATTATTGTTTTGTTTGCAGACTTCGGTTACAAATTCAATTTTGCGAAGTCGTACATAGCAGAGTATACAGTGTTGTTCTTGGGGTACGAACTCAACAATGAAGGTCGAGGATTGGCTCCGCACTTTCTAGAAAAGTGCGCATGCCTTTGTGCTCCTACTTCACTGAAGAAATTGCAATCCCTGCTGGGTTTTCTGAATTTCGGTCGAACTTACATCCCGGATTATGCCCAGCGTATCAAGCCGCTTTACGCCTTGGTACAATCAACTTTTTCCAAATCCTGTTGGCTGCCTGAGCATTCAGCTATATTGCAGCTATTGCAAGCTGATCTTCTTGCTTCTAAGTATTTACTGACACGTGATAACCACACTAACCTGGTCATAAGAATAATGCCCGGCGCAGTTGGTTTCACATACTTAACGTTCAATGAGAGCGACACCGTCCCCATTGCTTACAAATCTCACTTGTACACTTCAGCTGAACTGCGTTTTTCCGCTGTCGAGAAAGTTCTGACAGCAGTGCAGATGGCGATTCTGAAAGAACGAGCGCTGTCGCAAGGGAAACGCATGTTGGTGGTAACACCCTATCCTGCTCTAGAGGCAGTGACGAAAGCGAGTGTAGCGAATTCTAAAGCTTTGCATCCAAGGTGGATACAATGGGCCACTTCCTTGACCTCGCCGGATGTCACTTTTATCTTTGACGCGGCACTTCAGACTCAGGAGTTTTTGCAGTATGAATTCGTTCATCCGGCTCCTCTGTCCCTGCGCCCGCTCGAGGATCACCATTGTGTCATATACACTGATGGGTCTGCGCAACCCGCAACTGGATCAAAGCATGCCTATTCAGCGGCTTGCGCAATTGTAGTCGGTACTTTCGTAAATGGTGAATTCCTGTCCGATGTCGTGCACACTCAGTCATTGGGTGATTGTACCGCTCAGTTGGCGGAGCTTCGTGCTCTGGTGCTTGCACTGGAGTTTGCTGATCCCCGAGTCACTACTCTTATAGTGAGTGACTCCTTTTATTGTGTTCAATCTTACAACGACAATCTGCATTTTTGGTCTCAGAATGGGTACCATGATTCCAAAGGTAGCACTATTAAGCATAAATTGCTTTAGGTTCGAGTGGCAGATCTTAAAGAACGTCTGCCCCTCGTGAATGTAATTCACACTCTTGGTCACCAACGCGTTGGTGTCCATGCTGTCGGCAACAGCTTAGCTGACGAGGCAGCGAAAACAGCAGTGGCAACATACTTAGTAGCAGCAGTTACAAGATCCAAAAGTAAGATCGATGATGACATCTTGGCAGCTATTGCTGCTACAGAACAGGGAACGAAGCCACCGAAAGGTTTCCCTGCTCGTTACCATTATCGCTTAAGTCCTGATAAAGTCCCATTAGTAAGGATTAATGACGTTGGTGACAGATTGATTCCCAACGCGGACTGCAGACCGTCTTTGATATTAGCGGCCCACGAGGGCATGGCGTTCGCGCATGCCGGCGTTGCGGCTACTGTATCTTTGCTACTACAACTGGTGGTGCGGTTTGTACAAACAGGCCAGGGCTTATGTTCTTAATTGTGACATTTGCCAGCAGATTAAACCTTCTTCTGCGGCGTGCCCACCACAAACTCAGTTGTACATATCTAGTAAACCATTGGGTTGTGTTTATTTAGATCACTGCGGTCCTTTTACCTCTGATACTGCTTTCAAATACATCTTGGTTGCAGTGGATTCGTGCACACGTTTTCTGTGGGTGTGGCCACAAAGGAGTGCTGATTCTCGCACTGTCATAAAGGATTTGCGTGTCTTTGTTGGAAGTTTTGCGTGTGGTACCTTTCATTCTGATCAGGGCCCAGCGTTCGCCTCAAAGGCGTACAAAGAGGTCATGAGAAATTTGGGGGTCCAGATCAAATTTTCGTCTCCATACCCGCCTGAGGGCAATAGTGTAGTGGAGCGAATGAACCGTGAATTAAAGCAATCTTTGACAGCCCGAGTTTTTGGTACTGGTCGGAACTGGCTTGCCCAATTGTATGACGTGCAACGTGCACTTAATAATCTCCCTAGAAGGTCTCTGGGTGGGCGGACCCCATACATGATGCTCTTTGGGGTTCGAATGTTTGTTCCAGACCTTGATGGTCTAGACATGGCGGCGTCAGCCGCACCCTTTGATGTAGATGAACAATGTGCTGTATTGCAGACTCTACAAGAAGCCAGAAACAGTCTAGCGAAGGAACACGTGCCCTCCTCATCTGAAACTGAAGTTCAGATTCCGGTAGTCGGCTGGCTACCCCGAGTTGGTGATCTGGTCCGTGAGAAGGTGGAGAGCAAGAAGGAGTTCGGCCCCTCTTATCGTGCTCCGGTTCCAGTGCTTGGAGTACAGGGTACAAGAACTGTAATTTTACCTCCTCTTCCTGGTCGAAAGGATAACAGGTACATTTCGATTGACAATGTCAAACTACAACGAGTGGCCGATTCTTCTTAGTATGACTCCGGCAGTTTCATGCCCTTCGATGCTGAGAAATTCTGTTGTGGCCCGAGCTTCTGACATAGTGCCTGATGTTGCCATTGAGATGCATGCCGTTACTGGTCCCTTGTTGCCACAAACACCTAGTGGCATGCTTGAAGAAGTTGAGTATGCTTATCCTGCGGATGTTACCTTTCCTGTTTTACAGTCCACCACAGTTGCCCTCTCACAAGACTCTTTTGATTCTCGTTCAGAGACTTCTTTTGCCCCGTCCAAAGTTTCGATTTTTGTGGCCTGGTTCAAAAGACATTTTTTAATTCCCCCTTGGACTTGGTGCTTATATGTGTAATTTTGTTTATGTCCATTGGCTTTGTGGTAGTGTTTTTTAGACTTATCAATGGACACTACCTGAATGAACCTGAATGAACGGTCTACAATACGACTCATTGTTGGAACTTTGGCCCCCCACTCCTCATCACACATTATGAAGAGGGACCAGACTTTTGTGAACATTACTGCCTGGCCTGTACGTGATGGGATCGCTTGGGATGCCGTTAAATTTCAAATTCATGGCCCCACTGAAGTGATTAATGGGCCAAATGTATTTCGTGTTTCTATGGGTGATGTCGTTAGGCAGAACATTCACTCAGATCATTGGGATGTTCACGCCATAGAAGCGCTGTTTTCTGATTTGAAATATTATGCTGCATTTGATGCTGAGGATTTGTATTTAGATACTGCTAATTATGATGAACAATTTTGTTATCAGCATTATGGCACGCATTTCCTACACAAAGCAAATACATTTAGAAATTTTGTAAATTTTACACAATGGGAACACTGCCCCGCCCCTAGGATGGGCAGATCTACCACGTTAGTGGAAAAATTCACTTATTTTTCTGATTTTAGTGTAGCCCATCCAGCGTCCTTTTATTTTAAGGTTGCTCCTGAGGCTGCTTCTAAAGTCAGACTGACACACACCAAATTATTGTATTCCAAGTCCTTTATGGATGAGTTGGCAATTGGCGGGTATGATCTGTGGAAGGCTACAGTCGATCTTAAATTGGTTTGGGGCTCCAAACGATGGCAAGTACAGGGGACGGAGGCATTGCATCGTGCCTGTCTCATCCCGAATCATATGTTATTTTTAAATTCCTCGATTTTTCAGACAACCTGTTTTGGATTGGCTACGTCTAAAAAATTAAATTCTCCCTCCATGCCGGATATGGGTGCTTATCCCAATTGGGGTAATCATACTGATCTATCCCTTGATATGTTGCAGACACAGGTTTCCAACACGTCCTTCAATATTTCTAAATTGAATCCGAAGGTGTGGCAAACGAGTTCGGACTCCTGTCAACATAGGTTTCTGGATTTGAAGCAGGGGTATACACAGGTTCGTGTGGACCCCCGTTTTGAATCCTCTCACACTGTAACTACCTACTCAGTAGGAAAGTTATGCCAGTCTTGGCTGCAACATTCCACTTTAGCGTCTGTTAAACTCCATTTAGCGCGATTAAATGACAAAATAGATTTGAATGATTTTGTTAAGGGTCCTGCAGTCGGCAGACCCAAGCGATGGGTGTATGCTGTTTATAACGAAGTTTGGAAGTTGTCACAAATTGAGGCTGCTTCCAGATTACGTGCTATTGATCAAGCCAATATGGAAAAAGTATTGGCTGTTATAGATAATAGCATTAACACCCTGTCTTCCAGAATCTATACTTTAGATAATATTGTTTCATCTGTGGTAGACATTGTGCAGGATGATTTATCTGTATTGTATCATGGTCAAAACCAATTGCGATCTATTATGCAGTTTGCATTGACATTGCAAACATTGAAGGCAGGGAAAGTCCCATGGGATTACATGAATACTTCATCTTTATTCCTTCCCTTTAATTTGACTGTGAAACAGCAATTCATGTCCATGAAAGATGCTACATATTCATTGCTACACATTGAAAAATTAGAACCTTTGCCTTTCTCTGTTGCTGAATTGAATTCTGCCGTGTGGCTAGTACATGGGTTGATCACGTTACCGTTTCCCCTGTTTAAGTTTAGTTCGTGCATGAAACATTATGCCCTAGGCAGGTACGAACAGTTGGGTACTGCCTTCCTGCATGAAGTCTGGTCGCTCCCTTTCACATACAGATGTGTGAGGGACGGCAAGGAGGTTTACTTGAAAGGTGAAGAGTGCACTTCCGCACCGGATCACTCTGTTGTGTGTAGGCACATTCAATTGCATGGTGCTTGTAATGTGCATGCCCCTAATTTAGCTTGCGTCCTGAAAGGGATTCCGGTGCCAGTTATTACTCCATCTTTTACGCTGCTTGCTAACGGTAGTTATTTGCTGTTAAATAATGAAGCTTGCTGTGGGATGTTAGTGGCGATTCCCTACATCGTGACTGTATCACAGAGGGTAGTTTGCTGTAATAATGTCCTTTTCCCACCCCCGCATGGCCGGCTGGATGTCTCCATATGGCCTTCGATTCCAACCTTGAAAGCAGAGTTCAACAAGATGAGCAGAATAAGGGCTCTATTGTCTCAAAAAGAAGTCGCTTTGAATTCGTCCCGGGAAACATTTGTCCTTCACGTAGCTAACACGCGCACTGAGGTGCAAGCGCTTTTGAATACTGATCTCCCACTTAATTTTGGGACCTTGATACAGACTATCTTTAATGCCTCATCCACAAGTGGCATGGCTCATTTTTTTTAAATCGTGGGCTCCGGCCTCGTGACCTCTTTTCAAACTATTTTTGGAGTGATCCCGGCCTTTTTTCATTCTATTTTTCCAGTGTCTTCGGAGGTCTCCCTTTACTTCTCACCCTCATAACTGGAATACTGTTGTTGATCTGTGCCTTGCGTTATGGATGCACAACTTGCGTGGCATGACAACATGTCCCGGCTGCACCATCTTCGTAACCAGATGATTGAATTCTATGGCGCCTTACCACTGGCGACTCTGAGCGTAGCCTATGGATTGTCCTTTCGGTTTGCCTACTTTACTTGTGTGCAGCCTGTCTTTCATTGCCTAGATTGTCCATTCCAATGGGCTCTGGATTTGTGTCTGTCAAACCCGGTGTCTCCTGATCCGGATTATGATCGGCTTATGGGCCCCTTAGTGGCCCACGAGTTGGACTGTTCTGGTGTCGGGATTATGGCCTGTGCTGCAGCGCATGGAGTTCTTGGGAATTGGGACATCGGAGCGGTGGCGATTGACTTCTTAACGAACAGTTACCTTGAGGTGCACCCCGGTTGTCCTCGCCAGGTGTTGGAGGCTCCGGTGGTTGAAGAACATGTCTGTTCTTTCCCCGTCCTGAACTGGATGGCAGATAATTTTGCGGAACGTTCCAATGATTTCCTCTTGGAAGCAGTTGCAACTTATTGTGCCTATACATTGATGGATTGACTTTTGAGCTTTCTTTCAGTCCTCAGTTCGTCATCGATTTTTGGTCTACTACATGTTTTTTTTTTCTGCGTTTTAACTTTTTCCATTGATTTTTTTCTTTCGAACTTTTTCACTTCCCTTAGATGGACTTATAGTTCATGCCCTTGGTTCTGTTCTATCGAACTTGAACTCTGCGTTCTTGCAAATGCGCCCCTAGTGGTTAGTGGTCCGATCATGCGGGGGTGTAGTGATGATCGTTATCTACCTATGTACAACGCTAAGTTTGCATAACCGCGTTAAATGTTAGAAAGCCATCTTCCCGCTTTTGCACACGACACTGTAGTCACAGGTTATTAGAATTGAGAAATGCTTACTCGACTTTGCTTCACATGAGAACTGTCTGTTGTTAACATCTTGAACAGTGAATACCGACCTTCGTCTGTACACAGTGTAACAGAAACAGTCTGGATCGCTAGACGGTGCATGTTGTTGAGTTCAGGTTGATCGGCCCACTAGTTTAGCCATAACACGCACGCAGCTGCAAATACCTGAAAGTCGAATGCTTTTAATATTGCAGTGTTACATGTTTTCATTACATTCGGAAGAAGAGCGTTCCTAGGAGCAGAGCATAGCTGATCCTGTGATGTGAACTCTCTGAGCTGATCTATACGGTATGGGGTTCCCCATTCAACCCTAGAGACCTTTTATTAGTCTAATAATACTATTAGTGGGTTAGAGAAAGGAAGGTGGCCTAGAGCCACTGTCATTTTAGTATGATTGCTCCTTTCATTTTCTATGGTATTGTAACTATACTGATGGTTTTGATTTTAATCCTTTGTCTGCTAATGTTAGCCAAACTGCTGCATATTAGGACACGAGGTTTATAAAATAAACTCTTTAAACTTTTCCCGTGTCTCTGTTTATTCTGTTGTGGACTGGTACGAGAATAATTACGAAAAGGTGTTTCTGATTCCCACCATTCCTAAGAAATATATTAAGTCGCTTGTTCTGGGTTGTCTATACATTGGGACCGCCGAGCTAAACCTCGGATAACGAATGGGACACTGATGCTGGCCGGATAGGGGGTTCTGGGTTCTGAGGTGAGTTTTTGGTACACCGCAATTCACTGAGGGCCTGGGTTCCTGCGCATAGTTCTGCGCATAAGCAGAATCCCTGCAACAGTCTCAGGTATGGGGGGTTTGTGCGGGCGAGGCCTACATGGCCAAACCTTATGTCTCCTTGCCAGGTCTGACCTGTGAGTGATAACTGGCTGGATAGAGACTCAACGTGCAGTGACCCAGTCATGTTGTGCAGGGTATAATGTTTGTGCTTTGCAGCATGTGTCAATTGTTTAAATACATGATTCCTGCTCATACATTTTTTGCACCAGTGTGTGGTCCAGATGCCACGTAATTTGGTCTTTGTGTGCTGACATCTGTGTGGACATTCTGGCTTGCCATGAGGGTGTCTCCTCAGTGCAGGTATGCCTTTTTACAATACAATTGCAGGCCCATTAGCTTATGTATTGTCCTGGGTTTGGACATGTGTGCCACTCCACATGACAGGCAGTGGGTCAGATGTGTTGCCAAGTGTGTCATCAGGTAACGGATGGCCATGTGACAACTGACATAATTCAAGTTTTCAGTCAAAAAGTATTGTACCTTGGCACTCACAACACTTGTCAACATGTCTTCATGTTTTCTTTGCTTTAGTTTGATGCTTTGTTGTTAAGTACAATATTGTGCCTGCATGACAGATGTCTCCCAAGGAAGTGCACAACAAACCACCTTTACACTTTCAGGGAACACGCTGGCACTTTTTAAAAGAAGCCACTGTTCTTATAAGACTGTTTTGCAGATTATACATATACATGTTCCCAGAGTGTTGTGGAATTTGGGTAAGTCCTTGGTTGTTGGTGATACCAACTTGCGAGTGTCAAGTGGAGAAGTGTGGCTCAATGGTTAGAGCGGCAGACCCTGATGCAGAGATCTGGCCCGGGACCAGGGTTTAATTCCCACCTCGGCGGGTCTTGGGCTCAATTTCCTCAGACCTGATAATTCTCGCCTCGGTGCCTACTCTAATCATGGGTCCCACTTTGCAACTATGGGCAATAGCTTGCTTAATCTCCACAGCGGCCCCAACAGCGCTGGGGATGCCTGGCTTCACCTTGGGGGTGCCCAGGAGTTGACATTTCACAGGGAAAGACAGGACGGGTTCCACAGCGGTATGAGTACAAGCGCCAGGACGCCCAGTTGCTGGGGCAGCAGTGCGCTATACAAGTACAAAATTTCATTTCATAAGTCATCAAGACCGCCGTGGGCCCATGTATATGTACTTTCTGCAAAACCATTTCTTTTGGACAGTGGCTTCTTTAAATAAGGCTGCCAGTTTCTTCAATGACTGGGTAAATGTAGTTTTGTGTGCACCTCCTTGGGAGACATCTTTTATACAGGCACATGTGTGTTCTGTTCACAAAATGGCACATTCCCACATTCTAAACATGTCGATTTTGTAAAGTATTGTTATTCCCAAGGGACAAAAATTATTTTTGTTTTGTGTTCCAAAGTACTTACAGGTCTCTGAGTGTGGGGTTACCTTTAGTATTGAGGTCTGTTAGTTTGCCTTGGGTGCACCACTCCTGTTTCTTTCAGGGTAAACAAGAGGTGGCATGACTTCATTGTATTGCTGTGCTCACCTGTTCCCAGACACTAGCTTCTCAGTATGTTTCTCATTCAAGTTTTGGGCTGGTGTGTCCTATTTTTCCTTGTGTCCAAGTGGCATGGTGGGTCTACCAACTGGGGAGTACAGGGCTTACATATGTGCGGAGTAATCTAGCTGTTACTCATGATGCATTGCCTGATATGCACTGTGACCTATTGGTTTTGTACTCATGTGTCAGATGTATACAGGTGACTGATGTTTTTCTGTATCTTCACCTTGCCCACAACATCATCATTGGAAACCGAGGGAGACACCTGCACGGACCTGGAGGAGGGACCCAGCACTAGTGCCACCAGTGCTGGCGAGTCTGCAGGAGCCAGTGGCACGGAGGGAGAGGGGAGTCAGTCAGAGGACCAGTCTGGTGGCGAGACCAACTTCGACGCAGACGGGTCCGAGGCTGACCTCATCGAGAGGGCGGAGGTTGCTACAACACCTGGCAGCAGCCCAACATCTGTCGCCGCCTCCTCCATTCCCATTACCGCCCTCCCAGTTGCTCCGGTCCCTTCTGTCCGTGCAGAGCACCACCATGTCTCCTTCGTGCCAGGCACCGCACCCCCTGCCCCCTGCTGCCCTCAGTGCAGAGTCTGTGGACATACAGCGGCAGTTGCAGAATGGGAAGTCATCGATGCTGCATGTCCTCCATGGCCACACCACACTGCTGACACAGATGGTGTCGTTCATGGAGGGCATGTCAGCAACGATGTCTGACCAACGCCGGTTTCTGCAGTCCATGGACTCTTCCCTGACAGCAGCAGTGTCTCTCCTGCAGCGCTTCGTCCCCCCCCTACCCCAGCCCCATCCAAACTTCCCTCTCCCATACCTGCCCCATGCACACCCAGACTTTCCCAATCACGCACCCCACCAGACACAGGCAGCACACCACCAAGTAAGGGCAAGCGCACACATCCTGGCACGCACACTCAGGGGGATATAGGCACACCCACTGGGTCTGGGGCAAAAAGCCATACACGCAGCCACAGTCTGAGTCCGCAGGTCTCACAACCCAGTCCCTCCAAAAGCACTCCCCTTGGCTCCCCTGCCACACTGTCACCCACAGAGGTCTACATGGCTGAGCGGGACCTCACCCCCACTGTGACACTACCCTGCAAGCGGGCGAGGAAGTCCCCGGGCAGGGGAGTTGAGTCCACCCCCATGTCCACCCCCTCCCCCAAGAGCGCTGCACCCCATCCCTCCGCCCCCCCCCCCCTCCGTTGGCCCTGGGGTTTCTTCCGGTGCAGGGGTTACTCTGGACACCCTGGCAGAAGTGTGCAGCGCCGAGCTCACCTCCACCTTTGGCGCTGCCCCACCCCCTGTGGTGGACACGTCCACCCCTGCACCCACCACTCCTACCCTTCCCCCTCCTGTCCCTGCGGTGCCTGGTCCTTCCCCACATGATGCCCCCCCCCCCTGGTCGACGAACCAGAGGGTTCCACTGTGCAGGCAAGCTAGGGGAGACGTGTGCCCATGTGTCCCCCCAAGGACTTCTATTATGGACTGGCCATTGGCCTTTGTATATAGTGTTTTTTTCATGCTGAATAAAGCATTTTATTTTTACTTTGAACACTATTGCATTTCAGGTATTGATGTTGATGCTGAGGCTCCAGGAGTTGGTGTTGTGGTAATGTGTTATGGTTCTGAGACATGTTCTAGTCTGATGGTCATGAGGTTGACCATGGTATCTGCGTGCCATCACAAGGTCTCTGGAAAAAATCATTGGTGGTGTGTGTTATTTTGGTTTATTGCAGCCCACTGCTGGGAGTCATATACACCCACCCCTCACATGTCTGTCCACTGCTGGGAGTCCTCTGCACCCACCCCTCATAGTGCAGGCCACTGCTGGTAGTGATGTTCACCCACCCACATATGTCTGTCCACTGCTGGGATTCCTCTGCACCCACCCCTCATATTGCAGGCCACTGCTGGTAGTGATGTGCACCCACCCACATATGTCTGTCCACTGCTGGGAGTCCTCTGCACCCACCCCTCATATTGCAGGCCACTGCTGGTAGTGATGTGCACCCACCCACATATGTCTGTCCACTGCTGGGAGTCATCTGCACCCACCCCTCATATTGCAGGACACTGCTGGGAGTCATATACACCCACCCCTCACATGTCTGTCCACTGCTGGGAGTCCTCTGCACCCACCCCTCATATTGCAGCCCACTGCTGGGAGTCATATACACCCACCCCTCACATGTCTGTCCACTGCTGGGAGTCCTCTGCACCCACCCCTCATAGTGCAGGCCACTGCTGGTAGTGATGTGCACCCACCCACATATGTCTGTCCACTGCTGGGATTCCTCTGCACCCACCCCTCATATTGCAGGCCACTGCTGGTAGTGATGTGCACCCACCCACATATGTCTGTCCACTGCTGGGAGTCCTCTGCACCCACCCCTCATATTGCAGACCACTGCTGGTAGTGATGTGCACCCACCCACATATGTCTGTCCACTGCTGGGAGTCCTCTGCACCCACCCCTCATATTGCAGCCCACTGCTGGGAGTCATATACACCCACCCCTCACATGTCTGTCCACTGCTGGGAGTCCTCTGCACCCACCCCTCATATTGCAGGCCAGTGCTGGGAGTCCTCTGCACCCACTCACATATGTCTGTCCACTGCTGGTAGTGATATGCACCCACACCCATGTCTCTGTCCACTGCTGGGAATCCTACGCAGCCACACACCCACCCACCCACCCCCTTGGTGCAGTACACTGCTGTCATGGGCCTCCACACACACCAATATAATGGTGATATGCTGCACCAGGCCGTAAGCCAACCTTCGTGGCGTGTGTATGCCTTGTATCCCGAAAGTACTGGTGCCGTAGGGGTACGTGTGATACGGACCGCACCCCCGCATTCAGAGGGTGTGTACGGTCCGTAACATGCGTACCCCTACGGCCCCAATCCAATAGTGATACGGCCCGTACCCACGCTATGAATGTGTGTGTACGTCCGTATCACTATAGTAGTGGTGCCATAGTACACACGCTCTGAGAGCGTGTGTACAGTCCGTAACACACGTACCCCTACGGCACCACCACTATAGTGGTACAGCCCGTACAACGCTCTCAGAGCGTGTGTACGGTCCGTATCACTATTGTAGTGGTGCAGTAGGAGTACGCGTGTTACGGACCGTACACACGCTCTCAGAGCGTGTTTACGGGCCGTACCACTATAGTAGTGGTGCCGTAGGAGTACGCGTGTTACGGACCGTACACATGCTCTGAGAGCGTGTGTACGGTCCGTACCACGCGTACTACTACGGCACCACCACTATAGTGGTACGGACCGTACACACGCTCTCAGAGCGTGTGTACGGTCCGTAACACACGTACCCCTACGGCACCACCACTATAGTGGTACGGACCGTACACACTCTCTGAGAGCGTGTGTACGGTCCATACCACGCGTACTCCTACGGCCCCACTACAATATTGAAACCGACCGTACCCACGCTATGGATGTGTGAGTACGGTGCGTATCACTATTGTAGTGTTGCTGTAGGGGTACGCGTACACGTCCACTTCCGTTGTTGCTGGACGCAGGGATTGGTGGACACGCCCCCGAAGTGACCAGACCCTGGAGGTAATGTATGTCCTCAATATTGCAGGTTTTAATTTGGGTAGGGAGTATGTTTCCTGCCCCTCACCCCCCCTTGGCCCCTGGGTGTTGTTCTCACCTTCTGCGGCGTGCGCGGCATTTTGGTGCACCAGGTCGTAGACTAAGAGGGCCGGGATGACACGTAGGATGGGGTCCATGGCTGTCCGTCGCGTACCGGGGCTCCGTTTTCGCATCAGACTCAGTTTTCCGGGAGTTTTTGGCTGCCATAAAAAAAAAGCTGTGCGGAGTGACGTAGGGACGAATCGTACTTGCTGGTCCGTAAAACGCTGTCTGACTCCGTACGGACGTCACGTACGCGCTGTCCCGGATCAGACTCGTTGGTATTTTTTAGGGGTGGGCGGAATTTGCGAAAGTGACTTTCGCAAATTATCGCGAAAATGTTCAAAATCTCCGCAAACACGCGGAAATATCGCGAAGATGCGGAAGTTTTTTTCCCGCCCGTTCGCGGTATTTTCTGCGTGGTCGCGGCTCGCCAACTTACCCATGCGGTTGCTCGCGGGCACGGCCATCTTGTTTTCACTCTTCTCGCGGTGCATGATCGCGAGAAGAAAGACGTGATCGCGCGACCAATGACATTACTGCGGGCGCGAACTGTCGCGAGACAGCGCAAATGGCTACCATCAATCCAACATCTCGTGGAGAACGCGACCGGATCGGGAAAACTTGTCGGCGAACGCGGGGATTCAGGTAAGGCGATTGCGCGCGCATGAGAATGTATTATTTTACAGCGCGAGCAAGAAACAAATTATCGCTAAGCTGCGGAATGTGGAAATTTTGACATTTTCGCGCTCTCCGCGGAACGCGAAAATGTCAAATTATCGCAATTTCCGCGAGCGGAACGGAAATTTAGCCTAGGCCTAGTATTTTTTAGCCGTACAGTGTTTTGTACGTTTCGTACGGAAATGGTATTTCTGTACGAATCGTACTTGCTGGATTGTACAGTGGATTTCCCGGGTACGAGTCGAACGGAGAATACGCTCCATACGACAAATCGCACCCGGGTTTGACAGGATTGGAATCAGCACCTTAATTTTCAATTAATTAATTAATAATAATTAACAAATTATTATTATTTAATTAAAATACATTACTTCCCATCCTTTACCCCTATAAACCCCACAACCCTCACCTGAAAATAAATACACAATTTCCATATTTAATTTTCAATTAATTAATTGATATTAACAACTAAATATTAATTAATTAAAAATAAATTACTTCCCATCCTTTACCCCTGTAAACACCACAACCTGCACCTGAAATGAATTACATGTTCCTATTTAATTTTCAATTAATTAATTAAAAATAATTAACAACTAATTATTAAATAATTAAAAATACATTTCTTCCCACAGTTAACACTATAAAATTTCAATTACATAAATATGAATAAATAAAAAATATAATTCATTTATTATAATTAAATTACTTCCCCCCCTATTGCCCTATAAACCCACAACCCGCTACAGAACTATGCATCACATTCATTTAAAATATATACTAAAATACATAACACTAATTTAAAA
The DNA here is from genome assembly GCF_964204655.1 of Triturus cristatus. NCBI lineage: Eukaryota > Metazoa > Chordata > Amphibia > Caudata > Salamandridae > Triturus > Triturus cristatus. Next base: position 1,055,925,236 of record NC_140593.1, on the reverse strand, counting down.
AGCGATATTTTAAACAACTATATTTGTGCAAACGATATTATTGACTTCTATATTTTTTAACGATATTTCTTACCTTCAAATCAATATTCTTCACCACGATATTCTTGCTGTCGATATTTCTCACTGACGATATTAAGGACTCGATATTTCTGTAGTTCAAAATTTCCAACTCAATATTTTGTCTACACACGATAGCACCGTACTGTGATGGAAGGCCTTAAAATGGCAGCGGGATGGGAGCTACAGCTTATCCCACAAGCGGGGCTGCTGGGCCTGGTGCCAACCCCAGAAGGTAAATAACTAAGTGGCCAATTACGATCTCGCTGGAAAAAGGCTCCGTCCGGCTCGGATACGGAGGGTTTTCTAACCGACTCGTGCTCCGGGGCTCTGAGCACCCGAGTACGATACGAACAAGCGCTGACCGACACGGGTCGTTCGGAGCCCCATTGAAGTCAATGGGAGCCTGTTGTATGACGCGTACATAGACTCTCATTGATGAAAAAGGTACATTGCGCACAAAGGCGCCCCCTGTAGTGGGGACCCGTCTGTGCCACCTGCACCGCACATGCATGTGTAGGGGGGTCCCTTGGGCCCCCCCCTTTGATCGACTCGTAAGGCTACGGGTGAATGGGGGGTCCAGCGCGGACCCCCAAAGACCGCTTCCTGGAGCGTTTACGTGTTGGAGGCTCCGACTCAATCCGGCTGTCCGAATCATGCATCGTATTGGCTCGGTTGTAAATCACCTCCATTGCACGGCAAGGTTTGCTTACGGACGAGACGTACGTAGCGGTTCGGACCCGGAAACGAATCGGTCGGCTAATTTCGCGTTGCTCGCATCGTACTTGCTCGCTCGTACAGCTGTACGAGTAGGATGGAAAACACGCGTACGGCTCGTACTTTTTCCAGCCGGATCGCGTTTGGAGCCCTTTTGAGCGAGATCGTAATCGGCCCCTAAGTAGGAAATTCTCTGTACTGGGTCTCCTCCACGCTAAAGACCGCATCACGATAAAATGGCTGGATAGCCTGTCCACCATCCGGAAACCCTTCAGTCCTCCCCCGGCCGGCTCTTTCCAGCCGAGAGAGTACAATGGCAGTTTTACATTTCCTTTCTGTGCCGGCCTTTCTGACACAGAAAGGCAGTGGGAAATTGTCTTTGGGGGCCCCCAGCATGGTCCCCATGGGTGCAAGGCTGCTGAATAGCGTCCTAGGGGGCACCTTGGGGTGCCGGAACAAACTGCACCTCTGCACTTAACGATGCGAGCATGCATTCCATTTTAAGTATAGGATTGCGGCAATACTTGCAGGTCTGGAACCGACGACAAGAGGTCGTACGGTTTCAGTTCCTGACTGGAGTCCGTCCCGACATCGGAATCGGCCCCTTAATCTATAATTCATATAAAGAAGGTCTGGCTTTCCAGCTGTTATAGGCCTAGTTGAGTCTTAAGAACTGTAAACTTGTGACTACTTCAATTGAATTCTCTAGACACTTTGGGCATCATTAGGATGGCGGGCAGACTTTGTCCGCCCGCCATCCTGACGTAAAAAGGGACCGCCCGCCATAAGTACGGCGGTCTCGTTGGGGAGATTAGGATGCGCCCGCCACACTGGTGGGCACATCCTGCATTTTTAGCATTGCGGCGGGCGGTTCTTCCAGCACCACCCGCCGCAATGCCAAAAATGCATGTTGTGCATTTGCATGCACAACGTGGCAGGCACCACGCGGTGCCTGCCATGTTGTGCATGCAAATGCAGGGGGGTACCATAAGTACCCCCCATGTGCACCCCCCACCCTCCAGAATTCCTGGGGGCCCGCTACGGGCCCCCAATGGCAACAACTGCATGCCTTTCGCCGCCACGGAAAGGCAATTCCCTGCATGTATCGTAATATGGATGGCAGTGTCTAACAGACACCGCCACCATATTAAAACCTTTTCCGCCCAGTCGACTCATCGACCGGGCGGAAAACCGGCGGACGGTCTTTCCGTCCGCCGGGGTCCCCCCACCATAGTAATATGGCGGGGGGAAATGGCATGCGGGCGGGAGAGAATGTCGGGCGGATCGCCACCGCCATACAGGCAGGGGCGATCCACCCGCCATTCTAACTGACCCCTTTATTTTACCAGCATTAATTCAGTCTATTCCAACAACAGAATTAGAATTCTCCTTGGCCTGCCATTTTTTGACTCATTACTGAGATCACTTGCCTAGTAATGGTGCATCTAACAATTTAGAGCATAATTTCTTTAAATAATTCAAAGGATCATCTCTCTCTACCCCTCTTTACATCTCTTCTGACTGTTTAAAAAAAAAGGAAGGTACAGTCTTTACAAAATCATGATCCTTGCCAGATAAGCCTTGTCGACTGCTGAATTTTGTAAACTCTTTTTTCATTGCCAGTTACCAATCACCTGTCTCTTTTAACTTCTTATTGGTGGTTTCAGTAAACCGATGCAAGGCCATTTTTGGGATCTTGTAGGCTTTGATGAGATAAGAATCCTAGTAGAACTTACAGAGAAGTTTGTGTTTCTTTTTTCCATTGCACTTACAGTATGATGTGCCCAAAGGCTGTCAAGTCTTATATATTCAGTGATGATTTCATACGAAGTTTAATGGCTCTGAGATTGTTTGGAAACCTTGTGAAATCAGAACTGAATCTTTACAATCAGTACCAAAATGTGTGTGAATCCTAACAAGTATACACCTACTCCAAAGTCAGGACTTAATTGTCAATTGGCAGCTTGTATCTACCTAGTGAATTATAAGAGGGTATTTCTTCCTTTATTGATAATCAAGTAGAATGCAGGCAACCTAATGATTTGTGTGAAATTTAACAATGGTGCTCCTGTCCCAATTCACAATCCAAATTCTACATTGTTTCTCATAGTTGTATGCCTATAGTTGGAGGAGATTTCCGATTTGTTTGGAATTTGCAAACATTTCCAGGGGCACACCTGCACAGTTGCAACTGTTCCCTTCAGTATTATTGAAGTCCCTTTGTGAATTCCATTTTCACATGAACAATTATACATGTGCATATTTGCTCCTGACCAATGCAATTGCTCGTTACCTTTTCATTTCTTTTTTCCCCATGTGAAAGATATTGGGACCTGATACGTTCTTCCTCGTCCCCACCCTCCCCAGAGCCACAGGGATCCGTTTTCTAGCACCCTGACACAGGGACTTAGTTAATACGCCAATACAAATTAGAAATCCAGTTGGACTGCAAACTACACACAACCCACTGAGCAATATTGCACAGGAAGTGTTTCATGGTAACAATCAGTCTCCCAGGATGAGTTTATGGACACAGTGGAACTCCAAACCCTGAATAACATTCTCAAAACAGCACTAAGAAACGGGATACGTATTTTAAATTGTATACTTTAATATCCTAACATAACCTACCTAAAGTTATTGTCATTATTCCTGGTCTTCTTTTCCTCGCTACATCATTATGTCTCATCCTCACTCCCTTTCAGGACAGGTATTTCGTCATTGTGATGAATTTCCAAACTGAAGTCAGCATGATGAAATCAGGCTGACTAAACTTTCATTTGGGGAAATGCCACAATGAATACATATCTATTCTATGAAAATAAATTATCTTGCCAAAGGTATACTGGGCCCAGGATTGAATCTCAGGTTCTGAAAAAACATATTACTAAAATTGCTAATACTATAAGACTTAAAGTTTGTTTTTTTAAGAAAAAAGGGGGTAGGGTAGTCCTTCTTTTATGTCACTGCAACCAGGTGGTTAAAAAAAAGCACAGGAAGAGCAAAGATGAGACAGAGCTAAGACGGGAAACTGGGGTGGAAAAGGAGGGTGAGGGAGGTGTGGATGGGGTGGAGGAGCTATTTAGGAAGGGGTCAAGCAAAAGATGGAGCACCACTAAGGCAGGGGAGGGGGTGATTGGGATGGTGTTAAAGGTGAGGAGTGCACTCCCCCTTTTAAAGAAAAAAAGGCAACTGGATTAATTAAAGGGTTAAGGGAGTGAAAACCTTTAAGGACATAAAGGAAAAAACAGCTTGCAGAAAATAATTTTTCTTCAAGAAACGCTTTTACCAGGTCGTTTTCTTCACCTTGGAGAGAGCCATTCATGAGGCAAAGTATGGTTCAACAATAACATTTAATCCGAACCTTATAAAACACTATGGATAGTCTGAGTTTAAGGCCCTGCGCGCTCACCCACTGTGTCAGTTATGCTTCTGATATATACTTTAACAAGATAACATGGGTTGTGGAAGTCAAAAGTTACACACAAATCAACAGTCCAACCAAATTTGTTTTCATCATACAAAGTTGTGTTTGAAAAATGTGAAACAAGTAGTTCTCATACACAAAATATGTGAATCATATCAACATGATATGTACATACGTCCTGAAGTTAAACAAACACTGAAGTTGCCAACACATGTTTCAGGGACTTGCATCCGCTTCTTCAGGGCATAAGAATTTCCCAGAATGCCGACTATCAGTGCACAGGGCCTTCTTAAGGGTGTCAAAAGCTTTTTGGCACTCCTCTGTCCAGAACACCTGAAATGGCTGCTTCTTGGAACTCAGCTCTGTCAAAGTGCAACATTGGTGCCATACCCCTTGACAACTCTCCTGTAATAACCAGTGAGTCATAGGAAGGCTCCTACTTCTGTCTGGATCTTGGAGGTTTCTCAAGCCAAAATGGTTGGGACCGCACCTTGTTTCCTCCCACTTGGTGACCCAAATAGAAAGCGGAACCCTGCCCTATTTACCACACAAATGTCTTGATAGTCAGGTCTGCCCTCTGCAGACCCTAAAGCACTTCTCTGAGGTGCCACAAATGGTCCTCCCATCTACAACTGAAGACTGCAATGTCGACTAGATAGGCAGCACTAAAGTTCTTCAACCCAGCCAGAACCTGTTTGACCAACCTTCGGAAGGTGGCAGGGGAATTCTTCAACCCAAAGGACATTACCTGGAACTGTCCTTCTGCCATAGAGAATGCAGACCTCTCTTCCTCTGCCTTGGTTAAGGCGATCTTCCAGTACCCAGACGTTAGATCAGACGTGCTAAGGAACTAGGCAGCTCCCAACCGGTCTATGAGCTTATCAGCTCTGGGGATGCTGTGTGCATCAGTCTTGGTGAACGCGTTGAGCCCCCGGTAATCCACATAGAACCTTAGTTCTGGAGTGGCACCTGAAAGGGCAGCATTGGTGACCAGCACCACTGGGCTTGAGAAAGGGCTTTTTGAGGGCTCAATAATCCATAACTTCAGCATCTTGGAGACCTCCTCTTTAATGCTGACTCTCACCTCATCAGACAACTGGTAAATTTTACTCTTCACCGGTGTGCTATCCCCAGTGTCAATATTATGGGTACACCATGTAGTGAGTCCTGTCATAAGGGACAATAAAGAGGCAAACTTCCCCAACAACTGGTGGGAGTCTCTCTGTTGTTCTAGCGTCTAGCTTACACCCTCCACTGACCCATCCTTCTCCTTGGAAAAAAAGGAGGTCAGGGAGAGGTTCACTCACTTTCTCCACTATCCGCGACCACAGCATGGTTAACTCAGACCTGTCAGAGTGGGGTTTGAGGGGACTGATGTGCAAAACCCTGAAATATTTCCTGGTAGGTTTGAGGTTCACCAGGTAGGAGACCTGACTCTTGCGCACTTTCCCCTTATAAGGCCCAGGCCAATGGTCTTGCAGGGCCCTAGGCTCCGCAGGCTCCATCACCCGGGTGGCATGGTCCAACAAGACCAGGATGAATCTGTTGCCCATGGCTGTCATGGGGTCCAGAGGCCCGACAATGTCAATGCCCACCCTTTCAAAGGGGGTGCCAACAGCAGGAAATGGCTGCAGGGAAGCCTTGCACTTCCCTCCTGACTTGCCACTGGCCTGGCAGGTAGGACAGGACCTGCAGAAAACATCTGAGACCCTCCTCATTGGAGGCCAATAACAGTTGGTGACAAGCTTGTCAAAGGCCTTGTCCTGCCCCAAATGACTGGCCGGGGGTACATCACGAGCCAGCTCCAGTAGGAAGGCTCTGTAGCAGTAGTGCCACGAACCCTAGGCTCACTATACAGGAGACCATTCTCCCAGTAGATTAGGTGATCACGAGAGGTGTCACCAGCTGCCTGGGCCTCGGTTTGCTGCTGTAGGCCCACAAGTGTAGGGCACTCCATCTGCGCCTTGCAGAACACCTCTCTGGAGGGGCCCCTTTGCTGCTGCGAGTGGCCAGCTCAGGTAGGTTTCCCAGGGCAGCAACATCCTCCCCTGTAAGCTCTGGGGCATCCCCTCAGGTTCACACTCCTTCCGGACTGTGGGAGTTTCAAGAGTGGGTTCCCCATGCCCCTTACCCTCCCTCTTTATGGCAGGCCCCTATGGCCGTTCTTCCAGGCTCCAAGAACTCTGGAGTACCCTCTCAGGCATCCATGCACCAAGTAGCCAGGCAACACTAACATCTCTGAGTGGGACCCGAGCTCCACCTCCTTCCAGATGGTGTGCTCTAGGTCATTGTCAAGCAGACTATGCACAGGCATGAACGATTCACAGCTACCCTCAAGGAACCAGAGACCCCTCCACTTAGAAGGGAAATAGAGCCACTGGGTAGTGACTCTGATGGTGGTCAGCAGCAACAACTTGATTGAACACATTAGGGACTACCTGATCTGAGGTATCCAGATGACATCTGACGGTTGTCATGCTGGCTTCAGTGTCTCTCAGAGCCTCCACCCTCTGCCCATTGATGCTGACTCATTGCTGGTATTTCCTAGTGTCAGTCAGTCAAATTCACTTTATTCAGTTAATTAAAACCATAAAAACACACTACATAAAAACATTTAAAACACTAGAGTAGCACAAGCGCCAACAAGATACAATAAACATACATCATAATCATCCATATACAAAAAAAATTAATATTATAATTGATTAAAACTTTTTTTTAAATGAAAAAATGTTCTAATTCATAACTATCCTTCTCTTTTTCTTTATTCTGACCGCTGCAGTCAAAAAGCTGGCTACAGTAAAAAATTCCTAGACATTAGTCAACATTTGTAGATGTATCCAAGCAGGTTTAGCCTGTAAAAATCCTTTGCCCCTTAAAATAGGTAAAATGAACCATTTACGAATGTGCAAAAAATGCTCGTAGAATAAAACAAAGTGCAATGAGTCCTGGGTAGAAAAATGATCACATGTGCAAGCACCCAGGTCCTCAATCTTTTTTCATCCCTTTGGTTCAGAGAGAAGTAAGTGCAATTGATTAAATCTAAACCTCACTAAAAGGAAACGGTTATGCTGATCAGTTACTATGTTTAAATAGGGTTCAATTGCGCATGAAGTTGATAACAATTGATGTGCCCGTACCAATGGCTTTATCAATTCCCTGGCCTCTCTTTCCTTCTGTGTCGAATGCAAGTAAGTATTTTTAGCACACAGCATATCTGCCTTTAAAAGTTTCTCTGGTGAGTTAAATAACTCTGGCCTTTCTAATTGAATGGCAAGCCTTTTCACTTAGCTCAACCAGGGGAAGGTACTTGCTCGATCAAGTGCTAGGCAATCACGATTTATTCCTAGCTCCAGGTTTATCCAAATTCCTATCCATTTAAGTAAAGGTGCCATTCCAATTAGATCTGACACGAAACCTATACCGGTTTCTTGGTGGATTATATAAGATGTTGATCGTAGCACAGATAGCAAATTTCTTAGGAATTTATTTTCCACTATTTGGATATCCCTGACTTCCCTGTATCCCCATATGTCAGAGCCATAATTTGATATGGCAATGCATTTGGCCCTATATATATTTAACATTGCATGCATTTGCTTTGCCCCTAACCTACGTGCAAAGTCAAGGACCGCCAGGGTAGATCTGGCCATTACGTTTCTTTTTGCTTTCATTTGTGGTACCCACGTACCTCTTTCATCAAATGAAACACCTAGGTATGTGAATGATGTCACCCTTGATATCACATTTCCTTCACAATTTTAAGTTTTCTGGGCTTTAGACCCATAATCATTGTATGAGATTTAGAAAAATTCACGTCTAGGTCCAATGCTTTCATAACATCGGCAAAGGTAGTTAAAAGATGCTGATGCCAATCGCTTTTCAAGCTAGTATGGCAGCTTCATCCGCATATAGGAGAGCCGGAATTAACCGCTCCCCCACATGTGGGATGCCCTTACTAGCTCCCACTAAAACTGATTAAAGATTATTTATATATAAAGTGAATACAAGTGGGGCTAAAATGCATCCCTGTCTGACTCCTTTTATAATACGGATGCCTTGCGTAAGGTTGCTGTTTTGATCAAATCACACTGTGGCTGTTAGGTCCCGATGTAAATCAGCCAGAAAATTTACAATATTCTTGTCCAGACCTAATTTTAATAACAATTGCCATAACTTGGATCTATTTACTCGGTCTAAGGCCGAGGAGAGATCCATAAATGCCAAATGAAGAGTCCCTTTCTTCGCGATCGTATACTTCCTGGCCAGTAAAAGCACATTTAAACACTGGTCCGTAGTGCCTCTCCCTTTCCTAAACCCATACTGTGAATTTGAGAGAATATTAGTGTCATTTAGCCAGAATCTATCAGTGAGATTGGCCTATAGCATCATGGGTCTCCTCTATTCCCCTTTTTAAAAACCGGTATTATAACTGAAAGGGACCATGATTGAGGCAGGCCAAATTTACAGTCCATATTAAAAACTTTGGCTAATAATTTGGACCACAATATTACGTTGATTTTAAAAAGGTCAGCCGTAACACCATCCGGTCCCGGATCTTTATTACTTGACATTTGATCGATAGCCACCGCTACTTCTTTATCGGTAAAGACCAAAATATAATCCTCAACTACATATGATGTACCTGAGGGTTCATGGGCCCCCTGATCACCATATATATGTTTGAAATGGTTAAACCACTCCTCTTCCGGAATATTACATTCCAGTGGGCTACCATTATTATCTTAGAAAAACGGTTTATTTACAACATTCCAAAACTTAGCGCTATTCCTCATTACATCAATGAACAGTAAGTCGTTCCATGCCTCATGTTTGATTTCCAATTTACGTGTGTGTACCGCCAGTTTATAGTTTTTTCTGAGGATAGCTTTAAAAAGTTTATCTTGTGGTTTGTTTTTTAAAGCAACCAACAGCTTCTGATGAGCGACTGTACAATTGTGGTCAAACCACCTCCCTCCTCTATTGGGGAATTTCCTACACATATATTTAAGGGCTCTAGCTACCTGATTACATATTTCTACATAAGCGGTGAGACTCTTGATATCCCTTATCCTATCATCAAGACAGAGATCCATCTTCAATCCCACTTTGGTGACTAGATCATTACAAAACTCGTCCGGAATGACCTTACACCACTTAAGTCTACGACCCCGATCTTTTGCTTTAATGGCTAAGGTAGAGACACATTTGTTGGTCTCAGGGTTGAACCTAATTCCCCCTGCCAATATCAGATGTATAATATAGCAACAAGCAAGGAGTTTACCCAAATTACCCTCCAATACCTGGGTATAGAACAACATTAAATGCAAAAAAAGTAGGTACAGAGGAATTAATATCTTATTTTTATTTTATCATAGGGAAAAATCAATTACCCTATCATCAGTGTACAATCCTACGCGAATATATTGTCACAGTTAATTCAAAACATACATATGCCATGGGACCGATCTTTGAACATAAATCATTATAAACTTCATAAGCACAAGGACATACAAAAATACATATATATGAAACATAAACAACACAAACAATTACAAACTGAACTCTACGTTGCCAATATCCAAAAAGGTTTTTTGATAACTAGTGTTCACGCACTTATTCTGGGTGATACACATCTATCCCATTAATTATACAGAGCATGCTGAGTTTCTATTCTGCTATGAAAAAGATTTTTATATAGTGCACCGCAAGGCCATCCAAAAAGGTGGAAAATGATAATAAGGATCAAAATGTAGGTCCAATCCGTGTTAAAGGGACAGTAAAAAGCTTGTGACAAAAGAAATGGCTACCATTCAGACTGCCAGCGTGACTCAAAAATGCAAGACGCAATGCGTGCACCCAACAAAACCATGCTTAGAGCACCAGAATTGGTGAATGTCAAAAATGCGTCGCAGACCACTCACAAAACTGGGGGTTGAGCTTCCACCCGAGGAACAGTCACCTATAAACGGTAAATACTGCGGGATGATATAACACACTCTCCTCCGCTATGCGAATAATCAACTCATTAGCCTTTATGTCTGTGCATGAGAAAAAATCGGCACATACCTCTCACTCACTCACTATCAGATGTACAGGGTTGTGATCTCTAAACTGTGTCCACATACCCTTTATGCTATAGGGTTCCAGAGCGGTATTTTATTTTTTTAAATTATTTTTACTAACAAAGCTTCGAAAGACCATATCATACATAAGGATTTCCATTAGTACATCAGGTATTAAACACAGAGAATCAATGACATTATCTTCATGAGTGAAACGAGCAGTGTTGCTATCATCTGGCGCCCCTCTAATCCCCTGCACCCAGCCCTCTATACTTTCGCCACGGCATCCACACTTTTTCCCACTTTTTGACACATCCCCTACTTTTATACACTGTTTCTTTGGCCCTCTGGCACCAATCTAGATCTTAATTCCACTCCTCCACCTGGGGGGGTGTAGATGCCCCCAAGCTCCTGGCAATATCATGCTTTGCTATACCCGCTGACAGAGCCAGCCATATTCCCACATATCTGGACCAGTCAGCATCACCACTAATCATTAATAGAAACCATTTCAGCTCTAATGGGACAGGCTCTCCCACCACCTCGGTCATAATGTCCGTGATTCCCTGCCAGAAGCGGGCTATTTCACGACAATCCCACAGAATGTGCATAAAGGTCCCCTCCTCCCCACATCCCCTGACGCACAGCGCTGTCAGTGCCCTACCCCAGGAGTATAAGTGAGGGCGAGGATAATACGTGCGATGAAGAATGTTTCCAGAGCAGTATTAATAAAAATATAATCAATGGTGGAGTTCATTCCTCTTCCTTTAAAAGATGGGATGTCATCCTTCCCACACAAATCATTGGGATACAGAAGACCAAATTCCGCGAGGGTGTCCTCTAAGAGTTCCCCTTGTTGTGAGTGTTCGAAATGTGTCTCTGAATTCTTGCCAGGCCCTAAGCTATCAGTAACATGGCAGTTCTTTAAACATAAATGTATATTAAAATCTCCTAAAATATTAACCGAATAAGGTGTGACTTGTTTCTCCTTATAAGACTCCAAAAAACAATTAAGATTATAAAGTTGCTCGATGGCAGAGATTCTGTCAAATTAATTATAAAAATTAACAATTAGTACCTTGTCTGAGTTAATAGGCCTGATTTCAACTGCTAGACAATTTATTGACCCAGAATCCAATTTACGATGGTTACTTGAGACCTTTATTGAAATGAGGGTTATTAAACCACCTTTTGGTATACAAGCTATAGGTGGCCTTGTAGGTTCAAAATAAGTGTGTAACCATCCAGCCAAAGAATATTACCGGTTTCCCATGATTCTTGAAGCCCAATCACATCGTGCTCCCTTAATAAACCATTCCACATAGAATCATCCATTTTATTTCTTAGCCCTGAGATATTCCAGCTAAGTATTTTGACTCGCCCTACCCTACTTGACCCATCTCCCCAGGTCGGATTATTTCTGTGCTCCCTGCGACTATCAACCTCCTGCCTTTGTATGGGGAACAGATGGTGAGTCAGTCATTACTATCCAACTGACTCAACGGGGTGAATCTATTTACTAATTCCAACCTACTGTCAACGGCGCTTTCTCTTGCGGCATCCACCAAAGGTGAGTGGGCTATGAGATGCCCACTCATCCTCATCTGAGAAAGATGACCACCACTGGGCTTAGTTCTAGCACCAAGCTCATTACTTCCTTCTCCTGGTGTTTGTCTTAAGAGGGCAATTGGGTTATTTGCCCACACAGCCATTTCTGGCGGGTAAAAGAAACCCAAAGGTAAAATGCAGTGATTCCCCCTTGACCACAGTGTTGGTTCCCCTGAAAAAAACAGCCCGCTACATCTATCTGATCAAAATTAATAACAACACAATCTCCCTCTTTTTGTTTGGGACGGTGACCAACCCATCCTACCCGCCTAGCCATTAAGATATGTGAGGATGCTTTAACCCTCCCTCTGAGTGTGTTGTACACAAAAATTTGACTTTACGAATAAGCTCTTCGGTTGATTCCATAACATTTTCCTTGAGAGGGGGTACCTCTATTAAAACTGTCACCAATGGCGTGGCCTCAGGAGGTAAATGAAGCCTTACTTGGTTAGCAGACCCTTGTAATTTGCCAGAACCGGCCATAAGCCTGGTTTCAGGCCTCCATTTTGTTCCTTTACTATCCAGCTGACTGCCATCTACTTTAATTCCTGTGGTAAGCTTATTGGACTTCCTGGGCCCTGAATAAGAAGTACTAGGACAATCTCCCTCCAAAGGTGTCACCTTATCTGTGTGTTGTGTATTATTAATTCTGGATGATTTACTACACATTACATTTCCACCAATCTCCCTGGGGTAGCATTAAAACCTGTCACACCATCCAATTTTCTCTCTAAGCAGGACAGCTTCTTCATTGTAACATCTACCCCAAATTTCACACAATTGATTAACTCTTCCCTAAGTGTCCCAAAAAGAATGTCAATGTGAGTTAAAATTAAGTCCGTGGCTGTAGTATTAGGATAGGAGAGCAGCCGCTCCTGCATAGTCAGATGACTTCCAAACTCCTCCTGAGTTGCCAGTTCCTTTTTGTTCGATCGTGCCTTTACACCTTTCTTCCTCCTTTTCTTAGTAGGGGATGTGATCGATTCCATAAGTGTATTCATATCTGGGCTTCCCCCAACTCCAGGTTGTTGTTCCTGATGTGAGTTCCACATAATTTCATTTTCCCGAATAGAGTCACAAGCCCCCGTTACAGGGTCAGCAGCGGCAGCAGCGGCATCTATTCCTGAGGTTAAGCTACACGGAGCTGCCAACGGCGGGGTATTGCTAGAGACTGTCTCAATTCCCATACCCAACTGCGCTTCTCCATTATGAATCTCAGTTGTTATAGCCCCCAGTTGTTAGGTAGGACATAAAGGTGGCAGAATTGTGAGGTACCTTTGCTTTCGTCTTTAACAAATCATTAGAACAAGGAAGTTTGCGCTTACCCATGTTGGCTTCAACGCGAAAGAGGGGTTGCCAGCCAGGCCTCTGTCGGCCGCTTATGGGCGCAAACGGGCCTGCCCTTGGCCTGGGCTTTGCCCGGGCATGGCCCGGGCACGCCCGCGCGCGTCTCGTGCTGCGGGAGCCCGCCGAAGATTAAATAGCGCCTCCAGGTGCAGATTACTGGCATCAGTGGCGGCGAGTACAGGCCGCAAGGGAGCCTGGGACTCTGAATCCTGGTCCCACTCCCCCCTTCACGATGGCAGAAACTGCGGCACCAAAACGGGCATGTGAGTTCTCTGCACCCAGGGACACTAGGGTAACCTCTACACTTCAACCCCCCCCACTAACTGAAACAATCTCTTTCCCAAGCACTACACTAGCCAACCCCCGTGACTGCCCACCGGTGAGGGGCCGTTCCCGCTTGGGACATTTGGCACCCCCCTTGAAGTGCCCTTCCAGTTGGAACTCATTACACTAGGGGGTGCCTTGCCTAATGACTTACTATCTGCAAACCATTTTCGTCAGTTGGGGGATGGTAATCCTGACCCATGGAACTATTTTGGGGGCTTTTAGATAAGTTTTATTTCTGTCTCCCCTCTCCTTCTTCTGGTGGGAACCCTGTCCACCCTTGTGGTGATCCCCCCAGATACCTTTTTGTGAACCTTGGTGCTGGTCCAGCGCTCTGCCTCCTTAGCAGGCATCCTGGGCTCAGTAAGCTTACTATAAATCAGGTGTTGGAGTACACCTGCAAAACAAAGAATGAAAATGTGCTGTTTTGCAATCAAATTGTACAGCCCCTGATAGTCCTTTACTTCCCTGCCCTTCACCCAACCATCCAGTGCCTTGCAAAAGGAATCCACACAATCCTCCTAGGTCTGCTGGGGCAGTTTCTGGCTGACCCTAAACTTCTGCCTATACTTCTCTGGGATAAGGCCATACTTTCTCACAATGGCTTCCTTCATGGAGGGATACGTCATCCCCGTCTCTATGGCCAGTAGGGTGTCCCTCCCTTTGCTAGGAATATGCTTGCCCTCCAATCTCATAAGCCTCAAACCACTTGTCGATGTTGTCTCCTACAACAAAGTAAGGCACTAGACCTTTGGGAATATAGACCCTCTTGTCTCTGGAGAGCTCTGTAGAAATGCTGCCATCATCACTGCTGGACTCTGTCTGTCTGGCCTTTATGACAACCTCCTTAAGGCTCCTTCATGAGTCAAACCCTCCAATGTAATTCTCCCCCCCATGGCCAGTTTACTTTCATCTATAGCCAGTTTCCTTTCCTCCATTCTCAACTGGGCTATTTGAAGCTTGAATTCCCTCTGGGCACAGGCTGTGGTAAGAGACACTGCTCTGGTAGGAAGCTCCACTTCAGGGGTAAAGTCACCCCCTAAACTGCAGGTGGTACCACAGGAAGGTCCTCTTCAGGTTCTTCCATTCCATTATTCTCTCCTGTGGCTTCAACCAGTGACTGGTGAGCTTCTTCCTAGGTCCTCTGCGCCTTTTGGAGCTCCACCTTCCTGGTAGTGCTCTTAGCTGGCAATCTCCTCTCCTTGCAGAACTCATTGAGCTGAAACAGGGCAGGACTCTATGTTAGCCAGTTCAAACTACATACTTGTAGAGGTGGATTCAGGCACAGACGTCAGAGAGAGAATTAAGAAAAAACAAAAAGGACAATCAGGAAGAAATTAAACTCAAATTGGTCTTTGATATGGGATGGTAGTGTACACCAAATCACTGTATGGCACTGCACAAACACAAGTCCTAATCCCACTGCTGCCACCAATGTGAGATATTGGATTGCTGGTTTACTGGGGTGTGAGCCCATGTCAAGCAGCAACCACAATCCTTGTCGGGGTAAGGCTCAAGCAAACCCCAAATTAACCTGTGCTCAACCCCCTCGTAGCTTGGCACAGAGCAGTAAGGCTTAACTTGGAAGCAATGTATAAAGTGTTTGTGCAACACTTCAGTAAACAGTAAAACAGTGAAACCCCCACACAAAAGGGATCCCACACCAGCTTAGAAAAATAGAGCAACATAAATAAAACAAGACCAAAATGACAAAAATCCAATCAGTAGACCCGTAGAAATGAATTTTTAAAGAATTTTGTGAAAAATGCGCCAAAAAGCACAAAGCACCAGTTTGGGATATATGGTCACACTAGACCGGGGCAAAGTCAAGAGTTTAGGCCGACCACAATGGAGCGCAGGTCGGATACAGTCCCAGGTTAGTCTGGCTGAAGTTTTACCTTTTCAAGTTCATGCCAAGAGTCTCGTTCTTGTTGAAGAGGGCAGCAAGGTGCAGGGAGTGTGTCACAGGAGGGTGCTGATGAAGCAAAAAGAGTAAGCCAGTGTCTTGGGTGGGCGTTGCTGGAGCTTCGCGTTGGCAGTCCCTGCGAGCGGTCGATGCTGCAGTGCAGTATCAAGGTCTCGGTGCAAAAATGGTTGTTTGCGGTCGTTAAGAGCCCAAAAGCTTGATTTCAGCACCCTTGCGCCACACCAATTGTCCAGGATGTTGGGGAGTGTTTTATGTCCGTGAGGCTAGGCCCTTGGAGTCACTCTGGGGTCCTGGGTTCAAGATGAAGTTGTAGGTCCAGCTCTTCTTCCCCAGGCAAGAGGGCAGCAGGCAGCAGGTCAGCACAGCAGGGCAGCAGTTCCTTTAAAGCAGCAGTCCTTGTAGTAGCACAGCAGTCCTTCTTCCTAGCAGAGTCTCCACAGGTCCAGAGGTGTACTGAATAGTTAGTGTCTGAGGTCCAGTATTTATAAACAGTTGTGCCTTTGAAGTGGGGAGAAGCTTCTAGAGGTGTGCCTTTGAAGTGCACAGGTGCCCTGCCTTCCTGTCCCTGGCTCCAGACTAACTACACGGAGTGTGAAGCCCTTTGTGTGGATACAGGACACAGCTTATTCAAGTATGAGTGGTAATGGGCCCAGCTCCTCCCTTTCATCCTGCAAATGATGGACCATCCAGTCACACCTAAGCTCCCCATTGTGTGTGGCTGTCTAGGAGGAATACACAAAGCCCAACTGTCACTCACACCCAGTCATGTGACCCAGAGAGTCACATGGCATTTTAAGATTTGCAATTTAAAATCCAACTTCACCATAAGTTAGGATTTTAAATTGTGGTTGCTACTACACCAAACATGAACTGGTTACCTATTCCCATTTGGAAATTACACTTATAAAATGTAACAAGGTAATTCCAATGCTATCCTATGGAAGCCTTATCGCAAAGTCGGATTTCTGAGATCCATCAACCACAAACTTTTCCAACTGCCTAGGATTCGTAGGGCCAGTAGAGGCTGTTGATCTTTTGTTTTTTCCTTCTAAGCTGTAGAATGCTCTTCCTCTAAGCTTGCGATGTAGTCCCTCCAAATTTGCTTTCAGAAAGAATCTCAAAACTCTGCTCTACCGCTAGCGCCGGGACGTCACTTTGGAGGCAGTTGTGCACTTTACAAATGTCTTGTATTGTATTGGGAGATGTAGGCCTTGCAGTAGTGAAAAACAAATTTAAGAGTTATTTACTACAAGGACATGTAAAACATAAAAGAACATGTCCAACTTTTTAAATACACTGCACCCTGCCTTTGGGGCTGTCAGTGTCTACCTTAGGGGTGACTTATATGTATGAAAAAGGAAGGTTTAGGCCTGGCAAACAGTTTGCCAGGTTCAAATGGCAGTTTAAAACTGCACACACACAGGCTGCCATGGCAGAGACATGTTTAGAGTACTACTTAAGTGGGTGGCATAATCTCTGCACGTTTACTAGTAGCATTTAATTTACAGGCTCTGGGCACATGTAGTGCACTAGGGGTGTATAAGTAAATTAAATATGCCAATTGGGGACAAGCCAATGTTGCTATGTTTTCAGCAGGGAGCACAAGCACTTTAGCACTGGTTAGCAGTGGTAAAGTATGCAGAGTCCTTAGGCCAGAAAAAACAAAGTCAGTAAAAACAGGAGGTCTGAAGACAAAATGTTAGCGGTAAATCACCCCAAGGATGCCAGATCTAACAGGTACCTCAAGAACTGCAAATGGAAATTTCTATGGGGCACCCTTTTACTGTACCGAGAGAAGGGATACTCTAAATTGTTCGCCTTACCCTTGTGTCTAAATGGGGGAGCACTCCTTTACTCCATCTTACACATACCCTGTTTGCTTGCAGCTTATGCATAGGTTTTAGGGAGCATTGTTTTCACCAATGGGAGCAGTCTACTCACCTCTCTTTTTTTAAATAAAGCCAGTTGCCTTGGGCAGATGGGAGCCCATTCATGCTCATTATTTTTTTATGTTTGATGTTTTGTATATTCGCAAACGGTGTGCACATACTTTTTTTTGCAATATTGCGGCCATCTGAAAGTTTGCTCATCATATAGCCTTCATGAACACTACTGCTGCACTTGTTGTTAGTGTCACCTATGGCCATTTGAAAAGTTTTATTTTGTTGACATGATTTGCACAATAGAGGATGAATGTTGGTCATAGACGACAGCCCCATCACCCACTTCTCCCACAGCTGTAATTTTCTTCTTAGGCAAAACTCAAGGTTTTACTTCAGAGCATCTGCAAGAAGGCAGTTATCACTGCATTACATTCTGGAGAGAAGCCCTTCCCAGAATCCTAGGGAAACAGTGTCCCAGCATTACTGGTTGGACCCTTTGAATGTGATTGGCAGCTCATGACCAACTTGTTGAATGTGGACATGGATGATGGGACTTCCCTTCAAATTGGCGAACAGTTTTTAGCGAATGTATGACGTTACAATGCAAACATTTACAACGCATGCCTTTACAATGCAGTTTTTACATCGCAACATCCATTACAACGTATTATTTTACATAGCATGCCATTACATCGCATTTTTAGAAACTACCTTTACAACGCATTCCATTACATCGCATTATACCATTACAATGCATACAATTACATCGCATTTAAGGTAAGTGTTGGATAGTGTAGGGGTAAAAATTACTATTCTAACTCCAGTGAGTGCAACAGTAGGGTAAGTGTTGGATAGTGTGGGGGTACTATGCGTTGTAATGGTATACGTTGTAATGACATGCGATGTAATGGCTACGTTGTAATGACATGCGATGTAAAGGATGTTGCAATGTAATGACTGCGTTTTAAAGGTAGCGCAATGTAATGAATGTGTTGTAAAGGTTGTTTCCCGCCTTGGGACTATGAGCTCCGTGGTCTCCATCAATGTTGGTGCTTCAAGGGTCTGGAGCTAAGTGTTAATCACTTCTTTGATGGACACAGCTGAAGATATTCAAGCCTTCCCTGCAGGTGACTTTGCTTGAGCAGAAGCCTCCAACTGGCCCAAGTAGTTCCAAGACACAGCTCCTTGAAACACTATCTACCCATCACCAAAGACAGGGAAGTGGCTGTCCTAGAAAACTACTGCTTCAAATTGTAGATAACTGAACGATGACTACCTTGTGAGCAAACCACTTAAAGCACCAAGGTTTGTTATTTTATGTTCTTTGTGTACTCTGCAATGCGGTGGCCTAGAAGCTGCTTGATTTCAAAGGCAGCCGAATCGAGAGAGGGCTGTGTGGTCTGCGAGAAGCCATTTATTCCTTCGGCTTTCAATCGATTTCAGGGAGCCGGGGTCTGTTCTTCTCGTTTCACCATCCAGGTTGGTTCCCTTTGAGTGTGGTGCCACTGACCCAGAGCTTCTGTAGCCCCTAGGTAGCAAGAAATTCCCACATTGAGAGAGCGGTATCGTTAATCCTAAACCCCGGACACATGATAACCTACCTAGAACCATGAAAGGCGCCTTATGCACTCTGAGACACCAACCCCTTTCTTTGAAGAATACATGTTTGCTATTATTTTTGCTTTCTTCTTATCTTATTTTAGATGTTTGTGAATATTAGGATTGCTGTCAGTTAGTGTTACTGGTGCATAACAAGCCATTAATTTTATTGGAATTCAACTTGTTTAGTATAACGAACACAGGGGCATATTATCAAGAAACGGGGTTAAAATTATCGCCGCCTTAGTGGCAGAAAACTGCAGCTAAAGCGGCGATAATGGGCTTGATGATATGCCCTTGAGAATTCCCATAGAAGCCCATGTTCTGGTGTCAACATGGGCTTCTATTGGAATTCTCTGCGGAATATTATTATCAAGCCTATAGTGCCAATATCGGCACAATCCCCAGCCCTCCCACATCAAAACATGTAATAACACACAACACAATTTTGGTGGAGAAACTTGCTGCAGGTTTATTAACATAACAATATGTCAACATGGTGGGTTAACTTACGGGCGCCTGCCCCCCTGATGAGTCATAAAACCCGGTGGCCGTGACCAACCGGTGTTTGTCCATTTGGCGGAGGGGTCAGCCCCTCCCTCTGGCGGGCCGCCAGTCCGCCCCTTACTCACGCCACTCCCAGCTACGGGGGGGGGCGGAGCATTGCAGGCAACCCCCGGTTGCTCAGGTGCACAACCTCCCGTAGGACTAACGGGGCACCGTCGCTCCTCCAGGATCCCACGCGAGGACCTCCCTGGGGATAATTGGCTTTAGCACCCTTACTGTGCTCCTGTAGAGGGTACCCATCTGTACCTTACAGCCTTTGGATCGTCCTGTAACTCCGCCTGCAACAAAAAATAACAAGGTTTTAGTTGAAACACCCCCCCCCGCCCGTACGCCGGGAAAGCGGTGGGGAGGGTAAACAGCGTCCGGGCAGACCAGCAGGAGGGGCACCGTCGGTCAGCAAAAGAGGTCGCTCGGACGGCGGGAAATTTGGGGATAAATGGCTTTAGCACCCTTACTCTGCTCCTGTAGAGGGTACCCATCTGTACCTTACAGCCTTTGGATCGCCCTGTAACTCCGCCACAGCCCTGGTGTGGCCCCCGTCACCCCAGGGCCCCCCACCATATAGCGCTACCTACTTACACCCTGCTGTTTCCAAGGCCTCCCCCAGATCCAACAAGAATAAGATCATGCCCACTCTGGACAGGTGAATCCCATCTGACTCGAAGCACCCTGTGCATTTAGCGTGTAGCAGCCCATGGCGGATAAACCCAAAACCCCTTTGCTCCGTGAACTTCCGCATAGCGCTGTTCACCCTTCTGCGCGAGGTCTCCATGGCATCCCTGGAACGCGCGCCCCGCCATACCTGCCTAGGTGTGATTTCCGACCACCATAATTCACAGATCCCCAGCTTGTTGCTCAGCTCGCACATGGTGGCCCTCATCTCGTGAAGCAGGTCCCTTCTCCTAAGGCGAACCAGATCATTCCCCCCTAGGTGTATCACTAATAAATCGGGCGGTGGGACACCCTCCACTAATCTCTGAAGGACTCTCTTCATCAGGCTATTCCAACGCATGTCTGGTGTCCCAATCCATATTATCCTCGTGGCTGTAAACCCGTGCCGCCATTTTCTGATATCCGCCCACTGAGACACCCTCTGGACTCCCGAATGGCCCATCACCCAGACCGTCTTCCCTAGCAAATAAAGATGAGGAAGTTTGAAAATCAATCTATTACACAGAGCACTGCAAACGCCATTACACTTGCACACAAGCACACCAAAAGTAAAACACCGACATAAAGTCGTAACCTTATTTGACACAACTAACTCCCTTCCTCGTTCCGTGTTTGCATGGGGCCCCTTATGGGCGAATGTATTTCTTCTAAGAATTGGACTCCCAATGCCCCACCAGTTTGATGCTTTCCTCCAGCAAACCCGCCTGGAAAGCTGTGATCGCTGCCCCTATACGGAATGAGTGACTGCAGAATCGTGTGCCCTGGATCTTTTTGCCTGACAGCTCTAAACACACCGCCATTACGCGCTGTACCTGGTATTTGGTCAAGGGAGAAATGTCAGCGTGCACTAGCAGGTAACCTCCTGTTGTGGGCCGCAACGCAAGGTAGGACGCGACTAGGCGCACCGGACAATACTTAGCGATCTCTAGTTTGTTGAGCATGATCAGCTTCCCTACCCCTGCCTTGTCCGTTTTGGATCTACGTAGTCTAATGGTGAGGGAACCACCTGCCAACACCGTGTCCTGACAGTTCAACGCCACCCCGACGTGTCTTGTCTAGATCTCGCTACAAGTTCCCCCATTCTAAAAGCCCCAAAGAAGGCCAGGTTAAAGGTAGCCACGAAGAGGGCTGCCTCAAAAGCAGAGTGGGTCGCTTTGCCAACCCAATCCAGCATCCCTTGCAGCATTACGAAATCTATGGCTGCCCTGTTGTCAGGTGCACGAGGCTCACTCCTGGCCCAGCCTTTGAGCGCCGCCCGGATCAAGAAGGACTTTGTGGGATCTTCCTGCCCCCTTAATCTTGCTTGTTGGCTGATCGCCGACAGGTGTCCCCCAATCCACGGTTGGCTCTTCCCTTGGTCTTTTGCCCACAAAATGAAGTCCTGGGTCCTGCTCTCCAGGGATGACCTCCCTTCTTCCCATGCACCAGTTACGGAACAGAAATTGTTCACACACGCCCTGTACCGCTTGACAGTCCGAGGTGCTAAGGACAGCTCGCCCATCCCCCTCAAGCACCTGACAGATTCAGTAGGAACCATAGATGTGCTGGAAAAGGGGTCATCTCCTCCCTCGCTCTCGGCCACGCCTCCCGGAACCTGTGCCACTGAAAACGAGAGAGAGCATCAGCCGCTATGTTCTGCACCCCCTGAATATGTCGCGCCCTACACTCAATGTTGTTCACCAGACACACCCTCACCAGTTCCCTCAGTAAACACAATACAAGCGGGCAGGATGCAGACTGAGAATTGATAGCCTGGACCACCGCCAGGTTGTCGGACCAGAAAAGGACTCTACATGCAGACAGAACAGAGGGCCATAAGTGGAAGGCCACCACTATTGGCAACAATTCCAGTACTGTAATGTTGGCCGTGATCTTCTTCCTGCGCCAGACATTGGGCCAACTCTGCGCGCACCACTCTGTGTCCAGGATGACCCCAAAGCCTTCCCTGCCAGACGCATCCATGAACAAGGCGAGTTCCGGGGATCCCGCCCAAGGTGCCCTCCATAAGACTGCGCCATTAAATCTTTCCAAGAAGCTTGCCCACATGCCCAGGTCTTCCTTCAACCCCTTGCTTAGCCTGACTAAGTGATGCTTCCTCTTGACCTTAGCCGTTGCCCTAGCAATCCTCTGTGCAAAAACCCTCCCCGCTGGTATTATCCTGGCAGCGAAGTTGAGCTTGCCCAGCAGGCTCTGCAAGAAGCCCAACGTGACTTTCTCCTCCCCCAAGGCTGACTGGATGTGCTGTGCAAGGTCCTGGACCTTGTCAGCTGGGAGCCTGGATTCCCCTGCTAAGGTGTCAAGTTCAATCCCTAAAAAGGTTAGAACTTGCGCTGGACCTTCCGTCTTCCCTGGCACCAGGGGGACACCCAAATGGCTGGCCAGCCGTTCAAAATTCTTAAGGGCATTGCTGCAGTCCTGCGACCCATCAGTCCCAATGAATAGGAAATCGTCTAGATAGTGGGTCACCCCTACGACTCCATAGCATGTCTGAAGGGCCCACTGGAGGAAGCTACTGAATGCTTCGAAGTAAGCACAAGAGACTGCACAACCCATGGGCATGCACCGGTCATAAAAGTACCTGCCTTTTAGCTTGAAACCTAGCAGGTGTTGGCTGCTTGGATGCACTGGTAGCAAGCGAAACGCCGATTCGATGTCCGCTTTGGCTAACCATGCGCCCTTGCCCGCCCTCCTGACTAGGTCCAAAGCCACGTCCAGTGTACAATACGTGACAGAACAAGCGCCTACCTCCAGCCCATGGTTGACCGAGCCCGCTTCCGGGTAAGAGAGGTGGTGTATAAGGCGGAAAGACCCGGGCTCCTTCTTGGGCACCACCCCCAGAGGGGAAACCACAAAATTCTCCAGGGGCAGGCGCATGAAAGGGCCCGCCACTCTCCCAAGTGTCCTCTCCTTCTCTACTTTGGCCCAAACAACTTCCGGTAGTTCTTTGGCTGACCTGGGGTTATCGGCCTCCCTTGCCCCTTAGGGTCCCACAAAAGTGATTCTGAAGCCCTCGCAAAATCCAGGTAGAAGCAACTGACTGTCCTGTGTGAGGGGGTACTATCTGAGGAGAGGTAAGAGGTTTGACAAACAGACTGGCGAGGGACCCTTAATCGTGCCCCTATCTACCTGGTGTCGGTCCCCCGTGTGAAAAGGTGGTGTGTTGCAAGGGCAAAACTGTGTGGACCCAGAACTTGCTACTTCGAGGGAGGGGAAGGGGGAGGGGGAGGGACCTGAGATGCCCACACTAACTAGCAGAGTCTTGCTTGCCCTTGGTGGTGCCTCCTTGTTGTGAGTGGCAAGAACACGCTGGGTGTGGCCCCCCACATTTGTTGCATGCGTGTAAAAATGTGCATGTTTTACCCCAAGAGCAGGACCCCGTGTTGAATAAACGGCAGGTCCCTGGTGGCGACCTTCTGAAACCCCCTCTATGGCCCCCTCTCCACCTGTTCCTCCCCCCCGAAAGGACTGTTTGTCCCCCTGTGTCTCTGGGTGAGAGGTAGTACTGCTAGCTTCCTTGGTAACCTGACTTTTAGTCTGTGCCCCTGCGCCTAGCAGCGTGCGTGATCCCATGTGATCCAGCCAAAGCTGTACTTCTTTCTGATCCCACCGCATCTCCGGACACAAGGACATCCGTTTTCTAAACTCCCTGTCATAGGTAACCCAGCCCTGTCCCTCCCACTTCACCGCCTCAGTGCGGATTAAAGCCCCGTATTGAATCAGCCCCTGCACCTTCTCTGGATGTTTCTCAAGGATGACTGCGGACAAGATGGCAAACGCATCTAGCCAATTCTCTACGGTCTTTTCTGGCCACGGCTGGTACTTAACCTTCTTGTCGTCCTCCTTGACTCCCGCTTTTCTGGCATCTACCCCATCCTGAGCCAACAAGAGCAGAGAGAAGATATCTATCAGCTCACGCCTCCAGATAACCTCCTTGGCCGCTAAGGGGACCTGCCAGGCCAAGGAGCAGTGACCGGACAGTAAAGGAGCTGCTGCGACGAGCTGGACTGGAGCGGGGGGCGCGGTCTGCTGAACAGGGGGGACCCCCAACGGCAGCGTGGTGGCCGGGGAAGCTGGCGTTCCTAGCGCGGCCTGACTAGCACTTGCAGGGGAGCTAACAAGCACACTGGCAGAAGGCGGGGAGCTAACTGATGCAGTGCCCGTTGGAACTGGTGCCTTTTGTCTGTTAGGAGGCGCTGGGAGGGTGGCGGGTGTCGCTGAAAGGGAAACATCACCCGCTCCCTCAAGAGCCTTGCTTGGCGCAAGCGTGGCCGACACTCCAGACGACCCCCCAGGGTTGGCGGGGGCATGCGCCCCCAGCAGGGTTTGCTGAAGATCCATCTGGCTAACCCACACCCTTGCAGCTGCCTGCGCCCCTCCCCCTCCTGCAGGAGTGCTGTTGTTCAAAGGTGGGGGGCAGGGGCTCAGCTGTCCCCCTCTTAGCTCTGCCATGAAGTTCTTGAGCGTGTCAGTGAGCTTAC
This sequence comes from Triturus cristatus, assembly GCF_964204655.1. NCBI lineage: Eukaryota > Metazoa > Chordata > Amphibia > Caudata > Salamandridae > Triturus > Triturus cristatus. Next base: position 1,055,900,565 of record NC_140593.1, on the reverse strand, counting down.
CAAGGTCCTCTCGTGTAGCGTACATAGATGCAGCCGGATTGTCTTGTGGGGTCGCTGGCCCCAAGGGCTGAGGGGTAGCTTGCTGGGACCCTATCTCCTTCTGCGCGTGCAGGGCCCTGGATTTGGCTGGCAGCGGGTCTGCCGGGAAGTCCTTTGATGTTGGCTTACGGACCCGCAGCGAAGCTCTCGATGGCCCGGCCTCAGTGTTGAGGTCCAGCTCAGGAGGGGGTGGCTTGCAGACGACGCCAGAGTCCTCCGATTCTACGGCCTTCAGGATTCCCGTGGCCCAAGACAGGCCCTTCCCCTTGGCCATCTGAATAAACGCTGCCCATTGTGCTTCCTGCGTGGCCTTCGGCAACGAATCGTCCACCTGCGAAGTCTGTGTGAAAAGGGGTGGTGACCCTTGTCTCTCCATGACCGATCGTTGGATCCCGTGTCCCTCAATTCAGAGAAGACATCAGAATGATTGTGTGCGGACCAAGACAGAAAACTGCGAAATTCTAAGTGAGAGATAAAAGACAAGTTAGCATAGTCCCCCTTAGTGTCCAGAGACCTTCCTTGCTGGACACTGAAAATTCTGCGACCCTTCCCGGTCCGTGTCTGACACACACCCTCCCTGCAGCACCACCTGTCTGTACCTGATCCAATGTTCCGCATCTGGCCCTATCTTATTTCCGCTTGAATGTCCGTTCAATTAACTTCTGAAAATAGAAAACAAGCGTTAGCCTCATTGCCTTGTTGCCCCAGCCCACCGCACACTGGACCTAGTGTGCTCTGCCCCTTGTAGCTGTCGATGTTACTGGTAGTTCCCAGGTGAGTTGGGTGGTGTTCGGCGCTGTTCCTGCATAGGGACAAACGAGATAAACATGAGAAAAACCTTCCCCCCCCATCCGCCCTCTCCTGAACACAACTTATAATTACACGTGGCCCCACCCGTCTCCACCCGGAAGGGCCTGGGCATAGGAGGCCGAAAAAGCGCATGGCCCCTGTTCAACATGTGCCGGTAGTGGGTGGTCGAAGCAAACTGCTAAAAGGAGGGGAAAAATTGGGCTACAAGCTATGCATGAAGGCTAAACTCACATATATAAATATATTTTTTAAGTATTAAACAGTGCGAACTTGACCCGTGTGTATAAGAGCGCTTTACATACATACTGTAAAGAAAACAGCCTGAAATTGTATTACCGGTAGGCAGGCAGAAAGTGAGCTAAACTGGGGATAGGAAATTATGCATGTAAGAACCCTGCCTGGGCAAACCTTGATGTACGGCACGAGAAAATACAAATACATAAGAACATTCCTAAATCTGGATAAAGAAACAAGCAAGTAGCACAAATAAATGCCATAGGACTCAGCATGCATGAAAGTCCCCCAAAGGCGAGAGCACGCGGAATGTCAAGCAAGTGCAGAAAGAACTGGTTGCCCCAGGAAGGCGCGAGGTGGCCGCAGCGCCGGGCAGAATGAAGAAAGGCCGGGGGGAGAGTGCGTGTAGCGACCTGGTGGCATGAACGGCGCGACACGCAAGGCGGAGGAAAGAAAACAGGGATGGAGGGGGTTAAAATTGGCTAAGGCGCGTTGGGGGAGAAGCGATGCGCCGAGAAAAGCACATGCGCGAAGCGTGGCCACTAGCAGGGGGTGGAAGATGAGGGTGCCTAAATGGCAGGTGCCCGCAAGGCCCGCGGCAGGACCAGGCCGGGGCGTCAGGCGACCTCGTGACGCCCGGATGGCGCGGAGCACGGAAGGAAAGGATGAATAGAAACCGGCAACGACTAGGTGTCCCCCCGCGCACATGCCCAGCAGGGCGGGGGGGGGCGGGGCCGGGATGCACGGCCCAGCAAAATCCGAGTCCTGGAGGCAGCGGGGGCGGCGGGCCCAAGGCAAGCCCGCGGCGCAGTGGAGGACGCCCGGGCCCACAGCCGACGCCCCACGCTGGAAAAGGCCCGCAAGGGAGGGCCAGCACCACCGGGCCGCCCAGGAGAGGCCCCCAGCTGCACAGCGAACCCGGGCCGGCGGAGGCTGTCCGGCGGCCCTGCGCGACACCGCCAATGCCGCCTGGCAATCAAGGAGGTGAGTGGGGCTGGGTGGAGGGGTCCCCGCGTGAGTGCAATAGCGGCAGAGGGGGCAGCAAGGCCCCGGACCCAGGAAGGGGTGAAAGGAGGTGAGCGGGGGGGTGGCAAGGGTTGAAAAACAAGGAGGGGAGGGCTTGTTAAAAGGACGAAGGACCGGGCCGGAGGACGCTGCAGGCGAGGCCCTAGGCCCCCAACCAGGAGGCTTCGACCGATGGCCTGAGCCTTTGGGGGGGAGGGGAAGTGACCCCTCCAACCTTCCTCTCCGTGACAAAATATACCCCCGGGGCAAGGGGGGAGACCGGGGAGACACTCACCGTAGAGGGCAGCCAAATCGTAGGGTGGGCCACAGTCACCTACAAACAACGATCAGCATGAAGGGAGAACAGCGTCCGGGCAGACCAGCAGGAGGGGCACCGTCGGTCAGCAAAAGAGGTCGCTCAGATGGCGGGAAAGGTATAAATACCTTTCCCCCGCCCCCCCTCCTGCCGGAAGTGATGCTGCACCGAGGGGACCCCCTGGGTCCCCTGACCACTACAATGCTGGCGACAGTACCATCCTGTGGCACTAAGGCTGGCCGCCCTCTTAGGAGGGCCCCCTGCGTGGGCCCGGGGCAGCCTGACATTATCGCCGCATTGCGGATATAATTTTAATGCCGTGCTTGACAATATGCCCCACAGTCAGTTAGTGATCACAAATGTATTGGCTTTTGGGCATTCAAACTTTTCTAGTGAACTATGGCACTCTGAAATGCTCATAAACTTACTTCTGTCAGAGACAGGAGGAAATCTGTTTTTTGATATCGGAAAGTGAAAGGAATACCAGTAGAAGTGATAGGTTTGAATCAAGCCCCCCAAATCCACCCCCCACCACCCCCATCCGCCAGTAGCGAAGGCGGGTCTTTAGTCGATCCAGGGCTAAAGGCCATTCCATTGTGGCTTGGACTGGGCTAATGTGCCTCTCCCATGTGGGGTTTCCCAGCATCCTTTGCTTCCTCGCAAGACTGGCAACTGGTGGTGGGCAACTGACCGGAAATGGTTAAAAGAATTGGACAGAGGGGGACGGGGGTATAAAAGGCTGAGTTGCCCCGAGGAGATCCTCTTTGTTAATTTATGCTAAAAAAATGATGCTCAAATGCTTCATTGTCCTTGATTTTATTATCAATCCCTCCTCCAGAGTGGTTATTTGGAAATGGGGTTGGTTAGAGGGAGGACTGACCGACTGGTGGTCCTGGCTTCCCAGCCCTACCTCTGGTGCCCATGATGTTTCTTGGGACATGACCAGATTGTTACGGGTTGCCCTAGAAGGGAAAGTGTGCTAAGTACCTTCCTGGTGTTTGCCTTATAAAGACTGAATGTGTCACTCCTCTGAACGTTCTATTTGTTTTGAGTAATTCGCCTGACTTTTGTTCCCTGCCTGACACAAGGGGAATGCAATATGCAATGTATGTACATTCAAGTTTCAAGATTAATATCTGTTTTAGGATGTTCACAGGTTCGGGCTGGCCTTTTAAGGCATTCAGGCAAGTAAGTGCCCGACGAGCTGGTCTGACAGGTCATTTTTTGCGTTGTTTTTGTGTCTGTTTGTGGGCCTGTTTTCTGGTCTATGAGCCGGTTTTTACTGTTTATATCCAAATATTGCCTGCAGCAAGCTCAATACATGCAGTATTCCATACCCTGCAAAACACTTATACCATGTGTTTTTACAATATCCAATCTGCCCCATTTTGCTTAAATGGGTCTTCGCTAATGGGGCCAGTTTTAATTTGATGTCAGAGCCTTTCTTCTGATACGTTATTGTGTTTCCAGCTCTGCAGTATGTTTTCATTGGGTAAAATCTGCATTCCTACTCTGATTGAAGTATCTGTGACTGTGGAGGTAAGTGTTGAGGTAAGTGTTGATGGAAACAAAGCCATTGCACGAGTGAGCGCATTATGTAGGGGGCAGTTTCTCCACAGGGAAAACATTCTCCCCATGGAGAAATACTCAAAAACCAGCACTCTTACAAGAATTTTTTCTATCCGTAAATATGCTTTTCAGGTTGTCATAAAAAGGAACTTTAAATGTTTCCCAAGTGGACTCAAGCGAGCCTGCTGCAGCTGTCACGGTTTCTCAGGCGTACTCCACAATCTCTGTCCTTGCAAAAAAAAAAGTAGTGAATTTACATTAAGTATAGGAAAAAGACACTGTTTAAATCTGCTAGGTAAACCCACGCCTGTATGGCCAAGGAACGGGAAATGTTGGGTCATACATCTCGCCTTGTTTACTGTGAACCGTGTCACTCTGTAACATGACCTTGGCAGGTCAACGTCATTGTTCACTGCCGTTCAGTCAGAAAATTCTGCACTTTGTCTCCGAGGAATAGATATGAAAGCAATGCAAACTTCTTAGAATGCATTGAGCAGAAACAATCACGTGAATCACAGCTCAGCCAATCATATTAACGGATGGTGGTAATGTATATGCGGCAGCCCAACCTCCGCAACCACGTGACCTGGGCGAGTCTGATATGAGAGAGACACACAGAGGGTGTGACACTAGAGCTGCGAAGACCCACTGCACGGAAACGAGATGACCGTCCTTTCGTTTTTCTCCGTAGAAACCTGGACGCTGCTCATTGTGTGCCTAAGCCTTCTGTACCTGTGAGTAGAGCTCAATCGTTTCTCTGTAGCTTTGTTCAAAAGGCTAAAAAGAGTTTATTATTTATTCGAAGGCTTTAGATCTTGGGTACAGACAGTTTTAGAGCTCTCTGTTGGCCATACCTGTTGTTCCCAGTAAATCACATATAGATAGATAGAGTGGGCTTAGGGTCTTTCCCTCGCCCTTGATTGGTTGGCTTTGTTGTCTATCTCAGTTGTCTGCTCTTCAATGGTTTTAGTCCCAATTTTTATGTTTTTACTCCCTAATCATTTTGGTCTCACAGCGTTGTAAATGTATGAATGTCATCCTTCTACTGGATACTTGAGTGAGACTAATTTCTTTAATTTTAAATTTAGCACTCCTTTAGAGTGCAGGTGTTCTGCTTTTTTTCCCCTCTGCTCTTCTTTCATTCCTTCGTCTCCATCCCTGGTGCTACCCATTCTGCTCCCAGCGGCTTTTATTTATTTCCTTTCTGTATTTTTATTTCCTGCTCATACGGTTCCACGTCGTACTTCTTGTCATTTATTTATTTATTTACAAGGGCCCAGCAACTGCCAAGTGCTGCTGAACTGCTCACATTTTTCTTTGTGAGTGTACTGACGAGCAGTTTTCTTCTTCACTTTTATTTGTTTATCAGTCTAATATGATTGTCCCCTATGTTAGAACAGTAACTAACAAGCATCTGCAATGCAAGAGGTCTCGCATTAACCAAGTTTGAACTATTGCCATTGCAAATTACAATGCCTTTTATTAATGTTTTGGTTTTTAAAACATAAATAAAAGTCATTGTCATTTACAATGCCAATAGCTTCAATTCTTGCAAATGCGAGACCTATTGCATTTCAAATGCTTGTTTAAATGTTTGTGTGTGGGGGGGTTGCAAACAGAAGGTAGCAGAAGGAACACAGACGGGGAGGGTGTGGGGAAGCAAAAGTGATGGTGCGGGTGCGTGGAAGCAAACATGATGGTGCAGTGGGGGAAGGGACATGGAGGGCATAGGGAAGCAAACGATAGACAGAGCGATGTGGCGGCCAGGGGAAGAAAAGCAAATGAGCGAGAGCAACGTCAAGCTAGGGGTGAAAGCACACCCTCTACAGGTAATCTGAGCCGAGGAGCAAAGCACAGCGAGCTGGCACTTTGGAACTGGAGAACTGCTCAGTAAAGCACTCCAATACCTTCCGGTCGGGTTTGCGGTTGCGGTTGCAGGAGAGTGTGTCCAAAGCAGGGCCGGCTTTAGGGCAGTGTGACTGGTGCGGCTGCACTGGGTGCTGACCTGTGGAGGGGGCACCAAACTTAGGGGGTCTCTGTGTTTAACAATAACTTTGGATAGGAGGGATGAGGTGCACTTATGACCGGTGGTAGTGGGAAAATCCGAGGAGGTGGTTATGGGGTTTGGGCCGCCAAAAAATGATTCTCGCACCGGGTGCCGAAAGTGCTAAAGCCGGCCCTGGTCCAAAGAGACATTTTCAGCCAAAGACTTTCCTTCTTTTTTGGATGCTTTTAACAGTGGAACAAATTGAGAAAAGAGGGTAAGAGCCCTTTATTGAAGTCATGGTTTTTAGCAAATGAGCGGAGAAGCAATCCTGAAGCCTATTCATGTTTAACATAGATGTTCGTTCAGAAACGAAACACGCCGATCTAGCGGAATTCACATCACAAACCATTGACCTCCGTAAAGGCATCGCTGAGTTGCCCTCTTCTGTCTCCCACAGCCCCTGAAGAGATCCCCGTTTGCTACAAGTTAAACATGAATGGATGCCCTCATCAGCCAGGATAGCTTGACTCCAGTGGCGCAGAGTCAAGACTGATTTGCATATGACTGGGTCCAAACTGGAATGGCGAGCAGAAAACCGATGGATTTAGGCCCAGATCTCTGTACTGGGGTGAATGTATGACATTGTTCTGCATGCTGTCCATCAATTCTTGTTTTTGCATTTGTCACCCCGAGTTGGGAGGGTATGCTCAGACGTGAGTCCCTTGCTCTCCATGCCACTGGAATCAAGCTATCCTGGCTGATGAGGGCTGAAAGCCCGAAACCGGTCCTAGGATGCTTGTTTCCAGTCCAGGGAGGACCTGGCCTGGCAGTTCGGGCTGGACTGTTCCCATTGGGCGCCGGGTCAACACTGATTTGCATATGGCTGAGTCCAAACTGGAATGGCATGGTGAGCAAAAAAAACAATGGATTTAGGCCCAGATCTCTGTACTGGGGTGAATGTATGACATTGTTCTGCATTCTGTCCATCAATTGTTTTTGCATATGTTACCGGGTATGCCCAGATGTGGGTCATGTGCTCTCCATGTCACTGGAGTCAAGCTATCCTGGCTGATGAGGGCTGAAAGCCTGAAACCGGTCCTAGGATGCTTGTTTCCAGTCCAGAGAGGACCTGGCCTGGCAGTTCGGGCTGGACTGTTCTCGTTGGGCGCAGAGTCAAGATTGATTTGCATATGGCTGGGTCCAAACTGGAATGGCATGGTGAGCAAAAAAACGATGGATTCAGACCCAGATCTCTGTACTGAGGTGAATGTATGACATTGTTCTGCATTCTGTCCATCAATTGTTGTTTTTGCATCTGTCACCGGGTATGCCCAGACGTGGGTCCCGTGCTCTCCATGCCACTGGAGTCAAGCTATCCTGTTTGATGAGGACTGAAAGCCCGAAACCGGTCCTAGGATGCTTGTTTTCAGTCCAGGGAGGACCTGACCTGGCAGTTCGGGCTGGACTGTTCCCATTGGGCGCAGGGTCAAGACTGATTTGCATATGGCAGGGTCCAAACTGGAATGGCATGATGAGCAAAAAAACAATTGATTTAGGCCCAGATCTCTGTACTGGGGTGAATGTATGAAATTGTTCTGCATTCTGTCCATCAATTGTTCTTTTTGGAATTATAACAAGGACTACTGTTCCTGGCACCCATGCAAATTCAAACATGAGTGCTCAAAATATGGGGGACGACACCCCATCACTCAGTGTTTCACCCTGGCCAGCCCAGCAGAACAATAGAAGGGGTCCAGGGTGAGGGGTTAACAAGGGAACCCTGGGAGAAAAGGCAACTACTCCCATTAAGCTGAAAGCATTGTAGCCTTGGATGGTGATGTATCCGCAAAAGGTGGATGCATTGCAGCTGGAATGGGGCTTTACAGAGGGTTTTCGGATTGGGTATCAGGTCCCTAGGATGCAGAGGTGAGCTGACAATTTGTGTTCAGCCAAGGAATTTTCAGATGTTGTAGCACACAGATTGGCCAAGGAGGTGGCAGAGGGTGGAATAGCAGGTACTTATAGAGAGTTGCCGATGGTTGTTTCACCACTTGGGGTGGCCGAAGAAGACAAAAGGGGAATTTTAGCTCATTTATCATCTATTATGATTACATTACAGAAGTGGATTCCAGGGTGTTGTATGCGTCAGTAGATGATGCAGTGGCCCTGGGGAGGAGCTGTGGTCAGTGGGCTGAGTTGACAAAGTGTTACATCAAGTCGGCATTTTGGCTGCTCCCCATAAACGCCGAGGATTTTCAATTGTTGTGCATGCAGTTTGGTGGTTCCATCTATGTGGACAATGTTTTGCCGATAGGTTGTGCTATCTCGGGTGTGCTGTTCGAAGCCTTCAGTACTTTCTTGCAGTGGGTTTTCACAAAATCCAGTGGCCACAGGGCGGTGTCACGCTGTCTAGACGGTTTTTTGTTTGTGGGCAGAAAGTACTCGGGTGATTGCTTGAAGGCTCTGCAGCATTTCCAAAAGATGGCAGAAGTTTTTGGGGTTCCGTTGGCACCAGAAAAGACGGAGGGTCCACGGGTGGTGTTAACATTCCTGAGCATTGATTTGTACACAGTTTCGATGGTGGCAAGGTTACCACAGGCCAAGGTGAATGAGATGCAGGTGTTTTTACTGGAGGTGATGGGGGAAAGAAAGATTGAGCTGCGCAAGGTGCAGAAACTTCTGTGATCCCTAAATTTTTCATGCTGAGTGGTGCGAGCAAGGCAAACTTTTTGCTGGCAACTGGGCATGCTCATGTCTGGAATGAATTTGCCGCACCATAGGGTCAGGATTTCTATGGCAGTCAGGGCGGATTTGGGAGTATGGAGGACGTTCTTGACTGATTTTAATGGAGTGCCCATAAACTTTTTGGGTAATAACTCAGTTTGGCAAATGTAGATATTCTCGGACATGGCGGGCGCTCACGGTTTTGGTCTTTTCTGGAATGGTCGTCAGTCGCCGAGTGTTGGCCAGAGCATTGGGTATGTCAAGGGTGCAGCATCACCTTCTTGGAATTCTTTCCCTTGTTAGTGGTGCTACATCTGTGGGAAGGTGAGTTGGTGAACAAAACAGTATTTTTTCATGTAGATAACGTGTGTGTGTGTGTGATCAAGCTTGTTAACAGACAGAGGGCCAGGGACTTACGGGTGCTGCGACTGTTGCGACACTTTATGCTGACGTTTTTATGTTAGAATTTTGTGTTCAGGGTGCTTCATGTCCCGAGAGCTCAAAATGACATTGCGGATGCTTTATCTCATTCACAGTGGCAGTGTTTTTGCCCACTGGCACCTGGAGCGGACGCAGTCAAGATGCCGCTACCGGTCAAGGTCTGGCAGATGGGCGAATGAGGGTCATCAGCCTGGTGGAGGGAGTTTTAGCGGCATCCACAAAGAGGAGTTACGGGCTGGCGTGGACCGGTTTCTGGGCCTTTGAGGGAAATGTACCACAGGGATGGGATCGGGATCCAGAGGAGATAAGAAGGAGAGTGTTACGTTTTGTACTTTTCTGTATTGACAAGGATTTGTCACCCACCATGATCGGGGGAAAACTGTCCCTGCCGGGACGAGATCTTAGGTCAGATGTTGAAGGGTTGGAGCAAACAAAGGAGTGGGAGAAGGATGGCACCAAGGGAGGCCATCGCTTTTGATTTGTTGGGGGAACTGCTAGCGGTCCTATCCGAATGTTGTTATGGTGAGTTTGAGTTAGCTACTTTCAGGCTTTTCATGGTGTGGATGTTATTTTGGGGCCTTTTAATTTTCAGAACTATTGGGGTCAGCAAGGACAACAGGTTTACTGCTAGATGATGTGCGCATGAATCCGGGGCATTTGGGGATATGGTTGTGTCGTTCCAAAATCAATCAACAGGGCAGGGGGAAGTGGGTTTGGTTGAGTGAAGGGCAACAGTGTGCCCGGTGCAGGAATGGCAGCGTTTTTTGACTTGTAGGATCAAGGAAATATTTTGTCACCAAGGCGGGAGGCCAACGTTGGCGTCCCAGCTAGTGGCAGTGATACGCATGGGGCTTTGCCATTTGGGTAGAGATCCGGTGGCTTTCAAAACCAATTCTTTCAGGATATGGGCAGCGACAGAGGATGCAAGCCTGGGGTGGGGTTGGGAGCGTATACGTAGGATTGGTAGGTGGCAGTCCTGTTGTTGCAAGTATTATGTCGGAAAATGATTGCAAAGAGGGCCTGGCTATACAGGTGAAGGGGGCACGGGGTGAGAGGAGAATGAATCTGGAGATGCAGGCTAACGCTGTTTCTCTTTCTAACGCATGCTGTGTGAGCGGTCCAACGGCCAAGACGGTGACCTGGATTATGGGACATTCTTTGGTTCATTGGGCAGTAAAGTATACGGACCAGCAAATATACGGCAGGAACCCTAGGACTGCACAGCAGCCAGCACAAAGTGTTATGGTGGGGGAGAGTGGAATGCGATGGGGAAGTTTGCTACCCTGATTGACAAAGCTGGGGCTGTAAAGGGGTTGCCTGGACATGTTGCTAAATCATGTGGGGGAAAACGATTCGGTGAGATTATCTGGTTTGACACTCTTGCAGCACATGCAGAGGGATCTTGATGCCATCAAGCAGAATTTTTCCGGGACTTGCATCATATGGACGGAATTTGTGCCACGTTGCAGCTGGCGGGGAGCAATACGGCATGGAGTAATAGACAAAGCTCGCAGAAAAGTAAACAGGGCAATGAGAATTTTTTGTGCAGGATTGCGGATTACGGTGATCTCTGCTGGGGGAATTCGTGAGGAGGAAGCATGCTTGTTTCATGACGATGTAGTACATTTGTCAAGAAGGGGGAATGCATTTTACAAGATGGAGCTGAGGGACACTGAGTTGACTGTGGCATGATAACATATGGCGCAAGAGAGATCACTAATGAACGAAGTTTGGTTGAGTGGAAAGTGGGGGGGGGTAGAAAAACACCCTACGGGGTTTATTCTGGGTGGCATAAGTCTTGGGGGTGGAAAGTCACATGTAGGCTCATCCACACCCTTGGGGGGAAGAATGGTGCCCAGGAGGAAAAGCCAAGGACATTACCTTGTTTATGTTTATGTTTGTGCAATTTTTAAAGCGCGCAACTACCCAAAGGTGTCTCGGCGCTCAAGGGACGGAAATGGTGCTAACAGCAAGTAAATCAAGGTGAAAAAAGCCAGGTTTTCAGTTTCTTCCTAAAACTCAAGAGGGTGGGAGCAGTTTTGACATGACTAGGCAGTGTGTTCCAAATTTTTGCTGTGGAGACCGTAAAGCATCTGTCACCCCAATTGACCTTCCTGGTTCGTGCCACTTTGAGTAGGTGAGCTGAAGAGGAACGGAGTGTTCTGGAGTGTTCAAGAGGGCGAAAAGCACTTCTGAGAAACTGTGGGCCAACATTATTAACTGCTTTGTACGCGATGCATAGTGCCTTAAACTTTGTCCGGCTTCTGACTGGGAGCCAGTGTAGATGTCTGATGTGTGGTATAATAGATTTAAACTTCGGGATTCCCAGTAAAATTCGGGCTGACGCATTTTGAACTAATTGTAGTCTGTTTAGGACCTTTTCCTGGGCATTCATCAAGAGGGCATTGCAGTAATCCGTTTTCGAAAAAACCAAGATACTGATTAAAGTTTTGCCAGCTGAAGGTGGGAGGTATGGCAATAACTTTTTGATCATTTTTAAAATGAAGAAGGATGAGGAAACCACAGAGTTGACGTGGTGGACAAACGTCAGTTTGTTGTCAAAAATAACCCCAAGGTTGCGAACCTTAGTAACTGGTTCAGGGGGGGGTCCCATCTCCGGTGGCCACCATTGAGGGGACCAGACAGGCTGCAGTTTCCCGAATGTCATCACCTCTGTTTTATCAGAATTTAATTTGAGAGAGTTTGATGACATCCAGGAACTGATGGCCCGCATACCCTCTTGAAAATTTGCAGCAACCGCTTGGCCGTCGTTATGTATCGACAACACGAGTTGAGTGTCGTCCGCGTATGTGGTAAGGGCGATTCCGTAAGATTTTATTACCCTTGCCAAGTCCGAAACATAAATGTTAAATAGTGTCGGACTTAGCGATGATCCTTGTGGAACACCACATGGGAGGGTGAAGGAGTGGGAGATGAAATGGCCCATTTTTACTTTTTGCGAACGATCGGCAAGGAAAGCTGTAAGAAGTTGTTTAGCTTTATTTTGAATTCCAAAGGCTGAGACACGGTCAATCAAAATTGCATGATTGACCGTGTCGAAAGCTGCAGAAAGATCCAATAGAATTAGTACAGCCGCTCCTCCAGTGTCAAGTATCATCCTAATTTCATCTGCAGCTTTTAATAATGCAGTCTCTGTACCATGACCCTGTCGAAACCCAAATTGGGTGTCGTCCAGTAGGTTGTTGTTATCAATGAATTTTGATAGTTGAGTGTTCATGATATTTTCAAAAATTTTTGCAGGGAATGGAAGACATGCAATGGGTCGGTAGCTAGCAGGAAGGAGGGGATCAAGGGTGGGCTTTTTAAGTAGCGGTTTGATAATGGCCTTTTTCCAGACTGACGGATAGATGCCCGTCGTAAACATAGCGTTACAAATGTTTGTCAAGGCAGGCGAAACAGCTTCCGGAATTAAATTGAGGATAGCAGGGGGGCAGGGATCTAGGGGTGATCCTGATTTGGTAGCCAAGACAAGTCGATGGACTTGTTCCTCCGTAACAGCTTCAAAAACCGGGAAGCTAGGTGTGTGGATATTTGAGGGTGAACTCATGGTGGTTGTGGAAGAAGCGTGAGTGAAGGCTGAAAAGATGGCCATAACTTTGTCTGTGAAAAAATTAGCAAGGGAATCACAAAGTGATTGGGTTCCTTCGAAGTGAGAGGCAGAAGGGTTGGAGAGGTGGGTAACTACCTGAAACAGTTTTTTTGATGAATTTTTGGCTAGGTTGATTTGGGAAGTGAAATAGAGAGATTTTTCGGCAGCTATCAGCTCTTTGTATTTGGAGAGGGCGCATTTGTACACTAATTTGTCAGTAAGGTTGTAATGACGGCGCCAGTGCCTTTCCAAATTTCTGCAGTGTTGTCTCTGCAATCGCAGAGATTCCGTAAACCAGGGAGCCGAGGGGCATTTTCTGTTACGGTTAAAGGTTTTTAGAGGAGCTGCGTTGTGACAAGCCGTATTTAGACTGTTGAGATAATTGATGGAGGCTAGTGAGGGATCATTGTCAGTGATGATGATATTATCAGACAGTGAAGCCGCGAGAAGGGAAGGGTTGACATTTTTCCAGTTTCGGTAAGTGATAGGAGAAAAAGAAGTGGACGAGGATGGAGGGGAAGTTAATTTTATAGAAAAAATGACAGCCGCGTGGTCAGTCCATATAAGCGGAATCACTTTGGAAACAGAAATATGAGGGTTGCTGGTAAATAACCCATCTAGAGTGTGTCCCGCTTTGTGAGTTGGCTGATTAACTATTTGATGAAGGCCGGCCGCTGCTACGTCGTTAATTAGTGCCAGGGTATCAGGGTCAGAGATGGATTCCAGATGGAAATTGAAGTCGCCCAGTATGATAAAGTGAGGGGCTCCTGCTGAGGCTTCAATTAGGTTGTTTAAGTTATTGAGGAATTTGGGTCTGGACCCTGGGGGGCGGTAGAGTAGAATACCTGTAAGTGATTGTTTAACTGATAGACTAATGGTGAAGGAAAATGCCTCGCACTCGGTGTGATTGGCTTCGGTTGCTTTAACTTTGTAAAGATTTTTGTAGATAATGGCTATTCCACCACCCTTTTTATTAGTTCTGTCAAGCTTATAGACGCAATAGTTTTCCGGGATGGCTGCTTTGAAGTCTGGGCCTGAAGAGTCGTCACCCCAGGTTTCAGTGATGAATAACAGATCTAAATTGTGAGTCTCTATAAGTTCTAGGATTTCGAATTTGTGCTTGGAAACTGAACGCACGTTGGTAAGTGCTGCTAGAACATGAGGGGAGGAAATAATAGGGAGGGTAGTAGCGGTGCAAAGAGAACATTTGTGAGGACCGATACTAGGGTTAGAGTATAATAAATGAGGTACACAATGAGGTGCATCTGTAGACATATTTATTGCACAGAGTTGGTTGGCAGTATATTTGTATGTGCTTACGTTTTGGGCGGTAGCTGGCCTCTCCGGGGCCGGGGGAATGAGCCTCGCCCCGGTCTCGACGCGGACGAGCGCAGACGAGCTTGCCTTAAGCGCGCCTTCGGCGCGCAATCGGCGCGCCCGCTGCGCTCGTCCGCTGCGCTTCCGGTAGTGAAGCATGTTATATCCTGGGTGATGGGGGGGGGGCGTGGCCAGCGCGAGTGGGCGTGTCCCACCACAACCAGCGGCAGCGAGTGTCAGCTGAGCTGGAGGTCGCTGTGTCCACGTCAGGCCGTGGGTGAGTGCAGATTTAAAATAAACAATAAGCAATCAGTCACACCAAATTTTTTAAAATTGCTGTATGGGAAGGCTGTAATGAGAAATTACGTTTGGGGTTGAAAGTTGGTGTGAGAAGTGAGTGGACATGTGATGTTGAGGTATTTTGCCTATAACGTTTAGGTCAATGGTTAATAAAGTTGTTGATGCACAACTATATTCTAATAAATTGGCCTTTCACACTATTCATGGATCATGGAGTGTTTGTTGTAGCACGATGACGGCCCCCAGGGAAAGAAGGACACAGACTAGTCTTTCCCTGGGGGAGTTCGTGTCCAAACAGGACATGGGTGAAGATAGGTAGCTCAGGAGGGAAGGGACGGGTCAATTAATTTGAATTTAAGAGTCTGGAGAGGCGCGACCTGCCTCTTCCGGACACTGTGCATCACCAGGGTAGAGTTTATTAGAAAGGGAAGCCATTGAATGTGTCTGCCCATCCACCCTATAATCTGAAGTGGTCAAGGGGTGGGGGACTTGTTTTAATGTTACAGTGTTTCTTCTGCCAAAATTAGGACGGGTTGCAGGGTTAGCAGGTGGGGTGGAAGTCTTGGAGGTGGAAAGTCACATGCAGGCTCTTCCACACTCTTGGGGGGAAGAAGAACGGTCGGTAGGAGGAAAAGCCGGGAGCGCTACCTTGTTATGGGAGGATGGAATGAGAAATGACATTTGGGGTTGAAAGTTGGTGTGAGAAGTGAGTGGACGGATGATGTTCGAGATTGTGCCTTAGCTATAAAGTTGATGTTAATGGTTAATAAAGTTGTTGATGCGCAACCATGTCCTAATAAATTGGTCTTTCACGCTATTTATGGGTCATGGAGTGTTTGTTGTAGCACGATGTCGGCGGCACGTTCGGCCGGAGGACGGATTTGGCATGCAGCCACTGTGCCTAAGGCGAACTGCTGAGGTGCTGGCAGGGTCATCACTGGACACCCTTGATTCCTCACCCCTCTTCCCAGACATTGCAGGCCACGGTTAAGTGCAGGAGCGGAAGGGGGCTCCTTACCGTGTCCCGCATTGTGTGAGCCTACTTCTGTAGGCGCTGAGGGTGCGGCCCTCCCTCCTTCCCTTTTGCTTCTTCGGGTGCAGGGCCTATTAAAACATTTAGACATGGCCCAGATGCCTTTAAGCAACTTGCCTTGCAGCTTGTACATTTTCAGGATAAAGTTACTCTTTGTTTAATACATGAAGCATCGATGTCCTGCTTGCATAGGGAAAGCGGGATTTAAATGGTAGGCTTGTGGACTTGTGAGAGGCACTCCTGGCTGACTTGGATCCCCTTTTGATTCAGGCCCAAACGACCTTTGGCATTCTGGAAATGACCCTCCCAAGATTTTTGGCATATGAGAGCTCTGGTACAATTTTAAAGTGCCAGCCCTGGCTGGTGTGCAGCACTTTTTGGAATTAGTGAGGAGCATTTGCTGGGAACACAACGTGTACTGCATGGAAGGGCTTTGGAGGTCGGACTAACATTTCAAGCACATTTTGATGCTTGGGATGCAGCTACCACTCCTGGACTCAATGGTGGAGGACATTTTTGATAGTGAAGAGGTCGACTGGCTTGCGTCTGGGTGGTTGAAGTTCGTCTTGGTTGGAGGATATGGACAGAGGACCCTGGGTCATCGAGGGTTTGTCTCTGTCACACTGGCATCCTACACAGTTATGGTGGATGGTACTTTGATTCTCCTGGGTGTGCCATGGGGGTACCACTAACCCAGTGGGTTCCCCCTCCCCACCCGCCTTCTTTCTTTGCAGCTGCTGGGCATGTGCATCGATGTCTGCTAAGAGGTTAAAACTACCCAAAGGCACAAGCATTGCTGTGCTTCTCCAGCACACCTCCAAGTCTAGTGCCCCGGATGTGGTGGAGATAACAATGGTGGCTCCTTCTCAATCAGCCATGCCAGACGGGCAGCTTTGGAGACCAAGGCTGACATTTGCAAAATGCTTAAAGAATTCCTTAAGGGCTTAGGGGGGAAACAAAAAGAGTTCCTCAGTGCAGTCAATACAACTGGATCAGAACTTGCCGAAGTTTGAGCATAGGGTGGACAACCTCAAGACAATGATGCCAGACGAGAAGTACGAATCAGATGTTCCTAATACTAGGGTCCATGAGCCTGAATGACGCTATTAACTACTGCAAGATAAAATAGACGAGAATAAAAACAGGTTCCACAGAAATATTGTCCACTTTCAAGGGGTATTGGCGTCTGTGGCTGCTTTGGAGCTGTAGAGATATGTCTTGGGTCTTTTCCGCTCCCTGCTGGTTGCATCGCAGGAACAGATTGAACTTGACTGTGTTCACAGGGTTACAAATGCTTACTAAATTTGCAATAAACTCACCCCATGTGTTCTGGGCCGAGTAAATGTTTTCCGTATTAAGGAGGACATTTTGAAGGCAGTTCTGGACAAAGAAACGCTGGTCTCCCAAGGCTCAATGTTGCACCTTTAACAGGACATATCAACATACAACTTGATGAAGCGCAAGTCATTTAAGCCTGTAATGGACCACCTCCAGAGCCTTAACATTTCTCATTGTTGTGGATTCCCCTCTGGGATCCTTTTTCGCTACCAGGACAAGCCCACAGCGCTCTCTTCTGTGGATGAAGCCCTGTGGCTGTTGAGAACGGTGTCTGCAAAGGGAGATATCACTGGATCTCAGGAGCTGACCCACTCTGCGTGGAAGACGCAACGTTCTCTGAGATTAAAGCAACATGAGCAAGAAGTATCACAAAAATATGAGCAATGCATTGTTGATGGACACAAAGGAACTTTGATGACAAATTCTTCTGGTGCAGAATGTAGTACGAAGTTGATATAACCTAATTAATTATGTTGTCCCCCATTTCCCCCTCTTATTTACATAGGGGAGAAGATGTAACCTTACAGCTAAAGTGGTCGACCTCGAAACTAGGGAACCGGGTTTGAGTCTCGGCTACGGCGCTCAACATCCTGTGATTCTGTTCAAATCATGTAATATCCCCGTGCCTAACACAAATGAATGTGTCCATCAGTAACAAAACTGGTGCTCATGTAAAGCGCTCTGATACCTGATATCCTCGGGTCTAGTTTGCGCTATAAAAACTCTAAAAAAATATATATATAGATATGTGTGGGTATGTTCATCTGCTCCTCCATTATTACAGCTTTATTTTTCAGAATGGATGGGATGTGGCGCCGGATACCATTGGGGGCTAGCTCCTCACTTTTTCTTCCCTTAGACGGTTTGCCTCTTTAGAGGGGTTGTGGTAGGGAAGCATCGTGGTGGTTTTTGAGTGTGTTTTATTATGCTTCGTTATTCGTCAATTTGGTTTTCATATTCATTTTTGCTTTTTTATGGGTTATGCTGATGAGGGCTGAGGGAGAAATGGCTTGGTTCCAGTTGGTTGAAAAGTTGTTGATGTTTTTTTCATGTTGGTATTGTCCTTTTTTTGTTATTGTTTTTATTATTTGTTTTTTTTTGTTCATTGTGTGCAATCCACCGGGTGGAAGATAATGATCTGGGTCCTGAGGCATTTTCCCACATGGGTGCCCATCTACAGTGTTTCTTTGTTTTTTTTCCCCTTCATGGCAGTTTATCCTATGCTAAATTTTATGGTCTGTCAATGTCCAGGACCTTAACTCCGCTTGTAAGCGTAAAGCTTTATTCTGCTGGCTATCCTCTGGGGGTGCTGATGTAGTCCTGCTCCAGGACACTCACCTGCTGGCAAACAATGTCTCCAGGCTCAAGTCACACCTTTTCCCTGTCAATTTAATTCTTCTGCTTTTAATAAAACCAAGAGGGTGACGATTCTCATTCGGTTGGTCGTACATCTAAGGGTGACCTCTTCGCGTAGGGCTAGTGAAGGCAGATGGGTAATGATTCACGCTTCTGACAATATTACCAGCTACACCATAGCTTCCATTTATGGCCCCAATGACCACAAGGCTCCCTTCTTTTCTGATTTGTTCCCGGCCATGGCAACTGCTCCTGGCCATTTATATTATACTAGGAGGGGATTATATTGCAACCTTAGACCCAACCTTAGATCAATCGCCCTCCTTATGGGGGGTGTCCCATCCTCTGCATCTTTGTCTCATGGCATGACCGACTTGAATTTAGTGGACGTTTTGCACCATCGTCACCTCAGGATCTGGATTATTCTAACTTTTTGAATGTTCATAAATCTTATTCCTGTAATGATTTCTTTTTTACCCCTACCACCCTGTTGTCTAGAGTGGAGGATGCAACTATTGGGTCCCAAGTTTTGTCAGATCACGCACCCGTCACGTTGTCTGTCGCTTTTTAACCTGCCACCGTGGCTGCCGTGACCGTATCACCCTTGGAAAATGAACGAGATCATTTTTTGCAATCTGGTGCTCCATTCCAACATTAGAGAGGTGCTTTAACGTTATTTCTCTGAGAAGTTTTCTGATTATCTCTCTTGGGTCACAATTTGATTTGGGACGCTACCAAGGCAGTGATATGGGTAGAGTTTATAACACATACCACTGCCTTTTTCTCTTTCCTTAGGCTCCAACTGATGGAACTAGAAGATGCAATCCCTAAATTAGACAAGGAACATAAACAAACAACCATGCGTCTTGCCTATAGGAAACTAATCAAAGCAGTCCAGTTCAAGGCTCTGCATGAGAAATTAAATTTGGATTAACAGCAGAGTCATTGTTCTCAGTCTGCCCTTCCCCTTCCCTTGTACATACCTTAATCACATTGTACATATTACGCACTCAACTGTATCACTGAGCACGATATGTCACTTGATCACTGTTCACCTTGAAACTCCACTTTTGTTGATAGCCCTTTATTCAAGTATGGGTAACTGATAAATGATGCAATTTATATAAAACAACTGTTTATCCATCCAACGGTTCTTTACCGTGAGTTCCTTATGATTAAATTGGTTTTGGTGTTACATGTGAGGATTACATATAAGAAATAAGATAATTGATTTACGTGTACAAGAAATGAGCTAGGCATACCCGACAGAACCATTGTTTTTTCTTTAATATATGCCCAGGTTCTGAGGGACACAGGGTCACCCCATTGTTTTCGTGGCTTACAGGATTATGCAAGGCTGGGCCAAGAACTACATAAAGGTGATCACTGCAGAGGAGAGCTCATATTTGTTTCCCGATATGAATGTTTGCAATGCCTTTTTCTCCTTTTACAGGAAACTGTACTGAGGGGAAACATTAGATTCAGTTAAGCAGGATGATTATTTAGCACCCCTCCGAATTCCCGATGTTCCTGGTGAAATTGGAAAGGAGCTGGATTCCCTCATTACGGGGGAGGAGGAGGTGAGGGCCACCATTAAGTCCCTGCCGAATAATACAGCTCTGGGACCCAATGGGTTCCCCAATTCTTTTTACAAGTTCTTCAAGGAGTTGTTGGACCCTCAACTGAATCTGTTAAAGGTCTTTAATTCTTTCCTCACCACTGGCTCAGTTACTCCAACTAAGATGGAGTCTACGATCTCTATGATACTGGATGAACATGGGTCGTATAGACCAATTGCACTTCTGAACAGTGACCTCAAAATATTTACTAAGATTTTGGTGAATTGCTTGGCCGGGGTCTGGCCCACCCTCACATCCTCACTTCAGAGTGGTTTCATTTGGAATAGATAGACTGGAGACAAAATCTGACTAGCGATTATTGCTATTGAATGGGCCATGAGAGACGGGGTGCAGATGCTTCTCCTGTACTTATGTGCAGAGAAAGCATTCCACTGGGTGGACTGGTCATTTCTGACCAAGGTTCTGTACCTGGCAAGGTTAAGTCCACGATTGCGGTCTTATATTTTGGCGAATTTTGTGATATCATCGTATAGGATTAAGACTTGAGATATTCTGTTCTGTCCAATATTGCTATGCAGGGACACCCGTCAGAAGTGTCCCTTGTCCCCGGCATTGTTTACCCACTGTGTTGAACCCCTTGGAAGGTTCATGTGAACCCCGATATATGGGGGCTCTCTATGGGTGAAACACAACTAAAGATTACAATGTTCACAGAAGACACACTGTTTCCTGACTGACCATGTTACTTCCTCTGATGCACTTGAGACTACTCTGAGTGCATTTAGTGGCATGTCATCAAGGATCGGCGATCATTATCGCTAAGCGCACTTAGCGCTAGGATAATTATCGCAGGCTAACATGGATTTTTATTGCTTAGATAGCGTGCTATTAGCAACGCTTATCTCAAAAGCGATAAAAATCCTAGCGCTAACTGCCAAACGTGAGATTATCGCTGGAAATCCAGCGATAATCTCACAAAGTTTGGCGTCAGCTTGATGATAGGGCAAGGCAAACTTAGCCATGATATCCACCTTCCATAGGATATCATGGCTAAGTCAGTCTAGAAGCAGGCGTAAGGAAAGTAGCGATAACAGGGGTTATCACTACTTTTCTTGCCACTATGCTTCTTAGCGTGGGGCTTGATGATAGGAGAAATGTCGCTTAGCGACATTTCTCCAGTCATGTCAGGGCAGGAATGCCCACTTTGCATCTCATTAGAGATGCAAAGCTGGGCGTTCAGAATTCAGGCGCTAATGCCATGTTTCACGCGATAGCGTGACCTTGTTGATTTGGCTATAAAATTATCGCTGCTTTTCACCCGAAAACGGATGCAAAAGCGGCGATACTTTTTTATCACCTCGTTGATGATATGCCTCCTCGTGAAGTTTGTGGATTCCAAATTAATTATAGGAAATCGACCTGTATGGGGGTGGGTTCCATGTCATCTATTATGGAACAATGAGTTGAGTCCAGAGGTTTTGCATAGGCCCCTACTGACTTTCAGTTTTTAGGGGTGTCTATTCCGGAAGACCCTTTGTATGTCATTCTTTTTATTATTACTCCTCTTTTGGACATTCTTTTCAAGGACCTCTATAGTTGGGATTGGATAGAGATCTCTTGAATGGGCACAGTCAACTGCCTCAAAGTGTACTTTAAAAAACGACTTCTCTACATTATTAGGGTTCTCCCACTTCGGATGCCAAAAGATTGGGGTTCCCCTGATTCAGAGGAAGCTGTGGTCCTTTATATGGAACGATAAGCCCCCTAAGGTGGCTAAGGCAGCTCTGAACCATACTTCGTGGAAGGGCAGGTTTGGGGTCCCAAATGTAGCTCGTTATATCATGGTCGCCCAGTTTGTTCTGGCGCTGGACTGGATCTCTGATCCCCCTAAGCTCTAGGTCCGATTGGAACAGCTTTCATGTAAACTCCCACTTAAACACTTGCCATGATTACCACTCCACAGCTTCCCCTCTGTCAGCACTTTGTTGTCCTCTACCTTGTCAACTCAGACCATTGGAGACAGGCCACCCATATGTGTCAGTTTAAGTTGTACCTGTCCCCGCACACCCCAGTTCTTGGTATTCCAGACTTTTCCCCTGGTATGTTGAATGGGAGTTTCAGCAGGTGGAATAGGGGTGCTGACCTCACCTTTCAAGATTTATACTCAATTGGGTGCCCAAGACTAAAAACTAGTGTGCGGTTGTCTGTTCATTACATCTTACCGACCTGTATAGAGGGACACAGTTGACCCATTGGGCTTGCCAGGCCACCACTCTCCAGGGAAGGACTCGGGTGACACATTTGTTGGAGGATATTTTAAGTGGTAGGGACAGAAGGAAAGTGAGTTAATGTTCTTATAGAGCCCTGGAACACCCTCTGGATACTGTTATTATAGGGTTCAGTAACCCACCATGGGTCTAATATGATATGAGGGTGTCACTATCTACCTGAATGTATATCTTTGTAAATTAATGCATGATATTTAGTAGTGTGTGTGTGTATGTATAAAAGTATGTTTCCTTTTTAAAAGAAAAAGCAGTGACTGGACAATAAATTATTGAGTATTGTTGTTGTGTAGTGTGAAGTAAGATTGCTAACCTACACCACTTCCCCTGAGTAGGTATTGGACTGCTTTGCTTCGCAGCCCTGAGATAGTCAAGCACTACAATGGAGTACTTGGTTCCTACTAAAGAGGCAATTGTGGGCCTATTACTTCTGAGGTACTCACATCCTTTGCAACTAATAACCCAAATATCTTACGGGGAATAGAGAACAAACACCTTTTGGAGGGTGTTCAAGGTTTAAAAAGTGGGAGACCCCATTAAAATCTATCCAGGCATGTTGTTTGCTGGTCAGCTAAATAACAGTAAAAAGAGGGTAACAAACACCAAATGTTGGTGAGTCAACAGGTATACTATGTATACTGCATGTTGCCAAAGGTTACATCCATTATCACTTGTCCAATGTTAGAAAATTAGGTGCAGGTTTAAGTTGCTGTATTACTTCCATTACACAGTGGAATGCCTATCGCACACTGTCACAATCATTGGATTATGTCATTGTTGATGTCATCTGTGATGTCATTAACAATGTCATTTGAGATATCAGTGATGCCATCAATGATGTCATTTAACATGTCATGAGTGATCTAATATCTGAATTTATAACAGTGCACGATGGTGTGCAAGTTATAGCTAGGTCACTAAACTATAACTTGAGAATTTTGGTGTTTTTTTAAATTTTTAAATGTTAGTTCTTAACCTGTAGTTTTTCAATTAATTAAAAAAAATCATGTTAAGCTCTTATTACTATACTCAGCTATAACGTCTCATGGTTTTGTTTCTGTGATTTTTTGTGGTATTTTTTATCATATTCTAAGTTGGGTAAACACCCAGCTGCCTCAGTAAACCAGCCCCCAACCCCCTGGGCAGTCACCCAATCCACTGTGCCAGGCCCTGTGTTCAACATATGCTAGCGACCTATGTCCAACTCTCCTCAGATGGTCAAACGCCCACTGTGAATGGCGCAGGCTATGGCAGTGAGGGTATGCCACCCGTGTAAAGTTTGTGCAGGGCCTGGCTGTATGCCAGCCCTTTGGCCAAAACCCAGTTGAAAACCTACAAGATACTCCACACGGACAGCCAAAACCCCTCTGCACACTGCTTTCTGTCATACCCAGCACAGGCTTGGCCCGGTACCCAACCCACTGCAGGTGGCCAACCTCCACTGCTCACATCCTGCAGCCTTTACAATAGTGGTTGGATGCAGGGTCTGGTCTATGGCCAAACACTTCTACTTAAAAAAAAATGTTTTTCCTTCAACACACAACTGGTATCAGTAGTGCAGTATCATAGGGGCGGACTCAATGGGTACCACAGTACCGGGTGCAGGTACCGCAGTACTAACATCCAAAAATAAGTATTTTATTCAAGATTTTAACTTAAAAGATGGTCCCATAAGGACTCCCCACATGGCCCTGGAAGCTGTGGGTGTGATTACCTTCCCCCACTTGTGTTGTCTTTATTTTTTTTTCAGGAATAATGGAATGAGTCCCTGGGTACTGTAATGGCAACTGCATAATTTTCTTCAATGTTTTGACCAGCCAATATGATCATTCGGTACCACAGTACTGATATGACGGACTGGAGCAGAAGCTCCCGCTTCCAATCAAAGGAACACATTTAAAAAAAAATTGATACGCCTACAGTACCAAATGTCCAGCTATCTCTAACTTTTCATCTCCTTCATCAGCCAACCCAAACCCCTCTTTAAACGCAAATTTCTTGAAAACTGCTGACTAGATTTACATCAAATGACAAAAATCACACAGCCAATTTTCCTGTATCAAAAAACAAAGTTTCCTATTGGAATTAGCATGGAAAATCACACTTTTGGGACACTCCTTTTTCTGGTCCCCACGTGCAGCATCAGTGTAAAGCTTTTTATGAATATGCCAAAGGGATTGATTTTTTTTTTAGAATGTTTTGTGCACATTCTTCACCCAGCACCAATTGTATTAAGAAAACAAAAATGCCTTTCCTATGATATTAGAGACCTAACTATAACTATACATTAACAATCGTTCTGTGTGTGTGTGTGTGTGTGTGTGTGTGTGTGTGTGTGTGTGTGTGTGTGTGTGTGTGTATAGATGACGATGAACATCTTACTTTATGATAAAAAAAAGTACAAATTCATTTAAAAAACAAAGGTAAAGTGACATTATATTTAGGTGATAATGTCAGTTAAAACATACTGTTTTAAACTAACAAAACCACTGAAATTCACCAGTTACAGTTATCTCAAGTAACTATAACTCGCACCCTCGCCATGCACTGCTAATTATCTCCCACATTACGTCATTAATGACCTGTTCTATGACATCATTGATACAATTACTGCGACATCTGAATCATTGATGTCAACACTGTGCATGGAGGGGGCCCTTGAGGAGCGAGAGAAAGGAAAGAGAGAGAAGAGAGATGCAAAACGTAGGAGGAAGAGAGCAGGGCTGGGTTGAGCAATTTTGCCAGGGCTGCTTTCAGTTCCCAATCTGGCCCTGGCTGCATGCAAACCTCATGTCATGAGTTTAGAACCTTCTTGTTTTTTTCTCAATGTATTTTTATTCTACATTTGAAAAGAAGGGTTCCTTTGTGTAGTGATAAAGCTTCTTAATACAGAACTTGGAACTCTAGCTGTAGTCATGCTTTCTTGCTACATATCCCAGATCCCACGGTTTAGGCTGGAAGCTTGTTGGGTTCTGTGTATTTGTATTACGATGTCTATGTACCTTTAAGCAAAAACCAAAGGAAATGATGGACGGAGTGTTGAACATTGCAAGCACTCACCCCCAGTCAACTGATCTGGGTTTAATCCATCACCGTTCTTTAGCCCACTCTGCCACCCCAGTTCAGACATGGCCATATGCAAATCAGTCTGACCCTGTGCCTCATGGGAACAGTCCAGCTCGAACTGCCAAGCACTGTCTTCCCTGGACCGGAAACAAGCTTCCTAGGACCGGTTTCTGGCATTTCAGCCGTCTTCAGCCAGACTTGCTTGAATCCAGTGGCAAAGTGAGCAAGGGACTCGCGTCTGAGCATACCCTGCCAACTTATGGCGAACAAAGCAAAAACCAAAGGAAATGATGACGGAGTGTTGAACATTGCAAGCACTCACCCCCAGTCAACTGATCTGGGTTTAATCCATCACCGTTCTTTAGCCCACTCTGCCACCCCAGTTCAGACATGGCCATATGCAAATCAGTCTGACCCTGTGCCTCATGGGAACAACCTTTTGTTTTGTCAGGAGGCAACTTTTTAGAAACAACTTTCTGTGTCCACTTCATCTTTCTGTGCCCACTTCATCTCTCACATCTGGGTGTCCCACACAACACCTGCTGTACCACCCATGGAATAGCAAATCCTGCCCCGATTGTCTGATCACTGCTTCCCACATCGATTTCTACAACACCTAACTCTTCAGCCACTGTCCTTTGATATCAAACTTTCAATCCTGTCCCCCATTCACTGGGCCTCTCCTGCTTCCCCTTCCCCCGATGTGTTCTACCCTGCCCCTGCCATTCTCCTGACCTATTCACATTCTTAAACTATGTCAATATCCTACCTCTGTTTAGTCCACTTATGCCTTCCCTCTTGCTACATTCCAACCTCACGCCTATCCCTGTATCTCCCATACCTGCCATCTCTGTCTCTCTGCTGCTTCACCCTCCCTTCCTTTTACACTCCTAACATGGCTCTCCGTCCTCTTGCTCCTGCTCTTCTTCTGCCACTCCTGTCACTTCCACCCTGCCAACCTCAATGCTGCCTCTTTAACAGGTCTCAGCCACCTCTTTCCCTAATGCTCTCCTACCTATGGTGCTTCACTTCTCATCTGTCTCACAGCCTCCATCTCTTCTGCCGCTGGCACTGCAAATGCTACTTATGCTCCCCACTGCCCTGCATTGTCTACCGTCACACCATCTTTTGATGTGGAGTTTGTTTTATCGCCCTCCAGCATTGTATTTCACACCTCTGCCTCTTCCCATCCTCACTGTCACTCCCCTGTTTTTCACACCCATGTTTTGCTCTCCCCTGCCAATCATATCCCTACCACTTGATATCCTGCACTCCCCTGCTTCTCACTCTTCTGAGCCTCAATGTTATGCAAAGCATTCCCTCGCCTTCAATTTCACTGCCACTCAGTAACACAAGACACTCTCCATGCCTTACACGACTCTTCATTCACTCCCCTACCCATCACTGCCTTACATGGCACTATCTATAACTGCCCTGCTTCGCACTCCACTACCCTTTACTGCCCATTTCATCACTGCCTTGCTGAACATCCCCTGTATTTCACCCTTTATTCCTTACTCATCACTGCCATGCCTCTCATTCCACTGCCTTTCACTGCCCTGCCCATCTCTGCCCTGTTCATCACTGATCTGCTGCACATCCTCTGAATCTTACACTGTTCCCTTCACTCCCACACTCATCACTGCCATGCCTCCCACTCCATTGTCTTTCACTGCCCTGTTTTTCACTGCCCTGTTGCACATCCTCAGCCTTTCACCCTTCATGGCCCCACTCTCACTTCACTGCCTTTCACTGCCCTGTCCATCACTGCCCTCCTTGGCACTCTATTGCTCTGTTTGTCACTGCTCTGATGAACATCGCCTACATCTCACTCTATTCTGGCAGAATGCTTGTCAGCCATACGGAAACAGGTTTTCCGCTGCCCAAAGTAAAGACAACTGTTTTCTGAAGCCATTATGTACAGGAATATGTGGTAGGCAAGTGCCATCAATAAGCTGCTGCCATCTCAGAAGGAAAATGCCAAAGCTGTAAAAAAAACCTCCTTGCTGCACGAAGACTTTAAAGGACTGAAGAAAATGAAGAATCAGTAATTCGCCACTGGAATTCTTCTGGAGCGAACAGCCGGGATGAGCAAGTAGAGGGAGCGAGAAAACAAGTAAAGGAACAGGGCTCTGTTGCAACACACCCTCCAACCAGACTGTAGTCCTTATATAGCCAAAGAACAGAAAAAGGAAATGAGATCAAACATCACAGCCATGATGGACTGGGAAAAACAAGGAGAAACAAAGGTAAGGCAGCCATGATGAGAAAAAAATGAAAAGAAGATAAAAACCCAAACTATATTAGCTGCGGAGCAGCTTTAAAAGGTAGCTGCAAACTCTCAAACACTTGATTGCCATTTTAGGACTGGAGGGGCGACAAGACTTAAAGGGGAACAGTGATGGAGGTAACGAGACCCAACGTCAAAGGAGAACCATCAACATGACCGGAATATGGAGATCATGGGTACAATTCAAATCCATATACATTCCAGAAGCCCTGGAATCAAAGAAGAGCTGGAACAGAGATAGACTGACCGGGATACATTTGAAGAGTTAAATACTACACAAACAAGCGTGAACTGGACCCATTGGAGGAAGTGAAATCTTTAGGGAAAGCAAAATCTTCTTCCCTTTTCTCTCTTATAAAGGTGTTTCCTTGAGGCATGGATGGTCGAACAGGGTAGTCTTGCAGCAGATGACTTGAGCTTGTGCAATCGAGGCATAAGTCTCCCTTAAGTCTTCTATCCTTTTTACTGTTGTACAAGAGGCCTCTAGTATATCCAAACTGCATTGGTTCTTCAGGCAAAGAGTCAGTAGACTCAGCTCATCTTAAGACTCAGGGAGGAGGAGTAGACAAGAACCTCTGATCTTTATGCTTTTTCCTTCTCCTCTCCTTAAGTCCGTGTTCTATCAGGAGAACATGATCCAAGAGTTCAGTGAATGAAGAAGCTCCAGGACCTCTTGCTAGTTGATTATTTAATTCCTCCTTTAGGCCTCTTCAGAATACGACTGTATTCCACCAAAGTGGTTTCAGCAGCAAACTCACAAAACTGAATACAATAGGGTAGTACATTGACATTTTGTGTGATATTTCACACAAGGCATCCTCAGCAGAAGGTTCTCAATCAGCTCGCTCAAACATCTCCTCGAAGTTTGCCAAAAGATTAGCATCGATTTTCAGGCAAGGGTCTGCAGCGACACACATTGGAGTTGCAACGGCCAATGGTACACCAGTTAGGGAACCAATGAGGAATCCCACCTTGGACCTGTCAGAAGAAAATTGACCAGGTCTTTTAGCATCTAAAGCTTGGAATCACATTGCCTCTGTTGTTAATCTGACAAAATCTTTGAATGTTATGGAATAAAGATGGATTACTTGGATCAAAAAATAGACATCTGTCTGTTGACCAGGGTGACTCAGAGTGCAGCTTGAATGGTGCATGACGAAGCACCAACCACTTTCAGTATCTCATCTAACCACGCTCTATACCTCCTTCTTCTTCACAACAACTCCATTTTAAGTTGCAACTGGGAAGATAGACACGGTGGAGGTCTCGCACTCATTCACCGAAACTCCCTGAGATGCTGAATCCTCCCTGCGACTCTATTTTAGTCCTTCAAATGCATGTCGTTGGAACTGTCCATTTCCACTACCTCCAACCTCAGATTGAATGTGATTTACCACCCACTGGGTCTAAACAACACCTTCATCAAGGAATACATGGATTTCTTCACTAAGCAACTCATCAGTTCAGATAACGAATATCTTCCTTTGTACTTCAACATCCACTGCAGAGGTGTGGGCAAAAGCTATGTGGCCACTTTTACCTCCTTTCTCAATGCCAATGATCTCCAACAACACTGCCATAAACCTACACATCTCAAAGGTGCCATTATGGATTATATATAATAATATCCAACTACCCCAACCTAAAGACATATTACCCCATCGCAGTCGACTGGTCCGATCACATGCCGATTCTATTCTCCCTCACTGGCTCTCGTACCAAAACATGCGGGCAACCCAAGGAGGAGAAAATATGGTTCAGGGACACATCCAACCTTCATTCAGAATCCATGGCTGCCAATACATCAAAAGGGGAACCCCTAGTTCCCCTGGAGAAGTGTGGCTCAATGGTTAGAGCGGCAGACCCTGATGCAGAGATCTGGCCTGGGACCAGGGTTCAATTCCCACCTCGGCGGGTCTTGGGCTCAATTTCCTCGGACCTGATAATTCTTGCCTCGGTGCCTACTCTAATCATGGGTCCCACTCTGCAACTCTGGGCAATAGCTTGCTTAATCTCCACAACGGCCCCAACAGCGCTGGGGATGCCTGGCTTCACCTTGGGGGTGCCCAGGAGTGGACATTTCACAGGGAAAGCCAGGAAGGGTTCCACAGCGATATGAGTACAGCGCCAGGATGCCCCATCGCTGGGGCAGCAGTGCGCTATACAAGTACAAAATTTCATTTCATTTCATAAAGGTAAAGAATCAGGGGAGAAACAAATTAGACACAAAAAATTTACTCTACCCCTTATGTTTCAGTATGTACAGTGTATCATATATTCAACTAATGACACTCTGACTGGACCGAGAAAAAAATTATTATCTAGACCAAAATAGAAAATAATATTGATTTTTTATTGATTCTTTTCAATAAAATAAATATATGTATTATTCATATTTTTGTTAAGCAAGAAGAACAGTTCCAAGAAGACATAAATTGACAATTGATAAATACTAATACATAAAGATAACTAACAAATCGCTGCATGCAATATCCAATACTAAGAAAAACAAGATCCCAGTCACCAATCAATCAATCAACACCTTCATTCAGACTCAAACCAAATTCATACCGCACCACAGATACATACGTCACACTTGCACCAAGAGGTAAACTGAATGTACATTAGGGCCCCACCGGCCTAAAGTTCAAACGGACAATATTGTAGATATTCAGATTAATACATAATAGTAATATTATGATTTTAGAAACATAGTTTTGTTTTGGCTAAAGTTCGATCAAAAGGGAGGGGAGCCCCGTTCAAAGCGCCGACGTGCGTTTCTGTGAGACAACCCCCAAATTGGGGTACCACCGTCTTCAGGACGCAAAGAGAAGAAATAATGAGTAGGGACCTGTGTGAATATAAGGGAACTGTTCAAGACAGGGGCTCTCAAGGTCAGAATTTACGAAAGACAAGGCAGCAGTCCTAGTCAACGTCAGAAATTAGGAGTCTAAGTTTCAAGCCATGCAGGGTCACAAAAGTTTTTATAGAAAGATCTTCAAAGGTATTTCATGGCTGTCATAGCCCTTTCTACCCAAATTTAGATTACACCTCATAGGGACATTAACAAGGTCACCAACAAGTACAACTCCTGTATGGAATCCCTTATCGACAAATGTGCACCCCTGAAATGCAAGTTATCCAGACCTAAACCCTCCAGGGCCTGGTTCTCTAAAAAGCTTTATGAATAAAGAAAGCTAATCAGAAAATGTGGGAAAGGATGGAGAAAAGCGCCATCTCACCTAAGTTTTTGACTAAGTTCTGCAATGCGAGAAAACATTACAAGGGCCGAATCCTCAGACCTAATGCTCCCATATCAGAACCCTTGTGAATTCAGCAAAGAATTGACCAAAGCGCCTGTTTGAGGTCATTGCACGGACTACTAACCCCTCCACCACTTCGGCTCCTAAGTCATCAGTGGTCAGTTGGAACATCTTTGTGAATTTGATCAAAAAAAGTTAGAGACATCCATATCCCGCTGCCCAAAAATGACTCCCTCAAAATGGTTGAGACTCTACCATGCAAGGCACTACAATCCTGGTCATACTTCTCTCTATTTTTCGGACAGGCCTTAAATGAACAATCTCCAAAGTAAAACCCTTAAACCACCAACAGGATGCCTATCCCAGGTTCTAGTAGCAATCTCTTGCCACACCTTCTCCCCATATAAACCACTTTGGGGAACTCCTCTCTCAAACAGGGCCTCTTCCCAGAACGACTAAAAATGGGTCAAATCACCCCTCTTGAAAAAAAAATCTGTTGATCCAGAGAACCTGAACAAATACCGCCTAATCTCCACATTGTTTTTAGGCAAAGTGATTGAAAGTTGTCTAGTGTCCCAACTAGCCTCACACATTCGAACAACCAACCTCCTAGACGCTCACCAATCAGGTTTCCACCAGCGTCACAGTACAGAAACTGCGATCCTCCAAATAGTCAATAGCTCCCTCAAAATCCTCGACTCCAGCAATTCCTGCCTGCTGGTCCTCCTGGATTTATCCCCTGCGTTCAACACTATCAAACATCTGGACCTCCTTCATACTCTTGAACTTTGCATAAGCTGTGGAGGCACTGTTTTCAACTGGTTCTCCTCATACCTATGCAACCATTCCCAAATTGTAAAAATGGGCAACTCACTCTCGAGAAAAGTCAGCTTTCACTAAGGGGTCCCCCAAGGTTCGATCCTTTCACCAACCTTCTTTAACATCTACCTAGAACTTCTATGTGTGATTCTCAGAAACTCTGGGATTCTCTTCCACATCCATGCTGACGACACCCAAATATATTTGAAAATCTCTTTCCTGGAAGCCTTTGCCCTGCTTTCAAAACTCTCTTAAATATTCAAAATTGGATGTTCAAACACCATTTAAAACTCAACCCATGTAAAACAGAGTTTGTTTTCATCTCACCTTCGAAAGCAAAAATGCCAGTATATGCGTAGATGGCTAACCTTGCCAGATCACTCAGCATCATCCTTGATAATCATCTCAATCTTCACAACCACATCTCAGCCATGGCCAACAGCGCATGACTCCAACTTAAGCAGCTGTGGGGCATCAGACAATTGATTCTGGGACAAGACCTCAAACCAGTGGGGTGGTCACTCATTCTCTCTAGTCTACACTATGGAATTGCCCTTCTCACAGGCATTAACAAAGTTCACCTAGGCCCTCTAAGAGCAACTCTGCATGCTCCAGCACGCATCATTTTAGGTCTCAAGAGATTTAACCACATTTCCAAAGCCCTGCTAACCCTCGACTGACTCCCCATTGAAGCGCAGGCCCAATTCAATATTGCTTGTGTTACCCACAGAGAGCTGCACTCCTTCTCACTCTCCTAATCATGCGAGAAACTGAACATCTCTGGAGCAAAAAGGGGTTCCAGAAATGCCCAAGCCCTGCTACCGGAACCCCCCACCTTCAGTCGAGAATGATACATGACTTCTCTGGAAGTGCCACTAAAATCTGTAATTCTTTGCCCCCTCCCACCTGCCTAGTAACCTTCAAAAAGTACCTCAAGCTCCTACTTTTTGACAGACATCTTGGTTTATTGACCCTCGACAAAACTTATGTACTCGCTTTGCAGCGTTCTGACCTGCCTTCGTTAGTTGACCCCACCATCTAAATTGATGCTGTACCTGTGCATTTCTACTGCCCAGTTGCTGTAGCTGTTTCTTATGGTTACTCCTGCACATATCCACTGAAGTAATCATTTGAGTTTAATTACCAGTAATGTAACCCGCTGTAACCCTTATATCCTGCTTTTTGTAAAGTACTCTGATGCCTTCGCCCCATGTCCACACTATATAAAGTTGCAAAAATATTAAATATAAATCTTTGACTTTATACTGCTGTAATTGTGGTAATCTTGCTTCTGTGGTTCCTCCTAATAAAAAAAAAAATCAGTACTGTGATACCAGTACTGCTACTACATTACCACAGAAGCTGGCCTGGCTGGATACCGCAGTACTGACAACAATTTGTTTTCTTCAATTTTACCTTAAGGGTGGCAGTGTGCGGTCCTTTTTTGCACCCCACCACATGGCCCTGGCAGTCGAGGTGTGCCCACCCTTTCCCCTTACTTATGGACTTTTTCAGGTTTTTTTCAGGACTCAGTGACCAAGTACCTGATTCCGGAGATCTCACTCCGCACCCGGAGTGTGATCCCCACTCCGGGTGCAGAGTAGCATCTCCTAACTCGAGCATGAGATTCTGCAGTTGTTAAAATTCTACTCATAACTTATCTTTGTGAATACCGAAGATGGTAAACTTAGATTTTTGGTCCAAGTGTACCTTTGTGAACCAGGCCCTTGATTTCCATTCAGCCATTTTTTCTCCATCCAAAAGCATTAATTTCCTTAGGAAATTAACAAGGGAAATCAACATTTTAGGAACTCCCCACTTTTTCTTGGTCCCTGCTTGACGGATCAGTGAAAAACTCTCCTTGGAGGAGCCGAGGTGGATTAACCTTTTTGGAAAGCTTTGTGCAGATTCATTAAACAACACCAACGTTATTGGCAAAACAAAAAAAGGTCTTCAAATAGAAACTCTAACCCTCTTCAGATTTTAATTTGTTCTTCTATGTGAGTTGCCTCATATTTATGCTTTATTTGAGGTGAGCAGTAGTCTTTCGTATGTAGCCCCTAAATACTCTGTTTTACTCCCTAGATACGGAACTTGGACACATGGAATATTTAAGAAGCTGGACATTCCTGGGCCTAAGCCCCTGCCATTCATTGGAAACTTTCTTGAATTAAGGAATGTGAGTTAAGAAAATTCTTTCCTCTCTGGTTTCTCTTGTATAATATTTTGCTGATTTTCTGTGACTTTTTTAAAATGCATAAAAGGATTAGGGAGGACTGATAGGGGTTTTAGGAACATCAGGGAGGGTTTTAGTGAGAGAAGTCACCCACCCACAATAGATTAAGTCAATTGCTCTACTCCCAGGGTGGAGACATGTAACTTAAACCTTTGCAGTAAATTTACACTCGGAGGTTGTGAATACCCAAAAGTAGTAAACTTACGCAAAATTGTACATTACTCAAAAGTTTCCTTTGTGTATCAGGCCCTGTGTGTGTGTTCATATTGTAGATGTGCCTTGTGTCCACTACACATGTGCACATGATGCCTATATGCATATAGTCTCTGAAACAATCTGCTCGAACTGTTGAGCAAGGCACAGCACACAACTTATTACGAGCGCTGTGGTGTTTTTGTGCGGTAATATCTTATCTGGTAAATACTGGAACTCTAGGTTGTAGCATTCACTAGGTGTGATGTTACCCCATCAAAGGAGAGCTTTGAACATCTCAATAGTATACATATACATTTTTATAGGATTGCTCCAGAAGTACGGTCTAGAACCCGAAGTGTGCAATGCACTGCTTGAATACAAAGATGCTCCAAGTGAAGTACAACTATTGTCATCAATGTGAAAGGGAGATAAATGCATTATGAT
The DNA here is from genome assembly GCF_964204655.1 of Triturus cristatus. Classification (NCBI taxonomy): domain Eukaryota; kingdom Metazoa; phylum Chordata; class Amphibia; order Caudata; family Salamandridae; genus Triturus; species Triturus cristatus. Next base: position 1,055,866,308 of record NC_140593.1, on the reverse strand, counting down.
TCTAGCATCATTGGGTGTAGAAAAGCTGTTGCATGAGGGCGAGTGTCTTATTACATTCAGTGATTTCATAAGCCAGGTGTAGGGACCTAAATACCTGCACTGGTAACTTTCTGTTAATGGAACAGTAGCTATTTTTAGAAGATGAAAGTAGGATTTATTCCAGACATACAGGAGCCTTGTCTTGACAGCAACAATGATCCAGAATCCAATCAACATCAGTCACCCATAGAACCTAGTAAATCACAAATGTTCCAAACAAATGTAAACAATTACAATAAACAAATGACATTACATTTCAAAGCTAAGCATGCCCAAACAATAGCAGCTGAACAAAATGTATACATGAAGACAATGTGAAAATTGATATGCCACACAAGATATAGCATATCTTTCATCTTTTTTTTTTTATATTGGTGTCACTCATAATCTCTGAAACTGATCATCTCTATGGTCTCCTACAATGAGTATATCTCTTCCTCCTGAATCTCTTCCATCCTCCACCTCAAGATTCTACTGTAAAGAAATAGATTCATCTTCACTCACCTCATCTTCAGCACTGGCATTTCCGTGGGGTCTTCAAAAACTAGATTTTCACCATACCCACCACCTTGTCCTGATCCCACCACAGGATTTAGATCACTGTCAAGTCACCAATTTCCATTGTGTCATTCCAACTGCTTCAAACAACTCAAAAGACTTGACCTGCTCCTTCTTTAGCACAACCATATTCCTCTTAGAACACCACCTATAATCACTCAGTTCCACAGATCCTTTAGTGAGGTCCACTACTTGTACAGGCCCATCATACCCAAAAACTGCCTTTGTTCTTTGTAATTTGTTTTCTCTTCAGCAGTCACACACATTCACACACTTTTTACACCCTCTGTCATCATAACACCTCTTCATTTTCTCTTGCTTGACCTTCACCTTTTCTTTTATGTGAATTTCCAGCTGCATGTCTCTGGGCATGCCTCTAGTCACCCTAGGGCACCATGTGCCTAGTCATTGACTTTCCCTTGAGAACGTACTGCTTTTTCAGTGTTGTAGTTTTGATTTGCTTCCACTGAAACAATTGAAGTAAAGAACCTGGTAACAATTTCTTATAAGCCTAAAACACCAAGCCTGAGCCAGTTAGTGTGGTGAATGTTATGTCCATCATTGGCACTGACATGCGGGCCCTTGCAGGACCTTTGATGTGAATGAGAATCTATTGTGTTACAGTCGAGGCACCCAGACTCTTACCGCTTCCTCCATGATGGAGGTATCCTGCACATTAAGTGCAGATAATTGGCAGAATGAAGGTTCTTTGATTAAGTACACTTCATTTTGTAGCATTAGTCTTTAATTGTTTTTAATTTAACCTGTTTTCCTTCCTTTACAGGGTATTTTGCAATTCGATATGAACTGTTTTAAGAAGTATGGCAAAATATGGGGGTAAGATCTCCATTTACAGTACACACATGTCCAAGCATGTGACGCTCATATGGTGCAGATAGAATAATCAGACCAGTGCAGTCCAAAGCTTGAGCTTTCAGAGGACAATAGCTCAACTGCTACTCACCACAACCATTTTACTATTATGTTAAGAATTTTAGCCCACAGAAGACTTCAAAACAACTCTTTACTGTTTTATTTGATGTACTGGTTACAGTAAAATGAGTGAACTGAATAATTCGTGTGACATTTGAAATGATAAGCCAAATGCCTTCTAAATGGATTTTGTGGACACAATAAAAAATGTTTAAGCTAGAAGTCAGTCCTAAATTTTAGATTGAAACTGTATTACAGTTAAATCTAATCCAAGTATGTTTCTGTTTAACTATTCATGCTCAACATTTGCTAATTGGTGCTCTTCTACAAATGGAGCAGAGGAGAAATGGACCCTGACTTGATTCAAATTAGGACCCTAGAACTGTTTAACACTGATATGGTGGAATGATTGAGTAAAATATTACATTATGAGCCATAGCAGACATCTTCCTGTGGACATTTTCTCCTCTTGTTATCACATTTGGACAACTTGTTTGCCTTCAAATAACTTAACCGAAATCATGAAATCATCACCATTTAGTACGAGAAGTTCTTCACTTATTGTCCTTAGTAATTATCTTTGTGTATTGTTTATTTCATTCGGGACCCTGAATTGCTCTCTTTTCTTACAGTTTGTCAGTAACTGGTCTGACAGACTTGATGATCATTTGATGCTTCGCATTTTTCAACCTTTCCGCTGCCTCACTCCTAGTTCTAGGCACCTATAACTTTCCTCTTCCCAAAACCCACTAATTCCCAATTCTCGCTAATCACGATCATATCATCTTTGCAAATCCCAGATCAATTTGTTTCATCCTTTTAATTCCTTAATGTTATTTTCTGCTCTTCCTCTTTGTCTTATCCTCCATGCCTTAGTATTATTTCCTGCTTCACTTCTGTGTCTTTATCTATCTCATCTTATTTCACTTGGTCACCCAACCACTCCTTTCATGCTTTTACAAATTCCTTGACAACTTTGCTTGCCCTGCCATCCTCAAATTTTCCATTCTGTAGTTTTTCTTTCGCTGTGACCTGGCTTGCGATAACCTTTGGGTTCTACCCTCTACTACTGATGGGCATCCACCTTTATCTATCACTTTACCTATTTCTAATTCTGATTGTATTTCTAACTCTTTATTCTCAGCCATCTGCACCTGTCTTGCTGCCTAAGCTTTCACTACATTTCAAACCCACGCCAACCACCTTGACTCACACCCTCTTTCTTTTAACTCTAACTCTCTCCATGGAGCTGAAGGACTATGCCATGCTGGAAGAAACTCAGGGCCTAAATATGAGTTTTGCGCAGTGGTGCAAAACCGCCTCTGCTGCGCCGAACCCGCGCAAGGACTGCCAGCAGTATAACGAGTTGAACTTGTGTAACACAAGTTCAACTCCTTTGCCTTTCCCAAGGCGGTGCCTAAAACAGGCTCCACAATGGGAACAGCAGAAAAGTTCCAGCATGGCATGGATGGTAATGTCCATGCTGTGCTGGAACTTTGTGGGGATATAGATAGGGGGGCACATGTTGTGCTCCCCTGAATGTATCTACATGCAGAGGGCACTTGGGGGCCCTGTAGAACCCACTTCATTTCTCCACCACCAGCCATTTCATGACAGGACTCCCACCATGAAATGCCGGCGGGGGAAAAACTCGTAATATGCTGAGTGGGACCGCTCAGTATATTTCATTGTGGCGCAGTTGCGGCACCGCCAGGGAACAACTGTTACCTGGCGGTGCAGAGAAAGAATATCGAGGAAGAAATATCGAATTGCATAAATATCGTGGTAAAAATATCGTGGGTCAAGAATATTGACAGAAAAATTCTTGTGGTCAAGAATATTGATTTTAGGTAAGTATTATCGATTTAAAAAATATCGAGGTGTTTGATATCGTTTGTAAAGATATAGTTGTTAAAAATATCGATTTTTTATTAATGTTATTTATTTTAGTATATATTTTATGTGTGTGATGTTTTTTTTTTGTATAAGAATTGTTTGTATTTTTATTATATGTGTTAAAATTTTAGTAGTTATAAAAACAAAATGTATTTAATTTTGCGTTTTTAGTTCCGTAGCGGGTTGTGGGTTTATAGGGGAATAGGGTGGGAAGTAATTTAATTATATTAAATGTATTGATTATTTATAGTAGTTATTATTTTTATTTTTTTTATTTTGCGTTTTATGTTCTGTAGCGGGTTGTGGGTTCGTAGGGGAATAGGGTGGGAAGTAATTTAATTATATTAGGGTGCCGATTCCGATCAGGGAAAAAAAAATAGCGTACGAATCGTATCCGTATATTTTCACGTACGAATCGTACAAGTACCGTACAAACTGCGAAGTACGATTCGTACGTGAAAAATACATACGAATTGCGTCAGGAAAATGGTCCGAGAGGGAGCCGTAAATATTTACGTCCGAATAGCGTCGGCAAAAGTGTCCGATAGGGAGCCGGACATTTTTACGTGCAAATCGTAAAACAGAAGTCCGAGCGCACAAGTACGATCCGTACCGCCTGTCCGAATACACAACCGCATGTAAAAGGCCCCGTACGGAGCGAACGCTGTAGCCTACATGTACACGGGTAAACTTGTGCCCGAATACGAGTCGTACAGCCCCCCCACCCCACACATGTCAGCACCGTACCCTCGTATGTCAGCACCGTACCCCCCTATGCACCGTACCCCAACACCGTAGCACAGCCCCGCACCTGTACGGGCCGCACCCCAGGCCCGTCTCCCAGCCCCGCACCTGTACGCCCCGTACCTCAGGACCGTACCCCAGCCCCCCACCTGTACGTGCCGCACCCCAGGCCCGTCTCCCAGCCCCGTACCCATACGCACCGTACCCCAACACTGTAGCCCAGCCCCGTACCTGTACGCACCTTACCCCAACACCGTAGCCCAGCCCCGTACCTGTACGCACCGTACCCCAACACCGTAGCACAACCCCGCACCTGTACGCACCGTACCCCAACACCGTAGCACAGCCTGCACCTGTACGCTCCGCACCCCAGGCCCGTCTCCCAGCCCCGCACCTGTACGCCCCGTACCCCAGGACCGTACCCCAGCCCCCCACCTGTACGCGTCGCACCCCAGGCCCGTCTCCCAGCCCCGTACCTGTACGCACCGTACCCCAACACCGTACCCCAGCCCCGTACCTGTACGCACCGTACCCCAACATCGTAGCCCAGCCCCGTACCTGTACGCACCGTACCCCAACACCGTAGCCCAGCCCCGTACCTGTACGCACCGTACCCCAACACCGTAGCACAGCCCGCACCTGTACAAGCCGCACCCCAACACCGTAGCACAGCCAGCACCTGTACGCGCTGCACCCCAACACCGTAGCACAGCCCCGCATCTGTACGCACCGTACATCAACACCGTACCCCAGCACCCTCACCCAGCATCGCGTATGTACGGACCGTACCTACGCGAAAAAGACTCGTACAGAACCAGGGCACTGTAAAACAGCACAAGGAGGGTCAATTCGACTCGCACAACACCACAAAACACGTCAACATGACAAAATACATCTCTATGACTGACCTGGCACATCCAAACAGGCAAACAGGACCAAATCACAACCACCTCTTATAACACACCCACCACAAATTCAAACACAGCCACACCCACAAATGGACCAATAAAAAGGGCCCACACACACAACACATGAGCCATTGCAACAGACCCACTGCTCACAGACACCACAGACAAACAACTGCACCTTACACCTTAACTACACCTTAAGTTACACACCTTCACACAACCTCCTTCACAAACACCCCCTCTTCACCTTCACACACACACCGTCACATTCACACCCACAAACATCCACACCCACACGCCACACCATGCCCACAGACAAGAATCCAAAGTTCACAACGGCGGAGCTGGAGCTCCTTGTCAACGAAGTCATCAGAGTCGAGCCACAGCTGTTTGGAACATTGGTCAGACAGACCAGCATAGCCCAAAAAACCAGCCTGTGGCAGAGGATCGCCGATAAGGTGAATGCTGTTGCGCCCATCCGAAGGACCAGGCATGAATGCCAAGCCAGGTGGTACGATCTGCGCAGGGCAGTAAAGAGGAAAATGAATGAGGAATACGCCCAGAGTAACATCACTGGAGGTGGGCTGCCCCGCAGACCCATACATTGCCATCCCTAGGAGGAGAAGGTGATGGCCACGCTTCCGCCGGTGGGAGTACACGGAGTCGAAGGAGTCGCAGAGCCTGGTGAGTACACAAACAACTCACGTAACATGGGGGGAATGGCATCCACACCACAAATACACCAAATGCACGCAACTACCCCCAAGCCCTCACCGCACACAAGCACACCCAAAAACCACGCTCATGCCACTAACGTCTCCATGCCCCATTCACAAATAAAGGCAATGCCATGTCCCAGGCGACACCAACCACAAACCCCCCAAGACTGGATGTCCGGGATGCCGGGAGGGTGGGGCTCACACAACACATTGTGCAACTCAGAACCAGACACCAATGCCCACAGCCCATATGGCCTAGGTACATACCCATGCACCATGCCTAATGCACAGGGACTGGCAAAGTAATGACAAGGTAGCTGACACTTGGCCCTGCTGTAGGCAGCACAAGGCCCTCCTGTGACCACTGTACACTCAAACAACAACTCCACTAGCTCACGTACCCAGCACAGGAACTCACACACACTGTCATGCCAGCATGCACCATGAGGGGACAGACACATCACCTGGGAGACCCAATGACAAATCACACTACACACAACAGCAGGCCTGGTCACACACACCCCCTCCCCTCACACAAGCACACCCCCCCGGGGCAGGCAACGTATTTACCCACTCTCACAATGGACATGTGACACAACAAGACCAATCCATAGCCAAATAAGCATCCCAGCCAAAAATCTACTGGCAAACACTCAGGAGCACATACCAATCTGTCCCCCGCAACATACCCATCCCTAAGTGTACATTGAGAGGAATGCTAGGCACATCCAACCACCTGGAGGAACTGTGACTACTTGAATATGTATGAAACATTGATGTGGCATGAAACAGCATTAACATTGTCTCTCTCTCACACACAGGGCAACGTCATCGACCTCCCCCCAACAATGGGGGGGAAAAATCACAGTCCCAGGCTCAGCGTGAAGATGATCCCACCGGCAGCGGCGACTCTCCCTACTCCGTGGATGACCCCGACCAACCTGGCCCCTCTGGTGCCCAAGCCCCTGCAGCACCTGCGTCAGGTACATCTGTGCCACTCCCCACCCCCATTCCTGCCACATCCCAGGAGACACCCAGGAACCCTGCTCGCACTGAACAACGCAGCCAGTCTGACCAGGAGGGACAAGGTTCTCCGGGCACCCAGGAGGAGGCAGACGACCACGCTAATGCCATCCCTTAGGGGTCCCGTAGACCTGATGTGCCCACAACGGCAGGCGAGGCTCGTGTGGGCAGGGGTGGTGGGAGTAGAGGCAGGCGGAGGCGAGAACCTGACCGGCCAGCTGAGGGAACCGGTATGGCACACATGCGCCACATCCTGGACACATACCGGCGTGACACCAGGGGCATCAGCCCGGTTGTGTCGAGCCTCACAGACCTCAAGGGGACCCTCGACGAGATGAAGAACCTGCAGGCCGAGCAACATGCCAGTCAACAACAACACCAAGGACGGATGGAGGCAAGACTGGCTGAGCTCCTGGCGGTGCAAACGGACATGAGCTGTTCACTCTGTCGGATCGCCGACAACATGGGCAACCCTCCCTGTGCCACCAGGCGAAGACCACCACCAGCCACAGGGAGGGAGGAGGAGGAGGATTCGTCCGACGGAGCATCACAAGCATCGTCAAGGCCTACATCTGAGGGTCCCCCCAGGAAGGTGGGTCATCCACGGAAAAGACCGTGAGAGTCAGCGGACCATCCACATCTCCCAGGTCACCTGGCTTGGCACCTGGCCCTCTGGCCCAACAGCACCACCTCACCCAATGACATTCTCTGCCACATGGACTTGCTGGTCACAGTCTGACCAATGATGACCAACACTGTGGTCTGGACTCTGATGACTCCAACTGACAAGAATGCCATCTACCCGTGTGAACTTTGGATTCAATGCACCCGGTAGAGCACCTTACTTCATCCACCAAAAGACTTACCACACCAAAAATAAATACTTTATTTTGTCATGAGATGTTGCTGTCATTTGGCATTATTCACCAACATATGTGTGTGTAAATGTCAAACTATGCCTGAGTGTTGAACTAACTCCACACATCCATACCCTGGGATCGGAGTCTGGTACAGGACACACATGGGTCACAATGTATCATTCAATGCAGACATGGAGCACAATACTCACCTGTGATGGCCTCAAGCTGCGGAGGGGGTGCTAGGGAAACTGTGAGGACACACGTATTGGAAGAGTAACATTAAGGCGTAGAGGTCATGCCTCATTTGGAGGTTCCCAGGGAGGGAGTCCCAGGTATGTGTTCCCAGGTGGTAGAACTATGTCCTGCATGCAGGAGTATGGTGGATCAGAAGAATAGTGGCCAGGTCAAGGTTGGATGCACGGAGATGGCACTACGGGGTCTCGGATGACAGTGGTACAAGGTTGGTTTTGGGTCAGGGTTGTGGCCTGCCTCCTGAGTGTGGGTGAGGAGTCTGAAGGTCATCCTGCAGCACACTGTGATCCATTGCAGCTATCTCTGCTGGGCGGTGATGTGGCTGGGGCGCGAGATGTTGACGCTGAGGTGTGCAGATGCAGCCTGGATGTGGACAAGTGTCCCTGGATTTTGGATGTGGCTGCTACGTAGAGGGCAGGGCAGTATTTGACACGGATGTTGTCGTGGACCTGGGGGATGGTCCGTCTTACCTTGGAGTGGATCTATCTGGGGATCATGTGCATAATGCTGAGGGTGTTGCAGTGTGAGGTACAGATGCTGGTGATTACCATGGCAAATTAGAGCAAGCAATCCATGATGCACAATATCTTGTGTGCGTGGACACTGGGTGCCTGTGCGGGGCTTCTGTGGGTGGGACACAAGCAGTTGAGCCAGCTGTAAGGGGACAATCCTCAGATGTTGACCTCAGTCCTGTTCAAGTCCAGCCTCAGGTGGCTGCTGCTCTGCCATTCATCCATGGATCCCATGCAGTCATGAATATTGGAACTGGAAATGTCTGCGTCCTTGGTGAGGGTGAGGAGCGCCTGGCTGTCAATGGCATACGAGTTGATGATGAGGTCGTGTGCGCATGTGATGGTGGATAGGGGGGTCCTGGACACATTGTAGATTGACACGCTGAAAGATGATACCTGTGCCATGTGCCTCACGACGAAAGCATACTACATGCCGAAGCCTTGAGTTCCACTCCCATGGCCTTGCAGGGGTACAGATCCGGTGGGGAGTAGGAGGGACATGACCTGGTGGGTGTGACAGGTCCTGGAAGGTGTGGCAGTGCTGTGTAGGCAGTCGGAGTTGCACACTCATCATGCAAAGGTGTTGTGTGTGTGCTCAGTGCATGCCTGAGAGCAGGCGGGAGATGTGTGGATGGACATTGCTTGGAGGGTGGCTGCAACATCACACTGTAGTGTGATGTGGGTCATGCAAGGACCTGAGGGTCGTGCAATGTGCACGTTGCATGTGCAGACGGTCCAGCCTTTGGTACCGCATGGCCGCAACTGTGGCACAGACAAGCTGAAGAAAGCCAAATGAATGTGTTGAGGGAGGAAGGGAGGAGCACCTTTGATGTGTGTGTGTTGCCAAATCTGGAAACTACATGTGCCCTTGCTGCAGTGGCTGCAACAGCAGGCCGCATGTCCTTGGAATTATGCCACAATATCCACACAAAGACTAGGATGTCAGAAAGGACTACTGCAACAGGTGTATGTCAAGGAAGGAGTTACCGGTTTGCAATGGCACACCCAGAGACAAAGGATGCACAATCACCAAAGATGACAGACACCGGATCATGAAACTGAAGGCCGAGCTGCGCACAGGAAGCACACCCCAGAAGGTGTTGACGGCCCATGGGGGGGACTAACATGCCAAAACACATACACAGCCATGGACATCATGCACAATAGAGAATCAAATACATGAATAACAGCATGCAGGTTGCTAATCTACACATAGACTCATATGCACAATCCTTGACAACCATGCCAGAGATGCCGCATGCACAGTGGCAAGAGACCTGCATTGATAGAGATGAGGCAACTTGGAGGCTGAGGAACACCTTTATAACTCAGGCTCACACCTATGCAAAAGCATCAACATTAACAGACTCACAGGTCTATTGGATTAACATGTGGGGCCTACACCGGACACCCCCTTTGCACCACAGATGCTGTAAATCCATTGTACTGGCACACAAGTGAAGGGGTTGAGCCAATCATCCCCTGCTGCACACGGAGAGGCTGCAATTCCCCATTGAGCATCATATGGGGATGTCCTGCAATATGTCCACCCGTAGCCTCCCGTATGTTTCCGAGGGAAGTTGTACACACATTGATGCCTTCATCACAAACCACAATTCCATAACAGATGACTGTCACGAAGTGTGACTATCAATTCATGTGAGTCATGCCACATGTCATGTGCCCCATGGTGAGTCGACATGTATGCATAGTAACAAAACCTGCACAGGAGCAGTGCCCACACATTACAAACAACTACCACACCCAAAAAGCCCTGCTGCAATCCTTACCCAAAGGAGAATTTTCACCATGTCCGTGCATGTAACGCTGATTCAGCACACGTTGCATTACTCCTGAGGAATAGCAGGAGCACAACGATGCCACGAGCAGACAGCATGTGCAACTACCTGGGGATGAGAGACTCACAAGAAGTCAGGAAAAACATAGTCATCCGCATGCATGGTCATGTACTCTACATGAATAAGGTTGACACCATGCTAGTTGAAAAATTGAGTGTGTCAGCTAAAATGTGTGGCATGACATCAGCACTCGAGTGACACATCAGCACACACCTCAAAGTCACTTAGCATACAGTCAGCTGGACACACACATTGCAACACATGCCACACAAGGCTCCAAGCGTGCACACTCAGACCCAGGGACTCACCATTATGAGAAGAAGTTGCGTATGAGCTGACGCCGGATGTCCTCCTCCTCCTCCTCCTCACTTGCCTCGTGACCAAGGCCGTCATCCTCCACGGGTGGATGTTCCTGCTCATCGGGATCCAGGATGAGTGGCACAGCTTTCTCCACTGCCATGTTGTGCAGCATGCAGCACATGAGGAAGATTTTGCAGACCTTCACCGGTGCATATGGGAGGGACCCGCCGGTCTTGTGAAGGCACCGGAATCGGCTCTTCAGGAGGCCAAACGTCCTCTCAATCACTCGCCTGGTCTGCCCATGGGCGTTGTTGTAACGGTGATCTGCAGCTGTTCTCGGCTTGCGTAGAGGCGTCACCAGCCATGGCATGTTGGGATAGCCAGAGTCCCCTACATGGAAACATCATGTAAAGATACCGCTGAATACTGGACAATCTACTCACCAACAAGACATTCTCGTTCGTTGTGCAGCTGCAGCATCATTTCTGGCACCCTGCTACGCCTCATGATGTAGGCATAGTGTGCTGACTCTGGAAAACGTGCACAGACATGGGAAATCACCATGTTAGCAAGACACACCACAAGGGCATTAATGGAGTGGTAATGTTTACTGTTACGGAAGGCTACCTCCTGTGCCTGTGGTGATACCAAAGCCACATGTGTCCCATCAATGGACCCAATTACATGGGGCATCCCTCCCAGGGCATAGAACTCACCCTTGATACCTGTCAACTGCTCACGAGTTGGAAAATGGATGAATTCATCCAGGTGCTCCAACATGGCTTCTAAAACATCATGCAGGACACGGCTGAACATGGTCTGAGACATGCCACCCACATCAGCTGTGGTCAATTGAAACGTACCGGTGGCAAAGAAATGTAGGGCTGACATCACCTTCATCTTGGGGGTCAGCGCAGTCGGATAACTGTGTCGCGGTTGGAGGTGTGGTGCCAGCCTGTTTGTCAGGTCCACAATTAACCATTGGGGGAATCTGTAGCGGCGTATGCAGTCACGTTCCCTCATGGCAGCCATGTCTGGCATTGGTCGGGGGAGAGGCGGTGCCCTGCAGAAAATTGGAAGGAATAACGAAGATTGAGTACATTACTACACAAATGTCAATGAACTGAGCACATGTTCAACAGCTAATACACATATGCCACATACAGAGTCTGGTCTGTGCAATACATCCTGCACATGTATGCCAGCCAGGTGATACTCCTACCAAGAGCCAGCTACAAACATGGATTGTCAGGGTCTACATGACATGCCATGAAAGTAGCTGTGGGCCAGTGTGAGTGAACAGCCAGACACATTACAGGAGTGACATACATCCACACATGTGCATTTTAAGGATGTCATCTCATACAGACAGCTGCCGGCAAGCTAGACGCACAGGTCACATGTCATGGAAAAAGGACAGACCACACACTTTACCATGAAGGGGTACATGTCAAATATGATCACACAGACATTGAGACTACGCAGATATGTCCTAAGCTCGCAAGTCCCTGTTAGATGCATACAGACACACGTCACGTGTTATTCCACATGTGTCCTGGTGTGCGTAATAGTGTGACATGGGCATCTACACACAGACACATGTTGGATGCAGCTACAGCAGATGCTGTTGACGGAACACCAACAGCAAGATCATGGGAACTCATGACACACACATGACATAGTTACATCGTGGCACGCTGGTAGTGAGATGTCAAGTGTCATCATCCGTGTACCTGGCATCAGGGGACAGTTGCGGGTGTTGGGGACTGTGCCATGCCAGTGATGCAGTGCTTGACAAGTTTGAACTACATGCACACATGTAAAAGGTGTGAAGGGGAAGTGCGCAACATGGTGCCCCATCACACATGACGTGTACATAGGTCATCACACAACTATTGGGTTAAAACATGAGGAGACATGTGCCACGTCACTGCCTGACACACCTAGGCCCTACAAATGATGCACTGCACTGACAATGACTTGATGTCCATCCTTGTGCGAGTCATACACCTCCATTCCTTTCCTGTGCGCCTCCTATCACCAGTGTAAGCTGTGAAATGCACCGTACACACGCTCTGAGGACGTGTGTACGGTCGTATCACAATATGGGGTTTGGGTAGGAGTACGCATGTGTGCAAGGACCATACACACGTACGTGTACACACTGGTCCTATCCCCATGGTAGTGTTGGTGTAGGCGTACGCCATAGAGATACGGCTCGTACCCGCGTATGTACGGCCCGTATCTCTATGGCGTACGCCTACGGCAACACTACCATAGTGCTACGGGCCCTACACACGTGGGAACGGCCCATAGCACTAGGGTAGTGTTGGTGTAGGCATAAGCCATAGAGATACGGCTCGTACCCGCGTATGTACAGCCCGTAGCACTATGGCGTACGCCTACGGCAACACTACCATAGTGCTACAGGCCCTACACACGCGGGTACGGCCCGTAGCACTAGGGTAGTGTTGGCGTAGGCGTATGCCATAGAGATACGGCTCGTACCCACGTATGTACGGCCCGTAGCACTATGGCGTACGCCTACGTCAACACTACCCTAGTGCTACGGGCCGTACCCGCATGTGTAGGGCCTGTTGCACTATGGTAGTGTTGCCGTAGGCGTACGCCATAGTGCTATGGGCCCTACACACGCGTGTACAGCCCGTATCACAATGGCGTACGCCTACGGCAACACTACCAAAGTGATACGGGTCCTACACACGCGTGTACGGACCGTATCACTGGAGTAGTGGTGCCCCAGGGGTACGTGTGGAACGCACCGTACCTGTGTGTGGATGGTGAAATTCCATAGGGGACACATGAGGCACAAGTATAAGGGCCTAAATGCATGCTGGTTGTCATGGAGACCGAGTTTCCAGTTCAAAATTTTGCATCAGGTAGCCAGCAAAAGTCGATTGGAGACAATATACTATGTTGCAAAGTGGTGGGGTAGGTTTAAAGGGATTGGAGGAAACATAGGATGCAAATGAGATTGACCAATCACTCTGTACTCCTGTAAATGAAACAGCCCAGCAAGGGAGATATAAGGCAGCCAGGACCCATGAGAGAGCACTTGCCTGCACAACCTTTCATTCCACACCACTGCTGCTGCTTGTGATTCCTCTGGCACCATGTCCAGGTCTGTGGAGAGGGCCCAGCCTTTCACCCAAGAGGAGAATGAGGCGTTGCTGGACGTCATCCTCCCACAGTACCCCTGCCTGTATGGGAGACCAGGGGAGCAGGTGAGTGCTGACTCCACTAGCTGTGACTGTGCCCCTTTTTTGTGTCTGTCACTTCTGGCATTGTGTCCAGGTGTGACAGACATGCAATGTTGTTCATGGTGGGTCCCGGGGGGGGGGGGGGAATGCCTTATATCTTCCATGCAGAGCCTGATGAGGTTCATATCTGCACTCCTCACTTGCATTGTGCTTACTGTGACAATCACTGCATGGTGCATGCCACATTCAGCCTGGCTAATCCTCTTTTGAATGTTGTTTCTATAGTCCTGATGTGATTCTGTTGTCCCCCCAGTGTGACAGGTGACTGTACCCACAGATGTGTGTGAGTTGAATGTACCTGTGGTGATAGTGTCCAAATGATGTGTACAGCCCCTGGACATCGGTGTGTGTGTAAGTCCCCTGTCATGTGGGTGAGTGTCTATGTGGAGTGTTGCACCCCAGCTGCATGGAGGATGCATATGCCCTACCCATCTGATGTGAGCAGGGAGCCGTGCTGTGTGTCTGACGTGCTGAGCTAGCCCCACACCTGTGACTCCCCCCAGTCAAGTGGCACATGTGCAGAGTGATGTTTGTACCCGCAGTTGCCAATGGCAGGTGATTGTCCTGTGCCTGTGTGTGTCTGTGTACTCCGCTGAGGTTGGGTCAGTGGCCTGGGGCATGTGACTGCTTTGAGGTGCTGTCCATAATCCTGGTGTTGCTTGTGATGCACAGTGTGAGCCATGATCATTGATTCTGTTGCACCCCTCATGCCACCTGTGTACTTTAAATGCCACGTAGTGCATTTGGCCTTCCCCAGAGGATAATGTCCCTATGACAAAGGTGCAATGAGTTGGCTGCATACTATGCCCTGTTCAAACAAGCCCAATTGTTCTAATGTGTGTCTCTGTGACATGGAGCAGGTGTATTGATGTTTTCTCACTTTGTCATCCTCACAGGTAGCCGCCTACGCCTCGACGGAGATATGGAAGCGGGCCGTCAGGGCCGTGAGGTCCGTGGAGGGTCGCAGTCGGCGCCTGGCCCAGGTGAGGAAACGCTGGCAGGAAATCCGGTGCTGGACCAGGAGGATCGCCCGGGTCCTGCTGGGGGACTCACCTCCACGCAAACACGGCGGACCCACCAAATGAAGCGTGTCCTAGCGGTGGTCTTCCCTGACATGGATAGGCGGTTACAGGAGAAGCAGCAGCAGGAAGGGGGTAGGTACATGTGTGTTTGTTGTGTGTCACCAGCTTTTGGAAGTGCTCAGTCGCCTGGATACACTGCCAGGGTTTATATGTGCAGTGCATATCCTGTTCCCCAAAGTCAACCGGTCCTGTTCTTCCTCCCTTCCCCTCCTTGACATGTGTTCCCTGGTCTGTGTGTAGTCACTCTTGCACAAGGTAATCTTGGCTGGCAGTTAATCCAAGTGCCCAATGCTTGCAGCATCATGTGTGGGGGTGGTCTGTGACATGTGTTGGGACCTTGCCTGTGCCCTGTCAAGTTCAGTCATTTGGGGGTCCATGATTGTTGGCACTGATGCAGAGTCTCAACATAGGAGTGTGAGGCTTAAAATGAACTGCCTTGCAGCATGCATGACCGATGTTGTGGCCTCAGACATGATGTGCATGAGGGGGAGATATGCATAGTGCGGGGACGGTTGCTCCTGTTGCAGTCAGATCTATCCAGGACCATGGAGCAGTGTGGCCACTACAGTCCCCTGAGACACCTTTTCCTAGGAATCATGTGTGTCATCCAACACTGTGGACATTCTCTGTGTCTCCAGCATAGGTTGGCCTCTGTGGCATTGTACCCTGGCCTCATTTGTATTTACGTAAAGAGTGCTACATGTGTACACTGTACAGGGTGACCCAATGTGGCTTGTGCATCCTCACACTGGCCAGTGTCTGTGTGTCTGTGTACAACTATCTGATGATGGTTGTTTGTCAATAATATGTGTGGTCAGCCCCACGAGGGGTAGTTAGAGTGCTATTAGGATTTAATGGTATTGACCCAGTCATGTTGTGCAGGGTTTAATGTTTGTGCTTTGCAGCATGTGTCAAAAGTTAAAAGACATGGTTCCTGCTCATCCATTTTTGGCAACGGTGTGTGGTCCAGATGCTGTGCTAGACTGTCCACAGACACTAGCTTCTCTGTATAATTCGATATCAAGTTCTTTGCTGTTGTGTCATGCTCTCCATTGTTTCAAAGTGGCATGGTGAGTCAACCAACTGTGTAGTGCAGGGCCTACATATGTGCGTAGTATTGTAGATGTTACTCATGATGCTTTTCATGCTATGCACTGTGACCTATGTAGTTTGGACTCATGTGTCATATGTATACAGGTGTCTGATTATTTCCTGTCTCTTCACCTTGCCCACAGCATCGTCGGGGGACCCCGAGGGAGACACCGGCACGGACGTGGAGGAGGGATCCAGCACCGGTGCCACCAGTGCTGGGGAGTTTGGCGCAGCAAGTGGCACGGAGGGCGAGGGGAGTCAGGCGAAGGACCTGTCCAGTCCCTACACCGACTATGACGCTGACGGGTCCAAGGCTGAGCTCCCAGAGGGGGCGGAGGCTGCTCCCACAGCTGAAAGCAGCAGTACATCTCTCGCCGTGCCCTCCATTCCCATCACCGCCCTCCCACTTGCTCGGGTCCCTTCTGTCCGTGCTAGGCGACCACATGTCTCCTTCGTGCCAGACACCGCACCCCCTGCCCCTGTCTCCCCTGCTGCCGTCAATGCCGAGTCTGTGGACATCCTGCGGCAGTTGCAGGTTGGTCAGACATCGCTGCTTAATGTCCTCCATGGCCACACCAGATTGCTGACACAGATGGTGTCGTACATGGAGGGCATGTCAGCAGCGATGTCTGACCAACGGATGTTGCTGAGGTCCATGGACTCGTCACTGACGGCAGCAGTGGGTCTCCTGCAGCGCTCCGTCCCCCCCTACCCCTGCACCATCCACACTTCCCACTCCCATGCCTGTCCCAAGCACACCCAGACATCCCCATGCACGCACCCCACCAGACACAGGCAGCACACCAACAGGGAAGGCCAAGCGCACACCTCCAGTCACGCACACACAGGGGGAAGTAGGCACACCCACTGGGTCGGGGGCAAACGGCAGCCACGCAGCCACAGTGGGAGTCCACAGTCCTCACGACCCACTTCCTCCAAAACCACTCCCCTTAGCTCCCCTGCCCAACAGTCGGGCAAAGAGTCCTTCATGGCCAGTCAATCCCTCAGCCCCAGTGTGACACCACCCCGCAAGCGGTCGAGGAAGTCCTCAGGCAGGGGAGTTGAGTCCCCCCCATCCACAACCTCCCCCAGTAGCACTGCAACCCATCCCTCCAACCCCCCCCCCCTCCTTGGGGCCTGTGGTTCCTTCGGGTGCAGGGGAGATGCTGGGAGACCTTGCAACCGTATGCAGCACCATCCTAACCACCACCTTTGGTGCTGCCCCACCCCCTGTGGTGGAGTCGTCCGTCCCTGCACCCACAACACCTACCCTTGCTCCTCCTGTCCCTGCGGTGCCTGGTCCTTCCCCCCCACATGATGCCCCCCCCCCCGTGGATGAAAAGGAACTCTGAACTGTGCAGGCAAGCTAGGGGAGACGCGTCCCAATGTGTCCCCCCCCGTAATTCGCATATGGACTGGCCTATGGGCCTTCTATATAGTGTACATTTCAAATCCAATCTTTTTTTATGCTAAATAAAGCATTTTGTTTTTCATTTGCACACGAATGCTTTTCTGGTATTGCTGTTGGTGCTGCTGCTCCCTGAGTTGGGGTGGTGATAATGTGTTAGGTGTCTGGGAAATGTTGTAGTGTGCTGCTCATGGGGAGGACCCTGGTATCTGCGTGCCATCACAAGGTCTCTGCAAATAATCTTTGGTCATGTAAGCTCTTACTGTATGGTGACATTGTCCCAAGGAGTGTTCCTTCCTCTGTGGCACCTGACTTCTTCCCTGCAGGGTGTTTCCCAATTGTTGTGCTGACCTGTGTCTACTTTTCCTTGCTGTGTGAGGGATCCCTTCAACTTTGCCCATGCCTGCTCAGCAATGTCTCCGCCTGCATCGTCTGTGCCATCCTTGGTAGTCACTGTACTTGTGTATGGAGTATGTTGCCATGGCTTAAGGTGGACATGGTCCCTTTTCCGCACTATGCATGTGTGTACTCCCAGCCTAGCACACATGTGTTATTTGTTCTGCAGGGTATTTGGGCACCTGTCTGACAATTGTGGGAATTGTATCTGTGGGTACTCCACCCTTTTCCCTCCATGGGAGGCAACAACTTGTTGGCAGCCCCAGCACCTGTACATTCCTATCAGTCCTGGAATGTGGGTGACCGTGTGTGTTCCCTTAGACTCTCTTAGTTGAGTGGGGTTTAACATGAGGATACAGTCTTGTTGCATGATCTCAGTGTGTGTATTGTGCTGCCACCGCCAGGGGTGGGTATGCATGTGTAATTTGTCATCACACCCACATGTGGTGTGTCATGCAGTGGGGAAGGACATCCATCCTCATGGGATTGGGACACTGCTGTCAGTGATGTGTTGTCATGGCACTATCAACATAGTCGCACATTGTGGATGCCTTCATGCACCCATGGAGTTTTGCTAATGGGAGGATGATGTACACACCCCCATGTCTCTGTCCACCTGGGAGGCCTCTGCACCCACCCCTCATTTGTCTGGGCACTGCTGGGAGTCCTCTGCACCCACCCCTCATATGTCTGGGCACTGCTGGGGGTCCTCTGCACCCACCCCTCATATGTCTGGGCACTGCTGGGGGTCCTCTGCACCCACCCCTCATATGTCTGGGCACTGCTGAGAGTGATAGGCACCAACCCCTCATATGTCTGGGCACTGCTGAGAGTGATAGGCACCCACCCCTCATATGTCTGGGCACTGCTGGGAGTGATAGGCACCCACCCCTCATATGTCTGGGCACTGCTGGGGGTCCTCTGCACCCACCCCTCACATGTCTGGGCACTGCTGGGAGTGATAGGCACCCGCCCCTCATATGTCTGGGCACTGCTGGTGGTCCTCTGCACCCACCCCTCATATGTCTGGGCACTGCTGGGAGTGATAGGCACCCACCCCTCATATGTCTGGGCACTGCTGAGAGTGATAGGTACCCACCCCTCATATGTCTGGGCACTGCTGGGAGTCCTCTGCACCCACCCCTCATATGTCTGGGCACTGCTGGGAGTGATAGGCACCCACCCCTCATATGTCTGGGCACTGCTGGGAGTGATAGGCACCCACCCCTATGTCTCTGTCCACTGATGTGGATCGTAGCACAACAACACGCTCTTCAGGCCTGGGTAAGGGCCGTACCCCCAATGTTGGGGTGACGTAGGGGTACGGCCCGTACCCAGGCCTTAAGAGCATGGGTACGGACCGTACCACGCCTACCCCTACGTCACCCCAACAATGGTGGTACGGCCCGTACCCACGCTCTTCAGGCCTGGGTACAGGCCATACCACCATTCTTGGGGTGACGTAGGGGTACGCGTGGTGCGACCCGTACCCACGCTCTTCAGGCCTGGGTACGGGCCATACCACCATTGTTGGGGTGACGTAGGGGTACGGCCCGTACCCAGGCCTTCAGAGCGTGGGTACGGTCGCACCACGCGTACCCCTGTGTCACCCCAAGAATGGTGGTACGGCCCGTAACCAGGCCTGAAGAGCGTGGGTACGGGCCGTACCACCATTGTTGGGGTGCCGTAGGGGTACGGCCCGTACCCAGGCCTACAGAACTTGGGTACGGGCCGTACCACCATTGTTGGGGTGACGTAGGGGTAGGCGTGGTACGACCCGTACCCACGCTCTTAAGGCCTGGGTACGGGCAGTACCCCCAATGTTGGGGTGACGTAGGGGTAGGCGTGGTACAACCTGTACCCACGCTCTTAAGGCGTGGGTACGGTGCGTACCACAATTGTTGTGGTGACGGGACGCGTCCACGTCCACTTCCGTTGTGGCGGGACGCAGGCCTTGGTGGACACGCCCCCCCCCCCGGAGTGACCAGTCCCTGGAGGTACGGTATATACAGGGCATGTATACATTTTGCTTTGGGTGGGGGTTATGTTTCCTGCCCCTGCCCCCCACCTTTGCCCCTGGGTGTTGTTCTGACCTTCTGCGGCGTCTGCGTCGGTTCCTGTGCACCAGATCGTAGGCTATTAGGGCCGGGATGACACGTAGGATGGTCCATGGCTGTCCGTCGCGTACAGGTGCTCCTTCCTCGCGTCCTCCTCAATTTCCCGGCAGTTTTTGGCTCTCGTAAAAAATGCTACGTGCGGAGTGACGCAGGCACGAATCGTACTTGCTGGTTCGTAAAACGCTGCCTGACTCCATCCGGATGTCACGTACGCGGTGTCCCGGATCTGAATTGTGGGTATATTTTAGCCGGTCGGTGTTTTGTACGATTCGTACGGAAATGGTATTTCTGTACGAATCGTACTTGCGGGTTTGTAAGGTGGTTTTCCCGGGTACGAGTCGGACGGAGAAAACGCTCCGTACGACGGTTCGTACCCAGGTTTTACAGGATCGGAATCGGCACCAAAATGTATTGATTATTTATAGAAGTTATTGATTTTTTAAAATTTGAAATTTATGTTTTTAGTTCCGTAGCGGGTTGTGGGTTTATGGGATATAGGTCTCAGTACCTCGCACAGGTGCATCTCCACAAGCTCGTAGCTCAATGGCTCAAGGGAGCCTTTTCAAACAGAAAGGGCTGGGAGCACACTGCTTAACCTCCCAGCACAGTTCACCCCTTAGCATTATGGTAAATGCAGTTCATGGTACAGGCTTACCTAAATATTTACTGGCGTATTCCACCAAAGTTGGTGCAGGTTAGTGCTGTAAATCTCTAGACACGTGTTTCTGGATATTATCCGTCATCAGTAGAGATAAAAACGAATTTAATCTGGGGTTGCTGAGCAGGCTGCCACAATCCTTTCAGGTCTCAGTACCTCTCACAGGTGCACAGGTGCATCTCCACAAGCTCGCCAGCTCAATGGCTCAAGGGAGTCTTTTCAAACAGAAAGGGTTGGGAGCACACTGCTTCACCTCCCATCACAGTTTGCCCCTTAGCATTATGGTAAATGCAGTTCATGTTACATGCTTACTTGAATATTTACTGGAGTATTCCACCAAAGTTGGTGCAGGTTAGTGCTGTAAATTTCTAGACATGTGTTTCTGGATATCAGTAAATATTCAAGTAAACATGTTGTCATAACATGAGTGCTAAGCAGTAGCCGCTGCTACCGATCGGTGGGGGTAGGGCAAGGAAGGCGGCGGAGGAATGCGAAAAAAACACTTACCTGGCTACGGCCGTACTCCGCCTCTCCTCTGTCCTCTTCATCTTCTTCCTGTCTTAGGTCCTGGCATCATGAAGCACCCGGGCTCCCAGGATCCCCTAAGCCAATCACGATGCTGCTGTCACCATGACAGCAGTGTAGTGATTGGTCTGAGCACTGTGGTTCGGCAGTCATACGGGGACTGGGAGTCTGTGCATGTTCCCCACCATGCTGTTCATTACAGTCTGGTGGGGAACATGCAAAATGTGCATGATGGTTTGGCCGGCCCAAGACGGCGGGCCAAACCATCATGAGCACTTAGAGAGTGCCACCACTCCTCCCCCCTACTTCGGCCAGCCTCGCCCGCATGAAAATGAGCCACTGAAGTAGGAAAAATAAAATGATAATATTGTTGTGTTATTATCATTTTATTTTTCCTATTGAACAGTGGGGTGACGCTCCTCCGCCTTAGCGGAGGAGCCGCCGCTGGGGCAAAGCTATTGGCTTTGCAAATGTTTGTTTGTTCAGCATTGTTTAAAAAAAGTAAAATACAAAATTTTAAATATTGAAGGAACAGCAAATACTGACTTAAATTGTCTTTAAATTAACATGACATTCAATATTTCACACAGGAAACTCTGAATCAAATGCTCCAGACATGACATTTACAAAACAGTCAACAAACAATAAGCTACATCCTGTCCCAAAGCCCACTCTAATTAGTGGTATTGTCCGCAATAGGTCTTCAACATAAGGCAGCTAAAATCTGTCTGTGGGAGAGACTTGAAACACAGAGGGGCCTATTCAAAAACACCATTGTGTAGTACATTTAGTGTGACTACAATAGTACAACTGACATACTGCAAAATTCGGTTCACAAACCAATGGGTGTAAATCTCCACTTCCACCTCTCCTATCTTTTCTATTGGTAGACACACCCCGAATATATGCATTCTTGGCTTGGTATTTAGGGCTGTGGGCATTGAGTCTAGTCTGCTATCTTTTTGTCATTTGTGTCTCGTTGTGAGCCAAGAATAAAAGACAAAATAGTGACCTCTTATGTAAAAGGAAGAGAGTGAGAAACAGAGATACCCATCTGGTGGCTACATTTCAGAATGTGCTACCTGAAATCAATACTGGCTTCCCTGCTTTTCCAAATTGTGTGATCCTAGGCAAATATTTTATTTCACAAAGCCTCTATTTTCTTTATTATCACATATGAGCACATAAGTCCAGAATGTGTTTCAAATAATTGATTTACTATAGTCTTCGTCCGGCCATTAGATGCACTCTCCAGCGTTAAAGACCCGAGCCAAAGGACGAAATACATGTCAAATATTTTCATTGCTCAGCTCATGCATGGACTCTTGGAGTCAAGCCAGACCCCAGGTTCAACTCTAGCTGAGCGTTGCTTCTGCACGCACCTCTATTTATGACTCGAGCTTAGTACATAGGGATGACAGTCACTTGATAAAAAGATTTGTAAAAGGTGAGGACTTGAACCTCATAGCCCTACTCACAAACACTGATTGAACAACTCAATCAATTATTAGATTTATAGAGCGCTATAGTCACCCGTGAGGGTATCCAGGCGCTGACAGGGTCCAGTTGATTAGCTGAATAGCCAGGTCTTCGGGGACTTTGGGAACTCTGGAAATGATGGGGAGGTGCGAAGATGGAAGGGTAGCTCAATTCATATCTTCTCTGCTAAGCAGGAGAAAGAGCGACCTCCGCATCTGCTACGTTGGATGCAGGGGGTGAGGGTTAGAGAAAGGGATGCAGAGTGGAGATGTCGGGTGGGCTGATGGAAGCTCAGGCGGTGGTTCAAGTAGTCCGGTCCGTAGTTGTGCAGGGCCTTGTATGCATGGGTCAGGAGTTTGAAATAGCATATTTTCTGTACCGGGAGCCAGTGAAGTTCCCTGAGGTAGAGGGTGATGTGGCTTCATCTAGGGAGATCCAGGACAAGTCTGGCTGCAGCATTCTGTATAGTCTTTAGTCGTTGGGGGGAGTGAGGTGCGATACTGCGTAGAGAGCGTTGCCGTAATCCAGTCAGCTGGAGACGAGGGCCTGGGTGATGGTGCGTCTGGAGCTTTGAGGTAGCCATTTGTATATCTAACGTGTCATGCAGAGGATGAAGAAGTAGGAGGAGGAGACCAAGTTGACCTGACTTGTTATGGCTAGCGTGTTGTCCAGAATGATGCCTAGGTTCTTTGCATGGTCATTGGGAGTAGGAGTAGGTCCGAGTTCTGAGCGCCACCAGGATGCTTCCCATGGGGAGCTTTTGTTTCTGAAAATCAGTACCTCTGTCTTGTCCGTGTTGAGCTTCAGGAAGTTTCCCTTCATCCACTGGGCGATGTCTGTTATGCAGTTGAGCAAGTTGGTCTTGGTGAAGGTGGTGTCTTCAGAAAGGGAGAGGACGAGTTGTGGCTCATCGGTATAGAATATGATGTTGAGTCCATAGGTTTTGGCAATGCTGGCCAGAGGTGCAATATAAGTGTTGAAGAGTGTGGCTGAGTGAGGATTTTTGGGGTACTCCACAGATTATTTCCTTGGGTTCAGAGGTGAAGGAGGGAATGTTGTTTGCTGCAGCTGAGGGGCTGGAGAGTTCTTGGACGATGTTGAAGAGTTCTTTGCTGTTATTGGAGCTTGATTCGATGTGTGAAGCTAAGACATTTTTCTTTGATTCTCTCAAATGTCTGTGGTAGACATTGAGGGCTGTCTTGTAGGCAATCTTATTGGTCATGTCCTAGCGGTGCGCCATCTCCTTTCCAGTTGTATACAACATCGTTTAGCAGTTCTGAGGTATTCAGTGTACCAGCTAGCCTGCTTAGTGGACCTTTTGTGGGTTTTGTTGCCGATAGGAACTACACTGTCACTGCAGTTGGTGATCCAATTGTTGAAGTTCCTGCCATTCTGGACTAGGTTGTTGGAGGAGATGGAGTGGGCGGGGATGAAGGCGTTGATCCATGTGCCCTTTGAGACTTTGCTCCAGCTGCAGTAGGAGCTCTGCCAACAAGGCTTTTGTTGCAGAGACAAAAAAGTGTGTTCCAGTGAAATTACATTTAAATAAGTGATCCCAGGGCTGGGACTCTAGGCATGATAGGCCATTGTGTTGTACATAACTTTAGTCACAAGTTCCCAAGGAGAACTACCAGGCCCAGTTACAACAGGCAGGGGTGTTACTTTAGCAGGGGCAATCGCTCTGGGTAGCATTCCAAACCATCTTTTTCCTTCCACTGTGCTACTCTTTACAGAGGCCTACCTAATGCAAATCAGTAGTGACTCTGTTCCTCTTGAAAAAAAGTCCATCCCAGATCTTGGTCATCTCACCCACCCACTCTTTTTTTAGTTGGAAAATTTGAGATTCACACTCCTGTGTAAGATTTGTTTTGAACATCAGCGGTATCAGGATTTTTCAAAATATCATTTTGGGTACTGGAAGAGTTTGCACTGAGTAAGTAACACACATTGCGGAAACTTGGGATATAAAATTGCTTTGAAGGGTGTAGATATAAAATTGTAATTCGAAAGTGTTGTTTTTCATAATCCTAATTCCAAATTTCAGCTTCTAACTGTTTTGCTCCAGCAGATTTGCTGATAGTACAAAGAAGGTTTTATATTTTTTGAAGAAAAATATATAATTGATTCTGGAATGTACAATAGTAACGAGCTAATGCAATTCAATGTAAATAAAAGTACTACCATAATAACTGTTGATGGGGAATAAGAGTTCCTAAATAACCAAGGATGGGGGGGCGGAGTTCGCCTGAGCGCAAGATGGCCGCGTCTTGGTCGCGCTCCCCAAGCCATAATTAATATCCTTAAGGAATCCTTAACCCAGACCAACAATTGACTCGAAAAGAGGCTTAAGATGTGAAGCCCAGTCGAAATGCAATTGATCGACACTCTTTACATCTCAAACAGATGCCCAAAGATGAGCAGAGGTGACGAGGAAGCGAGCGGCCTGCTGGGCCTAGGGTCCACGACCTGCAGCAGGATTGGCGGAGTAGCGGCTGGCGATACCAACGGTGCCAGACGGAGTTCCAGTCTACTGGTGAGAGAGGCGGTCCTCGCTCGACTGCCTGGCGTGCCTGGTCTGCCGTCGCCCGCTTTCACTAAATCTTTGTGGGAGCTGTGGAGTACGGCCTAGCAGGCGTGCTGCCGGTTGGGTTATGGGGCTGAGACGAGCCTTTGCTACACGGCTGCTGTCTAGTGGCCAGGAAAACGCTGGTCGGACTCATTCACCTGCCTGTGGGCACGAAGGTCGTCACTCACCTGCCCCGGTAGAGCTTTTACAAGTGGTGGGACGAGACCTCCGCAGATCCTGGGGGCTCCGTGAGGACCTGAACACAGTCAAGGTGAGAGGGGATGAGCTCCTGACTGGCCATCCTCCCTGACCTGTCACCACCCTGCCCTCCATATAGAGCGGTGACCACGACGGCGTGCAGCCTGATGACAGCATAGAACTTGCACTCCCTGCGCCGAAGAGTGCCCTGCGCTCGAATACGGCCTCCTGGAATCAGGGGATGTGCTACCTGGGCCTGCCTCCCCCTCATTCACATTTTAGCGCTCGCTCACCTGAATTGGCTGGACTCGGCCAGCTGCCAACCAGAAGTGTGCGGTGGGTCTGGCCATATATTCACACCTGTTGAGGCCTAATTCTTCTGCTGCGCTGACTGCAAACTGCTGGGGCAGAGTGACCATGGTCCTAGGTGGCAGGCGAAGGGCGACTGGGGACAGGAGGCCACATACACATCAGCACAGTTTGAACTGGATGCCTACAGCAGTGGCTGACTAGTCCTGCAACCTATCTGAGACACTGAATCTAGAACAGTACTGATACCTGGCCAGCAGAGGTGCCACAAGTTTGCACCACGAACATACAGGGGCCACACTTGTACGGAACACCCCTATATCCTCACGGGCAGGTTGGTCATTCACCAATGTTTAGTGGTGGGTGCATGCAGTTAGGCCTTAACACGGTGTTTGTGTTGACAGCAAGTGCCTGCTACTAACTCTTCCGCTGCAATTGGGAGCCCTGCGCGGAGCGCCCGGGGATTAACAGCTTGAACTCAGCAATTCATATTAGAAGCTGCCCCTGTGTTTCAGCTGCAGTGCGGGCTGATGTCCCCAACACTGCTAGACTCGGTGGTACTAAGATACTTTGAAGACACGGATATTGAGTAACACCATGGTTGGGCCCTGCATCTCCTGCGGAAATGGGTAAGGCTGATAAGACACAATCTAAGCCTCAGTTTGAGCAGCGCCAAATCCTGTCTGCAATGCAGAAAAGTCTGTCCACCATAGATGGCAAAAATTGATTTATTAGCTTATCGTATGGACTGCATTTCGGAGAGAATTGATAAGCATGCCGAACGATTAAACATGGCGGAATGCCTCGTGATGGAGATCGAAGAGTCTTACACGGAGACAGGCATGGCTCAAAAGAAGATGGCGAAGATCTTCGCTGCCCTGCAGGACAGGGCAGAAGACTTGGAAGCCAGGTCAAGAAGAAGTAACATCTGCATCATTGGTCTCCCAGAAACTTCCTCCACGGGCAACATGGAATTGTTTGTGGAAAAACTACTGGTATCACTGCTAGGCTGAGATGTCTTCTCCCTCATGTTTGTAGTTGAGCAAGCTCATCGGTCACTGGGCCCTAGACCGGTGCTGAGTGCTGCGCCTCGCCAGATCATTGCTAAGCTATTGAATTATAGAGACAGAGATGCCGCACTGAGGCAGGCCAGAGAGAAGGGAGAGCTGCAGTTCGAGGGCTCCTCGATTTCGTTGTTTCTGGACTTCACTTCTAAGGTGCAGGCCAGGTGTCAATTCGCCCCTCTGAAACGCAAGCTCCGTGACTACAACCTTGAATATGCAATGCTCTATCCCGCCAGGCTGAGGGTGAATTTCAGTGGCAAGTCAAGGATTTTCTTTGACCCCAGGTCCTTGGAGGCGGCCCTCAAGGACTACGCTAAGCTAGACAGGAGGAGCGGCGAAACGGAGAAACTTTCTGAGGCTGCTGGAGGCAGCATGGAGGAGCAAGACTAATACTGTGTTATGCATAATTTCTGGTGAGTCCTTTCAAGTGGTAGGTGATGTGAGTCCTTAACATACATGCTGCCATACTGAAAGGATTTGGTCTCCGACCCCTGGGAGAGCACGGGGACATTACAAATCGAACATAAAGTACTGCATTTGATAGACGCTGTCATATCCATTGTGACTTTGTAATTGATGAGTTCTCCTATTGTCCAGTTAAAAGTTTTTATGGGCTTCACATGGGTGGGTGCAGAGGGTCTTGATACTAGTATAATAACTCATTGTACTCTACACTCTCTGGGTGTATATTCTAAGTTTTCATGGCATTTTTAGACCTCTACTACGTAGAGATACTAGGCGGCACTGTGGTAACATCCGCCCCTATGTGTCACTCACTCTATGGCACCATTCCAGTTAAGTTTTGAAAGGGGGGTAGGGGGCTTTTTGACCATGATAAGTTGGGGATTGCATGGCATGGGAGGAGGGAGGGGGATTTTGGGGTCTATTATTTTGGACACAGAGTGTATTGTACGTTTACTTATCACATCAAAAGCGTTTACCTACTGATATATCCAAAGGAGAGTAAAACAGTCATAATAAGGGTCTATACAGAAATGTTATCCAGTTGTAGCTCTGAACCAGGATAGCAAGGTGCGATTTCTAACAAGGAACGTTAGGGGACTCAATGATTTTAGAAAGCTACATAAGGTGCTAACGTACCTCACCAGGCACAGCGTAGATGTCGCTATCTTACAGGAGACACATTTGCACCTAGACAGCAAATTACTTACTCCCAAAAGATTACATGGTCCATTCCATGATGCTGGATTTTGCACACACGCAAGAGGAGTTCTAACCTGGGTTAACCCAAAATCGGGTATCACATTAGAGGCCATTGACACTGATACGGGGGTAGGTATGCGATCTCTAGGCGTAAGGCTCGAGGACTGGATATATCTACGGCCCCAACTTTGACAATCCACAATTCTACAGAGAGCTCCTGGGACGTATACAGGGGGCTCCTTACTCCGGCAACTTTGGGGTGGAGATTTCAATTGTATACTTTACCTGACGTTGGATCGCTCTGGTTGTCCCTCCAGATGGCCGTCAGTGGCCGCAAAATCTATCATAGACGGTATTACTCAATGAGCCATGGTAGATATATGGTGCACATGTTCTCCAGGTGTGGGGGGCTTCACTCACTATCCGGATCCTTATAATTTACACACAAGAATAGATTATTAGTTCTCCTCTAGAACCCTGTGCATGCATTTTCTATATTGTGGAGTTCACTCTCGCTCGTACTCAGATCATGCTCCTATACAGCTGGATATAGAATGCCCGCAGAAAAGAACAGCTCCATTCATCTGGCGATTTCCACCATATTCACTATTAGATAATGTTTTTGAGTCCGAAATCACGGAAGCCATAGAATTTTTCTTCAATATCAACATAGGATCGGTCAGTCGATTTGCTACGGTTTGGGAAACCTTTAAAGTTTATGTACAAGGGATTGCCATCTCTAAACACTCGGGAGCCATCCTCTTCCTCAGAGAAAGGCTGAAATTACTTGAGGGTAGACTGGCTGAGCTCGAGAGTGTAGCTAGAGCAGGGGGCGATGATCATACTACAGAGGAGCTGAGGGAGACACACGAAGAATACCATGAAATTGCAGATAACAAGATCAAACATATGGGAAAATATGCTGTTGCCAAAACATAATGCAAAGGCGAGCGCCCCGGTGCAACCTTGGCCTCACCGGCACGCAGCAGAAGGGAGGTGGCTCAGATTACAGAATTATATACTGAATCTGGTGAGGTATTGAAATGGCCCACCTCTATAGCAGATAGATTTAGTCAGTGTTATTCGGAACTGTACCGCACCAGAACATCGGACGATGCCGCAGCCATTCTAAGCTATATTGAGCATATTAAATTACCATGGCTGGCAGACGATTGGGAAGTTCTCACTGCGTTGAAGATAATGCGCTCTGGTAGCGCACCAGGGCTAGATGGTATAACTGTTGCATTTTACAAAGAATTCAAGGAACTCCTGGTCCCACAACTAATCACTCTGTTTATGGAAATGGGTGAGACTGGCGAGATGCCTTTGTCTATGTGAGAGGCATTGACAGCTACTCTGCTTAAACCAGGCAAACTGCCTAACGAATGCTCCTCATATAGACCGTTGTCCCTACTTAATGTTGATACCAAGCTTTTTGCCAGAATGCTTGCCTTTGGTGCCCAAGTTGGTTGGAGCGGAGCAGGCAGGATTTGTTCTGTGCGAAATCTGACATATAACCTACAAACTGTATTTGGTACCCTTCAACATACAAAGCCAGATATCAAGGCTGCAGCAGTCTTCCTTGATGCAGAGTAGGCCTTTGACACTCTCGAATGAGCCTTCATGTCCACTATTTTGAGAAGAATGGGTGTTGGGGAGGTCTTCTTACAACTCGTAGGAGTGCTATATAATTCCCCTTCTGCCAGGATCAGGGTGGGAAACTTGGTGACTGTGCCGATCAAGATTACCAGAGGCACCCAGCCTCTCTTATAGTCAATTGTAGCAGAGCCGCTGGCGTATGCACTTAGGGAATACCACGGGCATAGAGGGATCCATTTCCCGGGCTATAACCTAATTGTTTCCACATATGCAGACGATACACTCTAATACATTAGAGACCCAGAAGCCAAATTATCCCCAGTGCTAAGAGAAGTGGTGTGATACGGGGAGTTTTCGGGCCTTAAGATAAATTGGAATAAGTACACAATATTTCCACTCACTCCAGCTATGGAGCCTATTGAGCTAGACTTCCCCCTCTCATGGTCCACAGACTCAGTTTGTTATCTTGGTATACAGGTCCACACAAACCCTGAGATGGTTTTTCAAGGGTATTAAGGCAGGGCAATTACCAAGCTGGAGAAGGAGGTAGAACGCTGGATTTGCTTGCCCCTGTCGCTATTAGGCTGAATCTCTCTGATGAAGATGGTGGTATTTCCTAGATTCCTTTTCCTGTTCCTCAATATTCCGATGGTTCTCCCCATGCATTTCTTCAAGCAAGTTACATCTAATCTGGTGAGGCTGGCCTGGTAAGCAATCCAGAACTGAGTGGAATATTCTCACTCTCCCTTATACCATGGGGGGATTGGGAGCTCCTGATCTAGAACTCTATTACAGAGTTGTGCAGTGTTCACACGCTCACTATTGGGTTCACCAGAATACAGCTCTCCCACACGTACAAATCAAAAAAGTGGCGGCTGCCCCTGACCCCCTAGTGGTGTCATTGTTTCGCAATCCATCTAGAAGCGCTGGGATCTTAGACACGATCAATGCTACAGTGCATGTGTGGCATTATCTGCTGAAAAGGCAGGCGTGAGCTATCTTGTATTCCCCCTTGACACCTCTGGAATGGTGTCAATGGTTGCCAACCTGCAGGGAAAAAGAGGTAGTGAGGACAATGGGTACAATCAATATAACCACAATTGGGGATCTATTTACGGCTGGCACAGCTCATAATTCGACCGAAGTAGAAGCAGAGGGTCATACTACTTACCCGCTGACGAGGTTTCAATTCTTCAGAGTGCGACATTTCCTTCATGGGTTGCTCAGTGAGGACACACCTGAGTTTGCCCCCCTATCTCACATACTATGCGCAGACTCTCCTAATAAGACAGTATCTATCATTTATGGTTTAGTACAAGATGAACGCAAAAACACCCACACTAAGGCTATACTGGAGTGGCAGAGTGACCTAGACACGTTCCTTGATGATACCACATGGCGGTATTGCTGTGAATCCACGAGGCGCATTTCCCTCAATGGTAGACACAGACTTATACAATTCAAATTCCTAAATAGAACTTACTACACCCCAGCCCGACTACATAGATATGACCTTAGAGACACCGCTGAGTGTGAAAGATGCAACCCTGACCCAGTGGGATTCATGCACCGAGCCTGGTCATTCCCAGTCATAGCTAACTTCTGGAGACTGATTTTCCTGAAGTTAAGCAACATCATAGGCACCCCCTCCCTATTAACCCATTACTGGCACTCTTGGGACATTCTATACTGCTGCAGAAGGATTTGAGTAAATTAGTGGATATGGGTTTGCTCATGGCGAAGCGCAGAGTGGCAATGAGAGGGCTAGGGGCCCGGCCCCACAATTGCTGAGTGGTCTAAGGACATGTTATACTGCAATACACAGTCAGAAGTATACAGTGAGCTGTTCCGCCCACAGAGTCACCCCAAGAGTTTTTGGAGCCTTTGCCAGAGCTACCTAGCCACAAGAGAGTCAAGTGTGTCAGGGGAAAGAGGACAGAGGGTGACACTGGTTCATGCTATTGATGCCCAGGTGAGGTATACCCGTACCCCTCGTTCGGGAGCGTTTTCCCGTCCCTTACTCGTGAAAGAATGCACAGGACTCTTGGGTTTGGAAAAAAAATAAAGGGGCTTCGGTTTTTAGATTCTTATGCTCAGCAGTTCTCATGCGTCTTTGACAAACTTCCTTTTGTCAGCTCAGAGCAAGGGTAAGGACAAAAAGAAAGAAGAACACAACAGAACGTAGGCTTTGTTCCTTGAATGCCTTTTGGCTCTCACTGGATCCTTCCTGTTTGCTTCGGGTCATATTAGTTGTGGGGTTGATCCGGGTCTGGTCGGGTTCAGTAGTGTAGGTGTCTGTCTCCTCAAGCAGGGAACCGGAAGAAAACAAGAACAGAAGGAGTGTCAGGTCTCTCTCCGTAGATTAGGAAAGAGGGTAGGTATTGTGCTGCTGCCACCGGATCCTCCTTGTGGGGTGTCTAAGTGAGGGAAGGTATCTGTGTACTAGCGTGCCGTGCCCCGTATTCCCTCCCACCAACCCCGAAACCAAAAGGAGCCCAGCACTTGTCTGAACCCACGGCCCTCCTGGGCTGCGGGGAGGGGAGTCGCAGCCTCCACTTTCCCTGCTGGAGTACCGGACTCCAGGGCGCTGCTCCTAGAGCGGTTGTCTTTCTCGGTCTTCTCCTCCAATTGGAACAGGTCCCGCAACTGTAGTGCTCCCTCCTCTTCCGTGGTCTTCGGTACATGGCTTCTCTCCTCGCCTTCTTGGTCCGCGTTGTCCTCCTCTCCGGTTCCTCCTCTGCACGCCTGCTCAGCTCCCGTATCACGCTTTTAGCCCCTCCTGCGGGACTCTCAGTTACCGGCTTCTGAGTTCCGTTCTGAGCAACTAGACCGCACAGTCCATTTCCTGCTCAGATCCCGCCATGTTGGAGGGGTCTGCGTCATCCGGAGCGGGCGGGAAACCATCACATGAGGCCCCGCTGGGGTGAAGCTACAGGATGAAATTGTTTTAAACTTAGCAATGAAAGTAAGATTCATACTACTGTATACTGTTTAAATGCCTGCTGAGACACTTGCTGAGCCTTGCACTGGTTGATCTGCTCTTGGTACAGACGCTTGTAATATGAACTACTCTATACTCTATTCCCTTGTTCTGCTTTGTGTAGATGTAAAATTTGTTTGTTACTTACAATAACCTATAAATAAAATTTACATTTAAAAAAAAAAAAAAAAGACAAGGATGTTACATGTTCTTTGTACAAAATTAAGTTCATGCAA
This sequence comes from Triturus cristatus, assembly GCF_964204655.1. Lineage (NCBI taxonomy): Eukaryota > Metazoa > Chordata > Amphibia > Caudata > Salamandridae > Triturus > Triturus cristatus. The sequence continues at coordinate 1,055,833,551 of NC_140593.1, read as the reverse complement.
AGTAAATCTTAGGGAATCACTGTTGTTGTAATAACAATGGTAGACACTGTACTGCAGTCATGCATGATTGTGGCTTACATGCTCAATACCCCACACAAAAAAAAAAATACTGATAACCTTTCTAGCTCACTGGAGCACAGGTAATGATATTTTAAAAAACATATGCTAAAAGTTGATGTATGGTAATCTCAAGACTTTGTACCAATAAAAGGGTCAAGACTTGTTCCCAGGCTCTATATCATATAGAAAAGTATAATGTCTCACCTGTCTGCTAACAATAAAAAATGGACCATGAATGAGTAAGCCAATAATATTTGAAATGGTTCACTTAGTTTGCTCATTTATTGATATTAATTATACTCTACGAAGATGGAAGTTAAAAAAAAAGATAACATTAATGTAAAATCGATTGCAATTCTGGCAATGTATGATACAAAATCAAAACAGTGTATTCAAAAGGTTAATAAGGTTGTGGGTTTTGCTTCATGAGTGGAGAGAGGGTGGAAATTCTATAACATAGAAGAAGGATTTTCTGGATAATGCTGTTGATAGATCTGTTTTTTATTTTATTTATGTGACCGTTCTGTAAAATTAATCTCAGTTTGAGGATATGTTTGCCTCACTCCAATATCACAATTTCCACAGTTTAGATTAAGCCATGACCCAGTTTTGTCATATACTTTAGAACCCCTCAGTTCCCAATGGTGTGAATTCTTTAGGGTACTTCTAAATATTAAAAATTATTTTTGACATTATAGAAATGGTCAGAGTATTACCTTCAGTTTGCAAATAGAGGTAACTGGTAAATACAGCTGCAGAAGGTTGCTCTTCCGATGGAATTCAAATATAATAATATTAATAATAAAAATAATAGTAATAATAATAATAATAATAATAATACACTTTGCATCCACTTAGAAAGAAAGCTGTCCTCCTGATTTTGTATTATTGCCTATTTGAATGGTGTTTAAATTAATATTTTTATTCTTGTTTTGTAGGACGTATGACGGCACAGTCCCTGTGCTTAGCATCATGGACCCCGTGATTATTAAAACCATAATGGTGAAAGAGTGCTACACTTACTTTACCAATCGCCGAGTAAGTGTAATAAGATTGATAATTATTTCATTGAATCCCTTGGGTCCTTATTCGCCATTCTTTCTATTGATTTCATAATTAATTGAGGTTTATGGGAGACTGACACATACTATAATGTGGTGTGTTTGTCTACTAAACTTACCACTTACTGTGTCAACTAAGGAGCCGATTATGATGGCCATCGTTGTGGGAACGGGACCAACCGACAGGTAGTCGGTGGTCCTGCCCGCCAAATTAGGATCCAACCTCGGTGGAGGCGGTCGGAAACATGTCTATTTGTATTCAGGCTTGTGCTGCGGCCCAGAAAAGGGCCACTGCACAAGCCCCAATGCAAAAAGGCATGTTTCAAATATCCCTGCACCCCGTGGCAGGCACCATGCGGTGCCTGCCCAAGATGCAGAGAAGTTTAGTGGAGCACCACAGTCATTCCGCCAGCCTTTTCACGTCTGAAGAACCAATGTGAAACAGCTGGCGGAACGGTGGATCGTAAACCCCACAGCACTTCCTCCATGGTGGGGAACGCGATCGGACCGACCGCCCGACGTGCTCCTTGACCCATCGGAAGCTGTCGGTCGGTCCATGGGCCAATGCGGTCTGACCGACTGCATGCTAATGCTGTGGTCTGACCGGGGTTAGAGATGTTGGTGGAACCGACACGATTGCATGTCGGTGCCGGTACCACCAATATCATAATCGCCTTTAAGCTTGCTTTGAATCTCTTTGATTCTGGAAACTGAATTTTGGCAGGATTGTCTAAATCCACTCTTCCCCTTTGAAGTCAGTGTTTCATGAAGATCATGACAAGACAACATGCCAATTGACCTAATTCAGGTGGGATGCTTTGATTTTTGAAGCAAAAAATAACTTTATTTTAGCTGCCTTCAGCTTCAAATTGGCTCCGCTGCAATAGCAGTCAATGAGAGAAATACATTCTCCCGATTATGTTTTAAAAGTCTCCCACTTTCCTGTTCTAAAATGTTGGCATCCAGCCCCAGGGTTGTAGGCATAAGGCTGTGTACTGCTATTTGCATGACAATTGCTGCCGGCCAATGGTTGTAGGCGTGAGCTGTGTAAAAGCCTTACTGATCTTATTTAAGAGATTTGTTCCATAAAATGTTGGCATGTATGTACTAGTAGAGGGAGTAGATACATTCAGTCACATCCCAATTGTTCTAAAAGAATTATAGTGGTTATCTTTACCGGCTTGTGTGCAATTTAGGATTACTGTTCACACAGTGCTGAACTTTTAGTAACTCAACATTATTTGATAGATAAACTGACTGTCTCTGATGGGTCCAATATGGTAAGAGTCAGTTACATGCAGTTGTGGATAGAGCTCCCTGCTTCCAAGAGACTTATACCTTCATCCTGCTCTTTAAAAATGTGGCTTTTGTCCTTTCCATTTGGGTTCTGCTCTGTTTAATGCAAGTATCTCCGTATCTCCCTCCCTCTCTCCCTCTCTCTCTCTCTCTCTCTCTCTCTATATATATATATATATATATTATCTACTGGCGGTCGCCAGTAGATAGTTATAGTTAGGACCGTGTTTCCATAGGAAATCTGAAAATTCTATTTTGAATAACTTTGGCGCCGGTTGACGAATCCTCGCGAAATTTTCAAAACTAATGGGGCGCTCCGCTCAGCTCCTACCTTGAAAGTCTCGGGGTGATTCGTCAAGCAGGGGCTGAGAAAAAAGGGGGGTCCCAAAACGCGTTTTGCCCATGCATTTTTCCATAGGACCTTTAGACACAGCTACAGCCCGAACGGCTGAACAGAATTACTTGAAATTTGGCAGAGAGGTAGCCCTCAGGTCAGGGATGTGCCTTTTGAAGGTCTCATGTAAATCTGTTCAGTATTTCCTGAGAAAATAGCATTTAAATCAATATAAATATCTATAGGCGCGCTCCGAGCACGTACCATAAGCTTACCGTAGGCGCACGCCGCCGTGCACGAGCGCGATTCTGATTGGTTGTTAGATCTTAGTAAACATTCGAATCGGTCGAAACCAGGAAGTGTCGGCCGCCATTTTGTCTCTCGCAGTCTGAGGGGGTAAAAAACAAAGGTGGAAAACGTGAAAAGGGGGCAGGGTGGACAGTTCCTGACCCCCTAGCCTTTGGCAGGGGGTCCCAGAAGGACCCCCAAGGGCAAAAATTAATTTAAAATTTTTTGCGAAAAATCGCGGAATGCGCGTAGCGTACACGCACGCGTAAACGGAAAAATTCAGCGAGAAAAATTCCGCGAACTTCGTGTAACTATTCCGCGATTACGCGTACCGTACGCGCACGGCAAAAAAACATTTTCAAAAAAGAAAAAAAAAAAATTGTGAGGTAAGGTTGGCTCTTAAAAGAGCCGTTGGGTTAATACAGGGATAGAGGAAAGAAAGAATGGGAATATTATGAACGTCTACAAACGTGCTGGTCTATCTTATTGTTAATAAGGGAAACACTGGTCTCCCCAAAAACAATAAGACCACAACACGTTGTACACCTCATTGAAACCCTCCGAAATCGAGGGTTAATGTCCAGAGGAGCTGAAGAAGGTGATGCTCCCACCTCAGAGGAAGGGCTCAGCTGAGCTGCCGATGATGTACTCGGATGAGCTTCTGAGGTTGGGCTCCGGTGACTTACTGAAGAGTTTTCTTCAGTATGTCGAGCAAAGGTCCTGGGATGTTTATCCCTAAGGTGTCTCATCATAGAGTGATTTCCAAAGGAATACTTCTTCCTTGGATCTCCTCTAGATAAAACACGCTCACAAAGTCTGCAAGTGACCAATGGAGCATTGACCTTTTTCTGCCCCTCTGGAAAAGTAAAATACTCCCACACAAAAGAATCCTTTTGTTTCCTCCTTCTCTGTCTGATGATGGTGCTGCTAGGCTCACTCTCAGAAGAGGTCTGCTGCTCTGCCATTGTATCTCAATGTCAATTCAGCTCCTTCTCCTAGGGGATCTCAAGCAGTAATGAGGGGAATGGGTGTGGTGTGGGAAGTTTCTGGAACTGAAAGTAGTTTCAACTAATGAAAAGTGTTCTTTGTGGATCACATGACCTACCGTGCGCGCTCCGTAAGCTTACGGTACGCGCTCGTAAACAAGTACGCATGTGCAAACGTGACGCTTACGGAGCGCTTACGGAGCGCGTACGTAGGACGCACTCGCGCATGCGCATTACACGCCCCAGCGTAACCGCGACGTTGCTTCTGCGCAACGCGCATGCGTGTACGCATACGTCACGTACGTATCACATAAGCGCACCGTACTTATGACGTACGGAGCGTGTAGCGTCAGCTTACCGTACGCGCATCGTATCACGTAAGCGCACCGTACTTATGACGTACGGAGCGCGTAGCGTTAGCTTACCGTACGCGCACGGCAAAAAATGCATAAAAAAAAAAAATACAAGTTTCAAGAGTTGTAGAAGATAATAACTGTGATGTACAACTGTATGTAAACATTAATTTTTAAAAAATTAACCATTCCATAATGCAGGATATAGTACATATATTATTTTATACATAGGTTGGATATTATTTTTTACCAAAAATCTCAAAAAAAAATTTGCATTTAAAAAACCGTACAAATTCACTGAAAAAACCATAGGTTTCACACACGTTATAGTTAGGAATTAGCATTTAAAAAACCTTGCAAATTCACTGAAAAAACCATAGGTTTCACACATGTTATAGTTAGCAGGACATTTCACTCGTGAAAAAGCAATGAAATTCCCCCGTTATAGTTAGTGCAGGCAACTATAACTCACGCGACCGCAATCCTCTGCTGATGATGTCAAATATTACATCACTGATGACATATGTGTCTTTCTGAAAAAAAAATATTTGTAATATATGTATAGCTAAAAATTAATGGAAGAAGACATGGGTAAATAAGTGTCTAAATACAGTGATGTAATATTTGACATCATCAGCAGAGGATTGCGGTCGCGTGAGTTATAGTTGCCTGCACTAACTATAACGGGGGAATTTCATTGGTTTTTCAAGAGTGAAATGTCCTGCTAACAATAACATGTGTGTAACCTATGGTTTTTTCAGTGAATATATATATATATATATATATGTGTGTGTGTGTGTGTGTGTGTGTGTGTGTGTGTGTGTGTGTCGTGTGTGTGTGTTTGGCAAATGAACATGGCTCATTAGATAGTTGTTTGTGGAAAAACTTAAGAAGCTCTATGCACAAAAACTATTTTGGAATATATAAAGTAGTACTCCTTTATATCCTCCAAAATGTAATTTACAAACCTGTGGCTGGAGATCTATGCTTCTGGCATACGATGGAATGGTAAATGCAGGAGGGACAGGAGGGAGTAGTTGGAAAATGGGAATAATTACTACAAAACAGGTTTAGTTATGTAAAATTTGACATTGGGGAGGGGCATGCCAAGACAAAACACAGATCCACATAAGAGTAAGAAACTCATAGTTCTAAAACTACTACTGCTGATGAAACTGACTGAAATTTACTCCAGCCAAGCTTTCAAGAACCACAAATTACCAATCACTGATATGGCAACACTCTCACACAATACAAATAAGTGGGGAGCGGTCGCACTCCAACATGTAACCAATGTCAGCAAAAATTATAACATATGGTTTGTTTAGGTGCTAGTGAGTACCACCTCCTGATCCGCTGAGGTGTGAAATATATAGTCAATCAGTAACGCCCTCCTACAGGGAAAGTACGAGCTCACACAAGCACTCTGTATTAGCGATCAATGCGCTTAAAACCTGTAGATCACGTACTCAAAAGATTCCATTGAATGTAGACTTCAGTTGGAAGATTTAATTAATTAATTATCGATATTTCTTCTTCATATTTCAAATAACTTCACAATCATGTTGTAGTCAGAATGTCAAGTAGCATAGACTCCCCAATGCATTTAGGGTCTAGCCCTTCTTCAGGGGCATTTCCTAAAAGAAACAAATACACAAGCTATACCCAAGGAGCTTATGGATGCATCACCAAATTATACAGTTAAATACCAAACCTAAATGAACATCATCAATACTTTGTTATTTAATCACCGTAGCAAACCTTACTGCACTACTTATAGAATAATTAGAAAGTCCATAGTGAAAAAAAGTCGAAAGAAACCTCAATCATTAAAAAACATCGGGTGTTCGTAAGGGCCAAACAAGTGAATACCAGCGTGCACATAGACGTGAACATTAAATAAGACACTCGAGATTGTCACCAAACAGTGGTAGAAAGTCGGAAAAAACTATGAAGTTATAAAGAGATACAACACCCGAAAGCGTGTAGTCACAAATGCTCAGAACTACTTCAGTGGACATTCACCCGCCATCGAAGCCCTGAACACTGCCGGTCTGATTAGCATTGCGGTCGTGACCGCAGCGGTGTGATTTTCCGCCCGCCACTTTTCCACCGGTTGCAGTCCGCCCACTTGCCTGGCGTGCGGAGTTGGATCGCTACAATTGTGGCAGATCAGGGCCAAGCACTGCCGGCACGATTATGATGCCGGAGGTATCCAGCTTTCCACCGCGGTGGAACCGCCATGGAAAGGCATGCGGAGAATGTCTCCGGGGGTCCATTGCGGACCCCCAATGTGTTGGGGGGGTGTTTGGGTGCACTGGACATGTCCCTGTACCAGGTGGCAGGCACTCTGCAGTGCCTGCAACACAGTGCAGGGACATGCAGGGCATGCTTGTTTGGACATCGTGGCGGTGCTGCTGGCAGCACCGCCCGCCACAATGTTAACCGCTGCTATCCAACCGCCGCGGTCGGATTTCCACTGCGGAGGATAATAATTGGACCGGGGGTTTTCCCGTGGTCCTAGCGGGTGGTGTTTTCCCGCTACCAGGGCGGTCGGAGTGATTTTCCGACCGCCATGCTAATAAACCCCTTAGTTTTTGCCCCAGGCTTCGCAAAATATTCAGACAAGTCTTCAGGTGGGAGAAGGAGCATCCTCCACTGTTGCTTCAGCAGATGTGGGGAGTGTGAGCCAGGGTGAGGGAGGCAGAGCGTAGGTATGTGGAGGGTTGGTGGAAGTTCAGGCGATGGTTGATGTATGCTGGCCCTTGGTTGGTTGTGGAGAGCCATGAAGGCGTGCATCAGTATCTTGAATTTGAATTGGCATCTTTTTTGGTGGGAGAGCCAGTGGAGGGTCCTGAGCTGGAGGGTGATGTGAGTCTGCTTGGGGGGGTCAAGGATGTACTACCATTTCATTCAATGCCACACAGAGATGGCACAGTTCTGCTCTCTCTCTGAGCTGGTGCACTTTTGTAATTACAGTCCAGGGCCTGCTTTACGGTCAGGATAGTTTTCTGCAGAAAGGGGTACCTTCTTGTACAAAAAATATCCTTGGAGGCATTTTCCTTTTGTTATGGGCAGAAAGGCAGGTGCACTTTTTTGGTGCAAACCCATGTCTGCAACTCTTTATAAATATGGGTTTGCATCAAAATCCATAGGTTGATGCACAGGAACACCCATTCACCACCCATGGATTCAGTCATGGTCGGTGAAGGTAAGTGCGGAGGGGCAGTGGGGTGGGACGGGGCGTGTTGTGAGTCGACAGACAATGACGAGGAAAAATAAAAGAATTCAAAAAACCACTTACCTTGCGCTCATTATGCGGCGACTGTATAGAATGCCTCCATGAGGCAGAGTAATGCAAGGCAGGTGCAACGCACTGCATTGCGCTATTTTTCTTTTTTATAAGCAACACAAATAAATATTCTTATTGCTTTGTGAATACCAAACGAATTGTCCATCAGGTCTGTGTAAAATAAGTAAAGTAAATAAAATCTTTGGTAATCTGAGCCTCTGTGTCCAAAATGCTTGTTACTTGCATAACCAAACCCTATTAAATATATCTCAATAGTTATATTCAGCTATTTTGTAGGGATTTCTAAAATTCAGCATTGTGTTAGAACTTTAGCAAATGACTAATCTTAACCATATTAAATATATACTGGAATTTATATTTTGTTTTCATTTAGAACTTTGGCTTAAATGGACCCCTGGAATCTGCACTCACTATTGCCAAGGATGAACAATGGAAGAGGATTCGTACGGTGCTTTCCCCAACATTCACAAGTGGAAAATTGAAAGAGGTGATTTATTCTCTTTTCCCGACTGCACTTCTATTTTTTTTAAATCCATCCATATTTCATATGACCTCCACAGTGAAAAAATAGAATTTGATTTTTATAACGTTGGCTACCCTCAAATGTCTTTTGAGGCTACACTCAAAAGACATCAAAATAATTTGTATAAAAATACCAGTTTTAGACAGATTTGGATTTTTGTATTAACATTGGTTCAATTTGCCTGGACATCTAAAAGCACTCAGTAGCCCCTCTTCACCAATCGTGACTATGCATTGCAAAACTTCGGGGCTCATTACGATGGCAGAGGGACCGCCACCGCCAGCTGTGCGGTGGAGGACCCTCCGCCATTGGAATGCCAATTTCCCCCGCCACATTAGGATGGCGGGGGAATCATTCCGCAAGCGTGGCGGAGGCAAAGACCACCGCCACACTTCCGCCACAGGCAATCGTTAGGATTGCCTGGCGGAGCGGACAAGACTGGGGAAATGGTGGCGGTGCCTAGCAGACACCGCCCGCCACATTACAATGCTGGAGTCGGCCAGCCTTTTCATGGCGGTAGAACCACCGTGGAAAGGCTGGCGGGGATTGGGTTTTGGGGCCCGTTGCGGGCCCCCCTTGTACTGGGGGAGGTGTTCCTGCACTGGGGGGTACCCATGGTAGCCCCTGTATTTCCCTGCACTGCCTGGCAGGCACCGCATGGTGCCTGCCACGTAGTGCATGGAAATGCACAGTAGTGTTAAACATTGCGTACGGTGCTGCAGCCAGCAGCACCGTCCGAAATATTAAATAGCCGGGATGTGCCGGCCAATAATTGCAGTGGTGGGACCGCTACATGACTGGCGGGCGGGCCCTACCACCGCAACGATGGCGGGCGGACCCATGTCCGCCCGCCATCGTAACGAGGCCCTTGGTTTGGTGTTTTGACTTATTTTGGCAAGCATGTTGTATATTTGCCAAGGGTTTTAAGGAGAAGCAATAGTGTGTCTATACAGAAAGGTATTTAGGAAAACACTGGAAGGAATTTATTCAGAGTTAAATATGTGTGCTTTTGGTGGAATAGTGACTTTCCTTTCAAACAAATTTTAGGAACATCTATCTTTCCCCCTCGCATTAAGTCATTATTGATTATGCACTGATTCGAGATATATTCAATTATGATTATTTATGTGCAGATCCAAGCCCCCAGAAGAAAATTCAAATTGAAAATACAAGATTATGAACTCTGCCATGGTCGCACATCTGTAAGGCCATGTTACTAGTTCCAGGCACCGTGAGTGGTCACTGGGCGGTATCCGTGATGCATACATTGTTTATCATGGGTTTTCCAGGACCACTATACTACAACAGCATGACTGTTTAACCAAGTTACTCCAAATGAACAGTTGACTTTTCCAGGGTAGCTAGTGGCACAGTCAAGGCTTGCTAAGGAATCAGGAGAGGATGTGGAACTCAGATACTGCGTGACACAAGGAATTGCTCTCAATGAACTCAATATCCAGTCACAGCTATCTCACTGGCAACCTATAGGAACCTTTTTACATTTTGGAAATTACAGTAGCTAAAAAAATGAAGTTCATAAAACCAGAAGGTCCTAAGTAAAGGTTCTCCAAATTTTTCTATAGTAGGAGCTCATTATGTTTAATGGTCATCACTACTAGCATGTATTATTTGTGATGTTAGTTTTATCATATTAACCATCACCAGGCAAGATTAAAATGATGGCCACTTCATTAGGATTAACAGCAATGACCATCCCAGTGCATCAGCAGTAAAGCTTTGGAGTTTGTAGTTTTGTTTCTTATTTAGGGCAAACTTGGTCCAAGGGCATAGAGCACTTTTTTTTTTTTTTTTTTATATCTGTTTTTTATTGATTTTACACAACCAATCAAATAAACAACGAAACATGATACAATATCATAAGCATACGTGGCATAATGTCATACAGTCTCAGACAGCATAGTAGAATACACAGTTACGGTGTCGAAGCATCATGTGAGCAATTTTAACCTTAGTAAGTAAATCTCCTGTTGCTAACCAAAGCGAGTGCTGCCAGCTTTCGGTCCCTCATCCCGTGCCCAAGGGCATAGAGCACTTTACATGAGCATAACAGTCTATAACATAAGGTCAGATAATTTTATTAAGGCAAAGAGAAACTTAGGGCCCGATTATGATGCAGTTAGGAAAGCATTCCCACCTAGGGCCCGATTACAATGCGGTTAGGAAGGCCTCCTAACGGCATTAGCTCTTTCTGAATTGGATCGGGAACAGGTCTTTCCAACCGAGGGCCTGATTATGATAAGGGTAGTAACATATGCTCCCATTGAAGTCAATGGGAGTCCAACCAAATCGTGTCTGGAAGCATCCGGATGCATCGTACTCGGCCGGTCAGACTCTCCCGATCCGAGTGGGTCGGAAACCATATCCAAACCAATTCGGTCGGGAAGATTTCCTAAACGCATCATAATCAGACCCTAAGTGATTTACACATGGTCAAATTTTTATAAGGCATCGAATGATTAAGTGAGCTGCTCATGATCACTAGATGTTGAGGCCAACGCCAGGGACAAACGTGGTACAATATTGCTCATGTTTTGAATGTATTTTATTGTCTTATAAAGAAACAAAAAAAATTAATAAAGGAGGAGATACTTTTTACAAAAAACAGGACTTATAGTTTGGTATGAATGTGTGTGAATGGATGTGAAAACAACAGTTTGGAAGACTTAAATACAGACTAACTATTGCAAAGGGGGACATATAATTTTGTCCCAGTTCCAAAGTCGGCAGCTCTGGTTGTTGGGCCACGTCTCCTCTCCGTCTCCTCTCCGAGATTGGTTAATGTGGAATGCGTCTTCAAGAATAATCACATAGCAGCACTGCCACAAGGCAAGAAGGAAATATCAGCAGTGGTAGATCTCCTCAAACCAGGATTAATTATCATGCAACTATCAGCTGTAAATATATTTTAGAAATTCAACAGTTTTGTCTCTCAGCAGCAGATTTTAGGTTTCTGAAAATAAACCCATTCAATGAACTAAATAAAGTTAGTTTCTGAAAAAATACACTTTTTGCCTTAACATACTAGTTTCCTTTTATAATAAACATGTTTTTAACATCAGCTTCTTTCCATCATAAACCTACATGTACAATGACTTCACATAGAAAGCTCTGATTCACATGCTTATGTATTACTTCGTATGGCAAGTATGTCACTAGTTAAGCAAAGTATGCCAATAACGTTTCAATGTAGACACCATTAGGTCAGCAGTGGACACAAAAATGACAAGGATGTCAACAGTTTGTAAACCAGAGCTAAATGGCAGAATCATGACTCTGCTAGGGCTGAACACTACAATGCCAAGGATGAATATGTTACATATAAAAATAGCCAACATGATGCCAAGAGTATCCCCTATTGCTCCAATGGTGGCACAATTAGAGCAGAGAAACTCATATTATGCATATGATTCCAAAAGTGCCAGGAGTGGCCAGTACTCCTATGCCAGGGGTTGCCACGAATAAGCTAATGATGTCCACAATATGCCAAGAATGGCCACATTATTTCATGCCTTTCATTCCTTCAGAACTGGACACCTCAAATGCAAGGAAGATGACAAATATATGACGAATAGCCATTGTTATGTCCGAATTGACCACATTATGGCTAGGAATGTGAGCTATCTAAATGTGCACCATTGGAAGAGATGTGGCCATGACTAGTCCACCAAAGTGTAAATAATTTCAAGCAAAATCTTTAATCCATGAAAAATCTTTATGCAACGGTTGGACACTAACAAGTGGCCACCATTACTACAAGTGAGGATACACCTCTTTAAAAGAACACTTGATTGTGACATTGTATAGCAGTACATAGTCAACTTCTGTTCTCAGAAACCAGCTACCCGCCAATTACCTGGACTGTATCTTTGCCGTTGACCCTGTACATCACTTCTCCTCATTTCATCTATGTTTGTGCAATACAACTACCAGATCCATGCCTACTCAGACATATATAACATACATACAAGGAATGGCCTGTATTGTGGTTTAGATGATCCCCGGATGCCAGATGGACAACCAGATGTCAGGTGCCAGAAAGGGACACATAGAGAATCCACACTCGCTCACACAACTTACACACACACACATATATATCCTGCTATGCCAAGCTGATGGTGTCTGTACAAGTCTCAGCTCCTACTCTGCTATGGCTCTCCTTCACCACTGGGCTGCATCAAATCGAGCTCACACACCTCTATCCTGGCTCCTCCAGTTCTCAACTCAAGCTGATTCAGATATTCCTGGCATTCTTCTTTTCTGGTGCCATGCTTTCATATGTATACACTAACTGAAAGCATGGTGATTGGCTGTGTTGCATTGGTGTAATTCACACTGAGTGTGTGACCTTTGGACCAAATCTTCGCTTTGGCTGTCTACCACTCTAAGAGTCTGAGGCCGAATGGAGCTGTAGCCTACATATTGAAGGAGGAAGCACCATTGAACTCCAGATCTTCTGAAGGAGATACTAGATAACTTGATGAATACACCTGCCTACCTCTTTCTGGGAACAATAAATAACCCTAATCACCATTTTAATGCGTTCATTTTAATCTCCTATTCCAAATTAACACAGGCCTTATGATCAATCTTAGTTTATAGGAAAGAATTTAGGTATTCACAGAAAACTTTATCAATTCTCACATTTACAATAATAATAATAACAACAAATATATTTATTGTATATTAATCATTAAAATCATTAAAATAAAACTCACTTAAGACAATGTACCATTAGCACAGTTCAACACAATTCAAACATCGAATGATTTGAGTCAGGGCTGCCCTTATTGCAGGAAGTAAAATGATAATTAGCCAAGCTCCACGACCCAGCCAAATGTTTATAGTGAACATTCAACTTAATAAGTGTAATATGGTACTATTGCCCTGCTGGGACAGATTTTAGATGTAATCTAAATGCTCAAGAACAAAAAAAATTTAATTTTGTGTAACAGCTACCTGACATGTGCAAGAATGCATTTTTTACTTTGTGGACTCAATTGTGATTGACAATATGTGTATAAATCATATCATTTTACTAACCAATCAGACAGTGCTGGGTCCCTTGCTCAACCCTTAAGAGCTCACGATTTCGAAGCGTAGGTTTTAGAAACCTTTTGCACTCATTCAGGAGTGCAGGTAAGATACATAACAATTGAGATGTTAATTCTGGATTTGCTCCACAAAGTTTGCAGCATCAACATTTAAATTTGATCAGTTTAATGCACTGCTGTCTTAAAGTTAGAGGTAAGTAAACTATGTAAAATTCATTCCTTCCTTTCTTTCTCTCTTTCGTTATTTTTTTTTTGACAGAGAGGAGACAGAAATATGATTCACACAATTGATGAAGAATAGGCTACTCAAAAACAATAAAACGCATCACACTTAGATAGTAGATATCAATGAAATGTTACAATTGGGATTACAGAAATTGTTCCCGCATCTTATCAATTTTGTTACTGGTTCCAATTCTAGCCAAAACAGGCTTTGCCTGAACTGTATATCTTTCCTAACCACTCTGAAAAAAATTTGAAATGTGTTTCCCATTTTTGAATGATCAAACATCTGGCTATTAACATTGAAATATAAATTGTCTTGATCCTCTATTTGATAGACATATTCACTGTGATGTGCATACAAGTAAAGCTATCTTAGGATCTCTTGAAGTACGAGGATTGATTTCAAAATACCGAAACATATCTTCTCAGAATTGTGCAAGCAAAGAACAAGATCATACTGTATGAGGCCAGTTTTCTATTTCTCCAGAAGAGATTCTCAAACACTGGGGGTTAGTACTTTGATGAATCTTGTTTAAAAAAGGAGGCATTTGACAAATCAATCATTTAGCATAGAACTGCACTCTGCAAAAGTTAGCTCCACGCACTATGGAGAAGTTCAGCTCATTGATCTTTTTCCACATGTTGAATGTCATAATAACATGCGTTTCAATTTCCCATTTCTGTATGATTTTTAAAAAGGAACTCCAGGGTTTTTTTTAGGAGTCACCTGATCCTATACTATTATTTTCTATTACATTGAGGGCCAAATCTTCACCCACATTTAAATTATTAAAGTCTATTTTAGACAAAAAATTATGAATACGATTATACAACCACATGACCAGATCTTACGACCTCTTGTGTATGGTTCTATGAGGGAACTAGTCTATGGTTCTATGAAGGAACATGTCTTCTAATCATTGTTTAATATAAAATACGGTAGTTTATAAAAACCACAATCTTGCCATTCGAATACTTTAATTTTGGAGAGAAAATACTGCTCATTCACTATTAACTTCTAACCCAGATGTAGAATTAACATATGCAATAGAAAAATATTTAAAGGTTCATTGCTTTTTAGGAACCATTGTAATAACAAGCTTTTTAAAGTGACTCTGGAAATTTTAACATATTACCAAATCTACTATAGCAGAGTATTTTATACTGGAAGATTTATTTCCCCAAATGGCAGATGGAAACATTCCTTCGATTTTTTAAAAAACATTTGTCTAACATACAAGGAGCACCTTATAACACCTAATAAAAAAATGGTAAAACCACAATTTTGATTGAAGCTCCTTGTCCCATAAATCTTAAAGTGGGGGACATTATCGCTGAAATTTGGACTGAACCTGTTTTTAATAAAAAATGACACAATTTAGGTAATATGAATCTGCTATATCTGAAGAAACATATATCATTACGTAGCATTTGTGATTAGCATTATGTGCTTTCTGAATCAAGAATGACTTTGGAGGAGCAATTAAAATGAACAGTATCTGTCTCTAGCTGATTAATTTATAACTGCCTAATTCTTGAAACATGAAAAACCTTAAGCACATGAATAAAATTGATTCTTTCGAGTTTCAAAAATAGAAACACATTATCTGCATAAAGCTTGTTCTTTGATATATTATGTATTATAGGAACTATGGGGATCATTACAATGGCGGTCGGCTTTTCGTCAGACCGCAATTGCTTCAGTAGTGGGATCGGCTGCCTACGAGGCAGCCTACCCACCTACCGCATTACGATGCAAACGCCACCGCGGCAGTCGCACTGGCCATACTTTACATTGCGACGGGTGCTGCTAGCTGCAGCACTCACTGCAATGGAAATAGGGCACTGTTTACATTTACATGCACTAAGCAGTCACATGGTGCATGGAAATGTAGGGGGCACCGTAGGTGCCCACCAACCCCCAAGAGAATGTGCCCGGGCTGAAGGGAGTCCCGCTATGGGCTTCCAAGTTCCCTTTCTGCCAACATGTTCCTTGCGGGTTAACCGCCATGAACAGGCGGGCGGAAAGAAATATCATGATCCTGCAGGCACCGCCGCAATGCTGGGCAGTGTTGCTGTTCTGACAGGCGTTCGGAAAAGGAACACCCGTTGGAACAATGGCGTTCATTCTTTCTGACCGCCACGCTTACCCAACACTTCCCCCGCCACCATGATATGGCGGGTGGAAAAGCGATGTACGATGGCAGAGGGTCCGCCACCGACCGGCTGTCGGTGGCGGGCCTTCCGCCATTGTAATCAGGCCATATGTTTGTGTCATTTTGAAATGCGGGTTTGAGGATACTATAAAAAAAAGCAAATAAAACAAGTGGCAATGGGCATTCCTATATCACTGTCTGATTCACCTTGAAGGAGCTGATTTCTCCTAATTTTAAAATCATGCTGGCTTGGGAAACTTTATTTTTTATAAGGACATGTGGGCTGGGAAGGAACAACAAATGCACCTATGATCTTTAAGAGTCTTTTCCAGTTCACAAGATCAAAAGGTTTTGTGGTGTCAAGAACCATTACCACAGCTTGAAATTTCTTAAGAAAACAAAATATTTAACAAATCAATTAAATAATTAGTATGAAAATGCAATGCTCTGCAATAAAATAGTTTTATTTATATGGATCAATCAGTCTGCTACTTTATGCTCACCATGCCACCCCAGTTTGGACCTAGCCATATACAAATCAGTCTTGAACCTGTTCCTTGTGGGATGCCCAGACGTGGGTCCCGTGCTCTCCATGCCACTGGAGTCAAGCTTTCCTGGCTGAGGAGGGCTGAAAGCCCGAAACCGGTCTCAGGATGCTTGTTTCCGGTCCAGGGAGGACCTGGCTTGGCAGTTCGGGCTGGACTGGTCTCACAAGGAACAGGTTCAAGACTGATTTGCATATGGCTGGGACCAAACTGGGGTGGTGTGGTGAGCAAAAGAATGATGGATTTAACTCAGATCCTTGTGACTGGGGGTGAATGTTTGCATTGTCCAACATTACGTCCATCAATTGTTTCTTTTGCATATTACTTAAAATCCTCTTAAATGTTTAATACAATTTGATTGGGTACTCATCCTCTGTACTAGCTTTCGTATTTGACATACACTA
Organism: Triturus cristatus; assembly: GCF_964204655.1. NCBI lineage: Eukaryota > Metazoa > Chordata > Amphibia > Caudata > Salamandridae > Triturus > Triturus cristatus. Next base: position 1,055,816,935 of record NC_140593.1, on the reverse strand, counting down.
AATCATCTCCAAAACTTCTTCCTGTTTAGAGGGGGAAGTCAACTAAAATGTTGCCTCGGTATGTAAAGTAGCAATGAGTAATGAAGTGAGAAATAATTCTGAATACTAAGGATCAATAAAAAGATAGTTATTATAAAAAAAATTATAATGATCAAAACGGTCATTTAATTATTTCATTGATTTCAAGAGTTCTGATCTTAGTATGGAGACTTCTGATTTATTTAAAGACATTCCACATAACTTTCTCCCTTGCTGACCAAGGTCGCCATATACCAGAATATTCACTCTCTTCATAACTTCTCTGGAGACACATCCCATCACTCAAATATATTGCATTTAATAATATTATTAGAGAACATGTTTTTCATTTCCCAAATTGCCCTATTTTATGGAGCATTATGTAAAACAATGTTTTCATATAAGCGATGTACCTGAGCTTGCAAATCCAATTTGTATTTTCACATTTTTAGCCTGCCAGCTTGATCATAAGTGGTTATTGGGGCTTTATGAGACCTTTGACGGCACCCTAGATGATAGAAAAAAAAGCAGTCCCTTCATCCCTAACTAAAAATTCTCTTATAAAACTATTTGTCTTTTGTAACCACATTTCAATCCCCTGTAACAATTTATTAAAAATCTGTCTTATGGGCGGATGACATTTCAATGGATAACAAAAGTGTAGTTCTATGGCAAAGTGATCAGAGGATCCACTTGAATAAACATTCTAAAGACTGGGAAGGGACTTATATATTAAAGAAGTGCATGTATATTTCATTTTGTCTGGGAATTTAATTGTCAAGGCATCCAACTGATCATAATCGCTCAAATAGGAGTGAAGAATTATTTGCCAGTTTTGATTTATTTTGCTTTGTCTTTTGACTTGAAGAGCCTGGAGATAGACTCTGAAAAAAAGTTGTATTCCCCCCAAAGATAATTTCCACTTTTTGCAGCATAAACAGTAAGAAAAGATTAATAAAAAGGGAAATATTATTTGAGCATACATATTTACCAAAACTAACTGTTTTGAGGAGCAAATTCAGTTTACCCAAATCAATTGATCTTCACTATCTTCCTGCCAATTTTACAGTTCTAGAGCTCAGGTTTAGGAGAATAAACTGCTTCATCTCAATCTTCGGAATCAGGGCCTGATTTAGAGTTTGGGGGCATGGTACTCCACCACAAATGTGGCGGAGTACCTTGTCTGCCAAACTGATTGTCCACCTGTTGTATTTTGAATCGAACAGGCCATCATGTCCTGATGGCAGTGCTCCCTAATGACCCAACTGTTGGAATCTCTCCGCCAACGACACAACAGAGTTGGGATCATCGGTGTAGGTGCATCAGACCATCTGCACTCTTTAAAGTGTATGGTCTGATGTTCTGTGAACCAAACTGAAATAAATTATAGTGTTCCCCCACACTCTGGGGAAAAAACTCCCTTCTTGTTTTTCAAAAACAAACTGCCACTTAGTGATTTTGTTTTTGAAAAACAAATATTTTGCTGAGCTACTGCCTGAAACATGGCATGTACTCACCAAACTATCAGTGCCTTCAGAGGAGTCGACATGACAGCGGCTCCTATGAAGGCACAAAGATCTCCGCAGGGCCAACGGAGATCTCAAAATATGGTGGGTGGTAGTCCACACCCACATAAACAGCAGGTTACCAAGATTTTATTATATTGAAATTCTACAATCTGTTATAAGGAATATGAGTTTCTTGTCCAAGGATAAATGTGAGATTTTTCAATAGAAACCGGGCTTCAACATCCAAACACTTTGATCCATTATTAAGACCATTGCTAAAGGAAGCAATTCTTAAACCATACATGTTCTAAATTCTTTCCTGTCATTTCGCTGTATCAAATTAAGTTAAACAGATAATAAAGTGCATAAATCAAATAGTAAAATGCTTAAATTGTAAACAGTCAGTATCAAGCCCACATTATCTTGACAGAAACAAAAGTGCCACAATCTAACACTAAAATGTATTATTGCAAAGTCCTATTTAAATTAATTACTCCAGAATAATGTGTCTAATTTCTTCCTAAGGTGCTGGATGCCAAAACAGAATCATGTACTTTTTATCTAGCCCAGTGTTCATTCATTCACCTGCAACCCTCCTCCCCACCATGCATTGGGGGATCCTTACTCCCACTATAGATCATATGGCAATCATATTGATCATATAGAGAACACATTACCTGTGATTTTTCTACTCATAAAAACAAAAAAAAATAGTATATGATTTTTTGGAACATAGGGGCTCATTACGATGGCGTAACGACCGCCACTGCTGGGCCGGCGGTGGCAATCATTACGCCGTCGTAAGGAGAATTACCCACCGCCATATTACGATGGAGGTGGGTATCGCAGCGGACGGAAAGTCCGTCTGCCGCTTTTCCGCTGGCAGGCAATTGTTACGATTCTACAGCCATATTAGGATGTCGATGGTTAAAGGCCTGGCTGGGATTGGCTTTTGGGGCCCGTTGTGGGGCCCCATTGGGGGTGCACCTGGGGGGCTACCCCCTACATTTTTCTGCACCAAGTGGCAGGCACCATGTGGTGCCTGCCATGTAGTGCAGTGAAATGCCAGGCATGCGATTTTAACATCGCGACGGGTGCTGCTATAAGCAGCACCCGCCGCAATGTTAAAATGCGGAATGTGACCGCCAAGGTGGTGGTCGCATCTTAATTTGCGGTGCGGGACTGCCGCCTGTCTGGCTGCCAGTCCCAACACAGTGCGGATGGCAGGCGGACTCAGGTCCGCCCGCCATATTAATAAGCCCCTTAGTTCCTACAAAGGTTGCTGTGTAGACTTAAGTTGGTAAATGACTGCAATTCATCATCATAAATCAACTGAACTTGATTGCTGAAACAAGGCAGCTTTAATACCTAAGGCTTGAAATTGAGGCATAATTTGTCTAAACCTGTTTCACCTCAAGACTGAATCTTAAATCCTATCTCGAAAACCACCCTATTCTATGGTGTATTACTCATAGTTCTAAATAGAGATTTGCTGCTGATTTGGACTATCCTCTGGGTCAGAGACCCACTACTAGAGTTTCTCCATTCATTTAGAAAACAAGACAAATGTCTGATTCAGTCTTTCTAACTGCTCCTTAATACATGTTGTGGATTGAGTGTGCCTGCTTGATCTTTTGGAGTTTGTTTGCAATTGTATTGAGAATCTGTGCAGTGCGTAAGCCTTGCAGAGACATAATTTCTTGCCCTTTGATAAAAATAGATATTTGTAATTTTTTGGATGCATCTTATAATGTCAGCCATCAGAGTTAAAAGATCCTTCAAACTGTGAAGCCTCAAACTTAAGATCAGCATCATGCACTTCCATGCACACAAAAGCGCTATCAGATTGTATTATTGTTTTCCTCCTTCCCCGACTTACTTATTGAATAATCAGAGTTGTGAATGCTACCTTCTTAGTTGGACATCAAAGCACGATTGTGAGGCTGAAACAGAGGGTATAAATCACGAGGTGCTGCTCTGCTTACAATATTTGCTTAGATGAAACCAATGGACTCAAATATTTGTTTAGAAGAGTCAACTGTTAATTCATGAGTTCCAATCACAGTAGTTGGATCAGTGAGATTTGCTGCTCTTTCCTCTACCTTATTTTGGGTAAAAATGGTGGTCTCCAGGTTAAACTCTGTACTAAGCACAGAATGAATCTGTGTCTGAGATTGAGGAATTGCAGTATTCAGGGGGGAATATTGTGGTGTACAACTGGATGGGTCCTTTAGCTCCAGAGTGGAATTGCCATAATTAGGAGGCGGTTGTTAATTTTTACCTCCTGAAACTTGTACTCCGGGAAATTTCAACATTTGACCTTCTGGCTGCTTTCTGGAACAAAGCTGTAAGTTATTTTTCATTTCACTGGGGCGTATTCTTGAGGAGACTGACTTAATTAAGTCTCACATGAAACTGCTTTTCCTCTTGAAAGAGTATATGCCTCGAGAAGGGAGAAGAATGGGGCTTTTATTTAATTATAGATTCAACAACAATGCTTTGACAATACCAAAGCCAGAGTAATCCCCTCTCCCTGAGTGGGGTGTTACTAACTGAGTACAACACTGATCGCTCCATCCCGACCACCAATCAAGACATTATGCAGGATGTCATTCACTGCAGAAAAAAAGCCCCCATGACTTTATGGAAAGATACCACAAGGCACTCTACAGTGTATGATTGGCAGATACTTTATCATTCAAAGCAACCTCTGCTGTATTAAACTCCATTTCAAACAAGGAGAGGGGTTTTTGACATTAGCTCCCTCCAATGTTGAGGATGAAAACGCTGTTGCTGCAGTAGATTCAGTCAACTTGGATCTGAAGGTCGTCGGGACTTCAGCTTCACTGATGGTTCTAACTGGATACTTCATCCCCACTAATTTAAGTATGCTTTCCTAAGTTCATTTAATTAAAGAGCTTCTCATCAAAGGAGTACTCATGACCCTTTACCTTGATAACATTTTTAAACTGATACATGCCCCATATTTTTCCCAAAAGTTGCATTCCTAAGCTGATCAACAATTCTTTTGTAATTTTTTGACAAAAAAAGGCACCATTGGTTCTTTACATAATCATGGCCAAATGATTTACTTAAGAGTACTGGGTAAAGTTCTGAGTTATCTAAAACAAATATTGATACATATTTAACCCAACAAATAAGCCACCACCTACTTTAATAGAGACACATGTATTCCAGTGAAGTTGTGCGTAGGGGAACAACCCAGAGCCCACAGTACATAAGGTACTGGTCACAAAAATTATTTGACAACAGAGTGCTAAAGCTGTAAATTAGACCTAAACAGTTAAGAAAAGCCAATAAAATGTAATGCATTCAAGGGCCTTTTCACTGAAGCAAAGCTGTGTTTCTTTGAATAATCTTTGTTAAAATCAGCATTGTGACAGTAATGTTAATCTGTGTTTCCTTTTATAATGTATGCTACCTGATTTTCTTTTCACTGTAATTTAATATGATTTTAATGGATTTCTAGACTCCAGTGCATGAGAGACACATTCCATCCAGTGAATTAGGTCATAGTGGAGTCCTTATTACAGCTAATATTTCCTAGTAGGGTGTCCTACGTTTGTGTTTCCAGATGTCCTCAGATTCCACTTTTTTGCCAAGGATTCAAACATCCCTTTTCCATCTTTGATTCCTGTAGAGCTCCTTTATCTACATGTCTTTGCACTACCCCAAAAACCTTGACACAAACCCACCCACACACAAACACTGTTGCTCAAATTGTTCCTAGTGAGAAAAGGCAATTTAGTTCTGTTTTTGAAGTTCAGATTCATCTAAACTGTCTCTGCAAGTCTTTTCTTTGTGAAGTCCCATCCTTCAAGATATGCCAGCTATCAACTTCCTCTGATGGCCAGCATTTTTCTCGCCTTGTTTTTTGGAGATGTGACTCTTTTTACCTCAGAAGCAAAGTGTACTGCTGAGAGGGCAAATGCTCCTTTTTCCCAAATCATCTAAGATTTTTACTTTTGCACACCTAACTCCATACCAGAATAACAAACAGCAGTTGCACAGTTCAGACTCACCACTTTGTCAGTAACTTTTCTAGAGCATTGCACTATTTTCTCCTCCACGCAAGCAGAAGTACCCTCCTTTGTATGCCAGCTAAATCAAATTGCCCTCTTTAAAAAAAATAACTGCTTTAAAGTATTTCCCTCCTAAAAGCTACCAGACTTGATGTGTGTAAACAAAATGAAACGTGTTAATATTCTAGACTAGAAATACTTGTTGTGTGCATACTTGCCATCATTAACAATATTTACCTGGCAAAAATGGGACATAGTGGACTGATAAAGCACTTACACCCTGGCATTCCTGTCATTTCAGATGTTTCCTATCATTAAACAATGTGGGGACGTTTTGAGGCAGAATTTCGAAAAGAAAATAGAAAAAGATGAACCTGTGAATATGAAGGAGTGAGTATGCCTATGGAGCAACACTTGGTTAAGTCGGGTTTGTATGGGATTAGTGAGGGGGAAAGCTCCTCGCTTGTTTTCTTTTCTTTTTTGCAGTGTTATATAGTGCAAACTTTGCTCAAGGGCATTAGAGAGATGTAATGTGGGAACAAGAGTGCATTATACAAATCAGAACCATTTTCTTATATTTTATGCACAGGGAGATTAAGTTATGTACCCAGAATCACAGGATGTTGAGGTGACGCTAATGATTTTGTCTATGTAGGCAAAGCAATACTATTCATTTCAGGTTCACATAGAACAGCATATCTAGTGCTTTTATTAACTCATCCTGAAATATTATTTATTTCTACAGTGAATGACATATCTTATGCTCTGTAGAACCCCAAAATCCATGCATGATTTGTCATCATTAAAACAGTTTGGAAATCCATTGAATTCTCCCATTCTCTTCTCAGCGTCTTTGGAGCATACAGCTTGGATGTAATCACAAGCACCGCCTTCAGTGTGAATATTGACTCGCTAAACAACCCCAATGACCCTTTCGTCATACACATCAAGAAAGTGCTGAAAATTGGCTTTCTTAACCTGTTTATACTGATTTCAGGTAGGAAAGAATCAATATTCTCCATCACGGATCCTATCCTCAAAGAACCTTTGCTCTCCTCTCTTTGGTTTTAGAAAACATTTGCATAGGGCGTTCACCTTTACACTGTCTGTGTTGGTGCACCCCTGGTGCTGTAGTCTATGCTGGTGGTTCTTTTGTAATATGGAAAAACAAAACATCTATACAGATAATAAATATATCTAAGCATAGGATTAGTATACTTAACTCTACATGTATTTATCTTGACAATATATATATTCAAGGTGCATAGATGTGGAGTTAAAAAGAACAAATCTATACAAACTCGTAAATACTTAACTCATCAATAATTTTGCTAAGATATTTTTGTAGCATGATATTTAATTTCTGCTGTTTGAAGAAAATGAAGTTCCTGGGCCGACCCCAACTGCCCTTCCGAGTTGTGAGGGATCACATCCCTACACCCAGCCCATCCTGCCACCAGGTCTAAGTCATTGTTCTGGAAACAGTTTTCACACCTCATTAAGTTCATGAACTGGGTGTGCGGAGGCTGGCAGGCTAATTCACTTTAGCCTCTATGAGATTTAACTAGGGAAAAGGTAATGTTTTAAAAGTTGCTTTTCCGAAATATTTATTACAAATCTAACTTCACTGATTAATTGGATTTTTAATCAATAAGAAATATATTCTTTGAATAACTATTCTAGCAATTTCCAGTCAAATGTTTTCAGATTAATGTTCATAATCTGTACTCTGACATTGTCTAGTATTCAGCTACAGCCCTACCAGTGAAAATTTATTTTTTGTGGGCCAGCCACTGGAAGAACATGCCAACTCTAATTTCACACACGTTCCACTTTTAAATATCAGGCACTCAATCTTGTGGGCAACTAGATGTACTTAGGGAGTGATATTAATATGTAAAAGGAGGATTTCCAGCCTGTTAAAATAGTTTATTTTGAGAGGTTTGACAACAGGTTTTATGAGTCAGTCAGGCTGCATGTAGTAGGCTTAAAGCAATGTTTTACAGGCTCACTCTGTGGTGCTGTCCACAAGTGGCATTTAACTTTCAGGCCCTATGTGCATTTTCTACACCGTGTACTTGTAGGCAGGTTAAATATGTCAATCAGAGATATGCCAATATGGCCATGTTTAAAAGGGGAAAACAGGCACTTTACTCCTGTTTAACCAAGTTCCACTGCACAGAGTTCTAAATCCAGTACAACAAATAAGGCAAATATTGTGGGGAAATCCTTTCAATGATGGTCATCTCTTACACAGGCCATATTTTAGAGCTGGTTCAGACAATTATCTTCAGTTTTTATGATCTATCTTTTTCTCAATATCTGAAAATTAGATTTTATGATTTGGGAGGTTTGCAGAGCTCCATCCTGTTACTGAAGTGTCTACTCAGTCTTGTGATCTCCTGGACATTAGTAGTCAACTGGTGTAAAAAGCCTAGTTAGGGAGTACACGTGCTTCTGAAAAACTGGCTGCGTCTCTGATGTTCATAGATAAGGGAGATATTTACAGGTCAGGGATTCTTGAGAGACACAACCTTTTAGGCAAATAATACAAATGCAGAAGTAGGATGTGATTGTAGTAACTACATTATTTTTATTAGGTTCAGACTCCTTGATAAATTTTTTTAAAACATTTTTTGTGGTCTACACCAAGCTTCTTCCCCAATTGTAGGCCATATTTATCAAGGTGTTGCATCACTTTTGCACAACACAGCATGGTGCAAAAGCGACGCAACCCCTAAGATGCGATTTATCAAGCCGGCAAGGCCCCCTTGCGTGACCCTGGGTTGCTTGACAAATCCAGAGTAACGCAACGCAGTGCATTTCACTACTATGGTGCCGATTACGATCCTGGAAATTTTTTCACCGTACGACTCGTATCCGGTCTTTTTACCGTACGAATCGTACAAGTAGCGTACAAACTGCCAAGTACGATTCGTATGGGAAAAAGTCCATACGAATCGCATTCGGAAAATTTCCCCACACGTCCTCGGGTCGGAAAAAGTGTCTGACACATCCCCGGACGATATTACGTACAAATGTGAAAAGTGAAGTCTGAGCGCGCAAGTACGATCCATCCCGTGCGTCCGATGTTACAACCATATGGAAAAAGCACCGTACGGACCGAACTCCCATGGCAACCATGGAGACATGTGCCCGCATACGCGCCGAACCCCCCCTAGCCCCCGTGAGTACGTGCCGAACCCCCCGTGTATGTACACCCGCGTACGAGTCGAACCCCCCCGTGTATGTACACCCGTGTACGTACGAGTCGAACCCCCACCCGTGTATGTACACCCGTGTACGTACGAGTCGAACCCCCACCCATGTATGTACACCCGCGTACGAGTCGAACCCTACCCGTGTATGTACACCCGCGTACGAGTCGAACCCCCCGTGTATGTACACCCGCGTACGAGTCGAAACCCCCGTGTATGTACACCCGGGTACGTACGAGTCGAACCCCCCCATGTATGTACACCCGTGTACGAGTCGAACCCCCACCCGTGTATGTACGGTGCGTACCCCCACCACGGGGGTTCGACTCGTACGTACACGGGTGTACATGCACGGGGGGGTTCGACTCGTACGTACACGGGTGTACATACACGGGGGGTTCGACTCGTACGTACACGGGTGTACATACACGGGGGGGTTCGACTCGTACGTACACGGGTGTACATACACGGGGGTTCGACTCGTACGTACACGGGTGTACATACACGGGGGGTTCGACTCGTACGTACACGGGTGTACATACACGGGGGGGTTCGGTGCGTACTCACGGGGGCTGGGGGGGGGGGGTACGGCACGTACCGGGCCCCCTGATCTGGTCGTTTACGCGGCGTACTTCGCTTTTCCGGCACTTTTTGGGTGCCGTGAAAATATTGCCGTCCGGACTGCTGTCGGTTCGAATCGTACTTCCTGGGTCGAGAAACGCAGCCTGAAAGCGTCCCGACGTCACGTCGGAGCATTCCCGGATCACATTCGTATGTATATTTTCGTCGGTCGGTGTTTTTTACGATTCGTACGGAAATGGTGTTTCCGTGCGAATTGTACTTCCATGTTTGTAAAGTTTTACAACCGGGTACGAGTCGGACGGAGAAAACTCTCCGACCGATGGTTCGTACCCGGTTTTTCCAGGATCGTAATTGGCACCTATGTGTTACTCTGCCCCAGGGAGGCGTTCCATGGGTGGTTCGTGGGCGTTCCCTCCCAACACCCATGTATTATGACACATTCCCAGATTTACTATTACTGGCAGATCTTGGAATGCGCCACAATGCTACACCTTCCCAGGGTCGCGTATTGAGGAGAAATATTTTTATTTCTGTTCGTTTTTTCATCTTTCTATGTTTGCTTCATTTTGCAGCACACATAGAAAGAGGTAAATGCCCCGGGAATTTTTTGTGTACAGGAAGGTATCCCTTCCTGCACAAAAACAATTCTCCTTACAATGCAGGCACCCTTGCACCATGGAGCAAGAGGGCCTGCGTTGGCGCTAGGCAGCAGCACATTGTACTCCAGCACCTGGAAAAGGCACATTCCTGCTCTTTCGCTGTTATGCAACACAGAATAGCAGGGTGGCGCACTGCACTGTGTGACTTCTTCATAAATATGCTCCTGAGTCTGTTACATTACAATGCAAAATCTGAAAGCACAATTAGGAGCCAGCAAGCAAATTCATAGTGCAGCAAGATTTCTGGAAAGCCCTGCCAAGAAAGGTTGACCAAGGCTGTGCTGTGCTGAGTGTAGAATGAAGACTGATCTAAAATGTTGCCCCTCTCCCATGGCAGCAAGCATAGGCTCTACGACTGTGAGTGATATAATTCTCAGAGTAAGAGACATCGTATTTGGGAGGGATCTTTTGTTATCCTTTCTCTATTGAGAAGATGTTTGTACATTCTAACCTCCTGTAGCAGCTCCACCCATTAGAATGGGAAACTAAGTGCTAGGCTATTGTTGTTAAATCTTTCCTTTGCCCCCTTGGCAACTGAGGCTTTATTACAATCAACTATTGCACTGTATATTAGCCTACATTGACATACCATTTTCATTCTCAAACCTATGGAATCTGGAATGGTTGGTTGTAGAACTCCTGCCTTCTGTTTTGTTACATTGGCTGCCCATTGCAGTTTGTGCCACTGTGAGTAGTCCGTAAAGTTTTACATGGACTGGTCCCACAATTCCTGAAAGGAAGAATCCATCTTGACGCATGAAATGGAATGCAGTAGTCATTTTGGACTTGTTTCTTACATTATTATATAGAGTATCATTACAAGTGGTGATGTTCTATATGCGGTAATTATCGCTGAGATGTGTGGAATTTATTCTGTGCTATAACCATCACCTACAGCAAGATTTGTCCCTGAATTGGGGCACTGCATGCAGATTATGGTGCTTTCCGTACCAAACCCTGCATATCCTAGAATTTACCAGCTATTTTTTTCCACAAATAATATTGACAGGTTTGACCTTCCGAAATGTATCGGTCTTGCAATTTTTGGTTCACTGACAGAATATCAGCTACAAAAACATTGGCATCCTATACTGCTAAAATAAATGACAAAACTATCGGAAAGAAAATATCGATGTCACTAATATCGTTGTCCAAAATATTGTTTGTTTATATATATATATATATATATATATATTTATATATATATATATATATATATATATATATATAACATAAATATTAAACATTATATTTTTAAAGTAACAGTGATATAATAAAAATTACAATTATTTTATTAATTTAAGAAAATATATAACTGATACTTATTTTTATAAATTAAATACATATATTAATATACACATTTAGTTATAGATAAATTATTTTAAAATATTAAACTAATCATTTTAATTTATATGTTAATTAATATTTTTTTAAATATAATATGACAACATATATATATATATTCATATATATATTTATATTATCTACTGGCAGTCGCCAGTAGATAGTTATAGTTAGGACCGAGTTCCTATAGGAAATCTGAAAATTCTATTTTGAATAACTTTGGCGCCGGTTGACGAATCCTCGCGAAATTTTCAAAACTAATGGGGCGCTCCGCTCAACTCCTACCCTGAAAGTCTCGGGGTGATTCGTCAAGCGGGGGCTGAGAAAAAAGGGGGGTCCCAAAACGCGTTTTCCCCATGCATTTTCCCATCGGACCTTTAGTCGAAGGTACAGCCCGAACGGCTGAACAGAATTACTTGAAATTTGGCAAAGAGGTAGTCCTCAGGTCAGGGATGTGCCTTTTGCATATATGGTGTCAATCTGTTCAGTAGTGTCTGAGAAAATTGCAGTTAAAAGTACATAAATATCTATATGCGCGGACCGTGCGCGCACCGTGCGCGCACCGTGCCGTGCGCGAGCGTAATTCTGATTGGTGGTTAGATGTCAGTCAACGTTCAAATCGGTCGAAATCAGGAAGTGTCGGACGCCATTTTGTGTGTGGCAGTGAAAAACAAAGGTGGAGAACGTGAAAAGGGGGCAGGGTAGAGAGTTCCTGACCCCCTAGCCTTTGTCAGGAGGTCCCTGAAGGACCCAGAAGGGTGAAAAAAACATTTTATTTTTTTTTCAAAAAATCGCGGGGTGCGCACAGTGAAAACCCCTTAAAAAAAAAAAAAACATTTTAAACGAGCCATTCCATATTATAGGATACAGTCAATCTACAACTATATACATAGGTAGTTAATTGTAAAATAAATATAGTAAAAATATAATATTACATACATAAATTAGCATTTAAAAAACCTTGCAAATTCACTTAAAAAAACATAGGTTTCACACACGTTATAGTTAGGAATTAGCATTTTAAAAACCTTGCAAATTCACTGAAAAAACCATAGGTTTCACACATGTTATAGTTAGCTGGACATTTCACTCGTAAAAAAACCATTGAAATTCCCCCATTATAGTTAGTTCAGCTAAATATAACTCGCGCGACCGCAATCCACTGCTGATGATGTCACATATTACATCACTGTATTCACTAAGATACTGTTAATAAGTCAGTTATACAATTAATTTTACCAAAAAAAACATCCATTTAGACACTTATTTACCCATTTATTCTTCCATTAACCTTTAGATATACATATATAAAAAATATTTATTTTTCAGAAAGACACATATTCACTGGATGATGTCATCAGTGATGTCATCAGTGATGTCATCAGTGATGTCATTTGAGATGTCATCAGTGATGTCATGAGTGATGTTACTGACCATGTCATGAGTGATGTAATATGTGACGTCATCAGCAGTGGATTGCAGTCGCGCGAGTTATATTTAGCTGAACTAACTATAACGGGGGAATTTCAATGGTTTTTTACGAGTGAAATGTCCAGCTAACTATAACATGTGTGAAACCTATGGTTTTTTCAGTGAATATATATATACATACACATATATGCATACATACACATACATATACCCAATAACCAATAAAATAAAACATTTAAAAAACAGACCAATATAACTACAAATGAAAAAGAAACAATATAAAAAATTAAATGTCATAAAATATATTACATATTAAAAAGCTTACTAATTAGAAATATAATTTTAACTAGACAAAAACGTAATAATATAAATTTGAATAGAAAAAAAAAATAGAAATAACTGTGGACTAAAAGGCCCGCACCTCAATCATCTCGTAAATAATATCTAGTGTGTCGTGCAATATTCTTCCGGCACCTGCGCTTTTCGGTGCCACTGTCCAGAAGATCGAGGATTATAGCACATAAAAAGGTGCACCAGGGAATAGTCAAGCTCCAATATACATTCAAGTGTCTCCTTTATTATCTCTCTTCAGTAAGACCAAGATAAAATCCAGCCAATGAGTTTCATTCCAATTACTTCTGGAACTTTATCAGGGCATGAAATTGTCGCAGGCAAGTATTTCTGTAATCATCTAACGTCCATCCATGAGGTGTAAATTCAAAAATCACCACAACAGTTCATCAATCCAGTTTGTAGTAAGTGGCTAGTGCCAAAGAAGTTCCGGAAGTACTTTATTTAATACCCTGATACGTATCATCAGAGGTCTTATATAAACCAGAAAATACTTGCCAGAGACTATTTCATGCCCTGATGAAGTTCCAGAAGTAATATTAATTAAATATGAATTATTAATTTATTAATTATAAATAATTTATTCCCATCCTATATCTTTACAAAACCCAAAGCCCACACCTAAAACTTAAATTAAAAACCAAATGTAATCATATAATTAACATAAATAATTATCAATTCAATAATTAATAATAATAAAAATGGTGGTATTAATTCGTTATAATTAATTTACTTCCCACCCTATGCCTCTTCAAAACCAACAACCCACCCTTAAAACTTACATTTAAAAAACATTAATTACACAATTAAGTATCAATTAACTAATTCATATTAATTAAAAATGAATGATTAATTAATTACAATTAATTTACTTCCCACCCTGTACCACTATAAGCCCCACAACCTGCTGCGGTCCTAAAAATGACAAAACACTATTACATTAAATTTAAAAACTCACTGTATTAAAAAATATTAACAATATTTATACAAACAATTTATGGGCCTTTGTTTAACTTTGGCGGTATCAGAGCAGGTCCCCCCGTTCCGAGAGCGCAAAAGTCCCACGGTGGTGCCTCTGAAATAAGCACCGCAATGGGAGTATCAAAGGAAGTCCCTGCAGGGCATGGACTGTTAAGTCCATACCCTGCAGGAACTGGGGTGCATGCATACAGGGGGGCACAATATGGAGCGGAGGCAACAGGGGGATCTGTTGTAATCCCTTTGTTTCCTCACCGTTACACTTTTCATGGCGTTCTCACCAATATGAAAAGTGTGGCGGTGAGAAAATTAGTAATATGCTTGGCGGTACCCCGGGGGTACCTACAGCATATTACCAGCCTCACACTGCTGCAAGACTGCCAGGGATTGCGGATCCCTGGCAGTAGCAGTGGTTCTGTGGTGATCCGACCGCCATAGTCAGAATATGGCTTCTGAGTTCTTGTATGACTTTCCTCTTAATCTCAGAATAATTGCACAGCCGTCAGATCCTGGAGTTTTAGATTATGTTCAATATGAACTCTGCTTCTGTCCTTCACGAGAAACATTGATATGTCCTTATTTCTTGACAAGGTTCTTACTTCCGTTTTACAGGGCCCTCAGTAAATGGGTCTGAAATCCTTTATCTGGTCATTATCAAGTGCAAGAGTGTACTGAATTCAAGTTCTGATGAAGGGAATGAGGCATAACTTTGAAAATCAGTGTTTGCACAGTGATTTCCAGGTTTTGTCCCCACTCTGAACATATTTGCCCTCACAATTGCGCCTCCTGTTCACAAACAAAAAGTGACAGGGAAGTTTCTGCTAACTCATATTTCTAATTCAAATGGAAGCAAGCATTTTCACCTGAATCAGGTGTTTCAACCTCATAGGGCCCAGTCACATAGGCAAATTTACATGTGCAGATTTACTCAAGTGTAAATCTACTTCTACACCTACATGTAAGTCTGCAGTTTTTCACTATTCACTATTTCTGAGTGTAGAGTTACACGTTAGTGTAGACTTAAATATCTCCACTGACTCGGTCTGGGAGTGGCGCTATCTAAGACAGAATTAACAAGTATAAAGTTACTACTAGTAACTTTTAACACAGAAACTGAGATTTTCCTACAGTATGGAGGAAATAATAAAGTTTATTAAATTATTGAAAAAATATTATTATGAAATATTTAAAACAATGAATCTTAACATAAAACGAATAAAATGAATGTTATAGTACGTTCATTCATCGACTTAAATGTTCATTGAATAAAAAATTACTATATATTAATTTAATTTATAAATGCTAGTTTTGAACAGAATTTTTAAAAAACACCCTCACTGGTATTTTCCTATTTGAATATTATTTCGTAAATTTAATTAAAAGTTATACTCTTTTGTGGATAAGTATATGTATTTGTACGTCCCTCCTCAACCACTCCTTACCTTTTCTTAAAACCCTTCTTACTTATCCCTAAACTCCTCCAATTTAGTAAGTGTCCACCTTTTTCCAGCCAATTCTTTTGGCATGTACATCAAAATCCTAGGCTTATGCGTGAGGATATGTCTTCCCCTTTGCCAGAGGACGCTGCATAGAAATGATAGGAGAAGCGGAGGTCGCGGCTCGTAGGTTTGTGACTAGCAGTTTGTAGTACATGAGTAGTAGTACTGTAAGACTACTAAACGTACTACAACATGCAGTTTGTGTGAGTTCCCAAAATGCGTGCCTTGTTTTTCCATAAGAAACATTTCATAGCTCAATATTCTTGTATCTTCCTGCTACACTGCCACTTTTTGCTAAAAAAGCATTTTTTTGCATTTCTCCTACTTCTTTACACCGTTTTTGGAGCTAAAATCAAGCTTACATTTTTATTAATTTCAAACTTGTTGAGTCTTTCTTAACCTTATTTCTCTTTCTAATTCTAAATTTTAAACCTATCATTTTCTACTAATATTCCTGGTTTCCGGTGTTTCCAATTTTCTCAGTTTTCTTCTCTTCCGAACTGCTGGCCCGAGTATTAAAAAAATTCTGTTGTTTCATCAATATGATTAAATTCATATGTACTATATGAGTGATTTAACATTTTCTTCAGAAATTGGAGAATTTTTCATTACAAGCTATCTCTGATCTAGGCCTCCACTGTACACTTGCGTTTTGATGTTCATGTGCAAGGTTGCATAAATGCCAATGCTGTCAAAATCCAAACTGTGTAGGGTATTTCCAAGAAATGTGGCTTTGCTCCATTAGATAAATATGTTATTTTTATGTTTTTGCCCTTTGGAAATTAAGTGCCCTATATAGTGGCCACTGTGGTGTCTATATTGGTCATATCACCCTCCTCCTGACATTGAATCACCAATTGAGTGGCATGCTTTCCATAAAAAATACCTGCTGCTTGAAAACAAATTAGAAACGTCAGACTCACGACAAGATAGACCTGTCATTCAGTTAAAGGAAGCAGTGAGTCTAGCAACACTCATCACTTCCACTGTATACTGTTTTTAAGGAAAGTCAACATATATACTCATAATTTTATTATCTGGGCATGAGAAGCAAATGAACAGAAGATGATGCGCCCACCCAAGATATTTTGGAGTTAAGAGGTACTTGCATTTTATGTCCGGAAGCCGCTAAGGCAGAGGTACGTCCCGGCCCCTCCCCCCACCAGCAGTGTCAAAAATTGAAAAATACAATGATATTAAACCAGGTTTATTATCATTATATTTTTCCCTCCCCAGTGAGTTTCGGGGGCGTGGCCATCGCAGGGATGGGATGCAGTCACGGAGGGAGAGTGTTGGGCACTGTGATCAGCGTGCATTGCAGTTTGGCCGGCTGTCTCAGGCCGGCCAAAGCGTCATGTGCACTGAAGCTCTCAACAATCCCAGCTGTATCGTTGGGTTGGAGACAGCAGTCACAGGCTCCCAGTCTCCCTGGGAGCACAAATCCTCAGCGCTCAGGCCAATCCCGATACTGATACGAATTGTGGATTAAAGAACACTTGAATCTTACAAGCTTTGTGTGGACTCTCCAATCAGCTTCAAACTGTATTAACACAGTGAATCCAGCTTTGTGTTGCCTCTCATACATTTGTGAATATATGTTTAATTTATGGTCTTTTAGGCAGCTGGCCATCTGAGGTGGGCAATACCCTCACTACTGTATAGTGACATGTCTAGGCAGTGCATTCACTTTTAACCTAGCTGCTTTGTTCTATAATTGTTGACAATCCTGATACTGCTCTCATGAATGAGAGCAGCATCAGGATTGGCTGCCGGGGATTCTGTGAGTCTGTACTCATGAGGAGAAGAACGTTGATGCGGCAGGACAAACAGGTGAGTTTTTTTTTATTTTGTTACTTAGTCTTAGTCTCCCCCTCCCACACCCTCTCCTCCACCTCGCCACTCAGCGCAGACATCAGCCGCTACTACCAGAAGCCCCACTTATTGAAATACTGCATGTTTGTGGAATAGTAACAATAAAATAATTGCCCGCAGACTTGGGCACAACGTGTGATGGTTAGTCAAAGGGGTTTGCTTACAGAGCAGTAACGGGCACAGTCTTAGGGTGCACAGGGCAGGCATTTTCCAAGAAAACAATACTACAGCCTCCATGTTACTTGTTACTGAACTAGGCATCATTATTTTATATTGGTTTTCAGTGGCTTTACCTTTCCTTGTCCCAATTGCGGAAAAAATGGGCCTGAGTTTTTTCCCAAGAGACACCATGGAGTTTTTGAGCAGTGCCGTCACCAGCATCAAGGCGAAGCGGAAAAAGGCAGCCACGAGGTGAGTGTGCAAAGCTTCAAAACTGTGACTGCCAACATAAAATAGACACACTTTTGGGGTTATATGTCGAATAAAATGCTCTTTCCATCTCCTGACAACTCTTGTGGCACTGGTACATTGAGTGTGATCACTGAAGGTGATAATGTGCAGTCGTTTTTTGTTGCATTGGTATGGCCAAACTGTGTTCAAATCCTAAAAACCTAAACACAGAGGACATTTGATAAAAAACTATTAATGTGTCCGACACCCTCCCTTATGATCTGTTTCTCCTGTCACTTGGCCCCTATATAAGAGAAGGACATAAGTCCTAAAAAATAAATGGGGACTGATAAGCACTAGTAATGCATAAAAGTGCCACAGGATGCGGTGTTACATAAAGGGATGCGAGAGGTCACATCATCCCACCAAGGTCTACATCTCAGACTATGAACAACCAGGTAACGTTGGGAGCTGTCAGGCCAATCAGAATGCTTTGAGGGCTATGTCTACAGTTACAGGTCCACAAAGAGGGCAGGTTCGAAGACATCAGACCTCACTTAAATGCTGCACTGGCCACAGACAGCAGCACAGCCTGGCACCCTCATGGGAAGGAGTAGACATTGCTTACCATGACAGATCAAATCCTGCCCTAAACCCCACTCCCAAAACCCCACACCGACGCTCCCGGTGACATTTTCCACCTGCTGCAAACAGGTGGAAAATGCCAGTGGTTTTCTCCATGCAATATGGAAAAAATGCTTGTTAAAGGACCTGGGGCCAAATGTATCAATTTTGGAAATAGTGATTTTCTAATTGCAATTTTCTGTGAATCACAAATAGGTAATCGCGATTCCTAATGTATGAAACTTCATGAGTTTAATATAGCAATTCCTAGTGGGTCGCAAATCGACCTACCTCATTTATGTTATAGCTCATATTAATGAGGTAGGTCGCAATTTGCGCCCAATTGGGAATCGCTAACATCACAGGGATGGTGGCCTGCTGGGGTCAGTAGACCACCATGTCCGTGATTGCTTTTAAGTATAGCAATAATTTTTTTTAAATTCTATCCATTTTCCCTAAAGGAAAATGAGATGTGTTTAAAAAAGAAAAATGGGGGGCGTGGCCAAGATGGCGGGGTGAGCGGACGCTTCCTCCCGTGGCTCCTCCGGCCCGGCCAAGCTTGAGCCCTTTTCTTACGCTTTTCTCCCCCCTGCTGAGGCTCAGCGCGGGAGAGGGGAGTGGCGGAGCATCAGGGGTGCATATTGGTGCTGTTTTGGTTCGGATCGCCTCGGGGGAACCCCCCCAAAAGTTCGATCGAGTTCAAGGGACGACGGCGAGCCCGAGGGGCGGAGCGCATTGGAGTGCTGTCCGGGCACCTCGGCTGGGCCTGGTGCTGAAAGTTGCGATTTGGAGGGGATCTGGCCCGCCGCTCGACGGAGATTGAAGGAGCCTTGCGGGAGAGGACCCGACGGTGCGGAAGGCTTGGGACGGGCGCCCCGGCACTCAGACTTGTGACGGCGACACCTCGCACTGCGGGGGCCCCTAACCCCTAGCCGAGGTACAGCGGACTCCCTGACGGGGTTGGACCATCTGGGCCCCTGTGCGTGACGGACTGGGGCCGGTGGAGGAACTTATTTGACTGTGGGGTGCTTCAGGGGCCCCGGTGGTGTCGTCGGGCCTGGTCATTTTGGCCTGCTCCGCCCTGCCGCCATCTTGTCCCCGAAGGAGCAGTGGTGGCAGCCTTCGCCGGAGTCCTGGCTGCTGGATGCAAGTGACCCCCGCTGCTGCTGGGCTGACTCTCGGAGGGATATGCTGATGAGACCCCCCCACTGCGGCCCCCTTGGTTGTCTCGCACGGGCTCCCGCGGCCGACGGTGACCGGACTGGGTCGCCATTTTGTCACCTGTGACGCAGTGACCTCGCTCGTGGGGGATACCCTCGTCGAGTGCTTGCCGGCGGCTGAGCACCCCTGGGGCGCCTGGATCTGTGCTCGACTGCGGAGCTAGCGATGTCTGGAAGAGGCGGCCCGAAGAAAGGGGACCGTACCCTGCCGGACATGCTTGGCAGGGCCCAGCAACTGCGGGACAGGGCGCAGCCCTCGCCGGGGTCCTCCCGGGCTCCGGCGGATGTGACTGGGGGGGAGCCACCCGTCACGAGGGCCTTTATGGAGGAACTGTTTAGCTCCCTCAGGGAGGACTTCCAGACACTGAAGCGGGAGGTGGCCAGCGAGGTCCGAGAAGTGCGCAGGGAGGTGGAGGGCCTTGGCGAACGTGTTGAAGCGGTGGAGACGGAGGGCCAACATCGAGCGGAGGAGATAGTCCACCTACAGCAGGGCGTTCTCCGCCTCCGGGAGCAGTGTGTGGAGCTCCAGGCCCACTCTGAGGACCTTGAGAACAGATCTCGGAGGAACAACATCCGAGTGCGTGGTGTGCCGACTGCGGATGAGGGGTCCGATCTGAGGGGCTACCTGCAGGCCCTGTTCCGAGAGATCCTGGGGGAAGCTGCGGACTTTCCCATCAGCATTGATAGGGCGCATAGGGTCGGCCGGCAGCGCCAGTCATCGGCACCTCCACCGGACATCCTGGCCTTCCTGCCCGACTTTCCACTGAAGGAACGCATCATGGCTGAGGCCCGCAGGAAACAGCCCCTGACTTTCCGGGATCGGCCGGTGGCGCTTTACCAGGACCTCTCCTCCATCACGCTGCAGAAACGCAGGTCCTTTAGGATTGCCACTGACTTTTTGCGCGAACACGAGACGCCGTACTCTTGGGGTCACCCCTTCCGCCTGATTTTTCGGTGGAATGGGGTGTTACACCAGCTACGCTCCTTGCAAGACATTTGTGGCGTCCTGGGGCTCACGGCGGCGGAGGAAGAAGGAGCTACGCCGTCGTGGAGGTCCTCGGAGAGACGGAACCGGCGGAGGTCAACGAGGCGGCGCTCAGCGGCCAGCGTGGGGCGTCCGGACTCCCCTACCATCAGGGCGGACATGGCCGACGCTCTGAGGGCGGCGGCCGGGGACTCGACCGGCTCCTCTGGCGTGGCCTTGACGGCCTAACACACACTCCGGGGGGAGAAGTCTTTAGCTTCTTGACATGCTTGGTACGGGGCGGGGGGGTTGGGGGGGGGGTGGATGGAGGTGAGTGGCTGGACGTCCACTTCGTTCCTTTCTACGGACTTGCCCGTCTTGGGGCTTGACTGAGACAATGGGGTGTTTGAGTTTGTGGGTGGCTAGTTGCCAGGGTTGTGTTTGGGGTGGGGGAGGGGGTTGTTTTGGGGTTGGGAAGGTCCCGTCCGATGTTGTCTATGCCCGCTTTGTTTCGGCTTGTCCTGCGCGGCGGCCCCGCGCGCCCCACCCGCTGATTCCCTGCCCATTGCATGGCGCCCCCGATCCCCGCGAGGAATGCCGGGCCTAAAGGTAGTGACCCTTAATGTTCAGGGTCTGAATAACCCGGTGAAGCGCAGAGCGATCCTATCGTTGCTGGAGGGGACGCAGGCGGACATTTGCCTTTTGCAGGAGACACACTTATTGCCCCGAGATTGCCATAGGATGCGTTCTGCTAAGTTCCCTACCCAGTTCTTTTCCTCGGCAGCGAACAAGACGGCGGGGGTAGCCATTCTCCTAGCGAGCTCCTTTCGGGGGGAGGTTTTGCATAAGTGTGCTGAACAGAAGGGGAGGCTCCTTGCGTATCGCATGCGCCTGGGGGGCATAGCATTTACGGTCGGCTCCGTTTATAGCCCAAACGATCACCAAGAGCGCTTCCTAGACTCCGCGCTGGTGGATGTCACTGCTTCCCCCGACCGTCACATTATCTTGGGGGGGGACCTTAACATTGTCTTCGATTCTGTGATGGACAGATCGGCGCAGCGCTTCCCGCAGACGGGGGAACTGTCCCAGGCTGGGAGGGCCCGGATTGCGGAAATGGACTTGCACAACCTCTGGCGCTCCATGCACCCCACGGATAGGGACTACTCTTATTTCTCGCACGCACACCGAACCTACTCACGGCTGGACTACCTCCTGGTGAGTGGACCGATGCGTGCCGCTGCCACGGCGGCGGACATCGGGGTCCTGACCCTGTCTGACCACTCCCCAGTCACAGGCGTTTTTCAGTGGCCGGCGGCCTCCCCCTCTCGGGGGGTGTGGCGCCTCCGGGATACCCTTCTACACAAGAAGTCGGTGGTGCAACGCATCGGGGAGGTCATACAGGACTATCTCACCCACAATAGCAACACTGACACCTCGCAGGCGACACAGTGGGCGGCGTTGAAGGCAGTCCTCCGGGGGGAATTTATCTCTATCTCTGCAGCTGAAAATAAGGAGCGGCAACTGAAGAGGGATGAGCTGACAGCTCAGGTCCGGGAGCTTGAGCAGGTCCACCGCCGCACGGGGGCGCCGAGGGTGTGGAGGCAGTTGAAGGCAGCGAGGAAGCTCCTGTCGGCTCTGGATCTTGACAGGGCGGAGTATGCCGCCCTACGCTTGAAACATGCCTACTACACTGGGGGGGACAGATGTGGCAAGCTCCTAGCACACCGGCTCCGGGTCGCGCAACAGCGTAGCGTTGTGAAAGAATTGGTGGGCACGGACGGGGGGGTTGTCTCCGGGGACGCGGAGGTAGCGGAATCTTTCCGCGGCTTCTACGAGGCGCTGTATGCTGAGGAGCCCTCCTCGCCACGGGATGCTGACGGCTATTTGGAGTCGGTGACCCTCCCGGTACTGGATCCGGCTCAGGCGGACCACCTGGAGCGGGACATCCATGTTGAGGAAGTGATTTCAGCTATCGCGCGGCTGAAACATGGCAAGGCCCCGGGCCCGGACGGGTACACGTCGCTATTCTACAAGACTTTTTGCACGGTCGTGGCCCCTGTCCTTACTCGGCTATTTAACTCTTTCTCCGAACCGGGAGCCATCCCTCCGGATCTCCTGAGGGCGACGGTCGCGGTAATCCCGAAACCTGGGAAGGACCGGGCCCTCTGCGGCTCGTACCGACCCATCTCGCTCTTAAATGTCGACCTCAAGTTGTACACGGGGATTCTCGCGTCCAGGCTGAGTCCACACCTCCCCGGTCTGGTGGAGGCGGACCAGGCTGGTTTTGTGCCCGGCAGACAGACGGTTGACAACACCAAGCGGGTGACGCATGTTCTGGAGAAGGCCTCAAGGATCTCGGGGGAGCGGATGTTGCTGTCCGTAGATGCGGAGAAGGCCTTCGACAGAGTCCACTGGCCGTATCTTGAGTTGGTCCTCAAGAAATTGGGAATCGGCGATAAGTTCCGCACCATGGTATTTAACTGCTATAAGCATCCCTCAGCGTCGGTGCGGGTCAACGGGTGTAGCTCCGGTGGCTTTGCCATCGAGCGCGGCACGCGGCAGGGCTGCCCTCTTTCGCCGCTCTTGTTTGCCCTCTACATGGAGCCGTTTGCTCAGAGGATTCGTAATAATCCGGATGCTGTCGGGGTCCGGATGGGCCAGTACGTCCACACCGTCAGTCTCTACGCGGATGATGTCCTGTTGACCTTGGACGACCCTAGGAGGTCGCTGCCTGCTTGCCTCCGGGAGCTGGACGCCTTTGCGGGGGTGGCCGGCTTCAAAATGAATATGAGCAAGTCGATGGCGTTAGACGTGTCCCTGGCTGCGGATACCAGGAGGGATCTTCAGCGGCTCTTCCCCATGCAGTGGTCCTCGTCCACGGTGCCGTACCTGGGGATCCTACTGGCGCCTACATTGCCGGAGATGGTTACGGCCAATTATGCCTCCCTCAGCAGGAAGATCAAGGATGAGCTTGGCCGCTGGAACAAAGGCCTGCTGTCCTGGCTGGGGCGAATCGCGGCGGTCAAGATGACGGTGTTGCCCCAGATACTATATCTTTTCCGGGCCCTCCCGCTCCAACCCCCGGTGGGCTGGATACGACAAATGCAGGCTGACATCTCCCGCTTTGTCTGGCAGGGCCGCAGGCCACGCATGAAGAGGGTCCTCTCCACGCTTGCCCCGGAGGCGGGGGGTCTCGGCATTCCAGACCTCCGTAAGTACTTTCAGGCGGCACAACTACGCTATCTGGTGGAGTGGAGCAGGTGGGAGTCCGACAAACATTGGCTCTTCCAAGACCAGGCAGTGGCGGGCCGCACCTTACAAGAGGTTCCATTCCTGCGCCGCGCGCATCGCCCCCCTAATCTTTACGCTTCCTTTGTTACGCGGGTCCCCCTGCGTGTGTGGGACGCGGTCTGTGAGGCCCGGGGCCTTACCACCTTCCCTTCGCCGCTCACGCCCATTGTGGGCAACCCGGACTTCTCCCCAGGGATGGAGCCGGGGGTTTTCTCCCACTGGGTGCAGGCGGGCTGCAGGGCACTCTTCCAGATCTATGGCCCGGAAGGCGTGGTTCCTTTTCAGCAACTCTGCCAGGAGTTCGGCCTGACGGGGCTGGACAGATTGCGCTACATGCAGGTTCAGCATTGGGCCCTCCAGCCCCAGGTGCGTGCCACCGCCGCCCGTCCAATTACACCGTATGAGAGGTGGTTGGCTACTCGGACCTCCGACGCTAAGCTAATTACCGATTTGTATAAATACCTACAACCCCCGCCGTTTCACTATTACAACCCGGGGAGGGAGAGCTGGCACAGGGAATTGGGTAGGACACTCAGCCACAAGGAATGGGACAAAATTGCGTATCGGGCGCGGCACTCTGCATATCACACGGGCCTTACGGAGACCTTTACTAAGGTGTCCACATACTGGTACTACACCCCGGAGAGACTGTATGAAATGCATAAACACACTGACAGGGGGTGCTGGCGGAGCTGCGGGCAGGAAGGTACCCTTTCACACATTCTTTGGGATTGCCCAGTGCTGACCGCCTACTGGAAGGAAGTTTTGGACGAGGTGGATAAGCACTTTGGGATAGAGCTGCCGCGACTCCCGGCGTATGTCCTGTTGGGCCTCCCCAATGACCTAATGTACCCACTGAAGTCCCGTAGGGGTAGGCAGATCGCAATTGCGCTGGGGTCTGCGGTTCAGAACATTCTAATCCACTGGCGCACAGCCACCGTCCCCTCCATCACCGGTTGGTTGCATAGGCTTTGGCATGTGCTGGGGATGGAGAAGCTGTCGCTTACGGTTGCGGGGGAGATAGACCAATTTGAAGAGCTGTGGCAACCCTTTCTAGCGCTGCTGTCCACTGAATTCCGGGAGCTCACCTGCCCGAGGTATCTTAGGCTTCTCAGGCTGACGCCGCCGGTGACCCCGGCGGACTAGTTTACATGCGAGACGGGGACCTCCCGGGGAGGGGGGAGGGGGGGTGCGGGGCTTCCTGGTGAGGATTACTCTGGTGCGGGACCATAGGACGGGGGGGGGGGGGGGGTTCGTTACTGGGAGGATGGGGGATGAGGGGGGGGATTGTGTTCTGTTGAGTTGCTGATGGCTTTCATTGCTGAGATTTGGGGTGTCGGATACGCGGGGGGGGATTCCATAGCTTGCATTTCTAGCCTTCATTTACTGTGTTTTTCCCCCTGACTCACTGCGCTACCTATTGCCAACCCTCTGGAGTTGCACTCTTTTTCTTTGACTGTATCCCATGTATCCTGACCTCCTATCCCCCTCCCCCATGGTTTGTTTTTGTCTCAATAAAACGTTTTAAACATAAAAAAGAAAAATGAAAAGTTTGCTTTTCATTTTTTAAGAGCAAGAAGTGATCCATGGGACCACTGCTGGCTCTGAAAAAACGTTTTTGCTACCATTCCCAAAGGGGCAGGGGTCCCTATGGCACCCCTTGCCATTTGTGAATCGATTACCACCTACTTGAAGTAAGTGGTAAAATGCAAATATTTTGCGACTGCATTTCGGGGAAAACAACTTTTACAATCCAGTCATTAGACCACAATACCTTTACAACGCGGTCGTTACAATGACCGCATTGTTACAACGCGATGCCATTACTACCCAAGTCATTACATCGACTTGCACTAGATGGCGCTCTAACATAAGGAATAGTATAATTTACTATCCCAACACCTTCCCTACTGTTGCGTAGGCTGGAGTTGGAATAGTAAATTATATTATCTAATGTTAGAGCAGCATCAACTGCAAGTCGATGTAATGACTTGCGTAGTAATGGCATCGCGTTGTAACAACGCTGTAGTTCTAACGACCGCGTTTTTAAGTAACGCGATGTAATTGCATGCGTTGTAGCATGCTATATTCGCATTTCGGTCACAAAACATTCTTACTTACCGCTGCAATTCAGTATTAAGAAGGGATGCCCTCAACATTCCCCTTCCTAATACAGAATCCCTAACCCATTTTGCGATTCGGTAATAGGTTACTGACTCGCAATATAGGGTTTGGTACTTAGGAAAAGCCTTTTTCCCGGTAGCAATTATCCTGATTCTGCGAAATAGGTCGTTTGGGATCTTAAAAAAGGTCCATACATGCTGCCCCTGGTATTTCTAGGTTCATGCAGTCATTCCCATTCTAGGGAGAAAACTCAGAATAGCCTCTTTTTCATTATTATTATTATTATTATTATTATTATTATAAATAAACTGAATTTGTAAGGCGCTCAGCTACCCCAAAAGGTTTCCCAGTGCCAACCAGTAGGAGGAGAGAGCAGACTAGGAAATTAGAGATTTAAACAGCCAAGTCTTTAGATTTTTACCGAATCTGCCATATGTGGTTTCCTCGCGTAAAGTTAGCGGCATAGAATTACATAGAGTGGGATCAAGATAAGAAAAAGAATGTCCGCGCATACGCGACAATTTAATTTTGGGGATGATAAATTGTGCTGCATCCAAGATGCGATTTTGCTCAAACCCAACTGGAGGGCCGAGATCTCCGATCCCTTAGACGAGGAGAGGGAGAAGATGATCTGGGTGTCATCGGCATAGGAAAAAAGAGACAACCCTGCTTCCCCAGCAACATCAGCCAACGGTCGGACATAAATATTGAACAACAGTGGGCTCAGGACCGAGCCCTGAGGTACACCATAAGGTAAAGCATAGGACTTGGAACTGGCCTCTGTAGAAAAGACCTGGAAAGTTCGATTGGTTAGAAAAGAACAAAGCCATTGTAGGGCGAACCCTCAAGGCCCAGTGACTTCAGGGCTTTCAGCAAGGTAACATGGGACACCGTGTCAAACGCAGCGCTGAGGTCCAACAGGACAAGAGCCGCTGTGTCTCCCTCATCCAGTCGGTGCCTCAACCTTTCAGTGACTCCAAGGAGCGTTGATTCTGTAGAGAAACCAGCTCTAAATCCAGGTTGAGAAGCGTGAAGACATTTCTGGGACTCAACAAAAGAAGTCAGCTGAGTATTGACATGTTTTTCAAGGATTTTAGAGAACGCCGGGAGTAACGAGATGGGACGGAAATTAGCTAACTTAGACATGTCGGCGTTGGCTTTCTTTAGGAGAGGGAGCACCATTGCATGTTCCATTCCAATGGAACTAGGCCCTCCTGCAGGGAGGTATTCAAGAGGTTCATAATTATGGCAAGGATAGGAGCGTCAAGCTGTTTCTTCACAGCAATTGGGAGTATATCACGGGGAGATCCAGATTTAATTTTTGTCAAAAGATGATTAAATGAACTGTAATGCAAAAGGAACCAGGCTTCCAGTTTGATGGCTGGTTTAGTGTCAATAAAGGTCTCAGTCCTATCAACACTGGTAGAATTGGTGGAGAACCCAGGATCAACTGGAAGGCTTTGTAGTTTAGAGCTAGATAATGCAGAATGTATTTTACTGACTTTGTCCTCGAAATACAGGGCGAGTTCTTCCCATTGAGTACCAGTGAGAGCAGGTGGAGTAGTTTGAGTTTCCGAACCAGATTACTCTTTTACCACCTTGAAGAGGGTTTTGGAACAGTTTTGTGCTTGAGAAATTTTATCTGAGAAAAACTCGGCTCGTGCAGCTCTACATAGAGTATGATATTCCTTTAAGACTTTTTTATATGTCACTTTAGCAGCTAACTGGTATTCTTTCCTCCAGTGTCTTTCAAGGGTTTTACATTTGGATTTTCCAGCCTTGAGTCTATTAGTGAACCAAGGGGCTGGTGGACGGTGATTGTTAGAGCATGTATTAGTCAGGGGGAGGCAGGTGTTGAGTGCCATTAAGATCCAGGTTTGAAAGGAGCCGAGATCTGTTGTTAATGGCAATCCTACCTCTGTCCATTAAAAGCCACATAGAGACTATAGGGGCACAAGGTTAGACTTCCAGTGAAATGATCGTACCAGCATTAGGGAAGAGCTGGGGGGCAGCTGAGACCAGACAAATTGGAGAAGTAGGGATCAAGCAAATGGCCCGCCACATGGGTCGTACCTGAGTTGCAGAGCTGAACGTTCAGTGCTTCTAAGTCAGCAATAAGTCACATACTTTTAGAGCATTTGGGGTGTTTAGATGTAAATTTAGATCACCCAAGATGGTAAAATTGGCTGCTTTCAGGATGTGAGGGATTACTGAGTCAGGGAAGGATGCCACCCAGGACCCAGATGGGCCCGGGGGACGGTAAAGCAGTATGCCAGAAAGAGTGAACTTAGGTGTAAGCATAATTTTGAATAATAGGGCTTCACAGTCAGTGGCCAAGAAATCGTCAGTTCTGCAGTCAAGGGTGCTTTTATAAATAATCGCTATGCCACCCCCTATTTTCTGCTTTCTGTCCTTCCTGATAATGGAATAATTGGGTGAAAGTGCTGCTGCCACATCAGAGCCTGAGCTGTCTTGTAGCCAGGTTTCTGTACCACATCTGGTTGGTTGCTAGACAGAAGATCAAAAATGCTCTCCTTATGTTTAGGTAGCGAGCGACAGTTACTGTTATAAAAAGTAAAATCCTGATGATTTGGAAGTAAGCTTTTAGCTATAGTTTTCACGCATGGCGCAGCAGAGGTGAGAATCTCTTTAAAACTTTGTTTATGACAAGTGTTTCTGCTGGTCTCATAGTTTTCCCTAAGGTAGGTAAAGGAAAGATTGCAATCAATGCAGTCCAAAGAATCTTCATCTAAATTAAGCGTTCTACAGTTGGAAGAAAGGACCGGACAGAGCTCATACAGGCGTTTAGCAGTGTAAGTATTCCTCCCAAAGTTAGTTTGGCCAGGAGTTATGGCCCCTGGTCCCGGTAGGTCACGGACAGGCGCAGACGGGCTTGCCTTTGGTGCGGCTTCGGCACACCATCGGTGCGTCCACTCTCGGTTCATGAAATAGTGAGCCAAGGCGTGACGCAGCATCAAAAGCTAGAATGCTACCTGTAGCTAACTTGAGGCACAAACAAGATGGCCTCTAGGGAGCAGAGCTCCTGATTGATAAAGTGCAAAGTGTAAAAATACAGATGCGGGCAGCTAAATTAGTCAAATTCAAATTCAGTGCAAACCAGACAGTACATATATTCCAAGTAAGCAATTTTAAAAACACTAAACAGATTCAGCGTGGCAATCAGAAAATAGATTGGCAGGAGCCTACCGGCGCTGCGCGTCCGCTCTCGGTTCGTTAAATAGTGAGCCGAGGTGTGACGCAGAGTCAAAAGCTAGAATGCTACCTGTAGCTCACGTGAGGCACAAACAAGATGGCCTCTAGGGAGCAGAGCTCCTGATTGATAAAGTGCAAAGTGTAAAAATACAGATGCAGGCAGCTAAATTAGTCAAACCTGAATTGGGACCTCTTGACCTCTGATATCCACAGACCAAAAAGTGGCATACTTAGAATCAGGGCCAAGGTAGCTACAACATTTTGGCTATATGTTATTGGGGTGTTGCATTGGCTATGCAGATAGGTTTGGTTTCAGGGGGCTAATGTTCTATGCAAATGCATTTTTAAGATATAATGAATAAATGTACATACTTGGGTCCAGATTTAATCAGGGATTGCATTACCCTTGAGTCACACAGGATGTTGTAAGGGCAACGCAACCCTAAGACACATTCTCCAAGCAACTCAAGGCCACCTTGCGTGGCCCTGCATTGCTTGGCAAATATGAAGTAACGCAAGGCAGCTCAAGTCGTTGCCCTGCGTTATTCTGCCATGGAAAGGCATGCCATGGATGGAGCGTGGGTGTTCCCACGCATCCATCCATGGATTTTGATGCATTCCCTGATTTTCCAACAATGGTAAACCTCAGAATGCGTCAAAATTCTATGCCTTCCCAGTGGAGGCGCAATAAGGACAATTATTTTTATTTCCTCTTGTTGTTTTCTCTTTCTAAGTGTGCTGTAGTCTGAAGCACACTTAGAAAGAGGAAAATGGCTCTGAAAAATGTTTTTGTGCAGGAACATTTCCCTTCGTGCACAAAAACAATCCTGCCTACAACACAGGCACAAGGGTGCCTGCATTGGCGCAATCAGCACATTGTTCTCCAGTGCAAAGAGAGGACAGGAATGTGTCACATAATGGTAAGTATGTTGCATTCCTGCCCTCTCCCTTTGCACGCAACGCAGCAAGGTTTCTTGGTGTGTTGCATGAATGTATGATACATCTTGCCCTTGATCTATCAGTGGGATTTGATGAAAGTGCAGCAGGGGAATTGTGAAAATGTCTAGGAATCCCGGAAGTAATTACAATGACAATGCACACTAATTACTGGCAATGTTTAATGTATGTTAAAGGCTATTGGAAAAGAACATAGGAAAGATGCAATGCCTTATTATAATGGTATAACGGCCGTGGCACTGGCTCGTACAGAGGGTGATGGGGCGAGGTGGGGGGACACACAAATAAATAAATAAATTGACTTACCTTTGTAGCGTGACATCCTCCTACCTTAGGTGTCTTCAGTAATCTCCAGAAGCAGGAAACTGAACTACACAATCCTGGTGCTGCTCTCACAGCATGAGAGCAGCGTTAGGATTGGATAGAGTGGACTCTCTCAGCGCTCCTAAGAGCACTGGAGGCCATGCTTTCTCTAACCCAGCAGTCTAAGACAGCTAGGTTAGAGAACTTTAAAATGCGCATATCTGGCTGGCCATTCCAAGTTGGCCGGCCAAAGAGACATGAGCATTTTAAAGTGCACAGCTCCTTGCTGCTGCCTCCCGGCAACGCTATCCCACCTCGTCCTAATACTAAGGGGCTGATTAGAATGGCGGGCGGACATAACCCTATCAGGAATCAGGGCCTCCTGATAGGGTGTCGGCGGTCCCGACATAGGCATTATGAGGCGACCGCCACCACAGCATTCGCAATGCCTATACTTTGCATTGCAGCGGGTGCTGCTGGCTGCTGCACCCGCTGCAATGCAAAATAGGAACACTTCACATATCCCTGCACTAAGTGGCAAGCACCACGCTGTGCCTGCCACATGGTGCAGAGATATGTAGGGGGCACCATAAGTGCCCCCTAGTGCCCATATCAGAAGGCCAGAGGGGAAGGGGGGCTCCCAAAGTCCTTTTCTGCCTGCCTTTTCATGGCGGGTTAAACGCCATGAAAAGGCAGGCAAAAAGGGACATCATAATCCCTACAGCAGTGCCAGGTAGGCACTGCCACCATTGTAGGGATTTGATCCCCCTCCGATGCACCGGCAGGCTCAAGGAGCCCGTCGAGTGTGTGCAGTTGGTCTTGCCGGCTGCCAACCATCTGCCCGCCATTGAAATATGGCCGGCAGATTTGATGGGTCTGATGGTGGTGGGACCGCCACAGATGGGCTGTCGTTGGCCATCCCACCGTCATCATAATCGGCTCCTTAGTTCGAGATGGGTTGCTAAAAAAGAAAATGGTAATAAATACACTTTATTTCCATTTTATTTTTCAGCTTTGGGGCTTGTGGGACGACGCTCCTCTGCTCAAATGGAGGAGCCGCTCCTGTATTATCAAGCTTGGAATTACCACTATAGTTATCAGCAACTCTTAAGTGAGGGCTTCAGTTGTTCTGCAATAAACAAATAATGAAGAAACGAATAAATTGCTTCAAGAAGTGTGGTATCTAATATTGTAATGCTCTTTATACGTCACTCATTATATTGCTCTCAAGGAGGGCTTAGAAATTTCAGTCCAAATATTTGTGGTACATTAGAGAAAGTGTGATATAGTTTTCAATTCAAAGATCTTAGACGTGTGTGATAACCTTATATATTTAATACCATTTATGGAAATAAATGGAGCAATTGACCCAAGAAATGACCCAAATCCGCATACATTTAAAATTAAATTGGAGCTAAGTCCTCGGTTCTTGTATTAATACAACACATTCAGTACCTTTGCTATGCCTGGAGGGGTGGTGGTATTCTACAAGTGGACAGTGACTTGTGTTGCTTTATCTTTACACTTTTGAGTAGTCTTGCTCATTAAACTGGCTATGAGCTGGCTGAGAGACCCTGAAGCACTATATGCATGTATAGGCTCATGTTCTTTCAAAGAAGAAAGAACCCGATGCATTACAGGCAGTTCGCAAGCCATGATGTGCATTTCCAACTAGTCACCATGCTGCCCTACCTTCTGTGATGAGCCTGGTATGCTAGTCAGTAGTTTCACAAAATGTATACTCGTAGAGGGTCAGAAAACCTCCTTCATCTTTAATTATTATGAGGCAGGTCACTTTTTAAAACAAGATGGCGGCTTGAGAGGGACAGCAGACTTCCATCCCTGCATTCCCAACAATGCTGCTAATGAAAAAGGAAATCCAACAGAGACACTGCCAGACCATGTAAGAATCCCAAATTCAACTATCAGGTGGATAATGTTTTTATTGCAACCACCTGCTTTTAAGCTACGCCCCTGCATATTGGACGAGGTGCTATAATTTGTGCAAGTGCGGAGAGGAGTGAGTTTTGGATGTTCAAAGCATTGGTCATGCCAAGCTTCATGAAACACTCTTCTTCATATTGCCAGAACACTAAAGCTGCACCAGCATTCAAAGTTAGCAGTGGGAATCCCCAGTAATTGATCAACTTGGGAAGGCATCAACTGGAGTATGCATATTTTGATATCAGGATCTATGAGGCGTGCATTAGCAGTGTCACTCACTTGCAAATTCAATTCAATTCTTTCTTTAGAAACTTGCAAATTGTGTCTTAGTCTATTCAGGCAAATGCATGATCTGCACAGAGAATAGGATAATGTGATCCAGCATAAAAAGCCAAAATATGCAGTTTGGATATTGCTGTTGTTGTTGTAATAACTTTATTTCGGTCAACAGACCATAAAAAGTACATATAAACTGTATCAACAAAACAAAAGAAAGGAAAAGTTCACCTATAGGTTAATACAACACATAACATTAAAAATAACATTAATCACAAGAATTATCTTAAAAGGTTCTGCCTCAAACGCCACATATAAAGCAAATAGCGAGAAACCGCAAACACAATAGGAGGATAGGTGTCATAGATCAATATTCTGCCAGCCTGTGTGAAATGCAAAAATCCCAAGTTCTTGCAGATGGGAATCAGCCAACGTTTCCTAATTGCAGAATAGGCAGGGCAAAAAAACAATACATGAAAGATGTTCTCGGTTGTATGGATGCATACAGGGCAAGTATCAATACTAGACTTGGACCATTTGGAGGTAAAAGACCCTATAGGAAGGGTACCATGACTTAGCTGAATATACAGCTTTCGAGCAGCTGGGGGTTCAATTAGATCCATGAATTCCTCAGCCTTAGGTTCTGGTTTTACAGAGAGGAACTCAGAGGTCAACCTACCCAACGATATAGAGCTCATTAATGCTTGATGGTTTAACGAGCGTAACTGAGAGAGGAGTGTATTCTTAGATATCCCAGTGCAACAGATCTCAGGAGTGTCCCCTAGTCCAGAGAAACCGAGCCGGGCACTAACTCTACTAATATACTGAAGCCATGGAATAGTTTTATGTTTAAGAATAGGCCAAATCTCAGAAAATTCTGCTCTGTAATCAGCTAATTCAGGAACAGACCACAACCTCTTCCAATACATAATTGGTCTAGCACTTATGCATGATAGGTCAGTGTCAGTGTTTACATTTGTGATATTGCCATGAACAGTGACTAATGCTGTGGGTCTTGGAAGAAGGTGAGGACTTTGGCGCTGTAGTGGAAGAGGAGAAGGCAGCAGGAGGGGATTTTTCGGCTTAGGATAACTTTACTGTACAAAATTGAGGAGGATCTATATCTCAAGTACAGAGGGAGCAGACAGCTGAAACATGATTTGATTCAAGAGTTGCACCGATTATTATATACAAGACCCAAAGAATTGACTCTAGCCACATGCCCAAGCCTTATTTTCATTGTATCACCTTTTTGACTGGCAGTTATCAGGGCACTGTAGTAACAGCAGGAGATGTGTCACAGAGTGCACTTTCTAGGCTTTTCATATATCTCTTTGATGTATAAAAGTGGAGGAGCACTTTAGTACTCACCCCAAACGTCATGCAAGCTTGTTGCCACTTGGGGCATGTTGTACAACGTTGGCACTAGAAAGGCGCATCCATTGATAGCATGACAGCAGCTTCGATGAAGAAAAAGTTCCACCTTTAGGGTGATGAAATACATGTGCTATCGATATTGTAAATAATTTGTTGTAAATTCAGAAAAATGGCAAGCATGAACGCTATATGTTGTGTTATTCTCGCATTTGTAAATATGCTCGGAAATATGTTATGCATATACTCAAAATCAGTATCTGAGAAGCAGTTATTGCTCACAGATCTTGGCACTGTTATTGAACATACAAACTTGGGAGTGGTGCCACCCAAATATTTGGTTTAGTTTATATCCTTTGTGGTTCCCCCTCTAGCTTTTGGGGGTTAGGGGTCTTTCGATCATTCTAGTAGCCTACAAAGATATAGGCTACATTGGACATAGCAGCTTCCATCATTCTATACAAAAAGCAATTCTTGATTAACACTATATAAACAATAGTGTATGTGCGGGTATAGAACCCATAGCTGCTGTACATTTTGTAGTAGAAGTGGATTCTAATTGGCTTTTAGACCCACAACTAAACTAAACTAAGCTTGCTCCACAGCACACCACCCTCAGCTCTGTCTGAGCGCTCTCAGGCACAACCGGGAGAGTGTATCTGTTAGAAGCACAGACGTTTAGGGATCCTCAGAAAAAGATAGCGAATTTTAAATACTGTTCTGCACTTGGTAAACTAGGTTACCCTAACATATGTATCTGCTGATAGTCCATGATCTCCAACTACATATCAATACTCAAGATTTTCATAATGAATATTCATAAGATAAACTTCAATGCAATTGATCTAAATAGTGATTGATATGAATATTTACTGAATATACTGAAGCCCCTACTGGGTAGAGGCTTCACAGTATTTATGCTGCAAGAAATATGTAGCTGGCTGGCTGCACCTGCCAAGTATACAAGATTATCATTTAGCGTTGACTTCCAAAGCTCACCTGTACTTTTTCAGATCAATGCCTTAAACAATCAAGACTGTCAGCTACTGTGCTGACAGCCCAAGATGTCTCTTACTTGGATCTCCTTTTGTGGTTCCAGGACCGGGTGGATTTTATGCAGCTGATGGTTGATTCCCAGAAAGTGGGAAACGACACCAACTCCAGTGGGGACAGTCATGAATACAAAGGTAATAGCAGATAAAATGCATCTGTCAAGTTTGCTGCATGGAAGAATGAGTATAATTCAGCCAATTTACAAATGCCTTTGAAAACTAATAGCGCTTTGCAAATGTACCTGGAAAATATGCTTTTAAAAGAGATTATTTAATATGGAAATATTTTAAAGAAATGTTGTGCAAAAATAAAATGTGAGTGAACATGAATTTTGCCAACAGTTCTTAGCAGACAACCCTATCCTAAACCACCATCATCTCCAGTTACTTTGATCAAGGGGGCATTCCAAGAGCGGTACATGGGCATTCTCATTCGCCAACCCACGGTTTCTTGCACAAAGTCCAATTTACTAACAATAGCAGACAGGGTTTTCCGCCAAATAATAATGCCTCTTTGAGATTAGCCTTAACTTGGAGAAATGCGTTTATTTCTCCAAACATTTCGGACTTGCATGTGTGCTTCATTGCATAGCACATATTTAAACTGGGAAAACTTTTTAAATTGTTCTCAGCTTAGTATGTTAGAGGGGGAATGGCACCTTCCAGTACAAAACCTATGCTAGACATAACTCACATTCCTTTGAGCTATGGTGTAAAGGTGTGTGCGTGCACTTGATTGTGTGCCTGCACGAGGGCTGGAGCTGAACAGTGACAAACAGTGCCATATCTTAGCAGATATGGCACTGCCCTGCTCCCTCCCTCTGGTGCATTGTGTGATATATCTTTGTAAATCTGCCTCATAGCATTTCGACATCTGCAGTTTGGATGACTTGTGAACAAGCCCAGTCAGATGTTTTTTTCCTTAAATCCCTCAACGTTCCCTTTGGTGAGGAAACAGTTTGAGGATCCATGCTCAGACAGATTACAGAAATGGGGAGTAGAAGTGAAGAATGTGTATGTCAACAGTAACTTTACATAAGAAAGTCCTTTGAACATCAAATTATTAATTTCTATAGTTGAAAAAGTGAGCATGGAAGTTAAGTCAATTCTACCTCAACTCATCTGATGGGCATTCCAAAACGCATAAGTATACCTCATTCATGTCTTTGTTGGCCTCTGTCTGCCAGCTGCTACTTACAATTTCAAAAGACCGTCGACCTAACACTCGGGCAGTGCTTTACTTGGTTTCAGTAATGCCTTCCCCATTCAGAGGAAAATCAGAAGAAACAATACATTCCTGTGGGGCGTTTTTGTTTTCTATTTAACTTTGATCATTATGTCCATTTTTCTTTAGTTTTGTGCCTTTTTTTAATGCATGTTTGTCTTTTTAATTCTTTTGATTTGGACCGTTTACGTTCTTTATTTCTTAACTGTATTATTTTTGTTTGAGTAGATTTTGATCGATTAGCATATAAATTGAAATACTGTTAGGGGGATATTCACAAGAACGTGCGCTAAACATCACCAAAAAATGCTAATGCAACTTTACAGATCGCAACCTATCGTGGGAAAATAACCCAGTGTCAACGTGGAATTCACAACAAGGCAATACCATGCAATAGTCTGCCGAAACTGCGGCCATTGTCCGCGATACAATCATCTTGACGGAGATAAAAACACAAACCACAAAAACGTGCGATGCGCCCATTCGCGATGAGGAAAGCAGGGATAAACACCGCCAGGCCCGCGACACACATGGAAGGCAGGAATAAGCACAACAAAAGCCTGAAAAAGAAGGACAAACCAAACAGAAAACAACAGCCAAGCACAATAGAGGCAACCCAAGTCAGCAGACAACCCCACAAGCCCCATTGGCAACAAAACATTGTACATGGCAGGCCATCTTGGACAAGGTGAATGCAGCCTGAGAGCGGAGGAGGATAATGGAAGAAAACCAGAACATCCGGAATGATGCGAAGGGCAGAAACAAGCAGAAACCCGCCAACAAGAAGGCAGCAATGCACACCGGAGGTGTGAGTCCCGCGCCACACCAGGAGCTGGGTGACATGGAGGAAATGGTGTCCACCACATCAGTCTGGAGATGGTGGCAGGACTCGGGACCGGAAACTGCCCAAACAACAGCAACAGGGAGAGGAACCAGCAGGGACTAGCAGGGGCAGGGGGAGATGGGCACAATGGCACACATGCACAATTAAGCACAGCACAACTGCAGATGAACCATGCCCAAGAGTAACAACACCAACCAGGAGCACAAGTCACACAACCCGGCAATATTACACCACTGAACAAGCACAGAAGTGAAAACCACACTGCCTGAAAGGGAGAAGGGTGAGCCAAATCAGAGCTGAAGGGACATCTCACACACAATGCAGCACACACACATAGGAAGCAGAGCACCCCAACATCAAACACAATGTGGTACAAACACCAACATTTGCACAACCGAACACAGGACACAAGGGCACCCGCCTGTGGCCGGTAAACGGCCATACGCATCTGGCTAAGCACGAAACAGTGACATGATAATGCACAAGAACACACCCACAGTCCTGATGGGGTAGCAAATAATGCACATATGGCAGGGAGCCAGAGAGTACGTGACACACACATTGGCATACAAATCAAGACACAACACAGTTAGAGACAAGTGAAAGTGCGGAAACTTTATCAACAAGTGCGTGTCAGTACGGCCAAGAGAAGTGCCATGATATGCAGACCAATGCAGCAGCATGTTTGAATGAGGAACATAGGAAAGCGCCCATGTCCACCTCAGGGGAGTCCATCACCAACACAAGTCAGTGCGTTGGTTGTCCGCGCCTGGATCATGAGTCCAGGCCAATGCAGCCATGTCTACTGTCGTCTTGGGACATGTGACCAGATTTCCAACATGCAACCAGGCGTCGTGACACGTGCAAGGGGTTACATCCAGTTGTGTCTGCAGGTACCTTGTCACTAGTCCATGAACGCGAGTGCAGCTACTTAGGCCAACATCTCCAATGAGCGATCGTTGTCCACCACATCAGACATGTCGTCAACGTAATCCATCAGCTGACCCGGACAGATGTGCTGACTCCAACCACTGGACCCAGTGTGCACCAAAGCCCAATCGGGTAGTTGCTCAATGTGCTCACTGTACACGACGACTCGTGCAATCTCCCAGGTCCAGTTTCCAGCCTGCATGCGAAACATCCATGCATGCCATAAACGGGCATCACAGTGATACTCCTGGTCGTGGGCCAACAGGGGGCATACACACATGTCGTAATCCAGGTCGGCTACCGTTACGTTAGGGAGGCAGACATCCATAGACCACTCGAATATGCACGTGCTACAATGCAACACAGGCTGAACGCAGGTGACATCCGCAAGGTGGAAGCTCAGCCAGTAACTGATCCGCAGCACTGCCAACGGCAGTACCCCCAGTACATGCAGCAGACATGTATGGTACAGGTCCACGTGACCGGAGTCGAGCATGTGTCCGGCATGGTTTGCCATTGCGTCAGTGGCTCTGCTTGAAGCGGCACTGGCTTGCCCTGCGCCAGTCCTGTGGATGAAATGGTACAGCTCGGTGCAATGAGCAGTGTCTGTGTGCAATGGGTGCAGGCCTGGGGTGGGGTGGGAGTACGTGTGAAGGCCATTTCACACATGCTAACTACGACCAAGGACTTTTGCGTGTGAGATGTGTACACGTTGGTCTCACGTCGGGCAGTGCGTAGTATGGGAGTCGCAAGCAAATGCTATTGTATCTGTCAGGGGTGCTGGCCACATGCAAGTTCCTGCTCGGAGCTGCAGATGTACTACCGCCTGATAGTTCAGACAAAGGACCTTTCATCCCTACAGTAACTTCAGCATCTGCATGCATACAGGAGATGTACAGAGGCCTGTCGTGGGTGTGGTGGGATGTCTGTGACCCTGGGAATCCTTAATGATATACCCAGCACGTGACACATGAGCGGCCTCACTGTGTTGCATTGCCACACAGCTGCTCCTCCCTCCCACTAGCCCCCACACTTGTGTGCGCTGCACGGTTGCATCAAGAGCACACCTACGGCACACCATTGTAATGCTTGTCCGCGCATGTCCAGTGGCATGCCAACAACACTGTGACGCTGACCTTTGAAGGTGTGCGGCCACGTGAGTGTAGGCCAATGGTCCGGACAGGGCGGGCACAGGTGTACAGCCCATGGCTGGCTGTGATCGCACTGCGAATGAGGCCAGGCAACTGACTCATGCATCCACAGGACTGATACAAATAACACTCTGCATGCATGTGCCAAGACCCCGAGCGGTCTTGCGCTCCTACATGACCCTGTACGTGTGGGCCCCCCCCCTCCTGGTGCATGACACATTGCAGCATCGACTATTGTGGCCCTGGTGGCGACAACACCCCAACACAGAGACACACTTACCGCTTGTGCATGCAGGGGGGTGCGTGCGGGGCTACATGTCCAGGGTCACTGCCAACGCTGGGGTGACATGGTAACGTTGGCTGAAGACAGCACACTGTGATGTTGCAGGGCCCGTGCCCATCATGCTGACACAGTGACCACAAGGACACACCTGCTCAGATGGTGTGAATGGCTACGGGCACGTGCGCACGGCCACATTTATTAGCAGGCACACATACCGAGTGACACCTGTGTTGGATGTGTGTGGGGTGTGTGCACACCAGCTGGCAAGGGCTGCCTGGTGCAGTCAGAAATTGACAACAGTGTACATCGTAAAGGACACAACCATTCAACCATAAAGGCCCCATGACTTGTGCTGCACAGAGTTAGTGGCCCCGGATGCACAGCGTCCTGCACAGGCCTACCGCAACGGGCCGCTGACTTGCGGAGAACTGGGGCAGGGTCACGAGTGCAGAGCAGGTTTCCGTAGATGAGAAAGGGGCTTGTCGCGGGGTGCCTCGGTGGACAGTGGAAGGTGTACCCCTGTTAAGATGATGAAGTGGGGGGGTCAGCATGAGGGGAAATGTTTTCATTGTGGAATAGATAGTGCAGATATTTTGCATGTGTTTTTTGCCTGTACTGCATTGGACTCTCTGATACGATCTATAGAGAGGTTTTTGACAGAAATTACGGGGGTTCATGTTAAAATCTCTCAATCTATGATGTTGCTTGGAATTGGGGAAGAACTCCGCCAGGGGAATCTATTGTATAAATATCGTTATTTCATTTTTATGGCTACAGCGGTGGCTCGATTAGCGATAGTGTCACTTTGGTTACATCAAGAGGCCCCGTCTTTCGAGATGTAGCGTGCTAAGTTTTTCAATGTGTACAATATGGAATACAGTCTATATGCTGTTATGGTCCTCTTTGTGTTTTAGTTTATTAATGATTGATGTTTTGATGTATGTTTTCAATTATGTATTATGCATTTCGCTGCTATGGATTTCAAATAAAAAGAAAAAAAGGAAGGTGTGCCCCCACGGCATGATGCAGAGGGCAGGACCACACTGGGCAATATGGTGGAGATGAATGGAACTGACACATGTCGGACACCAAGTCCGATCCAGC
Source organism: Triturus cristatus (assembly GCF_964204655.1). Taxonomy (NCBI): domain Eukaryota; kingdom Metazoa; phylum Chordata; class Amphibia; order Caudata; family Salamandridae; genus Triturus; species Triturus cristatus. The sequence goes on along the minus strand of NC_140593.1, from coordinate 1,055,776,163 downwards.
CAGACAGTAAATATTTTTATTAGCATTTTGTCATTAACAGAACATGTTACCATTAATAAGCTTTTCAGTATTGCATATATGTTGTGTCTGTACAGTACTTATCAAGCGTATGACTGCTAGTTTACCAGAAAGGTTCCATTGTGTCCGTCGTCGGGAGACAACAGAGGTTATTGGTGCTGTCCATATCCGATCCAGCCAGATGAAGATACAGAAAACCACCAGGCCATGGACTCTGACTCCACCAAGGTCCAACCATATGGTGCCCATGACTCATTGCGCACAGAGTTAGTGGCACTAGTGCTGTTAGGGGATGCCGCCTGCGATGTGGCGTGTTCAATAGTGTAGACTCCTCCACATCTTACCCAAGACACAGTTCCACATGTGTGACCTACTGGACCACAGTGTAGGCCTGAGGCAGTGGTCCGCACGGGCCATTCACCGAGTGTCTCCGTCTTAGGTTGGATGGCCCCACCGGCCTGCGTAGTTCAGATTCACTGGCACCACGGGACGCAGACTTGCGGTGAACAGGGTTGATGGCACCAGGTCAGTTGTTGATAGTGTTCGATCACCTCCATGACTCTGATCCGGCTTTCGTTCGGACTGATCCGCATCTTCCTCTTACTCCTCTCCGTGCGTTCACTGGTGTGGACTCTGCCATTCATGATTCACGACTATGTGCTGGATGTGGGATCTACTGATCCTCAGGGTAGGCATGAGCCCTCATCCACGTGACGCCGGCTTGCGTTGAACAGGGTTAGTGGCACCACATGTCGCCGGCTTGCGTTGAACAGGGTTAGTGGCACCACGTGTCGCAGGCCTGCGATGTGCAATTATGCCTCACTGATCGAAGGGAGTCTGGTGCTGTGGCCGCTGCCACGGACTTGGAGTCAGTGCCATTCAGGACTCAGGACATAGTTCCACATGTGGGACCTACTGGGCCAAAGCGGATACCGGTGAAGTATGTCAATGAGAAAGGAGTAATGTGGGCCAGCGTCGGGGGGGGCAGCGATGGTCTGCGGAGGCCACGGGTCTGGTGCTTGGAAATTGCACTGGCACGTAGTGGGCCCTCTTTGACAAACGCTGGTGTAGGCAGGTGAGCGGAGCCTCGTAGGTGTGCTGGGGCAGGCATGACGGGTCTGGGGACCAGCGGCCCGGGGTGCAGCAGTCGCACAGAGACGCAGGCCCCACCGCGCTCAGCGCAGGACTCGTGGTGAGCTGAGAGGCGCCGTCCTGGCGTTGTCTATTCCGAATGAGAACCATGACCAGTGTGATGGGCTTTTTGTTCACCCCCCTACGCAGGCCTGGCGTATGCAGGTCCAACACTTTACGCACGCGCATGCAGGGGCGAACGTAATGTGCGACATTTCCGCATTCTGCCCCACAGCCTGTGGGGACATGGTAGCGTCCACTGGCCAGTACACTCCAAGCACCAGCAGTTGATCTCCACATGGCCATTTCCGTGGTTTGCTCTCTGTGGTCTGTCTGGCACCTCCATGGCACACCTGGCATTGGGAAGGTTCACATTCCTTAGTCACTTGCCGCTCTCGCACATGCCTGCTCCATGCCTCTCCTCACATCCTGCTATTGTGTGTCTGTGGTGCTATGCCGTGGCTGGGTTGTGGGCATGGCAAGGCCGGATTCCCGAAGGAGTTGTGTTGTCGTGTCTGGTCGGTTGGCATATTGTGTGTCATGTTGAATGTAGTTGTGCTGCATGCCCATTGGCAGTGTTGTGAGTTGCATTACTGTGGGCTGGAGGTGTGTGGTGTGTTTATTTAGGACTTACCAACGGGCACAGCATTTACGTGTGTGCCATCCTGGGAGTGCTGGGTGATGATGGACTGTCGGGAGATGTGAGGTTCATGCAGTCTGCCTGGGGAGTTGGCCACGACATTGTTGAGGAGTCCTGGGCAGTCCACTATTGCCGGCACATTCATGGTATGCGTGTGCTTTCTGTTGTGGTAGTTGTGTGCAGTGTGGGCAGGGGGCACGAGGGGTACATGTGTGCACTTGATTGTCCCTGACACGTGAGGGAATCCAGCTATGGTGTAGGGGCCTTGCTTGGTCTCCAGCTGCTCCTGCGCAGTGTGGGTGATGTGGGGGTGCTGGGGTACCAGGCTGATGTTGGCATCCAGGACAGGTTTGATGACCTTGGATGATGTGGCTGGCTGTGTGACTCCTCCGACTCTGGCAGTTGTTGGTTGGATGGTACCAGAGGCCGGCATGTGCTGCACAGCCGGCAGCTTTGTCTGCGGAGGGATGTTGGTTGAACGCTGGGTTCTTACCGTCAGGAGGTGGGGGATTTGGGTCAGGATGCGGGGAATGGTTGTCCTTTTTGGCCTGTAGTGGGCAATGTCCTCCTCTGGCGTTGGATCTTGGCGGCAGGAGCGTTTCAGGTGGATCCACTGTCTTTGTGTACGCTGCCTCTGTGGTGTTCCCAGGGAGGGGGGGGGGCGGTGGCGAGCCTGGGGTGGTTGCGGTGGGTGTTGTGGCACTCATGGGTATCCGCGTTGCATGATCATTGTCTCTATGGCATCTGTGGGTCTTCCGGTGTGGCTCTTTGCTGGGCTCCCTTTTATGCTGTAGGTAGTCGTCCTGCTTAACACCAGCAAAAGGCAGGTGTTAATTCCCTGCTGCTACCGCGGCTTATCGCCTATTTTTGCTTCGCATCACAGATCTGGCAGTTCGTTGTGAAAGTGGTGTTGTGGTTTTTACGTCTGTTTTTGCACAGGAACGCTTACTCTGCATCTCATTAGGGTTAGTTGGTGGTGTCCACCGTGGAGATAAATTTTGGGGCAGTTATCGCGGGAATACTGGCGATGTCTGCAGTTTGCACCAGCTTGTGAATGGGTGTTAAATCTATCTTCACTTTTGATGCGTTAAGGTGGAGATAGATCAGAGATAAGTCCTTGAGAATATCCCCCTTAGATTGGTAACACGTGCAGGCTTGCATGCGCGCGTGGTTTGTCATTATTATGATGTTACTGTCTCTCCTATGTTAGAGTGGCCGGGTAACTTGTTGTGTGCCGTTGTTTCTTTGTAAGTGCATACTACTGTTGATCTTATGTGCATCTGTGTGCATAGCCTGGTATTCATTCAATAATGTTTAATTTGGGTGTTCCACGTTCGAGTGCGCTATTATAAGGAGCGCTCCTCAACCAATTTGAGTCAGTTGGAGTTTTCCTGCCAGTATGCGATCATGGACGTGGGTTCATTTATTTACACCCATAGTCCTTATCAGGCTCTCTATTTTTGCCCTCACCTTCAGAATGAAAAAAAAAATCTTTACTCTGCAACAGTGGCATCCTTCACTGCCTTTGAGGTAGACTCATTATAGTTCTTCCACATTCTCATCATGTAGAAATGAAGCATTTTCAATATTATATTCAACTAGGCCATAGTTGTTGCTTACTTATCTTATGCAATTTGTTGTATTATATATTTGAATGCAGGGACAGAAGCAGCAAAATCCCAGGTGGGCGGCACGCTTTATTAATCACAGATAATTAGCTTACTGTTTTAAGCCACGCCCTTAATTGCATCGGACACGCCGTCTTGAGAGACCCCCCCAGTTTTTTTTATCCCACTTAAAGCACTTGATAGACCTGACTCTCAAACCCAGTAGATTCTTAGGCTGTTAAAGGTTCAACAGTTGTATGAACACTAAAAAAAGAAACACCCCTTCCTAAGAATTGGATATAACGAATGTAACGATGAGGGTTACAACTATGTGTGCACCAGAGAGTAATATCTAGTAGATAGTTATTAACTTGCAATTAATAGTCTCCTGCTCACTTCCTAGTGGCCCACCGTTAAAGCCACCTGAATACAAAACTTTTGAATTATAATGGAAAGGAGCGGAGTAATATTACATAATATAAACAAATAAATGTTGTAGTACAACAAATGAATTTATATTATTTGTTTTTATTTCTCATTCTTTATATTTCTTAATATTGTTCCTTCCTGATTTTTTCAATTATTCAATCATTAAATAGTATTCCAATCAACTAATACATTGGTTTTCATCTAAACCTATACATGTACAACTGTTACATTAATTCCAACTTACAATATTCAAAATTTCAAACAATATAATAAATCCGTTGAGTGAATATTGCTCAATGTACATAGCCATACAGCCGATGCGTTTCGTCCTGTCTAGGACATCATCAGGGCTGTAATGAAGGAGAAAAGAAAAAAGAATATCGTATCACTCTCCATTATTCCATGTATGATTCTTACTAAGTACCTATACAAGGAAGAAATGTATCCCTAGTATACAGAATATACCTACTGAACAATACAATCATTAAAATAAAAATCAAAAATATCCATTTATGATCGAACAGTGTTAACAATTATTTTCCATTCTAGTGATGAGCTAATCGCTACTTTGACCCCTGATTTTCCAGTTGTGCCCTTGGTCCCACCCATGGCCATATTATTCCTTTCATGTGTTCCATTACAGAGAGGATAACCTACAACATCCTGCCTATAATATAACTGTTTACAAAATCAACATTCATTTAAGAACTCACAATTTATTATCAAACTTAAAGATATAAGCTCCAATTCAATTTTATATTTTCCAAAAATTGACTGCAGAGGATACCACTGGAATTATTTTATTCCAAAAAATAGTGGAGCTCAGAATCGCTGTTTAAACCCAGCTCCACTGTTCTACACAGTTAAATAGTCAGTGAACAGGAGGATAACAAACAAGTTGAATTTGCAATAATATTGATGGAAGCTTGGAGGTTTCAAACGGATAATGGCGATTATAAGCAACTGAGCGGGATCATTGGATCAGATGTGGGAGTTGTGAGGACATAAGATTATAGGTACGATAAGGAAATTGGACGTGTCAACTTACTAATGGAAGGATGGAAAGGATTGTTATTACTAATGTATCTTTTGTTATATATTTTAGATTAATCAATCGTGTACAGAAGGATTGATTGGGATAAAAAAAAAATTGGGTGACATTAAACAAAGCAACGGAAAACTAAGAGGTGAATTAAAGTAAAGGAAAGCATAGTTGTGCAAGGATTGTTCCATGTAATATGAAGGTGAGAAATAATTATTAGAGAAATGCAAGCTTTTGGATATTATTAGCAGGAGGGGAGAGGTAGAGTGGTTTTATGACAAAAGGGTCAATTTTTGGAAAATATTAAATTGAATTGGAGCTTATATCTTTAAGTTTGATAATAAATTGTGAGTTCTTAAATGAATGTTGATTTTGTAAACAGTTATATTATAGGCAGGATGTTGTGGGTTATCCTCTCTGTAATGGAACACGTGAAAGGAATAATACGGCCATGGGTGGGACCAAGGGCACAACTGGAAAATCAGGGGTCAAAGTAGCGATTAGCTCATCACTAGAATGGAAAATAATTGTTAACACTGTTCGATCATAAATGGATATTTTTGATTTTTATTTTAATGATTGTATTGTTCAATAGGTACATTCTGTATACTAGGGATACATTTCTTCCTTGTATGGGTACTTAGTAAGAATCATACATGGAATAATGGAGAGTGATACGATATTCTTTTTTCTTTTCTCCTTCATTACAGCCCTGATGATGTCCTAGACAGGACGAAACGCGTCGGCTGTATGGCTATGTACATTGAGCAATATTCACTCAACGGATTTATTATATTGTTTGAAATTTTGAATATTGTTAGTTGGAATTAATGTAACAGTTGTACATGTATAGGTTTAGATGAAAACCAATGTATTAGTTGATTGGAATACTATTTAATGATTGAATAATTGAAAAAATCAGGAAGGAACAATATTAAGAAATATAAAGAATGAGAAATAAAAACAAATAATATAAATTCATTTGTTGTACTACAACATTTATTTGTTTATATTATGTAATATTACTCCGCTCCTTTCCATTATAATTCAAAGCCTTCCTAAGAATTGGTTCGCTTCAGGACAGACAGCATACCCTGGTTCAAGCGCCAATAAGAATTTAATGGGAAATACTAGGAGTTAAGAACTATGCAAGCGAGATTCCTCAAAGTGGCACTGTTCTTTTCGCAATCAGAAGAATACTGGGTCATCTGAGAAAATAAAAAGCCTTTGGATGAACCACTCAATATTTTTTCCTTGGTGAGATGATCTGTCCAGAGGATTCTCAATTTGTATTACACAGCTATACAATGCGCCGGAAGATAGAGGTGATGGACTCTTTAAACTACTCCAAACGTCATATTTGCAAGTATTGGTGAGAATGTGATAATTTGATATGAACTTTTGAATTCCACATTTTTGGTTCACAGATTAAAAAAGTACAACAGCGCCCCTCCAGGCACTTCACAGTAGTAAACAAACCCTTATTGGGCCATTTAAAAGTAATGTGCATGAGGGTCCACTTCAAGCCATATTATTAGTCAAGTAAGTCATGCCATAAATATATTGTTAGTGGAATGGCTGAAGGATTTTAAATGTGAGCCCTTAAGTTGTTGGCAACCTTTGGGGAGATGCCGGGAGGAAGGTGAAGACCATTAAACGTCCTGAGATTCATGTGGAACCAAACCATCGAGATTTGCATCCTGTTGATGTGCTGTTTCGAAAAGGGATCCCTCTTTACAATTAGTCTCTAGGAGCACAATAGAGCTCATAATAATCAGCCAATCATGATGCTTTTGTGGGAAGCTGCTTCGATGTGATTGAACAACAACCGAGGCCTTAGTGCCATGCTTGGATTGAGGCTCATCTGTTCAAAGGAGCTCCTAGACAATTTTTCAGAGTGTTTATTATTTAACATGTTTTAAGTTTGTTTATTTGGCAGGTGGAGGAATGTTTCCCAACAGGTCACCCTCCACGACTATTACACAAAGTTATGCATCTGGCATTGTCCTGCCCATCAATTTTAAATTATTACTTAATCATCTCCTTTAACCTATGTTTTGGTCTTCTCAGCGCTTACAGATTCAGAGATAATGGCTCAGGCCATCATCTTTATATTTGCTGGATATGAGACCAGCAGCACTTCGCTTAACTTCCTGTCATGGCACCTGGCAACCTATCCAGAGATCCAGAAGAAGTTACAAGAAGAGATTGATAAGGTGCTTCCAAACAAGGTAAGTCAAGTTCCTGCCTCATAAGCAAGGAGTGTGTGACTAGCCCTATGCAATAAAGAGCTGTACAGTACTCCTGGTGATGGGGTGAAAACTATCTATGGCCCTTCGTTAGTGTCCAATTAAGTAGCGACTGTAAATCTGGACATTGATAGAGAAGAAAAAAAGAATTATCGAATAAAAAGCGAAATTCTGTGAGCAATTTAGAGGTACAGTGTACACCTGCAGCTATGTGGAAAGGAATGATCTATGACAATTTCCAAGCTATAAGCATATAAGAAAACATTGTGAATATATAGAGTAGATTCTGATTTTACTAAGAACAAAGTTTACCAAGCCCCCATCTCACCATACGGTGGCATATCACAGTATTAGCACTGAGAATTGAACAGAGAATTTGATGGAGGAGACTGAACAGTTAAAATAGGTAAAAGCATGTAAAATGTTTTTACATATGTACGAAACACAAAATGCAATTCAGTAACACGTTACAGAATCGCAATTTGTGTTTTCGATTACATATTTGAAAGGGGCGTGTTTAGAGTGTCCCTTCCAAATATTGAATTTCAATGGGATGTATGAATGTTTTACGACTGAATTAAGATTTTGAAACAGTGTTGTTTCTTTATATGCTTCCATGCTCTCAGCAGTAATGAGCTTGACCACCGGCCTTCACTGGCCAGCTGCATATCAGAGCCAGGTGCCCGTTGGATGATGGCACAGCGAAGAAGAGGGAAGCCCAGCAAAACTCCACCTCAGTAGCTATGTCTTCCTCATGTTTCCTGCCTGACTTTGAGTTTGGTCTGCAGATGTTCAGTCTGGCAGAGTTACAATCTCTGCGAGTGCTAGAAGTTTAAGCTCTGATTTACTAAAGTTTCACGCAACGCAGTAAGTTTCCCACCATTTCCATGTAAATCTTTCATGGTCGTAAACGAGTGATCCTAGAATTGGCAGATGTTCCAGTCTATGTCTGGCTGCCTCAGAATAGGACCTTGGTGGAGGAGAAATCGAATGCGGAGTTGTTTCCACCAGTTGATGTATGCCTTTCATCTGGCGTGCGTTAAAGTGGGTGGCTATACTGACACAGGTGTAAATGGGAAGTGCAAACGGGAGTGACACTACGGGGTATATGTACAAGCCCCTATCACCACCACAACGTCACTTTTACTGACGTTGTGGTGGCAATAGAGGCTTAGCCTTATTAACAAGGCAGTATTAAGACACTTAATGTGGCTTAAAGCTTCCTTGTAAATAAGTCCCCCTTTCAAGCTCTGGTTAGCGTGAAAGGGGTGGGCAGTGGGTGTTGCAGTGGGCATTCCACCACAACACCCATTGTTTTTTTACGCTGCCCCCTATGTACAAGGGTGGCGTACATAGGAGGCAGGGCAAACAAATTAGAGAAATAAAGCAATTGACTGACTGACTGACTTTCATGTGTCCTGCATTAAGCAGCACACAAGAAAGTGACAAAATGGCATTTAAGGATTGTTTATGTGCAGGAAGGGAAACCTTCCTACACATAAACAATCCTCGCCTGAACATAGACACCCTTGCACTATGGTGCAAGGGTGCCTGCATTGGCCTTACACTGCTAAGTGTAGCACCATCGCAGGGGGAATCGCAAGGCTACACCATTTGTTGTGAATATGTTGCAGCCTTGCGTTTCAGAAGTGGCGGAGTGAGGCTTTAAGCCAGGAAGGCTAACGCCTCTCTCCGCCACTTGCTTGTAAATATCCCCCTACGTTTGGCAGATTGTCCCTTACCACAGTTCTCTAAATCATGCTGGTGATCTAAACGTAACCTTTTTTCAGGAACTTCAACAAATTCATGTTAAGCAAGAGAATTAGTGTGCTAAAACAATGTCGGAAATCTCGCTGGGGACATGTTGGTAGGATTTGTCTTCAAACATATTACATGGGATATATTTCTTTTATTTACCTATTTAATATAGACTGTATTAAAAAGCAGATTTTTAGGATCCTTAATGCCAAAAAAGTTCATAATATAGATAGGGCCCTAAAAGTAAATCCAATACAGATTTGTACTGCACCTGTGCCCTCAACATTTCCTGCCTACCTGTCCATGTTGTAGAATACATAAAGAAATGTACAGTCTTTTGCTTAAATAATGCCAAGTGTTATATTAATAGAGCACTTCCTAGCACTGTGTTGTAACACTGAACATAACAGCTGTACTGTTGCAAAATCAGTACTTCTCCATTGAGAGATTGTGAAAGGATAAAGGATTGCGACAGTCTTTTTGGGGTTTTTATCTCGGACTTGGAGGTTACATAGAAGCACCTGGAGAAAACAATTGTCTCGCTGAGCTATCATACATCACACTTTATTCAAGATAATGTTAGTGAATACACGCTCCAGAACTAACCTCATTAAGGTTCATAATTAAAAATGTTTTTTATAAACAATGCGTATAAATATACAACCGTAAAAAATAATGTTGTGAAGGCGCTCAATATCTCTCAGTTTTCAATGCATTCATTTTATAAGTGTGTGCCCTCAACTGGGAGATTGGTTTAATGCTTGGCACTATGGTACTTGCAGTTCATCAAACTCCTTTTCATTCATTGTATCATTGCAAACCGTAACTGATACTTTTGTTTCATCTGTTTTTTTAAAGTCTGGTGCCCAGCCTGCACTTTAGTGCGGGCTGGGGGTTAGTAGGTCTCTCCCTTGTAGGTATACTTTTGTACTTATTCTTTCAAATCATTGAAACAGCATACTAAGTTAACCAGCATTACCAAAGCTAGTAGGTCTGGCTTTCAGGTGTTAATGCACGCAGTGTTTGTGCATGCCTCTGCATGCATTAAACATAAAAGCCAGACCTATGGGCTTTGCCACTGCGCGGCTTTCTGAGAAACAATGACAGCTCGACGTGGCATCACTAGCCAGTTAGATGCTTGCGACACATGGGGATGAAGAGGTCTGATGGGGTGCCCTTCTACTCCTGGCCTGCGAAGCGAGTGGCAGGGTGTGATGTTCAGGAAGGATGCAGCCTGACTAATATTGGCCAGGACATGGCCTATGGTCTCACATTAGTAGTCCTCAAAATATGGTTTACCCATAACCCGCCACCGCAGGCACCTGTCAACAGAATCAGTCACACCTGTGGTGGTGTGGGAGACTACAGCAAGGCTTATCCTGCCATCTGTGCTTGGTTAGAAGGATTGCAGGCGACTCCAGAGCCTACATAGATCTGCCAAGTGTGCTGCTGCCCCTCAGAAGAACCCATGCCCGTGGAAATGATGGTCTGCGTGAGCCCAGGGCAGGCCCTATCTCCGAGAGAGTGTAGTGTTGGCCCAGGCCTCTGCAAGGAAACACAGAGTGTTCTGCCGGCTGCTGCAGGGCTGGACAATGTTAAACTGCGACAGAAGATGTTAATTAACATTCAGTTCATGGGTGGGGCACAAATATAGTCTCCCTAAAGTATAATCAAGCTAAAAAATCAACCTCATAGGTTGCCGGAAGAAAGTCTTAAGGCAATCTCAGAAGCCGGGCAGTGATGAAACTACACGCCGGGCGGTGCTCAGTACCAGAGATTGCTAAGGGCTGTTGTTCCAGTGCTGAGCACCATCGCTGTGGTGCTTTCGCCCTCCATTTGTGCTTGTTGTGCTCCAGCCTGGAGGACATGTGTGGAATGTGCAGAGGTGATGGCCAGAGACAGACTTCCTTGCCTGTCGAAACTGCATCTCCCAATGCACCTTCACACAAAGGGGCCGATTACGATGTCGGACGGACTCAGGTCCGTCCAACATCGGTCAGGAGCCATAACCGACCGACCTGCTGTCGTCGGTTACGGCCCTGCAAGTACGGGTTCGGTCGCACTCGTATACTTCAGAATGGGAGCATGCATTCCGAGCGGAATGCATGCTTGCATTGTGAAAAGCAGGGGTGCAGTTCATCCCTGCACCCTGTGGCCGGCACCCCAAGGTGCCTGCCACCGGGTGCAGGGATCCACAGAGGGGCATCGTAGGTGCCCCCAGGCCGCCTTTCGGCAGCCTCGCACCCACGAGGGCCCTATTGGGGGGCCCCAAAGACAGTTTCCGACTGCCTTTTCGTGCCGGAAAGACCGGCACGAAAAGGCAGTGAAAAACTGCCATTGTACTCCCTCAGTCGTAAAAATGCGGCCGGGGGAGTACTGGGGGATTTCCGAGCCTGTCATCAGCCATCCGGAAATCCGAGTCAGATTCCTTTCCGACCGAGCCCATCGGAATGACTCGGTCTGAAAGGAATCAGGCCGACACGTTCCGATTCGGTCGGAAGGGCTCCGACCATCGTTCGAAGCCCTTGCAGCCGAAATAGGAATCGGGCCCAAAGTAGCTAAATGCACTAACTCCCAGTGCTTGACACTTCTCACACCCAATGGCTGTCCAGTGGGCTGAATCAAAATGTGAATGACAGCAGCACCAGTGGTCGAAGAGGCCTGACTCTTTGCCCACTGTCTGTTATTCTGTGGGCTGTTCCTAAACACAAATGACGCTCCAAGCAAGAAATAGCTAATCTAAAGCCTCTCTCTGTGTAATATTATTTTATATTACATAGGATTCTGTAATCCATGTATAAATACCAGTCTCTAATTTATTTATAAACACCGACTTGTGACGCACCCAGTCGCCGATTATAAAGAAAAGAAGTTATAGTTATAACTCCACTGTTATAAGTTAGTACAGTCGATTTCCAACATCACAGTGGCTGCTGCCAGAGCCAGCAGCTGGGGTGAAAGGCAGATCAAGTCAAGGAGCATAGCCGAAACAGCTGTTTAAACTAAAAAACAATGGAATTTTGCTTTTCTCTCTTCTGCTCTATTTGTTTTAGCTTACAAGCAGAGAGAACATGTTTATTTTTTGCATTCATTAGATAGTTGGAGAAAAGGCAGAATCTTTCTGCATATCTTGACATATTTAGAACTACCACAGCTTTTATTTTTACAGACTTCTATTGAACTGTTTCTAATATCTGCTTGCAACAAATATGTAACAGGTTTTTGATTTGTTTAATTTTGCATTACAGGTTTTATTTTTATTCCTCATGTTTGCAAACATGCTCGCTCTTTCTATGAAAGAGCTATGCGCCAAGGATATAAGTGGTTTGTGGGAAAGGTGATAGTGTGAACATCTATTATGTGGGATAAAGTACCCCCTGTCTTACATGATAAGGATATTGCATGCAAGCCACCTCAGAGTTCTATAACCTTATAAAGGAACTCAGCCTTTCGCCTTGTTCCTCTCTATGGCTATGGAGCTCCTCAGTGAGTTAAAATAGCCTTATAATGTCCAGCAGGGGGTACTTTATCCCATATATAATACATGGGATTCTGCACTCCCTGTACAAACATGTCTCTGATTTCTTTATAGTACATAGGATTCTGCAATCCCAGTATAAATGTCTGTCTCTAATTTCTTTGTAATGGGCGACTTGTGATGCACCCAGTTGCCGATTATAAAGAAAAGAATGTCGGAACTCGACTGTAATAAGTTACTGCAGTCGAGTTCTGACGTCACAATGCCTGCTACTAGAGCCAGCAGCGCAGATGAAAGTCAGAGCAGGTCATGGAGCATCTGTTTAAAGCAACAACAAGGAACATTGCTTTTCTTCTTCAGCTATTTCTAGCTTACAGTGACTAGCAGGAAGAACGTTTATTTTTTGCATTCCTTAGATAATTATAGAAATGTTAGAAACTTTCTGTAAGTTTCTACACATTCTAAGCTACTGTGGCATTTTTTTTAAACTGACTTTTATTGACTTGTGTCTAATATCTTTGTTCATCAAAGATCTAACAGGTTCTTGATCTGTTTAATTTTGTGCTAGAAGTTCTATTTCTACTCTTCATTTTTGCTAACATGCTTTCACTTTCATAACTTAGAACCAAGGTTTTAAGTGGTTTGTGGGAAAGGTAACGGTGTAACCATATATTATATGGGATAAAGTATGCCCTGTTGTACATGACAAGGACATTGCAAGTCACCTTGGAATTCCATAACCTTATGAAGAAACTCAGCCTTCGGCCTCGGTCCTCTATATGGTTATGGAACTCCTCTGTGACTTGCAAAATCCTTACAATGAACAGCAGGGAGGACATTATCCCTTATATATTGTGTATGAATTTAAAAAGTACATATGCTAGACAGCAAATCTAAAAGTAACACCTTGCTTACTAGCTCACCTCACTGGGATTAATAACACTCAAAGCAGACTTAAATACGGCCACACCACCATTTTTCATACTATAAAGTCTCACTTCCTTCTGGTGTTGCCATTCGTTTGTGATTCTGGGGCCCGGCATCCTTCACCAGAAGAGCAGAAGTACTATGGCAACTGCCTTTTGAAATTTTTGAAGCATATTACAAACTGGTGGCACTTGCCTTTACAATGACTAAAATGACTCTGAGTACTGAAAATTTGCCAGAAAAGTGTCAGAAAACAGCATTTAAACATGAAAAACAGTTAATTACATGTAACAAAATGACAAACACGTAATGATGGGATAAAAATAAGACTCCTAGCTTGCTCACTCGGATTACACACTTTGAGTGTTGCCAAAACATTGTTTGTACATTGCACCACCATAACTTACCATTTTCTCTATATGTACTTCTAGGCTCCTCCCACATATGATGCACTAATGCAGATGGAGTATCTCGACATGGTTATTAATGAAAACCTGCGGCTCTACCCCCCTGGAGGACGTATTGAAAGGGTCTGCAAAAACACCATTGAGATCAAAGGAGTAACCATTCCAAAAGGCGCTGTGACATTAATCCCAGCCTATGTACTACACCGAGACCCCGATTACTGGGAAGAGCCTGAGGCTTTCAAGCCCGAAAGGTAGCGCCAACCTTGGGGCTGGGGAGTAATGGGAAAGATAGAATTGCAGAGGGTAAAGAAGAATTGTTAAGAGCAAAGTGCAAAAGGGAGCACCAATAAAAATATTGCTTCAACCATCATTAGAACACTGGAATGCTGAGAGCTCCTTTGAAGACAATGGAGTAGCTCCGGGCTTGTAGTGGCTAGTATGAGCCTTCTGCACCAACATTCCATTGTTTGTCTTCTTGTTTCTCTTTTTTTAATTCAGAACATTGGGTGAAATGTTCTAATAGCCTTATAGCCCTTGTGCCTCAGGCTGTACAGGTGTTTAAAGGCCCTCACCCTCGTTATAGCCCTCCGCCTGCTGCTGGGGTCTATGACTCGGTTTCAGGGCCTTTAACAACTGGTATATCACTCCGCAGCGGGATGTAAGGCTATATTATGTGCTGCAGCACAGTATAGGAGATTGTAAGTCAAGTTAATGAACCCGAGAATTGGCTGTGCTTGCCTGGCTAAAATTAACACTGATCGTTACCAGAAGGATGCATGCACTGAACATAAATTTGATAGTGACCTAATTTTCCTAAGATGAGTACAAGGTGTTGTCGTTGGGCCGCTTCTCCTTTGGGAATTCTAGCGGGGTGTATCGAGTCAGGAGACATCTCCTGAAAGGGTCAACATTTTTTTAAAGGACCACTTGTTAATTAACAGAACCGAGGCTGTTTAAAAACAAAAGTTTCTAGTAGAACATAGGGTGCATCACAAAATAACAGGTAAGTCGCAAAACCTTGTGTGAAATCTGCACCCACTATTGTGATTGCCTTTTTGAAAACTAGGCACAGTGTTTAATTTGAGCTGGTGGTATCTGGTGGGGACAACCAGCACTTATTTTGGGGGACTGGCACCTATTGGTCCCTATCAGGTATTTACAAGGCGCACAAATGGGTAAAAGGGAAAGATGGAGGAACCGAAAGACTGCAAAGCCGTCAGAGAAAAAGTGGTAGGGAGTGTCTGGTAGTAGATTAAAGACTACAAACCTTGGTATTCAGCTTGTCATCTTTTAATTGCTCCGGCTGCCGCCTTTTGTGCAAAGCTTTGGGCACCGGAGTCCCTGACAATTTATTACTTCCTACCTAGGCCACAGTAATTAATTGCACTTTGGACTACCTAAATATCTCCTGAAGTGCCCCCAAAATTTCCAGACTGCAGCAGCTATCTCAACATCTGTTGTAATCACCCCATCACTAGTCATCTGGTGGAGCTTCACTAGATCAAGCAGGTTTCAAGGTTCTCCGCCCAGTGTACATGGCCTTCCACAACACAGGCCCCAGGTATTTGTGTAATTCAATTGACGTCTATGAACCCATCTGCTATTATCCAGCTGTAATCTGATTGCAATCTGGCCAAGATTCTGGGTTCAGCAAGACGATTCCAAGTGGGACACTATTTCAGCTTCCTGGCTCCTATGCTTTAGAACATCCTTCCCTTAGACTTTTGCCATTCCTCTCTCTTATGAATCTGTGTACAGAGAGAAGCTTAAAACCTGGTCATTAACTCAATAACACACTTTACTGTTGTCCAGAGTCTAGCTATTTGGCACCAGGATGCACCACTGTGGGTAGCAGATTGAGGTTGATTTAACAAGACATTCAGAAGGGTCCTGAGGTTGCAAGGATGAAACAGACAATAAGACAAGACTACTGGTAGACAGGTGTTAAACCTTGCATCTTTGGCGTTATTTCCCCAGTGTTTTTGCTTCTAACTTCCTGTGTTTTTTTACTGTGTGCTGCATTTCGTTTTTTTCTGGTTTTAGGACTCTGGGCACTTTAACACTGCTGACCAGTTCTAAAGTGCTCACTGTGCAAATTGTATTAGTTTATCTATGATTGGTATATTTGATATACTAGTAAAACCCTACTAAAGTGCACCAGGTGTGCCCAGGGTCTGTAAATCAAATGCTTCTTGTGGCCCTGCAGCACTGATTGGCAATTTTTCTAAACTGGTGTGGACTCTTTTTTGTAGTGTTTCTACTGTGTTACAGTGTGTGAATGTGCAAATGTTTTACACATTGCCTCTGAGAGAAGCCTGACTACTCATGTCAAGCTACCATGGGGATGAGCAGGGGTAATCTTGGCTTTGTGACTCCCTTACCCTGCCTAGAGTTAGGGTCCATACTTGGGCAGGTTGTAATCCACTGCATACTAGAGACCCCATTTTTAACAACAGGTATGAACTGGTATGTAGTCAGGGCAGTCAGATGTCGCTTGAAACCTTTGCAAGGCGGCAAACTTCCAAAGGTGATTGAGGCACCCACGGTTCTGCCACTGCCACTGAGTGGTACAGTGATCAAATGGCATTGGATATCTTGGGTCTCATTTGTGTAGGTGGGAGTACTCTAAAGTTTGTTTTCGGTGCTAGTAAACCATTTTTTCAGGATGGAAAGAGGTGTGGGCCTAGATTATTGTCTCTTATTTAAGGACTTGGGGGCATATGTATCAAGCAAATTTTTAGTCGCAAACGCTGCGATTCGCAAAATACAGCGTTTGCGATTAAAAATTCGCAAAACGGGATGTATGAGCCACATCCCAACGCAAATTTAAGGAATCGCTAATTTAGCGATTTCTTAAGTTTGCGTAGGCATTTAAGAAATCGCAAATTGCGATTTCTTAAATGAAATGTAACACTCACCAAAGGATTGCGATTAATCCTTAAGAAATCGCAAATTACCACCAACTACTAGTTGGTGTTAATTTGCGATTTCTTTTAAAAATGCATGTTTTGTAATTTTACAAAGTGCCACGTGACGCACATACATGCCCTTAGGGCATGTGTGTGCGCCATATGACCACACATGCTAATTTCAGGGGTGTATCAGGGTGTCATCTTGACACCCTTGCACCTTTGAAATTATTCTCAAATAGCGATTAGCAAATTGCGATTCGCTATTTGAGAATTACTTCCCATTCATTCCTATGGGTCTCCTGGCCCATAGAAATGAATGGGCAGGTATTCCTTAATTGCGATTTCGCAATTTGCTAATCGCAATTAAGGAATTTTAAGAAATCGCAAAAAGTTTGCAATTTTTTAAATACATCCCGTTTTGCAATTCTCAAATAGCGATTCCTTAAAAATCGCTATTTGAGAATCGCAAATGGTGATGTTGATACATATGCCCCTTGTTGCCCAAAAAATTGCAGTGCTTCGTTACATGAAGGATAGAAAATAGTGCACCACACAATCTAATCGGAGTTATGTTACGATGATGTTATGGGTACTCACGCTAAATCTGGCTGTTATGTATGATGCAGAACCTTGCGCTGTGGTGCAAAGACAAATTTGCACTGACTGGTGTGGGCTTTGATCTGGAGGTACTACCTCCATTACAAATTCCTATATATCCCCACCAGCATACAGGTGGGACATGTAAGATGTCTGCTTTCGGTTAAGGGCCAAATGTTAGATGCAGATATCAGGCGATATACCTGCTTTCCCCCTTGCTTTTACATGCCTTTCTTTGTCACTAGGATTGTGGCAAAGCCAGATCATACTATTTAATAAACCTAGCTATGCATTGAAACCTACGTTTTTTTGTTCTAGCCCGCTACCAGCACAACAACCCCTCCCCCTTGCATACACTAGCAGGGCATGGCATAAAGGGGTTTGGGCACAGTGCCTGAGTTAACTTTCAACACAAAATTGCTTTTCCAAGTGAAAGTTGAGTCGTCGTTGGAGTTTGCGCTACTTTGTGACGCTTAGTGTTGCTTGAGCATCTGCACATACCCTTAATAAACCTGGACTATGGTTTCTTAACAATATAAATACTTCTGTGGTTAAGTCAATGGAAGGAGCATTCATCAGCGATTGCCATCCTACTTCCTTGTTGCAGGATAATAAATTCCAATAAGCCTCCTAAAAGATGAAGGAATTTTATGGAAGAAGTAGCATGGTATGCAAGACTATTTCCTGGTGTCATCTGGAGATATACGCCTAATGTAAAATGCTGCCCTGGTTGAACAAAGAGGATAAGAAGAGTTGTGGTTGATAAAATTAGCTACTGAGTCAAGAGAAAACAGAGGAGTGTCCGCGGATACACGATGGCCATAGCCTGACAAGAGTTTGAGCGTTGAGAGGATGGTACTATATGGAACGATGGGCGTTTTGCAAGAGGATGGGAGATGAAGGAAAATTGTGGGTGAATATAGTGAGAAGGGAGGAGTGAAGTGGAGCAAAGAAAAACTATGTACCATTCCCTGTTGATTTCTCAGCCTTTGTTCACCTGCTCCTGTGTGCTGATGTTTTATCCTCGTTAGGGAAAATATGTGTGTTTGTGTTTCTAGGTACCATATGTTTGTTTGTGTAAGCAGGGAGATTTGTGTTATCCTGCCTACCATTTGGTTCAATTACGGGTCACCAAGATAGCAGCTTCTACTCCTGTGCTGCTGCTTGCAACCCTGTCCTTCTTCTAGTGACCCCAGGCTTCCTGCTGATCAATCAACATTTCTCTCTGCTGGTTAAAAAGCTTTACGAATCATCTTAAAACTGGGCTCTGTAGTGGTGGAAATTGACTCAAATGCACTGTAATCAACCAAACAAATATGTTTTAATGTCATGACCTAGCAGGCACTTAGTAGATCCTTCATTGTTTCTATGTAAGCTACACTGCACAGTGATGTAAAAAAAATTACTCAATAAAATGCTTGTAAATATGTAAGTTAAAGCACTTTAACATCACAGCGATATCACTACACTCCACAACCCGCCGCCTGAGTTTAACTCTTTCTGTTAGAAATGTGCATTTTATTTCTTGACTTGAGAATGTTTTTGTTGTTTGTAAACTTTACAACTTGACTAACATGTAGGCTGTTTCTAAGATGTTTCCCTCTAATCCGCCCTATGAGGAAAAATTAAACACATTAAAAAATATATTCGCCTACAGCCTACATTGGTCATTTTAAAGATAATCGGTCTCCTCAAATAGGTTCCTGATTAACTAAAAGCATAACTCAGTACATTACAGTGAACCTGTTTGCCTTCCAAACTCACTTTGTGTGATATAATCAGGTTCAGATGTCCTGTGATGTCACTAGGGTGTGAAGGGGTGCATGATGTCACTTGCACTACACCTAAGGGAAACTAACACTGCTGCTCTGCTGTCTACTAAAGTCAGCCACATACCTCTGGGTCCCTAATGACAGTAGCTGCCGATTGCTGGCTGATCTGCTAGTGCTTTGCCCAGTGGGGTACAGATGTGCCTTTCATGTGGGGTCTGTGTTGGGACGTCCGTAATAACTCTGTTCACACTGAGGAGTGCCCTACTTTTTCATAGTTTGAGACAAATTAATTTTCTTAAAGGCTTTCTCAGGTACATTAACCCATATATCTTTGATTAGTGACACTGGTTAGATCTTCACGCCCATGCTAAGGTGTACAAGAGGATTGCAACACAATATCCTTCAACTTTGTGTAGTAGAGGATGCGTCAAGGGAGTGCCCGCGAAGATTTGCTGACCACTGAAGTACTTTGTTCTCTATACATTTGATAATGGCATTTTTCATCTTCATTTCTAGGTTCTCTAAAGAGAACATTGAGGCTCAGGAGCCTTACACCTTCCTTCCCTTTGGAGCAGGGCCCAGAAACTGCATTGGTATGAGAATGGCTCTGATCTCTATGAAGGTCGCTTTGACCATCCTGCTGCAGAACTTCTCCTTCCAGCCGTGCAAAGAGACACCGGTGAGAGACCAAACCCTAAGCTAATGTCAAGATGTGAATCGCCCGATTGCTAGCTATGCAAGTAATGTGTTTCGGGTGCTATCTGTTAAAGTGATAATGGATACACTTGCACTTTCTCCGTATGAATATGTAAACATGAGTGAGTATGTGTGTAGGGGCATAAGGTAGTTCAGCCAGTTAGATGCCCTGTTTTTATGGTATCAAAAATGGTTGAACATATGAACCGTTGTTGGGGCAAAGCCCACCACTCAATTGAATGCATTTCTTTGGGTTGCTAGCCCTATCCTCCTATTCCAGTGTTCTCCA
The DNA here is from genome assembly GCF_964204655.1 of Triturus cristatus. Taxonomy (NCBI): domain Eukaryota; kingdom Metazoa; phylum Chordata; class Amphibia; order Caudata; family Salamandridae; genus Triturus; species Triturus cristatus. The sequence continues at coordinate 1,055,756,211 of NC_140593.1, read as the reverse complement.
CACTGTAAGAAAATATTTGTATCATAGAAACCTCCTGCCTGATCTTGCTTACATTTCCATGGATGACTCCATTGTTTGCCATCTCTAGGAAACCAGAATGCAAACAAAGAGTTATACATGCAGAGAATGGTGCAGCTCCAGGGTAAATCTGACTTTATTCCATATTTTTATATCTGCATTATATGTGTTGCTGACCCAAACATAGTTTTTTTTTTAGTCTGAAGGGGTAAATGTGTGCTCAGGCTTACCAATAATAGGAATGTACATCTGTACTGAAAATTCTAGATTTGTGGAACAGGAAATTAAGCCATAAGCTTTTGTTTGTGGTGAGTTGGAGCAATTACAGCCTTTTGGTCCAAGTCGCAAATGTTTTAAGAAGGCAGAAATCTGTTCCTGTGGGATTTTCACCTACTTAGAAAGTCATGAAAAATGGTACGAGTGCTAACAACACCTTTGGGAAGCTGTCACTGTTTCCATTGAGTGCTCACGTGTACAGGGCACTTCACAAGTCAACAATTTAACTGGTGTGCATTTCAGTTTGCAGAAACCTGACACCAAAGTGATACTGCACCAGAATATTAATTTTTCCCCACAGCAAAAATACTTTTCTCATGGAGGAACCCCTTCCCCAGCAATCTCAGCAATTTGGAGGGCTGGGTGTTCCACTCTATCTTCCTCCCTGTAAACATAATTATGCATGCAATTGACAGGGCTAATTTTATATGGCTTTTGAGATGGATAACAATGGCAAACTGTTGGTGACTATGCACAAGCTTGCAGGTCTAGTGGTGCTCACCTACTTAAGCTGTTTCCTCCCAGGAATGCTCACAAACCTGATTCTAGTACTAGGTTTGCTGAAATGTACATTTCTCCATTCTGGCAGAATTTCTGTGTGAGCAAATCCCATTAAACGAGTATAAATATCCGCCATTTTCTATTCTCTTAATCAGGAAGGAGATTTTCCTTCATACATGATGTTTTAGTGCATTTACAGTTGCATTGGTCAGGACCTGGTTTACAGTATGGCGAACGGGGCTCTCTGTCATAAATGTGTTGCTAACTTGTCTGCAAAACTCTCCGTCCGCCCACTCTATTTAGAGTCATGCAGACTGTCAGATTTCCATCAAAGGTGCTCCCATTGGCTCCATCGATGGAAAGGTTACTCTGACGGCCTGTTGGAATGCTGTCTGTTGAAGTTAGAGCATCAAGTCTTCCTCCCTAACCCTCCAGGCAGATGGTTTTATGTCCTTTTTTCTGAAGGTCACTGCCAGGCAAAACTTGTGGTGAACAGAAAACCTAAAATAAAGACACCAGAACAACTCACTTGGTGTGTGGGTCATTAGTTATTTGTTTTTCACCAACAAGATCACCGATAGACCAGTGGTGATCTCTAAGGGACATATGTATCAAGTCCCTTTCCCATTCGCAAATGGGCCGATTCTCAGAATCGGCCCATTTGCCAACGTGAAAAGGACTTTTGGGATGTATCATCCCAAAAGGGCATTGCAAAATAGGGAAAAGCAAAATTTGCCATCCCCTATTTTGCAATTGCATTTAAGGAATTGCAAATTGCAATTCCTTAAATGAAATGCGGAAAAGCACCCAAGTTGTGCGATTTTGGAATAAGAAATCGCAAATTACCACCAACTTCAAGTTGGTGGTAATTTGCGATTTCTTTGAAAAATGCAATTTTTTTCATTTTTTAAAGTGCCATGTGGCGCACATACATGCCCTTAAGGCACATGTGTGCCACATGTGCACACATACATATTTCAGGGGTGCAACAGGGTGTCCTTTTGACACCCTTGAAATTGCATGTGCAATTTGCGAGTACCTATTGGGTCCTCGCAAATTGCGCATGTAATTCTCATTCATTCCTGTGGGCCTCTTGGCCCATAGAAATGAATGGGAAGCCATTCCTTAATTACAACTCGCAATTTGCGAATCACAACTAAGGAATGCCAAGGAATCGCAAATTATTTGCTAATTTTTTAATTGCATCTCGTTTTGCGATTCTCAAATAGCGATTCTCTAAAAATCGCTATTTGAGAATCGCAAAACCATTCTTTGATACATATGCCCCTAAATTTAGTAGCCTGTGGTCTGGGCAGGGTGGTGGAGTAAAGTACTCTGCTGCCCCTATGGATGGCACTCCGCCCGCCAAATACAAAATCAGGCCCTAAGTCTCAGGTAAGTGGGTCATTATATTTGATATGCAGACAACCTAAGGATAACATGAGTGTGTTTTCCTAATTAGATAGCAGTCTCTCTTATTAGAAAGTAACCTCAAATCACTCTAAAATCATTATAATCACTGATGTTTTTTGTCTTATTTGTGTTTCTCCACACACTAAATATTTAACAAAAGCTAGACTAGCTTGGTTCTAGGGGGATGGTTATTATGTCTGTGTAAGAGCTCTATACTGGTATCACTAATCCATCTGCTCACACACATCATTCTTTCATTATTAAAAAGTATATAGATAAATATGTGATAGACTTTATGTAAAATATCCATTGGATTTATTGACCTTCTGCTAAATGAACAGATCAGGCACAAAAGATTGTAATATATCCATGCACAAAACTGTCTGCAGTATTGGACTCAAACAGAAAATACCATGAATATTGCATGGGTCCTGACCAACCAACTGCCCTTCCTTGTAAAGGTTCTTTATTTACCACAGCATTCATCCAGCCTCATTCTCTCATAGATCTCTTATGTCTGAAATGTGAATCCAGGGAAATATGACAAAAATACTAGACTGCCCTTTACCAACTCAAATACCTTAGAGACTTCAAACCTCACACCTGATCCAAGATAATTCTAGTGGATCTGTCCAGCCAGTTGTGGCAGGGAGCACTGCAAGAGCTGCACAGGCTGCATCAGAGAGATGTCCTAGTGCAAAGCAGTGGTCTGTATAGACTTAACGTCATTGTCACTTCACGGGGGGGGGGTGAAAGCGTCCTCATTATTATCGAGCACTTAACTTGGTTTGCAGAGGCATGTCCCCACAACAACTAGAAATGAGCTACCATCTCTGGGAGAAACTGTCGTGCTCTATTGGAAACCAGCCTTACTGAGCACAGACATTGGTAGAATTTGGAAGGAGGTTGATAGTGTTCATTTGGATTGATAGAGATGAAGAAGTTAATAGCAACCACACATTACCACAGGACTCCAGAGCTTTACTAGGACACTGCCAGACTTGCTGGGCACTAGGAAGTCCGACGAGAAGACCTGGCGTAGTCCCCAAGTTTCCACATTGGTGCATGCCTACTGCATCTCAAGGAACAATTGCACAGGATTGCTTCCTAATACACTATGTTTGGGAGGAATACTAGATTATAGATCTGCTTCAGTTTCACCAATGAGGTCAGTGGGCTTGAGATGTATTTCCAGCTCGCCTCAGGCATTGCAGGAAGGACTGCCTAGCAGATCAAGGTCCCTAGTTTAATGGCTTTCTTGCACTAACCATTGGGTTTCTGCTAAGGTTACTGTCTAAAATGTGTTCAGTTGGTTGTTATGGTCCCAGGTCTTTATGCTGCGCAGGTTTGTTGTTTATGTTATTGGTTATTGCCAGGGTTGCTGCTTTAGTGCTCACTGTCAGTCTTTGTCAAGTCCACTACCCATGCTCTTGCCTCTGTAGTGATTTTGAGCAACAATGTAAGGCACAACACCTCCCACATAGGAAACCTGGTAAAGACTACCTTGGAGGCACTTATCATCAACTCTGTTCCTTCCTGTTTCCCAATGCAAGTTACCCTGCCGCACTGAGCCCTTCGTACCCAGCCAGAAAAGTGAATGGGCATTCCAGTTACCCACCCATTTTCCCATCAATCATCCAAAACCTTTCTACAAACTGTTGCATATCATGGGAATGTTGAAATTGACATTGCCGTGGTATTTTACATCCTGTGGAGCATTACAGAAGATCTTTACCTACTGAGGACCTTTCACAACTGTCTTGAAAATGATGCATTTAATTCCAGAGGTATGGGGAACTGGAACTGTTAGGACAACATGTGACTTGCATATAATAGGGTAAACTGTGCTCATAAGGCAGAATGTGATTTACATATGGTGCTGAGAAATATGGAACATAATACAACATTTGCAATTCTTGATCAATCTTACCCTGCTAGCTTTTTGGCCAATATATTATTATGAGTCCCCTCAAATGCATGAGCTGAACCTGCCTATGATCACATTAGTTATCCTGGTGTTGTCAGGTGCCGTAGCTATATAATATAAGCCCCGCAAGTGTTTTATACTTTACATACAGTTTAGTTGCATGCTCTCACATGGCTTGCTCCTACAGGAGAATGTTTTCTTGTGACAATCTGGATAGTGGATACTTTGAATATTGAGTTACTCCCCTCCCTAATAACTATCTGAAAATCTTGTGTTTTCAAGCTCATATAGATGGAAGTTTCTACGGTAAAAACTAATTATTTGACCTCATCGTCGGGATATTATAAAACCTCCAAAGATACCCAAGAGTGTCATATGCTCACTTGGTGCACTATGAGGTTGATAAAAGTGGGTTTCCAGGAGCTACATTTAGCTCCCAATATGAATTTGGCAAGTAATGGGAAGGGAATTCTGCAATGCTTTCACCCAGCAGAGCTCAGACAGGCAAGTTTTGATTAGCACCTTTTTAGTGCAGCCTACTAAAGGGCCGGAAAGCTGCCTCTATGAACAACTGTTCAGTTGTAGCAAGACTGTGGGTGCCTGGTGCAAAACAGGGGGGCAACTCATGGCTTCACTCACCATCCTCACTCAGGTTGTCTGATCCATAGAGGCACAGATTACCTGAAACAGTAGTAGCAAGAAACAGTAGTGAGATGCCTACATGGAAGGGGGGCAGGGTTTGCCACCATGATGTTGGGTGTTTGCATTGTCCCGGACTCCAGAACCTCTGTGGGGCAATGTGGTGGGAAAGAGGCTCCTGCCTGGAACTACACATTACCCTACCATTATACCTTTAACCTAACCCATAATCACAAATTAAGACACATAAACTACAGATACACACTTCGGAATTAATTGTACTTAGAGAAAGAAAAAGGTTAGAGAAACTAAACAAATAAGTACTTTATACAGCGCCACGCCGCAGTCTGATGAACTAAGTCCTACTGCAGAATGTTCTCCACACCGTGTACATGATGAAAGTGGTCCTGTCTTGGTTGGCTGAGCAAGGAAATGGACTTGAGGCTTCTGCCCTGGAACATTGAGTAAAGGAAAGAAGGCACAGTGGGTGCTGGTGATGATGTATAAGCCAGTATCCTAATAGCTATGGGATGTGGCAGCCATGATGGTTCAAGCACCAGAGGTGGAAGGACGAGCAGGTTGCAGGGCTTAATTTGTGCCGGTGCTTAGCACCGGCACTTATTTATCAGGGCCGGGTCTACATAACACTACGTGTCTGCAACTCTGCACGTCATATCGCAATGTGTATGACAGTATATAGAATTAAATTACCTCAATGACTCACATACTGGTCCGCTTACTTATTGCATGAATGAATCCAATATGCAGATCAGATTGTGAGTGACGTGATGATCACAATCCATATTTTAAAATTGCTTTCTTTAGTTAGGCGGCAGACCTTTCCGGTGGGCGGGACACTGATTGGGCAGAGACAGGGGACTGGTTTTGGTTCTGCGGAGGTAAGGCTGTGTGGCAGGCAGCGTGCTAGATTTTTTTCAAAACGCCTCGCACGCACGCACCGGTCCCCGCCACGAGTCATCAGTGGTTGAGGCAGTTCTGGGTTGAGGTGGTTAGCCCGCCTGGCCCCGACGTCGTCGTAGTGCAGGCAGCAGCTGCAGCCTGGCCTAGGCCGCCTATCGAATATAAAGGCAGGCAGGCAGGCCAATGCTCGGCCGCCCACCACCAGAGCAGTAACCGTAAGTAACAGCCTTAAATAATATAATAAGAAATTACATTACCGAAGCTGTTTTTTGGGGGGGTCATGACCTTGTGGGTGGCGTGACATGACGGTCACCATCATCGGGTGGCAGTAGCTTCGGTTTCACATGAAGTCCGTGGTTCAGTAAGTTAAAGCGGGCCGCGCAGCCCTGCAGGGCACTGGCCCCTGTCCTCCTTCCAGCCTTCTCCCGTCTGTCCTTCTCCGGGCCAGGCAGTGGCATTGTAGTGGTCAGGTGCCCTGTGCCTGATGCCGGAGGCATGATTGCTGAGGGCAGGCCTTGGACTCGTCACTCGGTTGTTCACTTAACAGTTCACTTAATATGCATGAACTCCGAAGTGAGTGAAATACCGAGTGACGATTCCCAGACCTGGCCTGAGCAATCCTGCCTCCGGTGCCGGGCACCGTGTGCTTGTGCAAGTATAATGCCTCTGCCCGGTCTGGGCCAGGCCAGGAGTAGAAGGCTGGAAGAAGGGCAGGGGCCATGCAGGGCCTTTAACTTTACTTAACCCCAGACTTTAGCAGCGCGGCTGCGTGGCCTAGTCTTAAACAAATTGGGGGCTGCCTCACACGCACAATACTTGTAGTCTTTATAGAAGCACAGCAAGTCCACAGTGCATGATTTATGTTGACGGCATCACACCTTACTCATCATGCATACAGATTTTATTCTGATCTTTTTCTGCACTACGTTACTGAAAAAAGAATTTGCACGGCGTCCCATTTTTCTCTGCGTTTAAAATGTTTGTGCAAGGTGACCACCAAAGAATGTATGTATTCTGTGGCAGCAAAAATTGCGCAAAATATATAGAGCTTCATTTTTTACATACTTTTTATAATACAGGACAGTTCTAGAATTTTTCACATCAGTCAATCTGTCCCATGTCATAGGTCCGTCTTTCAGACATTTATACAAAATGTGTGCCCATTGAGGTGCGCGCAGCTTGGGGGTCCAGACATTGTGAGATTAAAGCTAGCGGTGCTAGATGAGTTAAAGGCCACACTTGTGGTGTAACCTCGAGATACCCCGAGCAGCTCCCCATTCCTTTGCAGGGAAAACCTGTGTGTATGTGATCTTGGGCACATATTTTTATTGTGCTTTAGCCTGGAAGGCCCTGAGTACCTACAGTTTTAAAACTCACTGTTGCACACATTCATTTAAGAACCAGAAAACAATCTTCAACCAATTCGATAAAAATGAGCAATGGAGAGTTGGGTCCAACCAGCTGTTTAAAAGAGAATACAGTTGATGGGGTCTTCATTTGCGAAAAGGTAAAACAAACCTAAAAGAAATACGAAAGCTGCTATTATATTTAGATACAGTAACAACAGCATTTCTACCAGAATCGTCACCGTATAGGCAAAGCTGCCATTATTTTCAAGTAGGAAACAATTTACAAAATACGGGGAAGCCTTTTCATTTGATGAACTCGTGTGGGTGCAGAAGAGAACCTCCTGGTTCTCATTTAACTTGCCGAACTGACATGTTATTACTTCATCGTTTTTAATATTCAAAACGGTAATTGGTCCCAGATATCATGAGGTAATTTAAGGCACATTTTTCACATTCTGTTTCGAGAGAAGGTTGGCATCGATGTGTATGTATCTTTAAAATGTAGTTACTGAGGCTGTTCCTGAAAAGACTGAACACTGGGGTCAGATAAAACACCATTTTCACTGATTCATGGCACTTTTGCACAAGCCAACTGCTGCTAAAACGTAAAAAAAAAATGCTGGCTCAATGTTGTTTTTATAGAAGTTGGTTAGAGGAGTGTCCACGCTTAGACTACTGCAGGTGTTTGTTTACGCAATGTACAGTCGATGCACATGTTTCTTTTGCACTGGACTGTCAGTGACAATGTTGTTTTTACACTGCTCTTTCTGTGAAAACCTTTGTTTTTGGACTGGATCAGCAGTGAAAATAAATGTTTTTACCCTGGTGTTTCTGTATAAATGTTGTTTTAGTACTGAACTGCAAGTGAAAATGTTGCTTTAACACTGGGCTGTCAGTACTAAAGTTGTTTTTGCAATGGACTGCAAGTGCAGATGTTTTTACTCTGGTCTTCATGTTTGAACGTTTTTGTATTGGGCTGTCAGTGCACAAGTTGATTTTGCAGTGGACAGTCAGTGTAAATGTTGTTTTAGCACTGGACTATCATATACAATTTGTTTTTGTACGGGGCTGTCCATGCAAATTTTGTTTTTACACTGGCCTTCCTGTGTAAACGTTGTTTTAGTACCCGACTGTCAGACACAAGTTGTTTTTGCACTGGACTGTCAGTAAGAATGTTTTCTATGCATGTTTCTTTCTGTGTAAAGTACATCTGACTTTTAGCAGTGCCAGTTGAGGATGTGGGTGGAGCCAATAGAGTAAGAGGGTGGGGCCAGTGGAGGAAGTGGGTGGAGCCGGGGGAAAGTAGGTGTGTCCTCTGACAAACACTTGAGCACCTGGACTTCATATTTTACAAATTAAGCACTGGCAGGTTGGCAACCTGAGGATGGATTTAAAGACTGCAGTCTGGGCCCATGTGGTAAATAAATAAAGACTCAGTAAATAAAGAGCAAATGTGCCGCAACAGTCTGGGTGGCAGGGGCTTTCTTCTCATGTATTTCATTCCCAGTATCCCTTCACTTTTAGTCTTAGGACAGAAAATGTAATCTTGTCCAAATTCAAGTTCATTATGAGGCTACGGAGATGTCTGCCAATAGGTTCAGCCTCCATGACCCTGTGTCCATAAAAAATCACCCTGTCAGAGATTAACAATTTTTTTTTTAAAGTACGACTAGTTCTGCCAGTGATAATTTCACCCTATATCTTGTTGACGGAACAGCCAGAACTAAAGGTGTGGCTGCAACGTGCCGCTCAATGTGGGGACTCCTGCTGGGGAAGGCAGGGGCTCGAGCAGTAATGCCTCGCTGTTTTTGCTTTTTGAAAATAAATGACTCCAGGAGACCTGGATCGTGCTACATGACTTGAAGTATTAAACAAACAAGTGTAAGTAACACAAAACACCTCTGTGGCTGCCAAATGCAGTGTGAATAACACCAACCACGGCTTCACTGTCAGATATTTCCAAATTAAAGAAAAATGAGAACTAAAAGTCTCATATTTCTATATACATGGGTTGTTGAAAATGCATCTCATTAGGTGTAAGTGCTCATGTGCAAATAGGTAAAAGTGTCAGACGGCAAGCACCCACATACCAATGTTTCTTCCACCTTCGTGGCCTTTGTCAAGGTCACAATACACAACCATTTACTCAAATAAGGGAGAAGTATGATTAAAAAAAAATGCATTTTTATATCTATTAATGGAATTTATTAATTAATATCTAACCTTTTCAATCACTAATGAAAAATCACTACTCATACTCGTGTTGTAAGTAACCTGTTAGGTTAGCTGTGCCCGATCTTTGCTTTCAGGGCCTTATGATAAATAAATCACTCAGAGAAATCAGTTCTGATAATCGTTCACTTCACTGGGCAGTTTTCACACAGCACTGTGCAACCAGGCAGCACGACAAGCAGGCCCTTGAAAGAACAAATGGGACCAGTGCAGCCCTGCCAAGTGTCACTCATCACTCGTGAGGTTAACCCATTTCGTTCCACCAAAACTGGTTGGTTCTCATGATCCTCCCGGTTGTAGGGACAGGGTTCTGCAGATGTTAGCAGGACTCGCATCCTCCACCTATATGGGTGATTGTAACACATCTATAAGGATGGGTCATGCAGGGCTTATCGTCTGTGATGTTTGTGTTCCACTTTTACTCCTAACAAAGGAGTGGAAATAGAAAACTGTAAAGCAGAGTCTTTGCTATGAATGTGTCTAGATTTAAATGACCCAGAAAAAAGGCAGATATGATCCTTGTCTAGCTTACGCCTGCTCAATATTATCCTACTCTTGCAAAAAGGGTGTTCGACTACAATATTGATTTTTTAACAACAACCTGCAACAGTATCGATTGCAGGATATCAACTATCACTGTACTGTGTTTTCGGGCTGGGCGTGTCGGGCTTTTACTCAATGCTTCAAAGGTGATGGTTGTGGTGTTCCCCACTAACAAGAACTCTAGGGACTTGATCCGTGGCAGAAAGTTGGCCTCCATCGCCTCCTTCACTCTCTAGGTAGATGTAGACAGGCAATCAAGCCTTGACTCCAAGGTGGCGTGGGGCTGCGACTAGGTGTAGCGCAACACAATTCTCACAGTTGCATGAATGATATTAATATCCAGATAATGTTTTTGTAAATATATAATTTTTAGTTATATCTTATTATATAAATGTATGTGCAGTAAGAACAGGTAAATGCTCACAAATCATGAAACACATTAAAAATACTAACGCAGTGACAATACAGTGTTAACATTAGTCCTGTATATAACACTGTGGAGCATTCACACCGTTAGGCAATGCAATGGTTAATGTACTGTTCACAAGCATGTTTGTTTAATTCTTGGGGCATATTATCAAGCTGAATTCCTTCACTTTATCAGCCCTTTTCAGCCGAAAAGCGGCGATATTGTTCACGCCCAATTATCAAGGACACGCTAACGCGTGTTTCCTTGACTAAACAGCCCTTTTAACTCCACTTTGCATGTCAGCGATGAATATCGCTAATGACATGCAAAGTAGGCGTTCCTTTCCATTTCTCCATGGAATTCCACGCTGACACGGCAGCGCAATATTAGCAAGCCTCGAGCAAACCCGCGATGCGATAAAACAAACCGCGTTAACCGCGCTTATCGCACGTTTGTAACACCTGGTTTGAAACTGACTTAGCCATACTTATAACGGCAAGTAGATTGTACGGCTGAGGCAAGATCTACCTACTACCAAGGATGGGGCTTATCGCTTCCGTTTCCAGGCTGGATTTCCAGCGATGTCTGTGGAATTCGCCGCTATCGCAGGATTTATTATCGCCATGGAGATATGTGTTGATAATAACGCAATATCTCGGCGATTAAATCCTGCGATACGCAGCGTTACACAGATTCGCACAAAGCGGGAAATGCGATGTTTATCGCTTTTCCTTGATAATATGCCCCCATAATCCTTACCCAGTCACAAGCGATGCATTGTAAAGTTGAGGACTGCAGTCCTACTGCTAAACAATGGTAACTTTATCTCAGGTTCACAAACCTTTACCGTTCGTTAACCTGGTTACCACAAATGCAGAATACAGCTAAACCAAAAGCAACAAAGTGACAAATCACAAAATAAAGTTCATAAAGTGGAATTAAGTGGTCAGGAGGAGTCAGTGGGGGGCCCCTTGTCTTTCAGCGCACAGTGTCAGTGAAGAAGAAAGTTGCTATAGGGTCCCTCAGAATGAGTAACACCACAACTGTTACCCAGAACAAAAATTGCACTAGAGATAAAGGAAAGGGGGGCAATGGCATAACAGATGTACACATTGCGGGAAACTATGGTCTCTAGAAGAAGGTCCAGCATAACAGATGTACACATTGTGGGAAACTATAGTCTTTAGAGGAAGGCCCGGATTCAGCAAGACAATGACCTTGGGGTCTGGCGACTATGAGACGTGGAAGAGAAAAATGTGGGTATTGGGGACATTGGATGATGTATATAGTGGGACACAGAGAGAATGTACCCGCCTCAACAAGGCACTTATACAGGTTCAGGAAGACACATCCACCAAATCTGGGACAACGAGACATAATCACTGGAAGACAAGAAAAAACATAAGACATAAGTGGCAAATATGGGACACGTGATATGGGTATGTAGACACGAGGACCAGCATTCAGCTGCAAAGACTTCAATAAGCTGGAATCTCCCCTTCCAAGTGAGAATGCACCCTCAATGAAACCCATAGTTTTGTAGCAAATGATCTCTCTCCAGCACTTGATTGTCGAAATATCAAAAACAGAAAGATTGTGCTCCAAAATATCGTAGTGAAAATAACCAGAAGGTAAATGCCTAGAGGTAAGAATTGATTTACTCTTTTCAACTCCACATTTACGTACCCTGAAGATATATATCATCAAGGTACACATTTATGGAGTTAAATAACATAAACTTATATTTACCTATGCAAATTTATCTTTATGAGATTTTGGTCCATTTTATTTTGTTCACCATATCCTGGTATTACGACATCGTGGAGTGTATATTAAGGTTGAAAACCCATGCATATGATGTACATTTAAAAAGTCAGTGGAAGCCTGAAAAATGTAATTAGCATTATGATGTTATGCTGAGTGTGCCAGTGCATTCTTGTTGTGAGGGAAAGCCCTTTCTATCATTCCCATGCAGTGTATCTCCTCTCCAAATTCACCCTTTCTTTCTTTTAGGCCTCCCTGGAGCTAGACCCCAAGGGATTCATGCAGCCCAAGATTCCCATTGTTTTGAAGCTGGTCCCACGAAGGAAAGCAGCAGCACAGCTGTAGGATTAACATTGGATTCAACAATCAACCTCTTAACCCCTAACTAATCTTGTGCCAGCTATGATGCCACACCAGCACCACCTGACAACAATATAGAAAATTGTTTCTACTCTGAATCTTGCATTGTCAGACCCCCGCCAGCGGATTGGGCCTCTGGCTGTAGCGCTACACGTTGTGTACTTTTCTCATCCCTGTGAAAACAATAAAACAGATTTGAACCATATACCACCACTGCTGTGTGCCTGTATAACTTTATCCTCGAGATGTGTCCCAACAGGAGTCACTCTCAGCTTGGGGCAGATTAACAAAGGCTTTGTTTATCAGCCACCAGATGTTTAACCTCCACATTTTCCTACCACACTGTTGATGTGTCCCAATGTGATTTCTAGGTGAGTAGTGAAAAGGTGGATGGCATCAAAGATGTCCATAGAAAAGCAGTATGAAAAATGCTCAAGTCGTGAGAATGATTTCACTGTTCAAAGTAAGTGTAGTCTTGTGAGGTAGAGTAGTGGAGGCGTCATGTGTAACTGGACCAGGCAAGTAGCTAAATTATAGAGTATAGTGGAATCAGTGCATGATGTGCATTGGAAGATTTGTCTGTCAGGAGTTCACACATTCATCCGATTACACCTACACCCTATAATTAGCAAACCGGAGGGGGCTGGAAGCAGGGCAGAACGCAAGGTGTCTAGAAAAGAGGAGAAAATAAGTGGTCAGATATAGACGCTGGAGCAAGTCAGTGTAAGGCCACCCAGAATTCTAGTGACAATTAAGTATCTGCCCTGATTAGCTTGCCAAGGTCAGTGGAGAATGAAAGGAAAGTTTTCCTTAATTGAATAACTATATCCCTCAACCCCTGGTGAAGGTGGCATGGAAGGCACAAACCCTTATCTGTCCAGGAAGTCAAAGGGAGAGCCTAGGAGATGAGATTATTGGAAGAGTAGGGATCGGGAAAGATGCTTCACAAGATTTCCCTTCCGTTCACTTTATCAGGCAGCCTGTTTGCATTCCATGATAGGATTCATAGGTGACATAATTACATCATTCTCAGTTGCCATCTGGAAGGAAGACACTAGTTGGCCTTCTTTGGTTGCAGGAGACATTAGTAATCGCACAGTGCCAAAATTAGTAAAGAACACTCAAACTCCACCCTACCACTCCATTCTCCAGGTAATGAATCATCTGTCGTAAATACCCAAATAACGGGTCTCACCCATGAAGGGGTCAGAAAACAGAGAACACTGGAGGTGGAGGACAATGGCATGGTGAAGTAGACAACAGAAATGTGCCTTAGTAATCATCTGAAATAATAAACATTGCTAAAGCAAGGTTAGAAGGTCAAGGATGTGGGATTATTCTATGGGTGTACAGGCTCATCTCGCTCTAGCTGGAAAGAAAAGGACGAAATAGTCATCAGCGTGATTACACGCGATGGACAGTACCACCTGAAGGCCAAGGCCCAGTGATTATGCAAGTAGGGGAAGTCCAAGTCCAAGGCATCACTAGGATGGTCAGGCAAAGGATTAGTCTGGATCCTGGCCTCAAAGCTGGGAGTTCCTTATCCCAGAGTGACATTTTTTATTCCCTCCTTGTCTCTTTTCCATTGGCTGTGGGGAGTTGTGATCACATTTCGCTGGGAATCAGTCTTCAGTTTTATTCATTAGGCCACTCAGTTCCATGCAGTCTCAGGGGCATCAAAGAAGGAAGACCTGGAAATGCAAATCGCCTTCACCCATGCTTGAAATAGCAGCATGCATTTGAGGCTCATCGTTGTACTGTACACTTTCAAAAGACTTCTGTTGTTGTACCATATTAAGGTGTACTGCAGTAACGGGGGAGTAGTGCATGAGGACATGCCTCAAAATCATTTATCTGACCTCATTATTAAAATGTCATGCTTCCATTGTCCTCAGTGTTATTCCAAGGGAGGGCATTGTGTCAACGCCCAGTGTGCTTTCTTCACCACAAAGCATGCGTATAAGGCCTTGGAGAGTTCCTACAGTGCAGCCACTTTTGAGGAAACCGCTCTGGCTCAGCACCTTCAGCCCCCTCGAGTGACGCAAACCAATCTGAGATTGTTGCCTCATGCCCTCCTCTCAGCATCCTCCACCCACTCTGCAAGTATTTTAGACATACCTGAGAGGCTCAGGACAGTGGCCTGAAGGTCCTTGACCATGTCCTCTAAAACAGACAGACACTTTTCAGCCAAGTTGACTTTATTCATGGTGTTACACATTCTGTTCATGGCACAACAGAGCTATATCATTACCAGCTTCTTCAATTTTTGTTTCCAAAGCAGTACATTTGGTGGAGATGGCTTGTAGTATCACCTTTGTGGATGATTGTTCAGTACCAGAATGGGAGTGTGTGAAAGTATGCCCATATTTGAGCTTCTGCTTTGTATTTGAAATCTACCCATGAACCCACCAAAACGTGTCTGCATCGCCCCACAATTTTAAAGTTAATCAGCTGCCACTGGAAGCATGTAATGAACTGGACACTATTCACTCACCTCCCTCATGTACAAACACTCTGAAACAGTAGAGAGCCTGTTTGTGACCACACAATTGTTTGTACTATGAAGTTCAATTGTCCACTGATATTGGCTTACATTTGTGCTGCTGGTTTCTGCTGGCCTGCACTGAAGGAGTTTCCCACCTTGAAGAGGAATGTTGGCACTTGTCATTTTATTGTATGACTGTTGTTTGTGTGTGGCCACACCATTATTTATTGCTTTTAATGTTCTCTATATTACACATCATACCGACTCCAACTCATGATGCAGTGACACGTATGGAGTTTATCAATATAGTAATGATGAAAACTGGGACTTATCGAAAGGATCTGCAAAAGCCTTATTGAGTTCAAAGGTGTAACTAGTCTCAAGGACCATTACAATAATCCCTGCTTATGTTCTCCATAATATCTAAGGCACAGAAGTACAGAAGGCGTGTTATGCAACTCGAATCAACCAATCAACAAAAACAAATAAGGACATCAAACCAGGCTCCATGTTTTCACACTAACACAGATAGAACCTGATGTCTTTCTTTGAAAATATGTCGCTCATGACAGGAATTACGTTTGCAGGGCATGGTGGTTGCCCGGTGAAGTTTGGAGCAAAGAACCCCCACCTTGGTCTAACCAATGCTCGATTTCTGAGGTGGCTGTCTTTAGTGGTCAAGATAGAGGGTGGCTGCAGTGCCTTCAAGTTTGGTTTTGGGGCATTACATGAACAGAAGATTGAATTGCATAAGGAGTTTCTTGATTTTACCTCCTGGCTGCTCAAGGGGCAGATATGCAATATTCCATCATTGGAAAGGAGGCTTTGGGTGCCATGTGGGCAGTACGAGCATTTAATTCATTCTGTAGGGTGCTATGTTCACAATATGAATGGACAACAAGCTGTGGATAGTGGTACCCACATGTAAGGGGCGGCTGCAGTCTCCACAAGTGTTTATGAATGAGTCACAAGCACACCAATGCCTGCACACAACACAAAGTAACTTTCAGAACTCAGAAATATCATGGAATAGTTTGCAGAAGCCAGAAACATCACAGCAAAGTGTCTCTGCATTGCCAGTTGTAGGTGAAGATGAGGGAATGAACATGGAAGAACACGTTTTTGCTTAAAATAAGGAGTAGATAGAAATGGTGAGTACAAGTAACAGATGGAATAGGATGTGGCTCTGAAGTAAATACAGGATTTCCTGCAGCTGGGCTGGACATACAAAAATGCTTAGGAGTGGAGGCTCAAACGTATTGGGTAGAACGGGATGAAATGAGGGTTAGTAATGAATTATTACAGAAAGTGAATCACCCCAAAAAGGGTGTGGATCAATGTTGGTGCATCCGTCCCATACAGAGCAGCCCAGGATTGCTGGGATTCAACTCAAGGTAAGTAGAAACCATTGGTAGTGGGGTTTCAATAGGTTTCTAGATAGGACACTTAGAAGTTGCTTGGAAACTTTGAAGGTGATGAATACACATTTAGGGGCATATTTACAATGGAAGTGACGGAACGCGGCATTAGCCTTCTTGGCTTAACGCCGTGCCCTGCCACTTCTGGAACGCAGGGCTGCACCATATTTACAACAAAATGGTGCAGCCCTGCGTTTCCCCTTGCGCTGGCTCTAAATTTAGCTGTCTCATCCTGCTCATAAACAATCTTTAAATTGTATTTTGTAACTTCTAAGTGTCCTGCTTAATGCAGCACACATAGAATTTGCAAAACGTCATTTTTTTTAATGATTGTTTATGTGCAGGAAGGAACACCTTCCTGCACTTAAACAATCAATTGCATCTTGCTGTTTCTATGTGCGCTGCAAAAAGCAGCACACATGAAAACAGCAAAAATGAGGAGAAATTAAACATTTCTCCTCATTTTGCCAGGGTCAGACCATGTTTTTCCTGGTTTTAATATTGGCGCTGCCCCATATTTATGCCCAACGCAACACCCATTGCCCTCCCCTTTCACGCCAAGTATAGCTTAAAAGGGTGCCTTATATACAAGGCAGCATTAAGCCACCGTAAGGGGCTTAATGCTGCCTTGTAAATAAGGCAAAACCCCTATCGCCACCACAACGTCCAAAATTGTGACCTTGTGGTGACGGTATTAATTTCAATACAGGAGTCTGGTATTCAGTAAGCCTTGGATACCTTGGATACCTTGGTTCTTAATATGCTGGTGAAAATACCCCAAAGATTGTTTAGGTGCTAGAAGACTTTTATTTGAGATGCCTTAAAGATAGTACAAATATTGCTGTGATTAAGTGCTCGAAGAAACGTTCAGTACCGAGGGTCATCTAGCTTCGATGCAGTGAAGTGAAAGTGACATCCCGAGAGATTAATTCATTTTTGGAAATAAGAGGCACAGGGAATGAGACTGTGAATTTGTATCTTCACGATGCATATGAGATGCAGAAGAAACTAAGGGGCATATCATCAAGGACAGGTGATAAAATTATCGCTGTTTTAGCGTCCGTTTTCGGACGGAAAGCGGCGATAATTTTATCGCCTAACCAGCAAGGTCACACTATCGCGTGGATCCTTGCCTTATCGCCCTTTCCCCCAACACCCATCTTCGCATCTCTAATGAGATGCAAAGTGGGCTTTCCACCCCAAGATAACAGGAGAAATGTCGCTAAGCGACATTTCTCCTATTATCTAGCCACACGCTAACCTGCAGAGCGACAAGAAAAGTAGCGATAACCTCGGTTATCGCTACTTTCCTTACGCCTGCTTTTCAACTGACTTAGCCATGATATCCTATGGAAGGTGGATATCCTGGCTAAGTCTGCCTTGCCCTATCAGCAAGCTTTCGCCAAACGTTGTGCGATTATCGCTGGATTTCCAGCGATAATCGCACAGTTAGCAGCTTGCGCATTGAATGTTATCGCTTTGGAGATAAGCGTTGCTGATAGCACGCTATCTCCGCGATAAAATTCAGCGTTGGCCGGCGATAATTATCCTCACGCTAAGAGCGCTGAGCGATAATTATCGCCTGGCCTTGATGATATGCCCCGAAACTCACCCGAATGTAATGGATAAGGATGCCGTTGACACTGGGCTGGGTGAAGGACGTCTGCAGGATGCTTACTTGTTGCAGCTTTATATCTCATTCCACTTTAGACAGAACTCACCCAATGAGGGCACAGACCAATTTGTGTGTGTATCATGATTGGATGACGAGGATGAAAAGAATTGTAATTGACTAGATCAGTGACTGAGTAGCAAGGAAGTGGGAGTACTGTCAACAATTTGGGTGATGAAGTGGGTGTGTGTATGTGTAACATTTCCTTTGATGTCATCAAGGTCAAATCTCATGTGATGTCAGTCAGTGTCACATCTTCATAATCTGCCCAATAAAATACCAGAAGTACACTGACCACCAACAAACCACAGCCGCTGGTAATGCAATCCGAAAATTATATTGACCCAAGTTAAAGTCAAAGATGCTTCAGTCACACCTCTGTGTGAGACCATCACCAGCTTGTCAACTCTTTTGGGGTTATCACCATTTTCACGATTGTTTAGTCCGACACGTGCTCCTCATCTGCCTCTATATTTGACCATTTTCTGTTCAAAATACATTCCATTTTTTGATTAGCTTTCTGAAAAGATATTTGTGAAAAATATGTGGTGAGGTCGAAGAGAACTATACCTACCTTTGGTAGGTTGAGAACTATATTTGATGACGTAATGGATACAAAAAGGTGTTCCAATCTGACCTGAAATTACGAATGGTGCCTTAGAAATCCAGAAGCGTGGCGCTCCTTCGTTGTTGTGAGTAAAACGTGCAGCAGGAGGCCCACCGCCGGCACAACAAGCTGTATTTGCGTTTGTGTTTGTGTAAATCCCGCCACAAGATGTATGTTTTCATTTAATTGCCATTTCTATTTTAATTGAGTTCCAAATATTAAAGCATTAACATTAAAAAAAAATATGGTTATTATCAAAACTCTTAAACGAAAAAACAAAAGAATAACCAAGAGAAACAATGTTCATTTCAAAGGCCTTGAAATGCATGTCTTAGTAAGCACCAGCAGTCCTCTGTGGACCCTTTAGAGACAGCCTATTAATGTAGGCTCTCATAAATATTACATGCATGCATTAAGGAGATTTATTATATAATTATTTTCTGTACATGGGCCCATCAAGCATAAGTGTTAGCAGAAGTCACAGAATTCCCAGAGCATTTAGAGCAGGGCTCATTAAATATGTCAACAGAACCCACTAGGCAAGGGGTCCAATGCAAAATCGCCATAACGTGCAAAGTCCAAGATGGCTGACAATTTTCACGCTTATTATGGAATGTTGGTATCGATTAAAACATCTTCTCTGCACCAAGAAGTATAAAATATAGAGGCGCGGTAAATCCATGTTTTGATGCACTGAGCGTGTGAGATGTATCCTATTTTCAGCGTGCCTTTTCAAGGTGGTGGAGAGGAGTTGGCCTAACGGCTAGGGCGCTGGACCTCGGACCTGGGGCACTGGTCTCGAGTCTCGGCAATGACGCTGAACATCCTGTGATTCTGGGCAAATCACTTAATCTCCCCGTTCCTAACAAAGAATGAATTTGTGTCCTCATGTAACGTAACTGGTGCTATGTAAAGCGCTCTGATACCTGATTGGATTCGGGTCAAGTTCGCGCTATATAAAACTCTGTAAAAAAAAAAAATGTGCCTTTTTTCTAGCTAAGGAAGTATAAACCCTTGCAAAGGCAGGGATTCATAAGAACCTATATTTAGTAAGGGCAGGTGAAAATCTAGCAAATCGTGGGGCATATTTACAAAGAAACGGCGCTGCAAGCAATTTAGCAGCGCAGAGCTGCATCATTAAAAAAACGCAGGAATGTGCCATATTCACAAGAATACAGGATGCCCCTCTGCTTTCCCTTGCTCCGGCGCTAAAAAAGCAGCCTAGCGCCAATGCAGACACCCTTGTGCCATGGTGCAAGGGTGCCTGCGTTGCAGGGATGATTGTTTATGTGCAGGAAGAGGCAACTTTCTGCACATAAACAAGCATTAAAAGAGATTTTCAGCACACATAGAAAGAGCAAAAAAATGAGGAGAAATAAAAGTGTTTTATTTCTCCTCGTTACGCCACTCTAACTCCTGCTTTTCAATGGCATTAGGTTTTGGCACTGCCTCAGATTTACAGATCCTTATAAATCTGGGGCAGCATCAAAAAGCAATGGGTGGAACGCCCACAGCAACACCCATTGCACGTCTCTTTCATGCAAAGTGATGCATGAAAAGGGGCTGTATTTACAAGGCCATGAAAAGCCATGCAGGGTGGCTTTGCGTGGCCTTGTAAATTTGGGCAGGCATAAAGCGCCATCAGAGTGTCAAAAAAAGTGATGCTCCGGTGGCGCTAGGGCAGAGGTCTTCAAACTGTGGGGCACGCCCCCCTGGGGGGCCATGGATATGTTCCCAGGGGGCGCAAATGCCTCTGCAAGTACATGTAAATGAGTATGGCCTGGAAGGGCAGTGATATTTATTTGCTGCATTTCCAGGCTGTCTTCATTTACTCCGAACCCTTGAAGTGATAAGTGTGATCGGAGTGATGTGAGGGCAGGAGTCAGAGAGGTTGCTCAAAAAAAAAAAAGTATGTGTTTTGTGGTTTCACAGTCATGTAAGTGTGTATAAAATAACATATTAATAACTTACTTGAAAAATAAATGCAAGGTAAACTAACTGGAGATAAATGGACTCTTTTAGGTTATGAAACCTCAGTTAGTTACTACCATCACTACAGATGTATGTGTGTGTTAAAGCTGAGTGACACATAATTGAACCCTAGTTGGTGCAGAGGAATAGTGACCTTTGTATTTACAGTCAGCACAACTGGAATTATGCAGTTGTGTGGTTTTGTCTTTTTGTGTATAGTTATGGATTTCCTGCATTTGCCACATAATCCACCATTCGCTGCATAATTTGCAGCAAAAATGTTTCTAGCTCAAACAGTTTAAAAGTTACTAAAAATGAAGCAACACGTTACTCTGCAGTGAAAGGCCATTTGAAAAGGTTGACTGGTCACCTTTCTGTTGCTTATTGCTATATGTGGGTGTTAAAGTAGTATTTATGAGGGGCAATATATGCCAGGACAGTGTTAACAAGTTAAAAATGACAAAATATTGCAGTAATGCTATCACAACATATGCAAAAAGAACAATTGGTGGACAGAATGCAGAACAATGTCATACATTCACCCCAGTACAGAGGTCTGGGCCTAAATCCATAATTTTGTTGCTCACCATGCCATTCCAGTTTGAACCCAGCCATATGCAAATCAGTCTTGACCCTGCACCCACTGGGAACAGTCCAGCCCGAACTGCCAGGTCAGGTCCTCCCTGGACTGGAAACAAGCATCCTAGGACCGGTTTCGGGGTTTCACCCCTCTTCAGCCAGGATAGCTTGACTCCAGTGGCATGGAGAGCACTGGACACACGTCTGGGCATACCCTTCCCACTCGGGGTGACAAATGCAAAAAAAAACAATTGATGGATAGAATGCAGAACAATGTCATATATTCACCCCTGTATAGAGGCCTGGGCCTAAATCCATCATTTGTTTGCTAACCATGCCATTCGAGTTTGGGGAGGACCTGGCTTAGCAGTTCGGGCTGGACTGTTCCCACAAGGAACAGGGTCAAGACTGATTTGCATATAGTAGTTAAACGATCTGACAGTGATCATAATGCCCTTGCCCTTACCCTTATCAAGCAGGGCACTGAAGAACCTGACATTAGAAGCAATCCTGATCTGGGTGTCCTCTCTAGTATGAATAATCAGAGATCAATCAGATGGGATTGGGTGGAGTTACATCTAGTGGCTCTTGATGCAGTTAAAGCAAAGTCCGGTTGGAACTAGAGGAGCTAGCCAAATACCCCCCCTAATACCCCTACAATGAGATTAGGGGTATGCTAAGCCAACCACGTAAAACCCAAAATAAAGGGGGGAATGACACACTTTTGAGGTCTGATCCCCAGGTTGCTTTGTATATGCGGGACAGCAGAAATGCAAAGGAGGCGCTTGTTCGTGCACTAAAACTGAAAGCTCGCTTGGAGGTAGCGTCTTGTAGAGCCAAGTATAGGCAGGTAATGGAGACAGTCAAGAAGAAGCGGGAGGGCTCCTTGTGGTCCTCCTTACTGAGGGCGTTGACAGCCAAAGACTCCAAGATGTTTTGGAGTAAAGCAGCGCACTGGCTCAAGGGTAATAAGTCGGCCCTGGAATTTACAGTCAAGCCCGAGAAATGGATAGTGCATTACGGTTCCCTTTACAATTCAGGCCCCACGGAAATAGAGGAAGCTAGTGACTGGTGGGGGGGAGGTTCCCGGTGGGGCGGACGATGATCTGGCCTTCTCTATTGAAGAAACACAAGCAGCACTTCGCTTGTGTGTCCCAGCACGTGCCCCCATTCCTGACATAATTCCTAATGATTTGTACAGAGAGGACATAACTCTCTGGGACTCCTACATTCATTTGCTTACTATCTTTATTTTGTCTGGTGTCGCTAATCCCCCTTCGTGGAAAATAGCTGAAATAGTTCCCATCTACAAGAAGGGAGATAGAACAAAGCAGGCCAGCTACAGGCCTATCAGCCTTATTGATACCTTTCAGAAAAACGTTTGCAAACAGATCTTAGGCAGGATACTGGACTGGATTTTAGAAACTCGAATCCTGAGTGACTATCAAGCGGACTTCCGAGCCAAAATTAGCACTCTGGACCAGGCCTTTCACCTTCTCTGTATCTACTAGAAGGAAGTTGCTGCTAAAGGAGGGAAGCTTTACGTGGCCTTTGTTGATTTATGGTCTGCGTTTGACCTAGTCCCCCGAGCTAGCCATTGGAGACTTTTAAAAGAGATGGGTTTACCGGAAAATCTTTTGGATGTTTTAATTAGACTACACTCATCTGACACAGCACAGGTGAGGTGGGGGGAGAATAAACAAGTTACGGAAACCTTCCCAGTCCAACGCGGAGTGAGACAGGGATGTGTGTTAGCTTCCACTCTCTTTACTCTTTTTATCAACAGGGTGGTTGAATTTATAGATAGAGACGGGTGTGATGCCCCTTAAATCAGCGCAAGAGCACCTGCTCTTCTTTTCACCTACGATACCCTTTTAATCTCTAAATCTCCACAGGGTTTACCAACTGTTGAATGATTTTATAAGGATCTGCGACGAGCAGGATCTGGTGTTAAACAAGGCTAAAAATAAATACATGATCTTCTCTAGGGGAGTGGCTAAATCCTCCAAAAGACCCGTGCTCGTTGGCAGTAGCAAACGAGCAAGTTGATGTTTTCGATTATCTAAGTATTCGCCTGACTTCCTCAACTCACTGGGCCGCCCACATTGAGGAAGTGAAATTGTTACTAATTCAACAGACTGCCCATATTAGTAGTTTTCATGAAAACGCTTTCCAGGCAAGTTGCCCCAGCTCTGGAAATCTACAACATCAAGGTTCTAGGGGGGGCTCTTTATGGAGCAGAACTTTGAGGCACAGGCAATATAGATTGTCTGTCTGTTATTTGTTATTAAAAATCATTTTCTCGGATCCTTGGTAGACCTCCCCTCGAGAACCCCTTTGACCCCCCTCTTTTTGGACCACGCCCATAGACAGTTGGCCCATAAGCTGAACTACAAACTACTCATGTTTTGGTATAGGCTGTGGTCTGTAGCAGAGCTCACATCCTTTCCAGAGGCATCGTCTGGCCTACTGAAACTCCCTCAGGTAACCTCGATTCTTTGGTTTAGGTCCCTGAGGGATCTATTGGGGAGGCTTGGGGTAGAGGCTTTCTGGTCAAACCTGAAAAGTCTGGTTCTCATTCTGAGGGCCATGCTCAAAGCACAGTTCTGGGAAGTAATAACTCAAAAAGGACCTGGCTAAATCTGAGGGTAGCCTGACTCTTGATTTCCTTAATTTTAAATTTGTCTCTTGCTTCGAGGATACCATTGATGAAATTGATCCCCCTCTGGCACGTAAACAATTTTTACAGTTCCGCTACAAGACCCTACCTTCAAAACTATTTTATATTAAGTGGCGCTGTAATGTACATAATGATGATCTTTACCCCACGTGTAAAGTTTGTCCAGAATCTATTGTGCATTTACTTTTCTTTTGCCCATATTATACCGCTTTGAGGAAAAAATTGATTATTCCATTATGTAGAATGGTTGGCCCTGGCCACTACCTCGAGGTGTTGAGAATACTGTGCACTGATACACGCAGAGTATTAGTTTACGGCCTTGCAAGATATTGGCATGCACTGTGGATTAAGCGTGCTAAATGTACTGTATGAAGCAATGTACTTTTTATCTGTTTTTACTCTCACTGTTTTTTTAACCTATTTTATGGTTCTTACGTTTCAAATACAATAATATGAAATCGTTTTTTTTTATATTTTGTATTTTTATTCCTTCTGTGCAGTGTACTTTTCAAGATCTTTGTGATCGAAATAAAGTTAGATGATGATGATGATTTGCATATGACTGGGTCCAAACTGGGATGGTGTGGTGAGCAAAAGAATAATGGATTTAACCCAGATCCTTGTGACTGGGGGTGAATGTTTGCATTGTCCAGCATTCCGTCCATCAATTATTTCTTTTACATATGTCGCCCTAAGTGGGAAGGGTGTGCCCAGACATGGGTCCCGTGCTAACTACACCACTGGAATCAAGCTATCCTGGCTGAAGAGGGGTGAAACCCCGAAACCGGTCCTAGGATGCTTGTTTCCGGTCCAGGGAGGACCTGGCTTGGCAGTTGGGCTGGACTGTTCCCACAAGGAACAGGGTCTAGACTGATTTGCATATGGCTGGGTCCAAACTGGGGTGGTGTGGTGAGCAAAAGAATGATGGATTAAACCCAGATCCTTGTGACTGGGGGTGAATGTTTGCATTGTCCAGCATTCCGTCTATCAATTGTTTCTTTTGCATATCACAAAATATACAGCATTATGCAGCATAATTCTCCTTTGCTTGCTGCATAATTTAGTCAACACTGCTGCATAATTTGGTCTTCTCCTGCAGCATAATTCTAGCAACCCTCTTTATAGTGCTAAGAGGTCCCAGTCTGTAGCAGAAAGCACTGTGAATATGTAAGTCATTATTTTAAAATAGTATAAACATAGTCTAAGCTAGGCTGCTGCAAAATGATGCAGTGATAGAGGTAAAACAAGTTCTTACAAAATGTGTTTTATTAGTAATAAGTAATCAAACTGTATCTAATGCAAAAACTTTTGTAAGTGTCTCCATTATTCCAGATATCAGGTAACACACCTACATTACATCACAAAAAGAATACATCTTTGCTACAATGAAGCTTTAAGCAGACCCACTGGAACTATTCAGCAGGAGAGAGCCACATTATGAGGCAGTGTTGACTAAATTATGCAGCATTCAAAGGTAAATTATGCGGCACAATGCTGCACATTTTGTGGTTAGCATTCCTTCATTATTCTGTCATTTTAACTCATGGTAAAACTGTCAGGGAAAATATTTCACCTCATTAGTACCAGTTTAACACACAAATACAGCAGTAAGCAACTACAAGATTATCAGTGAATGTTTGCAAAAGGTCTTCCATTGCTCCGGACAACATTGCCACGTTTTAAGTAACTTTTGTTCTATTTGAGCTAGACAAAATGTTTGTTGTTGTTCAAATCTGCAGGTTATGCAGCAGATTATGGATTATGTAGCAAATGCGGTAAATTTATAATTATGTGGAAAACACTGCTGCTGCAGAAACTCATAATTCCAGTTGCCCTGGCTTTAAGTGACTCAATCAATTAACAGCTGGTAAGAAGGCTGTTTTCTTTTATAACTTTCCGCACTACCACCACACCCTTTGCTTTCATGCAGAAGCCCCTCAAAGTCAGCATTAACCAGTCAGGGCAGTTTTTTGTGTAAAAGCTGAGTCCATGGGGTGGCAGGTAGAAGGCCAGCAGGGTTGCATTCAGATGCAGAGCCCTAATCCTCCTGAACCCTGGGGCCTCGCAGTAATGGTCCAGGAGACAGAGGAAAGTAGTGAGATTCATAGATATTGTCCAAGAATGGCTCAGAATAGGGAGCACTGTATGGGGACTCATTTGTATGTTGGAAATGGCCATAGACAGCTTCTTCAGAGAGATGCCACAAAGAATGAGACAAAACAGTCGCGGCCAGAATGACTCGCAGGTGGGGGGGATCGTGCGGGGGAGAGATAATTAAAAAAATAAAATACATTTATATTCCCGGGTCCCGCGTCGTCTCAGCTCCTGGCCAGGCTCCGCGTTTTCTTGCTCTCCTGCCTCCCGCAGGAACAGGAAGCAGGCAGCCTCCATCCCTTCCTATAAGCCAATCACAACGCTGTAATGGCATCATTGTGATTGGTGGGGACGCCGACCAGCCAGGCGTCTATGGGAGGCCATTTTCTCCATGTAGGCTTCATGCAGCCTACGTGGAGAAAAGGGAGAGTGCGCATGACTGGTTTGGACGGTCCCAGAGAGCCGACCAAACAGTTAGGGCCCGCAGCATTGAGCAAGCCACTCCTTCCCAGCCCTCGAGCAGACCTACCCACCCACCCCCAACCAAACCCTTCTGCTTTCTCGCAGTGCAAGAAGCAGAAACATAAAATGGTAGTTATCCCATTTTATGTTTTTACCTCTCGCACTGCGAGAAAGCAGCGTGGTGACTCTCCTCCGCCCTAATGGAGGAGCCGCCCCTGGGACAGAATAAGTGGCCATTCATCAGTGCAGCAGGTACTGCTGCCAGGTGTATAAGTGGCCACTGCTGGATATCATTAAGGAAGCAGATGCAGCAGGACTGGGTTCCCAGGGGATTCAGGGAGCCACTGCATCACAATTATATCTGTCTACCTCTAAAAAAGGGGCATGGGAGCTTATTTTACTTTCAAGCATTAGGACCGAGGTGATGGTCCGTCAGGTGGGTAAGAGATAAAAGATGGAGAGGAGATAGCCTGCTACTCAGGACTGCAGTTATCATTAGTGCAGCAGGTGTAGTTGCATTGGGTCCAGGAGAGTGAGGGGCTCACACTACCCCAATTATGGGGAGCAGTATGTTTGGGATAATACTTGTTTTTGTTTGATGCAGTTGCTGTTTTATAAGTCTCATACTTGGTGCAGTTTATGAGCTATAGAAAAATTACTCCTGAAATCATCTCATAAGTCCTGCACGCAGCCATGTCCCTCCCACTTCCCCATACTTGCCATAAAGATTTGGAGGGGGCCAGACCTCAAAACCTTTTGCTGAGGGGGGGGGGCTCAGAGCAAAAAAGGTTTGAAGACCTCTGGGCTAGGGGCTTATAAATATGCCCCCTTGTTTTCAACCTACATGATCTTCCATACTATTGCGTATTTTGCTCACGGTTTATAAAGACAACTTGTGGCCTAATGTGGAGTTTGTCAATGTAAACTAATCAATACACTCCTGTTTTGGAAT
The DNA here is from genome assembly GCF_964204655.1 of Triturus cristatus. Lineage (NCBI taxonomy): Eukaryota > Metazoa > Chordata > Amphibia > Caudata > Salamandridae > Triturus > Triturus cristatus. Next base: position 1,055,728,939 of record NC_140593.1, on the reverse strand, counting down.
ATATGTAGTCAACAATTTAAAAGCTTAGGGTGCTGGTGGGGTGCTGGTGGTGCCAGCGCCTTGAGACCCTCACAGGTGAGTAGCGCGCTTTATAAACCCCTGATTGATTGATTGATTGGTGGCATCCACTGATCTCGGGTGCACCCAAATATCCGCCAATGCTCTAAACAAAATAAAATAATGTGATTGAATAACCCTTTTTCGCAAGTCGCACGCTCTATATATACATTAATTTCTATATGTATATGTGACACTTCCCCATTGGAGGAGCATTCATTTCAGGAGTAAACACATATGAATGTTCCCGCAGGTCATCTAAATCGAACCATATGGGGGATACAAAATGGACTCTGTATGAGTCTTTAACTAACGAACTGGGGATTTATTCAATTGGGTGCCATATGTACACCAGAAGCAACCAGTGAGCATTCACTTACAAATCCATTCCCTGCACATATAAATAGACGTGTACTTAGGATGTTTAAATTAATTGACTCCGCTGATTTGCAGGTCTTTTTGGCCGAATCCATTATACAATTGATAAGGATACCAGCCGGTCACAAACTTTAAAGGTTCATGCAGTAAGAGAAGACTTGAGTTGAGTGTTGAGACATGGCTAGGTGTCACATATACATATAGGAATGAATGTTTATTTTGAACTTGCAACTTGTGTAAAAGTGTCTATTTGATTGCATTCTTTTGTAGCATAAATAACCTCGTGAAGAAGGACCAGGGGTCCGAAATGCATTGAGGATTTTTTGAGGATCATGTTATATTTATGATTTGAAAGATTACAAGAGATAAAACATTGAAATATTGAAGATTATTTATATAAGAGATTGATCAATAAAACTGAGAAGATAAGGACTCCAAATATTATTTAGTCAAAATGTTTATTCTTTTGTGATTCACTTACATAAAAGATTGAAAACAAATAGTTGTAAACCACAAGGGACCACCAGGAGTTCGGGGGGGGGGGGGGGGGGAGACACTACAACCAAGTCTGGTTTCGCGCATTGGTTAATGAGGAGTCTGGCAGATAGAATACGCTGTTAAAATCTGGTGGATATCCCATCCGGTGTATTAAGTGCCGTAAACTATAATTCACTTGTAATACGTTGGACAGGAGATGTTTGTGACAGTGTCTGTCGACATTAAACTCTAACTAAGGTCCTTAATCAGGCTGCTGTAACTTGCAGAAGCACACTACTGACACACCATATGCATGGTCCCTGCCAGCAGTCTTATGATCGTCAGGAGTGGCATGGTCCCCAGTTCCAGCGTGGCCAAAGGCATAGCAGCTAAGCTTTTTGCCGCGTATTAGTTTACTTTAATAAATTCAAGAATACAATCTTATTGAGGAATGGAATGCAAACATTTGGGATAAACTTATGGATTTGGTTATAGGTCCATCCTTCATATCATCTGTCCTGAAATTATAGGGCTGGTGACTGATAAAGAGCAGAAAATAGAGGAAGAGAATGGGATGAAACAAGACCAATTTCAGTACCTTCCACAGCTTCAGCACCAGAACAAGAGACAGGCCTATTGACTATTGATGGAACCATGAAGATTGTTAGGTCAAATGCCCAAGGCGCATTAGCCTATGCTGCTCTGCTCCTTATTTCAACATTTCTGACTGCTATGTTTTCATGCACAGTAAACGTATGTCTTGAGTCTCTCGAAAGGCCTTCCACTACTTTACAGAACAGGTTACTATTCATCATCAGAGTCTGTAAATTTCTCAGCGATTGGCTTCACCCAAAGTGGTCCATATTTCAACATGGAAAATGGATGACTACTACCATTACTAAGTCTAGGACTTGAAACCAGTAAAGATAGGTCGCACTGTAATATTACTTGACAGGTAAATGTCTTTTACCAAGCATTCCAATTTAGGAGGCTGCCTGCTTATCCTACCAGGTAACTAATTTTGTGTTTGTAATGACTGGAACCACAAGGGTGTTGGAGATGCACAGGTTTACTATTCCTTGGTCTATCTGAGGGTTACTTGGGGACCCCTGGCTGTATTTTAGACAGTATATGTTTTCAGACTCCTGCCTCCCATTTACCTGACAGAGAAGAACCCAGAAAAAGGTTGTATACCTGTAGATCCATAACAATATTATCACATGCCAAAAATATTGAGGCATAAATGTTTTTAAAACTATCATTCATTGGCATGGATATTGATTCACCAAAATGTCAGGTAGCAAAAGTAAAAAGAACAATTGTTGGACAGAATGCTAATCAATATCAAACATTCACCCCACTACAAAGATCTGGGTCTAAATCCACCGTTTTTTTGCTCCCCATGCCATTCCAGTTTAAACCCAGCCACATGCAAATCAGTCTTGACCCTGCGCCCAATGGGAACAGTCCAGCTAGAACTGCCTGGTTTTTGGAGAGCACAGGTCCCAGAAGAAGTGACATCACATGCTCCTAGACCTCTTTCCCGCCCCAGTAATGTCACAGGAAGTAATGGCACACAATCATTGACCCTGTTGTCATTACCAAAAGTGACATCACTGAAATGTAAAATTCCTATACAATAAGTGATAGCAGTAAACAACAAAAGTATACTAAGTACAAAAAAGTGTACTTTAGTTATCAGCCACATATTGACTAGACTGCTTTGATGATGTTCCAGGGGGACAACCACAAAAGCCATCAGCATAGAACAAACAACCAACATATATCAGCTGCAGCCATCTTCCTTTGACACAAGGCTTCAAATGCTCAGGTACAGAATCATATGCCTTATCTTGAACGACCGAAATGCAGTTTTAAAGAGCAAAGCAGACTCCATATGTCAAGTCAAAACCAGTAGATGCCCAGATATAATCCAATATGCTGGTGGTAAGTGATAATAAAATAAGTATTGATCAAAGGTTGACTCTGAGTTACACATATAAAACCTTTCTTTCTAGGAGACAATCTGCACACAGAATGCATCTACTCAGCCAAATGGACAAATATGCTCACGAAAAAACACAGTCACTCGCCTCACACACAATTTTCAGTATTAGCTTTTCTCCCATTAACAACTGACTCCATGCACAGGAAATCTGTGTGCCTATTCTGGGAGTAGCATTTAGTTTAATCCCTTTATAGGTGTAGAATTTATCTATATTTGAATCCTAAAAATTTCATTTTTTACACCAGAAAAATCCAACACAAGTCAACATTTTTAGGATAATCACAGACTTTGAAATCAAGTTGCATTTAGATTAATTCCATTTAAATTTATTTCATATAGATAATAAAAATCCTGCTTTGTACACCCATGACATATGAAGGCCAATTATGTTTGCCTTATATATGGTGCACGCCTCAAACTGAATTGTCTCTTGGAACCTTATTAATATGTGTCACCCAACAGACCACCTTTTGAATTTTAAACCTGTGTGCACGTAGCCACTTCATGCTTGTGTGCACTCCAATGTGTACATGTAGACACTTCTCATTGGTGTGTACCTAGTGCTTTAGCACATTTCCTCACTAAGTCACATGCCACCTGTGTGAATGTTTTGCCTCCACCTCCTGTGTGGGTGGACACATGATTCACTCACCTGTGGGCACCTTACCACATCTTGCTTGTGTGCACCTACACAAGATGTATGTATATGTATATGGTATTTCTATAGCGCAAGCCTAGCCAAAAGGCAGCAGAGCACAGAAATCCTCTATGTTTACCTTGCCCCTCTTAACTGTATGCAAACATTCATATCACCTGCATGCACACAGGACCTATAAATTCTGTGTGCCCCCAGTAACCCTTCACTTTCTTGCACCTATATTGCTTTCAGTTGTGTGCACCTTGACTCTCACACCTATATGCACAGAACCATCCCAGCTATTCAGACATATACTGGACAGCGTGAGATTTATGGGGTCACCCTGTGTGTACATACCACATTTTCACCTGCACACCTGTAGTTCCCTATCAATTCTGTATACCTAACATTTTCTTATGTGTGGCATTTTAGCACTTGGTACCTGCTCTTTGACCTTTATGCACCAATCTCTCTCTATCCCATTTGTACCTACCCCTTTATCTCTTCTCCTGTGTGCTAACACCCCCTCATCTGTTTGCATACCAAGCCCCTGAATAGGGACACATAGCACCCTATCGCCTGCAGGAGCAAAGCCAACACTCACATTTATGCACCTAATTCCCATTAATTGGTGAGTGCAAAACCTCCTGGAACCTTTGCCCAGCTATCCCTTCCTCAACTGTGTGCACTGATTGCTCTCTCAGTTATACGCGTCCCACCCTCACCTGTAGAGAGTAAGACACACAGACTACGTTAGACACATTTTCCTGTCTTCCTGGCCCTCTCATCCCCAAATGAAATAAAATTATTGGGTAGTGTTAGGGTAGAAGGGGTTCTATTTCCTGAATATCATTTGCCACCTTATTGAAACTACACTGGGTAATTTTGCATCTGGAGATAAAGTTATCTTCCCCCAACCTCATTCATCCTCGCTCTCTCTGGATATCCGTATAAGTAGGCTTCCCTGTTTTCAGTTTCTCTTTTTGGTAAATTCTGGTGGTGTTTTTTCAGTGTTTTCCAGTGAATTCAATACCTTAAAAAACAGTGGTTATCAGTGATTACCCATTTTCGCGCCATTAAAAACAACAGAAACAGTGTTTTTCCGGTGTTTATGCAACGTTTTGCTTTTATTATTGCTTGCTTTCCGCACTGATAATGCATGACATATAGAAAGTGTACGCACAGTGTATGTGAGGTACAAATACATTTTTACAAACCAGTACACCATAAAATACCTTCTTCAGTGAGTCTTTTCGTCATGCACACTCACTCTTTCCTTCCCATGTAAACTTCTTTCTGTGAAAAGGCCCTCTCAACATTGACGGATGCACGATTGTTTCACAGGAAGGAGCATGTGCTCCAAACCATCAAACCAGGGCCGCAGCAGGCTGTGGCCAGATCATGGCTCAGACCAGGGCACATGGGAAGGGTTCATCCACAGCAGAGGCAAGGAGGGGCCCTCAGTGAGCACCATACGGCTGTCCTACTCTAGCGACATCTCTTGCGCATGTTTTACCAAATGTATTTGCTCCCGAGTTCTCAATTCACCTCTTGATTGCAGTAACATTATTACTGCTGGGGGCCCTATCCCCCAAAGGTAATGCCCAACACGCTTTATCACTGCGGCCTTGTGAGAACCACTTGATGGGGATTCTGAAATGCTACTTTGGGGCAGAAAGTGGCAAGTGCTCTTTCAAAAAACTAGCCCGCTTGGCCCATAACCAGCCCACCCACAGAACCAACCTTTCTTCCCCTCTCCTATTTATGCAGCTTTCTGGAGAGATTTGCCTTCGGTAATTATCAAGTGCAGTTAAAGGAAATGTAAATGTGTGGGGGCGGGGCTGTGGTCTTTCTTCCTAAGTGGTGCTGAGCAGCCAGGCTGTTAATTTTAAAATTGTTAAAAGGCACTGACCCACCTCTCTGTTAAAGGAAGAGGGAAGGTTTGTGCTCCCCACCCCCCAGCACCACTCAAAGGGATAGCATAGGAGACAGAATTTTGAAACCAAACTGTGTACATAAAGGCAAAATGTGCGTATGAAATGGGTCCACAGTTGCAGCTTGACAGCCACCTGCCCCATAATGCCCTTCCTGTAAGCAATAAAGCGGCCCTTTTGTGACTTTCCCTATATTTGAATGTACCCCATTTCAGTGCCCTTATATAGAATGTGCCGCTTTTGAGGTTTTCTCTTGAGCTATGAAACAGCTAGTTTTGTGCTCTGCTTGCGTGTTATAAAGATCTTCTTTTGAGGTTGCCAGCATATTGTTTAGCACTCCTGTTATGACCTGGCCATATTTCACAACTAACCCCCCAATTGTTATTTACGTGGATATTGTGAGGTACTCCCTTTTGTGACGTGCCTCGATGTTACAATGCTCGCCTAAGTGACTTGCTTATATGTTGCACTACACCCCTATTTTCTGACTTGCGTGTTTATTATTTTTTTGTAGTAGGGATTCACTTCCCTGCTGTGTTTGTATGTTTGGCTTGTGTGTATACTCTGAGGCCAATGTGGCTACCTGCTATTGTGGCCCTGAGGACGCCTCAAGGTACTTTAGAATGTACAGATCTCAACTTAAATGTACCAAAGCTCTGACTGCACACGTTATTAATATTTCCTAACCTCAGGTTTTTATTCACGCTGCAAAAACAGGCGAGGTTTATATTGCATTCTATTTATATGAGAGGCAGGGGATAAAAACAAAATACAAAGAATGTTGAAATACTGATCCAACCAGTATTAACAAACATGTTAAACCCTCCTTCTTGTAAAACGTACATATGATTGATGAAATGCTGAGCTAACCATTACCAACTAAAACATGCTTTGCTTTCCTGGAAGACGTAGATAGACTGCTGAAATGCAGATCCCACGATGCATAACTAAAAGGACCCATCCATACCGCAGGACGAGCATAAGCAGCTGAAATGTTGAGCCAGTTTTAACCACTGAATCACGTTGCACCTCCCACAAGACGCACTAGGGCTTCAGCTGTCTTTGCCTCGAGCCAGCAGCCCAAAGAAGTATCCTGGCCAGTGAGGCGAGCCGAGGGCTTCCTTAAATTATCTGATTAATTTAATGACCTGGTCACCTTCACATAAGGTTGCATTCCTCTGTGTAACATGAGCCCCGATTTCAGTAAATGCCCCAAGGGATTAACTGAACCGAAGCCATCGTGCTGCGTACGGTTCCTTTCCTAACACCAACACGGAGCCAGCAGCGATTCCAAATTAACAAAAATTTGCGCCCCAGAGATTAAATGTTGCACAAATAAAATAAAAAAAGAGTAGTGAATACGATTGTTGCATCAACAAAGAAATAGAGTGGTTTTAATTTGTAAAACAATGAGAGAGAAAGGGTTTTCAGATTTGGGGTACTCCTAGTCCCCTGGATCAAACTAAACAAACAATAGGAGGAGTACACCCTCAAAGGTAACTCAATACCTCAGAGATAAAGAGAGGTGCACTGAAAGGGAAGATTTTTCCTTTCTTATAGAAGACCCCTCACTCACCAACCTAGTTGGTGACATGCTTCATCATCGGGGTCCCACCCGGATAGCCGAGTGCCATCCGGGTGTGCTGCGACACCTGATTACAGTGGAGCTGGTATTTTTTTCTTTTTTTGTGGTGCAAGTGCAGGAGGTGAATTAAAAATTGGTCAGATTATTCTCTCTATCAAAATTTGTTTTTTATTCTGGAGCAACTGAACAATATTAAAAATGATCAGGGGATACCATGTGAGGTTAGATTGACCTGAGGTATCGACAAAAAAGTGTGAGGTGAATAAAAAATGTGAAGTAGGTCTACATGTTTCAACCTTTAGGGAAAACTATCCAGGTTTTCGTCCGGACCGATGTTCCTAACCAGGGCGTTCTACACACGCTAAGGTGTACCCTACCCTTGGTTAGAGTAAAAATCCCCTCATGTACTTACAGTGGGGTAATCCTTACTTGAATTTCTTAAGGAAATGTACCTGTGGGAAAAAAGAAGGAAAGAATATATACACAACATGATCCGTTCTGTAAGCAACTTTCGTTTCAGGCTCCTCTCAGTCGTCAACCAATATTATTAGAACGTGAGTACTGGTGACTAACTATACAGTCATACTATTTAATCAACTTAAGTGAATTGATATCATCGTGTTACGTTGTGATTTACAAAACGCAAACACTATATTGGGCTTACATTCACCCGTGATCACTATATCTATCCCAATGAAACAGACAAGTGATTTTGTGCACTCACAAGAAAAATACTGGGGTGCACATTTTAAGCGACGAGTGGTCAAGTGACTCGCACGGGTGCCATTCGTCCCACATAAGAAACACTCTGCCTGTAACTGATTCGTACTGACGTGGGTGTCTGTAATCACAACTGAATAAGTCAAAACTAAACAACATAAAAGAGCACACTCGTGAACATACGTGCGAAGAACATGAGAGAAATTGAGGATGTGAGAAAAGCCGTAAGGGCCAGCCTTACTAGCGTTGCGATGGAAGCGTGCCTCGAGGATGCCGAGGTCACGTTGCAAAATCCTACCACAATCTACAAATGAAAAATACGTGGTAGGTGGTTAGGTAGGGCAGCATAAGGCAAAGGGACCAGCTCTGTGGTGCCCACCCACATAGAGTGAAGGAACTTACTTCGTGGAGACACGGCTCTGCTATTATGCCTAAACCGCGACCCGCAACGGCATCCCGTCAATGGACGAGATACAGTGTATGCCGATGCGGAAGTAAAGTACATCCGGGTTGATGGCCATGGGAGGGAAAGGAGCCAATCAATGCTGACGAGCTCTCGGGGAAAGGGCCAATGGCAGACGCTCACTAGGAAAAGGGGGCGTGATGGTAGTTACAGCGCGCAATCAGTCCCTGTGATTAGAGGGGAAGCGCTCTTGGTATCCAAGGACACTACAGATATCAAACCAATAGGGAAAGGGAGGGAGATGTAAATAATTAACGCTCACCTCACGGTAACATGAAAGGAATATATTAAAAATGGGGCGCGTTGGTGAACAGCGAGCAAATAAACCTGCAAATAAAATCGAAAATTGAAATGAACAACAAAGGCAGGTATCCCAGTTGATTACTCAAATGAGGTGATGGTAATAGTAACCCAGTAACCTAATTCAGCACAAAAGGACTCATAATTAGAAGGAAAAAGCGGACAAACAGGACAGTCACTCAAATGCAGTGGTGGTAGGTTCCCATGGGTAAATCAAAACAGAAGATGTTAACAATTAGCCAGATAAGTGGTAATCTATTTTGGAAGGACAGAGTTCCATGGAATGTTATCATTCAATCCATTTCTGTGAGTGGAAAGTCTATACACCCAGCGTTGTTCTTTTTCAAACAATCGTTCTTGCATTTTCTCTCCTTTCTTTATCTGTTCAATGACGGTCCATCTCAGATCGTTAGTTGTATGGCCCTTCACAAGGAAGGGTTCCGTGAGTTTCGTCATTGATTTCTTGCACCTGATAGTGCTGCGATGTTCACAAATTCGCTGTTTAATTTTTCTGCTCGTCATGCCCACATATTGAAGTTTACAGGGGCAGATAATCCTGTAAACTACGTTTGTACTGTTGCAGTTAGTGTGTGTTCTCAGGGTCCATACCTTGCCTGGTTCTAGATCTAAAGTTTTTGCGTTGTCTGTAAGATGACAGACGCTACAATTGCCACATTTGTAGTGTCCAGTGATATCCGGTAGACCCCACGCATTGAGGACAGTAGTCTGTTGTGCTTGGACTGTCACTTTAGGGCGTGTGTTAACTAAAGTGTCCTTTAGGCTTCTGGATTTTCTGTAAGAGAATAGTGGTTTCTCCCATTTAAGGTTGCCGGTATTCAGAATTGTCCAATGTTTGTTGATAGATTTAGTAACCAAATTAGATGCTGTATTATATGTAATTACACAAGTTACACAAGTCAACGGTGACGTAGCCTCTTTAGTGACTCTATTTTCCAGTAGTGCCGTTCTTGGTTGGTTTCGTGCCCGTTTCTGGCATTTGGTGAGAATTCTCTCAGGATAGCCTCTTACTGATAGCTTGGTAGTGAGATCAATGGCTTGCTTCTTGTAATCCATGATTTTGCTGCAATTACGCCGTAGTCTTAAATACTGGCCATATGGAAGATTTTCTCTCAGAGGCCTAGGATGGAAACTTTCAAACCTCAATAAGTTGTTCTTGGCTGTGGGTTTGTAATGAGTTCTGGTTTCAAGACGGTCGTTTTCCTTAGTGATCACAACATCCAAAAAGACCATGGTGTTCTGATCTTTAGTGTGGGTGAATTTCAGATTGTGATCACAGATATTGATCCACTGACAGAATTCGGACAGGATGTCTTCTGGATCTTGCCAGATTGCAAGGACATCATCTATATAACGTTTCCAGAAGGTAATATATCTGAAAAATGGATTCTGTTCATTGAGTATAAATTTCTTCTCAAAGTCAAACACATAGAGTCCGGCCACGCTCGGCGCGAATGTGCTTCCCATCGAAGTACCCCCCGTTTGAAGGTAGAGGGTACCTTCAAATTCAAAGAAGTTCTTTAAGGCCAGTCTGGCACATTCCAGAATGAAGTTCTTAGGTGTTCGATAGGTCCAGTTCGTGGCATCAAGGGTGCTCCTGAGAACTTCGAGGGTGTCATCCTGGGGAATGCTAGTATATAAGCTTTCGATATCGAAGCTCACCAATATCGTGGTATCATTAACTCTGATATCCTCCAGAAGTTGAAGCAGGCTCTTGGTATCTTGTAGATATGTAGTGGTGTTTTGGTTTGAGGAAGACATCACAGAAATGTGACAAAGGTTCCAACAAAGAGCCAATACCCAATACTATGAGTCTACCAGGAGGGGGGAGTTTGTTTTTATGCATTTTTGGTAACGTGTAGAAATATGGAATTTTCCCTTCACTGTCACACAGAAAAATAGCCTCTTGTTTAGAGATGTGCCCCTGGGCTTCAGCCTGATCGGTAAGAGATCTTACCTCTTGTTGCAAATCTGCAGACGGATTAGTACTTATTTTCTGATAGTTCTTATTATCTGACAGCAACCTTAGGCATTCATTGCAATAGGCTTCTTTATCTTGAATCACAACCTTTTTGGATGTTGTGCGGCTCCCTTGCATCAGAGCTCGATCAGCATCTAGGTACATGGAGAGATTTCCCAATGAGGTAGTGCCTCTGATAGGCCAGCTGGCATCAGTCAGCTTCAGTGGCTGACTGACAGAGGACGCACTGTCTCCAGACACGCCAGCCTTTCAAAGGCTCAGACTGGCTGACTGACAGAGGAGGCACTGTCTCCAGACACGCCAGCCTTTCAAAGGCTCAGACAATCACACAACCTACAGCTTCAACTTGGCAATGGGAACAGGGATGCCTGTGGACAACATTTCTTCAATGAAACAAAAACACCGGGGCCGGCTGTGCTGGCCTGTAGGAGCCCAGTATCAGCACAGCAAAATCCCCACGGGCATGGCATCGCTTGAAAACCAAAAGAACAATAGCTCTGCCAAAGAAACATGGGGAGCATCCATCCACCGACTCAGCCAGGATTCAGGCGGTACCTTCGATGGATGGAGGCTCCAGTGTGCACATGATCACCAATTCCACCACAACATCCCGCGTCAGGAAAGCCTAGCTGGTGCAAGGGTGCTGCTTCCCTATGATGTGCCATGGCTCCACTGCCAGTGTGAAATAAATAGCCACACAGGAAAGTGCCAGCATCCTAGCTGCTGGTACCAACACCGTGGAAGAAGCGGCTAGCTGGTATGCTGCATGAAAGTACAGACAGAATGTCAACAGGTTTAGAAGGAACTCCTGCCAACCCCAGACGTCCCTGGGCCACGGCCGCATCCATAACAAAGACTGAGCTCGGCCTGAGGGCAGAGTGTTAGGTACATTTCGATACAACAGTGTGGTTGTGGTGTGTTGAAGATGGCTGCACCCCAGGTTGGAAGGCCTGACATCCTACACAGATGCGTGGTCGGGGAAGGTCGGGCCCATGCAGCCCTGAGCTACAAATGGCCTCCTTCTGGCCTGCCATCCTGTGCTTTCTAAAATCTCTCGATGCACGCGGTTGGAACAGCGATGGTCATCGCGCTTTCCGGAGCCTGCGGCGTCATCCTGTGCCCTGGGGACGGGCGTGCTCGTGCAGCACTGATCTCGGCCTCATACTATACACAAGTGCCCGGCGCTCTGGAACCCAGCACAGCACGGCGCTCTGAGGGTGGCGCAGCTGAGGGCAAACATGTTGTTCATCTTTGCCTGAAGTACCTGGGCATGGCAGCTCCACACACATCTGTTGTTTGCTCCTGGGCATGGCACGGCCAGGTGCGTTTTGTCTTTGCCACTGGGGTAACACATCCAGACATTTCGCCCACTCCTGCTGTCACGTCCAGAGACATGTGCCATTGCTGATCACACCCACACACGTTTTCCACTACACATAACAAACTCAGACACTATTTACCCCGCAGATGGGGCGCTCGAATATTTTTTTGAACTGTGCATTGAGAACCCTGACACAACTGTTTGTGGTGAGAACCAGCTCATGGACTTATGCTCCTGTTGTCCACACCCAGACACTATTGGCTGTGGAGAGGGCAGGCCCACATACATTTTAAGGACGTGTTTACACACTAACATATGTTTGCTTCTGGTTGTGATACCCGACCACTCTGCCCTCGTCATCTAGGTTTTTGAATAGCATGCCCACACAGCAGAGCCCTTTGTGATGGGGCTCAAGTGCGCCTTGACACAGGGGTGCCACACACCCATGCGCGTATGCCCTGGGCTATGTAGCATCAATGTCCCCAAGTACCTCAGTCCACACCTTTTAGTCCCGTTTCATAGCAGTGTATATAGCATTGCCCAGAGGATCTCTCAGCCATATTCATTCCTCAAGCAGATGCCCCTATACACAAGGCACAGGCCCATACACGTCTGATCACAAAGACATGATCATGGCCATGACACACAGACACATTTGAAAATGAGAACGGCACGCCGAGACACTAAACAATAAATACTGTGCCCCCTGGAGGATCACGCCCCCTTTGGTGGGATACCGCGCGCAGGTATCTTTGCCCCTCGGGAGCAGGGTCACACAGCCTGCCGCACAAGCCGCATCCACAGTGTTTAGGTGGGACTGGGTCCTGCACTCACCTGCTCTGGACCTTGGAAGCAGATCCGGCACTGGGGTGTCCTCATGCCACTGTCCAGGCTGCTGCTGAGCAACACCGCGTCCAAGGGGGGTGTCACTTTCTCCTCCAGGCTCAGGCTGCAGAGCCGCAGGGGTTGGCCACCCCGGGCCCATAGTACTCTTCGTCATCATCCACCCGGGAGGCGCAAGGTGGCCAGCCGCAGCCACCCACCCCCAAACCCCGCATGGCTCTGCTTCTGCTGCTGGGCTTCGGGTCGGACCCCGAGCGCATCAACAGCAGGACCTTCAGTTCGTTGAAAAACATCCGGATCCGGTACTTGAACATCATTTACCGGCCCTGCCTCCTCCCCAGCCCAAGTAGTCAAAATGGGCCCAAGAAGAAACTCGAAAAAATAGCTTTGGTATTTACTCCTAGCCTTTCGGCTTTTGTTGCTTCCGTGTGAAATGGATCCAAAAATAAAGAAGAAGCCCGCGAGTGGTGCGTGCGCACGCGCCACTCCGAGCCATGTGGTTTCAATTATCGTGCCCGTGTCTGGGCACGATAATTGAAACCACATGGCCTATTGGTGTCTATTACGCGCACCAAGCGCGTAATAGACACCAGTAGGCCGTGGGCGGAGCAATGCACCCGCCTTTGGCCAATTGCATGCAGTCTTTTATAAAAAGACGCACGCAAAGGGCAGTGGGGTAGCACAAAAGGAAAAGCACACACACGAGCGTGTGTGATTCCTAGGTCAGTGCTAAAACCCCGTTTTTCACCTACTAAATGTCTCGAGCTGCGCGAGCGCTGCTACGCAGTGCAACACTAGGCACAAGACCTAAAAAGCAGTCAGCATGCCGCCTGCTCTGTGAAACATGGAGCGGCTTTGAAGGAGCTGTTCCATATTTCACTTGAAAACACTGCTCACAGGGTAGCACAAGTGCGTGGCTGCCCTAGGGGGCAGTGCATTCACTGTAATAAAGTGTTCATTCCCTGTTTGCACACGGTGCAACTATTTAAAGGTGCATCGTAGCATAAACAGGGAAAGTGCGCAGTAGATGTAATACAGCCCCAGGTGTCTTTCTGCCACAGTGTCCAAACAAAAAGGGAGACAGCGTGAGTAATATTACCCTTAGTCTTAAAGCAAGTGGCACAAACCTTTTTGGCACTGGGTGCGATACTCCTATAGAATAGGGGTTTAAATGTCACTTTTTCTTTAACATCAAAAAGCGCTCTCCGATTGTACAGAATACTTGTAACAAGCCCATCAACACTGAGCTTGACTATTATAGCATCTTCGTTTAAAAGGAAGATAATTGGAGTAGACCTGCACAGTAATTATTATACAATTGCATCTCTCAAATGAGCTAATATCAACGAGGTAGTCATCAACAATTTTTGTCCTATTTTTGATTGACATTTAGTAGTTTCGGTGCTCTTTAATAGCCCACTTCCACTAGTGATACTTGCTCATTTCTGATTCACTTTTCATGCAGTAAATTTCCACCCTGGTTTCTGAAACAATTTGATCCATATCTTTCCCATGGGGTGTTCATAGTTATCTAGTAAATCTTAGAGACTGCATCTATGAAATCCAACTTCTAACGTGGACTATACAGAACAGCAGAAAAATAGTGGAGTATCTACCAAGGAAATACCAAACCCAGATCTGGTATAGTGTTTGCTGTGCTCATTGGATCTACAAACATTTCCAGAGGATTCCACCATAACTCCTCAATTCTACACCATGTCATCTCTGCTACGCCCACAAATGAGGATCAATCACATTTCCCCTAATTTTACTATATGATATAAATTGTGTATCACAACATATTCAGCTGCTAAGAAACTGCCTTGCACCTCCAAATCTAGGCACCAATTAGGGAAACACATAGGATGTTGAATTCTCTCTTTGGCTATTGTAAATGGGCACTCAAGGGGCCCGATTCACAGAACTAACTTAAGACAAAATCCTAAACTTACTACCATTTTGGTATTCACAGAAGGCACTTACTCATTTCGGTATTCACAGAAGTTAGGAGTCCTAACTTTAGGACTCCTAAATGCCTTCTGTGACTACCGAAAGTCTTAAAATTAGGATTTTTCTCAGTTTAGTAGTAGTATAGTTAGGACTCCTAACTTTAGGACTCCTAAATGCCTTCTGTGAATACCGAAAGTCTTAAAATTACTTAGGACTACTAAATTGAGAAAAATCCTAATTTTAAGACTTTCGGTATTCACAGAAGGCATTTAGGAGTCCTAAAGTTAGGAGTCCTAACTATACTACTACTAAACTGAGAAAAATCCTAATTATAAGACTTTCGGTAGTCACAGAAGGCATTTAGGAGTCCTAAAGTTAGGACTCCTAACTTCTGTGAATACCGAAATGAGTAAGTGCCTTCTGTGAATACCAAAATGAGTAAGTGCCTTCTGTGAATACCAAAATGGTAGTAAGTTTAGGATTTTGTCTTAAGTTGGTTCTGTGAATCGGGCCCAAGAACTTTTTACTTTGGCCAAGTAGGATTATTTTTATTTTCCATCACTTATTTGATGGATCTTATTCACACTGTCTTTTTCAAACTCCATTAGAGGTTTACAGTGATCCAATTCAAAATAGGTAATTGTGTCATCATCCACATTAAGTAAAATTAAAATAGAGGAAGTGTCTCTGGACTAATCTACAATATTTCTTGCAGTTTACCCAGACTCTGATACTCCAATATGTATTATACTGCTATTAATGTAAAGAAAATTCTTCCAACGCTGTGGTATTTCCATTACTCACATCTATCACTAAAGAAGAATGGTCCTTCTAAGGGGCCGATTCCAAACCCGGGTTGGACAGCTCTCCGAGAGCTGTCCGTAGCCTTACCGTGCGACCGACACGTACCCATAGCCGGTCCATCCTGTAGAGGAAGTACGATGCGCATAACTGCCAAAAACACGACCGACACGTAGGCTGTGATTCAAGCTCCATTCTCCGTCCGAGCCGTAACTCCGAATGCCGAACCGAGTCGGCCGGAAGCAGTATCCATAGCAGTTTCCGGCCTGACAAGTACGATGCATACTTCCTACGCGCCGGACGGGTCGCCACTTACGGCACGTCACAGCATCCGGAAAACAAGCATATCAGCTACGATTCGCGCCACAACTCAATCCACGGCTACGAGATGGACCAGCTTGCAGCGGTTACGAGACGGAGCAACAAGCAGCGTGTACAACACAAACATCATGAATCCCATCGCGCAGGTCATACCAGTACTCTACATCTATGACCGGATCAGGAACCGACGGCGCAGGCGGTAAGTCAGACACCTACCACACAAACAAACAACACGTACCTGCAAAATGGGACACACACACAGGGGATCCACATCCTGGCCACTAACAACAGGCCACCATAGGGGTTGCATGGCCAGCACCACTAACACCCCCACCCAGCAACCCTGCCACGCCCAACCATAGGGCATATGTTGCCCATCACTACTGCCACCCCCACCCATAGGGGACCTGTTGCCTATCACCCCTGCCACCCCCACTCATAGGGGACCTGGTGCCCATCACTATTGCCACCCACAGCCATAGGGCATATGTTGCCCATCACTACTGCCACCCCCAGCCATAGGGACCTGTTGCCCAGACCTACTGCCACCCTCACTCATAGGGCTTATGTTGCCCATCACTACTGCCACCCCCAGCCATAGGGCATATGTTGCCCATCACTACTACCACCCCCACCCATAGGGGACCTGTTGCCCATCACCCCTGCCACCCCCACTCATAGGGGACCTGGTGCCCATCACTACTGCCACCCACAGCCATAGGGGACCTGTTGGCCATCACCCCTGCCACCCCCACTCATAGGGGACCTGGTGCCCATCACTACTGCCACCCCCATCCATAGGTGACCTGTTGCCCATCACCCCTGCCACCCCCACTCATAGGCGACCTGGTGCTCATCACCACTGCCACCCCCAGCCATAGGGGACTGGTTGCCCAGCACTACTGCCACCCCACTCATAGGAAACCTGGTGCCCATCACTCCTGCCACTCCCATTCATAGGGGACCTGTTGCCCATCACCCCTGCCACCCCCACTCATAGGGGACCTGGTGCCCATCACTCCTGCCACCCCCATCCATAGGGGACCTGTTGCCCATCACTACTGCCACCCCCATTCATAGGATGGGTGATGCTCCACACATCCATCATATTCCAATATTAGGTATGTCAGCAAAATACATCCCCCCTAACATCATGACAACAGTGTGTAGTCTGTGACAAATGCCCACAACAGTGATTATGACTTCGAACATATAATGTAACTAACAGCACATGTGTGACCAACAAATGAGTGTGCCCTACACAAGGCAAGCATCACCATAGCACTGTGTCAATGTAAAAAGAAAACCCCC
The DNA here is from genome assembly GCF_964204655.1 of Triturus cristatus. Classification (NCBI taxonomy): domain Eukaryota; kingdom Metazoa; phylum Chordata; class Amphibia; order Caudata; family Salamandridae; genus Triturus; species Triturus cristatus. The sequence continues at coordinate 1,055,711,834 of NC_140593.1, read as the reverse complement.
TCACTGTGTAGAATAAAAGTTAAGTGTGGGCTTCCAAAATGCAGCAGATGTTGAGCATTGTGGTGATGGGGACTAAACTCCCCTCATCACAGTGACCAAAAGGTAAGTGTCATCATGGACAAAGCTGCGAATAACAAACAGCATGTATGATCCCTGCTCTCAACACATTGAACACTTCTGGGGCGAAGTAGTGGTTGTATCCCATTCCCACAGATATGTGGTGAGGCTAACTGTGCTGTGAAAACATAACACACTCTCGGCCATGTGCAGACAGGCACCACACATGGGGGCTGACAATACATACAGTGAACAATGACACAAGAGCAGAAGTGACCATCACAAAGCATACACACATCTCGAAAATAGGCACACTAAACAAAACAACCTGTGTAGACTGTGGGTGTCAGCTCACAAACTCCCATTCTATGCCAGCAATGGCACCTAACAACCAAGATGAATGTGCACAATGATGTGATATGACTCACAGGGACAGCAGGGAAAATCACAGAAACAGCATACAATGGCCCACGACAGCAATACCAATGCACTGATGCAGATGCACAATCACAATCAGGCAACCTCACACAGCACATCTGACACAACATGTGTGTGTGTGTGTGTCTCAGTATACCCAGGCAACTACACAACACATGAGGGGGGTTGAACCACAGTGACACAGATGTGGACACAGTGCCATACAAAAGTAAATCATCATTGGGACACCCTTAGTGGGCAATCAGGCAATGTGAGATGAGAGGGAGCACAACAGACACATGTGACACAAGCTTGAATGAACACCAACTAACACAGCAAGAGATTGACACACAACAGCACTACCCCCAGTGACCGGACATTGGGTTGCCACAAGCATGCATGACACCTCCACTGTGATGACAAAGGCAGATGTCGTACAAACTAGGAAACCCAGACATGTGTCCTGTTCCACAAACGTACATCACACATACACAAACACAAATCACTCAGCATGGCCCCTCATCCATGGACAAACGGGAGTTAGGGGACCATCCATGCAAACATTTACATCAGTCCACCCTCAACACCACACACTCTGAACTGCAGCAATGTGCATCTGTGAAGCCCACATGGACAGGTGACATTGCACATGCACCCATGACAAACACAGGAATGTTGGGAGGAACTAAGGTGCCAAGACTCATCACACAAGGACAGTTTACAACCCTGGGGAATAACAGACATACTGCACAGTATGCGGTACATGGCCATGACGTCAAAGCTCACGTAACCTTCAGAATACCTGCCACAGTCCCAGGACAATGCAGAAGCCAAGGAGAACCACAAGGCATACATGCTGACACCTGCCAACATGGCAGCCATGAACCCGACAAGTGGGAGCAGCCACACACACATACACATGTCTCAATCACTGAAAGGTACCACCTAGGGACAACTACATGATATTGCGAATAAACAAGTGCCTTGGGGAACCCTGACTGTGTCCCATCTGTGTCTGACAACATCATCACCACTCAGAACTGACAAATCCCAATGATGATACACCAATTAACAGTAGTGTGTCATGCACCCACACATCTGGTAGCCCATGGCAAAGTAGTGGGATGAACCCAGTACCACTCAGCAAGCATCAACAACAGGAACATATCAAGGGAACACTGCCTGTGTATGAAAAGGGATGTGGACACACACACATGCTCATACAACACACACAATGGGATCAGGCTATGTCACGGGCCAACACACTTACTTGAGGGGACCCAACTCCTGTGGAAGCCCAGCTGTACCAAACATATTCACAGCACGTCTCACTCATGTCAGCAGAACACTTGGTCAGTCAGCCATCAGTTACCACACAATGAAGGCTCTGGTTACAACAGCCTGGGTACGTGAGTCTCCCCTAAGTCATCTGCACATACTCAAAACATATGTCTAGCAAGTTGCACAGAGGACCCAGTTGCTCCTATACCAATGATGCCCACACCTGTAGGTCCAGTGGTGATGCGCACAAAGTCTGTGAAATTGACAAATTGGACAATGGGAAGCACATCATATGTGCATGGGTGCAAGCCAGAGATGTGACCATGCAAATGAAATGTTCACAGAGATGTCCGCAAATAGTTGATCATGACACACCCAGGTAGCTGCAGAGGATGACATGGATACCCACCAGAATAGGATACATATCTCATGGACCACATGGAGTACCTCACAACAACACATCAGTATTCAACATTGGAAACCAAGCATTACAGGTGCAAGGGCATGTTAAACATCATCAACATAATGTACAGCTAAATCAAGTTCACAGGGATAAAGAAAAAAGCTTTATTCAGCATTTTAAAAGTTAAACATCCGTTCAAACAAAAGGCCAATGGCCAGTCCATGTCCAAATGCCAAGGAGTGAACTAGAGTGACAACTGTCACACGTTGCTTGCCTGCACTGCTAATGACCGGGGTCATCCCCTCGGAGGGGCATACATGGGGGCAGGCCAGGCACCGCAGGGACAGGATCAGGGCGCAGCAGAAGGAGGCAGTGAAGAGGTGGTGGATGCAGGCGAGACACTTGCAACTGCAGTGGAGCTGACTGAAGTGGTGGGTGCAGTCACAACTGTGGGGTACAAGTTAGATGAGGTGGGTGCCGGCACAACTGGTCAGGTCAGATGGAGTGGATTGGGTCCCCACTGCAGTGCCCAAGTCAGGCGGGGTGGTCGTGGACTCCACTGCAGTGCCTACATCCATGTGAGAGGAATGGGGTGCAGGTGAGGTCATCAGGACAGGGGGGGGACATAGTCCCCACATCAGTGGCACTAACCGCCTGACCAGGTGTGGAGGAGCAAGTGGTAGGGGGGGAGGGCCTTAGCATTTTGGGGATGGTGTATCTGTGGGTGGGGGAACCCGGGGCAGGGAGTGGTGGGGGAACCTCTGGAGTGGTGGCCTGGGGGATGGAGGACGGAGACTTTGCCTTGGAGCTGTGTGGTGGCGGGGGGTCTTGCTCTTCCGGCTCCGGGGGGACTTGCGGGTGGGGGTCTCAGTCTGACTGCGCCTGGGGGAGGGTGTACAGGTGTGAGGGGCACTCCCCTCTGTGTGTGGTGACTTGCTCTTCCCCTTGTAATCAGGATCTGCTGGGTCGGTGGGGAAGAGGCCAAGGTCACAGAGGAAGTGCTTCTGGGGAGATGGGGTTGCAGGTGAGGCAAGGGAAGGGGGCTGGAAGGGAGAGCTTTCGGAGGACTGCGGAGTGGTTGTGGATGACTGTGTGTGTGTCTGCAAACCAGACCCTGTGAGTGTGGTATCAGTCCCCTGCGTTTGCTTGTGTGCACGTCTAGACCTTGGTTTGGGTGTTTGTGTGCTGTCCGTGTCTGTGGCTCTGTGAGAATATGCAGGTGTTTGTGTGCTTGGGACAGGTAGGCTGCTAGGAATCGTGGGTGGTGCAGGGGTAGGAGGGGTGCGGGACTGTTGAAGGAGGGACACTGCTGTCGTCAGGGAGGAGGCCATGGACTGATTGGTCCTCTGTAGGGTAGACATGCCCAATGAAATGCCCTCAATGAACAACACCAGTTGTGTCAACAGACTTGTGTGTGCATGGAGGGCCTTCAGCATCGACGTCTGCCCTACATGGATCTGTCTAAGTAAGTCCACAGACTCCTCACTCAGGGCAGCAGGGGAAAAAGGGGCAGGGGGTGCGGTGCCTGGCACAAAGGAGACATGCTCACGAACACGGGAGCCTACAGGGACCTCTGGGATGGGAGCCGATGGGAGGGTGGTGATGGTGGTGGTGGGGGCGGTGGCGGGGACAGCCTCACTAGCTGGAGTTTGGTGGCTGCTGACACCCGCCTCCACAAGGGAGTCATCCTCAGAGCTGCTGTGGCTCTCAGCTGGGGGTGATGGTGCTGACGACTCCTCTGTGTGGCTCCACTTGCCCTCCGTGCCACTGGGTCCCCCCGACTCCTCTCCTTCTGTCCCTTTCAGGCTCTGTGGCTCCTCCTGGTCCATGGAGCTGTCCCCTCCTGTGGCTGTGGATGTATCTGGATAGGAATAGGAAGTAAGAGAACAACATCAGTCACCTGCACCGACTGCACACACCACAGTGAATACACATCACAGGGCAAACCATGGCATCATCAGCTGAACACAGCTCAAACACTGTTTAGAATAAGCCAATTGTCATTCTCAACATCAACCATGGCACACATATCCCTCCTTGACTTGCACACATATGTCTGTTGCATGTTGGATGCTAATACCCCAATGTGCCGACATGCACCACTCACACATTATTTGGACATGCAAGTGAACATGTAGGAGTATGTCACTATACACACAGCACATCTCTTGCTACTGACTCAGTACAGGTGTCCGGATGAAGGGATGGGCAGAGACTCATTTCACATGTTTCTGATGCATGCCAGCAACACACACTATGATGTTCTCATGTCCTGATGGGCAATGCCACAATCTGGTGCATGGTGCAAACTAGAACACAATGCAGGATCACTAATAGCAAGTTAAATGCCATGGCACTGGGATGCCTGGAAAGTCAGTCAACACTGTCTCCTGTCACAGGGGCAGGGCATCCAGACAACAACAATATGAACTGAATCACAATCCTAGCTCAGGGGTAAAGCTAACTCTGCAGATGACCGGCGCACTTGCCCATCCCCTGCAAACAACATATACAGGACCCAGAAGACCCCACCTCATGCAAATCAGACATGTGAGTCTCTGCAAACACAACTCCCTGTACATTAACACATCACAGTCTGCCATGCATGTAACCCAGCTGCATGAAGGACCCAGTTGCATACACCATTGTGTGCTGTCAGATGATCACACACCTATATGTCACACAGGTCTTGTCTCTCACAGTCAAATCTCAGATGTCCTGCTGACCCTATGAATCATAGACAGCCCAGTTGTACGTAACAACAAGCCACACCCTAATGACACAGAGGCAGACACCTGAGGGCACATGTCACTAAGCACAACCTGTAATTTAATACACAGGAGTGGGATTACAGAGTGTTTCTAAATGCCCTTGAGGAGGCATGACTGCCCAGGTCTCCATGAAACAGTGTTTGGCCCTGGACAGTAGTCAGGTGGCTAAGCAAGTATGATATACTTGATATACATACTCTTGAGGCCCACAAATTGGAGTCCCCTGCTGCATGGGTTTGTTTGGAATACCCCAGCCACATGTGGCGAGTCAGACCAGCAATTGGAACACATCTCAAGGGCACACACAGATCACATGTCAGACCTCAGGCATTGGGCAAACAATTGACCCACCCATGAAACACAAAACAGAGTCACAGGAACAGATGCTGTCCGATGAAGCATAGCTGACTGCAGCGACACAGTGCCCTAGTGACACAAGCAACAGACTGTAGGGGCCACACCTGTGGAACAGATGAGGAGGGTACATCACACAATTGAGGGACCTGAGTATTGGACTACAAGACCTACGTAATGTGGAAGTGTGACCAGGCCAAAAGACTGCAATTAGCATGTCAGACATAGTACACAGATTAGGCATGGACTTACCCCCTTCCTGCTGCTGTCTGGCCTTCAGCTGCCTATCCAGGTCCGGGAAGACCACCGCCGGTATCCGGACCATGCGGGAGGTCGGGGTCCGGTGTCCGCCCCTCCTGCGCGGAGGTGACAGCTTCAGATGGACTCTAGCTATCCTCCGGGTCCAGCCCCGAAGGTCCTGCCACCTCTTCTGGCAGTTGCGGATCCGGCGCTTGTAGACCCCCACTGAACGAACAGCCCGGGCGATGGTCAGCCATATCTCCTGCTTCTGGTGGACATCAACCTGTGAGGATGACAAAGTTAAAAGTACATTAACACACATGCCCCAGATTTGTGCTGGGTACATGTCATCATCACAAAGGGAAATGAGTTACACAGGTAGTGCAACCATGGGGAAGGATAAATCACCTGCATGTCTGACATGTTAACAATGCCTGGATAGTTTAAGCTTGCACTAATGCACTTTAGCAGCAGTACACCTGTTCATTACATGTACCTACACACTTTGGGGGATGATAGTAGTCAGTGAGAATGTTTGCCACTGGTGTACACACTGCTAGTACTGCTAGTCAGACAACATGCATAATTAGGAAGGCAGTGGACTGCACACTCACCTGCTCCCCTGGTTTCCCATAGAGCTTGCTGTACTGTGGAAGGAGCCTGTCCAGCAGGGCCTGGTTCTCCTCCTCAGTGAAGGCTGGGGCCCTCTCCAGAGTACGTGCCATAGCAGGAGCCAGAGGATGCAGAGACAGCAGCAGTGGTAGCAGGGATGTGGTCCAGTAGCATGTAGTGCAGGCAAGTGAGCTCCCTGGGGTCCAGCCAGCCTTATATCTGTGCTGCAGAGGCAGAATCTGTGCCATATGTCCCAAGTAAATGTAAATGTTTTGTACTTGTATAGCGCACAGCTACCCACATGGGGTCTCCCAGCGCTTGTACGAATACCGCAAGGGAACCCTTCCTGGTTTTCCTTGTGAAGTGTCCACTCCTGGGCACCCCCGTGGTGAAACCAGGCATCCCTCACGCTGTGGGGGCCGTTGTGGAGACTAAGCAAGCTATTGCCCAGAGTTGCAGCGTGGGACCCATGATTAGAATAGGCACTGAGGCGAGAATATCCGGTCAGAGGAATTTATGAGCCCGAGACCTGCCGAGGCAGGAATCGAACCCTGGTCCCTGGCCAGAGCTCTGCATCGAGGTCTGCCTGCTCTAACCACTGAGCCACACTTCTCCACAAGTGATAGGTCCAACACGGTTGCATTCTATGAATCTGGCCAATCCATGGAAATGTACGACTCGTACACGCCTTCCGCATCGTTCAAATCTTCACCTTCATGAAACACTTGAAATTGCAACATTGTTGTAGGCATCCAACTGAATTTCCAGTGCACAACTCGTACAAGTTTTGAATCCGCATCCGTCTCCATGACAGTCCAGAGCCAATGGGTGCGCCCGGCTCGGTCAACTGACTGTACAACGCGTATTTTGAAAATACACATGCACCCGTCTCCATACGATTCAATGGCCAAGGCGTACGCCTGCCTCGGACCATGCCTGCCCGACGCGTGTGCATGATAGTTACCCACGTCGGACCTCATTGCATTCAATGACTAAGCGTACGCACGGCTCGGTCATGAACCTTGCAATGCGTACGCAATGTCACCCGCGTCTGACCTCATTGCATTCAATGGCAAAGCGTACGCACGGCTCGGTCATGAACCGTGCAATGCGTACACATTGTCACCCGCGTCGGACCTCATTGCATTCAATGGCAAAGCATACGCACGGCTCGGTCATGAACCGTGCAATGCGTACGCATTGTCACCCGCGTCGGACCTCATTGCATTCAATGGCAAAGCGTACGCACGGCTCGGTCATGAACCGTGTAATGCGTAGGCATTGTCACCCGCGTCGGACCTCATTGCATTCAATGGCTAAGCGTACGCACGGCTCGGTCATGAACCGTGCAATGCGTACGCATTGTCACCCGCGTCGGACCTCATTGGTGTGACTATTCTACGGATTCAACACACAATTACTTGCCAGGGACACCTGTGCACACCTACCACACTACAGCATTGGCCACACAGTGTCCCATGGCATGTAAGGCTGCATTCCATGGGTGTTTGGGGGAGGGCCACATTTGGTTTGTTGGGTGGCACTTTTGTGCAGCCACTCCCAGGCTGTGCACATGTACATGGGGGCAGAATCCTTTGTGTGTCATGCACATTACCACTGTGAGGTGCAATTGTACAGTAATGGGCATGAGTCACGGACACAGTTTCATGTTGGATATGTTTGGGGCATGTCACATACACCCTGAGTCCAGGGGGTGATGGCATGTACGTCACAGTGAGACCTGTAGCCACAATACTGATGTTCACCCACAGTCTGTATGCATGTTGTGTCTCAGATGTGTCTGATCAAATGTGCCCAATGGGTGACAGTCTCCACATCCATGTTGATATGCATCAACCTTGATGGTGTGTGTGTGTCTAAGAGACGTACATGTAGGGCCTGCAGGAACAACAGTGGCCACTACCTGTGGGACTTACGCTTGCCTTGTGGTGTGTATGTGATACGCTATGTCCATGCCAGTGTCGATGTGGCAATACAGGGACCCTGGGTTTCTGCATGGCAAAGATCTGTGATGCCTGGGAGACATCAGGCCTCACTTGTCACTGTGGTGTGTGTTTGGAACGTCACAGCAGTTCATAGGTTGGGTCACACAGCCAGATGATTGGCCATTGCACTACATAGGACTCATGTGGACATGTGGAATTGAGATGTGAGGTGATGGTCATGTAGGTGACATATGTGTCCATGCCCAACAGCACACACCTCAGTACATTGTGTAATGTCATGATCTATCGTGATATTGAGCCTGGTCATGGCCACATGGGTGGATGAACTGACAATCTTCCTTTGTGCATCTCTGTACTGCAGGGCACCAGCTGTCCATAGAGCATTCCCAGACCTTGCGACCATGCAGAAACGCGACTGCATCAGACGGTACCGCTTCACCAGGCCACTGATTGAGGAGTTGGCGGAGCAGTTGGCACCACATCTGCTACCTGGCCGGACATACCCTACAGCACTGACCCCAGAGGTGAAGGTGATGGCAGCCCTGCACTTCTTTGCTACTGGTACCTTCCAGTACACTGTGGCTACTGCTGGTGGTGTGTCGCAAACGATGTTTAGTCGGGTGCTACGCGATTTCTTGGAGGGGATGTTGCATTTCCTAGACCTGTACATCAAGTTCCCTAGTCCAGCTGAACTCCCTGAAATAAAGGATGCCTTTTATACACTGGGGAGGATGCCGGACGTCATCGGATCTATTGATGGGACACATGTGGCCCTGATACCACCACAGGCACATGAGCAGGCATACCGGAACAGGAAGCACTACCACTCCATCAATGCTCTGGTGGTATGTCTTGCCGAGATGCGCTAGAATGAGGCACATGGTCGGAGCAGGAGGGTGATTGAGCGAACATTCGACCTCCTGAAAAGCCGTTTTCACTGCCTGGACAAGACCGGAGGGGCCCTCCCATATGAGCCTGCAAAGGTGTGCAAAATAATCCTTGTATGCTGCATGCTACACAACATGACAGTGCGGAAGGAGGTGCCTCTCATCCAGGATGACGATGACGATGACCAACCTCCGGTACCTGTGGAGGATTCTGGCCTGGGCCAAGATGCCAGTGATGATGAGGATGACGTCCGCTCACAGCTCATCAGCAACTTCTTCACCTGAATGTGAGTTTCCAGGGTTGTTATGTCAATGTATGGAGGTAGCCTGGAATGTGTTGTGGCTGCTCTGTTGCTGTCTGAGTGTGTCTGTGTGCCACTTGACTGGATGCGTGCAGTGATGTGTCCATTCAGGTGGTGTGTACTCCACAATAGGGTAGTACTGCTAACTTGTTTTTGTGTAGGTTTCTTGCGACATGTTTTGTGCATGTGTATTGCATTTCTCTCCTGTTCTGCTGTGCTTTTGACTGTGTCTTGTGTCTGTCCTTCCCAGGGTACTTTGCCTGTTGTCTGGTCAACACCTACCCCCAACACTCAGAATCCAACACCAGTGTGGAAGTTGTCAATTCCCATTAACTGATGTAACACACATCCCTGGACTTTAATTCTCCAACACTTTGTGAGCATGTGTCCACTGTTACGTAGAATTACCTTGCAACTATTGTGGAATAAACATGTTGCTGATGTGTAATAGACCTGTGCTACGCTTTGTTATGTGCGTTGTCTGTCTTCCCACATCTGACTGACATCTGCTTACCTCACCTGTGGACTTGTTACCACTGACTGGGGTTGGTGTTGTGTCTGTGCATGCCAATGTGTTTCAGGTCAACATCATTGTGTGGGATGAGTAACATGGCCATGGTGAGTATGTGTTGTGGTGCCATAGTGGTGTGTCTCCCTCACATTGTCACATCACCATGACTCACGTTACATTGGTCACATTGCTGCAGTATTTGGCATGCACTGTGTTGTGTAGCAGATCGACATCTCCATGACACATGACAAGTTGTAAGCACAACAGAGGCAAGTATGGTGTACTGGTGAGTTTATTTTCAAACATGTGTGAGGAAAGTGCACAGGATGGTGGGTGCTGTACATTGGTTTTGAAATCCAAAGTTCACATTAGAGTTGGATGTGCTGGTAGATGAAATGTCCAGAGTAAAGTCCACAGTCATCTGCTACATTGGCCCAACATGAACCCTCCATGTCATGTGGGCGAGTTGTGTGCGATTGGACAAGGTGAACGGGTTGCGCACAAAGAACATTGTCCAGAACAGATTTAGAGGCCCTGGGGGATGTGCTGGGACATCTGCCTCTCACATGTCCTTCTTCGGACGACCCCTCTTCTTCCTGGGGGGGGGGGTCCTCAGGTGCAGGCCCCGCGGTGCAGGCCTCTGCAGTGCAGGGGACTCTCCGCCAGAGTCCTCCTCCCTCCCTGTGGCACTGGCAGATGGTGTTGCAATAGATGTTGTGGCCACACAGGGAGGTGTGGACAGGTTTGAGTTGATCTAGCGGAGGCATTGGAGTATGTCCCGATGCACCGCAGTAAGGGCATCCCACTTGGCCTCCATGCGGGCATGGTGGGCAGCCTGCTCCTGTTGCATGTCCTTGAGAATCCCCACTACCTGGCCAAATCCTCCGGTGCTATCCTGGTATGCATCTATGATGCGTGCCAGGTGGGAGTCACCATGCAGTCCAGACCCCTCTGCAAGGCGCGCCCTCTGCCTCCCACCCCTCCCAGCACCCCTATCCACACGGGCAGGACCAGCGGTGGGACGCACAGGTGACACTGGAACCCCTTGGGTGGTGTTGCTGGTGGTGTTTGCTGTAGCTTCCGGGGGTCCTGTGTCCCTGTGCTGTGGGTGTTCAGTGGCCTTGGTCTGTCCGTGTTGGCGGGGGTGCCCTGTCGGTTTCCAGATGCTGGAGGCATGGGTACAGGGGGTGCAGATGTTGATGCTGCTGGGGCTGCATGATGATTCACACCGGAGGGGCCAGGTTGGTTGTCGTCATCCGAAGAGGACAGAGACAGAGTCAAACCAGAGAGCTCAGTGTCCGCCAGAGTCTGGCCTGGGAATCCTCTTCATTTGGTGCTGGGTGTCTCTATTGCTTGTGGGCCCAGTTGTCTGTGCATGTCGGTCGTGCGGCTTGGTCTCGAGGCGAGTCGGTCTGGTTTTACACGCACTGCATCGTGCTGCGCGGATCGAACATCGCGGGTACGGGTCAGTCGGGTTCATTCCGGGTTCGTGTCGGTCGGTGAAATTCGCGTCGGTTTTCCGTCCGGATCACTATTTTCCCTACGGCTCGGTCGTACGGCTTGTATTCCGTACGTGTCGGTTGTAATTCACACGCGTTGCATCGTACTGCACGGGTCGTACGCTGCTGCTCCGTGTCGGTCGGTATCCAGTCCGGGTCTGGGTCGGTCGGTTCGTTTTGCGGCCGGAATCGGAATCGGCCCCTAAATCGGGGAGCAATTTCAATTTTTCAAGGTGACACATAGACACTAATAGATTCAAGCAAAAATACTGCTGGTGTGCCCTCAGGCCTTTAAAAAACACTTCTACATTATTAAGAATTCCACAATCCTTCATTAGTTCACTTTGGGCCTGATCACGATCTTGGCGGGTGGGATACTCCGTCACGAAGTGACGGATAGTCCGTCCGTCGCATTACAAGTTCAATTATATCCTATGGAACTTGTAATACGGTGGACGAGATACCCGTTGTGTTTGTGACTGAGTATTCCATCTGCCAAGATCGTAACCAGGCCCTTAGTCTGTTTAATAAATTCATCCTTAACAAACTTGCTCTTTTATCTTGCAGTGAGATAGGCTGATAGGATGCTGGATTGCATTTCCGCCTTCATATATCTAGGTCCTCTACCACAGGGCATGTTATGTTAATCTGTGCACTGGCAGATGCACAATCTAGGAAGTATAATGCACAACCCCAACCTAGAATGGTCACCTGTGTTTATGTATGAAGACCCATACTCTTGGTTGTGGAACATATCTAAAGTGCGTGCAGGGCCATAGTGGGCACCGGGTATTTCCCTGATGGGCCGGCGGAGTGGGGGCCGGTTTTGTGGCTGCGGGGCTGCTTTTCTTACAGGGGGTCAGTTTTGCAGCAGTGCTGCAATATTGGCCCCCTGTAAGAAAAGCAGGAGCAATGCTTCTTGCTACCCCCACCACCCCTCCCTCCCGCTCCCAGGGCCGGTCGTGCAGCAACCTGCCAGGGGTGGTAGCTATTCCCAGTCTGGCCCTGAGCGTGTCACACATATAGAGCAAGGACGTGGTTTGGCCACTATCTTAAGGAAGTAAAACACAGCTTTGTTGAGTGCTCATGCAGTGTGTACAGAATAGACAGCGTGCAATGTGGAGATATAGCTCCGTGCTTTTTTTCCCCCTTGCACAACACAGCACAGACCAGCCACTTGAGTTGCTGTTCTGCATGAAAAATCAATAACTCTCTTACAGTGTGTCATCCCTGCAATAGCCATGTGTGGCAGAATGCATGACCTGCAAAATGCAGCTGTCCATCGACAGTACCTTTCTAATACATCACACATGGCCTCAGTCATTGTCTGTGCACCCACTGAGACAGAGTTTTAAAAACCCATTACAGGTCCACATTACCACCTTTTATAATAGTCCAGTTTGCTAGAATAAAAATATTCACAAGGTCCTGGTAAATCCACACAGCTAGTTTCCCCAGTGCCCTAGTTTACACAGTGCCCTACAACAAACACACAATCAGTTTTAACATGTACACAGTTTGTATTTATATGCCCCGTACCCAATTTCCAACATGTCTATACATGACTTGCCTGCTATCAGTTTTCAGAATGCCCCATGTATGTATACTTAACATGTTCCATTAATATCCCTAAATATCCATTTTTACCAGTTATTTATAATTAGGGCTCCCGGTTTTATGGTATTTATTTTTTTGCCATTTCCGTCTGTATTTATCCATATTTATTTGTTAGGCATTTTTTCTGTATTTATCCACATTTATTTTTGCCACAAGCAAAAGACGACGCTACAGCTAGTATTTTTCCACATTTATTTAAATTGACAATGCACACATGCGCTCGGTTGTTATTGGTCAACACTATACATTCATCTGAAAACTTTGCCATTTGCAGAGTGTCCCAAATATGCTTAAAAGTGCTATCACAAGCCATTTGTCTCAGAGCCTTGCAGTTTCTGTCATCTACAGAGTGCCACATCCTCTCCCCCACTGAACGCCATACTGTCACACTGAGAGAAACTCACACTACCTTCATGTGCAACCCAATTGTGCCTCACCAGCGCTAAAGCTGTCCCTGGCCATCACTATGAGGATTGATGTTTTGTGTGTGCAGAAGAGAACAAGCATTTGCAATGCAATAGGTCTCGCATTTACGCTAGTTTAAGCTATCGGCATTGTAAATGACAATGCCTTTTATTTATCTGTTTTAAAAACCAAAACATAAATAAAAGGCATTGTCATTTACAATGCCAATAGCTCAAACTCAAGTAAATGCGAGACCTATTGCATTGCAAATGCTTGTTTTTTAAAGTGAGTGCTTCAAGTAGGAGGACAGAAAAACAGACTCAACAAAGAAAAAACTGTGAAAAAAGGTAGTAGAAGCTAATGTGTAGAAAACCAAGGGCATACTCACTCACACGGTAAACGGGGCAAATCAAATGCTGTAAAAGTTTGCAGTGAGCACAGCAGTGGTCTCAGGCTTTCCACGCCGCAACCATCAGGGCAATCATATGTCTTCGGAGCCCAGTCCCAGGTGGTGCAACAAAGAAAAGTTGATTTGAAAAAAGGAATGTAAACGAAGAGCAGAGATCAGAAATATTTGGAAATTTTCGAGTCCTGATTACCAAACGTTAAATATATGAGAAACTTTTTTCATGTTTTCCTGAATATCTTAGAAATGGCATTGGTAAATTAGTCTAAGAATATGCAGATTCTGAAACATCTGAACATGGAGCGTCTTTTCTGTACTTTCTCTCCATTCCCCCCTTCCTTCAAGCAGATACTCTCCTTGAAGTGGTTTGTAGGCTCCAAGTTAAAGGAGCTGGATAGAGTGATATTTCTGTCAGCAGACTTGCCCGTGCCCAAAAAGAGAGAGAGAGAGACACACATTCTCTCTCTCTCTCTATATATATATAAAAAAAAATCCAGCTGAGAGGGTGGATGATTGTCCGTGTGCCAATCCAGATGACTTTCTGTTGGTTGGAGTGTTTTGATCTCCATTATGTGTTTTTGCACATTCACGCCCCTACTTTACACCACTGTTTTATTTTGGAAGCAGGCCGTTCCCAGTTTGGTGATTACTGCTTGATTGAAGCTGTATCACTGGAAGGTGTCAATGGGGATAGGTATTTCGCATTGCCTAGGGATTCAAAGAAGATTGTAAACGTAGGGAGGACTTTAGACATGATCTAGTCCGTGATTGGGAGCCATTGTAGAGATATCGGGCTCTGTAATAGGATGACAGCAAAGAAATGCCACCCACGTGCACTGTTTTTGTACTCCTTCTTGGAGTTTTAGATCTGCCCATACACAGTCACGTTAGTAAAAAGCTGAATAGTGAATAGCTTGTCTAGGTTTTGCTAAATAGAGCAACGAACAGACTGCATGGTTCTTGTCTTTATTATGGCGCTTATGTTTTAGTAATAATGCATGAAGCAACTGTACCCAGTGACCGATACCGCTGTGCTCTGGCGCTCTTATGCTTTGAACTATGCGCTGATGTACCACAACTCTGTATGTATTTGGGAAAGTGAACCTCACTTTTAATCGTACTTTTGGATTTAAATGCCAGCTTTCGTGTTCCGAAATTTGCCAGTCTTGAAAGGATATGTGCTTTTAAATGTTCACGGAGGCTCAGGAACCCAGTCCCAGGTGCCCCAGGGTTTAACGCCCTCCCTCCAAGACACTTCCCGGAGCGAGCTGCGTTTGTCCAGTCTCGAACTGACTCGCCGACCCACTGGGAAAGCAGGTGCGCAACAATGGTGTGAATAGAGGCTCCTAATGGGACTCTGACAGGGGCTCTAAAAGGGGCGAAATAACAACAAAGCCTCATTAACAAGCGGTCTTTCAAAGACCTGTCAAGTACTCGGGTGCGGCTGGCAGCTCTGTGTGAGCCCAGGAAGCTGTCTCAGCCCGGGCTGACACGTTTTGTGTTACTGTAGGCAGGTCTGCTGGAGCACTTCAGCACAGCAAAATGCACTAGTATTTTCCCATTTTTATATATAAATACAGACAAAGGAAAACTTGTTTTCTGTCTGTATTTATATGTAAAAATCCGTAAAAACGGAAAACCGGGAGCCCCTATTTATAATACTGAAATTTGTCAGGCTAGCCAGATCCTTTATATAGCAGAATTCCCAAACTACGTTTCCACAATGCCTCATTATGCCCACATAGTTTCCCTTATTCCTTAATATGCCCACATAATAAGTTTTGTTAATGTTCTAGTTCACCTACATAAGTTATTTTGATAATGCTCTGCATACCTGCATATACATGCAAATTTACCTAAAAGTCACACAATGCAGCGGCTTTACATGAAAAGTAGAGAGCAAGACAGTGCCATATCTATCAAGATATGGAACTGTTGCTCCCTGCGCTGGCACACTTTGGGTTGCCTTGCGCCACTCATACACCATTGCGCTATACGGCAACAGAGTATGCGTAACGTTTAGCATAGGTTTTGTACTGTTAGGATAGTCTTCCAGCAGATAAAAATATTCTTAAACATTGTTTAAAACTTATTCAAGTTTACATGTGTGCTCTACATTGCAGTACACATGCAAAGTTGGAAATGTTTTGAGAAAAGAAAGTTTTCTTCATGCTTGCATTGTCAAAGCTTTGGCACATAGCCCTGTCTACCTTTTTTTTAGTAGATATGGCTTTGTGTCAAAATTCATGGGGGATTCATTTGGAACGCCCATGTACCAGCCGCAGATTCGCCATCTGCGGCGGATTCGTGGTGTGCGTGCGAGGGCAAGGTGTGTGGAGCAGAGGTTTCTCGTGGGTTGGTGGAACATCCGGCATTTATGTAGTGAGGTCTGATGTTGTGGAGTTCTTTGTAGGTGTGAGTCAGGAGTCTGAATTGGCATCTCTTCTGCACGGGAAGCCAGTGGAGTTCCTTTAGGTGAGTGGAGATGTGTGACCTTTTGGGTAAGTCCAGGATGAGTCTGCCCGCTGTGTTCTGGATGGTTTGTAGTCGGTCGAAGTGCCGGCATAGAGTGCGTTGCCGTAGCGCGTGACTGTTTTCCTAGTGCCTGTGGGAAACAATCGGAAGATCTTACGGAGCAGGCGGATAGTGTGGAAGCAGGATGAGGTGACTGTTTATCTGGCATTTTATAGTGAGTTTGCTGTTTAGTATGATGTCTAGGCTGCATGCGTGGTCTTTGGGTATGGGGGTTGGTCCAAGTCCAGAGGGCCACCAGGAGTCATTCCAGAGGGAGTTGTCTCTGCCGAAGACCAGCACTTCAGTCTTGTTGGTGTTTATTTAAAGGTACCTGTCTTTCATTCATATTGCGATGTTCTTCATGCATTTGTGGGGTTCGCTGATAGTGTTAGGATGAGTTGAGTGTCGTCGGCGTTGGATACGATGTTGATGTGATAGGTTCTTACGATGTCTGCGAGTGGTGTCATGTAGATGTTGAAGAGGGTGGGGCTCAGGGATGAGTCTTGTGGTACTCTGCAGATGATGTGCTTGGAGGGCAAGGTAAACGGGGGGAAGCAACCTTTCTGGGTATGACCTATGAGGAAGGATTCTATCCACCTGTGATTCCAGCCTGGTGAAGTTGTTGGATGAGAGTGTGGTAGGAGACATTGTCGAAGGCTGCGGAGAGGTCCAGGAGGATAAGGGCAGTCATCTCGTCTCTGTCGAGTAGAGCTTGTATGTCAGCTGTGGCTGCCATCAGTGCTGTCTCTGTGCTGTGGTTAGCCCTGAAGCCCAACTGGGATGTATGGAGTAGGTTGTGTCTTCCCAGGTGGCTGGTCAGTTCACAGGAGTGTCCTCAAAACCGTCAGTTTAATTTGTCTTTGTAGCAAGAGAGTAGCAGCTGCAGTGGCTCCACGGGCAGGTGGACATCGGTCTCAGAGTGACTGCTAGACCAACGGCCTCGATGAGGAGCCTCCAAGCAGCCTGGTCTGGTCAGTCACAGCAGGGCACCATGATGAGGCACAGGCAGCGGTGCGAGTATTGGCGCCTTCAAAAACAAAACTTTTAACTTCCGCCCGCCCACTCGCACTGCCCAGTTAATTACTTCATTTTCTGTCTGGGGCAGAAAATGAACAATGTTGCAAACGCCACAGTGAGAGCACAGCTGAGCCAACCTGGCCGGTCGGAGCGACCGGAACCACCTCCTGGCAGATGAAGATGTATATTAAACACCAGAGCAGTACAGTAGTTGCACTCACTGCACAGTGTAGTGCAGTCTGTAAAACACAGTGGGCGGCACGCGCGATCGTGCATGTTCAATAAGCGCTAATAGTAGCGCTCCTGTTTCCATTTGTAGGCAACTGCAGGAGGCGCTATAAATGCGTGACTTCACATTTTGGTGCGGTGATGCGGACCAGCACACCAAAATGCGTTAGTCTAACGCCTTATGCGTGATGTTTGGTAGAACTGCAGTTGTTTGCTGATGGCTTTCTCAAGGGCATTGGCTGGAAAGGGGAGGAGGGGATCGGGGTGTTGTTTTGGAGTTCGGTGGGGTCTGCTGATGGCTTCTTGAGGAGGGGCCTGACTGCTGTGTGCTTACATACTTCGAGGAAGGTGCTGGTGATGATTGATGTGTTCAGGATAGCGGTGAGCTGGGGACTTATGAAGCCGTTTCCGAGGTTGAAGATTCGGTCTGGGCAGGGGTTGCTGGGTGCTACTGAGTGGATGGAGTTCATCAGGGCGGTTGTGGTATTTGTGGTGAGTTGGCCCCATGTGGGAAGCTGTTTGCTGACGTCTGTGTCCAGAGTTGGGTGGAAGGAGGTGCCCAGCTGGGGGTTAAACTTTCTGTAGATGGCTGCAATTTTACTGTAGAAGTGGTTGGCGAGGTTGGCGCAGAGCTGTTGAGAGGGAGTGGTGGCATTCTCAGTCGCCGGGAGGCAGGAGAATTCTCGAATGATGGTGAAGACTTCTTTCATTTGGTTGGAGCTGCCTTGGATGCAGCGGGTGTGTGCTTTTTTAGTGGTTCTAATGTGATGGTGATAGTTGTCGAGGGCTGTTTTGTAGGCGTCTCGGTCGGTGTTCTCCTTGCTAGTTCTCCATCTTCTTTCCAGTCATTTGCATTCTTGCTTTGCTGTACATAGTTTCCAGTGTGTACCAGGTGGCTTATTTGGCGGTTCTGTGGGCCTTAGGGGACTTGGTGGGGGCGTGTTTGTTGGCTGCATTGCTGATCCAGCTGTTGTAATTCTGTACTGTTTGGTCCAGGTTGGAGGAGAAGATGAGCTCGGTGGAGCTGAGGGCGTTTGTCCACAATTGCTGGGTTACGCTGGTCTATTTGCGGTAGGGTGCATTTAATCATAGTGGGCTGATGAGGATGAAGTGTACAATGGCATGGTCTGTCCATTTAAGTTCGGAAGTGTGGCTGAACTTGATTCTGTTGGTAGACGTGAAGATGGGGTCTAGAGTGTGCTCAGCTCTGTGTCTGGGGTCGGTGACGATATGCTTGAGTACGATGTGGTGTAGTCTCTCTAGGAGGTCGGTGGAGTTGGTGTTGGTGTACTCATCTAGGTGGAAATTGAGGCCTCCGAGGAAGATGTAGCAGTCTGAATCAATGTTATGCGGGGCGATGAATTTGGCTATAACGTCGCTGGTGCATTTGCGAGGTCCCAGTGACGGTATGCAAGGGTTCCTTTTATGGTGGTATTGGTGTCGGGGTGGATCTGGAAGTTCATATGCTCCATGACAGGTGTGGCGTCGTCAATGGTAACAGTGCAGTTAATGTATTCCTTGTGTATAATTGCTATGCCTCCTCCAGGTTTGTTGGCACGATCTTGGTGTTTCTTCTTGTAACCGGTGGGGGTTGCTGTCGCAATGTCAGGGGCTGAGTTCGGAGTGAGCCAGGTTTCGATGATGAAAGTACCATCGGGGACAGACTGGTGATGGTGTGTCAGATTTCGGAAGCGTGCTTGCAGAGGGAGCTGGCGTTCAGCAGTATGCAGCTGAGCTGGACTGGTGATTGGTTTTTGGTGGACATGGTGATGTCCATCCGGGGAGGGCTGGAATTGAATCAGCAGTGGGTGCAGGTGAACAGTCCTTTGGTAGTGTGCGGTGATTTGAGGCAGCAGTTGTTGCTACAGCAATTGTTCAAGCCATGGAGTTTGGTGGCAAGGTAGGCTCATCGTTGGGGGGCCAGGGATCCTGGCGCTGGGCATGATTGGGACACGGACCGGCGCTATGGCCTCCATTAAGTAGCCCAGGGAGGTGGGAGGGGCTGAAGGGGTTGGCGGGTCGGCGCAGGGAAAAAACAGTTAGAACCAGCTGAGCAAGTGGCAGTGGGAGCAGGGGGCAAAGGCAGAGTAAATAGGCAACTACTTTAAAATTATAACCTAGGCTTACAAAATGTGGCAAAGATGCCAAAAGGTACACAGATCTTGCTAAAAATAAATTACATTTATGGGGTATAAACTGAGCAAGTCAACTAACAAACAGAAAAGTGGGTGGAGCGAGGCTCCAACCTGGTTGGTGGAGGCCGGAGCTGCCGTAGAATGGTACCTCTGGCTGTCGTCGGTGAGAGAGTGGTGACCAATCCACAGGAGTATGGGCTGCTCACTTGAGCCACGCAATGGCCTCCATTAAGTAGCCCAGGGAGGTGGGTGGGGTTGAATGGGTTGGTAGGTAGGTACGGGGATAAAACGGTTAGGACCTGATGAGCAAAGTGGTGGGGGCACAGGGGGCGAAGACAGAGTTAACTGGCAACTACTTTAAAGTTAAACCTAGGCTTACACAATGTGGCACAGATGCCAAACGTTACACAGATCTTGCTAAAAATGAATTAAATTAAATATGGGGCACAAACTAAGCAAGTCACCTAACAAACAGAAA
Source organism: Triturus cristatus (assembly GCF_964204655.1). NCBI lineage: Eukaryota > Metazoa > Chordata > Amphibia > Caudata > Salamandridae > Triturus > Triturus cristatus. The sequence goes on along the minus strand of NC_140593.1, from coordinate 1,055,691,733 downwards.
AGTGGGCGGACCGTGAGCTCAAACCGGGTCCGTGGAAGACAGAGGTGCTGTGGAACGGTGCCTCTGGCTGTCGGCAGTGTGAGAGTAGTGACGAATCCACAGGGGTATGGGCTTCGGGAAAGCAACTGTTAAATTTAGTCAATCGAAGCCCTGAGAAATATATTGAACATCTCGCATTTGCCCCACAAAGCCAAGTTTGCATTTTTGTACAAAGTTGATGGAGATCCTCATGGGTAACATCAATCAGAGCCTGATCCCACATTCATACTGCATAGTCTAAGCCATCAACTGCCAAAGACTCCAGAGGTTTGTACAGATTTATAATGCTTTTGTGGCAAGCTAGCTCGCAGAAGCTATTTTGCTTTCCAAATATGCTACCTATTGAGTCTCTACTGATTAAAATCCAATAACACAGTTGAAGATATGCATTTTTGAAGGTGTATGCTCTCTGGTGAGGCCGTGTTCTCATAAATTCAGTGCCCGACTGCTTGGGAATTTGGAAATATGACTTTTATTTTTGCCCTGGAATTATGCTAACCTAGTGTGCATGAGGAGGCCTAGAACTAATCAGTGTCGAAGAACAGTCCAGTGGCCTGGAGGAGAGCATCAAGTAAATGCCATAGTATATGTACATAAGCAATTTTCATAATTGCCCAGTATCATCATATTATCAGTTTTACTAACCCTTCCATATATTCACATACGTTCTTGCAGTTTACAGATTGCCTATTTCCATATTTATTTATTTTATTTTATTTATTTATGGTTTATAACGCGCTAGAATCGACTCTATACAGAGTATCTCTGCGCACAGAAAAGAAAAATAGAGAGAGAGGAAGAGAGAAAAGACAGAAAAAGACACCAGCAGCAACAGACTAGTATATCGTTCAATACAGTTAAAATAAGAATGTTTTGAGTTTTTTTCTAAAATTAAGATGTTCTGGACATTGCCTGAGCTCGAGAGGAAGAGTATTCCACAGGGTAGGTCCGACAACCGAAAAAGCTTTACCACCTTGTCTGACCTTCTTTGTGATAGGTATTTTCAGTAAAAGTTGGCTGCTTGATTGTCTGGGACGAATTTATCGTTCCAATAGGAAGGTCCACATCCATGTAGGCTCTTATGGATCAAACAGCAAATCTTAAAATCAATTCTCTTACGAACTGAAAGCCAGTGTAATTTATCCAGGAGGGGCTTAGAGGGCGTTCTTGGAGGGGCGTTCAGCACAAGCCTCGCTGCAGTGTTTTGTATTACCTGGACTCTTGCTAGGACACTCTCAGTAGCTGACAGCAAAAGTCCATTGCAATAATCCTGGCGGCTCAGTACTAGCGCCTGTACCAGGGTTTTTCTGACGGAGTCCGGTAAAATTGGAAAAACTTTCCGTAGGAGTCCAATAACATGGAAACATTGGCCAACCACCCAGTTGCCATGTTGTTTGAACGTGAGCTCTCGATCGAGACGAACCCCTAGGTTTTTTACTACCTGTTTAGGTTCTGGCACTTGGCCAAGCTCACATGGCCACCAGTCCGGTGTCCACAACGTTCCTACCTCCCCGAAGAGCACGACTTCGGTCTTGTTTACATTGCATTGGAGGTAGTTCGATGTCATCCAATTTGCCACAGCCTTCATGCCTTCTGAGAAGGCCGTCCTCACTTCATGTGTGAGCTTTTTGAAAGGGAATAAGAGCTGGGTATCATCCGCGTAGGAGACGGGGATGAACCCAAAGTCCCTCAGAATTCTGGCCAGGGGTGCCACATAGATGTTAAAAAGAGTCGGGCTCAGACAGGAGCCCTGTGGCACCCCCTTCGTGATGCAAGTCTCAGTCGACCGAAATGCGCCCATGTTGACAGCTTGGGTACGATTAGATAGAAAACTCTGTAACCATGCTAGTGCTGTGCTCTCAATACCGATCATAATCAAGCGTTTGATTAAGATTTTATGGGATATCGTATCGAACGCTGCCGACAAGTCTAATAGTACCAGGATAACAGAATATCCTTTATCCTGGTACATATGAAGATCGTCAGTCACCGATAACAGGGCAGATTCGGTACTATGTTTTGGTCTAAAGCCAAACTGAGTGCAATCTAGCCTACCAGTCTGTTCAATGTAGTTTGATACATGTTTATTGACGTGTTTTCTATAAGTTTCCCCAAAAAAGGAAGTAAGGAGATGGGCCTAAGGTTAGACATATCAGTCCAGGGAATTGAAGGATTTTTCCTGATAGGCCGTACTAATGCTTTCTTCCATTCTCTCGGAACTTGACCCTCCATCAATGAAAGATTGACGAGACATTGAATCTGTGGGCTAAGAATCTTACCTACTATCGGTACAATTCTAGCCGGGATGATGTCTGAGGGGCTCCCACTCTTAATCTGGCCTAGATAGGATTCAGTTTCTAACAGCGAGATGGAGGGAAAGGAATCCAAGGTCACCAATCCTAATTCTGTTCCTTCTTCCCATGATAAGGGCGTATCTCCTATGATAGACAGATTAGATCTGGTAATGGCATCATGTATCCTATTTATATTGTTGGTGAAAAACTGAGCGACTTCGTTGCATAGTTGTTGTGATGTTAATTCAGAAGTTTCGCAAGCAGCTGGTCTCAAAAACGACTGGAGGGTTTGATATAGAATCCTGGGATTATTTCCTGCGGTGGAGAGAAGAGACTCAATATGAGTTATTCGGGCACGTCAAATTTCTTTGTGATAAGTGGTGAGAGCTGCCCAATAATGATTCCTGTCCTGTTCATCATGGGTCGTTCTCCACACCCTTTCTAGCTTCCTAGCTAGTTGTTTAAGCGATTGTAAGTGCTCTGAGAACCATGCTTCTTGTTTACGAGCTAGGCGTGGTTTAAATGTTTTCATGGGGGCAATACATAAAACCTTACGATGCCTATGCTATCTGTTTCCAAAATGCCCACTGTTAGACCTGGCATCCTTGGCGTGATTTTCCCCTAGCGTTTTGCCTTCAGGCCTCCTGTTTTGCTGACTTTGTTTTTGCTGGCCGTAGGACTCTGTACGCTTTACCACTACTAACAAGTGCTAAAGTGCTTGTGCTACTTCCTTAAAATTTGGTAGAATTGTCTTACATCTAATTGATATATTTAATTTATGTGTAAGTTCCTAGTAAAGTGGAACTTCCTGTGCCCAGAGCCTGTAAATTAAATGCTACTTGTGGACCTGCAGCACTGACTGTGCCACTCACTTAAGTAGTACTCCAAACATCTCTCAGTCCTGCCATTACAGCCTGAGTGTGCAGTTTTAAACTGCTATTTTGACTTAGCAAAATAAACCTTTTGCCAGGCCCAAACCCTCCTTTTTATTACATTTAAGTCAGCCATGGGGTAGGGCATGGATAGCCCAGAGGGCAGGGTGGATGTAATTAAAAAGTAGGGCATATACTTCTAAGTTTTACATGTCCTGGTAGTGAAAACCTCTTACATTCATTTTTCACTAATACAAGGCCTATCTCTCCCATAAGAAAAAATTGGAGTTAACTTATTACATTAAATAAGCTGTAACTTTCAAATAGGAATAGGTACTCTCTTATGTATGGTGTCGTTGGAATTGTAATGAAAAGTCCCAACTTCTGGTGAAGTTAGATTTTCAATTATAATTTTGAAAATGACACTTTTAGAAAGTTGGTGTTTTCCTGCCTTAGCAACCTGATGCCTGCAGCCTGTCTCTGGGCGCATGCCTGGGTGTAGTTGACAGTTGGGCTTTGTGTATTCATCCTAGACAGCCTCACACAATAAAGGAAGGTTAGGTGTGTCTGGATGGGCCACAAATGGCAGGATGCGAGGGAGGAGCTGGGCACAGCCCCACTTACACATGAATAGGCTGTGTCCTGCCTCCACACAAAGGACTGCATACACCCTATAATTTGTCTGGAGTCAGGGCAAGGAAGGTAGGGCACCTGTGTACTTCTCCCAGATCAAAGGCAGATACTGGGTATGATAATTGGACCTCAGACACCAACTCTTCAGTATACGTTTTGGCCTGTGGATATTCTGCCAGAAAGAAGGTCTGCTCTGCTGCTGAAAGGACTGTCACTCAACTGGACTGTTGCTCTGAAGGACTGCTGCCCTGGTGTGCTGAACAGCTGCCCTACTGCCTGGGTGCGAAGGACTGGACCTGCATCTGGTGAACCCAGGACCCCGGAGTGAGTCAAAGGGCTAGTTAGCTGACCTCCTGACTTGAGCCTCCGGGACAGAAGCCTCCCACAGCCTTGACCCCTGCACTTAGACTCTGCCATCTGTGAGTCCATCCTACCAAGTGGTGCAACTCTCGTCCTGGACCCTTGGAAGTGTGCCTAAGGTGCTCTGCCAGCTGCTGTGGATCCAGTGGAACAGACGCAGCTCCTCTGCTGTGCCTCGCAACCCTGAGCAGACCCAACGCCGCTGCATAGATCTTCCCTGTCGCAAAGACCTGCGTCAACTCATTGGAACCGCTGCTGTGTGATGCATTCTTGGTGCAGTCCATCACTTCCCTCTTCAATGGCAGTCTCAACAACAATGCCAGACTGCATCGCAGACTTGCAGATCCTCAGAACCGATGCATCGCCTTGACTGCGCAATGCATCCTCAACACAGGACTTCGCATTGCAAACCCTCGTCAATGGGATCCACGAAGATGACTCAGGAACTCGCATTTCAACCTCACTACATCTCAGAACCAGTGCATCATTTCTCAATGCTTCACAAAACCAGGTTTTAAATTACTTTGCTTAGTGTGTCTAAATGGGTCCCTGTAGACGACCCACGATCCATTGCAGTTGGTCTGAACTTGTAACTTTGCCCAGGTGCGGCATGACCAGATATCCACAGTTGGTGTTTTGTGCTTTATGGAGAATATTTTCACTGAAAGCATTAAAAGTGCATATCGTTGGGTCTACTGATTGGATTTTTGTCATGTTGGTCTTGTTTTATTCATAAAAAATACCCTAAGTTTCTAACTTGGTGTACCTTTTTTTTGTGTGGTGGTTTCACTGTTTTAATGTTTGAAGTGTTGCACAAGTACTTTACACATTGCCTCTAAGTTAAGCCTGACTTCTCTGTGCCAAGCTACATGAGGGTTGCACACAGGTTAATTTAGGGTTGGCTTGTGCTTCAGCCTGACAGGTGCTGTGGTTGCTGCTTGACCAGGGCTCCCACTCCAATCAACCAGTGACCCAGTTGCTTACACACTCATAGCAGCTTGGGTAGTGCCCCAAGCTGCCACCTTGTAGTATACAAATCTTATCCTATAACAACAACGGTAATGTTCTACTTCTGGATGCCTGCAAGGAGGTCTCCCGTAAGCTTCAAGTGGTCCAGAACATGGTTGCCCGCTTACTCTGCAATTTGCCTAGAACCTCTTCTGTTTCCTCTTCCCTGCGCAGCCTGCACTGGCTGCGCATAGAATCTAGGTCTAAATTCAAAGCTCTATGCTTTATGCACCGTATTAAAGCTGGTAAAGCCCCTCACTATCTATCCACTTTAGTCCATCAATATTGTCCCTCTCGCACTCTCAGATCCTCCACTCAATGCAGATTCTCTGTTCCCCGTTTTAAGCGCGCTAGAGTTGGTGGTCGCTCTTTCTCCTACTTGGCGCCCTCGCTCTGGAATTCGCTTCCCATTCCCCTGCGGTCTGAAACGTGTTATCTTAAATTCCGCAAAGGAGTAAAGACCTGGCTGTTCTCTTTATAATCGGTTTCTTGCACTCCTGTTTGACCTCATACTCCTCACTTCTGTGTCTCTAGCGCCGGGAAACCCATGGGTAGCTGCGCGCTTAATAAATTCATATATAATAATAATAATAACAACGGTCCATGAACACCTGTGCAGCTGTTTCATCACAACACTTTTTGGTCAGTGCAGAGCCAGCTCTAGCTGTTTCGCCTGTTAAAACACACTGCATACATACAAATAGGGGCTTTGGTTTAGCCCTCTTTATCTAATGGTCTGCTCCGCTGTCAGTCACATGCTGCTTATGCCCGCCACAGCACACAGCATGTTGCAATGTGTCTGTCCACTTAAGCCATCAGCTCTCTTGTACTTGAGTGAAAACATTTTGTCTGACTGCACATCAGCCAGAAAATAATTGCACTTCAGTGCCAGGGCTGGTGGCCAATACTTTACTTTTCCAATAGTTTGTCTTTACATACCTTATCTTATTTAACTTATGTAGTTATGAGTGTGTTTTTAAACTATGTCTTTTGGTTATGGTGGCACAAAGCCAATCGTACCCATTCTTTGTGCCAATCGGAATCCTATTCTTCTGTAATATGCATTATAACTAAAATAGTTTTTTTAACTGGCCCATTACACCTACTTGCCAGGAAGCACCCATAGTGTTTTATTGAAATTATGTGTGATGAGGATTTTATTTACTTAGGGGCCGATTCCGATCCGGGTCGGAAGGGCACCGAACACGATCCGGCCGGAAAAACTACGAGCTGTATGCGTGTTTTCCGCCCGACTTGTACAGTTGTACGAGCGAGCAAGTACGATGCGAGCTACGTGAAATTCACCGACCGAGTCGTTTACGGGTCCGAACCGCACCGTACGTCTCGGTCGTAAGCTAACAGGGCGTGCAATGGATGCGATTCACGACCGAGCCAGTACGATGCACGCGTCGGACAGCCTGTGCGAGCCAGACACTCCGGCTCGCAAAAGATCCCTGAGTCGGACTTCGGGGGTCCGCGTCGGACCCCCCAACACCCACGGCCGTACGACTCGCACACAGGGGGAGACACATGGGTCTCCCCCACACAGGCATGTACGGCGCGGATGTCACCAATGCGTACCCACTGTAGGGGGCGCACTTGTTCGAGACGTACCCATTCAGTCAATGGGAGCGCATGTACGCGTCGTACAACTGGCTCCCATTGACTTCTATGAGAGTCCAACCGAACCGAGTCCGGCAGCATACGGCCGCATCGTACTCGCTTGGTCCAACTGCAGGACTCCGGCTCGGTCGGAAAACACTCCGGATCCAGCTCGGTCGGAGTGCTTTCCGACTCGGATCGGAATCTGCACCTTAATGTTAAAGCCTTTTATGAAACCATTTGTCCACCAGGTATAGGTGACAGAATGTTCTTTTATAAATTATTTATGAGGCACATGCTTGCATCACACAATCTTAAAAATTAAAATTGTACAGGCCTATTAAGACCAGAACTAGTGGCTTTGCCAGTGTGCATTTAGTTCGTTTTAGGATTTCCCCTAATATTTGTACTTTTAATTTAAGCCTGAGATTTCCTTCAGGCAGATCTTGCACCTGCTGGAGGCATCGAACATGACATATGGAAGGTGTACTCCAAGCCAGTTCAGAGGATGAGATTTTGAAAAACAAGAGTGAGGAGGCAAGATGTGATCTGCATGATATGCTTCTCTTTAACTGAACAGCATTAGCAAAATATTATAAACTAAGGAATTGGCTGACAGGTGTAGCGTCCTTGCCAGCCTCGGTACATGTAAATGATCACGCCACACAGAGCTTGGTATTACACATCTTTATTCCTCAGAATGTAACCGTGAACTCAACATTCGAAATCATGACTTCTTTCAACCACACCCGAACACTTACGTCACAGTTCTATGCTGTCAATCAGGAATCAAATGGCCCCATCATCTCTAACTCACAATACACAAAATCTCCCCCTTCTTAAATAAAAAGTACACATATTAGATATATACATTAGAACTCTTCAATAAGTAGTGGAGCTGGACTCAATCGCCCAGTTTGGGGGTGATTCGTCAAGCAGGGTCGAGAAAAAAGGGGGATTCCAAAACGCGTTTTCCCCATGTTATTTCCCATAGGAAATTTTAGACACGGCTACAGCCCGAACTGCTGAACGGAATTACACCAAATTTTGCAAAAAGGTAGCCCTTGGTTCAGAGAGTGCCCTTTTTTTAAATGGTGTAAATCCGTTCAATAGTTTCAGGGAAATTAAAAAAATAGTGGTGAAATAATCATTTTCCCATAGGAAATTTTAGACATTGTTATAGCAAAAACTGCTGAACGGAATTACACCACATTTGGCAAAAAGGTACTGCTTGGCTCACAAAGCGACCTTTTTAAAAATGGTGTAAATCCGTTCAATAGTGTTTGAGAAATTAAGAAATAAAGATAGTGATATCTAGAGGCACGGAGGATCCGCGCACCCTCCGGATCACGAGCTTCATGCTAATTGGCTGTTAACACTTCAATCCAGGAAGTGTTGGCAGCCATCTTGTACCGAGGCGCAAGAAAAGCAAAAAACAAATGCACAAAACATGAAAAGGGGGCTGGGTAGAAAAACCCTGGCCCCCTAGGCCTGCTCAGGGGGTCCCACAAGGAACCCCACGGCCCAAAAAAGCATTTTTTTTAAAAAAACTCGGGGGATGCGCGGAGGATTTGTGGATCCGGGCGCGAAAATGGAAAAAGCGAAGCGTGGGCTGCCGCGCTTCATTTTTAATTAGGGCCCAGGTGGGCCAAGTGCCCGGGGCAATGTTTAGATTATAATGGGGGCCCCGGGGACCGCCACCCCCCGGGGCTTTTCAAAAGTATTTGCAGGGGGGCTCACGGCCCCCCGTAGCCCCGGGGACCACCACCCCCTGGGGCTTCTATCTTAAATGGGTGGGGGGCTCAAAGGCCCCCCCAAGCCCCAGGGACCGCCACCCCCCAGGGCTTTTATAAAATAGTGGCGGCCCCCCTCCTCAAAAATGAGAAAATATATATATATAAATAAATAAAACAAAGGCCGGCACCGGGGGATGGGGTCCCGGGGCTATAAATGGCCTAAGAAGGGGGGCAGTGCAGCCCCCCTCCTATTAATTTGAAGAAAATAAATGGCCATGCCCCGGGGGATGGGTCCCCGGGGCCGGTTATGGCCTAGGGAGGGGGGCCACGCTGCCCCCTTCCATTTTTTTTTAAAAAATAAATTCAATAGTAGTCAGGCCCTGGGGGATGGGGTCCCCAGGGCCAATCAAATAGGAAAAGAAGGGGGGCTACACAGCCCCCGTTCTTAAAAAAATAAATTAAAAGAAAAGCCCGGCATGGCGCCGGAGGCCCCGCCCCCTCCCTGCAACACTCTGCAAACTCGCCCCCTGGCGCGTTTGCAGATAGCGAACTAATTCCCCTTGAATACTGGGGGTCCCTGGGGGTCAACTAGCCCACCAGGTACCTCCAGTATGCGCCAGGGAGCTGCGTTGCAGAGAGGTGGTCCAGGCCGTGCCCCTATTTACGCCTCTTTGCAACACAGCTCTGTGGTGCTTACTGGAGGTACCTAGTGGGCTAGTTGGACCCTAGGGACCCTCAGGATTCAAGGGGAGTTAATCTCCCAACTTAAAACGGCTACAGGGCGTGTTTACACAGTGGTGAAGGGAGGGGACGTGGCCTGAGGTGACGTGTGCAAACACGCCCTGTGGCGCCTTGTAAGTTGGGGAAATAATTCCCCTTCAATCCTGAGGGCCCCTGGGGGCCAACTAAACCACCAGGTGCTTCCAGTAAGCGCCACTGCGCTGCGTTGCAGAGAGGTGGTCCAGGCCGTGCCCCTTTTTACACCTCTCTGCAATGCAGCTCTGTGGCGCTTACTGTAGATACCTGGTGGGCTAGTTGGACCCAAGGGACACACAGGATTCAAGGGGACTTTATCCCCCAAATTAAAATGGCCACAGGGCGTTTGCACACATGTCACGTTAGGCGCCCCCCTCCCTTCACCAGTGTACAAACACGCCCCGTGGCGCATTTTAAGAGGTAGTTTTAATCCCCCTGCTCTATTATGTACTAGGGTCTTACAGAGGAGGTCATGCTAATCACAGGGGTACCCCAACGCATAGTGTTCCCTAGTGCATGCAGGTGTTTTCACTGTATTCTAAGTGTCTTTTAGCATAACACAGGTTCTAGGCCTGGTTAGTCAGAGTCACTTACTACCAGTACCCGTCTGAAAAAGTTGTGGGCACAGGATGATTTTGCAACAAGGCCTCTTTCTGCTCCTCTGTTGGTTCTTTCTGCACATGTCTTGCTTCTTCCTGCAATTTTCTTCATCTTTGTGGGCTTCTGTTGCCTCTTTCTGCATTTCTTTTGCTTCTTTCTGTGTGTTTTTTCTTCTTTCTTCACATGTCCTACCTCTGTAGGCATAGTTAGAAACTAGCATTTGAAAAACCTTTGAAATTCACTGAAAAACCAAAGGTTTCAGAGACGTTATAGTTAGGAATTAGCATTTAAAAAACCTTAGAAATTCACTGAAAAAAACATAGGTTTTAGAGAAAGTTATAGTTAGCTGGACATTTCACTCGTACAAAACCCGTGAAATTTCCCCGTTATAGTTAGTTCAGCTAACTATAACTATAACTCTCGCCCCGGCAATGCACAGCTGATGACGTCACATATTACATCACTCATGACATGGTCAGCAACATCACTGATGATATCACTGATGACATCTCAATGACATCACCGATGCTTTTAGATTTATGCAATATGTTGGTATCAGTGCACATTATCACATATGCATTTATGAATTTTTTTCTGCACCTGTATTGGGAGAATTGAGGTTTCATAATTGTTCGTCCTATGGCAATTATATAGGACAGGATGGTCATTACAACGCCCCACTAACCAGGGTTTCATTGGCATAAACATGAGAGTGGCATATTTGACATTACCCACTAACAAGGGTTGTATGTCAAGTGTCAGAGGCACCTACAGTATATTGCTTTATAAAGATCTGTCACTACCGATCTTGTCTTGTTAAAAATAGACAGAATCAGTAAATGGGTGTTTTGTGCATGTATACGATCGCACTATTAGTAACACTGTTAAAGATATGTGGAAACAGGACTTCTTTTCCCATTGGGCATTTCGTCCCAATCACACGCGCTGGTTTTTTCAGAGACCTTGTCTTCGAGTCGCAACGAGGCTCGTTTGACCATGTGACATTATCACAGTATGCTGATTGGCTTACATTTTATGAACTTGGGAATTATTATAATTGCCTTATCTAGTACCCACAGTTGTTAAGACTTGAATTATATGCCACCAATATACAAAATCACTTGTATACAAGTATTATCTTGGTCATGTGCATTATATAATGTTTAATATGATGACGATGCCATAACATGATGTGATTTATGTATTTAACTCCACGCTAAGATGGCGTGTGAACTAACTTGCATTTTGAAATCCAGTCCTCTTTCTATGATTGATGACTTTATCGTATTGAAAGATACTTAATGGACGAACACTTACAATTTGTTGTGTGAACAAGCCCTTTCTAGGGCGAAACGCGTCATGACAGGTTTATGACTAAAATAAACCTCTCTGGGGTCGATTCCGATTCCGGCCGCAAATCGTACCGACCGACACGGACCAGCGCCGTACGACACGTGCAGTACGATGCAACGCGTGTGAATTACAACCGACACGTAAGGAATACAAGCAGTACGACTGAGCCGTAGGGAAAATAGTGATCCGGAAGGAAAACCGACGCAAGTTTCACCGACCGACACGAACCCAGAATGAACCCGACCGACCCGTACCCACGATGTCCGCTCCGCGCAGTACGATGCAATGCGTGTAAACTCAGACCGACTCGCACGGAGACCAAGCCGCACGACCGACACGCACAGAAAACCGGGCCCACAAGTAATAGAGATCTCCGCGACCGACGCGTATGAAACACAGAAGATAGGCAGCGTGAACGAGGCGGAGAGGCCCGCACGAGCCAACATCAGCGTCCGTTTCCGTCAGAAGAACGTCTCCTTCATGCCTACAAAACCCAAAGGAAAAAAGACAAAAAAGGACCAAACAAGCAATGACAAAGCCAATAAATATCAAATTAAAAAAACCTGGGACAAAGATACACCCAGAACTCCAACTATATAAAGGACTACAATCACTACCATGATCCCTTGCAAACAGGAGACACAGCCCGCAGCAAACACAATCACACAGCAACCACAGACACACTCACAACTCACCCATCACACAACTCACACACCATCAGCACCTCACCAAAAGCACTCACACATACAGCTAGCTAAAACAACACTAAACCACCCTCACTTGCACCCTCACACACATCACTCACCACCACCACCCATCACCATGCCCCCAAAGAAGAATCCAAAGTTCACAGATAGTGAGTTAGAAGTGCTGATAGACGAGATCATCAGAGTAGAGCCACATTTGTTTGGTACATTGATCCAAAGGAACCCCATGTCACAGAAAACCAAGATGTGGGCGAGGATTGTGGACAAGGTGAATGCTCAAGCACCAGCAAGGCGCACCAAGGACGATATCCAGAACAGGTGGTATGACGTGCGCAGGAGGGTCAAGAAACTCATTGAAAAAGATCACGCCCTGAGTCAGTGCACCAGCGGTGGCCCTCATGCCAAACCAGTCTACTTCAGGATCTGGGAGGAGAAGGTGAGGGACATCCTACCACCAGAGAGTGTCCATGGTCTAACAGACATACCAGAGCCTGGTGAGTACACAAACAACATACCCAATATTGTGTGGCAAGGGGACAGTGAAACCATGCACCGCAAGCAAAGCCACAGTAACCAATAGATAATCTTCCCAAGATGTGTATGCCAGTCAGACAAACACAATACCTGCCATCTCATAGTGACTTGGAACTGTGTCATGACATGCACCAACCTACAAACAAATAGAGCAAGGCAGTGGCACAAAGCTAAATAAATACTGCCAGACAGTTTGCCACAACAAACACTCTACCTCACATTACAGCTGACAGACAGGAAGGAATAGTGGGGATGCAGGTGAAGTGAGTGTATCCAGAAGCATGATGGGGTTTGTAGTGACAGATAATGTTCCCTCTCCTGATTGGCCCATCAAGGCCTCTCTGAACCATGCTCACATCACAGGGAGTGGCAAATGACTGACAAGATGGCTGACACTGGGTCCTGCTGTGGGGAGCACAAGGCCCTGGTAGGGCTTGTGCGCAAATCAGAAGCAGGACACCACTGACTGACATCCTGAAAGACAACTTGCATGCCCTCCAATGGAAGCACGTTTCATGGTGGGATGTCTGGCCGGGTGGGAAGGACTGACAGCTTTGACCATACTTACCAGCATGTGGAGACACCCCCCCCCCCCCCCCCCTCAACACAAACTCCCCACAACTCACCGGGTAGAATGCATTGACCCACACCTTTGTGAAATATCAGCAAAAGATACCCCGTACTGGGTGCTGCTGTGTGAAGCACAGGGGCTCTCTTTGGACTTGTAGCCAAACAAACACCAGGATTTCACAGTCAGCCATCTTGCCATTGCTGTCACACCCCCTCACAAGGAAGCAGGGTCAAGAGGGAGAAAGTATGGGCATGCTGGGAAGGGGGTGTAGCCAAGAGTAAGATGGGAGTTGCAGTCACAGACAATCCACACCCACCCACATGGCCCAGCAAGCAAACACTGAACCATGCTCACCTCACAGGGAGTAGGAAGGGACTGACAAGATGTCTGACACTGGGCTCTGTTGTGGGGAGCACAAGGCCCTGCTGGGAAATGGGCAACAACAAACACCAGGACTTCACAGTCAGCCATCTTGCCATTGCTGTCACACCCCCTCACAGGGAAGCAGAGTCAAGAGGGAGGAAGTATGGGCATGCTGGGAAGGGGGGTGTAGCCAAGAGTATGATGGGAGTTGCAGTCACAGACAATGCACACCCACTCACATGGCCCAGCAAGCAAACACTGAACCATGCTCGCCTCACAGGGAGTGGGAAGGGACTGACAAGATGTCTGACACTGGGCTCTGTTGTGGGGAGCACAAGGCCCTGCTGGGAAATGGGCAACGACAATATCAAACTCTGTCTGTGACAAGCTAGAAAAAAGCAGTGTACAGGCAGGCATCTGTTCGTAAAGTAGAAAATGTCATGTTTGTGAACCATTGATGCCTGTAGAAACATAACTTACATTGTGTGTCTCTTCCAAACACAGGTGGTGCTGGGAACCCAGCACCAAATGAAGAGGATTCCCAGTCCCAAACTCTGGTGGACACTGAGCTCTCTGGTTTCACTCTGTCTCTGTCCTCTTCGGATGACGACGACCAACCTGGCCCCTCCGGTGTGAGTCATCATGCAGCACCAGCAGCATCAACATCTGCACCCCCTGTACCCACGCCTCCAGCATCTGGAAACTGACAGGGCACCCCCGCCAACATGGACAGTCCAAGGCCACTGAACACCCACAGCACAGGGACACAGGACCCCCCGGAAGCTACAGCAAACACCACCAGCAACACCACCCAAGGGGTCCCAGTGTCACCTCTGCATCCCGCCGCTGGTCCTGCCCATGTGGATAGGGGTGTTGGGAGGGGTGGGAGGCAGAGGGTGCACCTTGCAGAGGGCTCTGGACTGCATGATGACCCCCAACTGGAACACATCATAGATGCGTACCAGGATAGCACCGGAGGATTTGGCCAGGTAGTGGGGATCCTCAAGGACATACAACAGGAGCAGGCTGCCCACCATGCCCGCATGGAGGCAAAGTGGGATGCCCTTACTGCAGTGCATCGGAACATACTCCAATGCTTCCGCCAGATCAACACAAACCTGTCCACACCTCCCTGTGTGGCCACCACATCTGTTGCAACACCATCTGCCAGCGCCACAGGGAGGGAGGAGGACTCTGGCGGAGAGTCCCCTGCACCGCAGAGGCCTGCACCTGAGGAACCCCCCCCCCCCCAAGAAGAAGAAGGGTCGTCCGAAGAAGGACATGTGAGAGGCAGATGCCCAGCACATCCCTCAGGGCCTCTAAACCTGTTCTGGACAATGTTCTTTGTGCGCAACCCGTTCACCTTGTTCAATCGCACACGACTCGCCCACATGACATGGAGGGTTCATGTTGGTCCAATGAAGCAGATGACTGTGTACTTTACAGCACTTCCAACTCTAATGTGAACTTTGGATTCCAAAACCAATGTACAGCACCCACCATTCTGTGCACTTTCCTCACACAAGTTCGAAAATAAACTCACCAGTACAAGATACTTGCCTCTGTTGTGATTCCAACTTGTCATGTTTCATGGAGATGTCGATCTGCTACACAACACAGTGCATGCCAAATACTGCAACAATGTGACCAACGTTAGGTGAGTCATGGTGATGTGACACATGTGAGGGAGACACACCACTATGGCAACACAACACATACTCACCATGGCCATGTTACTCATCCCACACAATGAAGTTGACCTGAAACACATAGGTATGCCCAAACACAACACCTATCCACAGTCATTGGTAACAAGTCCACAGGTGAGGTAAGCAAATGTCACTCAGATGTGGGAAGACAGACAAGGCACCTAACAAAGCATAGCACAGGTTCATTACACATCAGCTACATGTTTATTCAAAAATAGTTGCAAGGCAATTGTACGTTACGGTGGACACACGGTCACAGAGTGTCTGAGAATTGTAGTCCAGGGGTGTGTGGCACATCACTTGATGTCAATTGGCTACTCCCACACTGGTGTCAGATTCTGGGTGTTGGGGGTCAGTGTTGACCAAACAACAGGAAAATTACCCTGTGAAGGACAGACACAAGACACAGTCAAAAGCACAGCAGAACAGGAGAGAAATGCAATACACATGCACAAAACATGTCACAAGAAACCTACACAGAAACAAGTTAGCAGTACTACCCTATTGTGTAGTACACACCACCTGAATGGACACATCACTGCACGCATCTAGTCAAGTGGCACACAGACACACTCATACAGCAACAGAGCAGCCACAACACATTCCAGGCTATCTCCATACATTGACATAACAACCCTGGAAACTCACATTCAGGTGAAGAAGTTGTTGATGAGCTGTGAGCGAACGTCACCCTCATCCTCATCATCACTGGCATCGTGGCCCAGGCCGGGATGCTCCACAGGTGGCGGAGGTTGGTCATTGTCATCCTGGATGAGAGGCACCTTCTTCCGCACTGCCATGTTGTGTAGCATGCAGCATACAAGGATTATTTTGCACACCTTTGCAGGCTCATATGGGAGGGCCTCTCCGGTCTTGTCCAGGCAGCGAAAGCGGCTTTTCAGGAGGCCGAATGTCCGCTCAATCACCCTCCTGCTCCGACCATGTGCCTCATTGTAGCGCATCTCGGCTGGTGCCACATGGTTTCGGAGGGGTGTCAGCAACCTCGGCATGTTGGGGTATCCGGAGTTAGCTACACACCAAAAAATTAACAAGTAGCTGAGTTTTGTAGGAGTGCGGAATACAACATTGACAAACACACACATTGGAAAACAGTCAGTACACAACAACAAGCCATGCACACTGATCTGGCATCTGTGACATCAGCGTTGCAATGCGACTACTCCTCATTATGTAGGCATTGTGTGCAGAACCAGGGAACCGTGCACACACATGTGTGATACACATGTCTGCAAGACATACCACCAGAGCATTGATCGAGTGAAAATGTTTCCTGTTACAGTATGCCTGCTCATGTGCCTGTGGTGGTATCAGGGCCACAGGTGTCCCATCAATAGATCCGATGACGTTCGGCATCCTCCCCAGTGTATAAAAGTTATCCGATATTTCAGGGAGTTCAGCTGGGCTAGGGAACTTGATGTACAGTTCAAGGAAATGCAACATCTCCTCCAAGACATTGCGTAGCACACGACTAAACATAGTTTGCGACATACCACCTGCTGTAGCCACAGTGTACTGGAAGGTACCAGTAGCAGAGAAGTGCAGGGCTGCCATCACCTTCACCTCTGGGGTCAGTGCTGTAGGGTGTGTCCGGCCAGGTAGCAGATGTGGCGCCAACTGCTCCGCCAACTCCTCAATCAGTGGTCTGGTGAAGCGGTACTGTCAGATGCAGTTGCGTTCCTGCATGGTTTGAAGGTCTGGGAACGGTCGATGGACAGCTGGTGCCCTGCAGAACAGAGATGAACAAAGGAAGATTGTCAGTTCATCCACCCATGTGGCCATGACCAGGCTCAATATCACATGATACATCATGACATTACACAATGTTCTGAGGTGTGTGCTGGTGGGCATGGACACATATGTCACCTACATGACCATCACCTCACATCTCAATTCCACATGTCCACATATGTCCCATGTAGTGCAATGGCCAATCATTTGTCTGTGTCACCCGACCTATGTACTGTTGTGACGTTACAAACACACACCACAGTGACAAGTGAGGCCTCATGTCTCATAGGCATCACAGATCTTTGCCATGCAGATACCCAGGGTCCCTGTATTGCCACATCGACACTGGCATGGACATGCCATATCACGTACACACCACAAGGCAAGTGTGAGTCCCACAGGAAGTGGCCACTGTTGTCCCTGCAGGCCCTACATGTATGTCTCTTAGACACACACACACCATCAAGGTTGCTGCATATACCACATGGATGTGGAGACTGTCTCCCATTGGGCACATTTGATCAGACACATCTGAGACACAACATGCACACAGACTGTGGGTGCACATCTGAATTGTGGCTACAGGTCTCACTGTGACATACATGCCATCACCCCCCGGACTCAGGGTGTATGTGACATGTCCTAAACATATCCAACCTGCAACTGTGTCCGTGACTCATGCCCATTACTGTACAATTGCACATCACAGTGGTAATGTGCGCAACACACAAAGGATTCTGCCCCCATGTACACATGCACAGCCTGGGAGTGTCTGAACAAAAGTGCCACCCAACAAACCAAATGTTGCCCCCCCCAACACACACGGAATGCAGCCTTACATGCCATGGGACACTGTGTGGTCAATGCTGTAGTGTGGTAGGTGTGCACAGGTGTCCCTGGCAAGTAATTGTGTGTTTAATCTGTCAAATAGTCACACCAATGAGGTCCGACGCGGGTGACAATGCGTACGCATTGCACGGTTCATAACCGAGCCGTGCGTACGCTTTGCCATTGACTGCAATGAGGTCTGAAGCGGGTGACTTCATGCATGCGCGTCGGACAGGCATGGTCCGAGACAGGCGTACGCCTTGGCCATTGAATCGTATGGAGACGGGTGCATGAGTATTTTCAAAAATACGCGTTCTACAGTCAGTTGACCGAGCCGGGCGCACCCATTGGCTCTGGACTGTCAAGGAGACGGATGCGGATTCAAAACTCATACAAGTTGTGCACTGGAAATTCAGTTGGAGGCCTACAACAATGTTGCAATTCCTAGTGTTTCATGAAGGTGAAGATTTGAACGATGCGGAAGACGTGTGCGAGTCTTACATTTCCATGGATTGACCAGATTCATAGAATGCAACCATGTTGGACCTATCACTGCGGACACATGGCACAGAGTCTGCCTCTGCAGCACAGATATAAGGCTGGCTGGCCCCCAGGGAGCTCACTTGCCTGCACTACATGATACTGGACCACATCCCTGCTACCACTGCTGCTGTCTCTGCATCCTCTGGCTACTGCTATGGCACGTACTCTGGAGAGGGACCCAGCCTTCACTGAGGAGGAGAACCACGCCCTGCTGGACGGGCTCCTTCCACAGTACAGCAAGCTGTATGGGAAACCAGGGGAGCAGGTGAGTGTGCAGTCCACTGCTTTCCTAATTGTGCACCTTGTCTGACTAGCAGTACTAGCAGTGTGTACACCAGTGGCAAGCATTCTCACTGACTACTTTCATCACCCAAAGTGCGTAGGTACATGTAATGAACAGGTGTTCTGTTGCTAAAGTGCATTAGTGCAAGCTTAAACTTCCCAGGCATTGGTAACATGTCAGACATGCAGGTTATTTGTCCTTTCCCATGGTTGCACTACCTGTGTAACTCATTTTCCTTTGTGATGATGACATGTATATTCAAATGTGTGCATCACAAATATGGGGCATGTGTGTTAATGGAATTTTAACTGTGTCATCCTCACAGGTTGATGCCCACCAGAAGCAGGAGATATGGCTGACCATCGCCCGGGCAGTTAATTCGGTGGGGGTCTACGAGCGCCGGATCCGCAACTGCCAGAACAGGTGGCAGGACCTTCGGGTCTGGACCCGGAGGATCGCTAGAGTCCAGCTGAAGCTGTCACCTCCACGCAGGAGGGGCGGACACCGGACCCTGACCCCCCACATGCTCCGGATCCTGGCGGTGGTCTTCCCGGACCTGAATAGGCAGCTGAAGGCCAGACAGCAGCAAGGAGGGGGTAAGTCCATGCCTAATCTGTGTACTATGTCTGACATGCTAATTACATGGACCAGGAGGAGCCACAGAGCCTAACAGGGAGAGAAGGAGAGGAGTCGGGGGGACCCAGTGGCACGGAGGGCGAGTGGAGGCACACCGAGGAGTCGTCAGCACCATCCACCCCAGCTGAGGGCCACAGCAGCTCTGAGGATGACTCCCATGTGGAGGCGGGTGTCAGCAGCCACCAAACCCCAGCTAGTGAGGCTGTCCCCGCCACCGCCCCCACCACAACCATCACCACCCTCCCATCGGCTCCCATCCCAGAGGTCCGTGGAGGTTCCCGTGTTCGGGAGCATGTCTCCTTTGTGCCAGGCACCGCACCCCCTGCCCCTGTGTCCCCTGCTGCCCTGAGTGAGGCGTCTGCGGACTTACTTAGACAGATCCATGTAGGGCAGACATCGATGCTGAGTGTCCTCCATGCACACACCACTCTGTTGACACAACTGGTGTCGTTCATGGAGGGCATTTCATCGGGCATGTCTGCCCTACAGAGGACCAATCAGTCCGTGGCCTCCTCCCTGACGGCAGCAGTGTCCCTCCTCCAATAGTCCTGCACCCCTCCTACTCCTGCACCACCCACGATTCCTAGCAGCCTACCTGACCCAAGCACACACACACCTGCACATTCTCACAAAGCCACAGACACAGGCAGCACACAAACACCCAAACCAAGGGCTAGACGTGCACATAAGCAAGTGCAGGGGACTGATACCACACTCACAGGGGCTGGTTTGTAGACACACACACAGTCATCCACAACCACGTCGCAGTCCTCCGAAACCTCTCCCTCCCAGCCCCTTTCCCTTGCCTCACCTGCAACCCCATCTCCACAGAAGCTCTTTCTCTGTGACCTTGGCCTCCTCCCCACCGACCCAGCAGATCCAGATTACAAGGGGAGGAGGAAGTCCCCACACACAGAGGGGAGTGCCCCTCACACCCAGACACCCTCCCCCAGGCGCAGTCAGACTGAGGCAACCACCCGCAAGTACCCCCGGAGCCAGAAGAGCAAGACCCCACCGCCGCCACGCAGCTCCAAGGCAAAGTCTTCGTCCTCCAACCCCCAGGCCACCACTCCAGAGGCTTCCCGCCACACCCTGCCCCGGGTTCCCCCACCCACAGATACATCATCCCCAAAATGCTGAGTCCCTGCCCCCCTACCACTTGCTCCTCCACACCCGGTCAGAGGGTTAGTGCCACTGATGTGGGGACCGTGTCCCCCCCTCTGCCCTGCTGACCTCACCTGCACCCCATTCCGCTCATATGGATTTAGGCACTGCAGTGGAGTCCACGACCACCCCGTCTGACTTGGGCACTGCAGTGGGGACCCAATCCACTCCATCTGACCGGCCCATGGAAATTGTGCCGGCACCCACCCCATCTGGCTTGTGCCCCACAGTTGTGACTGCACCCACCACTTCAGTCAGCTCCACTGCAGTTGCAAGTGACTCTCCTGCATCCACCACCCCTTCCTGCCTCCTTTTGCTGCGCCCTAATCCTGTCCCTACGGTGCCTGGCCTGCCCCCATGTATACCCCTCCGAGGGAATGTCGCCTGTCCTTACCAGTGCAGGCAACTAACGTGTGACAGTTGTCACTCAAGTTCACTCCTTGTCATTTGATAATGGACTGGCCATTGGCCTTTTGTTTGAACGGACGTTTAAATTTTCATATGCTGAATAAAGCATTTTTCTTTATCCTTGTGAACTTGATTTAGCTGTACATTAGGTTGATGATGTTTAGCATGCCCTTGCACCTGTAATGCTTGGTTTCCAATGTTGAATACTGAGGTGTTGATGTGAGATACTCCATGTGTTTCATGAGATATGTATCCTATTCTGGTCGGTATCCATGTCATCCTTTGCAGCTAACTGGGTGTGTCATGATCAACAATTTGTGGACATCTCTGTGAACATTTCATTTGCATGGTCACATCTGTGGCTTGCACCCATGCACATATGATGTGCTTCCCATTGTCCAATTTTTCTATTTCCCTGACTTTGGGCGCATCTCCACTGGACCTACAGGTGTGGGCATCATTGGTATAGGAGCAACTGTGTCCTCTGTGCAACTTGCTGTACATATGTGTTAAGTATGTGCAGATGACTTAGGGGAGACTCACGTACCCAGGCTGTTGTGACCAGAGCATTCATTGCGTGGTAACTGATGTCTGACTGACCAAGTGTTCTGCTGACATGAGTGAGACGTGCTGTGACTATGTTTGGCACAGCTGGGCTTCCACAGGAGTTGGGTCCCCTCAGGCTATGTCACAAATGTGTTGTTCTGTGACATAGCCTGGGCCCATGGTGTGTGTTGTGTGAGCATGTGTGTGTGTGTCCACATCCCTTTTCATACACAGGCAGTGTTCCCTTGATATGTTCCTGTTGTTTATGCTTGCTGAGTGGTTATGTGTTCATCCCATAACTTTGCCATGGGCTACCAGATGTGTGGGTGCATGACACACTACTGTTAATTGGTGTTTCATCATTGGGATTTTTCAGTTCTGAGTTGTGGTGATGTTGTCAGACGCAGATGGGACACAGTCAGGGGTCCCCCAGGCACTTGTTAGTTCGCAATATCATGTAGTTGTCCCTAGGTGGTACCTTTCAGTGATTGAGACATGTGTATGTGTGTGTGACTGTTCCCACTTGTCGGGTTCAGGGCTGTAATGTTTGCAGGTGTCAGCATGTGTGCTTTGTGGTTCTCCTTGGCTTCTGCATTGTCCTGGGACTGTGGGAGGTATTCTGAAGGTTACGTGAGCTTTGATATCATGGCCAGTTACCGCATACTGTGCAGTATGTCTGTCATTCACCAGGGTTGTGAACTGTCCTTGTGTGATGAGTCTGTGCACCTTAGTTTCTCCCAACATTCCTGTGTTTGTCATGGGTGCATGTGCAATGTCACCTGTCCATGTGGGCTTCACAGATGCACATTGTTGCAGTTCAGGGTGTGTGGTGTTGAGGGTGGACTGATGTAAATGTTTGCATGGATGGGCCCCTAGCTCCCGTTTGTCCATGGATGACGGGCCATGCTGAGTGATTTGTGTTTGTGTAGATGTGATGTACCTTTGTGGCACAGGACACATGTCTGGTTTTCACGTTTGTAAGACATCTACCTTTGTCATCACAGTGGAGGTGTCATGCATGCTTGTGTCACCCCAATGTCTGGTCCCTGGGGGTAGTGCTGTTGTGTGTCAGTCTCTTGTTGTGTTAGTTTGTGTTCATTCCAGCTTGTGTCACATGTGTCTGTTGTGCTCCCTCTCATCTCACAATGCCTGATTGCCCCCTAAGGGTGTCCCAGTGATGGTTTACTTTTGTATGGCACTGTGTCCACATCTGTCTCACTGTGGTTCAGCCCCCCTTATGTGTTGTGTAGTTGCCTGGGGATACTGAGACACACACACACACATGTTGTGTCAGATGTGCAGTGTGAGGTTGCCTGTCTGTGCATCTGCATCAGTGCATTGGTATTGCTGTTGTGGGCCATTGTCTGGATGCTGTTTCTGTGATTTTCCCTGCTGTCCCTGTGAGTCATATCACATCATTCTGCACATTCATCCTGGTTGTTAGATGCCATTGCTGGCATGGAATGGGAGTGTGTGACCTGACACCTACAGTCTACACAGGTTGTTTTGATTAGTGTGTCTATTTTCGAGATGTGTGTATGCTTTGTGATGGCCACTTCTGCTCTTGTGTCATTGTAAACTGTATGCAATTTCAGCCCCCATGTGTGGTGCTTGTCTGCACATGGCCGAGAGTATGTTTCGTTTTCACAGCACTGTTAGACTCACCACATCTCTGTGGGTATGGGACACAATCACTAGTTTGCCCAAAAGTGTTTCATGTGTTGGGAGCAGGAGTCATACATGCTGTTTGGCATTTGCAGCTTTGACCATGATGACACTTACCTTTTGGTCACTGTGATGAGGGGGGGTTTAGACCCCATCACCACAATGCTCGACATTTGCTGCAGTTTGGAACCCCACACTTAACTTTTGTTCTACACAGTGAAGGGGTGTTATTTTTACATTGACACAGTGCTATAGTGATGCTTGCCTTGTGTAGGCCACACTCATTAGTTGGTCACACATGTGCTGTTAGTTACATTGTATGTTCGAAGTCATAATCACTGTTGTGGGCATTGGTCGCAGACTACACACTGTTGTCATGATGTTAGGGGGGATGTATTTTGCTGACATGCCTAATGTTGGAGTATGATGGATGTGGGGCGCATCACCCATCCTATGGGTGGGGGTGGCAGGGGTGATGGGCTACAGGTCCCCTATAAGTGGGGGTGGCAGGGGTGATGGGCAACATAAGCCCTATGAGTGGGGGTGGCAGAGGTGATGGGCAACAGGTCCCCTATGAGTGGGGGTGGCAGGGGTGATGGGCAACATAAGCCCTATGAGTGGGGATGGCAGGGGTGATGGGCAACATAAGCCCTATGAGTGAGGGTGGCAGGGGTGATGGGCAACAGGTCCCCTATGAGTGGGGGTGGCAGGGGTGATGGGCAAGAGGTCCCCTATGAGTGGGGGTGGCAGGGGTGATGGGCAACAGGTCCCTTTATGAGTGGGGGTGGCAGGAGTGATGGGCAATAGGTCCCCTATGAGTGGGGGTGGCGGGCAACAGGTCCCCTATGAGTGGGGGTGGCAGGGGTGATTGGCAACATAAGCCCTATGAGTGGGGGTGGCAGGGGTGATGGGCTACAGGTCCCATATGAGTGGGGGTGGCAGGGGTGATGGGCAACATAAGCCCTATGAGTGAGGGTGGCAGGGGTGATGGGCAACAGGTCCCCTATGAGTGGGGGTGGCAGTAGTGCTGGGCAACAGGGCCCCTATGGGTGGGGATGGCAGGGGTGATGGGCAGCAGGTCCTCTATGAGTGGGGGCGGCAGGGGTGATGGGCAACAGGTCCCCTATGAGTGGGGGTGGCTGGGGTGATGGGCAACATAAGCCCTATGAGTGGGGTTGGCAGGGGTGATGGGCTACAGGTCCCCTATGAATGGGGGTGGCAGGAGTGATGGGCAACAGGTCCCCTATGGGTGGGTATGGCAGGGGTGATGGGCAACAGGTCCCCTATGAGTGGGGGTGGCAGGGGTGATGGACAACATAAGCCCTATGAGTGGGGTGGCAGGGGTGATTGGCTACAGGTCCCCTATGAGTGGGGGTGGCAGGGGTGATGGGCAACATAAGCCCTATGAGTGGGGGTGGCAGGGGTGATGGGCAACAGGTCCCCTATGAGTGGGGGTGGCAGTAGTGCTGGGCAACAGGTCCCCTATGGGTGGGGGTGGCAGGGGTGATGGGCAACAGGTCCCCTATGAGTGGGGGTGGCAGGGGCGATGGGCAACATAAGCCCTATGAGTGGGGGTGGCAGGGGTGATGGGCAACATGAGCCCAATGGGTGGGGGTGGTACTGGTGCTGGCCATACAACCCCTATGGTGGGCTGATGTTAGTGGCCAGGATGTGGATCCCCTGTGTGTGTGTGCCATTTTGCGGGTACGTGCCGTTTGTTTGTGTGGTAGGTGTCTGACTTACCGTCTGCGCCGTCCGCGTCTGTTCCTGATCCAGTCATAGATGTAGAGTACTGGTATGACCTGCGGACCGGCTACGGGTACGCGTCGGTCACAAGGTAAGGCTACGGATAGCTCTCGGAGAGCTGTCCGACCCGGATCGGAATCGACCCCATAGTAGTAATAGCAGAAAAATTCCCACTTTCTAAAAGTGGCATTTCTAAAATAGGTTAAATCCAACTTTGCCAATGCAGAGTATTTATCATTACCATTCCAAAGATATAAAATATGATGCAGCTACTCCTTTCTGATCGGAAATTACAGCTTAAAAGTGTTTTAAAGAATTCCCAATGTTGACCTATGAGCGAGTAGGTCTCACAGTAGTGAAAAACGAATTAAGCAGTTTTTCACTACCAGGACATGCAAAAATTAAAGGTACATGTCCTATCTTTTACTTACACAGCAACCTGCCCTCTGGGCTACTTAGGGCCTACCTTAGGGGAGACTTATGTGTAATAAAATGGGGGCTTAAGGCGTGGCAATTAGTTTTAAATGCCAAATCAAACTGGCAGTAATCTGCACACACATGCCCTGAAATGGCAGGGCTGAGACAGGTTTGAAAGGCCACTTGTGTGGGTGGCACAATCAGTGCTGCAGTCACACTAGTAGCATTTAGGTTACAGACTCTGGGTATATGGTATACCACTTTACAAGGGACTTGCCATGTAAACTAAACATGCAAATTGTGTATACACCAATGCTACTATGTTTAGGGGAGAAGCGCGTGCACTTTTGCACTAGTTAGCAGTAGTAAAGTGCTCAGAGTCCTAAGACTAACAAAAAGAAGGTCAGAAAAAGAGAAGGAGGAAGGCAAAAGTTTGGGGTGACACTACAGAGAGGGACATTTTCCATCAATGTTTAATGAGTGAAAGTAGCATGAGTGTCTGTGTCAATAAAGGAAGGGTTTTGGTACAATCATTGCCTGTGTCCAGAACTGTGCCTGTGTTTGAATAGCAAGCCATGCTGATTATAATCATGAACTGTAGCACAATATCAAATCAAATCAAACGTTATGCGGCTACGACAGCCATAAAAGTACATGTGAGACACAATGTGTTATGATAAAAAAAGAACAGTTAAAATGGCATGTACAAAAAGAGCAGCTATGTCTTAATAAAAAATAAACTATTTAAATAGTTACACAAGCATCAATAATTCATTAATCTATATCAATATCTCTTTGTAGTAGAGCCAATTTAATAAAATTAATCACAGAATAGCACACCCCGAGGCTCCCTAATTGCTGTAATACGGAAGAATATTCTTTATGAGATCTAATTTTGGATCTATGTAGTATTGACATAAGGAAGCGTTTTCAATGGATGGCATACAGTGTGCAAAATAAGAATCTTCCCCACTCCAATCCTAAACCATCTGCCCCACACCAATCTAAAACAATCTGTCCCACTTTTATCTACCCCACTCCAATCTGCCCCACTGTAATCCAAAACAATTTGCCACACTCCAATCCAAAAGAATTTACCTCACTCCAATGCAAAAGAATCTGCCCCACTCCAATCTACTTCGCTCCAATCCACCCCACTCCAATCCAGAAAAATCTGTCCCACTCCAATCCGCTCCACTCCAATCCAAAACAATATGCCCAACTCCAATCCGAAACAATCTGCCCCATTCCAATCAGCCCTACTGAAATCCAAAACACTCTGCCCCACTTCAATCCAAAACAATCTGCCCCACTCCATTCTGCCCCATTCCAATCTAAAACAATCCACCCAACTCCAATCCACCTCACTCCACTCCACTCCAATCCAATCCAGCCCACTCCAATCCAGCCAAATCCAATATACCTCACTCGAATCCACTCCACTCTAATCCACCCCAATGCAATCCACCACATCCCAATCAAGCTCACTCCACTCTAATCCAATGCAACGTAATCCAATCCACCTCAAGCCAATCAATCCCACTCAATCCAATCCACCTCACTCCAATCCAATCCACCCCACTGAAATCCAATCTACTCCATTCCAATCCACCCCACCCCATGCCAATCCTATCCACCCCACTCCATTACACCCCACTCCATTTCATCTCATTCAATTCCTCTCCACTCCAGTCCAATCCACCCCACTCCAGTCCATCCCACTTCAATCCAATCCACCCCACCCCATTTCAATCCACCCACCCCACTCCAATCTAATCCACTCCATCCACCCTGCCACAATCCACTTCACTACAGTCAAATTGTCGTGTAGTTCCTATATTACTCATGCAGGACCGGCATGTTTGGATAACATAAACTGTATAATTGGTGGCAGACTAACTCTGAGCAACCCCACCGCGTATGTTAGCCTGTTTGGATTAGCTAGCTCACAGTGCTACTAGAATCTCCTCTTACCGGGAAGAGAATAGTTTCTGGCAACCTTAGACCATGACAACCCTGATCCCTCAGAATCGTGGAAACAATGTACTACTTTTCGTTCAATAACTCGTGCTCACTTACTTCGTCTCAGAGAGTTACACAAAAGAAACAGTTGGGCGTGTTTACAATAAGAGTTTACTGCACAGTTGTTCTTCTAGTGTAAAATATAACTGCTGCAACAACCGTTAGGCAGTAGCAGATATATATGATCAGCGGTACAGTGACTATACAAGGATTGTACAGTTCTACCATTTTGCAATAGTCATGAACACATACATGGATATAAAATGCTTGCTAAAAGAAAGCGCGTACTCCTACAATGCCTATCTAGATGTACCTAAGTGTACATGTGAGTAGGTGTATAGCCAAGAATCCCTCTAGGTTTAGTCTAACCCCATTACCTGAAGTGAGAGAGTATGGGACCGCGTCCTGGTCTCCAGTTGGACACCCCACGAAGGATGTGTCATTCCACTGTCTGCTGGAGCGTCTGCATGCAGGAGCCTCAGTGTCTCTGGTCAGTGTGTCGGCCTGGAAGTCTTGGCTCCCTCTAACTAATACTAGCAAGAGGTGCTATATTTATACAGGAAAGTATCTAGGGTTCCTTTGTCCCTTGTTTCTTGTATTAGCCATTGTTGGGTTTGAGGATGACGTATGGGATGAACCTTGTACGTAGATATTATGCAGGTGGGTGTAGCCCCTGCCTGGTTTCCAATAACCCTTATGAATATTCATTCAAACTGTGTCAGTCTAATGATGAAGTCATAGAAAGCTATTGTTCGGGGAAAACCCTCCTTCTGCGCCCAGGACCAGAACTAGGTAAAGGTTCAATCCTAAAAGGCTCGTTGCTGTGCAGTGTAAGGGAGGTAATGTAGGTGAAGGGGAATTATATGACCCGGGCCTACATTAGGGTACCTATATGAAACATAACACAATCCACCCCACTCTACTCCAATCTACCTCACTCTACCCAATCCAATCCACCCCACCCTAGTTCAGTCCACCCCACTTAGTCCAATCCATCCAGCCCAACATACTTCAGTCCACTGCATCCCACTCCAATCCACCCCATTCCAGTCCAATCCACCCACTCCAAACCACCTCTCCACTCTAATTCACCCAAATTCAAACCACCCTACTCTAATCGAATCCACGCACCCCAATCTAATCCACCCCACCCCAAACCAATCTAATCCACCCACTCCAATCCACCCCAATCCACATCACCCTATTTCAATCCACCCCACTCAAGTCCAATCCAATCCACTCCATCAAGTCCACCACTCCAATCTACCCCACCCACTCAATCAATCCACTCTACCCCAATCTAATCCACCCTCATCTTCTCCAATCCATACCACTATCTCAATCCACTCCAAACCACTTCACCCTTTTCCACCTCACTCCACTCTACTCTACGAAACTGCACTCTATGACACTACACTCTTCGAAACTCTCTGCCACAGAACTCTACTCAACTCGACAACACTCTACTCCCCCTACTCCACTCTATTACACACTACTTCAACAAATCCATTCTACGACACTCTACTTCCCCCACTCCACTCTAGGACACTCCACACCACTAACTTTTAGTCATGCTGAACAGCAGCCACACTGGTGAAACACATTACAAAAACCGATTCAAAAGTTGGTCGCACTCTGCTCGTCACACCAGCAAGTTGCCCCAAGGAACTGTGGTAGATGTAGTGGCGACGGCGAGTACGCCTATGCCACGATGTATGTAGAAAAGTATGTGTATGCATTAGCCATCCCTGGACACGTGTTTCGAGGTAGTTGCCTCTCGTCAGCAGGGAGCAGGTCAGTGTAAAGGGGTGCCGCGTGGACTGCCAAAATGTAATTAAAACAGGTGAAGTACCTCTCATGGCGCGCAGGTGCAGGTCCAAGGCTCGTCAGCCCGTTGGCTCAAGGGAGCCGTAATAAATGATTCAAAAGTTGGTCGCACTCTGCTCGTCACACCAGCAAGTTGCCCCAAGGAACTGTGGTAGATGTAGTGGCGACGGCGAGTACGCCTATGCCACGATGTATGTAGAAAAGTATGTGTATGCATTAGCCATCCCTGGACACGTGTTTCGAGGTAGTTGCCTCTCGTCAGCAGGGAGCAGGTCAGTGTAAAGGGGTGCCGCGTGGACTGCCAAAATGTAATTAAAACAGGTGAAGTACCTCTCATGGCGCGCAGGTGCAGGTCCAAGGCTCGTCAGCCCGTTGGCTCAAGGGAGCCGTAATAAATGATTCAAAAGTTGGTCGCACTCTGCTCGTCACACCAGCAAGTTGCCCCAAGGAACTGTGGTAGATGTAGTGGCGACGGCGAGTACGCCTATGCCACGATGTATGTAGAAAAGTATGTGTATGCATTAGCCATCCCTGGACACGTGTTTCGAGGTAGTTGCCTCTCGTCAGCAGGGAGCAGGTCAGTGTAAAGGGGTGCCGCGTGGACTGCCAAAATGTAATTAAAACAGGTGAAGTACCTCTCATGGCGCGCAGGTGCAGGTCCAAGGCTCGTCAGCCCGTTGGCTCAAGGGAGCCGTAATAAATGATTCAAAAGTTGGTCGCACTCTGCTCGTCACACCAGCAAGTTGCCCCAAGGAACTGTGGTAGATGTAGTGGCGACGGCGAGTACGCCTATGCCACGATGTATGTAGAAAAGTATGTGTATGCATTAGCCATCCCTGGACACGTGTTTCGAGGTAGTTGCCTCTCGTCAGCAGGGAGCAGGTCAGTGTAAAGGGGTGCCGCGTGGACTGCCAAAATGTAATTAAAACAGGTGAAGTACCTCTCATGGCGCGCAGGTGCAGGTCCAAGGCTCGTCAGCCCGTTGGCTCAAGGGAGCCGTAATAAATGATTCAAAAGTTGGTCGCACTCTGCTCGTCACACCAGCAAGTTGCCCCAAGGAACTGTGGTAGATGTAGTGGCGACGGCGAGTACGCCTATGCCACGATGTATGTAGAAAAGTATGTGTATGCATTAGCCATCCCTGGACACGTGTTTCGAGGTAGTTGCCTCTCGTCAGCAGGGAGCAGGTCAGTGTAAAGGGGTGCCGCGTGGACTGCCAAAATGTAATTAAAACAGGTGAAGTACCTCTCATGGCGCGCAGGTGCAGGTCCAAGGCTCGTCAGCCCGTTGGCTCAAGGGAGCCGTAATAAATGATTCAAAAGTTGGTCGCACTCTGCTCGTCACACCAGCAAGTTGCCCCAAGGAACTGTGGTAGATGTAGTGGCGACGGCGAGTACGCCTATGCCACGATGTATGTAGAAAAGTATGTGTATGCATTAGCCATCCCTGGACACGTGTTTCGAGGTAGTTGCCTCTCGTCAGCAGGGAGCAGGTCAGTGTAAAGGGGTGCCGCGTGGACTGCCAAAATGTAATTAAAACAGGTGAAGTACCTCTCATGGCGCGCAGGTGCAGGTCCAAGGCTCGTCAGCCCGTTGGCTCAAGGGAGCCGTAATAAATGATTCAAAAGTTGGTCGCACTCTGCTCGTCACACCAGCAAGTTGCCCCAAGGAACTGTGGTAGATGTAGTGGCGACGGCGAGTACGCCTATGCCACGATGTATGTAGAAAAGTATGTGTATGCATTAGCCATCCCTGGACACGTGTTTCGAGGTAGTTGCCTCTCGTCAGCAGGGAGCAGGTCAGTGTAAAGGGGTGCCGCGTGGACTGCCAAAATGTAATTAAAACAGGTGAAGTACCTCTCATGGCGCGCAGGTGCAGGTCCAAGGCTCGTCAGCCCGTTGGCTCAAGGGAGCCGTAATAAATGATTCAAAAGTTGGTCGCACTCTGCTCGTCACACCAGCAAGTTGCCCCAAGGAACTGTGGTAGATGTAGTGGCGACGGCGAGTACGCCTATGCCACGATGTATGTAGAAAAGTATGTGTATGCATTAGCCATCCCTGGACACGTGTTTCGAGGTAGTTGCCTCTCGTCAGCAGGGAGCAGGTCAGTGTAAAGGGGTGCCGCGTGGACTGCCAAAATGTAATTAAAACAGGTGAAGTACCTCTCATGGCGCGCAGGTGCAGGTCCAAGGCTCGTCAGCCCGTTGGCTCAAGGGAGCCATAATAAATGATTCAAAAGTTGGTCGCACTCTGCTCGTCACACCAGCAAGTTGCCCCAAGGAACTGTGGTAGATGTAGTGGCGACGGCGAGTACGCCTATGCCACGATGTATGTAGAAAAGTATGTGTATGCATTAGCCATCCCTGGACACGTGTTTCGAGGTAGTTACCTCTCGTCAGCAGGGAGCAGGTCAGTGTAAAGGGGTGCCGCGTGGACTGCCAAAATGTAATTAAAACAGGTGAAGTACCTCTCATGGCGCGCAGGTGCAGGTCCAAGGCTCGTCAGCCCGTTGGCTCAAGGGAGCCGTGATAAATGATTCAAAAGTTGGTCGCACTCTGCTCGTCACACCAGCAAGTTGCCCCAAGGAACTGTGGTAGATGTAGTGGCGACGGCGAGTACGCCTATGCCACGATGTATTTAGAAAAGTATGTGTATGCATTAGCCATCCCTGGACACGTGTTTCGAGGTAGTTGCCTCTCGTCAGCAGGGAGCAGGTCAGTGTAAAGGGGTGCCGCGTGGACTGCCAAAATGTAATTAAAACAGGTGAAGTACCTCTCATGGCGCGCAGGTGCAGGTCCAAGGCTCGTCAGCCCGTTGGCTCAAGGGAGCCGTAATAAATGATTCAAAAGTTGGTCGCACTCTGCTCGTCACACCAGCAAGTTGCCCCAAGGAACTGTGGTAGATGTAGTGGCGACGGCGAGTACGCCTATGCCACGATGTATGTAGAAAAGTATGTGTATGCATTAGCCATCCCTGGACACGTGTTTCGAGGTAGTTGCCTCTCGTCAGCAGGGAGCAGGTCAGTGTAAAGGGGTGCCGCGTGGACTGCCAAAATGTAATTAAAACAGGTGAAGTACCTCTCATGGCGCGCAGGTGCAGGTCCAAGGCTCGTCAGCCCGTTGGCTCAAGGGAGCCGTAATAAATGATTCAAAAGTTGGTCGCACTCTGCTCGTCACACCAGCAAGTTGCCCCAAGGAACTGTGGTAGATGTAGTGGCGACGGCGAGTACGCCTATGCCACGATGTATGTAGAAAAGTATGTGTATGCATTAGCCATCCCTGGACACGTGTTTCGAGGTAGTTGCCTCTCGTCAGCAGGGAGCAGGTCAGTGTAAAGGGGTGCCGCGTGGACTGCCAAAATGTAATTAAAACAGGTGAAGTACCTCTCATGGCGCGCAGGTGCAGGTCCAAGGCTCGTCAGCCCGTTGGCTCAAGGGAGCCGTAATAAATGATTCAAAAGTTGGTCGCACTCTGCTCGTCACACCAGCAAGTTGCCCCAAGGAACTGTGGTAGATGTAGTGGCGACGGCGAGTACGCCTATGCCACGATGTATGTAGAAAAGTATGTGTATGCATTAGCCATCCCTGGACACGTGTTTCGAGGTAGTTGCCTCTCGTCAGCAGGGAGCAGGTCAGTGTAAAGGGGTGCCGCGTGGACTGCCAAAATGTAATTAAAACAGGTGAAGTACCTCTCATGGCGCGCAGGTGCAGGTCCAAGGCTCGTCAGCCCGTTGGCTCAAGGGAGCCGTAATAAATGATTCAAAAGTTGGTCGCACTCTGCTCGTCACACCAGCAAGTTGCCCCAAGGAACTGTGGTAGATGTAGTGGCGACGGCGAGTACGCCTATGCCACGATGTATGTAGAAAAGTATGTGTATGCATTAGCCATCCCTGGACACGTGTTTCGAGGTAGTTGCCTCTCGTCAGCAGGGAGCAGGTCAGTGTAAAGGGGTGCCGCGTGGACTGCCAAAATGTAATTAAAACAGGTGAAGTACCACTCATGGCGCGCAGGTGCAGGTCCAAGGCTCGTCAGCCCGTTGGCTCAAGGGAGCCGTAATAAATGATTCAAAAGTTGGTCGCACTCTGCTCGTCACACCAGCAAGTTGCCCCAAGGAACTGTGGTAGATGTAGTGGCGACGGCGAGTACGCCTATGCCACGATGTATGTAGAAAAGTATATGTATGCATTAGCCATCCCTGGACACGTGTTTCGAGGTAGTTGCCTCTCGTCAGCAGGGAGCAGGTCAGTGTAAAGGGGTGCCGCGTGGACTGCCAAAATGTAATTAAAACAGGTGAAGTACCTCTCATGGCGCGCAGGTGCAGGTCCAAGGCTCGTCAGCCCGTTGGCTCAAGGGAGCCGTAATAAATGATTCAAAAGTTGGTCGCACTCTGCTCGTCACACCAGCAAGTTGCCCCAAGGAACTGTGGTAGATGTAGTGGCGACGGCGAGTACGCCTATGCCACGATGTATGTAGAAAAGTATGTGTATGCATTAGCCATCCCTGGACACGTGTTTCGAGGTAGTTGCCTCTCGTCAGCAGGGAGCAGGTCAGTGTAAAGGGGTGCCGCGTGGACTGCCAAAATGTAATTAAAACAGGTGAAGTACCTCTCATGGCGCGCAGGTGCAGGTCCAAGGCTCGTCAGCCCGTTGGCTCAAGGGAGCCGTAATAAATGATTCAAAAGTTGGTCGCACTCTGCTCGTCACACCAGCAAGTTGCCCCAAGGAACTGTGGTAGATGTAGTGGCGACGGCGAGTACGCCTATGCCACGATGTATGTAGAAAAGTATGTGTATGCATTAGCCATCCCTGGACACGTGTTTCGAGGTAGTTGCCTCTCGTCAGCAGGGAGCAGGTCAGTGTAAAGGGGTGCCGCGTGGACTGCCAAAATGTAATTAAAACAGGTGAAGTACCTCTCATGGCGCGCAGGTGCAGGTCCAAGGCTCGTCAGCCCGTTGGCTCAAGGGAGCCGTAATAAATGATTCAAAAGTTGGTCGCACTCTGCTCGTCACACCAGCAAGTTGCCCCAAGGAACTGTGGTAGATGTAGTGGCGACGGCGAGTACGCCTATGCCACGATGTATGTAGAAAAGTATGTGTATGCATTAGCCATCCCTGGACACGTGTTTCGAGGTAGTTGCCTCTCGTCAGCAGGGAGCAGGTCAGTGTAAAGGGGTGCCGCGTGGACTGCCAAAATGTAATTAAAACAGGTGAAGTACCTCTCATGGCGCGCAGGTGCAGGTCCAAGGCTCGTCAGCCCGTTGGCTCAAGGGAGCCGTAATAAATGATTCAAAAGTTGGTCGCACTCTGCTCGTCACACCAGCAAGTTGCCCCAAGGAACTGTGGTAGATGTAGTGGCAACGGCGAGTACGCCTATGCCACGATGTATGTAGAAAAGTATGTGTATGCATTAGCCATCCCTGGACACGTGTTTCGAGGTAGTTGCCTCTCGTCAGCAGGGAGCAGGTCAGTGTAAAGGGGTGCCGCGTGGACTGCCAAAATGTAATTAAAACAGGTGAAGTACCTCTCATGGCGCGCAGGTGCAGGTCCAAGGCTCGTCAGCCCGTTGGCTCAAGGGAGCCGTAATAAATGATTCAAAAGTTGGTCGCACTCTGCTCGTCACACCAGCAAGTTGCCCCAAGGAACTGTGGTAGATGTAGTGGCGACGGCGAGTACGCCTATGCCACGATGTATGTAGAAAAGTATGTGTATGCATTAGCCATCCCTGGACACGTGTTTCGAGGTAGTTGCCTCTCGTCAGCAGGGAGCAGGTCAGTGTAAAGGGGTGCCGCGTGGACTGCCAAAATGTAATTAAAACAGGTGAAGTACCTCTCATGGCGCGCAGGTGCAGGTCCAAGGCTCGTCAGCCCGTTGGCTCAAGGGAGCCATAATAAATGATTCAAAAGTTGGTCGCACTCTGCTCGTCACACCAGCAAGTTGCCCCAAGGAACTGTGGTAGATGTAGTGGCGACGGCGAGTACGCCTATGCCACGATGTATGTAGAAAAGTATGTGTATGCATTAGCCATCCCTGGACACGTGTTTCGAGGTAGTTACCTCTCGTCAGCAGGGAGCAGGTCAGTGTAAAGGGGTGCCGCGTGGACTGCCAAAATGTAATTAAAACAGGTGAAGTACCTCTCATGGCGCGCAGGTGCAGGTCCAAGGCTCGTCAGCCCGTTGGCTCAAGGGAGCCGTGATAAATGATTCAAAAGTTGGTCGCACTCTGCTCGTCACACCAGCAAGTTGCCCCAAGGAACTGTGGTAGATGTAGTGGCGACGGCGAGTACGCCTATGCCACGATGTATTTAGAAAAGTATGTGTATGCATTAGCCATCCCTGGACACGTGTTTCGAGGTAGTTGCCTCTCGTCAGCAGGGAGCAGGTCAGTGTAAAGGGGTGCCGCGTGGACTGCCAAAATGTAATTAAAACAGGTGAAGTACCTCTCATGGCGCGCAGGTGCAGGTCCAAGGCTCGTCAGCCCGTTGGCTCAAGGGAGCCGTAATAAATGATTCAAAAGTTGGTCGCACTCTGCTCGTCACACCAGCAAGTTGCCCCAAGGAACTGTGGTAGATGTAGTGGCGACGGCGAGTACGCCTATGCCACGATGTATGTAGAAAAGTATGTGTATGCATTAGCCATCCCTGGACACGTGTTTCGAGGTAGTTGCCTCTCGTCAGCAGGGAGCAGGTCAGTGTAAAGGGGTGCCGCGTGGACTGCCAAAATGTAATTAAAACAGGTGAAGTACCTCTCATGGCGCGCAGGTGCAGGTCCAAGGCTCGTCAGCCCGTTGGCTCAAGGGAGCCGTAATAAATGATTCAAAAGTTGGTCGCACTCTGCTCGTCACACCAGCAAGTTGCCCCAAGGAACTGTGGTAGATGTAGTGGCGACGGCGAGTACGCCTATGCCACGATGTATGTAGAAAAGTATGTGTATGCATTAGCCATCCCTGGACACGTGTTTCGAGGTAGTTGCCTCTCGTCAGCAGGGAGCAGGTCAGTGTAAAGGGGTGCCGCGTGGACTGCCAAAATGTAATTAAAACAGGTGAAGTACCTCTCATGGCGCGCAGGTGCAGGTCCAAGGCTCGTCAGCCCGTTGGCTCAAGGGAGCCGTAATAAATGATTCAAAAGTTGGTCGCACTCTGCTCGTCACACCAGCAAGTTGCCCCAAGGAACTGTGGTAGATGTAGTGGCGACGGCGAGTACGCCTAT
This sequence comes from Triturus cristatus, assembly GCF_964204655.1. NCBI lineage: Eukaryota > Metazoa > Chordata > Amphibia > Caudata > Salamandridae > Triturus > Triturus cristatus. The sequence goes on along the minus strand of NC_140593.1, from coordinate 1,055,655,564 downwards.
GCCACGATGTATGTAGAAAAGTATGTGTATGCATTAGCCATCCCTGGACACGTGTTTCGAGGTAGTTGCCTCTCGTCAGCAGGGAGCAGGTCAGTGTAAAGGGGTGCCGCGTGGACTGCCAAAATGTAATTAAAACAGGTGAAGTACCTCTCATGGCGCGCAGGTGCAGGTCCAAGGCTCGTCAGCCCGTTGGCTCAAGGGAGCCGTAATAAATGATTCAAAAGTTGGTCGCACTCTGCTCGTCACACCAGCAAGTTGCCCCAAGGAACTGTGGTAGATGTAGTGGCGACGGCGAGTACGCCTATGCCACGATGTATGTAGAAAAGTATGTGTATGCATTAGCCATCCCTGGACACGTGTTTCGAGGTAGTTGCCTCTCGTCAGCAGGGAGCAGGTCAGTGTAAAGGGGTGCCGCGTGGACTGCCAAAATATAATTAAAACAGGTGAAGTACCTCTCATGGCGCGCAGGTGCAGGTCCAAGGCTCGTCAGCCCGTTGGCTCAAGGGAGCCGTAATAAATGATTCAAAAGTTGGTCGCACTCTGCTCGTCACACCAGCAAGTTGCCCCAAGGAACTGTGGTAGATGTAGTGGCGACGGCGAGTACGCCTATGCCACGATGTATGTAGAAAAGTATGTGTATGCATTAGCCATCCCTGGACACGTGTTTCGAGGTAGTTGCCTCTCGTCAGCAGGGAGCAGGTCAGTGTAAAGGGGTGCCGCGTGGACTGCCAAAATGTAATTAAAACAGGTGAAGTACCTCTCATGGCGCGCAGGTGCAGGTCCAAGGCTCGTCAGCCCGTTGGCTCAAGGGAGCCGTAATAAATGATTCAAAAGTTGGTCGCACTCTGCTCGTCACACCAGCAAGTTGCCCCAAGGAACTGTGGTAGATGTAGTGGCGACGGCGAGTACGCCTATGCCACGATGTATGTAGAAAAGTATGTGTATGCATTAGCCATCCCTGGACACGTGTTTCGAGGTAGTTGCCTCTCGTCAGCAGGGAGCAGGTCAGTGTAAAGGGGTGCCGCGTGGACTGCCAAAATGTAATTAAAACAGGTGAAGTACCTCTCATGGCGCGCAGGTGCAGGTCCAAGGCTCGTCAGCCCGTTGGCTCAAGGGAGCCGTAATAAATGATTCAAAAGTTGGTCGCACTCTGCTCGTCACACCAGCAAGTTGCCCCAAGGAACTGTGGTAGATGTAGTGGCGACGGCGAGTACGCCTATGCCACGATGTATGTAGAAAAGTATATGTATGCATTAGCCATCCCTGGACACGTGTTTCGAGGTAGTTGCCTCTCGTCAGCAGGGAGCAGGTCAGTGTAAAGGGGTGCTGCGTGGACTGCCAAAATGTAATTAAAACAGGTGAAGTACCTCTCATGGCGCGCAGGTGCAGGTCCAAGGCTCGTCAGCCCGTTGGCTCAAGGGAGCCGTAATAAATGATTCAAAAGTTGGTCGCACTCTGCTCGTCACACCAGCAAGTTGCCCCAAGGAACTGTGGTAGATGTAGTGGCGACGGCGAGTACGCCTATGCCACGATGTATGTAGAAAAGTATGTGTATGCATTAGCCATCCCTGGACACGTGTTTCGAGGTAGTTGCCTCTCGTCAGCAGGGAGCAGGTCAGTGTAAAGGGGTGCCGCGTGGACTGCCAAAATGTAATTAAAACAGGTGAAGTACCTCTCATGGCGCGCAGGTGCAGGTCCAAGGCTCGTCAGCCCGTTGGCTCAAGGGAGCCGTAATAAATGATTCAAAAGTTGGTCGCACTCTGCTCGTCACACCAGCAAGTTGCCCCAAGGAACTGTGGTAGATGTAGTGGCGACGGCGAGTACGCCTATGCCACGATGTATGTAGAAAAGTATGTGTATGCATTAGCCATCCCTGGACACGTGTTTCGAGGTAGTTGCCTCTCGTCAGCAGGGAGCAGGTCAGTGTAAAGGGGTGCCGCGTGGACTGCCACAATGTAATTAAAACAGGTGAAGTACCTCTCATGGCGCGCAGGTGCAGGTCCAAGGCTCGTCAGCCCGTTGGCTCAAGGGAGCCGTAATAAATGATTCAAAAGTTGGTCGCACTCTGCTCGTCACACCAGCAAGTTGCCCCAAGGAACTGTGGTAGATGTAGTGGCGACGGCGAGTACGCCTATGCCACGATGTATGTAGAAAAGTATGTGTATGCATTAGCCATCCCTGGACACGTGTTTCGAGGTAGTTGCCTCTCGTCAGCAGGGAGCAGGTCAGTGTAAAGGGGTGCCGCGTGGACTGCCAAAATGTAATTAAAACAGGTGAAGTACCTCTCATGGCGCGCAGGTGCAGGTCCAAGGCTCGTCAGCCCGTTGGCTCAAGGGAGCCGTAATAAATGATTCAAAAGTTGGTCGCACTCTGCTCGTCACACCAGCAAGTTGCCCCAAGGAACTGTGGTAGATGTAGTGGCGACGGCGAGTACGCCTATGCCACGATGTATGTAGAAAAGTATGTGTATGCATTAGCCATCCCTGGACACGTGTTTCGAGGTAGTTGCCTCTCGTCAGCAGGGAGCAGGTCAGTGTAAAGGGGTGCCGCGTGGACTGCCAAAATGTAATTAAAACAGGTGAAGTACCTCTCATGGCGCGCAGGTGCAGGTCCAAGGCTCGTCAGCCCGTTGGCTCAAGGGAGCCGTAATAAATGATTCAAAAGTTGGTCGCACTCTGCTCGTCACACCAGCAAGTTGCCCCAAGGAACTGTGGTAGATGTAGTGGCGACGGCGAGTACGCCTATGCCACGATGTATGTAGAAAAGTATGTGTATGCATTAGCCATCCCTGGACACGTGTTTCGAGGTAGTTGCCTCTCGTCAGCAGGGAGCAGGTCAGTGTAAAGGGGTGCCGCGTGGACTGCCAAAATGTAATTAAAACAGGTGAAGTACCTCTCATGGCGCGCAGGTGCAGGTCCAAGGCTCGTCAGCCCGTTGGCTCAAGGGAGCCGTAATAAATGATTCAAAAGTTGGTCGCACTCTGCTCGTCACACCAGCAAGTTTCCCCAAGGAACTGTGGTAGATGTAGTGGCGACGGCGAGTACGCCTATGCCACGATGTATGTAGAAAAGTATGTGTATGCATTAGCCATCCCTGGACACGTGTTTCGAGGTAGTTGCCTCTCGTCAGCAGGGAGCAGGTCAGTGTAAAGGGGTGCCGCGTGGACTGCCAAAATGTAATTAAAACAGGTGAAGTACCTCTCATGGCGCGCAGGTGCAGGTCCAAGGCTCGTCAGCCCGTTGGCTCAAGGGAGCCGTAATAAATGATTCAAAAGTTGGTCGCACTCTGCTCGTCACACCAGCAAGTTGCCCCAAGGAACTGTGGTAGATGTAGTGGCGACGGCGAGTACGCCTATGCCACGATGTATGTAGAAAAGTATGTGTATGCATTAGCCATCCCTGGACACGTGTTTCGAGGTAGTTGCCTCTCGTCAGCAGGGAGCAGGTCAGTGTAAAGGGGTGCCGCGTGGACTGCCAAAATGTAATTAAAACAGGTGAAGTACCTCTCATGGCGCGCAGGTGCAGGTCCAAGGCTCGTCAGCCCGTTGGCTCAAGGGAGCCGTAATAAATGATTCAAAAGTTGGTCGCACTCTGCTCGTCACACCAGCAAGTTGCCCCAAGGAACTGTGGTAGATGTAGTGGCGACGGCGAGTACGCCTATGCCACGATGTATGTAGAAAAGTATGTGTATGCATTAGCCATCCCTGGACACGTGTTTCGAGGTAGTTGCCTCTCGTCAGCAGGGAGCAGGTCAGTGTAAAGGGGTGCCGCGTGGACTGCCAAAATGTAATTAAAACAGGTGAAGTACCTCTCATGGCGCGCAGGTGCAGGTCCAAGGCTCGTCAGCCCGTTGGCTCAAGGGAGCCGTAATAAATGATTCAAAAGTTGGTCGCACTCTGCTCGTCACACCAGCAAGTTGCCCCAAGGAACTGTGGTAGATGTAGTGGCGACGGTGAGTACGCCTATGCCACGATGTATGTAGAAAAGTATGTGTATGCATTAGCCATCCCTGGACACGTGTTTCGAGGTAGTTGCCTCTCGTCAGCAGGGAGCAGGTCAGTGTAAAGGGGTGCCGCGTGGACTGCCAAAATGTAATTAAAACAGGTGAAGTACCTCTCATGGCGCGCAGGTGCAGGTCCAAGGCTCGTCAGCCCGTTGGCTCAAGGGAGCCGTAATAAATGATTCAAAAGTTGGTCGCACTCTGCTCGTCACACCAGCAAGTTGCCCCAAGGAACTGTGGTAGATGTAGTGGCGACGGCGAGTACGCCTATGCCACGATGTATGTAGAAAAGTATGTGTATGCATTAGCCATCCCTGGACACGTGTTTCGAGGTAGTTGCCTCTCGTCAGCAGGGAGCAGGTCAGTGTAAAGGGGTGCCGCGTGGACTGCCAAAATGTAATTAAAACAGGTGAAGTACCTCTCATGGCGCGCAGGTGCAGGTCCAAGGCTCGTCAGCCCGTTGGCTCAAGGGAGCCGTAATAAATGATTCAAAAGTTGGTCGCACTCTGCTCGTCACACCAGCAAGTTGCCCCAAGGAACTGTGGTAGATGTAGTGGCGACGGCGAGTACGCCTATGCCACGATGTATGTAGAAAAGTATGTGTATGCATTAGCCATCCCTGGACACGTGTTTCGAGGTAGTTGCCTCTCGTCAGCAGGGAGCAGGTCAGTGTGAAGGGGTGCCGCGTGGACTGCCAAAATGTAATTAAAACAGGTGAAGTACCTCTCATGGCGCGCAGGTGCAGGTCCAAGGCTCGTCAGCCCGTTGGCTCAAGGGAGCCGTAATAAATGATTCAAAAGTTGGTCGCACTCTGCTCGTCACACGACCCGGAGGAGGAGCTAGCGGTGTGCGCTCCATTGCGGTTGTTTATAAAAATGGCTCCCTCGAGCTTTGAGCTGACGAGCTCCTGGACGACGCACCTGCGTGCCTGTGTGGGCACTGAGGCCCTTGACGGTTGCTTGGCGGCCCTCTCTTCCACCCCTAACTATTTTCTCTACTGAGGAGGGAAGTTATCCCGAAACCCGAGCCATGTCTCGGGCGATATTTTAAAACCCGGGACATGTATCGGGTCTAGAGATCATCAACAAGTACTTACTTGCACCCACTGGGGTGAACCACTTAAGAACTTCATGCACCAGCTTCCCATGGGGCGACCCGGAGGAGGAGCTAGCGGTGTGCGCTCCATTGCGGTTGTTTATAAAAATGGCTCCCTCGAGCTTTGAGCTGACGAGCTCCTGGACGACGCACCTGCGTGCCTGTGTGGGCACTGAGGCCCTTGACGGTTGCTTGGCGGCCCTCTCTTCCACCCCTAACTATTTTCTCTACTGAGGAGGGAAGTTATCCCGAAACCCGAGCCATGTCTCGGGCGATATTTTAAAACCCGGGACATGTATCGGGTCTAGAGATCATCAACAAGTACTTACTTGCACCCACTGGGGTGAACCACTTAAGAACTTCATGCACCAGCTTCCCATGGGGCGACCCGGAGGAGGAGCTAGCGGTGTGCGCTCCATTGCGGTTGTTTATAAAAATGGCTCCCTCGAGCTTTGAGCTGACGAGCTCCTGGACGACGCACCTGCGTGCCTGTGTGGGCACTGAGGCCCTTGACGGTTGCTTGGCGGCCCTCTCTTCCACCCCTAACTATTTTCTCTACTGAGGAGGGAAGTTATCCCGAAACCTGAGCCATGTCTCGGGCGATATTTTAAAACCCGGGACATGTATCGGGTCTAGAGATCATCAACAAGTACTTACTTGCACCCACTGGGGTGAACCACTTAAGAACTTCATGCACCAGCTTCCCATGGGGCGACCCGGAGGAGGAGCTAGCGGTGTGCGCTCCATTGCGGTTGTTTATAAAAATGGCTCCCTCGAGCTTTGAGCTGACGAGCTCCTGGACGACGCACCTGCGTGCCTGTGTGGGCACTGAGGCCCTTGACGGTTGCTTGGCGGCCCTCTCTTCCACCCCTAACTATTTTCTCTACTGAGGACGGAAGTTATCCCGAAACCCGAGCCATGTCTTGGGCGATATTTTAAAACCCGGGACATGTATCGGGTCTAGAGATCATCAACAAGTACTTACTTGCACCCACTGGGGTGAACCACTTAAGAACTTCATGCACCAGCTTCCCATGGGGCGACCCGGAGGAGGAGCTAGCGGTGTGCGCTCCATTGCGGTTGTTTATAACAATGGCTCCCTCGAGCTTTGAGCTGACGAGCTCCTGGACGACGCACCTGCGTGCCTGTGTGGGCACTGAGGCCCTTGACGGTTGCTTGGCGGCCCTCTCTTCCACCCCTAACTATTTTCTCTACTGAGGAGGGAAGTTATCCCGAAACCCGAGCCATGTCTCGGGCGATATTTTAAAACCCGGGACATGTATCGGGTCTAGAGATCATCAACAAGTACTTACTTGCACCCACTGGGGTGAACCACTTAAGAACTTCATGCACCAGCTTCCCATGGGGCGACCCGGAGGAGGAGCTAGCGGTGTGCGCTCCATTGCGGTTGTTTATAAAAATGGCTCCCTCGAGCTTTGAGCTGACGAGCTCCTGGACGACGCACCTGCGTGCCTGTGTAGGCACTGAGGCCCTTGGCGGTTGCTTGGCGGCCCTCTCTTCCACCCCTAACTATTTTCTCTACTGAGGAGGGAAGTTATCCCGAAACCCGAGCCATGTCTCGGGCGATATTTTAAAACCCGGGACATGTATCGGATCTAGAGATCATCAACAAGTACTTACTTGCACCCACTGGGGTGAACCACTTAAGAACTTCATGCACCAGCTTCCCATGGGGCGACCCGGAGGAGGAGCTAGCGGTGTGCGCTCCATTGCGGTTGTTTATAAAAATGGCTCCCTCGAGCTTTGAGCTGACGAGCTCCTGGACGACGCACCTGCGTGCCTGTGTGGGCACTGAGGCCCTTGACGGTTGCTTGGCGGCCCTCTCTTCCACCCCTAACTATTTTCTCTACTGAGGAGGGAAGTTATCCCGAAACCCGAGCCATGTCTCGGGCGATATTTTAAAACCCGGGACAAGTATCGGGTCTAGAGATCATCAACAAGTACTTACTTGCACCCACTGGGGTGAACCACTTAAGAACTTCATGCACCAGCTTCCCATGGGGCGACCCGGAGGAGGAGCTAGCGGTGTGCGCTCCATTGCGGTTGTTTATAAAAATGGCTCCCTCGAGCTTTGAGCTGACGAGCTCCTGGACGACGCACCTGCGTGCCTGTGTGGGCACTGAGGCCCTTGACGGTTGCTTGGCGGCCCTCTCTTCCACCTCTAACTATTTTCTCTACTGAGGAGGGAAGTTATCCCGAAACCCGAGCCATGTCTCGGGCGATATTTTAAAACCCGGGACATGTATCGGGTCTAGAGATCATCAACAAGTACTTACTTGCACCCACTGGGGTGAACCACTTAAGAACTTCATGCACCAGCTTCCCATGGGGCGACCCGGAGGAGGAGCTAGCGGTGTGCGCTCCATTGCGGTTGTTTATAAAAATGGCTCCCTCGAGCTTTGAGCTGACGAGCTCCTGGACGACGCACCTGCGTGCCTGTGTGGGCACTGAGGCCCTTGACGGTTGCTTGGCGGCCCTCTCTTCCACCCCTAACTATTTTCTCTACTGAGGAGGGAAGTTATCCCGAAACCCGAGCCATGTCTCGGGCGATATTTTAAAACCCGGGACATGTATCGGGTCTAGAGATCATCAACAAGTACTTACTTGCACCCACTGGAGTGAACCACTTAAGAACTTCATGCACCAGCTTCCCATGGGGCGACCCGGAGGAGGAGCTAGCGGTGTGCGCTCCATTGCGGTTGTTTATACATTACAAAAACCCATTGCCAAAAGCAATAGCTCTTGTTTAGGTGAGACCTATTGGCTTTGCCAATGCGTGTTTGTATTTCTTTGCGTTTCAAAAAAAGAATTGACATTCTTGTGTGTTGAAGTGCAGCCCGGGAAGGCGGAGCCATATCCTAGAGGGGACAGCAACTATAATCCCAGGGAGGCTGTCATCGGGAGAAGGGGGGAACAGAAGCCTGTGGGGTTCGAAATAACTAATGGCAGGAGGCAGGTGGGCAGGTGGGCACGAAACAAAAGGGAGCGGAGGGTAGCAGATCATTGTTGCCTATTATCAGGGCCACTGGAATTATGTGATTGTGCAGCTGTGACGTTTATCGTTTTATTATGGATTTGCCACATAATCCATCATCTGCTGCATAATCTGCAAATTTTACCCCAAAAAATTGTTACTAGGTCAACCGGTTCAAAAGTTACTAGAAGCGCAGTGACGTGTTGCCGCGCAGTTGAAGGCGCTTGGCAAAAGTTGACTGGTCACCTTTCTGTTACTTATTGCTGTATTTGGATATTAAATTGAAACTAATGAGAAGCAACCAATACCCAAAAAGTGATTAAAAGGTGTAAAAATGACAAAATAATTCAGTAAATCTATGACAGAGTGCTGCATTACGCCGCATAATTTGCTTTTTCCTGTTTATAATTTACACAACTCTGTCGCGTAACTTGGCCCTCCTCTGCCGCATAATTCCAGTTGCCCTGCCTATTTTATCGGAGAGGATGTGGCGTTATAGCTAGGGTTATCTTGGAACTGGGGGGGGGGGGGGGGGGCAGGTTAATTCTGGGCAGATCGCTTAATCTCCCCGTACCAAAAAACGTGGATGCGACATTATGTAATGTAACTTGCTCGTGTAAAACGCTCCCATACCTCCTGGCCGCGGTCGCACCATATAACTGCAGACAGAAAAACACGCGGGGGTGGTGTGAAGCGTAAACTGCGTAGAAATTAATAACGAGGACTTACAGTCGGTCTCGTCACCATGAAAAAACAGATTAAAAGGCACTGTGTACGGAGAGCGTACTCCGTGCATAGATGAGAAAGGATAGATGTGGGCGGTACAGACCGATGTCTGATCACGTGATCAGAACTCACCAGCCGAGCTCAGTTCCCGGAGCCCTGCAGTTAGTAAACAGTTGAGAGAGTGGGAAAACTTCAGCCGAAGAAGTGCTGAAGATCTCTGGCAACTGCAGAGCAAGACGCGGACGGGAAGACATGGATTTTTTACCGAATTTCTCCAAAGAAACATGGACTCTGCTTGCTGTCTTGTTGACCCTACTGTATCTGTAAGTGTTGCACCGCACATCTCTCGATTGTCGGTACTAGAGCGGCGTTTAAATGTTAGTCTGTCTGAATTACATCCCCTCTGCACTGTTTCAGCCTTAACCTTAGGCTACGGCATGATGTCATAAATTCTATATAACATGTGTTGTATATCATTACGTAATCCCGTGCGGGTCTTCTGCAGCTAAACATCGATAAGTGAGTTTACAGTGAATAAAACATGCATTGGCGTCCATTACACAGTAGATACTTAGAAAGTCTGTACTTTTAATGTTTTAAATGGGCCGGTACTCACCGGTACTGAGTACCGGCACTTCCGATTTTTTTTGCCCTCAGTACCGGCACTTCTCTGTAGCCAGGGAGAGTACCGGTACCCTGATCCACAGCACGGCAGGCGCAGGTTAAGTTTCTCCTCCAGGGCAGATTTTGCTCTGCTTCAGAGGAGCATGTAATTATGTGTAATGGGTTGATCTGTTCTATTGCCATAAACGCATTTCTCGTGAGTTTTGACATGTGCTGCAACTGTTACAGAAGTCATTAGGTACGATCATATATTGCTCTTCGGCCCGCACCTAGACCCGCCCACTTGCCACGCCTCTATTCTAATGAGTACCTGCACTTATTTTTTCCCATTTAAAGCACTGCCTATAAGAATGCCCTTGGCAGAGACGTCGTACGTAGTCTGTGACGTCCTACCCCTACCTAGCCTCCTGATTTTCAGGAAATATAATCGTTACCAAGCCATTTCCGCATTGTGACTATGTCTTGCAACAAGCATGAACAACGCCCAACCCCCTTTGTGGTTTGGAAACAAAAAGTTTTGTGTGCTGAGGCTGCCCGTGGCAATGCAATACAAGGGGTGTTTTTGTTGTCTCAGATGTTAGATTTGTGTAACTCGAGCCCAGGTGTCTCATCTGCTACCAAGAGTTGTGTAACAAAGGAAAAGCTCTGGGTTTTGCCCAGAGTTGCACAACTTGATGTCTCTGAGGTTGGTGATGGGTAAAATCATAAGCATTGCTATAAAACTATGAGCACTACAAGCGGACGAAGTGCATTAAAAAAGTATGGGAACTGTGATGCTGCATGCAGAGGAGGCGGAGTCAGTGAGTATGGGGGCAGGGTCAAAGGCGTGGCTATAAAAAACTAAAATATTCTGGACTTTTTTCACTGTCAGGTAGCTACATATAAAATAACGAGCAGTTTAAATGAAAGATCAATTAAAAAAAAAGGTGTTACTGAGTAATAAGTTTATTGTTTGATTAAAATCTTAACAATATAGAGCCCTGGACAGACATTCAAAAGTAATTTGTTCAAGGAAACAAGTGATTTAAAAACGATTATAGTTATCTTATTATCAGTGGTTATTTAAAATTGCTGTTAGATCAAAGTGAACAGTGATTTGAGATTAATTGGTCGGGGTGTCAGAAGAATAGAATGCAAGTTTTAAAATCAGCAGTCATTGTGTAAAGGATCATGTGATTGGGATCTGTTGGAGTTAAACCGGGTGCACTGTGCATTGTGTTTGTCAGCGGTGGCCGCTGCACTTGAGTTATTTTGAGGTGGTCCCGCACCACCGTGAAGTATTTGTTGATTTGTGCCAGTTCCGAAGGAACCATAGTAGTGAAAATCCAGGTCGTAACGTCGCTGCAAGCCCTTAAGCGATAGGTTGTTACTCAGTGGGAAATGCACGGTAGTACATTATGAAATCTTTATTAGTTAAGGTACTGAAGATGTCTGTGTGTAACCAGAGAGTCACAGAATCAAATCTTGGTTGGTGCACAGGAGAATACTGATGTGTGTATTTCTAGTGCTGGGAGGTCACAGTGTGTGACAGAAAGCACTGTGAATATGTAAGTTATTATTTTAAACTTGCATTGCACACAGTATAAGATAGACTGCTCCAAAATACATAAAAAAGTTTAAGATAAAATAGTGCTTTCAAAATATAGATTTTAGTAATACCCAGACTGTATGTAATGCCATTTTTACATTACTGTCCCATCAACACCTCCAGGGGGTAGAAAACGCGATATAAATGCAATTACAATCAAAAGCACGCACTTCACAGCTGAGTTGTTAAATCTTTGCACTACCATTCAAAAATAATGCATCTTTGTTATCACAAAGCTTTGAGTGATTAAATCAATTTAAGCCAGTACCGGCTCCCAAGCATCCTTTACTTTGCAGATTATTCTTTACAGTTGCAGACTTACCTCGTTGGGGACATTTGCATTTCTTTCAGGCAAGCAGGCAACCTGGCAGGAAGACTTGTTTAGAATTCTGCCTGGCTTCAGTTTCACAGCACAGGTGATTCACTGAATGACACTTCAGCGGAAGCATTTAAAGTATGGGAATTAACTGTATCAGGACGGTTGTCTTTTTACTAAAGGTACAGTAACTTTTTTTCATACATCAAAAAAGTATGGGCAAGCCGTGCCTCTCTGATCCTGCCCACTTTGACCTCTGGGCACTACTGGTAGAAGTAGAAGCTGCTTTCTGAAGTTTAGGGTTGTGATTTTGTTTCATCCACTTACACACATAGTTTATTTGGAGACTTATAAAATGTAATCTGCAAATTACCTACCGGCCTTGCCCGGCTGCCGGACTGCTTGCTCGTCATCAGGTTCTTATGTTGAGCAGAGTGGCTCACTACTTCCCATCCAACATTCGACTGAAAGTGTCACTATTCACTCCAGTCTCTGACAGGGGCAGGGTTGGGCCGCATGTCATAGCTCTTACTCAAGGACGTGGCAGGGGCCTGTTCAGGCTGTATTGTATTAATTGTATTGTATTAATTCTTGTATAGCGCTACTGTGACCCTACGGGTATCCTGGCGCTCTGATATAGCACAGCTATTACCGGTTCGAGATGATAAACACACGGGGGATTAGGCTTTCGGAAATAGCCAGGTTTTAAGGCTCTTTCTGAAGTCGGTTAATGAGTCAAGTTGTCTAATCTTCTGTGGTAGCTCATTCCACAGCAAGGCTCCTGCTACGCTGAAAGCCCGCCCGCCCATCCTAGACCGTTTGAATCTAGGAACTACCAACAGGTTAGCGCTGGAAGAGCGAAGCTGTCTCTGTGGGAGGTACCAGGTGAATTTTTCCTGGAGGGGTATTGGGCCCATCCCATGTGTTGCTCTATATACCAAACAGAGGGATTTAAATTGGACCCGTTCTTTGATTGGCAGCCAGTGAAGCTCTCTCAGAGCCTGAGTAGAGGATGAAGCACGTCTGCGGTTTAACACTAATTTGGCTGCAGCTGATTGGACTCTTTGCAGCCCCTGGATGATATATTGAGGGGCCCCCAGATACAGGGAGTTACAGTAGTCCATCCTACTTAACACTGTGCTGCTCACGACCAGGGAGCGCATCTCATTCGGTAGAATCGGTAAGATCTGGCGCAACAAGCGCAGTAGCCCAAAACACACACTGGCTGTCTTGCCTGCCTGAGATTCCATTTGGAGGTTGTTATCTATAAGGACCCCCAGGTTGCGTATTGTCTTAGTCGGGGTCAACGAATCTTCCTCTGGGGCAAGCCTGAATTCTACCGGGGATAGTAGAGGTACTCTTGCTGGTGAGTAGTACAGTATCTCAGTCTTTCCTCCATTGAACTGTAGAGAGTTACGCTGCAGCCAGTCTGTGGTCAGCCGCATGCACTCATGGAATCGTTCCGTGGGGACAGCATGTTTACCCTCCATGGAGAATACCAATTGCGTGTCATCAGCATAGTTGACCAATTCAACCCCGAATGCTTTGATGATAGAGAAGAGTGGTTGTAAGTAAATGTTAAAAAGAATGGGGCTGATACTGGAGCCCTGCGGTACTCCATGGGCTATAGAAAAAGTCCTAGATGTAAATGGTCCCAAGGTTACCATCTGCTGTCTCCCTGTCAGATAGGAACGGAACCACTGCAGTGCCCGTCCCTTTATCCCGATGCCCTCCAGTCTCCTGAGCAAAATTGGATGACTCACTGTGTCGAATGGGGCCGACATATCCAGGAGCACCAAAACCGCTGTGCTCCCGTTGTCCGCCCGCATCCGTAGATTATCCATCATAGTTGTCAGGGCTGACTCTGTCCCATGTCCGGGTCGGAAACCAAACTGATCCCTATCCAACAAGTTATGCTCTTCCAAGTAATCTGAAAGCGATCTGCTCACAGCCCTTTCCAAAATTTTAATTGGGAAGGGAAGGAGGGAGATTGGCCGAAAGTTGGCCGGGTTATTCGGGTCCAAAGAGGGCTTCTTGATCAGAGGTGACACCACCGCCTTCTTCCAGCCCTTTGGGACTGTACCTTCTTCCAGAGAGTGGTTACATATCTGTTGTAACCAAGGGAAGGTCAGGCGGCCATATGATCTCCACACCTTCTGGGGCAAGGGGTCGAGTGGTGAGCCCGAGGATATGCTTTGCACCGTAGAATTGAAGACAAGGTCTGAAAGGGTAGGAAACCTATCCAAGGTGCATTGCTGACCCGGGACCCCTTCAGTTACCTCTAACCCATCCTGGGTAGCATTTTCGTTGTCCTTGAAGGAGCCCACGATCTTTGCCACTTTTTCCTCAAAGTGGGTGGCGATCTCGTCGCATAACTTCTGTGAAGCCTCCACTTTGTTTTCTAGGCAAGTTGGAGCTGAGAGGTCTCTAACAATCTTAAAGAGTTCTCTGGTTCCATTTGTTGCTTGTGCAATAGTTTTGGCGTAGAAAGTGGCTTTACTTTCTAGAATAAGCGTCTTGTACTTAGTCTGTGCCGTCTTTAGCACTAACTTATCCTCCTCCAAGTACCCCTTCCTCCATTTCCTTTCTGCCTGCTTGCACCGGAGGCGTAGCTGTTTCAATTCCTCATTGTACCAGGGCGCAGAAGTTTTATTTCTGGTTTTTATATTCTTCAGAGGGATTAATTGATCCAGAGCATCCGTAATGAACTCCTGATAAATAGCATAGTTTTCCTCCACCGTGCTAGATGCACGGAAGGGGTTCCCTATAGGAGGTATCAGGAGGGCATCGGTCCTGGCCAACTGAGCCCAATTCCTACCTCTTCGAGAAGTCGCAGAGGTTTTAACTTGGTCCCGCCGGCCAGCTAGCAGCATTTTAAAATGAATTAGGTAATGATCTGTCCAATTTTGAGGAACAATGTTTAGTATTTCAGCTTTCAGCTCATTTGCAAACAGGAGATCGAGAATGTGCCCTCCCTGATGGGTCGGGGAGGTAACTAATTGTTGGAGATTAAAGTTGGTGCAAGTACATTTCAAATCTCTCAAATAGCTACCCATATTTGCATTCTCCCACAAGTTGAAGTCGCCCAGAATGATTAGATTGGAGTGAGTTAGGGATAGGTTGGTAATGGTATCCAAGAAGGACTGATACATAGTGGTACTCCCTGGAGGACGATAGCAGATCAAACCTGAAAAGAGATTACCCTTGGCTTCCTGCAGCGAGAATCCCATCAGTTCAATGCCGTCTACCTCGTCCACCTGTAAAAGGGTGAATTTAAGTTCTTCCCTAAATATCACCCCCACCCCTCCCCCTCTGCCTCCTTTCCTTGGGTTATGTAAGATTTTGAAGCCTTCAGGGCAGGCGAGGCCTATCTCTACTATCGATTCTGCCCTGATCCATGTTTCCGTGAGGAACAGGGCATCAAGCTTCATATTGTCAATCAGCAGAGCAATTTCCGTGTGGTGTTTTACCAATGACCTACAATTAATCAGCCCGCAGATTAGGCTACTGGGCGTTGTAGTGCCCCTTTTACCCACAGTGGGACCAATGTGTGCAGGCTCAGGTTCAACAGTGGTACCTAAACTGTTGCCTATATCCAAAAGCTGTTCTCTTGTAAAAATGCGACGTACCTCGCTGGGTAATCGGGCATCATGTACCTCACCGAGCACATCCGGAGCGCGGACGGGCGCAGACGGGCTTGCCTCTGGCGCGCCTCCGGCGCGCCTACGGCGCGCGCGCTGCGCGCTTGCATTTCCTGCCTAAAATAGGCGTCCGTCGTATTCCTGAGCACTAGAGTGCTCACCAATATGGCGCCTGAAAAGTGTCTCTGCTGCTCCCCAAGATGGCGCTCAAAGAGGCAAGGAAAGGAGAGAGCCCCGCTCAAACGGCAAGGTGATCGACTCGATTTAGGTGCGGGTATGCGGAAATGTGAAGGTAAGATTAGAACAGTTTAAAAAGCGTTTTTAAAATATGTTACAAGCTTTAAAATATAACACCCACAGGCGATAAAAGACCCTTGGTCAGTAACTAGCAGCAACAGAATCCCACTGAAGCCCTCCCGTATCCTCTCAGCTCGGCATAAAAGCGCTGTATCAGATTAGTGCCGGCGCGCTTGCATTTCCTGCCTAAAATAGCCGTCCGTCGTATTCCTGAGCACTAGAGTGCTCACCAATATGGCGCCTGAAAAGTGTCTCTGCTGCCCCCCAAGATGGCGCTCAAAGAGGCAAGGAAAGGAGAGAGCCCCGCTCAAACGGCAAGGTGATCGACTCGATTTAGGTGCGGGTATGCGGAAATGTGAAGGTAAGATTAGAACAGTTTAAAAAGCGTTTTTAAAATATGTTACAAGCTTTAAAATATAACACCCACAGGCGATAAAAGACCCTTGGTCAGTAACTAGCAGCAACAGAATCCCACTGAAGCCCTCCCGTATCCTCTCAGCTCGGCATAAAAGCGCTGTATCAGATTAGTGCCGGCGCGCTTGCATTTCCTGCCTAAAATAGGCGTCCGTCGTATTCCTGAGCACTAGAGTGCTCACCAATATGGCGCCTGAAAAGTGTCTCTGCTGCCCCCCAAGATGGCGCTCAAAGAGGCAAGGAAAGGAGAGAGCCCCGCTCAAACGGCAAGGTGATCGACTCGATTTAGGTGCGGGTATGCGGAAATGTGAAGGTAAGATTAGAACAGTTTAAAAAGCGTTTTTAAAATATGTTACAAGCTTTAAAATATAACACCCACAGGCGATAAAAGACCCTTGGTCAGTAACTAGCAGCAACTGAATCCCACTGAAGCCCTCCCGTATCCTCTCAGCTCGGCATAAAAGCGCTGTATCAGATTAGTGCCGGCGCGCTTGCATTTCCTGCCTAAAATAGGCGTCCGTCGTATTCCTGAGCACTAGAGTGCTCACCAATATGGCGCCTGAAAAGTGTCTCTGCTGCCCCCCAAGATGGCGCTCAAAGAGGCAAGGAAAGGAGAGAGCCCCGCTCAAACGGCAAGGTGATCGACTCGATTTAGGTGCGGGTATGCGGAAATGTGAAGGTAAGATTAGAACAGTTTAAAAAGCGTTTTTAAAATATGTTACAAGCTTTAAAATATAACACCCACAGGCGATAAAAGACCCTTGGTCAGTAACTAGCAGCAACAGAATCCCACTGAAGCCCTCCCGTATCCTCTCAGCTCGGCATAAAAGCGCTGTATCAGATTAGTGCCGGCGCGCTTGCATTTCCTGCCTAAAATAGCCGTCCGTCGTATTCCTGAGCACTAGAGTGCTCACCAATATGGCGCCTGAAAAGTGTCTCTGCTGCCCCCCAAGATGGCGCTCAAAGAGGCAAGGAAAGGAGAGAGCCCCGCTCAAACGGCAAGGTGATCGACTCGATTTAGGTGCGGGTATGCGGAAATGTGAAGGTAAGATTAGAACAGTTTAAAAAGCGTTTTTAAAATATGTTACAAGCTTTAAAATATAACACCCACAGGCGATAAAAGACCCTTGGTCAGTAACTAGCAGCAACAGAATCCCACTGAAGCCCTCCCGTATCCTCTCAGCTCGGCATAAAAGCGCTGTATCAGATTAGTGCCGGCGCGCTTGCATTTCCTGCCTAAAATAGGCGTCCGTCGTATTCTTGAGCACTAGAGTGCTCACCAATATGGCGCCTGAAAAGTGTCTCTGCTGCCCCCCAAGATGGCGCTCAAAGAGGCAAGGAAAGGAGAGAGCCCCGCTCAAACGGCAAGGTGATCGACTCGATTTAGGTGCGGGTATGCGGAAATGTGAAGGTAAGATTAGAACAGTTTAAAAAGCGTTTTTAAAATATGTTACAAGCTTTAAAATATAACACCCACAGGCGATAAAAGACCCTTGGTCAGTAACTAGCAGCAACAGAATCCCACTGAAGCCCTCCCGTATCCTCTCAGCTCGGCATAAAAGCGCTGTATCAGATTAGTGTAGCTTCTTTAACCACCAGTGGACCTAGTGGAGGTTAGCTGGTATTTGCAGACTACGTGGTGTTGGGCATCACTTGGTGGGGGCTTGATTTGTTGTCGTGGACCTTTGCTCTTCTCTGTCTCCACCTTCATAGCCCTCCAAGGTGTCTATTTCACCATCTCTGTCCCACCTGTCCCTGAACCTGGTTTTCACTCTCTAAAACCATGACACATTCCTAGTCGCCATTTCCGTGCCTTGGCTGGACACTACTAGGGTGTTGTCTGCAGTGGTGACTGTCCACAGCCTACACTCGCATGGCGTGCAGAACTTCCATCCTTAATGCCAATCCAGTACAAGGATGCGGTCCCTTGGCTTTAAGTTTGATGTCTTGGCTCTCCATCGCTGGCTGCCTTTGTCATTCTTCTCCTTCTGCTTTGAGTATCTTCAGGGTCGTATGTAGAGGCTTTCCAGCCTGAGCTCATTCGGATAGTGTCCCAGCCTGAGTTCCCTAGCATCATCGCCTACGAAAAGCATTTAGTGGTACAGTGTGATGTACTCCTTTATGCCTGCAGGAACCGTTGTAGGCTTATCTCTGGACTTGATCCTTCATCTATGGCTATGTGCTTCGTCTGTTGAGCGCCCGCATAAAGCATTCCGAGTTGCCGGGTCAGGTGGCTTAGTGGACTAGTGCGTCCACTATAGGGGCCTGTGTTCGACCTCATGGTCACAGGTTCAAATCCCGGTGGGTCCACTCAGCCTTTCATCCTTCTGAGGTCGATAAAATGAGTACCATTGAGTTGGGTAACAATAAACATCTGTTATTCAGTGCCTTGATACCCTTGGGTGATATGTGCTCTTTACAAATACTTATGTTAATTTACATCCCTGTTGACTTGTGGACACTGAGGGGCGACTCTCCGGGGCTTGATTCCCAGGTATTCAAGGAACTATCGGAATTCACCCCCTTGGAATGAGGGCCCATTCATTGTCTGTCTGTACCTTCTCTGGGAGGCCAAGTGTGACAAAGATCCTTTCAAGCACAAGTCACAATTTGCTGAATGCCGTAGACTCAATTATTTCCACCACTGGGTATTTGTAGAACCCATCCATTGTGACTAGGTTATGTGTCCGTCCAAGAAATTCCCAAAGTTCAAACCGACCTTTGTCCACAGTGCTTCACAGGGCTTCCTGGTGGCTAGCGGTGATGGCGCAATGTGTCCATCGACCAGCTGGCATGCTAGCCAGCACTTCACTATGTTGTGGACCATGGTGTCGAGTTCAGGAACCATATTTTCTTTTTCAGGTGTGCTTTGGTCTTAGCAGCTTCTTGGTGGCTTTCGAGTGCCAAGTCCACTACTGTCTGGTGCAGTGCTTCCGGTATTACGATCCAATGGCCCCTCATTAGCAGTCATCCCCCACTATCAACAGCTGCAACAGCCGTTCCCTGTCTGTCGCCATCCACTGGTTCATATGACATAAGAATGTCCCCCACGCTTCTCCCTGGAGAGGGGGTGATGGTCTTTTGGTGGCCCTCGTCATCTTTGGGACACGAGCTATCACTCACCATCAATATGTAGTCTGCCGCTTCTGGATCCTGGTCGTTCAAATCACCTCCCAGTGTAGTGGGTGGCATAACAGGAAGTCTTCTGGGCTCTTCTCTTATGGTAAATCCATATTATTGCAGCTATACTGCCCATTGCTCAATTCGCAGGGGCGGGTGAGAGGTGCTGCCTTCGGGATGTGTACGGTAGGAGGTGAGTAGGTGTGGGTAGAGTACAGGAGAGGTGGGAGAGAGGGGGGGAAGGTAGGAGATTCAAAAGGAAGAGATGTGCGGCATGAATGGAAATAGAATGATTATGGACCCCAATATTTGTGGAGCAGGTGCATTTTAAGGTTATTTTTGAAACTGGCGTATGAAGGGTTAAGTCGTAGGTCTTTAGGGAGGGCATCCCAGATGCTGGGGGCCTTACCAGAGAAGGAGCGAGATTGTGCGGCTTTCTTTTTTAGCAGAGGGGGGACGTGGAGGAGAGAGTTATAGCTTCTCATTGGTCGGGCACTGCCCGCTTTTTTGAGTTTGTTTGTAATGTAGAGCGGGGTCTTTTGATCGAGGGCTTTGTGCGTGATGCAGGATAATTTATAGGCGGATCTGCCTTCAATAGGAAGCCATTTAAGGGATTTAAAAGCAGGAGAGATGTGGTCAGAACATTTGCAGTCAGTTGTAAGCCTCGCCGCTAGATTTAGAACAGATTTGAGGGGGGCCAGGTGAACTTTGGGAGAGCCGGAGAGAAGGGCATTACCATAGTCGATTTTCGAGAGGACTAGGGATTGTACAACTGATTTGAAATCTTCCACTGGAATGAAGGGTTTGATTTTTTTGAGATGTTGGAGCGTAAAAAGTGCTCCTTTTGCAGAGTTTTTTATATGGGAGTTGAGCGTAAATTTACTGTCGAAGCTGATGCAGAGGGATTTTACTGATTCGAAGAGGGAGCGTGGACAGTTTAGGGCATTACGGTCAGAGATCCATGTTTGGATGGGGAGAGGGTTGTTTTTGGGAGAGAAAAAAAATGATTTCGGTTTTATTAGGATTGCGTTTGAGGTGATTGGTATAGAACCAGGTTTGGATATTGTTCAGGGCAGTGTTAAGGTGCAGTACATCAGAGTGGGATTTAATTTCATAGTACAGTTGGGTGTCATCCGCATATAGGTGATAGTTAATACCGGCTTGTTTGAGAATGAGGGTAAGGGGCTCCATGAATAGGTTGAAGAGAGCAGGAGAGAGGATGGATCCTTGGGGGACACCGAGGGAGACCGGAGTGGGGCTAGATAGGCAGTTTGGGATTTTTACTTGTTGGGTTCTGTGTTGGAAATAGGAGTTGAACCAGTTGAGGACGGTGCCATTAAGGTCAAACCGAGATTTAAGTGTAGAGAGTAAGGTTGATTGGTTAACTGTGTCAAATGCCGCAGAGAGGTCAAGGAGAATGAGTAGGCAGGTCTCGCCATTGTCTAGGGCAAGGTGGATGTCATCAACCATATTAAGCAATGCAGTTTCAGTGCTGCAGCCTTTGCGGAAGCCGGATTGAAGAGGGTCGAGTAGGTTGTAAGTGTCAATGTGTTTATCCAGTTGCTGAAGGGCACATTTTTCAAGGGCTTTAGAGAGTATGGGGAGGTTTGAGATGGGGCGGAGGTTGTTGGGGTCGTTCGGGAAGGCCTTAGGGTTTTTTGGAATGGGCGTGATTTGTCCAAGTTGGAGGGAGGCCGGGACGCACCCTGAGGAAAGGGAGGAGTTGATGATATTGGTCCAAAACGGGACAATGACGTGCTTTAGGTCATGGACGAGGGAGGAAGGGAGAGGGTCTTTAGTGTGAGAGGATGGTTTTAATTTGGACAGGATGTTAAAGACTTCAAGTTCAGAGACGGAGTGAAAATTCAGCCAGGAGGCGTTGTTTTTGAGCTGAGTGTTGTCAGGGGGAAATTCAGGAGGGGTTGAGGATAGTGGGTGTGGGGAGGACACAGGGGGTGTGAGCAGAAGGGAGGGTGTTGAAATAGTATCGGGGGACAGAGGGGGTCGGGGGATTTGAGTTAGAGTGAAGGATTGGTCAATTTTGGCAATTTTTTCAGAGAAAAAGTTAGCTATTTCTTCGCATTTGCTTGTGGTGGCAGACATGTTGGGGGAAGGGACGGGGGAGGTTTGATTTCTAATAATGTTGAACAATTCTCTGGGTCTATTTTTGGCCCGGGAGAGCTGTGTTCGGAAGAAGGAAGCCTTTTCAGAGAAGATGTGCTTCTTGTACACGGATCTAGCGGTTCGAAGGAGGACAAGATTGGAGGGGGAAGAGTGTTGTCTCCAGTTTCTTTCGGTCAGTCTAAGAACTCGTTTTTCTTTGTTGAGGTCTGAGTTAAACCACAATTTGGCAGGGATATTTTTAAGAGTTTTTGGTTTGGGTGGCGCAAGTTGATCTAGAACCTCGGAGACAGTTTTATTGTAATGCTCAGTGAGTTCGTTTGCTTTGAGAGAGGGGGTTGCGCGACTGAGTTGTGCATGGAGTTTGGCCTCTAGTACACCTGGGAGGGATACGATTAAGGTTTCTGGATAATATTGTGGTTTTGTTGCTTTTAGTAGGGGCAGGCTGGGCTAATGGTGAGATGAAGAACAATATGAGGTGGTGATAAGACCAGTCGATAGGGATGATGTTGGAAAGGGATGCCAGATTACTGTTAGCAATGATGGCGTCAAGAGAAGCCACTTTAGACTGGGTTGGGGAGAGTAAGTCGAGGATGGGTGTTGAATGATCGTTGAGCCAAGTTTCTGTTAGGAAGGCGACATCTATATCTTCACCAAGGATGATTTCGGAAATTTCAGTTGCATGCCAAACCGCTGAGCAGCAGTTCACAAGCCTGCATGCCAGGGCCTTAGGGTTAGTTATGGGGGGGGGGGGGGGAGGGGGGCACGAGTGAATGGCGGTAATTTGCTGGGGTGGTCTGGGCAAGCAAGGCGAGGAGAGAGTTCTGGTCCCAATGATAACAGGGATGTTAGAATGAGGAAAGGCTGCACCCTTGTATGGGGTCTTAGGAGGGTAGGAATTGCAGATGTCGGGGAAGTTAGAGGTGGAGTAGTCATTTAAGGTGCGAAGAGGTCTCTGAGAGCGATTGTGAAATGGTGTGGTTTTCCAGATTTTAGGATTAATGAGTTTTGGGGGGCCAGTGCGTAGCGAAGTGGGCCGAGAGGGGCGGGTTATCGGTTTAGAGGATTTGAAGTTAGTGAAATCCTCTCTAAGTTGGACAAATTCGGATAGGAAGTAGGAAATGTTGTTATCAATGTTGCAAAGTGTCTGGGTTAAAAGAGAGAGGTGGTGCGAATTAGAGGCAGAGGAGGAGGGTGAGCTATGATCTAAGTTGGTTGGAGGAGGAGGTCTAGCGTTCGTAGAGGATAATAAGTGTGGAGGAGGGCGAGAGAAGTGTTGTAGCTGAGGACGAGAGGGAGGTCTGTGGGGGGGTGGGAGGGGAGTTCCGGCCATTGGAGGGGGAAGAGGAGTGGGGGAGGACTGGGTAGTTCTAGAGGTAGTAGGGGCAGGGTGTGGGAGGGCGAGTTTGGGGTTGATCGGGGGTGGTCTAGCGTTTGGGAAGGGTGATAAGTGTGGCGGGTGGCGAGAGAGGTGTTGTAGCTGTGGGCGAGAGGGAGGTCTGTGGGGGGATGGAAGGGGGTTCCGGCTGTCGGAGGGGGAAGGGGAGTGGGGGAGGACTGGGTAGTTCTAGAGGTAGTAGGGGCGGGGGGTGCGCCAGTTCGGAGTTGATCGGGTGTGAAGAACTGTTGCTCGAGGAGGGTGGGAGGCCTGTGGGATGGCAGGTTCCGGTAGACAGTGGGGATGGACTGGATATTTAAGGAGGTAGTTTGGGTGGGGGGTGGGTGGGAGAGTTCGGAGTTGGTCCGGGGTGGAGGACCGTTGTTCGGATAGGGTGAGAGAGTGGTGGGCGAGTTCGGATTTGATTGGGGGTGGAGGACTGTTGTTCGGAGAGGGTGGGAGGCCTGTGGGATGGCAGGTTCCGGCAGACGGTGGGGGGGAGTGGGGATGGACTGGCTATTTACGGGGGTAGGTGGGGTAGAGGGGGTGGGTGGGAGAGTTCAGAGTTGATCTGGAGTGGAGGTCCGTTGTTCGGAGAGGGTGAGAGGACTAGGGGATGGCAAGTGGAGCACTGCAGCGGTGGTAGTGTGGTAAGCCTGGGGGGTGGAAAGAGGAGAGACCTGGCAGTGTGCAGGAGGGACAGTCATGGAGAGAGATGGGACATTTAACGGATAGGGGACGTGATAAGGAGAGTAGAATGGGTGTACGGGGTTAATGGAGAGGCAGTGTTAGCATTAGGGTCAGGGGATAAATTCAGGGAGCGGGGGGCAGGGTCAGAAGGGGGTGTAATGGGACGGGATGGGAGGGGAGCTTAGGGGGAAGGAGGAGGGTTAGGAGTGGGTTGGGGGAGAGGGGACGGAGTAGTTGAGGACAGTTGGTGGGACAGAGTGCTGAAATGATGTTCAAACATATTGAGGTGGTGTTCGGAGGCTTGAATGAGGATATTTCCAGTTTTGAAGATGGAGATGTCAGTTTCGCTGTGGAAGGTGGGGGAGGGAGTAGTAGAGAGTTTGTAGCCGTAGGGAAAATTGATTGATTTAGTGATTGGGAGAGGGCGTAGGAAATTGCTCTTCCATTTGGAGGGGCGTTTAGAGTAGAAAATGTAGTTGTTTTTATGGGGGACGTGAGGCTGTGGTAGTTGGTTATTTGATGTTGGGTATTAAAGTGAACCCCAAATTTTATCTGTTAGTGGGTTTTGAGGTCATAGGTCATCAGATCTCACACAGAAGTCCAAGCAAATTACAACAAGGAAGTCTAACCTGGGGAAGTGTTGCAATCAAACGAGGATTCAACTTCAGGGTATCTTTAGGTGGTATTTATTAAGCTAGTAAGTTCAGGACAAAAGGTACAGAGAGCAACAGGAAGCTAAATGATTTTCACATGTGCTGGATTGCAAAATCGCAGTTTAAAACTCATTAAGCAACAGTAATTCTTGTTGACAGGATCATATCCTTACAGGATATATCCTAGCTAAATGTGCTAAATAGCAGCTGTAAATATGGACCCTTAATATTAGAAGAATTGTTGCAAATGGAATAAACGCCCACCATCCTGCTGCTGACCCACAGTGTTACGTACAGTTGACCGGCCCACTTTTGCATTTTCTTTCTTCACATTCATCGTTTATCGCACTTTGTTTCGATTGGCACGCGTGAAATGCTCAAAACACTGTGCCGCCTCCCTGAATGATATGGCAACTCTTGTTTTGAAGCCTTGTAACTATTGATATTTAATTTCTTATGATGACTGCAATAGAAATTATTATATATATTGTGAACTAGATATGCTACATATGCTTCAGACCTCTCCATTTCCCTGCAGTTTAAAAAGAGATGCCAATACAGCAGCCCATGTTTAAAGTTCATTCGTTTTTCAATGTATCAAAAGCATGGGGAATGAAAAACTAATTAAGTTTAAACAGCCTGCTGGCTTAAAGTCTGCATGTCTCTTTTCCAGAATGCAAGCACGCAACGCACATTGCACTAAAAGTGCCTTAGATCCCCCACCCCACTTAACTCCCATGCTGTAGCCGGGGCTGCTGCAGCTTTCAGGAGACAGAGGATTCTTATCGAGCATGTGTGCTGGACTTTAGTACTTCACAGGCCATTCAAAGGCCTTTTAAAAGCAAAGGAGACTGTGTTTTTTAGGTCTCGCCAGACCCAGCGCATGCGCTGGTCTGGCGAGACTTATTGAGAGGGCTCCAAAAAGTGCTACCAGGCCAGCCTAGAGCTACAGTGCATGTGCGCGGGCGCGCGCCGCGCTTTACCGCAATTACTTTCACTTTCGCGACCGCACGGTCGCTTTGATGTTTGATCGTGATTGCGATCACTTTCACTTTCGCGGCCGCAGGGCCGCTTTGCATAGCCAATAGGTCTTGCTTTTGGGACCTTATAAGTATTTAGTTATGCAACTGTTGCATGGCTAAACACTTATAAGGTCCCAAAGGCGAGACCTATTGGCTATGCCAATGCTTGTTTCAATTGCTTCTTGTGCCCCCGCCAGTCTCGTGCTCTCTTCAGCCCACCTGTAAGGTGCCACAGGATTAGCGGAGACAGATAAACAGGGATGAATGGCCCCGTTAGCAAATCTCTCCCCGTTGACAAATACACTGCAGTAGTACCTTGTCACACCCGTTACTACAAAGGTGAGGTTATGCAAGTTTCCTTTAAAATATAAATTAGCAAGACAGTTACATTGTATTATTATATCAGCATTTCTATAGCGGTTTCCTATCCCTTGTGAGCCCCAAGGAGCTGTAACATAAACATTTATGACAGAATATAAATGTTAATGACTTTTTAAAATTTCTTTGGGCCTTGAAACCATTCATAACATAAGACACCATTTAAACAGAATCTTTAATGAAAAAAGTTATATTCTGTCATCATGTTCCATAAATGAATTTGTTTAATGGCCTAGCCCTCCATATCCATCTGCTCATATTCCAGGTAATTGTTGCATTTAGCAGAGTGTATTGTGGGTGCTGTAGGCACTGTTGTGTTGCGTTTTCCTTCTACAGAAGCTGTTTTGAGGGTGATTGGGTAAATGTTTAACAGCATGAAACACTGTATTTGCTCCTCTGAAGGTCGATACCCTTCATCTCATAACAAACATAGGCCACAAGGCACTCACACACTTCTATCCATCCGTACATTAGAATTAGCCAAGAGCAACTTATCTCTTCTTTTCACCTCAAATTTATGCATAAGAGCAGCAAAACCACATGGTAGAACGGCAACTCTGATCACCACATACAACATATATGCACACTTTAGGTATTAATGAGCTGAAACCTTTGCTCATACAGTGTTAGGATCTGTAAAATTGTCAATATAATGAAGTAATGCAATCACAAAAAGTGTCACATTATGCAGCATAATTTGCTTTTTACTGCTGCATAATTTAGTCAATGCGGTCACATAATTTGGTTGTCCCTAATCTGTGGAAAATCCATTATTCTGAGAGTAAAGCTCAGTTGGTTAATATAGAGGTCGGCGAGCCAACAAATTAACCGGGCGAGCCAAGTCAGCCAAGCCAAAGGTCTGGCCCAACTCGAAGGGCCACATGTATCATCATTACAAGTAGCGATTACCTAATTGCAATTTTCTCTGAATCGCAATTAGGTAATCACTGATCCTAATGTATGAAACTGTTTTCATTGTCATTAACGATCCTTAATGGGTCGCAAATAGACCTACTTCATGCATAATAATGAGGTAGGTCGCAAATTGCGCGCCATTAGGAATCTACGCCATCACAGGGATGGTGGCCTGCTGAGGTCAGCAGACTACCATGTCTGGGATTGCTTTTAAATAGGCAATCTATTTTTTTGTAAAGCAGCCCGTTTTCCTTAAAGGAAAATTAGATGCTTTACAAAAAGTAAAATGAAAAGTTAACTTTTCATTTTTTATGACCAGGCAGTGATCCGTGGGACCACTGCCTGCTCGTAAAAATGATTTTACAATCATTCACAAAGGGGAAGGGGTCCCATTTGTGAATGGGTCCCCACCTAATTGGAAGTAGGTGGTAATATGCAAATGTTTTGCGACTGCATTCACGGTAAAAAACATTCATGCATACCGTTAGGATTCGATATTTGGAAGGGACGCCCGCCCCTTCCAAATACCGAATGCAAACCCATTTTGCGATTCGGTAACAGGTTACTGAATCGCAAATTAGGGTTTGCTGCATCTCAAAAGTATTTTTTGCATTTCCAAACGGTTTGCGAAGGCAATAATGCCTGATGCATGTGCCCCTTAGAGCTTATGCACGAGCTGAGCCCTGAAAATGTACACCAAACATCACTTAAAATATAACATTAAAAAAAGTTTCTTTCTTTAACATGTAGAGGTTTTGTTTTTAATACGTCACATTATAGTACTGCACTGAGAAGTAGTTATAAAAAGTGATAGTTTTTAAACATGAACTTAGAACTGTTCCTGTCCTGACAGTTGTCAGCCCACATTCTTCTAAATAGAACAACATTATAGTCTATTAAATTAAACACAATAGGTACTCTGAGCTCATGTATTTGAAGGTGTTTTCATATGCAATAGTGATGAAAAAGGAAGATGGGTAAAATAAAATATTTACCTAAGATCACACAATTTGGTTAAGTGGGAAAGCCATGATTAATCCAAGTTTTCTGCTTTCACTTTTTACAAATTAGCCACTAAATGTGTATTCATTTGCCTGACCTTTTTACTTCAAATGTTAATGTTTTGCTTTTACCTTTTTGCGCATGAGGGTAGAGGGAGGGTGGCAGGCAGAAGCCACTTGAAAGCTCGGCTTCCAACGGGACCCCAATTTATGTCAGGGTCGGGCTTCAGGATCCAGCCTGCTGGAGCTTTCAGTGGTCCAGCCACCTCTAGGTTCATATAATTACATTAGATATCAGTATGTATTACCAGTTGATGCACTGGGGGCTAGTGACTTGTGTGTTTATAGACCTATGCAGTCCCAGCCTGGGAGTGAAAGCACTGTGTATGTAGGGCAATCTAAAAATGTATTACAGGCTGCACACAGTATAAAGTAGACTGCCGGAAAATGTGCAGAAAGACTGAAGGCAGCAAGGGCCCGGCCGTACAGGCTGAGGGACCCCCCGCTCCCCACCCCCACATTTGCCCCTGGGAAGAAGAATGTCTGTCATGCTAAGCAATGGTCAGCCTGACAGACCCTCTTCTTGTTCAGGGTCAGGCAGTCAGGAGCTGTACATGTGCTGAATGTGCAGGTTCCTGGCTGCTGAGCTGAACTTTGCCAGGTTGTGGATTTCACAGCCCTGTGGGCTGTACGTCCTCAGCTCGGCAAAAGTGCCTCAAAGCCCTCCCCATCATGATAAGGGGGCATATCATTTATTGCCTCAGACCTGGGCGCTTCAGTTTTAAGCCATGAAGCGCCCAGGGCCCACTGTCAACCAGTGACACTTCGTCACAGAGTGAGGTGGGTTCAGCAGTCTCTCTGACCCCACCCCACTATGTGACGAGTGAGGGACTGAGCTCTGAAAATATTTGCTATGTAAATCATACAACAAACATCTCGTCAAAAATTGTGCATTTCTTTAAGATGTGAAAGCTTTAACATTGACAGGGTGCATTATACCACTCCACTGAGAAATACTTGTTAAAAGTGTTAGTTTCCTACCCTTGGTAGTCTGAATTCACATATTTGAACATTGAAAATGAAGGAAAAAGAGTTT
This sequence comes from Triturus cristatus, assembly GCF_964204655.1. Lineage (NCBI taxonomy): Eukaryota > Metazoa > Chordata > Amphibia > Caudata > Salamandridae > Triturus > Triturus cristatus. Next base: position 1,055,627,495 of record NC_140593.1, on the reverse strand, counting down.
TGGTGAAATAAAATATGTGCCTAAGATCACACTATTCTAGCAGGAAAGCCACGATTTATTCCGGTTTTCTCACTTTGTACAAATCATCCAGTAAATGGGTATCTGTTTCTTTTTCCTTATGTTAAGGCTTTATTTTTACCTCTTAGTGCATTGCAAACAGTTTTCAAAATATAGCTCAAACTTGACCCAAAGGTACTGGAGCACCAGTTACATTACACTAGATCACATGCATTGTTTTTTTTCATGGGGAGATCAAGTGAATGGCCCAGAATCACATGATGTTGAGCGGACACTGAGACTGGAACCTGATTCCCCAGTTCCCCAGTCGGCAGCTCTGACCGTAACACTGCATCCTGGGTCAGGGGCGGGAGGCAGGCAGAAGTGAAAGCTCGGCTTGTTATGGGCCCGAGGTTCCAGAAAGACCTGGAGCTGAGCAAGAGCTAGGCCTCAAGCTCGTGCCTGGCGCAAACTTTCAGTGGCTCGCCCACCTCCAATTCTTATACAGCCATCCATGGTTTTTGATGCAAAGCCTTATTTACTAAATAAAAGGTTGATAGGACATTGTGCTAAAAATTACATCTCCTCGAGGCAAGTATAAAGAATGAGTTAAGCTTTCTTTTTTCTAATCTTTTGAAACTTTACACATGTACAGCACTATACAGCATGCATACAGTGGTAAACATATTAAACAATAGGTTAAAGCATAGTTTCAGTACAGAAGAGTGCCCTTCCACAGCAAAAACCTATGCTTAACATCACACTCACACATGGACACCCATGCACTAAAGTGCATGATTGTCTGCATTGGTGAAGGCAGCCAAATGTGCACCTTAGTAGATATGGTGCTGTTCTAGTCTCTCCTATTGATGCAGGAAAGAAACTTTGGTTAAAGTGCTACACTGTATCAAAAGTTACAAATTTGCCTCTCTTTTTTAATTTTCTTTTTTTTTATTGAAATCAGGGATATCATCTTATCACATTCTTTACATACAGTTAGCATTTTTCCAAATTTCATACTGGCCAGAATAGCATGATACTCTTTGCAATATCCATATGTATACATAATTGTACTAAATATCCAAATCCTATTTCTTCTATAGTTATACATATCTACCCAATCCCCTGCCGCTCCTTTTTTTCCATCCATGTTTTAAGAGGTTCCCATATATTCTCGCCTTACTTCCTGGCCCTTACCCCTTTGCACCTATATAAAGCAATTTCTTGTCGGCCTAGATATAATAGCCTATAGGGCCATTGAGAATATATAGGTGGCTCAGTGTCCTTCCATACCGTGGCAATCAGTAAGCGTGCTATCGCCATTGTTAAAAACACAAAATCCCTCTCCCTCAGAATTAAATTTAATCGAGCACCAAAGCCTAAAAGCATCAATGTTCAGGTAATTTTAATCTCTTTACTTAGTTTCTGGAGACAGAATTTTTCAATACCCTCTTTTATCAAGTTCAGCTTTTCACAGGTATAAAACATATGTATGCTATCTGCCGGGCCCTTCTGACATCTCGGACATTTGTCCGTTTGCCTCTTCCCCCACCCAAATAATTTGGCCAGCGTATAATAAAGATTACATATAGTTTTATATTGCTGGGCTTTAAGATTGGCTGACATAAGTACTTTGGTCCCAATCTCTAATACCATATCTATATCTACCTCCTCATCCTCAAGCTTGGAGGCCACCTAGATTCTATTTGCCCAATATCATCCGGTATCTTTGCCATTAATTCTTAATAAAAATCCTTTATTTTTCATAGTTTTTAGCATAGGAAACGAATCCATACTGATAAGGCCTGTAGGGAGCCCTTTAATTCGATTCTGAATTTGTAGATATTTAGAACATGAGTTTTTATGTATGCCAAATCCTTGAACTAATTCAAAAAAAGACTTTCTTTCCGCATTAGAATATAGGTCTGCCAATACTATAATCCCAGCCTGTTCCCATTTTTTACAAAAGGGGGTGGTGACGGACAGAGCATCAGAACCAATCAAACACTCACACCCAGTCAACAGATCTGGGTTTGATCCATCACCGTTCTTTAGCCCACTCTGCCACCCCAGTTCAGACATGGCCATATGCAAATCTGTCTGACCCTGTGCCTCATGGGAACAGTCCAGCCCGAACTGCCAAGCCATGCCTTCCCTGGACCGGAAACAAGCTTCCTAGGACTGGTTTCTGGCATTTCAGCCGTCTTCAGCCAGGCTTGCTTGATTCCAGTGGCAAAGTGAGCAAGGGACTCACGTCTGAGCATACCCTGCCAACTTATGGCGAACAAAGCGGTACAAAAGGGGGTGGTGACGGACAGAGCATCAGAACCAATCAAACACTCACACCCAGTCAACAGATCTGGGTTTGATCCATCACCGTTCTTTAGCCCACTCTGCCACCCCAGTTCAGACATGGCCATATGCAAATCAGTCTGACCCTGTGCCTCATGGGAACAGTCCAGCCCGAACTGCCAAGCCATGCCTTCCCTGGACCGGAAACAAGCTTCCTAGGACCGGTTTCTGGCATTTCAGCCGTCTTCAGCCAGGCTTGCTTGATTGCAGTGGCAAAGTGAGCAAGGGACTCACGTCTGAGCATACCCTGCCAACTTATGGCGAACAAAGCGGTACAAAAGGGGGTGGTGACGGACAGAGCATCAGAACCAATCAAACACTCACACCCAGTCAACAGATCTGCTGTTATTTGAACCCCTAAATACGTAGCTGTCTTAACTACTCTATGATCTTGAAAACAGCACTTTGAAGAGCAAATAATTTATGTTTTAGTTTTATTTAAAAGATATCCAGATTTCTCCCCAAATTTTGCTGCCATGTTTTCAATTTCTTTAATGGCAGTTCGGGGTTCTGCCGTAATGATCGCAATATCATCTGCATATGTTAAAATTTTTGTCTCATACTATTGTATTATGACTGGTTTAATCAGCTGGTTGTGTAAAATTCGAATAATAAAAGGGTCTAAATAAAATGCAAACAAAATAGGAGAACAGGGGCAGCCTTGACGCGTACCTCTGGATATCTCAACCCTCCTAGAAGTATGACCCATAATTTGAATCTGGGCGTGCGGTTTATAGTACATTGCCTGGAGAGCCCTTATAATTCCTGGAGGAAATCCTCTATCTACCAGGTTCCTCCATAAATATCGCCAAGCCACTCGATCAAAGGCCTTCTCCTCATCCAGGAGGACCACAGCCATTTCAACCTTATCCACTTCTGCAATATCCAAGATTGAAATAACCCCTCTTGTATGGTCCGTGGTCCCCCTCCCGGGAACGAAGCCATGTTGCCATGGTGATATAAGTGCAACAATGGTCTTTTGTAATCGAGTGACCATTATTTTTGAGTAGATTTTTGCACACGCGTTTATCTTTTTTAAGAAAAACGACCACATCCGTATCCTGCCACGAGACGGGTGGGATCCCTCTGTATTGTATGCTTATAAATAAATCTTGCATAATAGGGAGTATTTGAGGCGATAAAGTCTATACACTTCTACGGAGATTTTAACAGGCCCTGTAGCTTTTCCCAGTGAGAGGGATGCTAATGCTTCCTGCACTTCCTCTATAGTTATATCTCTTTGTAATTCCATAGCAGTCTCTGGGTCTAATCTTGGGAGGGAATGATGTTCCTCTGCTCTTCCATCATGTTCAAACGAGCATTTCTCTGAACGATATAGCTTGGTGTAAAATTCCTCAAATACCCCAATAATTTCTTGTGACCCAGATACTAGATGATTATTTCTATCCCTTATTTTTGCTATGTTGTTTCTAGCGATATTTTTCTGCCTTGTTCTTAAGGCTAAAAGTCGCCCCGTAGCCTCCCCATATTTATATAGCTCTCCACGGTAAGCTTGAAACATCTGGGCCACTTTGGTCTGAAAATAAGCATTTATTTCTGATTTAGCTATAGCTAATTTAGTCATTTGTTCGGCTACTAGACTCTCCGAGCCCCCTTTATTTATTATATGGATATGTTCTGCCTCTAATTTGGATAGCTTGCTAATTAATAGATCGGTTTGCATCTTGCGTTGTTTCTGGGTGCGAGCTACATACCCTATTACCTGACCTCTCAAAGCAGCCTTAAAAGTATCCAAACCACCTTGTGAGATGCGCTATATCTGTTGCAATCAAAGAATTCTTGTTTCCATTGTTTAATATACATACAAAATTCTTCATCGGAGAGCAATTTCTTATCAAAAGACCATAGAGGCCTTTGTCTACTTTCCACAGCCCCCCTTAACTCCAATATCAAGGGGTTTTGATCAGAATATAATTGGGGCAATTTTATGATATCTAGGTTGCCTATCAACAAATGAGAGGCAAGGAGGTAGTCCAGCCGTACAAATTTCCTATGTGGATGGGAAAAATATGTGAAACCAGGATCCTTTTGGTGTTTTTCTACCCATACATAACAGAGGCCATGGGTAGCTATAAATGCTCTGATTGCCCTATATACCTTCGGCTTCCTTCCTGCATATTTTGATTTCTGGGTGTTAATCACATCCTGGTGGATATTAAAATCACCACACATTATCAACCGTTGGGACCAGTTAGCTAATTCCATTTCTAATACATTTCAGATACCATCATCATCTAAGTTGGAGCCGTAGATATTCACAACTGTTATCCCGTTAGGTAATTCTACTATTGCCCATCGCCCCCACTTATCTGCGGCTGATCGTACTACCGGCCCATCCCGTTGTCTAGCATATATCGCTACCCCTCTGATCATCGAATCCTGAAAAGAACATGCTACCAAACAATATCCCCTAATCTCTAAGAGACTCTTATTTCGCCATGGAATATGAGTTTCTTGTAGGCATATTAAGTCTGGGTTCAATGTTCGAATTATCATTGGATGAATAAATCCTAAATTTATCCATAGTTTATACTGTCATTTCCCTTATCCGGCCATTGCTGATCTTGCGTCTCAGTTTGGCTATTTCCAATATAGACAGATAGCTCTGATTTCCGTTTTTTATCGTGTTTATCTCCCCCCTATACCCCCCTTCTACTTGACTCCCCACCCTACCTTGTGCCACCCCCTGCTCACTACCCCGTGCCCCCCTACCCCAACACTAAATCCCCTTTCGCCACCCTCAACCAACCCTGTGCCACCCCTTATCCCCAACTAATTCCATGCCCCTCCCCCACCCATAACCCACTACAAAGGCAAAAGGGTCCATGCCCTTACGATGGAGAGAGACTTTCGCCTCTGTGTCTCCCCTTCTTCTATCTTCAGTGGCTGTTTAACCCCTGGATATATAAATCCCTATGCTGTTATGGTATCACATATTATACAGTCTCAAGCCAATATCATCCAACCGATTCCATTCCCTGTTTTTTTTTTTTTTTAGAAAAAAAAAATATATACAAATTTGCCTCTCAATGTTTAAATGCCTACTGTGCTTTCCAAAATATTTTTTTTAGTACGACACATTCAGATTTTTCATAGTGGAAACCATTCCACGACTGATAATAACCTTAGAGTGCCTTTAAAAAAAGAATAACTCTCGGACACAAAGAAGGTTCAAATGATTGTATGAATTATAGCCTGTACTGGCTCAAAAGAAGATCTTATATTTGTTTAATACCCAAACATCACCCACACTCATCTCGTTTTTCATATTTCCCTATACTGAATTTCTGTGAGCATCTGGCAAGCCGGTGACAGGTTTCTTTTTGTTTCAAGCATCTCACGACATAGGGTAACCTGTGTCTCACTCAGCAAATGTATGTGTTTATATTACCTGTCACTTGCACTGTATCTCTTTTTTGTGAAAATCCATCTGCACAAATTCTTCTCGCAGAGTAGACGGCAAAAGTTTAAAGTTTTTTTAATTGTGTTTCATATTTTGTGTAGTGTTGAATACATCCAGTGCCTCGATCTCCACCTTCTAGTCACAGGAGAGCAAGCGATACACTTCAACTGTCTCTGGTAGTATCCTCACACCCTGTCCCCCGCCTGTGCAATGCTAAAACAAATGGCAGCAGAGTTATAAGATGAAAATATGATTGACCATAAGCACACAATAAATTCTCCCGGTTCTACATCACTGGAATTATGGTGGAGCTGTGAAGATTTTAATGCAGTGCTTATTATATCATAGTTTCATTAAAAAAGGAGAAGCTAAGATTAGAAATCTTACAGTTCTTTGACTACAACTTACACACAGGACCACATCTAGTGGAGGGGTGCTGTCTGCTAGTGCTAGTGAATTGTCAACTGGAGGTCTGGCCAAGTTTTTTTAATAGCATTATTTCTAAGCGCTTTCATTCTTTGATAAGCAGATTGTTAAGCCTCTTCTAGATTTATGGTGTAGTAGGTGGCTACTGAATGATGGACACTGTAAGAAATTGGGTTTTTGATTGAGTGGGGTGAAAATCCTTCTCAAGCAACAACCACAATCCTGGTCAGGGTGAACCAAAAAAGTCACTAAGTTAACCTGCGCTTAACCCTCTGGTTGATGGGCCCAAAAGCAGTCAGGCTTAACATAGAGACACTGTGTTAAGAATGTATGCAGTTCAAAACTGTAATAAAGTGAAAACAGAACACCAAAAACCCACACTAATTTAGAAAGTAGAGTAACGTTTATTAAATAAAAGTCCAATTGGTCGCACACTGCTCCACCTACCAGCGTGTTGCCCCAAAGAATTGTGGTCCCTGAAGTCCGCTTCGGCGGGTACGCCTATGCCCGAGTCTTGAGTGCAAGTGTGTGTAGCGTTAGCCATCCCTGGACACGTGTTTCGAGGTAGTTGCCTCTCGTCAGCAGGGAGTAGGTGAGTGTGTAGGGTTGCTGTGTAGGCTGCTAAAATAAGTGTTCTCAGGTAAAGTACCTCTCATAGCGCGCAGGTGCGTAATCATGAGCTCGTCAGCTCCACCGGCTCAAGGAGCCTGAATATTAACAAAAGTCCAATTGGTCGCACACTGCTCCACCTACCAGCGTGTTGCCCCAAAGAATTGTGGTCCCTGAAGTCAGCTTCGGCGGGTACGCCTATGCCCGAGTATTGAGTGCAAGTGTGTGTAGCGTTAGCCATCCGTGGACACGTGTTTCGAGGTAGTTGCCTCTCGTCAGCAGGGAGTAGGTGAGTGTGTAGGGTTGCTGTGTAGGCTGCTAAAATAAGTGTTCTCAGGTAAAGTACCTCTCGTAGCGCGCAGGTGCGTAACCATGAGCTCGTCCGCTCCACCGGCTCAAGGAGCCTGAATATTAACAAAAGTCCAATTGGTCGCACACTGCTCCACCTACCAGCGTGTTGCCCCAAAGAATTGTGGTCCCTGAAGTCAGCTTCGGTGGGTACGCCTATGCCCGAGTCTTGAGTGCAAGTGTGTGTAGCGTTAGCCATCCCTGGACACGTGTTTCGAGGTAGTTGCCTCTCGTCAGCAGGGAGTAGGTGAGTGTGTAGGGTTGCTGTGTAGGCTGCTAAAATAAGTGTTCTCAGGTAAAGTACCCCTCGTAGCGCGCAGGTGCGTAACCATGAGCTCGTCAGCTCCACCGGTTTAAGGAGCCTGAATATTAACAAAAGTCCAATTGGTCGCACACTGCTCCACCTACCAGCGTGTTGCCCCAAAGAATTGTGGTCCCTGAAGTCAGCTTCGGCGGGTACGCCTATGCCCGAGTCTTGAGTGCAAGTGTGTGTAGCGTTAGCCATCCCTGGACACGTGTTTCGAGGTAGTTGCCTCTCGTCGTCAGGGAGTAGGTGAGTGTGTAGGGTTGCTGTGTAGGCTGCTAAAATAAGTGTTCTCAGGTAAAGTACCTCTCGTAGCGCGCAGGTGTGTAACCATGAGCTCGTCAGCTCCACCGGCTCAAGGAGCCTGAATATTAACAAAAGTCCAATTGGTCGCACACTGCTCCACCTTCCAGCGTGTTGCCCCAAAGAATTGTGGTCCCTGAAGTCAGCTTCGGCGGGTACGCCTATGCCCGAGTCTTGAGTGCAAGTGTGTGTAGCGTTAGCCATCCCTGGACACGTGTTTCGAGGTTGTTGCATCTCGTCAGCAGGGAGTAGGTGAGTGTGTAGGGTTGCTGTGTAGGCTGCTAAAATAAGTGTTCTCAGGTAAAGTACCTCTCGTAGCGCGCAGGTGCGTAACCATGAGCTCGTCAGCTCCACCGGCTCAAGGAGCCTGAATATTAACAAAAGTCCAATTGGTCGCACACTGCTCCACCTACCAGCGTGTTGCCCCAAAGAATTGTGGTCCCTGAAGTCAGCTTCGGCGGGTACGCCTATGCCAGAGTCTTGAGTGCAAGTGTGTGTAGCGTTAGCCATCCCTAGACACGTGTTTCGAGGTAGTTGCCTCTCGTCAGCAGGGAGTAGGTGAGTGTGTAGGGTTGCTGTGTAGGCTGCTAAAATAAGTGTTCTCAGGTAAAGTACCTCTCGTAGCGCGCAGGTGCGTAACCATGAGCTCGTCAGCTCCACCGGCTCAAGGAGCCTGAATATTAACAAAAGTCCAATTGGTCGCACACTGCTCCACCTACCAGCCTGTTGCCCAAAAGAATTGTGGTCCCTGAAGTCAGCTTCGGCGGGTACGCCTATGCCCAAGTCTTGAGTGCAAGTGTGTGTAGCGTTAGCCATCCCTGGACAAGTGTTTCGAGGTGGTTGCCTCTCGTCAGCAGGGAGTAGGCGAGTGTGTAGGGTTGCTGTGTAGGCTGCTAAAATAAGTGTTCTCAGGTAAAGTACCTCTCGTAGCGCGCAGGTGCGTAACCATGAGCTCGTCAGCTCCACCGCTTAACCCTCTGGTTGATGGGCCCAAAAGCAGTCAGGCTTAACATAGAGACACTGTGTTAAGAATGTATGCAGTTCAAAACTGTAATAAAGTGAAAACAGAACACCAAAAACCCACACTAATTTAGAAAGTAGAGTAACATTTATTAAATAAACTGACACCAAAATGACAAAAATCCAATCGGTAGAATCGGAGGTATGCAATGTTAAAGGTTTAAGTCAAAATAGCACATAGATGCAGTAAGTTCTAATTGTGGGTATCTGGTCACTAGACCGGGACAACGTCATATGTTCAGGCCGACCACAATGGACTGCAGGCCAGATACAGGGACCAGGTTAGTCCTGCTGAATAAGGTTACTTTCTCAAAGTCATGCACGCAGAATTTAAAACTTCAGGATTTCACAAGGAGAGCTCAACTAATGCCAGCCAAGGGCCGAGGACCAGGGGAAGCACCTCTTGGGGATCCAAAACTCACTTCAGCAGAGGCCAGCAGGGCTCAGGCGTGTCAATTTACAGGTCCAGGCAGGGCCAGTTCCAAGCAGGTCAGCTGGGCAGTTGCAGGGGAGGCCCCTGGAGTTTGTGGTTTCCCTGGATCTTAGAACAGGAGGTCAGCCATCTGACCCTTAGAGTCACTCTGGTAGTCCTGGGTTCAAGGAGATTGTCCTCTCTCTTTCAAGCAACAAGGCAGGCCTCAAGCAACAGGACGGTCCTCTGGAGAACAGGGCAGTCCTCTGGTAGCGCCAGAGCAGTCCTCTGGTAGCAGCAGGGCAGTTCTCTGAGAAACAAGGTAGACCTCAAGCAATGGGGCAGTCCCTGAGAGTACAAGGTAGTCCTTCTGTAGTCTTCCACAGTAACAGGATTGTACTAAAGAGTTGGTCTGAGTGTCCAATTTGTATACCTCGTGTCAGCCTTTGAAATGGGACAAACTTCTAGACTTCCTCCGCATCTGGTTCTGGAGTTTACTTCCTTCCCCAGCCCAAGCACCAAGGGGTCTGGGGTGACAATAGACGTGTCAGATTCTTTGTAAGTGAGCAGAGGCAGCCCCATTGAAATGTGATTGGGCCAGGGAACAGCTCTGCTCCTCCCATCCTGCCAACACCCATTCCCATTTGTCTCGCTTTCTGGGAGGAATTGACGAAGGCCAACTACACTCTGTCATGTGACACAGGCTGCAGGCCCCAAATGGTTAGGACAAGAAAATGCCATCTTTCTAAAAGTGTGTAATGTAACGGCTACATTTGTTCAAGACAAGTAATTTAACTTTCTAAAAGTGACATTTTCGTAATTGGTACTTAAAATTCAACTTTACCATTAAAGAGGGTTTGAAATACAATACTTTAGACAACAAACTCAAACTTCCTACCTGTTCCAAATTGAAAGTTATCACGTATTTAATGTAATACGGTAATCCAATTTTATCCTATGGGAGAGGCAGACATTGCAGTAGTAAAAAATGAATTGAAGAGTTTTTCACTACCAGGACATGTAAAACCTAAAAACGCATGGCCAACATTTTTAATACACTGCACCCTGCCCTATGGGTTGTTTATGGCCTAGCCTATGGGTGACTTATATGAATTAAAAAGGAAGGTTTAGGCCTGGCAAAAGGTTAATTTTGCCAGGTTGAAATATAAGTTTAAAACTGCACTACAAGCTGCAGTGGCAGGCCTAACACATGTTTAAAGAGCTGCTTAAGTGGGTGGCACAATAGGTGCTGCAGGCCCATTAGTAGTATGTAATTTATAGGCCCTGGGGACATGTAGTACCACTTTACGAGGGGCTTATAACAACATAAAATGTGCCAATTGGATGTAAGCCAATGTTACCATGTTTAAAGGAGAGAGAGAGCACAAGCACTTTAGCACTAGTTAGCAGTGGTAAAGTGCACAGAGGCCTAAGAGCCAGCAGAAATGGGTTCGTTAAACAGAACAGGAGACAGAAAAATGTTTGGGGGTGACTCTGCATTGAGGACCTAGTCCAACAGATACTGTTTTTATTATTGGTGTCCCATTGCCTAAAATACTCTTAAATTCCAATTTAATAAGCCTTTATACAATCAACTCTCCAGGATTTGCAACAGTGGGCAGTCAAGGTTCAGTTGAGGTTATAGAGGGATGGTGATTTCCTTACAGCATGATACATTAATCACACCCATTAAAATTCAATGAGTGATTACAGCTTTATCTTTCAAAATGATTGAGGGCTTATTGTAGAGAATGGCTGTTTGGACTGGAACCTCAAAATGGGTACAGAAACACACAAGACACCATTGCTCAATACCGAGACATTGACCCTTTGCTACCATCACCTGAGTTAATTGTATTATCAAGTATGTTTAGGTACTCTTCAGGGCCAGAACTTTCAGACATAGGGGCGGATTATGATTTCGATCGGATCGCAACCGACCGACATATTTATATGCAGTCTGACCGCAGCATTATGACGTGGCGGTCGGAGGCAGGGGGCAGAGGGACCGACCGCTGCCTATCCGACTCGCTCAAGGAGCCCGTCGGGGCAGCGGGCGGAAATATATCTCCTACAATGGGGCGATGCCTGCTCAGGCACCGCTGTAGGGATTATGATGCACATTTCTAAATGGAAACAAACAGACTGGGTCTAGGTTTTCCCTCTACCTCGCTCCTTATTGCTCCCAATGCCAGCCTACTCAGGCTGTCATGGGACTGAAGCAAAACCCATCACATTTAGGTACATATTATTTCTCCAACTAGGGATATTGGTACATTCCAGTCTGTGAGTTCTCCACCCAGCGAAAAGAATCAGATGTCCGTATCTTTCCTTTGTCTAGGAGAACGTTTTGTTGTGTGCTTTGATTTTTGTGCCTTAATTAGTATAAGTGCTCTTTTACTTGTTTATCAGACTCAAAAAGCCAAATATTGTGATAGCGCGGAAAATGAATATTTAATTTACAGTTCAAACTGTGACTTACATTGAGGATCTCCAACTCCGCGCCACCTTCTGCTTAGGTCGATAGAACTTTGCCACCATTTAAGAAAGGCATTTCAAATATCAACGTTTTGGTTCGTTATGTTCAGTCAATGAAAAAGTTTGGTAAAAATTAAAAAACCACTATTATTTGTTAAAAGTTTAGTATTTGTTTTTTGTCTTTTAATTCAATTAATAAAGATAAATTAGTTTACAGAAATATCAAGAAAAGTCATGGTTAGAGACAGCAGACAAATAGCATGTTCCATAAAGAAAATAATCCCTATAATAATCTAAAAGGATCTTATCCTATCAGAGCCCATAAAGGTTTCGTGTTCCATAAAGGTTTCTTTGGAAAAGAGTAAGGGGCACGACGTTAAAATTATCGCCACTTTAGCAGCAGTTTTCTTGGGCTTGATAATATGCCACAGAGAATTCCAATAGAAGCCCATGTTGACACCAGAACATGGGCTTCTATGGGAATTCCCAAGGGCATATTATCAAGCCCATTATCGCCGCTTTAGCTGCAGTTTTCTTCCGCTAAAGCAGCGATCATTTTAACGCCTTTTCTTGATAATATGTCCCTAAGACTTTTGGAGCTTAGAATTGGAAGGTATAAATAGTTGCTCTCCCCATAAAGAGTAGTTCTAGAAACTCAGCCGAGTCTCCCTCAAACAGTTGCAGTAACAACTGTCTGAAACAAACAAAGGAAAGAAGCCAAAGCAGTAGCTGTGACCATCAGCATAAGAGAAATCGTCACTTTAGAAAGTGCCTGGTAACAGCAATCACAGTCAGCAGTAGTTCAAAGCAGTCAGTCAATGAGAGAAAAGCACAGTCAAGTGCTTAGGGATGTGGCAGAGGAAAAGTGCGTGGCATTGCATAGCATTGCCCCAAAAAAGAGTGAGTCTCCCATCTGCAGTTCTTCCCTCCTAGCTAGAAACATGTACTATATAGAACCTAAAAACATATGTATTCGTGCGGCGGTGTGTGAAGTCATCTCAAACCAATGGGGACGAATCTTCCGACGGTCTGCAGCTTCTCCCTTTGGCTCCCCGGGTAAATTGCACAAGTCGACATTGTGCAATGTAAATGTTGCTAAACATTCATATATTTGCGACATCTCAGTATAGATCTCATGAGAATGTTGCAAGCCTACTCTGTTAGCTATTCAGTGTTTCATTGTGTAACAATGGACTACTCTAAGGAATGAAACATTTTCTATCCACAATGTCCTGGTTAGGTCATGAGAATCATGTTTTAAGCAAACATCCTTTATTCGAATATACTGTACTTTGTATTCATTATAAGCAAGTGGCAGATGAAATAATCTAAAATTTGAATATGAAATCATATGGTGTGAGGAAGGAAAGAATCACATTTTTAAACAGCCCATTTCACAGTGATCACTAGTTTTAGCTGTTCAGCTAGCATAGTTCAGCATTTTCTAAAAAGGCATTTATTTTATTAAAAGGAAAAGAGGAAAAAGAGGAAAAAATGAGGCCTAGTCAGGCCTAGCAATGAAAGTAGGATGGAAATGAGAGCTGTCTGTTAAATAATAAAGCTGCACATTAACATTTGCACTTTTAAAGAAAGACACATTTTCCCTACGTTTTACTTTATTATGCATTTTTCACGTTGATGTCTAAGCAAACGTCAGCTTTAATTTGAGGTTATTTTGCTGTAAATTGTCTTCCCTAACAATCGTCATTCAGTGGCAATTGCCTGTCAGTTCATATACAACAATGTGTAAATAACAAACATTGGGCCAGATGCATCAAGCATTTTTCTCCTCGCAAATGGGCCGAATCACAGAATCGGCCCGTTTGCGATCGCAAAAAATGCTTTTCCGATGCTGCAAACCCAAATTTGCAATTTGATAACCTGTTACTGAATCGCAAAATGAGTTTGCAATTTGCTATTTGGAAGGGTATGTTTACGGCGTCCCTTCCAAATAGCGAATCCTAACGGTATGCATGAATGTTTTGTGACCGTGAATGTGGTCATAAAAAATTCACATTTTACCACCTTCTTCAAGTAGGAGGTAACCCATTCGCAAATGGGAAGGGGTTGCCAAGGGACCCCTTCTCCTTTGTGAATGTTTGTAAAATCACTGCCTGCTCTTATAAAATGAAAAGAAAACTTTTCATTTTTGTTTTTAAAACGCATCCCGTTTTCCTTTAAGAAAAACAGAATGCATTTGAAAAACAAAATGCTTTATTTGAACTCCTTCACAGACATGGTGAACTGCTGAGCCCAGCAGACCACCATCCCTGTGATTTTTGCGATTCCTAGGAGGTCTCAAATTGCGGCCTACCTTATTAATATTCATGAGGTAGGTCATTTGCGATACCCTAGGAATCACTAAAAGTGTTCCACATGCTTTCATGCATTCCGTTTTGCGATTTCCTAATTGCGAATCGCACAGATTCGCAATTAGGAAATCACAAAACAGTTTCTTCATGCATCTGGCCCATTATTTCCAAGTAACTTGGAGAGATATACATGGGTCAAGATTCGTCTGTTATCCCCGCTCAAACTGGTATTTTGGTCTACCTGCATTACCGAAGGTCCAGTGGAAATGTTCAGGGTCCTGGTCTGGGATGACCCTGATAACATAACACTTCGATGAGTCAGATTCGAGCATCTTCAGGAGAGGAAAGTAGGTGTGAAAAAACTACAATTACCTGATGAGTCACCGGAGTTTCAACAAAGGGGAATGGATGAAAGCTACCGGGGCAAAATGGTTTTTGGAAGAACAGGGAAATGACAACCTCATAAAAGTCAATTTTGCAGCATTTAAAGAATAAAAATGTCTCTTTCCTATTCATTTTTATTTGCATTAGTTCGTTATATGCTCCAATAATGATTGTCTTATCTATTTTCTAAACCGAATTTGTGCAAAAGATGTTTTTGAGAACCATGCATCTTTGAATGCTTCAGACTTCTGCACCTCACGTGTACCTTAGCACTTATCCTATGTTACCCTTTTTCAGTCTCGCCTAAGACCGGGCTTGCGCTGCATGCTCACTCTCTCTTGCAAGAGATATTGTATACAACAAGTGGCTTGCAGCCCGCCCATTGCTTAGCTTTTGATTGTTTCACTGTCATGCTTAATTGCTCCCTTCTTATTGGCCAGTGGGTGCAGGCCTCACTTCTGTGTTAAATTTAGCACTCTAGATGTGAGAACAGGTTAATTTTCATTGAAACACAAGCGTACCTTGGAGTGTGGTATAGATGTTTCATAGTTCATGGCGCACGGTTTGCTTCAGGTATGAGCAGTGAAAGCTCTCTTGTGAGTTTTGAATATGAAGCAGCTTTACTAATTGTGCACACTTTACAACTGACTTGGAAAAACGTGAAATATGCAAATGAAACAGCATTTTTCGTGTTTTAGAGACATATGCACCTGGGAGCTGTTGAGCAGGCCTAAACTACACACGGATCAAAACCACCACCTATCCAATTTAAATAAGATGGGGACCATGCAAAAAGATGAATTTCCTTCAACACATGACTGACATCAGCCTGAGACATGCTTACACTTGTTCAAAGGAATTGCTGCTTACAAGAGTTTTTGGGATGTAATGTATGTAACAATTATGGTATGTCAGCAGCTTCGAATCAACACATCTGACAGGCATCAATCTGAGATATGTCTAAAGATGTGCCAATGGCTGCTGATTCAGAGTTTGTGGAACACTTGTAAAGAGCATTGTGACCTGTCAGCTGCTGTAACTGCCAACAGGTATCTGACATGACAGTCTCTAACCAGACAGCCTTTTTTAGCACTTCTATCGTTTGTGTAATAATGTGCTATATGTGTGAAATATGTTAACATCGATCAAAAACCTGGCACTAATGGCTCATTGTGTGCTCCATCTCAAAATATCCTATAATTAATTGTGATACATTCTCCATTCCCACAAACCACATATCAGATTTTCTAGATCAGTGGTCTTCAAACTTTTTAATGCCGCACCCCCTCCCCCCCCCCCCCCCAGTGAAAAAAATAAAATTATCGGGCCCCCCTCAGAAAATTCTACAATTATTCCATTACATTTGCAATGCTTAATTATGTCTCGACTTAAACACAAGACATATTTAAACATTGCAGTTATATTTGGTTACACTTTTAAAAATGCAACCCAAAACATGATTGCCAAACATACTATTTTGGTCAGGCAGACCTTACTAACATTTAAAAGTATCCACAGTGTGATTATTAGAAATGGGGGTAGGGATTTTGAAGAATATTTGGAGTCCCTTCCCTTTCGACACCTTCTCCCTGCCAGGATATAAATGACAAAAGATGTTAGTGATGGCCTATTACAGACAGGTTTACTGCTGCTCATGTTTTTTCCTGCTTAAAACAAAGCACTGCTATCAGAATGATGCTTCTTTTGGCCACAGCCAGCCTTTCCCCTAGAATCACTTGAGGCCCCCTAGAGTGGCTCGCCCCCCAGTTTGAAGACCCCTGTTCTAGATGAATAAGTCTTCTCAAAATAATGTAATATGGAGAGTAGAGGCTAAGGACATGCATGTACAAGGTCTGTGACAATATAAATGGCAGCAGTTTAAGCTAAGGTACTGTTTAGACCCTACTGCCATTGATGTTACAGGGGCGCAAAAGTAAGAATAGTGAAAGAATAAAAATGACAAAGTTTTCAGTCTCTCTTCTCTAGAAGGAGGAGAAACACAACTCTGTTCCTAATAGAAAGACAAGACATTTTGACTCAAATCCCATAAAGTGCGTTTTTGGTGGTGATTTCTTTAAATCCGAGCACTAGTCCCTGAGTCTGCAAACATTATTGAGGTGAAACAAGGTTATGTGAAAAGAATAAGCATCTTTCCAGAATGTGCCTCAACATCCTTGGTCCACATGACCTTCTTAGGATCCACCAACAAGACGTGAATGGTCAAAATATCTGGTTTAGATGTATGTTCATGTAAACCGCATTGCAGAACATTACACAAATGCAGCTCAGAGGCCTATCAAGAGTTAATAAACTGGAACCCCACAAGAGGACAGCATCAGGGAGGGTTGCCAACTCCTCCAAATTGATGGGATCAAAGGTGAGATGTGAACATCCCAAAATGATGGCATCAGAAGAGTTGTATAGTATGTTTAGGTAATGGTGGACCAAGTGTGTTAAAGAAGGTGGGAAACTATCAGGGTGAATGAATTAAACTGAAAGCGGCCTGACGTTCACCTGTCATTCTTGTGACAATGGTATTTGATGTCCTTGTGATGTCATGTGATGGGTGATTATCTCTTCTGCAGCCCTGATTATTAGTGTTTTGGTTAATTCAAACCCATGCCTTAACCCCTGTTTACTCACAGGTTCGAATTACGAGTTGGTTGTATTTAACGCATCTGATAATTATCAGACCCGTTAAATAACTCAACCTTTGTTTTAAAATGATGGCACTACCCAGTTTTCTTTATGCCCTGCAGAATACCCCATTTCCAGTCCTCCCCATTGTACTTCAGGGCGATAGAGACAGAAATGCACAGCCTCTTATGGGAAGGAAAGCCGGCCCGAATAGCCATGAACAAATTGGTCAGAGGATGGTATGATGGTGGCATAGCACTCCCCAATATACAGGTGTACTATTGGGCCGCTCAGATTGCCATTCGTAACCAGTGGATTCACTCGCCCCAGACTGAACTCGCATTCCGCATGGATCTATTCGTTTTAGGGGAGTGAGGGGTCATGAGGGCACTCTATAACAAAACTCATAGGAAATGCCTCTCGGGACCAACTGCACACAGTCCACATATGGCACACGGTCCTCAAGAAATTGTTCTAGTATAACACGACAACACAGTTTACCCCACTCTGGGAGATCAGGAAGTAGGGTGGACTGGGCAGCTGCAAAGGGTTCAAAGAATGGGACTTAATAGGAATCTCAAGGGTTGGCGATCTCCGGGTCAAGGGGAAGGTTATTCCGTTTGCACAACTTCAAGAAAAGTATGACATGGCATCAACAGAAAAGTTCTGCTATCTCCAAATTAGACACACACTCATGGCCACCATTCCACCAGATACTACCCTCCCAGAGTCTTCACCATTGGAGGATAGGTTACTCATGGAATATATTGACTGGAGGGCTAGCCCCCTAACCTACCAGAAATTAATTAATAATCAAACAGACCCTACAGTGAGTCTCTGCGAGAAATGGCAGGCAAACATTGGGGAGTTAGACGATACGGATTGGCAGGAAGCGCTAGAGTCCCCACAGGTAGTGGCCATATCCTGTAGATTGTGACTGGTGCAGCTCAAGGTGCTCCACAGGATATATTTCTCTAGGCTGACACTAAACAAAATGGGGAGAGCTGATAACCAGCTCTGCTTGCGACGATGTGGGGCCATAGGTACATTCTTCCATAGGATATGAGATTGCCCGGACATCCAGGCATACTGGGAGGCAATCATGAACGCAATAGCATGAGTTAGCGGGGCTCTGGTACCACCAGAACCCAAACGATGCCTCCTAAATATATGGGAAGCCACACATCTCAATCATGCAGGCCAAGACTGGGCAACACTGGGCATGATGATAGCGAAACGCATTATTGCCAAACACTGGGGAGTGCAAACCGCACCAACACATTCAGACTGGTGTAACAATATGGACTGGGTCATGGTGGCCGAAAAGGCAGTATATGTGAACAAAGGCTGCCCCAAGAAGTGGGAACGGATATTGGGTGGGTGGAACAAATTCTTAATTTTTGTACATTGCCGCCAAGGGGATCCGCGCTGGAAAACAGCTGAATGATGTACTGTAATAAAGAGTGGGGGGAAGTTTATATTTGCTGTTTTCTTCAAAACTAACACATGGGTTGGGAAATTTGGGTGTGATACTGAAAATCAGATAATGGAATACATGTGCAAATGTATGTCGGATAATGCTTCCAAGTCATACATTCAATAAAAAGAGTTAAAAAAAATAAATACCTCAACCTTTGTTAACTTTCGGCAGGTCCAACCTGCCGAAATTTAACAGGGAAAAAACATACATTATTTACCGTACAATGCAGATTTTCGTGCGTTAAACATCAAAATCCACATGGTATTCCCCACAAACTCATAATAAGTGCTATTTATTGCACCGGATAAATAGCCTTCCCTGCTGTATCATTATTTATCGGGTGCAATAAATAGCATCTATACTTGTAATCAGGGCCTACATGTGCAATGTAGCTTTGTAAACTGCACAAAGATGAGCCTTACACAATTGTGACTTTTTTCAATTTGTAAGACACACACACGGAAAACCAATTATGAATATCAATGTTTATCTAATAATATGTGTCTTAGAGCTCCAGTAAAACACTTGTTTAAGATTCTATGTTTGGGTAAAAGCCTATTTAGCGATCTATGGAAAGGCATTATTGGCCACATGTATCAACCTATTTTGCTTTTTTGTTTGATTTGCTCAAGCGCTCCGTCCATCATCCCCTTTGGTATCACTTTGTTCGCCCTTAGTTGGCAGGGTATGCCCAGACGTGGGTCCCTTGCTCACTTTGCCACTGGATTCAAGATAGCCTGGCTGATGAGGGTTATGAACCCGGAACCGGGCCCAGGATGCTTGTTTCTGGTCCAGGTAAGACATGGTTTGGCAGTTCTGGCTGGACTGTTCCCATGAGGCACAGGGTCAGACTGATTTGCATATGGCCATGTCTGAACTGGGGTGGCGGAGTTAGCTAAAGAATGATGATGGATTAAACCCAGATCAGTTGACTGGGGGTGAGTGCTTGCAACGTTCAACACTCCGTCCATCATCCCCTTTGGTTTTGCTATATTCTGGCAGCACTGTAGATTATCCACCTCTCTGTGTTTCCTTCTGATGGGTCTCTCTTTCTTCCATTAGGTACGGCATCTGGCCATATAGATGCTTCAAAAAACTGGGTATTCCAGGGCCGAAGCCACTGCCATTCATTGGCACCTTTCTCGGATACCGAAAGGTGAGTGTGGAAAGTATGATTGTTATGCTAGCAGTGACCTGACAGCACGTAGCACTGGTTTGTATTGCTATGTACTTTGTCGTGGCAAAGGATAGTTGCCCAACAAAAATATGACTACAGCAATAAAGTGATGGAATATCAGTGTGCTTTTGTCAGACATATAGCAGCAGATGCAGCACTAGTTATGCCAGATGGACAGATATATGCTTTTGAGATGTTTTTATAACTTTCAAGTATCAGATTTAAATTCTCTTGGTTCCACTCAGTCTTCTGATCTTTTGTAGTTCAGTGGAAGTCTATTGTGTTGACAATAATGTAACACAAGAAGACAAAAGAGGTACGGTGTTCCTGGGTGGCAAGTTGACCACCTGGTGAGTACTCAGAGTGGTGGGGAGGTGGGAAATACCTCCTTTCGGAACTAGGACCCTCACACACCCAGCAAGCTAGGTGTCCTGCTTCATCATATGGGTCTGCTCCTCGTCGAGCCGGCACTGCAATGCTCGACGGGCACCCATAAAGGGGCTATTTATCAAATATCTTTTGTTCCTTGCCGTATAGGTGCCGTTGGTGTGAGGTGCCTGGTAAGATGTAGATGTGGTGTGTGGGTTAAAACAGGTAAGCGAATCCTCTATAATTATTTTTATTCTGGAGAGGTCACAACCTGATTAAAAAGTAAAAAGAAGAAGGAGGGCGACTATTTTGTTTTAATCTGACAAAAATTACGCTCTACCCCTTAGTGGTCAACATGTTTCTCGCCTATAAAATGTCTCTAGTAGATCAGTTGGCGATTCCTCAGGACCTAGTGACTAAATGAAAACTATCTACAGTGTGTGGTGTGGTTCTACATACCACTTCTTCTCTCTGTAGGATGTTCCCCCGGAGAAAAGCAGCCAACCTCTTAAGGATTCAAGTGCTGCTTCATCAGACTGCAGCGGAGTATATGGACACCCAACGTAGTGTCGCTGCTCCCGCTCAGAGCAGTCCGGCTCACCTACCCGCTCCGCTGCATCAGGAAGGAATAAATTCAATTGGTAATGCCTGCCAAAAGTAAGACAGATGACCATGTCACCCTATAAATTTCATGAAGGTATGCTCTGCCTGCCTCTGCTCATGATGTAGCCACTGCTTCTATGGACCTCCCCTGGATATCAGAAGGGGTAACCTCTCCAGCTGATTTTTATGCCTGAGATATAGTCTGACAAATCCATATGATCTAATAGTTTGGGTGGAAACTTTTCTACCTTTGTTAGCTGTACCATATGAGACAAACAGGAACTTTAACTTCCGAAAATCCTGTGTCCTGGCCAAATAGACATATAATGTATGGCCAAATCTAATGTAGAAGGAACATCCTCCGTCCCAGAAGGAAACACTGGTAACACCACTTCCTGACCAAAATAAAAGGGGGTATGAACCCGTGGAATGGAAGTAGGATCGAGTTTAAGGACTACTCTATCTGGGAATAAACGTAAATAGGAGAATGAAGATATTAGAGCTCCCCAACTCACCTAACCATTTTGCTGAGGTTTTGCAAGCAAAAAAGCCATTTTATCAGACAACCAAGACAATGGAGACACATCTAAAGGTTCAAAAGGGGCAAGCTGTAAACTCTTAAGGACTATCAAGAGATCCCATGAAGGAACCGGAGCAGAAACCAGCGGCTGCTTTCAACTGAAACTCTTCAGGAGGTGTTAAACTAATGTAGAGACTTTTGAGAAATTACCATGAATGTTAAGAGCTTTTATGGGTGCCCACTGAGAAGGAAGCGTAGCAGGTGAGAGTCCCTGCGTGAATCCATCCCTCAAAAAATCCAGGAAGCCATCAGTGGATAGAAGATCCAGCCTGTTAGCAACACAACACTTTTGAAACTTAGCCCAGTGTTCTTTATAACACTTAAGGATTGAAGGTTTGTGGGATGCTTGAATATCAAGGGCTACCAGTCTAGACCATCTCAGTAACTCGAGATCTACCTTCTCACATTCCACTCTGTCAACTGGAGGTGTTGGAGATGCACTACCACGAGAACAGGGAACTAGATAGATGAATGGAGAGATGAACATACCGGCTCTTGGACAGATCCATCAGAAGAGGGAACCAAGGCTGGTGCGGCCAAAAGGCAGCAATGAGAATCACTCTTCTTTCAAATCTTCTGAAGCACCTTCCGGGAGATGGGAATTTGAGGGAAAGCATAAAAAATTCACTCAGGCCAAGGGACTGAGAAAGCATTGATTGTCCATACTTTAGGAGTCCATGTCTCCAAGAAAAGTACAGGAGCATCGCATTGTGTGATGATGCAAAAAGATCTAACCAAGGAGTTCCTAACAAGGCAAATATCCGAGAGAACTCCATGAGAGTAAGATGGTATGTCACTGAGAATGCATGTTCTGACTGAGAACGTGGTCCATGATATTCAGAGTCCCCTGGATATAAAGGGTCGATGGAGCCAGAAGATGAATTTCTGCCCATGCAAAGATGCAAAATATTATCGGATTCAATTTCTCGCTCTTTGTACCACCCTGACAAGTAAAGATCACAAAGTGTGACCTGATTGTCTGTCTTTAACACAACATTTTGACCTAGTAACTGAGGACCAAATGCCTGAAGTGCCTTCCACACCACAGTCAGTTCACTCCAATTTGAGGATTGACTTGCCTCCTAACTGGTCCAGGGTCCCAATCTTTCTTGACCCATCAGTACAGCCCCAGCCCAATAAACTGGCAACAAACACAATGCTGCCTTCAGAAGCCTGCCACACAAACATAGTCGATGACCTTGGGGTCGGACCTCGCTGAAGGGGATTGCTCCATGGCCTGAACAGCAACGTGAACAAAGGTCAGCTGTCCAGCTCAGCTCATGGTTGGGGATCTGCTGAGTGGTGCAGGACATCTTTGGGCCAAGCGCCAAAGAGAAAAGTAAGCAACCACAACATATATATATGAAATATAAAGCATAGCTTACCTCTGTCCCATGAGGACAGAGAAAGCACAGGAAGACGGGCAATAGGGAAGGATCATTAATTCTATCAGTAAAAATAGAGGACAGCCTCAGGCTGCAGGGATCATAGATCCCTAAAGTGGCTAGAACCTCTGTCGAAGGTGGAGTCGCCTCACAAATAAGGACTGGAGTGAGGAGAGCGGCGATGAAGCGGTGATTGCCCTTCTCCACTGAAATTAGTGATACTAAGGTCATCGGTAACTACTGTGGTAGGAGAAGAATGACTTCCTATCACAATATTTTGGAGGGAATAACCAGCACTAATTGATGTTTCCATAATGGTTTCTGCATGTTTTAGCTCATTATTTTTCCAAAGTATCAAGGAGAAAAACAGGGGTACCAGCTGTGTTCATGTTTAACAACCTGATCTGGCTGGTAACTCCCACTAACAGCCCTGACTGTATTTTCTGGGAACTCTTATTAAAGGCTACGCTGTTTATTATTTATTTTAATGATTTTCCTTGTAAACGTTTACCCATTTCTTGCAGGGTGTTTTCGAATTTGATACGGAATGTTTCAAAAAGTATGGAAAAACATGGGGGTAAGTTACACACATGTTAAATCAATAACAAATGAATTTTTGCAATAAAACAATCAAGTATTAAGGCCACTTGAGAAAACTTTAGAAAATGTGTATTTTTATATATGCATATTTATGTGTGTATGTGTATCTATCTCTTTATCTATTTAGAAAGGTAGGTAGACAAATACACACAGATATATGTGTGTGTGTGTATAAATAGTTAATACATAATGAATAGTCATGAACTATGTTTTTTATACTGCATGTTTATCTTGGGGTTAGCTAGCTTTAAAAAGATGTTCTTTCAAAATGCAGCTAACAATATACACTGATAGGATTTAGAGTGCTTTGGGTTTGTTTACCTTTCATGAACAAATTGTAGATAGAGCTATGGACATTACTGAGGGTCTGTGGGCCAGAGATTCTCTCATTGCATCGTTTATGCTTTACTTATGGATTTACTGATTTTGCTGCATAATTTGGTATATAATTTTCAGATTTGACAAAGAAAAAGGCTACCATAGACTCATGCATAATTTAAATTGTTTGCCTCATATTTTTGATAACTTTGCCATATCGATTGGTCCTCCATGCCACATACTCCTCAAAGTCCTGACAATGGTAAAGATCTGAAGAAAGGTTGGAGGCATTTATTATGCTTTGTGGGAACCAATAAATATTTCATGGATTCATCAGAAATATGGGTTTTCCCACCACTGCATATCGCATACACACACAACTTTGCAGACCTGTTATTCCTTCTACATTGGCGGATGATGCAAAGTTTTGCAATGATTGGTCACGGAAGTCCCAAAACGTGTTTTTCCACCAATGCGTTTTCCATAGACTTTTGTGTTTGATGTAGCCCGAAAAAGGCTGAACGAATTCACATGAAATTTAGCAGGATTGGACATTATGGTGCACAGACAATCCTTTTGGATACTACAAGTAAGTAGGGTAAATATTTTTGAAGTTATAAGTCATTATAACTTTCTGATAGCTGTTGTCGCAGTATTTTGATGACATTTTGTGGTATTTTGCAGAAGTACAGCAGTAAATAGCGATGACAAGTCATTATATAATTGGCTAATGACTGCCTTTACAAACGTTACAGGCAGCCATGATATGTTTAGGTACAGTTTGGCTGCCTTCAGAACTAGGCAAGTATTAGGTTTGGTATTTTTTCCCTACCTATTACAACTTTATTAAAGTGATAATAAGTAGGGCAAATATTTATAAGTTTCTATATATTTTTTAAAAAAATTTATAGAGTACCACGGTTCTGCCTCGGGAGTAGTAGGTAGTGACTAACAAGAAAACCTACTACTTACTTATATCTAAGACCCAGCCCAGAATGCAGTGAAACGCAGACCACAGATGCAGCAAAGCTGTCATAAAAACTGCATGGTTGCCTTTTACCTTTGGTAAACATAGACATTAGCGAATCACATGCTGACTTCTCACCCACATGTTTTTCATTATACCGCGACCTTACCCTGGTAAATAGCAGCACAATATATAACTACATTTTTGAAAACTTAATACTTTAACGCTGCTTACACTATTTTCACATTCTACAAAAATTACCATTTGCATCTCGTAATCTATATTCCTGCCACATTACATCTACAACCGTTCACACACTTTCACGCTACGTCTATTTCAATGAACAAATTCCACTCTATGCCACTCCATGCCATTCCACTCTACTCTATGTCACTCCACTCTGTCATTCCACTATTTGCCACTCCACTCCACGCTAATCCACTTTACGCCACTCCACTCTATTCCAGTCTACTCCTCTCTATTCTACTGCACTCCATACTATGACACTTGAGTTTTCGCCACTCCAATGTACGCCCCTCCACTCTACGCTATTCCACTACATGCAATTCAGCTCTTCCACAATCCAGTGTATGCAATTACATTATACACTACATTTTACGCCACTCCACTCTACGTCACTACATTCTACACTACTACACTCTTCGCTATTCCACTGTATGACACTGCACTCAACTTCACTTTGTGCCACTCCACTGTACTCCACTTTACACCACTCCAGTCTACGCTATTCCACTGTACACCACTACACTGTACCTCACTCCACTCTACGCCACTCCACGCTAATTCACTTTACACCACTCTATTCCAGTCTGCACCACTCCACTGTACACCCCTCCACTCTATGCTATTCCACTATATACAACTCCACTCTACGACAGTCCAGTGTACGCTATTACACTGTACACTATATTCTATGCCACTCAACTCTGTACCACTCCAGTGTACGTCACTGCACTCTACACTACTACACTCTATGCTATTCTACTCTATGACACTGCACTCAACGCCACTCTTTTCCTACGCTACTCCACTATTGGCCTCTCAAGTCTGTCACTACACTCTACTCCACTCTACTCCACATTATTCCACTCTGCACCACTCCACTCCACATTATTCCACTCTGCACCACTCCACTGCATGCTACTTCACACTATACCACTCCATTCTATGCCACGCCTATCTATGCCTTTCCATAGTGCGCTACACAGTCTATCCCACTACACTCTATGGTATTCCACTCTACAATACTTCACTTTGTGCCACTCCACTGTACTCCATTTTACAACGCTCCAGTCTACGCTATTCTACTGTATACCACTAAACTGTACCTCACTCCAGTATATGTGACTCCACGGTACTCCACTGTATGCCACTGCACTCTATGCTGTTCTGCTCTAGGCCACTCCACTCTACCCCACTCCAGAGTACACTATTCCACTATACGCCACTCCACTCTATGCCACTCCTCTGTGCTCTATTCAATTGTACGTCACTACACTGCACCTGACTCGATTCTACGCCAGTCCTCTCTGTACCATTCCACTGTACGCCACTTCACTCTATGCCACTCTCCTCAATTTTTTGGGGAATAATCTTTAATTTTCAGCAAATTATACAAAGAAACTATAGCACTGATAATATGCACAGTTATACACAAGTGGTTACAAGAGCAGCTTTGGTGGGGTGCCAAGCTGTAGTGCGGATAATAGTCTAACACCAATAGTAACATTTTATACTGCAGATCCTTATTTTGTACATTACAACAATAACATTAACAACAGTGTCTGTCCAAAAAAAGTCAGTTTGTGTCTGCCGTGTGTCTGATGTTTGTACTAGCCGTGAGCGATCAAGCATATGTGTCCGATTATATACTTAGGGACGTTAGAGGGGGAAACCCTGCCCTTCATGCAAGTATTCGTGTAATTCCGCTGACCCCTATCCTGGTGTTGTGTTTGCAGTTGGTAGGTGATTGCATCATATGCTGTGCAATTGTGACATGGTATTCGAGGGATATGAGGGAACGATATATTTGATGCTGCAGTTGGGTTTATTGCATTCAGTTCTGCTTCTATGGTGGTTAGGTATTCCTGCCATTGCATGGGGTTAGTCGATGGGGGCCTCCGTAATGCGTTAGTCAGTTGGGACTCGTGTTCTGCCACAAGTGCCCTGAGAAGGTCTAGGAGCCATGTGTGTGTAGTGGGGCCCGCTGGCGATTTCCAAGCCATGGCCAGTCTGTGTTTTGCCAATCCCAGCGCCAGATCCACAAACCTATTAAGGTTCTTACGTTGGGCGTTGCACTTCATTATTCCTAGCAAAAAGTGCTGGCCCTGGGCTACTATCGGGGCGCCCACTGTGTCTGTCAACGTCCCTGCCACATCGCTCCAGAATGTCTGGAGCCGAGGGCATGTCCAAACCATGTGAGGGAAAGTGGTGTCTGCGGCTAAACACCTAGGGCAAATGTCATTGGAAGTAGGATGTTATCCAATCTATGCGATGTAAGATACATGTAATGGAGGTAATTCAATTGCGTGTATTTCAGCCTGGCGTTCATGAATATGGTCCTGGGATGGCCCACACATTGTGCCCACTGCTTATCAGTTATACTAGTCGACAGTGCCGAGTCCCAATATTTGCGTAGTGATGCCAACAAAAGTGTTGAATCGGTCCTAAGGGAATTGTAAATTGCTGTGATCGCCTTTTTGCCTCATCCGTGTGTTAACAGAGTTTGCAATGCCTTAGATGTAATGGGTTCCATGCGTGTATTACCCCATGTCTGGTAGAATTGCTGTGTCAATGTTACGTGTAGTAGGAAAGTCCCTGGCAGTACACCGTAGTCGTCTATCAGCTTCGCAAAGTCGCATAAATTTGAGTCTGTAAATAGGTCTCCCCATATATCAAGTCCGACCGCTCACCACGTTTCAAGTTCAGGGCGCTTGAGACAAGTGTAAGGGCCAGGGAGCACTTCAAGAGTAAGATTAGGAGCATATGGCGCGGACTGGCTGCTAGGTAGGACATATTTTAACCAGCTGCGCCAAGCTGCTAACATTAGGATTTTGCCCTGCGTTTTCTGTAGCAATGTTTTGGAGCCTGACAGCCATTCCAACATGGTTGGCTGTTGCAGGGCTACAGCCCAGGGATCTAGTTCAGCTAGATTACTTTGTGTAAGCCACCTCATGGGCCATTGTAATTGTGCAGATGCATAATAGTGCTCATAATCTGGTGACCTCAATCCCCCTTTGGATATAGGGAGGTATAATTTCTGATGGGCCACTCTGGGTCTGGAGCTGCCCCAAATCAGGGACACCAGAAGTGACTCTAAGTCTTTGAATAGCCTATATGGTATCTTATATGGAAAGACAGAGAAAAAATACAGAAGTCAAGAGAGTACGAGCATCTTAGAGATAGCAACACGCCCGATGGGAGATAAAGACTGTCGGGACTTACTTCCCAATGGCAGAAGAACCAATATCCTCGGGAGCGAAGAAGGGGCCCTTACTCTCCCTTAAGGTACAGCCACCTCCAGCCAATAAAGGGCTAACAGAAAAATGACTAATACCCCCAGGGAGAGGAGAGACAACAACAGGACCACCAGGGAAGACCTTCAGCAGGGCCAGCAGATGGGAGAACCAATAACTAGGAGTCCTTGTCCCAATACAGCATCAACAGAAAAATAAAAAAAAGAGAGAACGAGAAATGGCAAGTGTTAAGAAGGTTCTCCTCTAACAACAGTGACAAAGATGTATTGCAAAGGCAAAGGTCCGAGAATACAGGTTGTGTACCATCTCATACTCACAGATATACAGGGGTGTGTCCCGTTTCATATGGGGTCTCTTCTGAGAATTGAAGGAAGAAACAATAAAGCTTGTCACGTTGCAGAGCGTGTGAGGAAGCAAAGCAAAATTCGGAGGCATACGTCTGCCTTCAGGGCAAATACAATCTTGCTGTAGAAGAGTTTAACTGTTGCTGAATATTGCAGGAGCTTCCCGACAGTAATGCGCTTCAATAAGGTTATAAGATTCAAAAGGACAAAGAAAATGGCACAGTCATCACATCAAGCTTCGTGTATCACATTGCGTGATTGTATTGAAAAATGCCCCACATCTTTTATCCAGGAGTGCACAAAACACAAAAGCAATGCTGGCAGAGTTACGAGGCTAACGTGAAACCTCGATACCAAGCCTCGTGTCAGTTAAATAAAAAGGCAATCTTGTGCTGCGCTAAGGCAGCGGTACAATACTGTGTCCGCAGCGTGTCCTCGCTCTGAATTAGAGATGTCCCGACAGGGAAATAAATGAAGGGAAGAGGTCCAAGGAACGCAGCCAAGCTACCAACTCCTCACCGTGTAATATCCAGGGATGCGCCATGAGAGGGCGGCGTGTCAGCAGTTAGGGCAGGCGGGGCCAGAAACACCGTGATGGGAGCGTGAGCTGATAGAAACTCCATGCACGGCGTCGGACGAGAGGATCAAAAACGATTCCAGAAGACAATCCTGTAGTAGTGTTCACCACTCTCAAGGAAGGACCGGCGAGGGATCAGGAATAACAACGGGGAGTCAGAAAGGAACAGTCCGGTTCTAGGGGCGTGTTCCACAAAGAGAAAGTAAGCCAAGCGCCTGAGTTCGTGGGCGAGCTTCTTTTAAGGACTTTAGGTCAGCTGATCACGTTTTCTCAGTGTAGTACGGGATAGTATACAAACCGATCACCAGAACCAATACATTATGGGAGTGGTAGTGCTCTCATAGGTAACAGGGACAAAGTGCAGGAAGCCTAACGGGTAACAAAGGCAAGCTCGTCCAGAATGGAAGAGCAGCTCGGGCTCTAGTAAACGCCTTTCTCAGGTTACATTCTATCATGTCTACCTGATAGTGATACATTTGGACCCCCAGATATTTAAAGGTGTTATGAGCACATGTGAGCGGGGTACAAGGTAGGTTGTGGCTTCGCTCTGTGGACAGGGGCTGCATTGGGAATACCACTGATTCGGACCAATCGACACATAGGCCAGATATTCGGGCGTGTTCATTTATCAGCTCTATTAACTCTTGCAGTACTGTATTGTGACCTCGCAGTTGACCAACGCGTCGTCTGCATATAGAGTGACAATGTGCCACTGCCCATACGCTTGTATGCCCCAGTCTAGAACACAGCCACGTAACCTGCACGCCAGAGGCTCCATGGTCAATGCAATAAGAATGGGTAATAGGGGGCATCCCTGTCTTGTTCCGCGTTCTATGAGAAAAGAGGGAGAAATGATACCGCCCGTCTTGACTCTGGCCTGAGGTTTTGCATATATCTCATCTCAAAAAATTAGGACCCATGCCGAAGCGTGCTAGCACAGCTAGTAAATATTACCAGCTCAAGGTGTCAAATGCTTTTTCACCATCCAGGGCCACTATCCATGATAGATCTGTTTCCGTGCCCACTCCAATAATTTGAAAAGCCGGCATAAGTTCAAGCTGGTGTTTCTCCCTGGAATTAATCCATTCTGGTCGTCGTGTACCAGTAGTTGTACTGCGTCCATTAACCTGGTGGCTAGTATCTTGCCCAAGATTTTATAATCAGAATTCAGTAGGGATAGTGGGCTTTAAGAGCCCATTTGGAGCGGGTCCCTGCCTGGCTTTGGCAGAACCACCAGTATCGCTTCTCTCAGGGAGGGCGGAAGCTCCCCCTGTTCGAATGCCTCCTCATATACTGTGCATAGCCAATTCATATTGGTCTCGCATTATCTGCACAAGACTTACATGGGATAAGAACTGTTGGACAGGCGAGGAATCTCCAAGGTCGGGAGCTTTATAGTATTCATAAAAAGAGCCATTAATCATTTCCTGCGCATTTACAGGATGGCCATCCGGGATGCATATTGCCATGATGGGGTGCTGAGAGGCATTGGTTTCTAACAACCATGTCTCCATCCGTATGTTGCTGGGCTCAGTATTGCCTATAATCTAGGGCACAGAGACTGTCCTCTGTTATTATGGAGGCTGAGAGTAAAAAAGTGTGCCTGTCCTCAAACTCCAACCTGTGTCTGCCAGAGCGTCCCTCCTCCACCTAACCCCTGAGATTTGTCGTGGCTACAGTGTGTGTGTGTTATGCATATTGTGCGATATAGCCGAACAGACAGACTGCAATAAACATTTGGATCCCCAACTCCCCATCCTAGGCTGACTTGCCAACGGGCAATAGGCCAGCTGCACTGAAAAGTTAAACAAAACTGTGACTAATACCAAAAAGGGAGGGTAGGAAAGGAAATATATACATGAGGATATTTTGTAGCAAGACCATATTAAATGAGCAAAGAGAGAAGGGAAAAAGAAAAACTGACAGGTGCTATATCAGCCACTTATCGTGCATGGGGGCGCGGCTGTTCTTCGTTGTCGGCTACATAATAGCCGCCATAACAGTTCTTGTCTGCCATAGCAATGGCAAATTCCTACGAATGCTTCACTCAGGCAAGTATCTTGAACCCTGCGGTGGCGGCAATTTTAATGCCCTGTTATTTGAGGCCTTTGGGCTTTTCGACAGTACATCACCCAAGCTCTTCAGCAGTCTGCGGGGTGGCCCACGCTCCTGATCCACGCACACAAAGCATGCCACAAAACCGGCCCAGCCTATCTCAACAGTCGACTCTCCTACGTACCCAACAGGAACCTCCGCTCCGCCCACCACGCCCTGGCCACGGTCCCACGCATCCGTAGAACCACTTCCGGAGGCAGGTCCTTCTCCCATCGCGCCGCCAAGACCTGGAACACCCTCCCCCTCGACCTGCGACAAATCGAAGACCTGCTGACTTTCAGGGGACAACTCAAGACCTGTCTCTTCGACCAGTAACAGCGCCTCCACCCCCCGCCCCCTCCCAGCGCCTTGAAACCCTCACGGGTATGTAGTGCGCTTTACAAATTATGTGATTGATTGATTGATTGACTATCGGGGCACCCTCCATCAGCGCGGCATGCTGTGTGTCTGTCAATTGGAGTGTTTGGTCTGGAATCGTGTCCGAGTCAGACTCAGATCTTGAGGGGGGGTGAAATTGCCAAGGTGTTCCGCTTCTTTGATGGCTAGTTCCCTTTCCTGTGCTGCCTGGGCTTTGGTTGGTTGTAGTGCTTGCCCTTTGCCACGATTTCTGCGTGTGCCTGCAGTGTTCCATGATTGACAAAGATCCGTCAAGAGCACATTTGGGGCATGTGCAAACCCATCCTGGTCTATCCAAGACCAGGCCTATTCAGGAGTGGAACAGAGGATAGTGCTGTATTTGTGCCGGATGCGGAGCCTAGCGGGATATTGCAGTGAATATTGAATTTCATATTCTTGGAGACATCTATTAACCTCCATATAAGATCTGTGGCATTGCACTGTCAACGTGAAGTCTGGGTAAATGTGTACTGTGGTATTTTCAGTTTGCCACGGGTCCTTGTCCCTTGAAGGATATGGTCTCTATCCTGGTAGTTGAATAGTCCGGCGATCACAGGTCAGGGGGGTTACCCTGGCGGCGGGGGGCCGCACGGAATTCTATGCACCTGTTCAACTGAATTTTATTTTGAGAACTTGCCATCAAGGATATCCGTGGAAAACCAAGACTCTAGATACAGCTCCATACTTTGGCCTTCAATCCGCTCCGGCAGGCCCACTATATGAATGTTATTTCTGCGGGATCTGCCCTCCTGATCCTCTACCAGGCTCGTCAAGTATTCCACCTCTTTTTGGAGGGACCTGATCTGGTCTGTAGCTGTTGACACAGTGGGCTGCAGAGTTGGAAACACCGACTCCGATTCTCCGCCCTGTCCCTTAGCGGCCATATGTATGAAAATAGAGTTTTGCGATTCTCAAATTGCGATTTTCAGCTAATCGCAATTTGAGAATCGCAAAATGCAATGTATGTGGGATTTGCTAATAATTTTGCGAATCCCACATTTTCCTTATTTGCAAATCGCAAATTGAGATTCGCAAATAAGGAATACCTTCCTATTCATTCCTATAGGCTAGTAGGCCCATAAGAATGAATGGGAAGGCATTCTCAGTTTGGGATTAGCAATTAGAGACTCGCAAATTGAGAATGCATTTTCAAGGGTGCCAGGGTGTCAAAATGACACCCTGTTGCACCTCTAAAATGTGCATGTGTGCCCATGTGGCACACATACATGCCCCGTATGTGCGCCACATGGCACTTTAAAAAATGCAAAATAGTGCATTTTTAAGTGAAATCGCAATTTACCACCAACTTGTAGTTGGTGGTAATTTGCGATTCCTTAAGGCCAGATCGCACTTTCTTTTGTGCTTCTTACATTGCATTTAAGGAATCGCAATTTGCGATTCCTTAAATGCAATTGCAAAATAAGGATTCCGATTCCTTATTGCGAGGGGATTTTTGTGTGCTACATTGCACACTGCTAAATTGTGATCGCAAATTGGCTTCATACATATGGCCCTTAGTTTCTTGTGCTCCTACCATAAGAATCCCATTTCGTCTCAGAGCAAATCTATTTTGGGACCTGATGTGGACTTGATTTCTAATATCGCCGCCATTAACTTGTTGAATCGATGCGAGTGGTCAACATGGTCCATGGGTTTCAAGGCTGCTGCTTGCATGGTGACCACTGTGCCAGATGCCTGGGGCACTGCATCGGTCAGCTGTGACTGTGCCTTATCTGTTCTTAGTTTTCGCATTGCGCAGCTGTATACTGTGACGTCGAGTGGTCGGTTGTTATCGCTAGCGACAACACCCCCCTTTTTTCAAAATGCATGCAGGTCAGGCAGTATCCTTGCGTTTTTTTATTTGGGAGAGTGAGGACCTTCTGCAGTTATGGGAGAAAAGAGAGCACTCCAGGGTATACTGATCTTGATGAGACACTTCCGTGAGTTCGATACTGTTGGCAGGATATATGTGGCCTGTCTGGTCGAGACGCAGTGGGGCCCCAATGGGCAATAGCTAAGAGTACGGTGTAAGCAGGAGGATCAGGAAGAGAGTCATTCAAGAGTGACGTTGTGAATCTTTTGCCTGATACTAAAGAGTACATCCGGTTTTATACGTGGGGTCTAGATGACTTTTGGGTTTTGAGTGATTCTTGTGCAGTGTTGCTGTGAAGAAGGGCTCCTGTCGCAGTCCAGTAGTCGGCAATCACACCTACGCTGGCTCTGGTGGCTCAAGGCGCACATCCGCCCTCACGAAACACAGTCCTCAATGCCGTTTTATATGGAGGGCCAGTGGGCCAGCTCCCACATGCTGTCCAGACTGCACCAGGGTCAGCCGGCACCGGTCTAGCCCCCCTGGCGTGTTCTGTGCACGCCAAGTTGCATGATGGCAATTACAGATCCTTGGTGACCTTTGGTATGCTCGTAGGTTGAGGGAGGTGGGGAGGGTCTCGAGTGCTCCGCTACAGGGGCCTGACTCAAGTCTCCTCTCCCCCTGGCACGTCGCCAAAAGAGGCAGCAATTATGTAGTGGGCTAAGATTGTAGAGCTATGCCCAGGCTTCTCCCAAGGTCTCTGTACAGCTTGCTTCCAGGCTTGTATCAGTGAGATGAAAACTAGCGTGGTGCGCTCACAGCACAAGCATGGGAGACAATCACCATGGTGTCCCACACTCCCTTATTAGTGTTGTCATTATGGGCCTCGAGAGCTGAGGATTCTGTTACAAGCTGTCGCTCGCTGCCACAGAAGAGCACGGTTCCGCTCCCTGGCCGCTGGCTACGTGAGGCTGTCCCTCACCCAGTTGATATCCGCTGCTCAAGGCCACCGCTCCGACAGCCTCACCCACCCATCTCCAGTGCCGGCAGTCTCAGCTTATCAGGGTCGCTACACTGACCGGTGGGGTCGTGCAGTGTTTGTCGCCATATGTGGCAGGCTGTAGAGCATATTAGGATTTTTGGAGTGCTTATGTGGAGCTGTTTATAGCGAGTCCGCACTCGTCGCCATCTTGGCCACACCCCCGCCACTCCACTCTACTCCAATCTACACTTGTCTACTCTACCACACTCCACTCTGCACCAGTGCACTGTACACCACTCCATGTACGCTTGCCACTCTACTCTGTGACACTCCAGTCTGAGCCTCTCCACTGTACGCTAATCCCCTTCTCATTAACCCACTATACGTAACTCCTATGGAGGACACTCCACTCTTCGCTATCCCACTCTGTACCACTCCACTCTACACCACTCCACTGTAGCCACTCTACTATATGCTATTCCTTTGAATGCACTCTGCTACACTCCACTCTATGCCACTCCAGCCTATGCCACTCCACTGCACGCTACTCCACTCTGCTCTAATCTGCTGTACGCTATTCCACTGCACACAACTCCACTCACGTCACTCCACTGTGCGGTATTCCACTCTTTGCCACTCTACTCTACACTATTTGTCTCTGTGCCACGCCACTGCACTCTACACCACTCCACTGCATGCTGCTCCAGTCTACGCTACTCTACTGTACACTATTCCAATGTATGCTATTCCACTATAAGCCACTCCACTATACACTATTCCACTATATGCCACTCTACTGTACGACACTCCACTCTACGATATTCTACTGCATGCCACTACACTGTACCTCACTCCACTGTAAACTGCTCCACTCTACGCCACTGCACTCTACGCTACTCGACTCAATTGCACTCTACCACAGTCTATTTTACGCCTCTCCATTGTACGCTATTCTACTGTATGCCACTTCACTCTACACCACTCAACTCGGCTATTCGACTCTATGCCACTCTACCCCACCCTACTATACACAACGCCACTGTACACTATTCCACTGTACTCCTCTCCACTGTACCCCACTTCACTATTCCACTGTAGGCAATTGCACTTTACATCGCTGCATTCTATGTTACTCCCCTCTCCGCCAATTCACTTTACCCTACTGCACTGAACCCAATTCCACTGTATGACCCTCCATTCTACGCCACTGTACTGTACGCTGTTCCACTATATGCCACTCCATTACATAACTACACTGTATGCCAGTAACACTCAACGTTGTTGCAGTCTACGCCACTCCACTGTGTTTCACTCCAGTCTACGCCACTACACTCTACGCTATTCCATCGTATGCCATTCCACTCTACGCTGCTCCACTCTACACCGCTCCACTCTACAATAATCCACTCTACAGCACTACACTCTACGTCACTACACAGTACGTCACTTCAGTCTAGGCCACTCCAGGCTATGCTATTCCACTGTACTCCACCACACTATACCTCAATACACTCTGTGACACTCTACTGTATGCCAGTAGACTTTACCTCACTTCACTCGACGCCAGTCCACTCTTGAA
Organism: Triturus cristatus; assembly: GCF_964204655.1. Classification (NCBI taxonomy): domain Eukaryota; kingdom Metazoa; phylum Chordata; class Amphibia; order Caudata; family Salamandridae; genus Triturus; species Triturus cristatus. Next base: position 1,055,591,710 of record NC_140593.1, on the reverse strand, counting down.
CACTCTACTGTATGCCACTCCAATGTACGCTATGCCACTCCACTTTAAAACATTCCAGTGTATGCCACTGAACTGTACACCACTACACTTTACGTGAATCCACTCTACACTATTTCAATGTGTGCAACTCCATTGTATGGCACTCCACTCTATGCAACTTCTCTGTACGCTACTGTAGTATATCGTATTCTTCTGTATGCCTCTCTACTGTATGTCACTGCACCGTACTTCACACATTTTCTCTAATTTTGTGTCACAAGAGCAGTGCTAAATTACTGAAATTACTTCAGCATAATTAAAATTTCACTCAGCTCTTCATAACTGAGTGACCTGAGTAAACTGGTGGCACTAACCTTTAACAACACTAAAACATATCTGTACGTCATTCGATATTCAAGATCTGGTCTGTCTCGTTTTTAGGTTGCAGCCTACCAGACAGCTCTGCAGTATGGTTTGCTAAAGACATCTTGGGGAGTTTCAGAAAGTTGACCTATGAATGCATTCCCCTCGTTCCTTGCTATTGGCTTTGTGGTTTGAAACTCGTGTTTGCTTGCCTTCCATTTGCTGACTTTATTTGCTTTAGGCCATCCAAGTTAATATTGTCCCCCCATTGTCTAAACCGTGTTTGTGGTATTCTCCCACAAACATGTTTTCTGTAAACAGGCCTTTAAATCTTGCTCTTATCTCATCACGTTTGCTGGGCATTCAAAGACCGAGGTCAGCTTGTTTACTTTTCTTTACTTCATAGTGAGAGGATTTATGTGACAATCTTGTTTAACTTGTTTTTTCCAACTCTGTACCTCTTATGTTTCCATTAGTTGGACACTTTTAAGTTCTTGTTAGAATTTAGTTGGATCTAGGAGTGCACTTGAGAGTAAAGATGGTGCTGGAAACCAGATAGAGTCTTCGGTGTTGACAGGCAAGAAAATGGACATGAAATGGAATTCCTCTGCCATCGACATCTACACCTGAATGACTTGTACTACGTTGCAGGGAAGGGTGATGCATGGATAGCCATTAAGGCCAGTGAATCACCTAAGCATGCATGCCTCACGCTGACAGTGACTTTCCTCAGCAGTGTAAAAAGACATGAATGAAAGTTACTTACCAAAGCAAATTACATATCCACCTAATGCAAACTTTTGAAATGGCTCTCCTTTTCATTGATCAGGGTTTAGTGAACTTCTGTGTTTTATGAATGAATTTGCACAAAAATGCAACAAAACCTGTTTGTTAGATCAGACTTGTGTGTATTCTGTAATTTCCTTGAACATGATGCTGTTCTTGGGCCGCTGCGTCATCCGTTCTTGCATTATACTGATTTATGTTTGTGGTGGCGGTAAATTCTTTTACTTTTTTTGTAAAGCTTTTTGTCGCCATAAGGCTGCTTTAAAGTGGTTAGTTCCTGACAGGAAAGAGAGAATAGAGGAAGCAGAAGGGCGAAGACAGAGCACATGACAAGCCTTTTAAGTGGGATGTTTCCCAAAAAGGAAGCACGTATCTCACAAGATGCAACAATAGGGTGTGGCTGGAGTTCTTTATGTTGAAAGTAACTATCTTTCCATGCCTTACCAGGTCTATTGATTATGCACACACATATGCTGTGACATGCCTCTGTTTTCACTCCCCCTGGTTTTAAAGCATGTTGTTGCTACAGGAGCCAATGCTGTTTCCATCCAGAGGCCTAAATACAGGCAGATGTGGGCAAGCCGCTCACAGCTCCATCAAAATGTAAGTGCACGCAGCCCCAGAACCCACAGCAACACTGCATACATGAAAATGCTGGAGAGGACTCTTCCAGGAGTAAGAAAGGCAAATAAGAGCTAAACCCGTGCCTAGTATATGGCCTTCAGACCCCATTAACCTCTAATCATGGTTTGCAGAGTACAGTGCTACTCGCCGCACAGCGCTTCAATGCCTTGTCAAGGGTAGTAAGCACTATATACATACCAATTACATTTACATGCACTCTCGTCCATCTCTACTCTCAAAACCACTCACATTTTGACTCTGTCCTTGCCGCTGGCCTATAGCGCGCTCAGCTATCTTTATGTTCAAGCTATACAAATTCCCAAAATGTACGTGCTCACAGTATCCCCAGTGAGTATAAAATCCCCATTTATATGGTCCAACCATAAATCAAATTGTCTCTTGGAGCTATAATACTAGACAAAACTATGACCTAAACGGTGACATTTTACAACCTGAACAAGATGAGAGGCTCAGCCTGCCCTTCAAGAAGTGAACCAGCACCTGGAAAGTTAATCACACATCCCTACAACAGTCGCATAACTGGCTAAGCTATATTGGCAACTTCCATTGTCAGTAGTGACTGAATACGATTCTCGGCTTCTATGTGATAAGCTGTAATATATGTGTACACCTAGACAATTGCAACCCGTTAGCACCGCTGGCAAGTTGCCTGAAGTCTTTAGTGATTTCTTTAACTTGTCCTCATGTTTAACCAAAACCACTGCACACACAAGGAGATGATGGACGGAGCACTGAAACTTTTCAGACACTCGCCCCCAGTCACAGATCTGGGTTTAATCCATCATCGTTCTTTAGCTCACTTCGCCACCCCAGTTCAGACCCAGCCATATGCAAATCAGTCTTGTCCCTGAGCCTCATGGGAACAGTCCAGCCCGAACTGCCAAGCCAGGTCTTCCCTGGACCGGATACAAGCATTCTGGGACCGGTTTCGGGGTAACACCCCTCATAAGCCATGCTAGCATGAATCCAGTGGCAAAGTGAGCAATGGACCCACATCTGGGCATACCCTGCCAAGTTAGGACAAACAAAGCAAACACAAGGAGAGGATAGACGGAGCACTGAAACTTTTCAGACACTCACCCCCAGTCACAGATCTGGGTTGAATCCATCATCGTTCTTTAGCTCACTTCGCCACCCCAGTTCAGACCCAGCCATATGCAAATCAGTCTTGACCCTGTTCTTCATGGGAAAAGTCCAGCCCAAACTGCCAAGCCAGGTCTTCCCTGGACCAGAAACAAGCATCCTGGGACCGGTCCTGGGTAACACCACTCATCAGCCAAGCTAGCTTGAATCCAGTGGCTCACTTTTCCCCCAAACCGGTCCCAGGATACTATATCGGTGTCGATCTAGCAATTCCCTCTGGATGTCACAGCTTAGGAAAACAAGTCCTGGTAGAGTTAAAAGAAAAATAGCAACTACGACTACCAAGCCAGGCTCATCCTTGTTAAAAAGGTGTAGTCGCTGTACCCTAACACTACCCATCTTACACCTTATCTCCGAGATCATTAACGCAGAGGCAAGAGGATATAATGGGCTCCAGGAACACTCTTCAGTATCTACAGTTTCACTCCTTGCCCATCCTCTAACACTTCGGCCACAAACAAGAAGCTATTGTGAGGAAAATGGGTTACATATGTAATTCCATAAAGTGTTAAAGGGCGTGATGTGAATTCTACTAACCCTGAGTGAACTTACATCCAAGTCCAGTCTCACGTTTCTGTGTGTGCAGCTATGCCCTAGCTTACTAAATTATTTTGGGCCACCGTTTTGCCTCATGTTGTTTAAATAACTGTTATGTTTTGTTTTGAAAACAGCAGTGTTTGTTCCATGCCTTAACTACCCGTTCAGTAACCAAATGTGTTCTAAGGTCAAATGCGAGCTTCCCCCCCGCCACCCTACAGCTATTGTCAACCAGTCTGATCTTGATACCGCAGACTTACATGCCTCCTGCATGGTTTTATTTGGTCAAAGCTTACCAGACAGTGACTTCTTGGGGACATTCTGAAAGATTACCTAAGAATGCATTTCCTTCACTGCTTACCTTTGCCTTTGTGGTTTGTAACTCACATTTGCTTGTGTTCTATTTGCTGACTTTATCAGTTTTAGGCTGTCCAGCATGTCTTTGTCCAGCCTGTGGAGAATAGCCTGTTTACTACATTCTTCCATGAGTGCTGGATTCCTGTAAATATGCCTTTAAATGTTGTTATAATCTTGGGACATTTACTGTGCATTCAAAGACAAAGGTCAAATGCCAGTTTCTGTCTTCCAAGGGAGCTTGATGTTTACTTTTCTTTCCTGTTGCCTTTGCGGACGGAGTTATCCTTGCTCTTTTATTAAAGGAGGTGGGCTGATTAAGGACGCTGCGCTGCCCTGCCAACTTGCTCTTGTATCGGTGCTTAACTCTACAACACCCTGGGTGAGGACTTCAGCCCCCAGGGTGCACCAGGCAACCTACAGCTGCCGCGAGTGAGGGGGAGGCGTGGCCATCGCGCTTAAAGCACTTCCTCTCCCCCCGCGGCGCCGGAGTTCTTTCCTGTTGCCTTTGCGGACGGAGTTATCCTTGCTCTTTTATTAAAGGAGGTGGGCTGATTAAGGACGCTGCGCTGCCCTGCCCTGCCAACTTGCTCCTGTATCGGTGCTTAACGCTACAACACCCTGGGTGAGGACTTCAGCCCCCAGGGTGCATCAGGAAACCTACAGCTGCCGCGAGTGAGGGGGAGGCGTGGCCATCGCGCTTAAAGCGCTGCCTCTCCACCTGCGGCACGGGACGCACGTGTGACGAAGCCCGGACCAAGGGCGGGCCCATCTGAGCCCGTCCGAGACTGGTAGAGACTGGACTGGGCCGCCCCCCTAAAATCTAAGTTGCAAGTATATACCTGTAGTGTTATTTATCATTGTGTTCACCTTATATATTGAATTTGATTTAATATGAATAGGCGGAAGGTGGGTTTAGGGGTTGTGGGTACTTTAGGTGCGTTCCTTTCTAGGGCGGAATCTGCCCTGATCCATGAAATACAGCTTACTGAACGCAGATTATCGTTGGATCTACTGCAACCCCTGGTTAGTTTTGTGTCCTCGACCCCCCCCCGAGAGTATTGTTAGTACCAGTGTTGCTCTATCGAGTAGCTAGATCACATTGCCTTCATTGTTACCAACGAATCCAAAAACCACCGATGCGGGTAATGTATCACAAGTTCCAGCCTCCAGTATTCCCATGGTAAATACAAGAAGTCAAAAAAATGAGACAGCCTCAATGTGGGGTACCACCCTCAAAGATGAGGAAATTGCGGGCCCCCCCCAAGTCCACACAACAGGTAGCTAAACATAGTACACGGAAGGTGGGTGATCATGGGCATGAAGATAGTGTTAACGATAGCACAGCCTCCAAAAATTCATGCACGACTCTTAATACTGCCGCTGCAACAGGTTTAGCTACCGGAATGTTTGAGGATAGGCAATAAATTTGCAGCCTTGATCAATCCACTATTGGATAAATTGACCCAGATAGAGGGTAGGCTGACAAAAATAGAGCAGACTATATATAGTGTTAGGATAACCAACACCAATACTAACGAGGGACATGGAGAAGGATTAGTCACTCTGAATGAAAATTGATCATGCACTAGGGATCGTCCCAATACCCTGCCATGCCCCGCCCCAACCACAGCGCTAACAAGGATTAATCAACCCCCAAATAATACCAATAGCGGCACCAACTCCTTTTGCCCTTCATCTGTTGGGGATAGGTGTTCCAGGGTGCCTCAAAGTAGGAGTACTAGCATCACCCCACATATTCATAACACGTTGCATCTGCCTCCGGATGCAACACCATATACGGTGGTTCTGGCTAATGTACCAGCCATCCAGCCCATGGCACAGGAACACTGGTCTTCATTGAGGAATAGGGCATTACATCTTTTGACAGCAAGGACTGGTATCCAGCATGAGCTTTTTTCCAATTTTAAAATGGAACATAGGATACCATGGATTGGTAGTTCACACAAATCTCTACCAGGAGACTGTGTGGTGTTGAGTTTCAGGTCCCCAGGGCTGGTCCAAAACATTTTGGACAGGGCTGGCAATCTTCAGATTAAGGAGAGGGACATTAACATCCTCCCCTTGGGCTTTTTCTACCAGCCAACCATAAACAGTAGGGGATTTAATGAGAGGTTGGTGCAACAAGCCCATGGAATACCAAGCAATTCAATCCCTACATTCAATCATTATGGGGTGTTGAATTCGCTGGAAGACTTAGATTGACTTGGACCTGCTATTGACCCATCAATTCAAGGTACTAGCAATTCAATGTGTATCCAAACGAATGGTACTGTATTCCATCAACGTTCCATTAAAAATACCAATCTTAAATGGGGATAATAGACACATAGAGGTAGGACATGTGGGCGCTATTTCCGACAGGATGGGAAATGGTGTAGATGGGGTGAACCTGAGAAAAGTAGTAGAAGAGGACCGCTCCGCCTCCTTGCCCTGTATCAAGCCCAATGTAGGGGTTTTTGAGTCCAATGATGGAAGTAGTCAAGAGGCTATGGGCTGTCCTGTCACTTTTATTCTCCCTGATGTATCCAGAACCCCAATACCAGGGCATGGTAAACCCAATCTTTCACTGGTAAGTTGGAATATTGCTGGCCTCTCCACCAAAACCCACTCTTCTGAATGGTCACCATTCATTGATAAATATGATATTTGGGCTTTTCAAGAAACTTGGGCGCTCGACCAAATTTGTCATCCAGGCTTCTTAAATTTCTTCAAGTCTGCTTTGAAGGGACAAAAGGGTAGGCCCAAAGGGGGACTAGTTATTTGGGTTAAACAGAATGCGGGATACACAGTGGAGGAAATTAAAATCGATAGTGGGGACCTCTTGGCGATAAGAGTGCGGATGGGAAAGGTTTTGTACATACTGATCATCACTGTATCTGCAAGAGGGACCCCTGGAGGTAAAGAATCGAGCACAGTCACGATACTGGATGGGGTTTTGGATATGCACAGGGGACGCAGTAGCCTGATCGCTGTCGGGGTTTTCAATTGCACTTTCGAGCCCCTAGTATGTGAAGATGGCAATCTTAGCAGTGAGGAGGATGCACATGGGGATATTCCAACCCTTGATCTTCCACCTATCAAAAAATGGACCGAACTGGCACTTCAGTTGAAAGGGCTGTGCTTAGAACGGGGCATAAGGACAGTGAACGGGAGGTCCAGGTCCGATAGGCGGGGTATACACACTTTCAAAAATGGCATGAGAAGTAGTAGGATTGATTATATCTTCCTCAGCTTGGAATTTTGGCCGTCTTTACAAGATATGGTAGTTTATGATCGGGTTGAAAGTGACCATAACCCGTTAGTATTGACTTTGCAGGTCCCAGGCCTACCTAATTATGAATGCCAGGAAATAGTAAAGGTTGTAGCAGAAGTGGAGTCCTCTAACGATTCCAGGAGAGTCAAATGGGTCAGTGTTGCAGCCAATAAAGGGCACCTAAGACAGATGGAGGCACTGGTTGAGTGTTCCCTGGTAACTATCCAAGATTGTGACACTCAAGAGGACATAAATTCTATTATTTTGCAGGTTCACAATGACTTGTTTTCAAAACTTAAACCTTTTTTTGTTAGGAAGTTAAAATAACTGGAAAGGAAGCTAAGTCCAAAGGCAGCCCCCTGGTACAATAAATCATGTAGAGAGGCTTATAGGAGATTAGCGAGAGGATTAGACTAAGGAATAAAGAAGAGATTAAATCGGAAAGGGCTGGCTATAAGCAAGTTTTATTACGAGCCAAACAGGAATGGGATGAACACCATTGGCAAAATCTGCTCAGTGCAAGCCAGGAAAAACACATGGCCAATTTTTGGCATCTTGTTAAATGGGGTAATAGCATATTAAAACCACTTCCCATTAATCACGTTGCACCTGAAGTGTGGACCTCACATTTCGAGGCCCAGTTTGCTGTCAGTAACGATTATACAGCCCAATTTCCCAAGCCCAATCCCATTACCACCCTGCATTTTTCTAAACAAGAGGTTAAAAAAGCTCTTAAGCGAATCCCAAAAGGTAGGGCACCTGGATTAGATTGCATCCCAGCGGACCTGTTCATGTACAATAGTGACAAGTGGGTGAGTTATATTCAGACTCTTGCCAATGCTATAGCAAGTGGAGCCCCCACCCCGTAGACGTGGTCAGGAGCAGAGATCATCCCGATTTTTAAGAAAGGGGATCGATCGAAACCTGGCAACTATAGGCCCATAAGCCTTATTGATTGTATTCAAAAGCTCTTTGTCAGGATGGTCTTAAGCAGAATCCAGACATGGATGGACGAAACAGGTATTTTATCATCCATGCAGGCTGGGTTTCGGCCACACACAGGGACTACTGACCAGGTTCTCAGGTTTGCAATCATTTATTGGAGGGTGGTAATCTTAGGGGGCGGTCTGCTATTTGCAGCCTTCATTGATTTAAAATCGGCTTTCGATTTGGTGCCCCGAGATAATATGTGGAGCACCTTTCATGATATGGGGATGCCGCCTGAATTGCTGGCCGTTTTAATTACTCTGCATAATTCAAACTTTGCCCAGGTACGCTGGGGTGTGAATGGGGAAGTCACAAACAAGTTTCCTGTCACCAAGGGGGTACGTCAGGGGTGTGTGCTTGCCCCGACCCTGTTTTCCCTTTTTATAAACAGGGTCGTGGAATACTATTCAAACCACCCAACAGAAGCTCCAACCTTAGCTGGCCAGAAAATACCATTGTTAATGTTCGCGGATGATACTTTAATATTATCCAAGACCCAGAGAGGGCTGCAGTCAGCCCTCACTAGGTTTGAGGAGTTTTGCCGCGACCATGACCTTGAGGTTAATGTGGATAAGACAAAGTTTATCGTTCTCCACAACCGAAAGGCCATTAAAGGGAGGGTTTTTATGAATAAAGTACAGTTAGAGCAAACTGATGTTTTCACATACCTAGGAGTAACCCTTGAAAGTAAATTAAAGTGGAAACCCCAGATCAATAAGTTGACTAATAAACACGCTCAATTGGCTGGTGTCCCTGTGAAGGAGCAGAGATTGTCCCACACAAAACCAGTGTCTCCTGTGCTGAAGATATATCATTCTAAAATTAGTTCCTCAGTACTATATGGAGTGGAGCTATGGGGCTTTTCAGATTTAACACCCCTGATTGTAGCCCAGAACAAGTTTGTGAGAACTCTACTTTCCCTCCAACCATCGACCCCCCCTGTTGCCTCTTTACCTTGATTTGGGCTGTTATCAGTTAGACAGTTAGAGGACATTGCTCGTTTTAGACCTGTGGCATTATGGAGAAGATTATGGGCTACTCCTGAGCTGTCTCCGTATGCCCAGGCATTGCTTGAAATCAGGCGGGCTGATACCTCCTGTAAGATATCCTGGTTGAGAAGGATCAAAACCACCTTGAGCGAGATGGGGATGAGTGGGCTATGGGATAATCCCGAAGGCAACCTTCTTCCCTCAAAGAAAGAGTTTAAGATAGCCTATTGGAACATGGTTGGGAGGAAACGTTTTTCATCCACCATGAGTCCCACCTTGAAGAGGGATTTCCTGGAGAGGAAACAAGAGTACCATTACGAATCTTATTGGGACTATATTACGGTATCACTTGCAAGGAAATTGTATCACCAATATAGAGTGGGCTCACTTCCAATTAAGACTTTTACCTGCAAATGGCATCCCTTGAATGATGATAAATGTAACACTTGTCCACTGCAGAGGGAAACTATAGCACATGTTTTGTTCGCTTGTCCAGCCTATAAAGCTCCTCGAAACAGATGGCTCAAACCAATTTGTTTAAATCTTGGCACCAGGGAGGGTACAGAGGCTTTAAGGATCCTAAAGACAGACACAAGCGAGCCCACAATTATTGCTCTAGCTAAATTCTTGGGCTGGATGTGGGCCATCCATAGCAAAATTGTCAAGGCTCAGAATGAAGTTAACATGTAAAAAGTCCATTCTCTCACAACCAGGCCATTGTAGTTATATTTAAATATAGGTCAGTTCTCAGGATGATATTAAAATTGTTCTTACGTAATTGATTTTCTATCTCTTTTTAAATGGAAATAAGATTTATATTAGGATGGATTGACTTATGGTTTTATGTGAATGATTTATATTGGTTTTATTAATCTTAAAATGTTTGTACGATCAAGTTGTTAAACTTTTTTAGTATATGGTGGAAATTAACGGTCCACAATATGAATTTATATAGACTAAATAAACGAAACAAAACTTTTCTTTCTCTGACTTCAAAGTGACAGGATTTATCTGACAACCTGGGATGTGAAGGGAAAGGCACACAACTAGATGTAAATGTCTGTAAATGAACTGTGCAAATATTTCAGAAAGCACAAATGAAGCAAATTGTTTTGTAATTCTGAAGTGAGCTGGAAACAAATATTTTAACACACGATCAAAACAAAATCAATACACTAGGTGATGCTATTTCCAAACATTATCATTTGTGTGCTGTATAGTTTTATCAGTAAAACTGTATGTCTGTGTAAGTGTCATAGTCCTTTCAATTCAAAATGTGCTCACTGTAATGGCAGCGCACTACCACAAAATGCATTTTCCACTGTATGGCACTCTACTGTATTCTACTCTATTCTGCCCTACTCCACTCTACATCACTCCACGACATTCCACTTTACAACACTCCACTCTAGTCTACTCTGTAATACTATATGATATTCCACTGTATGACACTCCACTCTATCCCACTCCACTCTACTCCACTCTGACACTCTACTCCACTCTACGCAACTCCACTCTAAAACACTCTACTTCATGCCATTCTAGTTCGAGGCATGTGGGCTGCTGAATTCATATCTGTGCATAGATCGCCGCCTAGTGTTGGGTCCGGATGTTTGCACGTTGTTGTCCTGGAAGAGTCTTCGAAGTATCCTGAGATAGGTGACTCCTCCCCTGGACCACAGTGCGCATGGGCATCCTCTCCATCCCCAGATTGTTTTTTTCCGCCATTGGGTTCGGATGTGCTTATCTTAGCTCAAGTTAGGAAAAAATTTGTTTAAGGCCAAAAGGCCTTTAGCTTTCGTCGGTACTGTTCCCGCTCGGTGTCGACAGCTTTCTTAATTAGTTTGGAAACTTCTTCCAGTTTTCGGATCCGTTTCATCCGACCATCGACATTACATCGACGATGGAATCGAGGACCCCGTTCAAGCGGTGTCCTTTATGCCACGCCAAATATCCCCACATCGACGTCCACCCGGTGTGCAACAAATGCCTCTCGCCGGATCATGACGAATCGACATGTATGGCCTGTGCCCGATTCCGATCCAAGAAGACTCTCCGGAATCGACGGGCAGCGAGATTAGAAGCGCAGCAATCGGCACCGGCCCCGGCCAACATCTTCAGCACCGAGGACGAAGATGTTGAAAGCGTGGAAGAAATAAACTCCAGCCCCGCTTCCGAACACGATTCCCAATCGGAAGACGCCGATGAAGAGCTTTTTCACAGGGAAGAAGCCGACGACGAGGTAGGGGACTACGGTGAGGCCTTTGGGGCCGAAGGAGACAGCTCTGGTGAAGAGCAGGGCCTACCCGTCGAAACGGAGGCTATCAAAGTGCGTCATTCTACGGCTCCGGTCGAGGGATCGCCTCTGGGCCTTACCCGAGATCAATCCATAAGTTCTTCGGCACCGCCTTCGGGCCCGGCCTCGAACATCCAGCAAGAGCCATTAATACCGAAAAAGACTGGTTTCCCTTCAACGAAACCGAAACCAATCGTCGCACCAGTTCCTCAGAAACTGAAAGTGAAACTGGCAATGGTCGGCCCTCGAAGACCTCCACTCCTTCGACGCCGGCACAGTCCATCGGCTCCGAACGCCCTAAACGGGATTTCGGCGCCGAACTCGCTGCAGCGGATGTCGGTGCCGACCCGAAAAAGAGGGCCGTCGGTCCCACAAACGCGCCTCGGCCCCCGGCACCAAAGCAGTCGGCCCCGACTACCAAAGTTAAAATGGCCGCTCCATCGGAGTCCACTTCGAAGGCAGCGACACGGGTCAGGTCATCGACTCCGTCGACCGCTCCTACCTCTCCTCGACTCCATGAGCCTGTGGCTCCGAAGCAGTCAACGCCTACCTCTACGGAAACACTCGGCGCCAAACAACCTTCGGCGTTCTCGGTGCGACAAGTTGCAGCATCATTGCAACGCATCAAAGAACGGGCAGCCCTCCAGTCCACGTCGGGCCCCGACCCGAAAAAGGCTCCAAAGGCACCTCCGGCACCAGCCAACATCACTTTTGGTTTGCCGCGGTCCACGGCACCGAAGATGTTCGAGATCCGGACATGTGTCCGCCGAACGAGGTCCCCATCTACTGGACACTCTCCTACTGAGCCTTCACCGTCCCAATTAATCGATGCCGACACCGGCAGACTCATGCTCCGAAAACGGAAGGCCACGCCAGAGCGGGCCTTAGACTCTTACAGAATCCCTCTGAAGCAGAAACTGCCAGCAGAGTCGGAACCGGTTCTATACGAACGCCTGCATGCCTCCTATCCGGATCCCCAGTCCTTTTCTCCGACGCCCTCCGACACAGACGCAATGGAGGATTACATAGGTGATGATACCACCTACCCTAGGGCTATAGATCCTGAGGAGCAGCAGGACCCAGATCAAGCCTGGGATGACCCTGCGGACCAGGGTACCGCAACAGATGGCCAGGACACGCAGCTTTATGGCGCAAAAACATCTCCCACAGAGGACACTGCTGCCTTCAATGCCCTCATAGAACGTGCTGCTGCCAATCATGGAGTCCAACTCCACTCTGACACCATTGAGGACGACTTCCTGGTGGACACTTTCGCCTCCTCTGAGAGGACTGTCAAGACTTTGCCCATGTTAAAAGGTGTCCTCAAGCCAGCAAAGGACATTTTCAAGGAAACAACCAGGGCACGGGTGCTGAACCCCAGGATTGAAAAGAAATACAAGCCTGCGCCCGGGGACCCTATGTACATTAGAGGTCAGTTACCTCTGGACTCCATGGTGGTTGCTAACGCTCGCAAACGAGCACACTCCCAAACAACAGGTGATGCTCCTCCCCCAGACAAGGAGTCCAAAGTGCTGGAGACCTCCGGCAAGAGGATTGCAGCTCAAGCAGCAAACACCTGGCGCATTGCCAATACACAGGCCCTCCTGGCTCGCTACGATCGTTCACACTACGACACGCTAGAGTCACTACTCCAACATCTGCCAGACGAATACAAAGAGGCAGCGGAGCTCCTCATCAGAGAGGGACAACTTCTTACAAACGCATCCATTAAGTGCGCACTAGATGCTGCCGACACAGCCGCGAGGGCGATAAACACCAGCGTCATGTTACGCCGACACGCTTGGTTACGAATCTCCGGATTCAAACCAGAGATTCAAAACAACATCCTGAATCAGCCAGTCAACCCAGACTACTTATTCGGACCAGAAGTTGACACCACCTTAGAAAAGATAAAAAAGGACACTGACACTGCAAAGTCAATGGGGGCGCTGCAAACGCAGACATTTCGTAGTGGCTCCTTTCGTCGCCCCGGGAATAGGGGAGCAGCCAGAGGACAGGGGTCACAGCAGCCATACAATAAAGGGGGCACACAGAGCACCTACGATAAAAACAACAGAGGTGGATATCGTGGCTCCAGCACCAAGGGCAGAGGACGCGGTTACGGCAACACCAGGTCCTCACCCAAGACCAAACAGTGACGCCCTCTCCCTTCCCCCCGACCACATAACACCTGTCGGGGGGAGACTCCAGCGGTTCCTGTCCACGTGGAAAGCCATCACCACGGACAGGTGGGTCAGGGATATTATCCAGCACGGTTACTGTCTCGAATTAACCTCCACTCCACCCACAATACCGCCAAATCACCGTCCTATGTCCGCAGAGCACTTAGCATTATTGCAAAAGGAAGTGCTAAGTATGCTGCAAAAAGGTGCGATAGAGGTCGTGCCCGTCAACCAGCAGGGGACAGGGGTGTACTCCCTGTACTTCCTCATCCCAAAAAAGGACGGGTCGCTCAGACCTATACTAGACCTCAGACCCCTCAACCACTACATTCTGTCAGAGCATTTTCATATGCTCACCCTACAGCAGGTTCTCCCGCTGCTCCAACAGGGAGACTTCCTCGCCACACTAGACCTCAAAGATACGTACTTGTTATGTTATGTTATGTTATTTAATTTTGTATAGCGCTCAGATGCCACAGCAAAGAGGCGTCCTGGCGCTTTGGAGATAGGAAAACACAACACCACAGAAATAACTAGAGTGGAAGAGACTAGGCTTTAGAGAATAGGAAGGTTTTTAAAGACTTCCTAAAGAGGAGCAGGTCCGGAATAGCACGAAGAGAGGCAGGCAGTGAGTTCCAAAGGGTGGCTGCCAACACCGAAAAGGAACGACCACCTATTCGCGCTTTCTTAAAACGCGGAACGATAGCTAAATTGGACCCTGCAGATCGGAGGGATCTAGAAGGAACATAATGGAGAATAGTCTGGGTGAGAATGGGAGGGGAGGCTAACTTGAGAATTTTAAAAGTTACGCAGAGTGCTTTAAACTTAATTCTCTGGCCTACTGGTAACCAGTGGAGATCTTGGATGGTATGACGAACAGAAGCAAACTTAGGAAGGCCGACCAGCATTCTGGCCGCAGCATTTTGAACCCGCTGAAGGCGGGCTAGTTCTGCCTGATTAACACCCAGAAGCAGAGAGCTGGCATAATCCAGTCTGGTAAGAACCAGAGCTTGCACAATGATCTGTCTGATGTCTGCGTCGAAAAATTTAAAAATGGGCCGAAGGCACTGCAAGGCACCGAAACAGGTGCCAGCTACACGTTTGGTATGGGGAGTGAAAGAAAGTTTATCGTCAATCCATACACCCAGATTTCTGACTTCAGCTACAGGAATGGGAACAGGACCCAACTCCAATGGCCACCAATTGTCTCCCCATAGCCCAGTTTCCTTACCAAAGATGAGGACCTCGGTCTTGGAGGCGTTGAGTTGGAGTCTATTTTCCGCCAACCAGCCTGCCACTGCCTTAAGAGCTGACTGAAAGGTCGAGGCATCCATAGTGGAGTCACCATTAAGTGCCACCGCCAGCTGCGTGTCATCGGCGTATGACACCATGGTGAGACCAAAACTACGGGCTACCTCCGCCAATGGCTGAACATATAGATTGAATAAGGTAGGGCTGAGAGCCGAACCCTGCGGAACACCCTGAGGAATGGGACGAGGGGCAGAGACATAGGGCGGTAAAGATAACTTGAAGGTTCGATCCATAAGAAAGGAGCGAAACCATTCAAGGGCCATCTCTCCAACTCCTGCCTCCCCAAGACGCTGCAAAAGAATGTGGTGAGAGACCGTGTCAAAGGCGGCACTGAGATCCAATAGGATCAGTGCCGCCGTCTGACCCCGGTCCAGCAATTTCCTAATATGCTCCACCACCACCAGAAGAGCAGTCTCGGTACTGTGGCCCGCGCGAAAACCATTCTGAGATTTATCCAATATATTGGCTTCCTGCAAATGAGAGGAGAGAATGCAATTCACGTGAGCCTCAGCTAATTTAGCCATCCAGGGGAGGAGGGAGATGGGACGGTAGTGTTCTAATTTTGCAGGGTCAAGGGAGGGTTTTTTAAGAATAGGTATGACGGTCGCCTGCTTCCAAGCAGCGGGAACACTGCCAGTGCTAAGAGAGAGATTAATAAGGCTATGCATAGCCGGATAACAACACTCAGCACATTCCCGAAACTGAGTAGGCCTCATAGGGTCATCAGGTGACCCAGATTTAACTTTAATTGTCAAAGCTTTGAACTCCTCTTGTGTAGGGCTGGGGATAACCTGTGTTGGAGGTCAATGGGGCTCTGATATTCTCAATGATGGAAAGATGTGAGAATGACCTGTAGATGGCATCGACCTTTTCAACAAAGAACGAGGCCAAATCCTCACAATGAGCCATAGAAGCTGGCAAAGTGGTGGCAATCTTTCTGCTAGTGAGGTCCTTACAAACCCTAAAGATAACCTTAGTCGGGTTCGTACTGTTCTTAATCTCCTGGGAGTAGAAGGCTGCCCTAGCTGTACATATGGCCCGGTGGTACATTCTGGTGCAGGTCCTATAAGCTGATTTAAGGTCAGCATAATAGGTTCTGCGCCATGCGCGTTCCGCCTTTTTACAAGAAGATTTCATCAGCTTAAGGGATTCATTGTACCAAGGGCTGGAGGGGCTAGATCTAGTCTTACTCCACCTAGCAGGTATAAGAATATCCAATGAGTGGTCCAACCACTTACAGAAGCTGTCATAGCCAAGGGAGACTTCCACATACCCAACCACCCATCACACAGGAAATATCTCAGGTTCACTATTCAAGGACAGCACTATCAATTCAAAGTCCTCCCCTTCGGCGTGACAACAGAACCCAGGGTTTTTACCAAGTGCCTAGCTACAGTGGCTGCACATCTACGGCGACGACACATTCACGTCTACCCTTACCTGGACGACTGGCTTGTTCAGGCAAAGTCAGCCCAGCAATGTGCCAGCCACATGTCCCTCACCATTCACCTCCTTCACAGTCTGGGATTCTCACTAAATTACCCAAAATCACATCTCCAACCCGCACACGTACGACAGTACCTGGGCGCGACCATAGACACTCTGGCAGCCACAGCTCAGCCAAATTTGGTGAGGATCAACAGCATGCAACTGCTGATCTCGAAGTTCAAACCACAACACTCCCTTCCTGCGAGAGTGTTCATGCAGTTGATTGGCATGATGGCCTCCTTTATTTTCATAGTCCCGCACGCGAGACTACATATGCGCCCGCTTCAGGAGTGCTTAGCACGTCAATGGAATCAGGCTCACGGACAATTAAAAGACCTAGTGTTGGTGAGCGGTCGGGCATACAACTCTCTGCATTGGTGGAATCCACAAAACCTTTGCAAGGGCCGACCGTTCCAGGAGCCTGTTCCACAAATAAGACTGACGGCGGACGCGTCTCTCCAGGGATGGGGAGCTCATGTACTCAATTACACAGTGCAGGGACTATGGACAACACAGCAAAGGAAGATGCACATCAACCTCCTGGAACTGATGGCAATCTTCCTGGCAATGAAGGCATTCAAAGTACACTTGTGCAACAAAGTCGTGTTGATCCGGACGGACAACATGACTGCCATGTACTACATACAAAAGCAGGGAGGAACACACTCTCCACAGTTGTCTCATCTGGCTCAGAGCATGTGGAAGTGGGCCATTCAAAGGAACATATTCCTCATGGCGGAACACCTCCCGGGCAAAGACAACCAGATGGCGATCTGCTCAGCAGACACAGCCACCAGATGCACGAGTGGGAGCTACACCCGTCAGTACTCCAACCGTACTTCCAACAGTGGGGTCATCCGGAGATAGACCTATTCGCCACAAACGAAAACGCAAAATGCCAAAGCTTTGCCGCCAGGTTCCCACATCCACAGTCGCAGGGAAATGCGATATGGATGAACTGGTCCGGCAAATTTGCGTACGCTTTTCCCCCAGCGCCATTAATACCGTTGGTAGCACGCAAACTGCGACAGCCCTCACTGACACTCATCCTAGTTGCTCCCACATGGGCGCGCCAGCCATGGTACACCACCTTTCTAGAACTGTCCGTGGTGCCGCATCAAAGGCTGCGGATCAAACCCACACTTTTAACGCAGAACCATGGCGAAATTCAGCACCCAGATCCGCAACAGCTGAACCTGGCAATCTGGCTCCTGAAGTCTTAGAGTTTGGCTACCTAAACCTGCCACCTGACTGTATGGAGATCATCAAGGAGGCCAGGAGACCCACTACCAGGGCTTGCTATGCAGCTAAATGGAAGAGGTTTGTCATTTATTGCAACAACAATGACATTAACCCGCTAGACGCATCCATTCAAAACATAATCTGTTACCTCTTACACCTATACCGATGCAATCTGGCATACACCTCAATACGTATCCATTTGACCGCAATAGCAGCCTATCTCCAAAACAGGCAGCACCTCTCTTTATTCAGAGTGCCTGCCATCAAAGCCTTCTTGGAGGGACTTAAACAAGTAATTCCCCCAAGACACCCACCAGCGCCAGTGTGGAACCTCAACTTGGTCCTCACCAGACTGATGGGTCCACCCTTCGAACCTCTCCACTCATGCGAGATTCAATTCCTCACCTGGAAAGTAGCTTTCCTGATAGCAATCACTTCGTTAAGAAGAGTTAGTGAACTCCAGGCACTAACCATTCAAGAGCCATTCATTCAGGTTCACGCAAACAGGGTCGTACTACGTACCAACCCCAAATTCATGCCTAAAGTAATATCGCAGTTACACATGAATCAAACTATTGAACTGCCTGTTTTCTTTCAAAAATCCACAAAATGTCGCTGAGAGAATGCTCCATACACTAGATGTAAACAGGGCCCTCATGTACTATATAGACAGAACAAAGGATTTTAGGAAAACAAAACAACTGTTCGTTGCCTTTTCTCCACAACACAAGGGCAACGCCATTTCCAAAGCAGGTATAGCCAGATGGATCGTTAAATGTATTCAAATTTGCTATCAAAAGGCTAAACGTACATTAACGATTCCCCCCCGAGCCCACTCAACACAAAAGTTAGGGGCGTCCATGGCTTTCCTGGGAAACATTCCTTTACAAGAAATATGTAGAGCAGCCACATGGTCCACTGTACATACATTTACCAAACACTACTGTGTAGATGTACACTCAAAACAGCAGGCAGCTGTAGGACAGGCTGTTCTCAAAACTCTTTTTCAGACTGCTGCAGCTGGCACTGGTAGCCGCCGCTAATAGGAGGTACTGCTATGTATTCTATGCACAGATATGAATTCAGCAGCCCACATGCCTCGAACTGAATATGCTACTTACCAGTATGCATCTGTTCTTGGCATGTAGGGCTGCTGACATTCATATCGCCCACCCTCCTCCCCGGCGCCTGTCGCAGCTGCAGCTCTCAGAATTACTGTATAGCATGGTCATCACTTCCTGTATCTACTCCATCACTGCCACAATGGCGAAAAACAATCTGGGGATGGAGAGGATGCCCATGCGCACTGTGGTCCAGGGGAGGAGTCACCTATCTCAGGATACTTCGAAGACTCTTCCAGGACAACAACGTGCAAACATCCGGACCCAACACTAGGCGGCGATCTATGCACAGATATGAATGTCAGCTGCCCTACATGCCAAGAACAGATGCATACTGGTAAGTAGCATATTCATTCCTCTCTATGATACTCCACTCTATAACACTACTCTACAACACTCCACACTACGACACTCTATGCCACTCCACTCTGTGATGCTTTACTCCACTCTGCGCCACTCCACTCCACTCTATACCACTTAACTCTAGACCATTCTACGCCCCTCCATGACATTCCACTTGATGACACGCCACTCTATCCCAATCTACGCTACCTTGCTCCACTCTGACACTCCACTTTACTCCACCACACTCTATGACCCCCCACTCCACTCTACAGAACTTCATTCCACTCTATGCCACTCCATGACACTATGCTCCCCTCTGTGCCACTCTACGATACTCTACTCCACTCCCCTCCACTCTACCAAACTCTCTCTATGCCAATTTACTCCACTCTATGCAACACCACTGTACTCCATTCCACTCTATTCTACAACACACTACTTCTCTCTGCATCACTCCATTCTACTCCACTCTTTGCTGACCCATACTACGATACTTTGTGCCACTACACTCTACTCCACTCTATGACCCTCCACTCCAAGCCCCTCCACTCGATACCACTCTACTCCTCAACAATCCACTCCTTTCCACTCTACTCCATAACAGTCCACTCTACTCCAATCTACAACACTCCACATCCCTTCACTCCACACCATTAATCTCTATGCCACTAGCTTTTTTCACTGCTGAACGGCAGCCATGCTGGTGTGCAACATGACTAAACACATTTGCAAACCCAATAGCTCTTGTACAGTCAACACCCATTGATTTTGCCAGTGCTTGTTGACTCTGGTGCAATTCACTGACATTTTATTCTCTTTCCACTACAGGCTTTATGACGGCAGACAACCTGTGCTTTGCGTCATGGACCCTGCAATTGTGAAAACCATTCTGGTGAAAGAGTGCTTTACCTACTTTACCAATCGACGGGTAGGTCACTTTCTGAGTCCAAATCTTGGTTTTGTAATATGTAAGCTTCGCTCGGCCATTCAGAGCCCATCCGCATGCACCATTTTTGCTGCTTTCTCATTAGGGAATGGAGCAAACGGATAATGGTGAATGCTTTAGAAAGTAAAGGACCTTGATCCATGAATAGCCTTTGTTAAAACTAATGGAACCAAAAAAAAGTTTAACTTTTTTCCGTCTGGGAAATAAGAAATGTTACAAACTGATTTTCCTCAAACTTACCAGGTTTTTAGAGGTTTGTAGAGCGGGGAAACCACCAAAATATATCAGATGCCTGTCCTCCAACCTAGAAGTTTCCTGAACCTATTTCGAGGTGGGGAACCACGTTGACTTTAATTCTGAAGCCTTACCTGGCTCCCCCATTGGGGTTGCCAATTTAAAAAATTTCAGAAGGCCTGCCCCAAATGGACGGGCCTTCCAATGCTGATTTTTCTTCGCAACAACTGTGGCAGGCTGAGTGTTTATTGATGTGGTGCAGAGAAAGCACGTGGTGCATGAGGGTCATTTAACCCCCCCCCCCCAATAAAATGCCCATTTTGGTGTTTAAAAAAAAAAAGCTAAAATAATTACACAGCCGGCTGCCCAATGTCACTTGAACACCAGTGGTGCCCCCATTACATTGAAAATGATATGTGAGTTTCTCAGGCATGCTGGCCGATGGTAGTGGAGCGTGGGCCATGTCTGCCTGTACGGTTTGGTGGCCATCTTCCAAAATGCAAATAATGCCATTAGTCCCATCTTTCACATATGAAAAGTGTGGGAAATTGGATTTACTCCTTTGCCTGTTGTATTAACTAACACAGCATCATCACACAAGCAGGAGAAACAACGAAAAACATTCCTAAATGGATTGCATGCTATTTTCGTACAAGTGCAAAGTTTTATGTAGCAGGGGAAGAGGACTGTTTGAAGCAGGGGGATCTAAAATATGTCAAGCTCTATAAATATAACATATTTAGACTTCCGATTTTTGTTTCTCCATGTAGAACTTTGGTGTTAATGGATCTCTGGACTCAGCCCTCACAATTGCACAAGATGAGCAGTGGAAGAGAATACGGACCGTGATCTCACCAACCTTCTCCAGTGGCAAACTAAAAGAGGTAGTCTGGTTCTCATGGAAGAACAACAAGCAAAGCTGGGAGTTTGTGTGGGTGGATGATAGCACTATAGCTCTCTGAAGGGGTTTCAGTGGGCTGAAGTGGGAGTTCCAAATTTAAGGCAATTGGCAAACACAGTTATTGGAATAGATATGCATTGGAAGGATAGAGGACTAGGGACATCTGGTGATGTCTTCATATTCTGAATTTAAACATTTGATCATAAAGCGCAAGCTCATCACACCGATTTCTGTTTCTGTAATAAGAACAAGAACTGGTGAATTGCAAGGAGTTAAAACAGTAGTTAAGAGGCCAGGTGGCAAAAAGTTAGCACGTTTACTTAATTCTCTATTAAAATCGTTGAAGCCCTTTACAATTGTGTTTTTCATTTAGATGCTTATTTTCAAGGTTCTGAGGGAGGGGTGGGGTTTGCTTCACTACTCTCCTCCCCATTCCCTTTGTTTTTATTACTGTGGGAAGCCTTTCATATATCCAGTGCGATGTTGTCCCACTAATCATTTTTAATGTCTAGAGGTCATGAATACCCATTTGCAATGCTTGTTCTCTTTTTCCTTGTTCCTATTGGGTTTTTGTACATTTTATTTCCAGTTGCCCCCTTCTGAAGAAGTTTGGCAGCTGAAACAATATTTAGCATTTTCTTCACAATTGTGGTAAATTTATTTCTACAAATAAGAGTGCACTAAGTAAATCAAAGTTTTTTTCAGATTTTATGTTTTATATTATTGGTGGTAACTAAAAAAGTATTACAATAAAGTGGGGAATATTGGCACTAGGATAGATTTCAAAGTAGGCAGGGCTTAGCGCAAAACTAGCAGCTATTCAAGGAAGTGACACGCATGTCGGTACAATGTTCAAAATGTGTGGAGCTTACCTATAGTTTTGAAGTTCTGGCTGGTTTGCTTTTGAAGGTAGGTTGCTCCTTCTTCCTAACCTCATATGCCTCAACAGAGCAAACTGCAATGGAAATTACTCATCAGTTAAGCAATTTCAGAGGTTTATCTCTGGACCCATTTAACAAGGAGACTACCAAGGTAGTGGGGATGTCAATTTAAATTTTTCTCCCACAATAATCTTATCATTTATTTAAGCAGGAGCAATTTTTTTATTTGGTGGTATTAATATAGGATGAACCTAACCTCAGGGGTAGTAGCTTGCTTTAGCGAGAGCTGAGCATTACATCTCATCACGTGCAGGGTATAGAGGCATGCAAAGGCTTTCAAACGTTGAGGAGAATCCGGTTTTATCACAGTTAAAGTTAGACACGATAATAAAATATACATTATAACATGTACTTAATTGTCATCATTTACATTGTGGGTTCTGTAGGGAGAGCCAGATTAGGGTAAATTCAGTGAATAAAGTGGGGTTCTGAAGTTATTTTCTGAAGGTTAGAAGTGATGGTCCTGTTCTTAGGCCGAGAGACTCCTTTCAAGACTGTTGTATGACAAATTATCAAGAAAATCTATATTGATTGACATTAATACTGTTTCAAAATATTGTTTGCAAAAATATTGTGTTTATATACTCACTAAGTAAATTTCAAAAATATTGTGGAAGACAATATAATAGAATTAAGAAAAAGATAGATAGATAGATAGATAGATAGATAGATAGATAGATAGATAGATAGATAGATATTTATATTTAGGGCCTAGTTTCCATAGGAAAAGCGTTTCTTTGACTTGCCTATATCTTTGGTGCCGGTTAACGAATCTTCACAAAAGTTTAAAAAAAAAAGTATGCCAATGGGTCTTATTGTGCATGGACAGTTTCGAGGTGATCTTTAAAGGGGGGGTCAAAATAAGTGTGTTTCTCATGTTAATTCCCATAGGGATTTTAGACATGACTTCAGCCTGAACAGAATTACACCAAATTTGGCAGAGAGGTAGCCCCTGGTCCAGGGCTCGTAGCCCTTTTGTGATTTGGTGTAAATCTGTTCAGTAGTTTTTGAGTTATTTACAGGGACGTTCTAGTTAGGCTCAGATTTCACACGTACAGAACCAGTGAAATACGGCAGTTATAGTTACCTGAGCTAACCATAACTTATGCCCCCGGAATGCTCTGCTTATGACCTCACATATTACATCACTCCTGACCTGGTCAGTGACATCACGGATGGCATCCTCCACAGAACCACTCACGCATCATCTCACACACCAACACAACCACTCATAACCCCACACACACCCATGCAGCCACTCACTCACCAATACAGCCATCCACACAGCCACTCAATTACCCATGCACCTACTCACACAGTGACTCACTCTTCCATACAGCCACTCACACACCCACTCACTCACATAGCTACTCACACACCCACTTACTCACCCATACAGTCCTCACACACCCAAACAGCCACTCACACACCCAAACAGCCACTCGGCCAGTTACTCACTTCCTTATTCACCCATAAACCCACTCACACACCCACTCACACATACAGCCTCTCAACACAGACACTCACTCACCCATACAACAACTCAGACATCTACTCACACCCACACAACCACTTACATGCCTAGTCACACAACCATACAACCATTCACACACCCGCTCACTGACCCATGCAGCCACTCACACAGACACTCACTCACTCTCCAATACAGCCACTTACACACCACCTCACTTAACCAAACACCCACTCAAACAGCTACTCCCTCATGCATATAGCCACTTACACACCCAGTCACTCACTCATACAGCCACTATGTCACCCATGTAGGGACTCATACATCCACTCGTCTACCCATACACCCACTCACACAGCCCCTCACTCATCCATACAACAACCCACACACCTGCCAGTACAGCAACTCATACAGCAACTCAAACAGCCACTCACTCACCCAGGTACTCACACCCATTTTACACCCAAACACTCACTCACACACCCATACAGCCATTCCGATACCCACTCACACGGATACACAAAGCCACCCACATGATACATGTTATAAATAGAACCACTAATTAGTAGTACACAAAGGATACTAATTTAACTTTAGTAGTAGCTTAGTATACATGTTTAACAGTCATAAAAGTTTGAAAACAATTACAATCACAGAATGATGTTATCAGTGATGTCATTTGAGATGTAATTAGTGATGTCACTGACCATGTCATCAGTGATGTAATATGTGAGGTCATAAGCCGTGCATTGCGGGGGCGTACGTTATAGTTAGCTCACTTAACTATAACTGAAGAATTTCACTGGTTTTGTATGAGTGAAATCTGAGCCTAACTATAGCGTCCCTGTAACCTTTGTTTTTATCAGTAAATATATATATACCCACATACCTACATACATTAATATCAAATAAAACAAGCATTTGAAAAATAATATAAACATTTTCAAAAAAACAAAATATTACAAAAATAAAAATAACTAAAATCAAAAAATAGGAAAAAATATTTAACTTCAATTTAAAAGAAAATAGGAAAAGTGTTACACCTTCAATGCATAATATTTACTAATATCAATCCTACATCCACAAAGCTAAGGAAAGTGTTGGACTTTGGATGGGTTACAATGACTATTCCCTCTCCAATCTGAGCAACAGTAGGGAAACTGTTGGACTTCGTAGGGATAACATATACCATTCCAACTCCTAATCATTTAAAAAAAAAAATGTTTACAAATAAATCAAAACAAAATACAATTATTAAAACAAATGAAAATTAAATATGTTAAGAAAAATACAAAAATAATAATTTGGATTAAAAATAAACAAAATAAATTACATATTAAAATAAACTTAATTTCCTACCTTCAATATTCTGTTCAACAATATTTTTGTACTGACGATATTTTTGACGCGATATTCATGTCACACGATCGTCTTGAATCGATATTTGTCATTGTCTTTTTAAATGTCTTTCATATTGTTAAGGTTTTAATTGACCAAACAATAAAAAATGTACTTACTTGTCATTCACCCTCTCTGACAGAAGGAGATAAAGAGTACTTGGTTAGTGTTGTAATTGGTACGGATAGTTAGAGGAAGCTTTTTTCCTACGTAGTCAGGTGTTTGTGTCCATAGGGTCTTGCATGTGATGCACAAAGATTTGAATTTGATGAGTGCTTGTATTAGGATCCACTGTACATTTGTGGGTGTTGGTGTGATGCAGTGAAACTCCATTCTCTAGTGAGTAGTTGGGAGCTTCATGGAAGGTGACTAAGTGGATCTGGGTTCAGACGCCATGATGATGATGATAATGATAAAGGAGGGATATTAATGGGCTGCCTCATATTGACTGGTAGAGTGAAAAACACTAAGGGGCTTATTTACAAGCCCCTTGTGTCGCTGGTTCGTCCCCTTTCCTCATGCTAAAAGTGACACACCGGTGGTGCAAGGGGCTTGTAAATAAGCCCCTACATGTGCAGAATTCTGAGTAATCTGTTAATTACACAGCAATCCATGCTAGTTCTCATACGCACTCTGATTCACTCCAGATACAATTGGTGTTACCTTGTACAAGAGTTGATGCAGTCCTATGCATAGACAGTCCTTGTGGAGGTCCACATGACACTGCGGTATGAAAAAGTGGGGTTTGATGAAAAGTATTGACAACTTTGAAAATTAACTGTTTATCCCGCCATCGAAGCACAACAATTGATTCGCTTTCATCTGAATGTGGCCACAGTTTTAGCTAATCTTAAAAAAAAAAATACAACGTTAATATAGTGAAAACTACTAACACTTTGTTTGCAAAAACAGTGGTTGATGTATTCTTAGGTAACATGTTTATTTAAATAATTACATTTCACTTGCATTCTGTTGAAGCCTGAAGAAGGTTCCTTCATATCCTGCCATGAATCCTCACCAGAGGGAGGAGGAAGCTGCAGATTCTTTGCATGCATGGATGCTGGCGTTGTCGCCGTGTAGCATGTTCACTGCATCTTTTAACTATCTGCTAATGGTTAGTGACCGAACCACACAAAACTGCACAATCGATGTCCGATATGCACACTGGGGCACATGTATACTATGTACTTGCACAAAGGACTGAGCATCTGGGGCATGATCCACGAAAGGTGGACAGAAAGCCGAGGGAATCAAAGGAAGTTTTTGTAATTTATCTTTTATTATTCTGTTTTGAACATTGTTACTGAATATTGTATTACTATACTCATTGGTATATCCCTTCTATTGCCTCCCCTTCTCCTGCTTCCCTTCCTAAGTGGTGTATTCATTCTCTTAAGAATTGATGTAAGGCGAGTTCTACAATAGTGCGAAGAGTGAAGCGATAGGAGATTGTTCAATAAACCATTCTACTTACTTCTTACATCGGATTTTTGTCTTTTTTAACACTTACAACGAGGATCTGTGAAGGGGACACTGTCCCTCTCCGTTCCTCGCAGAACACTTCACCTCAAGATATATGTACTCGCCTGGCTGTGACCCCATGATCCTTTGATCTATTGCCTGAAAGCCTTCGTGGTGACTTTCATTCCAGATTTTTGGGCTATCTTTCATTTCGTACAGTGATCTTTTCCCACTTACTTCATGATGCGATTTGGGTTCCCATGCAGCTACCCATAGATTTGGGCTTTTTCCCAGCTTTCCTAAAGCCAGTAATCCTGGGAATACGTGCCCAATGAGGCGTGACGAGGAGAAATATCTCTTTCTCCTTGTTATTTCCTCAATCTATGTGCATTCTGCAGCACAAATAGAAAGAGGAAAATGCCTCTATGGATTGTTTTTGTACAGAAAGGTGTCCCTTCTTGCACAAAAACAATTTTGCCTGAAACCCAGGGACCATTGCACTGTGGTGCAAGGATGCCTACATTGACACTAAGCAGCACATACTGCGCCAGCGCAAGGAGAGAGCAGTAATGCTCCCGAGCTTTTTAAATATGGAGCATTTCTGGTCTTCCCTTAATGCAACTGAGCGCACCAACGTTGCTTGCTGCCTGCTTTTGCGTGAAAAGTTAGTAAATATGCCCCTGTGTCTTTTTCATTCTCGTAACTTCTTTTGTCATTGCAGATGTTTCCCATCATCAGCCATTACGGAGATATTCTGATGAAAAATGCACACAAGAAAATGGAATCAAATGAGCCTGTGAATATGAAGGAGTGAGTAGAGAACCTTTACTGTGTGTGATTTAGCATTGCGTGTGTTTAGATGACATTTACTCTCTGTGCGTATGTTCCTATTCGTATGTGTCGGTTTATTTATGTTTTTTACAATATTGCCTTTCCAGTATCTTTGGAGCCTTCAGTGTGGATGTGATCTCAAGCACCTCCTTCAGTGTAAACATTGACTCCCAAAACAATCCTAACGACCCTATAGTGACACACATCAAGAAGCTTCTTAAAGTTGGATTCTTCGGCCCGTTCATCCTCATCATAGGTTTGTTATCCTCAGTGTCGCTGCTCATGCTTGTTTAACTTGCACACTGTTCCAAAATCCAGTTTTCTGTGTTTTTATGAGCGCCTACTTTTTGGGTACCTTTGTCCATTTTCTTTGTTTGTTTCTTTCTTTGTGAGTGACACAAATAGTAAAATCCAGTTCCTCATTGATATAAAGTTGCGGGTCTCTATTATGGGATCATCACTGATTTTAATGCATTTAGAATTCCCTTTCATATTTGCTGCTTCTTAGTACAATTTTCTTAATTGAAATGTTAAAGCAAGTTTAACAAACCATTTCAAAACAAAGTCCTACCTATAATCAGCATTTTCTATTTTTTCTTTAAATTAAACCCAACATAGCTGATGGTAAGGGAGGAAATCGCATTTATGGTCCTCGTTTTCACAGGGGGTGTGGGTGAAGGAAAGGCTTGCCTGAAAAGAGAAACCAACAGTTGTTCATATTCCACTAATTTAATTTCTCAACTTCAGAACTCAAAAACATTTATGGTAATTCATTTTAAAACCACACATCACGAGGGGGAGGAGCCTAGCGCCTGACCAAGATGGCCGCGTGAGCTTTGAGCTCCCGAGACCCTCGTGCCCTCCGTCGACTATCCTGTCTCTAATCCTGTCTGTATGCATGGCATCGTGCAGATGACTTGTCAGGGAGGCGAATGATGCTACCCGAGCTCGGATCGCCCACCGGGAACCGGAGTTATGAATGGCGGAAGATTGAGGCCTATCTCCGAGGGATGCCAGGGGCTGGAGTTGGCAGGATGCCCGACCTCTAATTGAACAACAGCGGCCAGGCGAGGTGTGAACTACCGGACGGAGGTCCCCATCCTTTCACTTTCACTTTCTCGCCCCTTGCTTGCCCTGCCCGGGGAGCGCTCTCGGCTGCTTTATTATCCTTTGGACGCTCTGCAAGCTACCCTGGCGGCCCATCGCAGGACTGAGCACTCCTGATTCCTTTCGCTGAGAGAGGGCCGTCCTGTTTGAACTGACCTGCTTGAGCCAACCATGTCGGGCAAAGCAGAGGTGGATCGGCTGAAGCCTAAGGCCACCAGGCGGGGAGCCTATACTCAAGCCAACAATATGGACCGATATGCCCACCAGAAGGGGTCACCGGGTGGACCGAGCCAGTCGCCGGATACACAGAAGACTGCCTTACCCTTGGCCCCGGAGCTCTCGCGGCAGGATGTCATGGGCGCGCTCGAAGGGCTGCAGACTTCGATTGGGAGACAGTTTGATGCCCTGGCGCACAAAGTGGATACCATCTTGGTGGACGTCAATCTGATCCGAGCGGATTTGGGCAAAACAAACGAACGAGTTAAAACCCTGGACCTCAAGACCACGGGCCTCGCTGATGATGTCTCGGAACTACAGACCGAGGTCCGTAAGTTGCGGACCGAGAGCGATCTCGCCGCCCGACGGCTGGAGGATTTTGAGAGCCGGGCCAGGCGCAACAACGTGCGCGTTATCGGGGTCCCGGAGTCCTCGGACGAGACTTCTGTAGACCTGCTCGTGGAGGACTTGGTGCTTAACCATCTGCAGCCTAAGGGTCTTGGAAAGTTTTTTGCAGTTGAGAGGGCCCATAGAGTGCCGGGTGGGAGGCCCAAGGTGGGAGCCACACCGAGGCCGATTGTCGCCCGGCTCTTTCATTTTCGAGATCGGGACGCTATCCTTCAAGCATCGAGGGTGACGGGCCCGGTCCCCTTTCAGAATGCGTCGGTGAATTTCTATCCTGACTTCACCCAGCAGGTGCAGAGGCAGAGGCAGGGCTTCCTGGGGGTGAAGAGGCGGCTTCGGGAGAGGGAACTGAAGTATGGCATGCTCTTCCCTGCCAGACTACGTGTGGTGTACGAAGACCGAACATTCTTCTTTGAGTCGCCTGTCATGGCCGATGAATGGCTGGACGCTCTGCCCCGACGACGGACGGGAGATGACACTGCCGCAGATGGGGACAGTGACCGGGATGGACAAGGTTGATGTCTTCGGAGCCGGACTGACTCGATTTGTCTCCAGCTAATGACTTGAACAGAGTGCAGTAAATACGGAGGGTTGTGGGAGGATGATGGGAGCTCTTTCCTCCCTTAGGGTACTTTTTGTAGATTTTGGGTTTGGTAGGGCGACAGGCACACTGCAAGTTGGGGGGGCTTTGTAAGCTGCAGCAGGGGTGCAGGGTGGGGGGGATAGTTGGGATTTTGGGTTTGTTGTTGGGGGGTTCGTTTTTGCAAGGCGTGGTGATTGTCTTCAGGACTGTTCCATGGTGGCTCTTCGGGTGTGGGGTGGGCCTCTTCACGTTTGGGGATGGGGGGTAGGGGTTTAAGTGTTATTAGCTGGAATGTTAATGGCTTGGGGGATCGCATTAAGCGCGGGATTGTTTTGCAATTCTTGAAACGGTCATTGCCGGATGTCGCCCTACTGCAGGAGACACACCTTATAGGTAACACGTGCTATGCTCTCAATAGGAAGGGTTATAAATTCATAGCTCATTCGGGATTCTCCTCTGGGTCCAGGGGGGTGGGCATCCTAATCAGAGCCTCGCTACCATTTGAGGTGGACTTCACCATTGTTGACGATAGGGGGAGGTTTGTGGCGGTGGCGGGGAGGTGGGAAGGAAGAACTTTGGTTTTAGTTTCGGTTTATGTCCCTCCGGCCCTGCAGGCCTCCACGTTTACAGATCTGGGTAGGGCCTTGCTGGATCTCCCGGGGGGTATGCTTGTTGTGGGGGGTGATTTCAATGCTGTCGGCTCTGGGCTGCTGGACAGATACCCGCCCAGAGACACAGGGGGGGCTCAGAAGTGGCTTCCAGACTTTCTAGACACACTCGGCCTGATAGACTGCTGGAGACTCCGGCACCCCACACAGAGCCAATACACCTTCCACTCCGGGGCGCATGGTAGCCTCTCTAGGATTGATTACCTGCTCACTCTGGCTGCACACGCCTCATTGGTGTCCGAGGCCAGGCACATGGCGCGTGGTATATCGGACCATTCGCCAGTGTGGGTCAGGCTGGATGTCGGCCGTGAGGGAGGGGGAAGGGTGGCTCCTATTAACCCTTGGTACTTTCGAGACCCCAAGATGCGCAGCGCACTGGTGAAGACAGTGGATAATTTTTTCAAGGACAATCAGGGATCCGTGGACTCGGCAGTGTCGCTGTGGGAAGCATTTAAGACCGTGCTGCGAGGGGAGGCCCTCTCCCTTGTAGTGGCGGCCAAGCGTCGGAGAGATGGCGAGGTTATGCAGGTTGAGGAGGAGATCGTGGCTTTGGAGGGAGCGCTAGAGGAGGAGGTCACAGAGGCCTCACTGCATGAGCTGATCTTGAAGCAAGCCGAGTATAAGGACCTGGTGACGAATGCCGCTAAGACCCTCAGTAGGGAACAGCAGGGCCGCCTGTATGATGTTGGTGACAAGGCCGGGAAACTCCTAGCTTGGCTGGACAAAAAAGAACGGGTTAATAGAGTAGTGCCGGAGGTGACGGGAGAGGGGGGAGAGGTGATTGTGGAACCTGAGAGGATTGTACAGTGTTTCTCGGACTATTTCAGTATGGTTTATGCCTCAGTGTCGGATAGGCCGCCCGAGGACTCGCGTGATCTCTTGCGTGATATCGCTTTGCCCTGCCTCTCTGACGTAGATAGGGATGATCTTGATGGTGACATAACGGTCGATGAGGTGGCGGGAGCTATCCGCGCGCTGAACTCTGGCAAGGCCTCGGGCCCGAACGGCTTGCCGGTTGACCTGTATAAGCTGTTTCCGGATAGGGTCGCCCCTCACCTGCGCGCCATGTTCATGGAGGCGCGGGCGGGTGGGGCCCTCCCGTTGGATCAGCGACTGGCGACAATTGTTGTTATACACAAAGATGGTAAACCCCGAGATAAGTGTGCCTCATATAGGCCTATCTCACTCCTTAACGCCGAGCCGAAGATTCTGGCTAAAATCCTGGCGGCCCGATTGGTCAGGGTACTCGGAGACCTGATCCACCCGGATCAATCCGGTTTTATTCCGCATCGTAACACTGCGTTAAACCTTCGGCGCCTTCATGGTGTAATCGCCAGGGCGGGCACGCTGTGTGAACCAGCTATTGTGGCGTCTCTCGATGCCACGATGGCCTTTGATACGGTGGAATGGGCATATTTGTGGGCGGTGCTGGCCAAGTTCGGCTTTGGCCATGGTTTTGTGAGCTGGGTGAGGTTGCTGTACGAGGGCCCCCTTGCGAGTGTGGTGGTAAATGGCCGGGCATCGACTCCGTTTCAGCTTGGGAGGGGCACTCGGCAAGGCTGCCCCCTGTCGCCACTGTTGTTCGCCCTCGCCCTTGAGCCGCTGGCAGCGTGGATACGCTGGCACCCGGATATACGGGGACTTAGATGGTCGCCCGAGCACGAGGACCAAATTTCGCTATATGCTGATGACATCCTGTTGTATCTTGCCTCGCCCAAGAACTCACTTATAGTGGTCTGTGACGTGCTTACATCTTTCGGTAGGAACTCGGGTCTCGTCATCAACTGGAGTAAATCGTATTTATATGTTCTGAGTGGCGAGGTTCCACCGATCCCGCGAACTTGTTTGATCCAGATCGCTCAGCAGGGCTTCGTGTATCTGGGGATCTTTATCTCCACGGACTCCGCTTTGCGGTATGAGAGGAACCTGCTCCCCCCCCCTAGCGCGCCTGCGGCGGGATGTAGAGGGCTGGCGGAGGCTGCCGCTCTCCCTCGTTGGGCGCGCTGCCTTGTTCAAAATGATGTCTCTTCCCCGGTTCCTCTACGCATTGCAGAATACTCTAGACTGGGTACCGGCCAATTACTTTCGGGAGGTCGAAAGCCTCCAACGAACGTTGTTGTGGGATGGGCGGCCGCGAATAGCGATTGCTAAGTTGACGCTTCCATGGTATGATGGGGGTATTGCGCTTCCAGACATCCGACGCTACTATTGGGCCACCCAGTTGAGCGCGATTAATCATGGTCTCTATGGCCCTGCCCTCAGCCCTGGGTATGCCATGGACAGGTGGTTGCTGCGCGGTGGTAACTATCACAGGGCGTTGTACTCGCGGTCCCTGGACTCGTCCCTCACGGGGCCCACTGGGGTGGCGGTGCGTGTGTGGAAGATGGCAACTGACTCGCTGGGCTGGAAGGATAGGCTCACCCTTGCTACCCCGCTGTTTGAATCCGAAAAATTGGGTAGGCTTTGGCATACAAAAGGTTTCGATAAGTGGGACTTGATCGGCATCTCCAGGGTCGGAGATGTGCTGATTAAGGGGAGGGTGAAGTCCTTTGAAGAGTTGCAGAAGGAGTATGAGTTGGGGACATCCGAGTTTTTCCGCTATGTTCAGGTGCGGCATGCCCTTCGGTCAGTCCTCGTAGAGGGTGAGAAGGTGCCTGAGTCCTCTCCTTTGGAGGACCGGATCCTTGATGGCCATATGCCTGAGAGTACGATCTCGCTTATCTACAAGAAATTGATAAATGTTCGGGCGGATATGCTTCTGGGGCTGCGGGACCAGTGGACTAGGGATGGACTCGAGTTGGATGATGAGGATTGGCAGTCTGCTGTTTCCTCTCCCAAGGAGGTTGCGATCCCGTCGCGTCTGCGGCTGGTGCAGCTCAAAATACTGCATCGAGTGTATGTGACGGGGCCAAGGCTGGTTCATATGGGATTCTCTGAGGAAGGCCT
The DNA here is from genome assembly GCF_964204655.1 of Triturus cristatus. Taxonomy (NCBI): domain Eukaryota; kingdom Metazoa; phylum Chordata; class Amphibia; order Caudata; family Salamandridae; genus Triturus; species Triturus cristatus. Next base: position 1,055,558,556 of record NC_140593.1, on the reverse strand, counting down.
ATGTAGGAGGGGATGTGGTATGGTGGGTACTTTCCTGCATATCATTTGGGAATGTGGTGTCATCTCGGAATTCTGGAGGAGAGTCCATGCAGTGATGGGGGAGGTGACGGGTATTGCTATGCAGCCAGAAGCGCGGTGCTGTCTCCTGAATGTCTGGGGGCCCACTGATCACGATGAGGCACAGACCCAGTGGGTGACTCTGGGTAACATGGTCGCTAAGAGAGATATTGCGCGATTGTGGGGCTCCGTGGGGCCCCCCACATTGACCGCGTGGAAAGAAAATATGGACTGGAGTATGCTCAGGGAAAAGACAGTGTATTGCGCTAGAGGCCGCCCTCGGAAGTGGCACGCCATCTGGGGGCGGTGGAATCAATACAGGGGAGGAATATGTCTTGCCCCTGATTTGGATCCCCCCGAGGAACAGCTTTCCTCTTGACATTCTTTCCAGCTCAGTCTATAAGATGTGATGGATAATTGACTTCTTGGGCCTCTGCTGTCCCCCTTCTTCCTCTTAGCACAGTACTGTGACTGTTAGATGATTGGGGTCCGGCCTCCCCTGGGGGGCTATCACCATGGGCATTCAGTGTTTTCGCCTTGCTGGGGTTTGTTGTGTGTTTGTGTTTATTTAAAAATGGAATCTTTTCACTGCTCCTTTAATGCAATGTGGACGTTTCTCTGTCCTTCTCTACCGAAGCTGCCGAACCCCCGGGTTGTCGGCTGAATAGCTGTGTCCAGAATCTTGAAGAAATAAAGGTTTTAAAAAAAAAAAAAAAAAAACACACATCACAAAATCAATTGTTGCTTTGTTTTCTGTTTGTCTAGTCTACATCAAACGTTTGTGTTTTTTTTTTTTTTTATTGAAAGTTTTTCTGGTGTACACAATAATCCAATCAATCGATACAAGTAACCAATAATAGAATATATACACATTCTTCTACAACCAAACAGAATGAGAAAATTACATAATACAAGATCAGAGAATAACCCCTGCATAAATCATCAGTTTGATCTTCTCCAACTATCGAGAGGAGCCCACATATTTCTGCCCATATCCCTTATCCTTTCCCCTTTTTGGTCGTATAGGCAAGACTCAATATTATGTATCGCAAGGAGCCTTGCAATCCACATTTGAAAGGTGGGTGGCGAAGGATCTTTCCATCCTGTTGAAATAAGGATGCGCAACACAGCAGCCGAAACAAATACCAATGCTTCAGCAGAGTTAGACAATTCAGCTTTGCTATCTACACCTACCACCACCTGTGTAGAGGATAAAACAATTCTGCATTTTAACAATCCAGCCAGAAAAACTGAAATTTCTCTAAGTATCAATGATAACTTGTTGCACTCAAAAAACATGTGTAATAAATCTGCAGGGCCAGTCTGACACCTAGGACACTTATCATTCTCCACCAATCCCCACGAAAACAATTTAGCTGGAGTAAAGTACAAATTAAACAATGTTTTAAAATGCTGTGCCCTTAAATTAGATGAACGTAGCAATTTTTTGTTTAATATAAGAGCTAGATCAAGATCCACATCCGGATCGTCTAACTTAATGGATAATGCATGTTCGGTTTTTTCCATATCATCCTGTATACCTACCATAAAATGATTATAGATATGTTTAATTTTATTTCCCCCATTCCCTAAGTAGTCCAATAACGGACAGCGTGTTATTGCCGTGATTCTCGGTCTAATTGCCCTTAACGACTGAAATAGCTGACTATAGAGAAGCCAGTGAGTTGGTGGTACCCCGTATTTGAGCTGAATTACCTCAAACCCAATAACCGCTCCACTTTCCCACACATCCCCGATGGTCCAGATTCCCTGCTCTTTCCAAAATTGACGGTGCATACCTGTATCCAGATATGGAAGCAGATTAGAATTCCATAAAGACAGATATGTATTAATTTTGGGAATCTCTAACAGCTTTTGAATAGCTTTCCACATCCCCCATACCCCGCTCACAATCTTGAGCCTAACCTTTGTATAATATCTGCGGTCGACTTCCCTCAAAAGTAGCCCTGCAGCCTTCTTCCCCAATAGAAGCTCGAATATAGTTGGGGGGTCCTGACTGTCTCCCTGAATCCCTGGTAAATTATCATTTAATTGATATAAGATTGACATTTGGGCTAACTGGGAAGAGTAATGGTATAGTCGAAGGTTTGGGAGGGCCATTCCACCTCTATCGTACGGGAGTGACATGAGCATCATAGATCGTCTTGTTTTCCCATATTGCCATATAAACCTATTGAAGACTGATTCCAGCTTCTTCAATAATATTTCCTCCAACAGGAGGGGGATAGCACAAAACAGATAAAGAATCTTGGGAAACATTGCCATTTTGAGAACGTTCACCCTCCCAACCAAGGATAGGTGTAAAACGTCTAGTCTTTTTAACTCCGCTTCTATTGAGCCTATAAGCGGACAATAATTTTCTGTATTGATCTTGTCTACTGCTGCGTTAATCCTCACCCCTAGATAAACTGCAGAATCAACATATCTATCATCTGTCTTAATGATATTCTTAGTGCCAATGATCTGAGTCTTCCCCTCATTTAGCAGGTACCCGGATCTTCTACCAAATTCTTTTGCCAACTCTACGAGTGCCGTCATCGCCTGCTGTGGATGGGTCGTAAGAATCGCCAGATCATCGGCGTAGGCCAGCAACTTATTACTATACCCATTGACAATCACTGGGCTAATCGATGGGCAATTCAAGATTCTGTGGATCAAGATCTATATATAGCGCAAAGAGTATCGGGGAGCAGGGACAGCCCTGACGAGTGCCTCTCCTAATCATAATTTTCTCGGAACTCTCGCCCATTACTGATACCCTGGCTACCGGGTCTTTATACATGGCTCTAATAGCGTTAACTGCTTTTGAACCAAATCCCCTGTCTTCGAGAATACCCCAAAGATAATCCCAGGTTACACGGTCAAAAGCCTTCTCTGCGTCGAGGAGGATCATGGCCATCTCGCCCCCCCTGGCAGCATGAGTGTCAAACAGAGCGATTGCTCTCCGTATGTGGTCTGTAGTGCCCCGCCCAGGCACAAACCCATGCTGCCAGGGGGATACAAGACCGCCGATAACCCCCCCAACCTTTTGGCCCAAATTTTAGAATACAGTTTAGTGTCTGCATTAATAAGTGATATAGGCCTATACGAACCTGGGTTTTCTTTAGGTTTGCCTTTTTTGTGAAAGATGATTACATTTGTCTCTTTCCACGAATCAGGGATAATGCCTGTACACAGAATACCGTTAAACAAATCCAACAAAATAGGAACAATCTCAGATTCGATGCTCTTATAGACTTCTAAGGGAATTCCATCGGGGACTGCAGCCTTCCCGGCAGCAAGCTCATGCAAGGCATCCTTAATTTCACTTTCAGTGATATCTCTATCCAGTTTTTCTCTGAGTGGTCCATCAAGAACTCGTCCTCCATTATCGAACTCCCATCTTTGATGATCTTGCTGATCGATATGGAAATTCTCACAATCGTACAATTTTTGATAAAAATTTTTAAAGACTCTAAGGATGTCTTGTGACTCTGAATAATTTTTACCGTCCTCTTGAATATTTGTAATAACGTTCCTCGTTCTATCCTGTCTTATACGTAGGGCAAGAATCCTACCTGCTTGCTCACCTGTCTCATAACGCTTGGCCTTAGAAGCCTGATACTCGCCTACCTCCTTCTGTGTAACTAATCTCTGTATATTAGCTTTAATAATAGCCAAACTTTTTAGACTTTCAGAACCATCTATTCCATTGCCGATATCCCTAACATGGAGCTCCTCTGCCTTAACTAAATCCATCATTAAGCTATCCAGCTCCAGCTTATCTGCTTTCTTTAAATTCACTGAGCAGCTAATTGATTCCCCTCTAAAAGCAGCCTTAAAAGTTTCCCACACAACATTCCTTGAGGTACTATATCGATTGGCATCGAAGAACTCCTTGGTCCATTTTAGAATATATTCTATAAATCTATAATCAGATAATAATCTTCTTTCGAAGGTCCAATTGGTGCGGGTTCGCCCTACCATATCTACACTACAAGATAGGATTAGAGGATTGTGATCGGATATTGTTCTGGGGAGCTTCTTAATACAAACCTTACTCAGTTCTGACGATGAAATAAAAAAATAATCAAGTCTAATGTACTTTTGAAACGGGTATGAGAAATAAGTGTAGCCCGGGTTCTGTGATTTCCTGATTCCCCAAACATCCTCCAGCCCATGGGATCTAATAAGAGAGGAAAGAGCCCGAAAGACCCTTGGCTTCCGCCCAGAATATTTCTGTGAATTATGCCCATCAATGGAGATGTTTAGGTCGCCACATACTATCAATGGGGTTGGCCAGTCCGCTAATTCTTCCTCCAGCAAATCAAATATGTCAGGGTCATCACAGTTTGAACCATATATTGAACAGATTGTGTAGCCAAAATTCATTTCTGCGATCACCCACCTACCCATTCTGTCGCATTTAACCCTCTTCGCCCCCCCCAAAGAAGTTCTACCCAGGATTGCGACCCCCCTTACGATGGAGGTTTGTGTGGTACAGGCTATAATATCAAACCCTTTCATACAGAGTAGATTGCGGCTGGCCCAAGGTAAATGAGTCTCTTGTATACAGATTATATCTAACCTGTTAAATGTAGCAAAATGAGACAAATTTTGACGCTTTTTCCAATTGTTCAGCCCGTTAACATTGACAGTACAAATATTAATATTAACCATTCTCATAATTCCAAGCCTTCTTTACCACAAAGCACCCAACTGAATTCAGCAAAAATTTGTGCGGCGACCCAAAGAAAAAGAAACAAGAGCCCCAGCACATATGACCTTCACTACATCTACATCGACATCTTTCAGTTTGACCTACCTCCCTACCACACCAGATAAACTCTCTTTTAGTTTTTTCCCCCCACACCCCCAACCCCGACCCCCACCCACCAACCCTCTCCCACCTCCAGACCCCCCCCCACACCCCCCTGCACCCCCATACCTTCCCCACAATTGAGGCGCTCAGTACTTGTCTGAGCATGTGATGCGAGCATGGTCGCAAGAGAGAGAAAATTAAGCCAAATAAAACTCAGCAACCCGTCAAATCATTAAAGCCTTCAAATTATGAAAGAAGAGAGGGAGAAAGAAACAAACCAAGACCTGTGCTTATCAGCAAAGCCTGACGAATACAATGATCAAGTTATTTTCCTTAATTCAGTACTCCCAATTAGCCCAGTTAGCCCAAGGCATCGAGGAACTCCTTTGCCTTGATCTCAGAGGAGAAATAATTAATCTTCCCTTCATTAATAACTTTCAACTGGGCTGGATTAATCAGATAGGCTTGCAAATGTTTGTCCTGGAAAGGTTTGATGAGCTGCCGCAGTCTCCATCTCCTTTCTACCGTGACATGACAATAGTCTGGGCGAACGAAGAAGGTCACCCCTTCACTAGACCTCCTCATATCCGGCCTCGCCATCTCAGCAATAAGTTGCCTTAGAACAAAGTTGCCGAAAAAGATCAGGATAGCTCTAGGCTTGTCACCCTCTTTCGCATTTCTGCGCATTCTGAACGGGGTTCGATGAACCCTCTGAATTTCAGAGGGCCAATTCCAGCTGGATAGCTCAGGAAAGGCATGACCAAACAATTTAATAACATAAGCTCTAATATCTAGGCCTTCGGACCCCTCGGGGATCCCCAAGACCCTGAGATTGTTCCGCCTCAATCTGTTCTCCATGTCCTCGAGTTTCCACTGTATGTCTGAAAGCTGTGAGTTATGAGCATCAGCTTTGGCCACTGCCTCGGTGGCCTGAGCCTCTGTGGCTACAATCCTTTCCTCCAGATTGGAGACCCTATCGCCAAATGTTGTGCATGCCTTAGATAACTTCCTCACGGCCCCCTGCATTTTTCTCATAGCTGCTTGTGATTTCTTACTATCCTGGCGGGTCTTCTCGCGGTGAGCTATAATTTCTTGATGAATTATTTCCAATAATGACGCCTGAGATGTCTCTGGGGTGAAATTCCCCTGCAGTGGCCTGTCCGACGAGTCTTCCCATCTAAGCTCCTGATTAACCTGGCTCTTGGAACTTTTAGAACCAGCAGTGGGCCTCACTGCGGTAGTAGGCAGCTCAGATTCTTGATCACTTCCTGTGCCCCGAGTACTACCCTCTAGTAAGGAACTTTGATCTTCTTCCTCGTCTGACCATTCAGCATCTTCGGATACCGAAAAGAAGCATTCGCTTGGAACCTTTTCAACTGGCCCCTGCCCCAACCTCTCAACTTCTAGGGTGGCCTCCCTAGAAACAGGCTCGAGGGCTTCAGAGTCTGCATGTTTGTCGTGTTTCTCCCCCTGTTGTTCGTCGCTAAGTTCTGTGGGGCCAATGCTACTGATGGTTTGAAGACCAGCATTAATGACACCATCCGCTTTTGTGGAAGCCAATACTTCTTCCACCTCCGAGATATTAATAATATTGGGGGAGCCCGCAGGTACACAGCTCAAGGCACCGCACACCGGCCCTCCTTCAGCTAGAGGGTTGTCAAAGGCTTGTGACTTGTCCGCTCCTGCTCCTCCTACACTCACTTTAGTGAGAGCTGGCTCCTGTATTTTCCCGGGGGGCACCAACTGTAGACCGCCATTCACCCTCTTCTCCTTACTTAATTTCACAAACATATCAGCTATCATGGTGGAAGAAGCCTGACGAGTCTTACCAATTATCCGCTGTTTTCGGGCAAGGGGAGAGTGAGTTCTGGTAGGGTGAGCTAATCCCTCCTGCCCCGATCCACCTGCCAGCCCTCCTTTCTCTTTCAATGTTGCCGGGCTTGCCTTAGCAGATTTAGGAGGCATAATGACCGGTCTCGTCGTGCGAACCCTTCTCCTAGTCATAGAGGGGTCTCTACCGGGACACAGACGGCGTGGTTCCAAGTCCTGGATCCTGCTCGACTCCTTACCTCCGAAGACCGAACTTGCGCGGAGTTCCGCTCCGCTACACAGCCTCCTCCCCCAAGCTGCAGCTGAACGCCAGCGGCGAGACGTGAGAACCGCAGCAGCGGCTAGCGTCCACAGGAGAGGGGCTCTGGAGCCGGTAGGTACAAGAAGCATTATTCCATTATTCCAGTAAAGATTGTGTCCTGTGCCGTGCTGTGCGATAAGCTGCCAGGTTCCCAAAACCCTTTCGGCTTACGGCTTACGGCTTACAGCTCCCTCTCCAGCTCTATCGGCATCTCTCTCTTGCGATCTGCTGCTCCCAGCCACTTCACGCGGCCGCCATCTTGCCTCCACTATCTGCAAAATCCCTACATCAAACGTTTTTAATGTACATAATTGTTATGGTTTATTACAGCCTCATAGCACTCTGTAGCTTTATGGGCCACACACAAAGGTGAGGGTCTATATAGAGGTAGTGGAACTATTGCGCTAATAGAACATTCCCCTCATGAAGACTGACTGTTCTAATTAAAAATAAAAGCCTCTCTGGAGACACAGGGCCTGATTCACAGAACTAACTTAAGACAAAATCCTAAACTTACTACCAATTTGCATATTATTTGCTACCTAGATAACTGGGGCTAATACGATATCTGATTGTTCTCCCTTTCCAAAATGTAATGTTAGGGTGTCTCATGATATGTGGTTTTATCTTGGGATCCTCTGTTAGTAGGTGCCAGTGTCTATTCAGCAAAGTACATGTTCACAACTTTTTAAATACACTACACCCTGATGTATGGGCTATTTAGCCTACCCTAGGGGGTCACTTATATATATTAAAAAGGGATGTTTTGCCAGTTCAAAATGGCAGTTAAAACTGCACACACAGGCTGCAGTGGCAGGCCTGAGACATGTTTAAACGGCTACTTACGTGCATGGCGCAATCAGTGCTGCAGGCCCACTAGTAGCATTTAATTTACAGGCACTGGGTAGTAGTACCTATTTACCAGGAACTTACAAGTAAATGAAATGCGCCAATTCGGGGTAAGCCAGTTTTCCCATATTTAAAGGCAAGAGCACAAGCTCTTCAGCACTCAGCCGTGGTCCGTGCAGGTAACAGTGGTGGGGCGGTGTAAGGGGGGATTTTGAGGGACGATGCAGAGGGGAAATTGAATAAATAATACATTTTCCCTCGAAATCCCCCCTTATATTGCCCAACTGCTGTTACCCGCACAGAGCGCGGATGGTAGCACTGATTAGCAGTGGTTTAGTGTCCAGAGTTGAGTCCTAAAACACAACAGAAATGCGTTCAGAAAACAGGAGGGCAAAGGCAAAAGGTTTGTGAATGACCCTGCAGAAGGGGCCAAGTACAACAGTGGTCTAATGTGTGCAAAAGGTTCGTGCATACCATGTAAATAATTGCAGATAACACATCTAACCCTCATCAACTCGAATTATCAAACATACATGCAAGGATCATAAAGGAAATGTTCTATAACTCTAAAGATATACATAAAAAGCAATTTAAAACACTAGTGGGAAGTCGAGGTACAAACCAAAAATGGAGGTTTTGGGATAGGCGGGCATAGTGTCTGTAACAACATTTTCAGTTAAAAAAAAAATCCTAACTCCAGGGAGATATGTAGAAGTGAGAACGGGAAAGTAAGTAAAAATATCCCAAAACAATATAAATTGTTTCGATCAAAAATCAATTTCCCTTGAAGTTCAAATATGCCATTTCCCCAAGCCTGATATTTGCTGTCCTGGCTTGAGGGAAGAAATTGCTGCCCATCATGGTCTCTTTCTTCAATTCCCACCATGTAGGACACAAGGGCAATGGCACATAGAAAGTAGGTGCTGACACATCCTGAAGAGGAAGAGACAGCAGAGCAGGTGCGTGGTGGTATGGGATATACATGCACAGACAACAAGGGTGGATTAAGTGTAGACGTGGAGTCAGTCCACAATGACAAGAAGCAGTGTTTTACCACCATTTGAAATAGGTGCCCCTTGACCTTTGTTTGTGTTGGGCTACTGTGAGCAGGCCACTTACCTTCCCAGAAGTGCCAATTGTAAATATCACCATCAGCTGCTGATATTCCTTTAGGTGAGAAGTGCCCGAGGAGGAGTGATGCGAATGGTGGCTGCACAATGGTGGCATTATCCCTAAAAGCCATTGGTTGTTCCTGAAGTAGTGGCTGGAAAATGGGAAATACTTACTATTAAATAGGAGGAGATTGAGGAAGCTTAATTGAGGAGAATGTTAGGGAGATACTTGCAAAAACAAACACCCACCCACAAAATAGTAAGTCGATTCCTATTCACAAACTGCAATTGGAGAATCAACTGCCTCACTGTTCTCTGGGCGTTTAGTGGCATTGAGTTCACTACCCTCTCCAACAATGCCCACTCACAGAGAAGGCATGCTGATGTTCATTTTTGCCTACAGCAGAGCCTGCTCCTCTTCTATCCTTCTCATATGTACTCTTCATCTCATCTTCTGTGGATGTGGTAGTGCCTTTATGCCTTGCAGCCAATGTACTGTGCTGCTGAGATAGTGCCCTGCCTATTTGCTGCCTATTGTAGGAAAATATAGATAAAGACCAAGATGCGAGCGGCTACATTTTGTGAAATAAATAGTTACATATCATGTTAACTATCTATTGAAGACTACAACACTTGAAGATTACATTGCAGAGTTGATCACAGGAGTGGATGCAACTGATGCATTACTGTGGCAGGGGTTAGAGGCTCGAGTAGATGACATGTGCTCCCCTCTAACATGTTCCCTACATCTACTTGTCCATCGGGTCACAATGAAAATTTACATCTCACACACAAGCCCACAAATGTTGAAAGTATGATGACTTATCTTATGCAAGTCATGTGTCACCACCCTATGGAAGACATTGCAGACATGAATGATAGCCTGACAGACGCAACGATATGACAGCAAAAAAGCGTGCCACAAAAATATTGCTTTGTACTAGTCCCGCACCATGAGACATGTCCATCACTCTTTCATTATGTTTAAATCACTTCAACATGATGTGAAATAATGTGTTCTTTCTGTAGCTTCACAAGGTATCATTGCCTGTCAGTGTATATGGAAGAATACACAGTCTGATGCTCACATGTTGTTTTAAAGGCCATTTCATTACATTCACATGAGTACACCCACATACTGGATTGTGTCCAGAGTCGTCTGTGGTAACAGCACATTTTGAAAAATGTGCACTAACATCTTGCAAAACATAATCCAATTGCAACTTACATTCACTTTTTCATCCACAATTCTTACTGGATTAGACACACGAGTGAGCTACCCATGCTTGGCATTTTGTCATGCACATAGCACAATACAGGATAGATACTGACACCATGCTGCTTCTCATTATAATTTAGCAGTTCTTGGACGTCTGGTCTGGTCTATGAAAGGATCCTCTTCTGGTCTTTCTGCGTAGGCAAGTTGTCTTCCAGGGAATGTCCAGGGCATTGTCCCATCTTCCTAGCATGTGCAAACATCCTGGCCCTTCTGAGTGGCAGCATATGCTCCTGTGCGCTTCCTGCCAATGTAATGTCATATCACCAGGCATGCCTTGTGGCTAAGCTTCTTGTCTGGTGCCCCGTGAAGCTGAGAAAGTTTCTGAAGTGCGGCTACAGAAATGTCAGCTTCATAGATATGGAAGGAACAGGCCATGAGTTGGGGACTTGTCTGTTCTCTCCTCAGCCATTTTGGGGAGCACAGGAGACCACAGATCAGCAGAAAGGATGCTGATAACCATTATGTGGGCTTAAGATGCTCAGGAAAGACCGATTTTGCACTTTCATGGTATTCATGCCTGGGATGTGCCAGTTTCGCAAGATTTCACTGTATGTTGCATAGTATTATGTTGCTAAGAATCTGAAAAGAGAAAAACAGGGGACTAAAAGGTGTTGAAAGTACCCAGAAGTCATTCATGGATTAACCGGTTAAGGGAGAGGTGTGGTGCAGCGGACAGAGCGGCTGACTCTGGAGCACAGGGCCCGCAGTTCGATCGCCGGCGGCAGCTCAGCTCAGCATCATGTGACTCTGGACAGTAACTAACTTAATCTCAAAGACGGCCCCCAGCCCCTTGAAACCCTCGAGGGGTGATATGTTCGCACTTTACAAATACAAATTATTTATTATAACTGGTTACTTTAGGTAACATGCCTACGTGTAACTGAACACCATCTGTCACATCCATAAAATACCTTTGGCCCAATTCACACAGGTAAATACACGTGTATATTTATTCTTTTATATATTTACTACTACACCTAGATGCAACTTCTTTGCTATTCACCATTTCTGGGTATAAATTTACTCCTACTTTTAGACTTGTATCTCTCCACCCCCCTGGTAGAGCGTCCTGCAACAGAATTTAGGAGAGTAATGCTACTATTAGTAGCTTTTTATATGTAGGTGAAGATCTCTGCCGCTCTCTATGGGAAAGTGTAGGGAAAAATATTAAAATGCATTAATTCTTAAAAAAAATTACTAATTATTTTAATTTAACATATATAAGTAAAATAATTAAAGAAAATTATTAGTAACTTAGAAATAATGAAAGGTTACAGCACATTAACTCATCAAATGTGTATTCAATAATTCAAATATAATTATTCAATGTAGAAATAATTTTTCTAAAAGAATAATAAAACAAATCCCAACCACAGTAACATTTTTATTTTTATTTAGTTTGTTAGATTGTGTTAAAGCTATGTGAATTTGTTTAAAGTATTGTACATTTTTTAACAAAAGTTTAATTTATTTTAAATATAATTATTATTAAATGTTAAAGTTATGAACATATTTAATACTTTAAAAAAAACTTAACTATAGAAATTTACTGAAAAAAACAAAGGTTACAGGGACGTTATAGTTAGGCTTACATTTCACTAATACAAAACCAGAGAAATTGAATTATTATAGTTTCCTGAGCTAACTATCTTATGCCCCCGCAGTGCACTGCTTATGACCTATTACATCACTCATGACATGGTCAGTGACATCGCTGATGACATGATGACATCACTCATGACATCTTAAATGTCATCACTCATGACATCATCAAATGAGTATAAGTTTTTTCTAAGAGTTTATGAGTGTTAAACATATATACTAACCTACTACAAAAAGTTAGATTAGTATACTAGTTGTACTACTAATGAGTGATACTATTTCTAACATATGTGATCTGAGTAGCTGTGTGCCTGTCTGTATCAGTGTGTGTCTGCGTGGCTGTATGGGTGTGTGAGCGTGTGCATGAGTGACTATGGGTGAGTGGGTGGATTTTGGTCTATCTCTGTGGGTGTGAGTGGTTGTGTGTGTATGTGACTGAGCGTATGAGTGGTTTTGTGGGTGTGTGAGTGACCGTATTGGTGTATAAGTGGGTGTGTGAGTAACTGTGTGAGCGAGTGAGTGGCTGTATGGGTGTGTGATGGGCTGTATGGGTGGGTGAGTGAGTGTGTGAGTGACTGAATGGATGAGGAGTTGGTGTCTGGCTGTATAAGTGAGCGACTGGGATTTTAAGTGGCTGTATGGGTAAGTGAGTAGCTGTGGAGTGGGTATTTGGTTAAGGAAGTTAGTGTGTAGGAGTACCATTGGGTAACAATAAACATCTGTTATTCTGTACCAGGATACCCCTGGGGCAAATTCTGTTTAGAAATGTACATAGTATGTTATGTTGTGTGAGTGGCTGTATTGGAGAGTGAGTGTGTGAATGGCTGTATGGGTGAGTGAGCAGCTGTGGGAGTGTTTGTATGGATGTCTGAATGGGTATGTAAGTGGCTGTGTGGTTGTGTGAGTGATTGTGAGGGGCTGTGTTGAGAGGCTGTATGGTTGAGTGAGTGGGTGTGTGAGTAGTTGTATGGAGGAGTGCGTAGTTGTGTGAGTACTTGTATGGGTCTGTGCAGCCCCCTTCCCCAGGCAGATATCAGCCCCAGGGACCCCATTGCCTGCAGCCCAGCCTTAATTTATATATATTGAAAAAGTGGAGGGGGCTGGCAGCCCCCTCCCCGATCCGATTTCAGCCCCGGGGATCCCATCTCCCGGGGCCCGGTCTTGTAATGCTGTGTGCTCTGGAGCCCACCCACTCACCAGCATTGGGGATGACGAGGGGAGCTTGAATGCCCTGTGGCCCCTGCGGGCTCCCCGCCTCCTGTGGGAGCTGGCATTGCTGCTGCACGGAGGGAGTTGCTGGAAAAGCAGGTCCCTCCATGCAGGAGCTATCGTTTAATCTCTTTCCCTGCCCACATGTCTGCAGGCAGGGACAGAGATGAAACCTCCACTTCCAGCGGGCGGGAGCACTTTGACAGTTCCCTCCGGCTGGAACCAGAGTATTTACTTTTGCCTGATCGGAGCTGTCAAAGCTCCCGCCAAGCAAACTCAAACAGCTATGTCCCAGGGGTGGGCACCCAGTACACAGCAGGAGCCCTGCCATATCATTTTTAATTTGTAGTCCTGGGGAGGTGGTGGTCACCCGGGCATTTTTAAGCCCTTGAAGGGGGCCCTGTGTTCCCCCTCCAAGTTTGCCAGTAGTCTGTTTGCAGATCACAGGTTCCTAGTGGGGAGATAAAAGTTGATTCTGGAGCCCACGAAGCCTGACCCCGTGTGAAGAAGTGCTTTATAAACCAGGACCAGCGCTTTATACAGGATCCCCTTCCTCACTGTGAGCCAGTGAAGTGAGCGAAGATGAGGGGACACGCATTCTCAAAGGCTGGTTGAGCAGAACAAGGGTCCATTACAGCAACGAACCCCCAATGAGTATATGAATTTAACAATTGCTCTAAATGAATATTTGTTCCCTTCTCATTGTTGCACTTGGTGAGTTACAAGACACTTGAGCTTGTTTGTTCTTTCCTTTCTTTTTAGTGGCCTTCCCATTTTTAAAACCAATTCTACGGTTTTTGGACATATCTTTTTTCCCTAAAGACATTATGGAGTTTTTCCTGAATGTAACATCCAGCATCAAGGAAAAGCGTAAAAAGAACAATCACACGGTAAGTGGCAAAACCATGAAGTGTACAATTCAAATAACAGCAAGCATTGTCAAACTCAACATTTGTGACTTTAATGGACTGTTAAAGAATGTTGTTTGCATTTGTTAGCACATTAAGCCAAAATGATTGACTTTGCAGTCTTAGTTGTTATTTGAATTGTATCAGACCAATGATCTTTCTAATTCCAGTTTAGATTTGGGAGAAGGTTGCAAGACGTGGAGCATCGCAAAAGGTATATGGGAAAGTATCCAGAGTTCAGGAGCATTGTGGTGAAAGGACAAAGTGTGTGAGAGATGGCCGTACTCAAAGAGGAACAAGAGTTGAGATAGATATGGAAGGAACAGGCCATGATCACTTTAGTAGATAATTAATGTAATCAAGAAAATAAAATCCTGACTTGATTATAGAGGCTCACATTTTCTCTCATATTTCACAGTAGGATACATTAGAGTTTTCAATCCTACTGTGTAATTTCTTCTAGACTATCGTTGTCTTTTATTGAGATATATTCAGGAACCTATGGCTAGTGTCTTGTATTAAATACTCATATCTTACTTAGATTTATGCATGATGTTGCTGTATTGCCAACACTTGGGAAATGCATTACATATCAAATAGTTCCAGTTTTTAAAACTAGCAACATTATGTACAATCCCTCAGGGGCGGCTCCTCCGTTGGGGCGTTGCCCAACTGCTTATCTCGCAATGCAAGAAGCAGAAACATAAAATGGTAAGACTACAATTTTATTTTTCTGCTTCTCTCACTGCGAGAAAGCAGAAGTGCCTGGTTGTGGGCGGGCGGGTGGGTGGGTCTGCTCGAAAGCAGGGGAGGCGTGGCTAGCCCACTGTTGTGGGCCCTGACTGTTTGGTCAGCTGACCAAAGCAGTCATGCGCACTCTCCCTATTTTCTATGTAAGCTGCATGCAGCCTACATAGAGAAAATGGGCTCCCATTAGGCGCCCGGCTGGGCGCTGTCCACACCAATTACAACACTGACATTGCAGCATTGTGATTGGCGGAGAGGAAGGAGGCTGCCTGTGGGTGGCTGCTTCCTGAGGAGAGCTGCGGCAGCAGTAAAACGCGGGACCCAGGGGAAGGTAAGTTTTATTTTTTTTTAATTAAACCCCTACCACTCCCCCCCCCCCCCCCCCTTACTGGCAACCCCCCACACAATCCACCACACCCGCCCCTCATGCGGACCACGACTGAATACATGCCGCTTGAGTGTATGCCCGATTATGGCACCCCTGTGTGTTTGTGAAGCAGGCAGTTCCGTCCTTCCGATGCCGTAGTACAGAGTAGCTAGAGCGTGTAGGCTTACCTATCGTTTGCCAATATATCCCCTCTAATACTTTGGGTAGGATTTGTATAGTGGGTGTGCTGATGTGTCAGGACTACGTTTCAGCCGATTCGTGCTGAGGGTTACAAACCAGGCTGAGGGCCTTGTTATCACCCAATGACTCTGACCCAGAGCAACAGAAGACCATAGGGAGGTTCGGGGGACGCAGTACTGTGTGAGTGAGGCCGTGCGGGGCAGTGGCTCAGACCATCTTGCCTGAGTATGAGTAACAATGTCTGCCGTACCTAGTTCATGGGGTGAGTTCATTGTTGGAAGTGAGTTGCCAAAAGTGGTCAAGGAGAGTGTCCCAGACTGCTGAATTGGGTCACTTGCACAGGTGCCTGGCTTCTTCATATCATAGTGCCTCCTCCTCAGCCTTCCCCCACTTCTGTAGCGCTGTGTACCACACCATCTCCAATGATGCCATTCTGCCCTCCACTGTAGGGTGAGGACTCTCTTGATGAGCAGGAGAGCTATACCTGCAAATCTAGCCCTCACGTTGTTATGCTTCCTGCGTTTGCATATGCCTAGAGTGCAAGCCTCCTATGTTTGAGGACTGTAAGTTTGGTAACCTCCTGTAGTGTAGTGTGGATGGAGGACAGAGCAGGACAGGACCACAGCATATGGCACAGGTCCGCAGAGATCAGCCGGCAGTGGGTACAGCCTATATGAACTTGTGGTAAGAAGCAGTTGAGCTGTTTTGGCATCTGGTAGACCTTGTGTAGTATAGACAATTGTATACTTCTGAACCAGGCATTTCTGGATACTTGTTGTGGGAATTCCACTGCTGGTTCCCACTCTTTATCATGTAAGGCACATCCCATATCTTCAGGGCTGCCAGAGGGACTGTGTGTGTTCCCGTATGGCCTTCTGAATCATCTGGGTAATGGCATGTATTGGGGGCTCTTCATCTCATGTGGATCCGAGGACTTGGCAGGTATTGTGCAGTTGCCCGTATGCTAGAAACTGTCCACGCAGTATAGGAGGGAATGAGCCGGGCTGTACACTCTGCCAAAGCACACATGCTTAATTTATAGCCCTCTGTCTCACGTCCTTCTAATATTGGAGAGAACCGCTGAGCAGAGGCACACGTGGCCTGGCATTCACTGATTCCTAATGCACCGGTTAGTGGCTTACTTGCTGTACTATTTAACGGCATCCCCGTAGTAAACCAGATGCCGCCATGTGGTACAGTGGAGGTAAGGTGATTGCCGTTTTCCTGACATTTATTTTTAATGTGGGACACTTGTCTATTTCAGAGTGACATTTTGCAGAGAAAGGTTAGTTTACTTTTCATGCAACATCCTTAAAAAAGTTACTTTTGGATCAAAGCAGTACCTCACACATATGAGAAATGGGAGGGAGTCACAGAGCTTATTTGCATTACTATTAGTGAGCTGCTGTTGTGTTGCAATATTGAAAACACATGTCATCACTATCCATGAATATTATAGATGTAAACACATTTAGAATTTTGGAGGAATGGTGGGCACTGCCAGTGACCTGGGCAAAGAGGGCATGAAACAGCTGAAACTGGACCATATATTCAAAGCTGTTCCTAACTGGGGCGCGGGCCCCCTAAATATGTTTGGCCCAGGGCCCCAAAAATCCTTAAGATGTCCCAGTTTGCCCACTCTCTTTGAAAAAAATTCCACCCCCTTATGATGTTCAGGCTCCATCGCCACGCTCGCTCGCCGCGGTGCACTCCCACTCGAATTTTACACCTCACCACTTTCAGATGTCACCGTGATGAATAAGACTCCAGAGCCGTGACAAATGTAGTTTCTAGTTTGTGTCCCTCCCCCTAGGGATGTCTACTCATTTTGTGCCTTTAGTTTGCCATTAAAGGGGTCTTCTTCAGGACATGTAGACAATTGATTGTCAGTTGAATTATTTTATATCTTGTGACAAATAGTAGAAAATCTTGGAAAGGGCCTACTGTTCATGTTCATTTCGATCGGGTACATCACATTATTCTTTCTGACTTTGCACATTAGCTCCTAAGATAAGTCATATTCTTATTCTCTTTGTACAATTAAGCACTTTTTCAGTGAATACATATCTATGGTCTTGGCTTTATTTGTGTTTTACGCAGTAATTCATTCCATGTTACATTCAATGTAAAACACTCTGTGATCTATGTTGCCTATCCAGTAAAGTGTTTACAGCATTATATTAGCCAGTTAGTAGTTTGTCACCTGTTTGCATTATGCATGAAAGGGAAGCAATAATGATACAATATTTATGCTCCTTTTGTTTTGCAATGAATTCTGAAAGAATTAGTTGGGTTCTTTTATGTATTGCAATGAACTCTGCCTGCATTCTTTTATATTCCCTTTGTATTGTAATTAATGCTGTCAGGAATAATTTCCCCTTTCATGCACCGCAGCAGTGCCCACAGTGAGTGTGTAATACAGAACCATAGCTATCTATCAAAGTCAGTGGGGTGAGTTACAACCTCTGAGATTACATTTCTTTGGTTTTTAAGGATCGGGTGGACTTTATGCAGCTAATGGTTGATTCTCAGACTGCAGATGACAGCCCTGAAGCAGATGAATCCAATCATGGCTACAAAGGTAATAATTGATCATATACATGAGAGGCTGCACACAAACGTAAAATAAGGAACGTAAATGGAATCACAATTTTTTACTAGGGGGGGTATGTTAAATAGTAGTTGGTCATTAAAGAGAGAACCTGGGGCCGTCATCAGCTGAGTGAATGAGCGAACTGCACTATGTACTACCTTCTAAAATTTCCTGTAATATCAGCACACATTGAAAGTTTCTATTTTGTAAACATATGACTAAGACATTTCAGTTCACATGAATGAGTTTAGCAAATGCCATAACAAAGGGCAAACACAGGAAGGATCAGAGAATCTTTAACCTTTGGGAGTACAAGTGTTGTTGCTCGGTTTGGTATTAGTGCTTTCTATTACACGTCATCTTCCTATTTTCATCAGAGTCCTGGACAATACGAGTGTGTACTCTCATCCCACTTTTATCACAGTCATGACATATAATCAAAAATGTCCCTTTTCTCGAGGCCTGTCAACATGCTCATTGTTAATCTAAATTGGTTCCAATAACCTCTGCAGGGTGATGCAAAAGGATTAGCCTGGAGAATAACTATACATGCACCAGGCACTGCTGTATTGATTTACACACATCTGCAGACTCCCTTTTGCCTGCATAGTTCTGCATGATTTTGTGTTGCAAGTCATTTCATTTCATTTCAAATAGTCTTTATTTCGATAAAATTTCATCATGAAAGACATTTTACAGGCATAAAATTTAAAATACAATATCATTAAAAACAGGTAAAAAAAAAAACATAAACCATGTGACACTGTAAACCAGGCAACTATTAGGACTTATTACGAATAATCCAGACCCAGGCAAGGAATTTAGCCACAGCAATTACAAAG
This sequence comes from Triturus cristatus, assembly GCF_964204655.1. Lineage (NCBI taxonomy): Eukaryota > Metazoa > Chordata > Amphibia > Caudata > Salamandridae > Triturus > Triturus cristatus. The sequence goes on along the minus strand of NC_140593.1, from coordinate 1,055,539,837 downwards.
CACTCACTAGTGTCGATTCTCAAAATGTTGAGTGCTACAAAGCCTTGCCGGGTGCCCATATTCTGGCAGAGTGGTTTTAGCCATTTAGCCCGGGGTGCTGCATAGGCCGGGCAGGCAAAGAATATGTGGCCAACGGATTCGACACAATCCGAGCACCACCTACAGGTATCTCGAGAGCCACCCTTCCATTTTTTAGTAAATGAGTTGGTAGGTAGGGAGCCTACCCTGAATTGGTGGTATAATTTCCTGTCGCTAGGCCTGGTGATGATATCCCAATACTCTTCGAAAGCAGGGGTTTGTTTAAATCCATAAAAGTTGCCGGTCAGGGACTCAGGGGAAACAGATAACACGTGTTTTTGGGAAATCATGGACCAATAGAGGGTCTTAAAACTTTGTTTCGGGGGAAAAGAACTATTAGCTGGGTCATTCCAGAGGGTACCTAAGCCCATAGAGGACAATAGGAGACTGACATGCTTACACCAAGGGAGGTCACCCGTCCCCAAAATACAGCGGACGTCCATAAAGGCTTTGGCAAAGGGAGCCAATTCGGGGACTGTCCATAACCTCCTCCAGTAAGCCAGAGGTTTGAACCTGGCGATGTCATCAAATGAACAACAACCAAGGTCCAGAAGAAGTGGTTTCACTGGCGTTGAGCTGGGGAGTCCCGTTAACTTTCTGAAAAATTTGTTTTGGGCTATAACCAGGGAGGAAAGATCTACATGACCCCATAGTTCGGCGCCATATAAAATTGCCGTATTGATTCTGGCTTCAAAAATTTTGATAGGCGGACCTATCATTTTTGCTTGGGATCGTTTTTGCTCCTTGATCAGACAGCCCGATAATTGAGCAAATTTGAGAGAAAGAGCGTCAATTTGAGGTCCCCAGTTCAACTTATTTTCAAACAAAACACCTAGGTAGGTCATAACATTAGTACGTTCCAGAACACCACTATCCATGGTCACTTGACCCCTCACAGATTTCCCTTTATTAAAAACCATATATTTGGTTTTTGAAACGTTAACTGACAGGTCGCAGTCGGAACAAAAAGAAGAAAATAAATTCAAAGCCGACTGCAACCCTGACAGGGTTTGTGAGAGGAGTAGGGTGTCGTCCGCAAACATAAGCAACGGAACTTTTGACCCTCCTAGTGTGGGGGCATCTGTGGATTTGTCAGAGAAGTATTGAACTACTCTGTTGATGAATAGTAGGAACAAAGTAGGTGCAAGTACACACCCTTGTCTGACGCCTCTGTTGACATTAAACTTATCAGTGACCTGCCCTTGGTTACCCCAGCGGACTTGGGCAAAGTTATTGTCGTGTAACCTAGTTATGATGGTTAAGAGGTCAGGAGATAGCCCGAGCTCCGCTAATTCACCCCAAAGTTTGGTCCTATTGACCAAATCAAAAGCAGACCGAAGGTCTACGAAAGCTGCATAGATTGTACCACTGCAAAGATAAACCGTTTTCCAGACGATTAGTTGGAATTTAAAAGCCTGGTCAATGGTACTAATGCATGAGCGGAAGCCTGCCTGGAGGGGCGAAATAATATCAAACTGCTCAGCCCAGAGCTGAACCCTTACCAAAATCATCCTTGCTATAATCTTTTGAACAGAGTCAATAAGACTAATGGGGCGATAATTGCCCGGGCACGAGCGGTCGTCTTTTTTTAAAGATGGGCAGGATTTCGGCGCCCTTCCATGAGTCAGGGATAGGGGCCCCTTTAACTAGTGCATTGGCCAAGAGGGCGATGTAAGGGGCCCAAATTCCAGGGTCGGATTTAAAGAGGTCCGCGGGGACACAGTCGATACCTGGGGCTTTACCATTAGGAACCCTTGATATTGCCATCTTGACTTCATCAACATCAAACTCAAAGTTAGAAGGTATAAACGGGTCCCGACAAAATGATTCAGGAGATGTAACAGCCATGTCTGCGTCGGAAAACTGGGATTCATAATGGGATATCCAGTTGTCCGGAGAAACATTATTGGTGGGAGCCTGAGAGTTTGGGGTATTACCCCACTTCAAGGTGTGCCAGAACAATGTTAGGTTCCTTGATTTGCTGGCTGCCAGTAGGGCACTCCAGTGATCATTATCCCAGTCACGCTTCGCCTGGACTTTGGCCCTGGTGTAAAGTTTTCTCGTAGATCTTATGGTGGCCTGATCCTTAGAAGCGATAGCAGCTTTCAAAGCATTATATGAATCTCGACAGTTTTTGTTATACCAAGAGCTTTGCTTGGGAATCTTGGGGGGCATAACCTTGCAGGGTTTTGAAAAGATGGATTTTAGGTCCAAAAACAGATTGGTATGTATATTGGTGGCATTGGCAAAGTCGCCATTATCAAGCCTAAGTGACTGTAAGGCTACTGTTGCTGTATAGACTTTGTCACCAATCTCAGATAGTATAGCACTGTCAAGGGCAACCCTATCCCATCGCACTCTGCGATGATTATTGGTTAAAAGGGCATTTGCAGTCAGAATCTCGGATTGGGTGTTTCTAAACTGAGGACTGAGCAGGAGTGTCAGAACCAAGGGATTGTGGTCGCTCTCAATTCGCTCACATATCATCATATCACCCAGGGTATGCCAGTACTCCACTTTTATTAGAGCATAATCAATTCGACTACTACGTCCTCGGCCATCGGAAAAGGTCATTTTGCCAGACGGGTCCGAGAGGGTTCGACCGTTGGCTGCTCTAAAACCACGTTCAAGGCATAAACTCGTCCATTGAACAGCAGATTCACTCCAGCGTTTAATAGGAGTGAGGGCGAGAAAAGGTATGTTCCAAATAACATCGATTTCCGAGGTCAGAGAATCACATTCTGGATATAGTGGCTCGAAACAACAGTTGAAGTCACCTGTAATGAGTACGTTGGAACTGGGGTCAACTGTCTCAAGGAACTCGTCCAGTTGAAGGAATGTATTGGTTCCACGCCCTCCTGGAAGACCCCGGTTGTAAATATTAATTAATAATATTGAGGGTTCATCGTTACTCTGCAAGGAGATAATCAGAAGGTCAGGATTTTCTATAGACACTTCGGTTAGGCTATACTTCAAGGTTTGCCTAACCCAAAAACAGAGACCACCAGAGGAACGACCCCTGGGGTTACTTATTGCCCCCTTGAAGAAGTTGACGTATCCGGGATAACACACAGGGTCGACTGCCCATGTCTCCTGAAAAGCCAGGATGTCATGGGTAGAGACCCAAGCGGACCAATCCTCGTTGGTTAATTTACTACGGAGACCCGCAATATTCCAGGAAGCCAGGGTAAGAACGGGGGGGCCGGGGGAGGCCAAGGGAACTAGGGGGCAAGGTAAAGTTAGGCAACTGGAGGACTCCAAAGGAATCTGGGGACATAGTGGAGTTAAAGACACGGGAGGGAGTTCGTCGGCATCAAAACCCGTAAACTTAATTCCAGGGTTACAGGAAGCAATTAGTACAGGGGAAGGAGGTACTAGGAGCAACCCACCAATATCAGATACCACATCAGAGCATGTGCTGCTGGTGGTAATGGGGGCACATGGCAGGGATAAATCTAAGCTCTCCAGAACTGCAGGTGGTGCAGCGGACTTATGGGGGTGTGTATGTAAGCGGTCACAAGAGAGACCGGGGGGTGGGATCCCCTTGACCGAACTAAGTCTGCCATGCATGCCCCGGCCACTGGTCCTATAAGGCGCGGGGCTATGGTTGCAAAGAGGTCAATCAACCCCGTTCAGGTCGCTCAACGGGGCGTAAGGGTTAAATAGTGGTAGATGGAAATCCAGGCCCTGTACTCTTAGAGGACCCCTAGAGACCATCTCCCAACCAAGTAACCCGGAGTTGAACTGTTGAAGAGGTGCAGGGGGATAAAAGTAAGTTAGATCTGTAACAAAAATTCCCGAGGCACCCGGGATGTTGGGGTGGGAACATAGGTAACACACCACCCGGGGATCACGGAAATTTACAAGCACACAGTCCCCCTCCACTCCCTTAACCCCATTACCCAGCCAACATACCCTACGAACAAGCAATATTTCTGCACAAGAAGAAACGGGCAGAGACCTGTTACGATTTAACCAGTGAGTAACCTTGTTTTTTAACTCACTGTGAGTCTCGGCCTTACCCTGCATAAGACTGGGAACACCCACCAGAATAGCAGTATAGGGACGGGACTCAGGCGGAAGGTTAATACGAGGGAGTTCAGAAGATGGAGAGGAACCCTGAACAGGGGAACGGTTAATAATAGGTTGGTTTCTATTGTTATTTGCTTTACTATCTGGAATGTGGTGGGAAGTGATACAGGGTGGCTGATGGGGAGTGTTTGTAAGAGGGACAGTGGGAACAGGGGGATCAGGGAGAGCTCCAGACATGGGGGTGATGTCATTGGAAACAACCTCAACCGCAGTGGTTACATCAGGAGGAGTAGTGGACCCAGAAGGCACTGAGAGAGCTGAAAGCTTCTCTGTTATTGCCAAGTTGGCGTGCATCGTAACCTCTAGTTTTCCGACCACATGGGAAAGACGATTGACCTTCTCATATAATGGAGTAAAGAAAGCCTTGAACAGCTGCTCTAAAACCTCAATATGGGCGGCAGAAAAAGGGAATGTAGTGGTTGGGGGCACAGGGCGAGAAATAGGCACGGAACTCTCGTCAGTAGCAAAGTTAACCTGTGGCGCTGGGAAGATGGAATCGAGACAGGGAGCAGAAATAGAGGACATTTTGATACTATTAGCTGCATTGCCCTTGGAATGCGCTTCCCTACACGAGTTCGTCTGCTGGGTTGTCGGTGACAAGACACCCAGTGACGAAATAGCGGGACCAGGCAAATCAGGAGGGGGCTGTAAAGGATTATCTGAAGTGGTAGAGGGCAAACCAAGGGGAGGAGAACCAGATGTAGAAAGTGGAGTGTTAACCAGTGGGCCTGTTACTAAATCAATATCCGGGCCAAGCCCAGCGCGCTCTGTAAGATCAGAGGTAGGTTGTGGGGGTCTGGGGATAGGAGAGGAGACTGTCATAAGGCTGCCCAAAGAGGATCTTTTGGAGGACAGCTCAAGAGACAGTCTTTTTTCTGTTAAATCTATTTCTCGTTCAAGAATCCGGGCAGCTCTGGTGATAAAGTTGTCTAATGTCCCCGAAACACAACCCCCGGTACTACTCTGTGCTAGTTTCCTACCTGACCTCAGTGACGACATCGCTGTATACGGCAATTTGGAAGTAGGACTTGGGTCTGGGACAGGTAGGCTAGGGTTATACTCAGCCTAAGTACAGAGTATTGGCCCGGCCCGTCCACTTCCGTCCACGAACGGCCACAAACGGCCCGCTCTTTGCCCGGTCTTCGCCCCGGGCCTCGTCCCGCGCGCGTACCGCTAGCGCGCTAGGGCGAAGGCTGAGATAAGCCCGGGGGAGGAGTCAGGGGCGTGAACGGGAAGAGGAACCAGGTGAGCAGAGTTGGAGGAGCGCAATGCTCCGTGGTCCTCGCAGTCCCGTGAGTGAATCAACCAGCGTCCAGCCCCCAGCAAGCAGCGTAGTGTCCAAAGCGTGTGGTTCAGCAGAGAGTCCCACCGTAGAAGTGCCCCAGCCAAGATTTTATACACCTGGGGTCAACGAGCGGCTCCCGCGCAGCGGGGGCCGCGAGGCGTGGCGGTTGAGGGAGGAACCAGGCGGGAAGAGGAACCAGGTGAGCAGAGTTGGAGGAGCGCAATGCTCCGTGGTCCTCGCAGTCCCGTGAGTGAATCAACCAGCGTCCAGCCCCCAGCAAGCAGCGTAGCGTCCAAAGCGTGTGGTTCAGCAAGTGGTCAACTGGCTTTGGTGGTTGCGCGGTGCCGCAGTGTGTTCCTCGGTGACTTCTGTTCTTTCTTCGTCATTGTGCTGCTTTGGATGCTTTGCAAGTCACTCCCTAGATGCACCTCCTTGTATTCTTCATTGTGACACACTAAGTGCAACAGGTGTGCCCAGATGTGGGTCCCTAGCTTAGTGTGCCACTTGTTTTTGCACTGGACCCAAGCTAACACAAGGAGATGATGGACGGAGCGCGGAAACTTTTCAGACACTGACCCCCACTAACAGATCTGGGTTGAATCCATCGTCATTCTTTAGCTCACTTCGCCACCTCAGTTCAGACCCAGCTGTATGCAAATCAGACTTGACCCTTGTGCCTCATGGGAACAGTCCAGCTCGAACTGCCCTGCCAAGCATATGTCTGGGTCCAAACTGGAATGGAATGGTGAGCAAAAAGACAATGGATTTAGGCCCAGATCTCTGTACTGGGGTGAATGTATGACATTGTTCTGCATTCTGTCAATCAATTGTTGTTTTTGGATTTTCTCATCCCGAGTGGGACGGGTAGGCCCGGACTTGGGTCACGTGCTCTCATGCCACTGGAGTTAAGCTATCCTGGCTGATAAGGGCTGAAAGTCCGAAACCGGTCCTAGGATGCTTGTTTCCAGTCCAGGGAGGATCTGGCCTGGCAGTTAGGGCTGGACTTTTTCCATTGGGTGCAGGGTCAAGGCTGATTTGCATATGGTTGGGTCCAAACTGGAATGGCATGGTGAGCAATAAAACAATGGATTTAAGCCCAGATCTCTGTACTGGGGTGAATGTATGACATTGTTCTGCATTCTGTCCATCAATTGTTGTTTTTGCACTGGACCCAAGCGGCACCCGACTGAAGGGGTCAAAATAGGTGAAATACGGACTTGGGTTGCTTGTGTTTCGGTACAGTGAGTACATGGCTTGGCAGTTTGGTGCAGGATCAAGATTGATGTGTATATGACTGAGTCTAATCTGAGGTGGCATGATGGGCAAAAACATGATTGACTGGGATGTGGCCTTGAGTAATTGCCAGTGGCTGAGATTAAATCAAACATTCCATCCATCACTTTTCTATATTCTCCTGTGTCTCCTCACATCAGCAAACATTTTTTGCTGTGTTCAACTATTTTACTGTGTTTCAAAGATGTGAGCTTTCTTGATGATCTGGCTATGGGTCATGTTACCTTCACATATTGCAGTTTCTTGTTCCAGGATGCCCAATAAGCACATATGTTAACCCCAGTCTAAGTGCAGCTTTGCCAGCAACGGCAGAGCCGGTAGCCCTTGCTGCTAGATTCTGTACTTTCTGCAAGCATTGTCTGGTGCAGTCCTGGAGACCTTTGTATATTGAATTTGCAGTCAAGTATAGTCAGCATTTCTGCTCCTACTAAGGTGTCCTGGTTAATTGTTTATAGAATAGGCTGGATGTTTTAGTTCCATTTTAGCTGAATTCATAGCGATTTGAGTGATTTATTTTTTTTCATGGAATGCATGTGGACCAAGTAGACCCCAACGTTTTTGGCTAGTGGAGAGAGCGAGAGGGAACCTGTCCAGCCACAAGGAAAGCATAGATAATGGCACAAAGACACCTGCAAGCAGTAGAGTGGCATACACTGAATTAAGTGGGAAGGCTGCAGTGTTTAGCTAAGAGTTTGAACAGCTTCTGAAGTTATAGAAAACTATTTCTCTAGTATTGTGTATACCATATTAAGGGTTTAATCTCTGTTTCTTTTTTGTCTGGGCCTCCTTCACTTGCAGCACTTACTGATTCGGAGATTATGGCACAGGCTCTAGTCTTTATTCTTGCTGGATATGAGACCACGAGCACATCTCTCAATCTTTTGTCTTATGAGCTGGCAACTCACCAGGGGATACAGAAGAGGCTACAAGAAGAAATAGATAAAGCGCTACCTGACAAGGTAAGTCAATAACTTTTTTTTAAAGCAAGAGCATGAGATGATGTTGCCCCATAATATAAGCTTTCTAAGATCATCCCATCATTAGAGGTGCTATAAACAGACTACTAAATGCCTTATATCAAATAGTTTTTCACTTTCTGATATATCAAGTCTAACATAGTCTGTTTATGGAAAAATTCCCTGGTACATTTACAATTACAAGTAAATCGATAGCCACACCAAGAAAATAACAAGCATTTGCAATGCAATAGGTCTCGCATTTACGAGAGCTTGTGCTATTGGCATTGTAAATGCCAACAGCTTAAACTCTAGCAAATGCGAGGCCTATGGCTACGAAAATATGTTTTTTGTTGTTAAAGCCCACATGCCGCACTTTCACGTGCGTGAAGGCCGCGCCCCTTTCTTCAAAAAAGCTGTGTCTAACTAAAGGAGCACGGCCGCTATTAAAGTGAAACCGCGGCATGACGGCTTTTATACAAAAAAGCATCTGTTCCTCAAACAAATGCTTTTTTTTGTAAAAGCCCCCATGCCGCGGTTTCACTTAAATAGCAGCTGCGCACCTTTCCTTAAACTTGGCTCTTCTAAAGAAAGGGGCGCGGCCTTCATGCACGTGAAAGTGCGGCATGGGGGGCTTTGACAATAAAAAAAATATTTGCAATGCCATAGGTCTCACATTTGCAAATGTTTTAGCTATTGGCATTGTAAATGCCAATAGCTCAAACTCTAGTAAATGCGAGACCCATGATATTGCAAACATGCGCTCGCCATTGTCTCAGCTGCGTTGAAACTGAAAGCGCGCATGGCACGCTAAATGTAAGGAAAGCACTTCTTGCCTGCAGTAGGTCAAAACCCATATAAGAAATAGTGCTCACAGACTAATTAAAACATACCATGTCGCAACAGAAGTAAAAGGGCCAGTCGCCATGGAAGGTTTCAAATGAAGACAAGGCATTACTAAGGAGGGACTAACAAGGCGATTAAGGAATCAGAAGCCAGCATTTACAAAGGACAACGACACAAGCCAATGAAAAATATGGGCAGAGAGTGGGCGGGGCTTCAAATCCCTAACTCAATGCAGCATGGCTTGCAGAGCAGCTCATGCGCTGCCCAGGCGCGACCTAAAAACCACTTTAAAAAGAAGGTAAGTAAAGTAATTTTGATGTCAGTTTTGACTCTAAACAAGTGTGGATATGGTTGACAGAAGTAACATTTGTTAAACACTATTGATTTAAAATAAAATGCCCTTAGTTGTAACATTGTACTATCAAACAGAAAAGAAATGTATGTCCCCTGTCCAATTTATATTGAGAATGATCACTTCCGCGTTGCTGGTCCACTGCTTCATACCATGCTCATCATTTAAAGGTATTCAAGGGTTGCAACCCCTACGTCCATGGGGCATTTCTAGAAGAGGTGGATAGTTTGATGTAAAAAAAAACTATTTTACAAATAAGCCAATACATTTTGCTGATCTGCAAATTCAAGAAGCTGCATTTCAAGAGGAGTGATAGGGGAGATTAAGCCGCAGTAAATGGGGTAGATGGAAGCAATGACTAGTATTAATACATTTCCTCAGCCATCTTTTCAGCTTCTATAAGTAGTTCTGCAAGCCCCAAATTATTTAGGTTTACCAAACCACAGGGTTTTCGGACTCGGGTTGGCCTGTCAGTCTAGGGCCATATTGCTGGGTTTTAGGATATAGTAGTCTTGCTGCTTAATCTAAATAATGCTACGGTACCTCCTAGATTTGCAGAAGCATTGCTTTTAAATGTGAATGTCTGTGGTTTGCTTTTTAGGAATAATGATATCATATTGTACAATTTTCTGGGCTCCTTAGGAAGACGGAAGGAATTGCTTGAGTTTAACCTCTTTTATTGTGAGCAACCCTCAGACTAACCGAAGGAGGAAGTCCATTGGAGGCGGTTCCTTTATAACAAGGGAAAACATTTCCGCTTTTTATTTCTGTTTGCAGCGCTCCTTATCTGCCGAAGTATTGTCCATCAAGTGTTGCACCTTGGTCATGCTCTATTCTTTTTCATGTCATTGTCTACCTGGGTATGTTGGATTATATGCATTTCACTGTACAAAGCCTTAAAGATCTTTCGGTCCATCAAATTATTATTGACTGGGGCTCCTAAATATTTTGGTACATTACAATTTGTTTCAATAGTAGATGAGTTTGTGACTAATCATGAGGGATTTGGGCTAATGCACCACATTCATGCCATACACTTGTTGCTCCTCACGCCATTGGTCCTGTCTTCATTCCTTATGGCCTTTTCTCTAAGTAAATATTAATATAGTCAGACTACTTTGTAATTGCAATTTTGAATAACCGCTTGGGTTCAGATATACAGATGATCTCAAGATGTGTGTCTGAAGTATAGTGAAGTTGAGCCTTAAGGGTTGTCTGGTTTTTTTTTATTCACTTTAACTGTACTTGTAATGCAAAACATCTTACAAAAGCAAAGCCAACTCAGAGCATTCAGTTTTTCTTACTGCGAATTCTTTCTGGTAAACATGTAATTAATAAATCCAGCAAGATCTTGCAATTTTCTTCCAAATCATTATATCCCATTAGTAATATCTTCTATATCTTTGCCTACTTCAAATAATTGATGCATTTTAGCCAGCAATTGAAACATGGTAGAGATGGGTTATGTCTAGGTTGACAATCTCACTCCAGATCATCATGGAATATGTCTCTTGTCCTGAAATTTCCACCTACATATCTTAATCAGGTTTGTCAGTTTAATGGAATCAAAATACGACAACAAGACTGAGAATGCACTAGGTCACCATACAAACGTCCAGGGCTGGAGACTTTACCCATAATGATCTGGAGGGTGGTGTTAACCCTAGATCCGCCAACTTTCAAATTATTATGTAGTGAGTCACTATTGTTGCATAGTATTCCAAATCCAAGCTTCATTTCCCATGCTATCACATGATATGATGATCTCTTATGATGGAGTCCCCTGGGCAGATCATTTGCGGTGTTTATAAATGAATATTCCAGCCCACCATTGTAATATCTTGGGGCAGGGGAGAGGATGTAGCCTAACGGCTAGAGCGGTCGACCTCAAAGCTGGGGAAATGGGTTCCAACCTCGACAGGGACACTCAACATCCTGTGATTCTGGACAAATCACTTAATCTCCCTATGCCTAACAAAAAAAATGAATGTGTCCGTCTGTTACACAACTGTTGCTCATGTAAAGCACTCTGATACCGTCTGGTTTAGTTCATGCTATGTAAAACTAGTAAAAAATAAAAATTATGTTTGCCTGATGTCTTTCAATTTGACTTCTAAAACATCATTGTTATGTTATATTAGTTGAATCTTGATATAGCGCACAACTCATCCCCAAAAGGACATCTCCGCGCTGATTCGGCAGGTGGGTGTGAAAGAGGCAGCATTTAAGACAGTCAATTTTTTAGGTGTCTTTTTAATTCTGCAAGCCTAGAACATAGGCGCATAAACAGGGAGTTTGTTCCAGTGGAGTGGAGCCAAAAGGTTTGGCCACCATATTTGACGGTCGGATCCATCAGGGGCATAGAAGAAACTGATTGCTAGATCGCAGATTCCTGCTTGGCACATAAGGGATAAGACTGTGCTGTAGGTATTTTGGGCCTAGCCTTGATAGCGATTTATGTGTTAGGCAGAGCAGTTTAAACAGTGCTCTCTTACAAATGGGGAGCCAGTGTAGTGCTCTAAGTATGGGGGCAGACGAGGGTCTTGGAGGCAGGTTATTTACCATTCGTGAGGCTGTGTTTTGGACCACTCATAGTTTTGACAGAAGGGATTCATTGGAGGCCAGAAACAGGGTGTTGCCATAGTCAAGGCAGCTGATGACTTGTGATCGCGGAGTGTTTTGTGTGAGCTCAGTGGTAGTCATCTGAAGATTTTTTTGAGTAGACGCATGATGGTAAAACAGTTGTTACATGTGGTGGCAAGATGGTCTTGCATAGATGGCTGAGCGTCCAAAATTATGCCTAGGTTTTTTGCGATTCTGGTGGGTATCTGGTGGCACAGCTCTGCTGGCCACCAATCCTCTGTCCAGAAACTCTGAGCTTTACCAAACAATATTATCTCTGTCTTGCCACCATTGAGTTGGAGACAGTCGTGGGACATCCAGATGGCAATCTTCTTCATGTAGGTTAAAACACTCTGTTTGACGTTTTCGAGATCCCGCACAAACGAGGTGACCAATTGGGTGCCATCTGAGTATGAACATTTCTTGTATCCAAAGGATTTAATTAGTTGGCCTAGGGGGGCTACATAGACATTAAACAGTGTAGGGTTCAGGGAGGAGTCTGAGTGACTCCTTTATTCAGGGGAATGGTCCTGTAATGGAATGTTCCCATGGAAATTGTTTGTTCCCTGTTGTTGAGGAAGTCTACCAACCGGTCCAGAGCTAAATCCTGGATGCCTATCTTTTGGAGGCGCTGCACCAGAACTGAGTGTGAGATGGTACCGAATGCAGCCGATAGATCAAGCAAAACCAGCATAGCTGGTTGTTGATTGTCCAGGGATAGTCTTATGGTGTCGACTACTACAAGTAGAGCAGTCTCAGTGCTATGAGAAGGTTTGAAGCCTGACTGAGAAATGTCTAACAGGCTATGGCTCTCTAGGTAGGCCATGAGCTGTTTGTTGACGTGGGTCTCTAGGATCTTTCCCAGCACTGGAGGAGAGATATGGGACGGTAATTCGTAGGGTCGTTAGGGTCTCCGGTTGGTTTCTTCAAAATGGGTGTTAACTGAGCTGCTTTCCATTGTTTTGGGACCATAGATAGGGTCAGTGATTTGTTACATAATGCGGTAATGGGTGGAGCAAGAAATAGGGCAAGACGTGTGATCATTTTGGGGGGGCAGGAATCGACAGGGGATCCAGATTTTACTTTGGCTAGTGAGTCCAGCATCTGTGTTGGTGAGATAGGCTTGAAACTATCTAGTACTGGTGAATTGGAGTGATGTGGTATGACTATTTGATTGTGAGTTGAGAGCTATTATAGATAATATCAATTATGGTTTTGAAGTGAGAAGCCAAGGTGTCGCAGAATGTTTGGGAGGCTAGGGTTTCAGAGGAACTTGCCTTTGGTTTGACTAAGGTTTTTATGATTTTGAATAGTTCCTTTGAGGAGTTGCCTGCCTGATCTATTTTATGAACAAAACGTTATCTGCGTGCTGTCTTTATTTTGGTGTGATAAGTGTGAGACATCTTTACTGCTTTTGAACATCCTCTAGATACGCTCGAGGCTTCAACAGTGGGACTTAACTGTTTTTAGTTCAGCCATGTAACAGGGGGCATTGGGTATGAGATATTTCCTTGGTTGAGGTTTGTAGGGAGCCATGTATGGGAGAGAGTCGTTGAACTGTGCCAGGGCTGAATTTATGTCATGGGATTTGTCTGGAATGAAAGTGGGGAAAGCCACTTGAAATGCATCTAAAGTGATCTGTTTCCAAGGTCTTGCGGTAGCTTGGATCTGGGCCTTGGGTCGGTCAGGGACTGTCGTGGTCGGAATCTGGAAACTGATCAGGAAGTGATTTGTCCAAGTTAGTGGCAGTTGGATGTCAATTACAGAAAGTATAGCAGTAGATGAGATCCAGCATATTGCTAGCAGAGTGAGTGGTGCCAATTATTGCGAGATGTAGGTTTAACTTTTCGAGATTAGTTAGCAGAGTAGAGACATCTGGTTCAGTGGTACATCTGCGTGGTGGTCTCCAATCAAGAGGAAGTCTTGTGTGGCTAGTATGTAGGGTGCTAGTCGCTCTGTTGGGTTGGGGCTGAAGTCCTTTTTTGTCAAGGAGGGCGGGAGATAAGGGCACCATTCCAGGAGAGGCCATTAGGGGGACATCATTTAAAATAGTGAATCAAGTATTTGGACTCTCAAGGAGTCTTTGAAAGCTAGAGCTATATCTCCACCTGGTTTGTGTTCCCCGTCTAGCCTAATTAATTTGTAATTCTCTGGGAATGCAATGGGGATACTGGGTAGTGCTGACTGGCGTAGACCTGTTTCTGTGATGAAACATAGGTCTGGTTATGTTGAGATAAGAAGATCCCAAATTTCTATTGAATGTTTGGAAATGACCTACCATCAAAAACAAAAAATTTGAGCGAAGAGGGCACATTTTGTAATTTGTTGGGGGATCCAGATGTGGAGGAAGAGGGCTTTATGGAGGCTTTGTGAACCTGTATATGTCAGGGAGGACTATCGTCCTGATCCACTAGTGCTGTGGGGTTCGTAAAAGAGCATGTGAACTTGCATTTTTGAGAGGCAAAAGGACCTTCAGAGGTGATAGGGAGATGGGGGATACAATGTGAGCAGTTAGTTCTCAGGTTTATTAGTTCTCTATTGTTATAGTGTAGTGTGGATGAAGGAGGAATATCTGGGGGTGTAGATGCAGGGTTCCTGGTGGCTGGCGATCGACTGGCACAGACGAGCGCAGACAGGCTTGCCTTTGGCGGTGCCAGGTTTGTATTTCTACTGGAGAGCTAGACCGCCGCCGTCCAGTGATTGGCGTCGTCGCAGAATAGCCGCGTCACTGCCGACACGTCCTAAACTCCCTCAGTTCAATTGGCTGAGCCGTAATGAACTAGGGAGTCCAGGGGAGAGCATGCAAATACAGAAATAGTTTCCAGGTAACAGTTTCAAATACTGCAGTTAGTAAGGGCTGTGGGTTGAGGAAACTCTAAAAATATTAAAATGTTCAATGCTAATATGCGGCGCAAGCAACTCAAGTGAACATAAGTATAGTGAGTAGTAAAAGAAATTGAAATCGTGTGCCTGGGCACATGCTCATCTGAAGCCTGGCATGTCCACTGCATGTCGACGCCAGGTTTGTAGTTTATACCAGAGAGCTTGACTGCTGCCGTCCAGTGATTGGCAGACGTTGCGGAATAGTCACGTCACTGCTGACATGTCCTGAACTCCCTCCGTTCAATCAGCAGAGCCATGATGGATCATAGAGTCCAGAAGAGAGCGTTCAAATACAGAATGAGTTTCCAGGTAACAGTTTAAAATACGGCAGTTACTAAGGGTTGTGGGTTGAGACAACGCTAAAAATCAATGCTTATATGCAGCGCATGCAAATCATGTGAACACAAAGTTTGTGCCTGGGGAAAAAGCTCTTCGGAAGCTTGGTCTGTGGCACTGTGTATCAAATTTGTTAATTCTATAAAGTATGTTTAATACATTTACTTAATAAGTACTCAGTAGGTCCTCTCTGCATTAGGCCTGGGCAGTGAACTTCGCTCTGTTCGTGGAGTTTCCTGCACTCCACGGAGCTTGTGGGGCACAGAAAACTCTGCTTCGCGATGTGCAGTGGAGTTTTTTTTCCCGCTCGCGATCGCGAACAGTAAGTTTGCTATCGCGAATGGTAAGTTCGTGAACGGGATCTGCCGCTCAGGTAGAATTTCTACCCAAGCGGCAGGAATACCAGCACAAACTGCAGTTTGCACTGCACGCAGCCACTCGCGGAGCTTCGCTGAGTTTTTTTGTAACTTTGCGGAGTTCCCCATAGCAAAACTGCGCAAACTTTGCCCAGGCCTGCTATGCATCTGATTTTAATTATCCTGCTATAGTGACATAGCCTTGGATTAGCCTAGATCAATTGGCCAGTTAATCTGAAACTTGCATTGCATCAAGGAATGGATTACGAAAAATGCTAATGTGTCTGGGAAATTCTATGCCAGGACCAGAGGCGAGGATTATGCTTTACTTTCTTCGTTTTTATTAACAGCAGCCATATTATAATATTTATAGAAAAACTACAAATCCCATGAACACTTGGGAATATTTCGGAATGGTTCATCCATTCAAGGCATGGATCTCCCTTCATACTCCTCTGTCCATGATCCTTCCTGCTTTTTTCTTTGCTGCTCCACGCAGCCGACAGTTAAGTGAAAAGGTATACCCAAGCACTCCTTTTGAAGACTGCATTGTTGCTCTGCCACAATAACTTAGGGAGGCTGGTGGTTCTGTCCAACCCTTTAGCACCGTTAATAACGTAATCTCCACTAGATAACAGGGTAATCAACCACGAGCGCCTATTACCTATTAACAATACCACTACCCACAACTGGTAAAAAGTGAAAAGGCCTGAGGGCCATATTTGTTAATTCTTTGTTTAATTCTTTGTATGCCTATTTACAATATTTGGCCAACCTTTGACCTTTAGGCTTTCTCTGCGTCACCGCGGGAACGCTTGCCTCCCCTATGCTTTCGCAGGCCGCTCGGGGGCAGACATCTCGTAGGAGGTGCGTCGGGGCTGTGTGGTGTGGTCTTCCGACCACTAGGGGCACCAGCATGCCTCATTAGAGGCTCCTTTTAGGGGCGAGCACGCCAGTCGCATTGTTCTGCTCGAATTAGTGTGTTGATTGGACTCAGCGCGACCGGCCAAGCGCCTGTCATCCTCACATCTTGCCTGGAGCGTGATGCTTCCGGGGGGGGGTCTGTAAAATACACACGCTGCCAGTAAAGCGCACAGGAAACGCCCTGTGCAGAAGCATGTATTAAAGGCGATCGTGCCTCAACCTGTGCATATGCTTGGGAGAGCGTGTGCAGTGTAATTAGGCGCTAATAGCCAGTAAATGGAAAAAAGGGCACACACCCAGGGGCAGATATTAAATAAATAATTCAAATTAAGGAAAATAATTTGCCCAGTGTACAGTACGGGCAGTGGTGTCCATAGGACCTTTTGTTCAGTGCCTTCCCAGGCAGTTATACATACTAATGAGCTTTCGAATAAACTGATACAAAGAGCTTACCCCAAAAAAGTTATCAGAAAAGCATGTAAAAGAGCGCGCAACATACCACGGGAGGCGCTCCTAGAAAGGAATAAAAGGGAGACTAGTGACTGCCTCACGGTGGTTATGACCTTTGACCCGTTGGCCTCTAAGATCAGGCAATCATGAGAAAACACTGGCCATTGCTGTCCACTGCAGATTTTAGAATGCCACAACCCAGATTTGCATTTAGGCGTGCCACGAATCTAAAGGATAAGCTAGTGCACACGCGACCACAACCTATTCAAAGAGCTTCCTCATTGCCGGCGGGACACTACCCGTGTGGTGGATGTTCAGTCTGTAAGTTGACAGAAAAGACAAGTTATGTCAATCTCAACAGTGGCAAAAAATGGCATCTGAATACATTTTCAAATTGCAATACGCCAAATGTGATCTACAGACTTACTTGTGAGTGTGGGCTACAATACATAGGTCTCACCACTAGAAAAATAAAGATACGGATTCAGGAGCATTTGAGTACCATCAAAGCCGGCAAGCTCACCACGCGCCTGGTACAACACTTTAGTGAGTCCAAACATGACTTACGAGCCTTGAGATGGGTTGTCCTGGAGAGGGTGTTGGCCAGGAATGATACCATAGATAAAGTGCTGGCAACCAGAGAAGCCCGTTGGATTTATACTGAGAAGGCGGATCTCATAGGCCTGAACGATCGCATCGAGTGGAATAAAGTGAGCAGTCAATAACACCACTCCACTCGGTCTGATTTAGCCCCACATAGCAATCCACATGGTCTGAGGAATATGTGAGTTAATTTAGGGGATTTCCTTGGATGTGGGTAATTGCGGCTTTGTGGTTGAGTATTAAACAACTGTACACATCAAAACATAGTATGAGTAACAGGATCTTTATGTTGAGGTCAGGAGGTGCAGGAGTCTATGCCCCTTTAATTGTGAAACAAATTTATTGAGGTCTAAAAATGGCTATTTGCATGGTTTAAAGAATGTATATATAAAATCTGTAGATTATGTTTAAATTGTGCCGCCATGTGGGAGATTCGATCAATAGAAAAGTTGTGGTAGACCTGCTTGTGATCGTGAGTGCCTGCTCCAAGATGGCCGCCATGTTCGTTGCAGTTGTGAGCCGTCGCCACTATTACACGTGAGGCGGACGGAGGGGCGCGGCATAGAGAGACTACATCAGAGGCTGGGAAATGTTCCTGACTCGAGGCGGTGACGACAGAAGGATCGCTCCCATAAAGGTTACGGTGAGAGTATGTAGGACCCCGGAACATAGGTGGTGAAACGCTGCGGATGCGGCACGGTGTACCGGGGGTTTGGTGAATGTGATGACAGTGTATTTCGGTGTTGCTATAACGAGTCCCAGGCTTGACCATGCTTAGCAGGGATGTGTTCTCAGGACCCCGGGACGAAGGTGGTGAAACGCTGCAGACGCGGCACAGTGTACCGGTGGTTTGTTGAATGTGATGACAGTGTATTTCTGTATTTCTGTGTTGCTATAACGAGTCCAAGGCTTGACCCTGTTCAGCAGAGATGTGCTGAGGCAAACGGACTTATGGTCTAAACACTAACGGTGGCTGATTTGAACCGGTCTTTAGAGACATACAAAATGAGAGTGCAGGTGATGCAGTGGGCAAATACTTGTGGAAATCAACATTTTTAATCTATACTGGTACTTGATGATAAGTCGCAAATCTCTTTTCCACAGGTGGAACACGCGCTAGTTTCAGCGCATTTCCAAGAATCGGGAATAGGAATACTAAGTAGAACCCCGATTGACATTGTGAAGGCTGGTATGAATGTCCTCGGCCTTTACATGGTAAATACACCTATGGGAACGAAGACTCGGTGTAATTGATGAACGGTTGGTCCATATTTTATTGAAGAACAAGGGGAAAACTGCAATTCTATTGTTTCTTCTTTCCTGCTTTCTATACAGCCCTTCTGTAACACAAAAGTGGATGTCCAGTGAGGCGAGTATTTAAAAAAACCCTATGCCCTGACGAAATTGCCACAACAGAGATTAATGGCAATGGAACATGTTGGCCTTCCTTATAAAGGTTAGCGACATATAGTGCTTTTATTTTTGAGTGAACTCACTGGTTGTGAATAAAGAGGTTTATTTATAGTGAGTTTTCAACTCAATTTTAATATTGCTTGGAACATTTGTTCTTGGCAATACACTGGGTTTTTCATATTCGTTCTTTGCCTATGGGGACAGCAAAGTTTCCACTTAAAAACTATTTCTTTTTCTTTGTCTTCCCACCTTTCTTTTACTGGACACTACTTTCTATGAGTTGGCAACCAGTGATGACAAAACGTGGGCATACCAGCGAGAACCAGCTGGCAGCCTTCCTGGTGTTGCGTACGTGAGGTGCCTCCTCATTCTTCACTTTTCATGTCTCAACTCTTCTGACTTCTTGTTGTGAGCTACTTTTTGTGAGGCTATGAAGGGCTGTATTGCAGGATTGTTTTAATTGAGATTCAAGAGTGTCAGGACCTGGCTTAAATTTGGACGTATTGACGGTGTATGGGAAATAGCTATTCCCAACAACAGTGGCGGTCCATGAACTGAAACGTGATTCCTCTTGATGCCAAGCCATTAATTGTGTTGACAGTTATACATACTAGCCTGGTTCACCAAGTCCATTTTGCCCCTAATATGCAGGACTTGCAGGATTCCTATACGTAGGAGGAATCTGTGACTTACCTCCCGATTGATGATGACTTCTGCGAAGTCATGGATGCCTTTATACAGAGGGCGGTCTCTGAGGCTATGGCACCCTTGGAGCTAAAGCTCCTTAATATTGCAGCGTGGTTCCTACAACCCCTCGCCCAGAGGGAAGAACCCAGAGGATCATCCACCCTTGTGCCTATGAGCCAGCCGGAGGCGCCCTAGAAGTCGAAAAAAAGCACAACCATGACCCGTTTGTCAATCTTGATGCCTTTGACAGGCTGAAATGCACTTTCTTGGGTCATAACATTCCCTCTGACCTTGTTGGACCCCCCCTGCCATTACTCGCCGATAAGCCTATCACAAGTCTGACAGCATCCTCTGCCTCCCCCGTAACAAACGGCGATGACGCCCCCACCAGCTCTTCAGTTTCAAAGCCGTCCGATGACAGCAAGAGCACACTGGACTTAGACGCCGACATGCTGAGCCCAGAGAACCTAATTCTCCCACTGTCGTCAGACTGGGTGCCCACAGACAAAGTATTCCACACAAATCCCTTGACAAGGTGATCCGTAACCGCCTTAGGTGGAGTGCCCCCATCCATCACTAGAGGGCAAAGTAACCCTAACTCCCGAAACATCCCCGAATGGTGACATTCCACGCCAGGTACATACGGGACCACAAGAAGAGCATTGACCGCTCTTGGGGGTCCTGTTAAGATAAGCTCCTTGACCCACACAAAAATGTTGGACATGGTGGAGGACGCCAAAACCTCCTGGTCCCTCAATTCCGCAGATATATTTTTGGGCTGGTTGCAAAGGGCGATGATATTCCTAGGCAACTCCTATGGTGCCCTTTCCACAGTGCAGCAGAGATCTCTGCCCATAAAAATCGACCCATCAAGAAAATATTTATTCCACAGATTTTCATCGGAGCCGGTCATGGAAGGGAACGCTCAGCCGGAGGCTTTCAACATCAGGCCTCTTTCCAAGGACACGCAGACAATGGCAAGATCAGACCAGGTTCAGGGACTTCTACCCCACCCGAGGGTATCCCCGGCACAGGGGCTCCAGAGGAGGACCCAGAGGTGGCTACTCCCAGGCTCCTCTCACTGTGAGTGTAATCCCTCTTTCCATATAAGATTGGGGTGCAGGTTAGCCAATTTTGACCACCACTGGAGATCTCTGAGATCCGATGCGTGGGTCCTGCAGACCGTCGAGAGGTTCAGGATAGAATTTTACAGCTCCCCTGTCCAACCCCATCCCACTCTCCCATTATGGTTTTACGGGCTCCTCTGCTCAATTCAGAGGTACAGAACCTGCTCTCCAAAGGTGCCATAGCCCCTGCACACTCTCACCATTATGGGTTTATCAGCAACTTGTTGATGGTGGACAAGTGCGATGGGGGTCAAAGAACTCTCATAAACTTCACGGAATTCAACGAGTGGTTTCTCTACCGCCACTTCAAATTGGAGGGTATTCATCTCCTCCGACTTCTCCTCTTCCCCAACAATTGGCTGGCATGCCTGAACCTCAAGTACCGCTGGCGTCAACAAACATTCAAATTCACAGCTCTTCCATTCGGACTATCCTCGGCTCCTTGATGCTTTACTGAGGTTCTCAAACTTGTCATGGAACGTGCCAGAGCTTGGGGCAGCCGCTTCATTGTCTACCTGTATGATATCCTTCTTATGGACCAATGCCTGCAGACCCTGACGGCTCACCTCCAGTTGATGGTTTCCCTACTCCAATCCTTGGGGCTTCCCATCAACGAGAAGAAATCAGTCTTATCCCCAATGCAACCCCTTGTTTTTCTGGGCATTTTACTGGATTTCATCCAAGCCACTCTGAGTTCTCCATCACAGTAGATAGCCAAGATCAGACACAAGCTAAGACGCACTTTGTACAGCCCTTTCACTTCCCTGAAGCAGATCACTAGGGTGGTAAGCCTGCTCTCCTCATCCCGTCAGGCTACTTTTCCCAGCCTCCTTCATTATCGAGCCCTACAACAGCTAAAGATATCCCACCTCCGAAAGGGCCTCACATACTCTCGGAGCATACGCTGTCAGATGACGTGAAAGTGGAACTCCAATGGTGGCTAGTCCACATGGAGGCATGGAACATGTGGACTATCTTCAGATCCCATCCTGTGAAAGAATCTGATTCCAGCGGCGTTGGTTGGGGGTGCACGTTGTGGAGAATTCTCCACAAGAGAAAAATGGTTCGAACAAGAGCGTGCTCTGCATATCACCTGTCTAGAGCTGATGGCAGCCTCATTTGCAGTGAAGTAAAGGACCAGAGAGAAAGTTTAATGCTGTATCTTCCTCAAGATGGACAATGTAACAACAGTCCAATACATCAGCCATCTGGGAAGGACACGGTCAAAACCACTTTCAGACCTATTCAGAGCTGGTGGGAATGCTGCCTCGGAACTAAATCTCAGTCTTGGCGGAACATCTTCTGTGCTCAGTCAACCAAATGGCAGATTGGCAATCAAGTTACCTTCAGGACCTCAGCTTATGTAAAATGGACCCTTCGGTGTTCAGGGCAATATAATCCAAATGGGGCCCATTCTCAGTTGACCTGTTTGCATCCCGGTTAGGCCACCAAGTGACCAGGTATTTAAGTTGGAGACCAGATGCAATGGCAGCCGTGACAGATGCCTTCCAGCAAAACTGGGCAATGGAGATGGGATATGCATCTCTCCCATTCTCCATGATAATGCTGCTCTCAACCCAAGTCAGGAGACATTGGGCGAATGTAGTGGTAATAACCCCCTTTTTTAGGTCTCAAGTCGTTTCCAGTTCTGATAGAACTTTCTTGAAAATTTCCAATCAGTCTACCCCCGTTTCCAACTCTCCTCAAAAATGCATCAGGTAATCCCCACCATCTAGTTCGAGAGGGTTCTCTGCGGCTTGCGGCGTGGAGGATTACTGGGGATGATGGCAGGTCCCAGGACTTTCACACCAGGCTGCAGACTTGCTCGCTAAGGCATGGGCAGACAGCACAGTCAAGAGATATAGATCAGCTTGGTCCCAATGGATGGGTTGGTGTCACCAGAGGCACTTGGATCTTGTGGACAGAACTTGTCAATATCCTGAATTCCTTGGCAGCCGAAGGTTTGGCTTATAGGTCAGTGAATACCTTCCGTTCGGCAATCTTAGCGGGACATAACCCCTGTTGAAAGCCATTGTGTGGGAAAGCATCCACTGGTCTGGAAATTACTTGGAGGCATTCGCTTATCGCTCCCTCCTGAACCGAGATAGTTGGTCTTATGGGATGTAAACGTGGAGCTCAATTTGGCTGTCTCATGGCACAGAAACAAATATCTTTCTCAAAATCAATTGTCAGCCAAATTGGCATCTCTCTTATGCCTGATCTCCTGCAGCAGGGTCTCTGATGTCAGGGCACTGGGCATCACTTGAAGAGTGTGTAATCCGGAATGAGTTACATTCCACAATTGTGACAGACGATAGCCATCTCTCGTATAGTCTTATATCTGGCTTTTCCATATTCTCTGAAGCTGTGTATAATGAGATGCATTAAGGCATACGGGGCTATGTCAGAAGATCTTTGTCCCCCAGGAGAGCGTCAGCTCCTTGTTGCTCTCAGAAAGCCACATAAAGGTGTGTCATCTCCCACCATCGCTAAATGGATACAGTGGGTAATGCAGGAAGCTGGTATCAACAAAAACGGGTATGGTGCACATTCTACCAGAGGAGAGATGGCTTCTAAAGCATTCTCCTTGGGGGCACGGTTAGAAGATATTATGAACACTGCGGATTGGTCTATGTACTCGATGTTTAAGCGTTTCTACTTTAAGCCACTTCCTAGTATGGCAACTCTGGTTGCACATAAGCCTCGAACTAGCATAATCCTCACCCTGGTCCTAACATAGAATATAAAATATCCTAGCTTTCGTAACGGAAAGTTTCAATTCTATTAAGGACACGGAGGCGAGGATTATCCCTCCCGGGGTATAGGCTCGACGGTCCTTCCGGGTGTAGATGATGCAATTCGTAATTTATTTTACGTAAGTAATATATTTTATATTGAAAAGTTCTTGTATACCACTGCAAGTTTCGTAAATGATGTATCAGTATGGTTTTTTGAGGTTGTGATTGCATAAATGCTTCCCTAAGTGTTAAGGATTTTGACTCAATGTTTTTTATTGTTCGCAGGGACCGACTTGAACAAACAAGAATAGAGTATGAATGCCCAGCATGATCTCACACGAAGAAAGAGGAGGAAGGATCATAGACAGAGGACATACCCTGATTGGATGAACCGTTATGAACTATTCACATGTGTTCATGGAGTTTGACGCGCCAGAAAGCTAGCAATACTTTCATTACATACCTCTGAACCGCCGTGAGGGGAACGGCATCGCCAGTGGGGGAATCCTGGTTACTTCTCCATTTCTCAACGCCGTGAGGGGAACGGCCCTGAAGAACCACCCTACCCAGCATCCCACACAACCGGCGCTGCGGGTGACGTCACCTGGGCGCGCCGGAACAGCACAAAAGCCGCCGGGTGCCACCGCAGCGCGGGACGCGCCAGAAAGCTAGCAATACTTTCATTACATACCTCTGAACCGCCGTGAGGGGAACGGCATCGCCAGTGGGGGAATCCTGGTTACTTCTCCATTTCTCAACGCCGTGAGGGGAACGGCCCTGAAGAACCACCCTACCCAGCATCCCACACAACCGGCGCTGCGGATGACGTCACCTGGGCGTGCCGGAACAGCACAAAAGCCGCCGGGTGCCACCGCAGCGCGGGACGCGCCAGAAAGCTAGCAATACTTTCATTACATACCTCTGAACCGCCGTGAGGGGAACAGCATCGCCAGTGGGGGAATCCTGGTTACTTCTCCATTTCTCAACGCCGTGAGGGGAACGGCCCTGAAGAACCACCCTACCCAGCATCCCACACAACCGGCGCTGCGGGTGACGTCACCTGGGCGCGCCGGAACAGCACAAAAGCCGCCGGGTGCCACCGCAGCGCGGGACGCGCGCGGGCAGCGCCCGGGCGAAGCCCGGGCCAAGGGCGGGCCCGTCCTTGCCCGTCACTGACCGGAGCCGACTGGACAATCCCCCGATCGTCGTATTTTCATCATACGCGCTAAGGTACTGTTGACCTTTTACTCCATGAGATTTATTGCGAGGAATGCTGTTTTCTGAGGCTGTATACTTGGACGGTTATTTTTTATTATTTCTGTTGTGTTTGGTTCCTCTTTAACCAACCCTCTGGCCTCTATCATGCCACCAAAAGATATTAAAGGCAGAGTGGCTAATGTACATCTCACTGGAACGATGGACCAATTTGTCACAAAGTTTAACTGTGTTATTGACCAAGAAATCATGCTCCTGGAATGCCGTGTTTCGCAGGACCTTGCGGCAGCCAGGAGGTCCTCTATGGGTCATCTCGCCAACGTGCGTTCCCCTGTACAGCAAACTTTTGATCATGTCGCCACTACTGGTTCTGATGTGGATCTTATGGGCCAGGACTTGCTACCCAGTGGAACAGTTGCTGCTGCTTCCTTGGAAGACCAGTCCATGGCCTTTGATTCTTTGTTAATTTCTCCTTGCTTGTTGCCGACTGCCTCTAGCATTGCCCCAGAGTCTGGCACTAGGCAGCTGCGAGAGAGAAACCCCGGGGTAATCCCTAAAAACAAACAAGGGTGTTCCTCCATTAATGGTGGGAAGGGCAAGACCAGCAAAAGAAAGCAAAAACCAGTAAGCCACACTGGAAAATCGAAAATACCTCCTGCTGCCCCCGAGCAGCCTTTACTGGTGGTACTGGCAGATAAAGTTGCTCCCCCACCCCACTCATCACCAACTAGAATGGTGTGTCAGGATGTTACTGGGGGGACAAGTGAAGTGGTTGAGGGAAGGGCTTCAGACCTATTGAATATACATGATATATATGATGCAATTAGGCTTCTCTTTCGTCCTGTGGAGGACAGAATACACAAGATTGAACAACATCTACTTAGGATTGAACGTGGTCTTGGGGTATTGACTGACACTTCGAATAATATTTATCAATTAGGGGCTCTGAAAACACCGGTTAATATAAGAGTAGAAAAAGACCCGGTGGTCCCTCATGTTCAATCAGCAGTCCCCTCTGAATACCAGGCATTAACTGTAACTAATGAGCCTATACTAGTTCCCGATCACAGGAAATCCACACATCTTAGCACAATCCAGCCAAAAGAGGATGTTAGGATATCTACACCTAGGACCCCAAGTGGGGCAAATATCCCTAACTTGCCACCTGAAACTTCCCCATTTGTAGTAATTTTAACAGGGGTCCCCGAATTGGGCAAAAACGAAGCTGAGTCCCCCACAACCTTGAGGAACAGGGTGGTGCACTGGCTCAATAAAAATAGACCACTGCCAATACACAAAAGTAGTAAAATACTCATGGTAAGAAGGGTCCCATGGGTAGGCCATTTGGCAAAGAATATAAGGGGGGACTGTATCCTAATTAATTTTAATGACCCCAAAACTGTTGAGTGCATCTGCAACTGGAGATATCCTAGTCCAGGAGTATCCATCAGAGCCCTTCCCCTGACCTATTTCTATCCCCCTGGTCACTTCACGGATGCGTGGACGCTCGTTCACCGGAATAGGAGGGGTTTCTCGCAAGGGGGCTGGCCCATACCTCCACTGCCACTAGATTTTATCCCTATGGAAAATCGATACAGCAGCCTAGAGGCTGTTGACTGACTGCAGGGTAATGGAGGTATATTAAACAGCTCCCCGCCCCCCTCAGGTTGCTGCACACTAGAATCTATTATACCACCAGAACACCCGGGTTTGGAATCACCCACTTTGACAAATTCACCTCAGAGGCCCATTATTAGCACTGATTATCATCAAGACCACCTCCCAAGTGCTTCAACTCCCCGGGTAAATCTCTCTAGTCATTTTAAGCTTGTTTCTTGGAACGTGGCAGGTCTACGCAGCAAGCTCACTCTCCCAGACTGGAGTGATTTTATCGAGGAACATGATATATGCATGTTCCAGGAAACCTGGAGCCTTGAGCCATTGTACAAGCCGGGGTTTTGTTGTTTCTTTTGTACCAGCTACCTCAATTGGCCGTGGTCGCCCCTCTGGCGGACTCATGGTATGGGTTAGGGCAGAACTCAACCTTAGGATTACCCTTAACAGCTGCTCTACGCCAGACATAATGAGACTTACCATCAAAGGTACCAAGAGCGACTATACATGGGAACTTTTTAATGTTTATGCCCGAGGAACCCAAGGGGGAGCTAAATCCTCTACTATCACAGCCCTTTCAGGCATGCTTTCTATTTGTCCCCCTGATTCCCTCTTATTCGTCGCTGGCGATCTTAATTGTTCATTTGAACCGCTTGCTATAGACGATATCTTGGGAACACACGATGAGGACACTAGATGGGGTATTCCCTCACTATCTCTTAACCCCGTAAAAAGATGGTCCCCGGTTGTAATCCAAATAAATGCTCTAGCATTAGAATTTGGGCTAAGAGCTGCTAATGGGCGTACAATTTCTGACCCAGCGGGTGCAAACACTTTTAATAGGGTCTCTTGCCAAAGCAGAATTGATTACATATTGGTCGACAGGAGGGGATGGAAACTTGTTGTCGACATGATTGTAATACCATCAATCAATAGTGACCATAACCCTTTGTCCCTCAGCATGCGGGAGATGTGGCATAGGCAAGAACAAACCCCCTCATCCGGAATGCAAATGACAACCAAGGCACTCCTGCCCTCTAATTTTAATAGGTTCCTCAAATGGCCTAAATTTATTCTGTGCAATACAAAACTAGCTACTCTGGAGAAAATCCTCGTTGACCAGACCGCCAGGCTCTCCATAGCATCTAGGGACACAGCTGGCCACACCAAAGTCTTTGAGGAAACTATGGACTCGATTGGTATTCTGTTTCTTGATCATAGGAAAACATTTAAACCAAATGTCAAGTCAGAAAACAAGTGGTTCAATAAGGGCTGCAGATTTAAAAAAAACAGCCTGATCCTCGCTATCAAATCTAACAATCCAGGAGAGGTCAGGCAAGCGAGGCTGCATTATAGACAGGCCCTCGCTTCTGCTAAGAGGGACTGGGAAGAGCAGCGTTGGGATTGTTTAAAATCTGCGAGCCACTCAAAAAATGGCGAGCTTTTTTGGTCCATAGTGAGAAGATCCACTAACCACGACCAGGACCAAATTCCCAACCATATTACGGATAGGGAATGGTTTGACCATTTTAGGAATCTATATGTAGGGGTGGAGCAAATGGAGGACCCTTGCACCCGAACGGGGCCCATAGCCACACATCCAGATCACTTTTTATTCTCTAGGATTGAGAAGAAAGAGGTTGAGACCGCTATTAATAAAATTGTACCTGCAAAGGCCCCGGGACCAGATGGTATCCCGGGTGACCTATACAAAGCCAACATTGACGGATGGGCTGCGTACTTTGTGATTTTTATTAATGCTCTGTTGGAAGGCTCACCGGTGCCCGAATCATGGAAGGGAGCTGAAGTAATTCCCATTTTCAAGAAGGGCTCTAGGGGGGACCCAGCGAACTACCGCCCAATCAGTCTCATAGATTCTGGACAGAAATTGGTCGGTAGGGTCCTCCTGGAGAGGATCCACTCTTGGGTGGATGAAAACGGCATTATGAAAAAGTTCCAGGCAGGCTTCAGGGCCTGCACTAGTACAATTGACCAGGCTTTTAGGCTAGTGCTTCTATACTAGAAGGTGGTCACTATTGGTAAGGGCGCCCTCTACCTGGCGTTTATCGATCTTAAGACCGCCTTTGATCTGGTTCCCCGTGATCGCCTGTGGCTGATCTTGGAGGAGATGGGGATCCCACCATATATCCTAAACCTCCTTATTCGGATGCATGAAGACAATTTTGCTCGCATCAGATGGGGGTCTCAGGAACAAAAAACTGATAAAATCACGGTGAATAGAGGGGTTCGCCAAGGTTGCGTGCTGGCATCCACGCTCTTCACACTGTTTGTGAACGGCGTAGTCTCTTACCTGCTCGAAGTTGAAGCTGATGTCCCCACATTGGCAGGTGACAAAGGCCCCGCCCTTCTTTTCGCGGATGACACGCTTCTAATATCAAAAACACCAGCAGGATTGCAGAAGCTTTTAGATCGCTTCTCTCTGTTCTGTGAGTTGAGAGGCCTTGTCATCAATACCTCCAAAACCAAACTCCTCTATTTTAACCCAACCAGATCTTTCAGATCCACCCTGACTTTAGATGGGAAACCACTTGAGCGTGTCAAGGAGTTCGATTATTTGGGGATTAGAATCTCTGACAGACTCAAGTGGCAGCCCCATATTGATAAAATGGTGTTAAACCATAGACGGGTAGTTGGAGCCCTGGGAAAGGAATTCCGTGCCTCCACTACTAAACCCATTGCTCCAGTTTTGGACATATACGCTGCAAAGGCGGTAGGTAGTGCTCTTTATGGCGCGGAATTATGGGGCTTCTGCTGTGTAGATGCCCTTGTGACCAACGAAAATAGGTTCTTTAGAGACCTTGTATCGCTCCCAAGGGGTACCCCGACGAAACCATTACTGAGCGACCTTGGTAGGCGCTCTATTAGAGATTTAGTCACTCTCCGTCCTCTGTTATATTGGGCGCGGCTGTGGCGTACCCCTGAGCTCTCCAACTATGCCGACGGCCTAAGGGAGGTTATGAATCTGCGAGGAGCCCACAAAATCGAGTGGCTTACAAATATCAAGAAGCTTCTGGTCGCAACAGGCCTTGCATTCGACCGGGATTTGGGGGCACCGTTATCCAAGGAGGAAACTAAAAGAGCTTTTTGGGCATGGGTTGATGCTCTGGAGTCAAGAGACCCCAATCTTGGCAGATTGACAGAGGCATTTCGCCAGCACAAGCTTACGCCCTTTCTAGAACCCTATCTGGACTTCATCACGAAGCCCAAGGACAGATCACTCTTCATTCAGTTCAGGTTTGGGACTCTTCCCCTTCGCAACCGTACCAGCAAGTGGAATCCCCTGCACAAGACTCCCCTGGATTTGTCCAACTTGCTTGGGTGCTGTTGAAAATATCTCCCACTTTTTCTTCGCTTGCCCAGCATATGCGCAACCAAGAATGAAATGGCTCAGGCCCGTCTGTCTGCAGTTAGGAACAAGGGATCACCTTGCCGCTCTGAGAATCCTCAAAACGGACACAAATACTACTACCGTTTGCGGGGTGGCTAAATTCTTAGGCTGGGCATGGCTGATTAGGCAGAGGCTAACTAGCTCCAGTTGATTATTCTTTTTATCCCCAAAGCTGCTAAAGTTTAATACATTTTTAAATATTTATTGTATATAAAGTAAATAGATTCTTTTATGACATGTTTTTAAAATGCATTTTTATGAAATTGTGTATTATGTACTTTTGTGCTTTTATGATATTTCATGTCGAAATAAAGCTTTGATTGATTGATTGATAAATGGTATAATATGGCTGCTGTAAAGAAAAGCGGAGAAAAGAACGAAAAACATCATCCTTGCCTCCGTGTCCTTAATAGAATTGTAGCTTTCCGTTACGAAAGCTAGGACATTTTATATTCTACATTGATTATAATTTAAAAAAGCGATTTCGGGGCGTGGTCTCGCCGGGCATGGAGTTAGACGCGCGCTGCTTCTGCTCCGGGCTGCCGCAGCGATCAAATGCCTGTAACTGCGGTGTAGCTGCAGCAACTGGGTCCGGATCGGTGCCCACTGGCAGCGAACGGCGGAGGGCTCCCGCCGAGGAGCTTCGAGGCGACCTGTGACCGCTGCCATCTGCATCGATGGGTGCGGAGGGCCTGAGGGTTGCCGCTCTGCCCGCCATTTTGCCCGCTGCCCGGCTGCGATCAGAGTGCCTGTCACCTCTGTGAAGGGGAGAGCCTGCGGCCACGAGGGTTGGGCTGGAGTCGCCTGGTGTGCCGGGAGGGCCCAGACCCACAGCGGACCTTGAGCTGCCAGGGCCGTGGACCCCGGGGACATCGGGGTCGGAGCAGCGGCCGCCATTTTCCCCCTGGAAGGGCCCTGGCGAGCGGCGAACGGAGGAGAACGAGAGGCGCAGAGGCGGCTGCCGGAGGCGCCATAGACTGGTAGGAGGCGGCGGCGGAGGTGGATGAGTGGCGGCGGTGGATGCACCGGAGGGAGATCCGGGCTGCGGACCACACGCGGCGCTTCCCGGCTTGAGCCTGAGTGACTGTGAACGGGTCGGAGAGGCTGGCCGCCATCTTGGGTGCTGGACGCGGCTGGGGCCTGGTGGCGTGGATGGCACTGGGGGACGCTCCGGGCGAGTGACGGCTGCTGAGGAGAGGGGCCCCGGGACTGGCTGTTGGTGGCCTGCTGGCCGTGCGCTTGAGCCCTGGATTCGTGGGGTGACTGGCTCGGAGGGCCCCTGCTGGAGTCCTCTGTGGTGGAGAGTGGGCCTGCCCATATGACAACTGGGGGCTATTGGTGCAATCACTGGTGACCGTTTGGGGCTCGGGGCCCCGGGACGCGCTCGCACGCTCCTGCTTCGCCCGCCTCGCCCCTGGGGACCGGTCAGCGCAGGGCGGGAGCCCTTGGAGAGCCGGGGGCAGCGCTAGACGACGACGCCGTCTTCAGCGGGGGGAGCCCCCCTGGGTTTGCTTACAGCCTCCTCGAATACTGGCAGGGCCTGACCTGGGCCGGGGGCTGCCCTGTGGTGTGGTGGACCCCTGAAAGCATACGCGGACACTGGGGCACTTTTGGCTTGGTGGGCCCGTGAATTGAGGCACCTACGTGGGCATTGGGGAGCTGGGTCTCCACTTGGGCCTGCGCGTCCTACTGCGACTACCCGGAGGTGAGCCTGCCCTCGGGGGGAGCCTGGACCTACCAGAGGGAAACAGCATTGCAGCGTTCACAGCATGACCCGCACGAAGGCAGGGAAGGGGCCCCCGGCGGACTCTAAGGAGGCCTCCATTATCGACCTGTGGGGCAAGTCGGGCGCTACGCCGTCGGGAGTGGGCGCCTCCGCTGAGCCGGTCACCCAGTCCTTCATGGCGCTGTTTATGCAGGAGCTCAAGATGGAAATAGGGTCGCTTCGTACGGAGGTGCAGGCCTGTGTCAAAGACCTCCGGAGAGACGTGGGGGAGCTGGGCGGCAGAGTGGACAACATGGAGAAGACCCTGGATGCTCGCACGGAGGATCAGGAACACCTGTGGCAGCGGCTGGCGACCCTGGAGGAACAGCACGTTGAGCTCCAGATCAAACAGGAGGACTTGGAAAATAGGGGGCGTCGGAACAACATCCGCATCAGGGGTGTTCCAATTGGGGCGGAAGGTACGGATATAATGACATTTGTGGCGGAGTTGCTCCATGATATCCGCGGAGACGACGATGCCTCGCCGCCGGCTCTGGATCGAGCGCACAGGGTCTCAGGACCACCGGGGCGACCTGGACTTCTCCCTGACATCCTGACACGGGTCCACTTCTTTGTTGAGAAAGAGGCGATCCTCAAAGCCGCCAGGGATAAACCCGAAATTCAATATAAAGGCATGTCCATTCAGCTGTTTCAGGACCTGGCCCCCACGACTCTCAGACGCCGCAGAGACTTCAGGCCTATCACCGACAAGCTGCGAGACCTTAACATCCGCTACTAGTGGGGTCATCCCTTCGCCCTCATGTTTCAATGGGAATCCAAGTGCCGGGTGCTGCGCTCCTATCGGGAGGCGGCCCAGTTGCTCCAAATCCCGGACTCTCCGCCGGCCAGTCCAGCGCGGCGACCTGCCGCTCATAGAACTCCACTGAAGCCACAATGGTCCACTGTACGAAGATCCCGCCGCCCTTCTTCCCCGGAGGGCAGCAGGGCGTCCCGGGACAAACAGGATATCATCCAACACATCAAATCCCTGGAAGGGGGCCCATCGCTGTCGAGTTCACAGGCATCACCCCTCAAATGAGGCCTCATGGGGGGGACACCCCTTGTTGGCGTCAATCTTCGTGTTGGGCGGACCTCCCGCCGGATCGGACCATGGCCAATTCGGAGGATCCTGCTTGCATGCCCTTGGCGCCTCAGCTGACTGCGAGCCTTTGCCTGTTGGTGGTGTATCACCTTTACTGAAGAGGCGGTAGCCCGGAGCGGGCCCTTGGTGATTTGGTCTCCTGGTCGGGCGATGACGAACCCCCACGCCTATCCATGGGAGAGTGACATCTCTGGGACAGCTTGTGCCGTAGTGCCTGGCTACTCCCTAGACTGGAATAGGACATGTTGGCCATGTTGGCCGTCTACGAGTTTGTATTGTTTCACTTGGTCCTTCCCTCCACCCCTCCTTCCCTTCCCTTTGGTACCCTTTCGGCGGGGGGGCCAGGCTAGCGCATGGATGATACGAGAGGGCATTGCTTCCCTTGTGGACTGGGGACTATGACTTCTGACCCTTGCTGGAAAATTCTCTCCCTTAACGTGAAGGGGCTCAACTCACCCAACAAGCGCCGCCAAATATGGCGGTATCTGCTGCTCCAGAACCCTGACATAATTCTTCTCCAGGAGACCCACCTCCTTAGGGCTGATGTCACCCGCATGGCTCACCCCCGCTTCCCTCGGCAGTTCTGGGCCTCGGCAGCCACTAAGACGGCGGGGGTGGCTATCCTCTGCAGGGCGGGGATCACTCCGGGGGCTGCTAAAGTGATTAGAGATAGCGAGGGACGGTTCTTGAAGGTTGAGGTCAGGAGGGGACATCGCACGCTCACCCTATGCAACATCTATGCTCCCAATCAGGGTCAAGATGCCTTTTTGCGGAGGCTGATCAGGGAACACCTTGAGCCGGTGAACACGGACCTCATAGTAGGCGGTGATTTTAACTTGGTGTGGGACGCGGAGCTCGATCGCTGCGGGGGGACTTTTCACGGGGTGGGGGCCATGTCCGCGGCAGTAAAGAGCGCCCTCGGTGCTTTGAACCTGGTAGATGTCTGGCGCTATCACTCACTGGGCCAGCGCGATTACACATACTATTCGCATGCAAACCGCTCTTACTCTCGTATAGACTTGCTGCTGGTCTCGCATGCCCTGCTCGGGGATGCGGTTGAGACGCACACTCTACCATCTCCATATCCGATCATGCCCACGTGGAACTGTGTTTACGCGAGCGCCGCAATGGTCCTCCACGCTCCTGTAGATGGCGGTTTCCGGACCACGTCCTTCGGGACCCGGTGGACAAGGAGGAAATACAGGCGGCCATCCTGGCATATTTTGAGGCGAATGGTCTCCCGGGGACCCCCCTTCCCCTCTTGTGGGACGCGTTCAAGGCTACCATAAGGGGTACCCTCACTGCCATCACTGCTGCGAGAGCGCGGGAGGCGCTGCTGTACGAGACCAAGCTCACACGGGAGGTCCAGACGCTTGAGAAGATGGACCAAGAGCGTCCGTTGGCAGCGCATAAAAGACGCCTGGCAGTCCTCCGTGGCCAGCTCAGGGCACATCGGACGAACAAGGCGGAACGTGCCTTACTGACGCTTAAGCAGCGATATTACGCCGGGGGCGATAGGGTGGGCACGGTTCTGGCACAACGCCTGCGTACGCGGGTGGCCACGGCCCATATCGCGAAGCTGCGGAGGGCGGACGGGTCGTGGGTTACCACGGAATCGGCTAAGCTACAAGAGTTTCAGGATTTTTATGCTACCTTATATACAGCCGACCCGCCGAGGGCGGATTTGATATCGTCCACCATGGGCGCCTGTGATTGGGAATCGTTGAGCGAGAGTCAGTCTGAGCTTCTGGAGGCCCCCATCACTTCGGCGGAAATGGCTGGCGCCTTGAGCGATCTTCCGCTGGGTAAGGCACCAGGCCCAGATGGGCTGCCGGTATCCTTCTATCGCGCCTTTTGGCCGCAACTACAACCGTATCTGCTCCGGCTTTTTAACTCGTTCGACGAGCTGGTGGGGCTCTCGCCGGATATGGCGATGGCTGAAATAGCCCTCATACCGAAGCCCGGGAAAGACCATACCCTTTGCTCCTCCTATCGGCCCATTGGCTTGTTAAATACGGATCTTAAGCTGTACACTAAGCTCTTGGCCATGAGGCTTAGTGTTCACATGCCCAACCTCATTGAGCCGGATCAGGTGGGGTTTATCCAGCACCGTCAAGGGGCAGACAATGTGCGTCGGGTAGCGCACATAGTCGGGAAAGCTAAACATTGGGGGATACCAGCATGCTTGCTTTCGCTCGACGCTGAAAAAGCGTTTGATCGAGTGGACTGGTCGTTCCTGCGGGCGGTTTTACGGAAGGTGGGTCTGGGCCCGAGGATGGTGGCGCGCATTATGGCTCCCTATATCTCGCCGGTGGCTAGAGTGCGTGTGAATGGTCAGCTCACACAGGCCTTCCCCATCTGTAGGGGCACTCGGCAGGGCTGCCCCTTGTCGCCCCTGCTGTTCGCGATGGTAGTGGAACCCCTTGCCATCATGATACGTCGGTCTCCCGACGTCCGGGGTATTTCGCTTCGAGGGGTGGAGCATAAGATCGCTCTTTTCGCGGATGACCTCCTCCTTACTTTATCTGACCCGTTGCGCTCGCTACCGGCACTACACCGGCTGCTCCAAGATTTTGAGCGCACTTCCGGGCTTAAAATCAATCACACGGAATCTTGGGCCCTCAATATTTCGATCCCGGCTGAGGAACTCCGGTCGCTCCAAGCTTGCGTCCCCTATCAATGGGCGACTAGGTCGGTGCGCTACCTGGGCCTCAACCTGACTCCGGATCTGGCCACCTGGTCGCAGGCTAATTGGCAGGAGTGCAAGCTCTCAGTCCAGAAGGACCTGCGAGGGTGGAAGGCCCTACCGCTTTCCTGGCTCGGGCGACTTAATACGGTGAAAATGTCGATTTTGCCGAAGATCCTCTACCTCTTCCAAACGTTGCCGACACCTATTCCGGAACATCAGATCCAGGGGCTGCAACGCGAACTGGTCGCCTTTATATGGGGCGGAAAGAAGCCGCGCTTCTCTAATAAAATCTTGATGCTCCCTCGCGATAGGGGTGGCCTTGCCTGCCCGAACCTTCTCGATTATTACTGGGCGTCACACCTCCGCTATGTCCTGGAGTGGGGGGCGTGGGAGAGTGAAAAGGTGTGGTTCCACATGAACAGGGCAGTTACCTGCCGTCCATTGTGGGATCATGCCTGGTTGCCCCGGGAGGCGCGTCATCGTAGCGCCTATATGGCCGTACCCACCAAGACGGTTCTTGAGATCTGGGATAGGGTGGCGGTTCGCAGGGGACTTACCACCTTCCCGTCCCCCCATTCCCCGATCGCACGCAACCCGCAGTTTCTCCCGGCGTGCCGTCCGCCCTATTTTGCGAACTGGACGAAAACCGGGTGTCGGACGATTGGGAACCTCTTCGCGGGCGGTAGTCTTAAATCCTTTGCCCAATGCCAGCAAGAATTTGGGCTGAAGGTCAGTGACAAATTCCAGTATATTCAACTTCGGCACTGGATCCAGGGCTTCTCCTTGACCCAGGCAGCCGTGCGACCCTTCACCCCGTTCGAACAGCTAGCTCGTACATTTGGCGCGTATAAGGGGCTGATCTCCCGCATCTACGGGGTACTGCAGCGATCACAGCGCCCGGACCCTCACCTATACCAACTGCGATGGCAGGATGTTCCCGGCTCAGGTGTTACCCCTCCTCAGTGGGCCAGGCTCCGGAGAGACATTCCAAAAATTTTACGTAGCATTCCCCAGCAGGAGTCAGCCTATAAGGTGATGACTCAATGGTACTACACTCCCGCCAGGCTTCAGAAAATGTTTCCTAAGACATCTCCCTTATGCTGGCGCTGTGCGCAGGCGCTGGGTGACTTTATGCATATTTGGTGGACGTGTCCCCTCCTGGCTATCTTTTGGAAAGAGGTCCTTAGCCATATCAAACGGGTTCTGGGGTACCCCTTGCCTGCGGATCCGCTGATGGTTGTACTGGGCCTCAGACCAGCGACTACGCGAGCCAGGACGGGTCGCGACCGACGCCTTACACATGCTGTGTGCTGCCAAACAGACGGTGGCACTATATTGGAAGAAGGCGGAGATGCCCTCCATAAACGTATGGTTCACTCGCTTGTGGCATGTGGTGGCGATGGAGCTGCTCACGCCACGTCTTCAGTTCCGCGACACTCAATTTGAGAAACTCTGGAAACCTTTGGTAGATCACCTAGGGCGCCTGGAACATGCTCGATTGCAGCCACCACGACTTCGGGCCCTGAGGCTCTTCGATGAAACCTGCCTCTGAAACACTGGGCTCTCCCGGCCTCCATCGGCTAGTGATTGTGTGGCTGATACTCCTTCCCCCTCGCCGAACCCGCCCATCCTACCCCAGTCCCCCTTTCCCCGTTCCCTCTCCCACCTTGTTTCTTTTCAGTTGGTTAACTATTCAGAGATTGTTCTGGAGGGTTCGAACACAGCTGTATTGGGGTACGACTGGGGCGCCTTGCTGCGTGTTCTCCCCTGCCATGGTTAGCCTAGCGACGGTGGAGTCAGTTTATGCCTTAAGTGTCCCTGACGGATGATTGAGGGGGCATGAGCTGCGGGGTGGAGTTGGGGCGTGGTGGGGCGCTTCCCCTGGGGCTGTTCACGGGGGTGGGAGCCTCCTGGGGGGGCGTGCTGCTTGGCTCGGTCGTGCGCTGCTGCACTTAGGAAGACATAGAGCCAGGCGCAATTAAAGTTGCTGTACAATAAAAAAAAATAAAAAAAAGTTTGGACATCACAATGACATTCCAGAACTATGCACCCTACAGGGAAGGGGGCCCTAGTTGGGCGCGGTTGGAGCCTTTTTCGTATGCTACTGCTCACTGGCACTACTGCAATTGCTTGTACCTGTTCTTCTGATATGAGGGTATTGCTAGACATTGGGCTTCTTGGGCGAGGGACTGTGTCCGTTGTTGGGATTGCATATGAATCTGTACTTGAGATATGACATGCACCTCTGATTCCCTGGGCTTTTGCCCTTTGATATTTGAGTCCATTGGCTGCCGGCCTATATGGTTGTAGGCAAATGAGCTGTGTACTGTGCCGGGTGCGACCCTTCTAAAATTAATAAAACGTTGTTTATAAAAAAAGCGATTTCTCCTAGGGCTGAAAATCAATTGCCAAAGCTTTACGAAATTGTTCAAGACAATAATGTGTATTGTAGCTTAGGCCATTCAATACCATAGCCCTGGGTCAAAAATATAATACAGGGAGCATATAAAATGAGCTTATACTATTTATAACTGTTTAAGAGTGCAGCCAGCTATTCATGCTTCATTTCAAATTTTCTGAAAATGCAATTGTGGACACCCTTTCTGAGTTCCCTGAGGAATAGCTATAACAGAACTAAGCTTCAACTTTATTGTTAACTGCACACCTAGAATTGTGTATAAGGCAGGCACCTGCTCTCTCCCCCAGCAGCTCCGCCGTTGTGCCGCTGCCGCTGAGAGGTGACTAGTAGGGGTTCGAGCATTGCCTCCGCTGTTCCTGTTGCCCTCTGCCGCGTTGTGATCATTGTGCCCGTTTTTTGTGTATGACTTCCTTGTAAGTAGTCACTGTATCACTGTGCCCCTGTGCCCTTGTTTTTACTGTGAATGACTGTGCCCTTGTTTTCCACAGCCTGTTCTCGCGTCGCTTTTTTCCCGCCTCCCAGCTGAGCTTCCCTCCCCCTTCACTATATAATCGCAGCTGCTGTGAGGGTGAGTAAGCACAACATCTGACCTCTTGTCAGGGACCTCCCCCAGCAGCTCTGCCGTTGTGCCGCTAAGAGGTGGCTAGTAGGGGTTCGAGCCTTGCCTCTGCTGTTCCTGTTGCCCTCTGCCGCGTTGTGATCGTTGTGCCCATTTTTTGTGTATGACTTCCTTGTAAGTAGTGATTGTGTCATTGTATCCCTGTGCCCTTGATTTACTGTGTATTACTGTGCCCTTGTTTTCCACTGCCCGTTCACCCGTCGCCCTTTTCCCACCACTGCTCCCCCACAGCCCGTTCCATCCTGCCGTCCCCACTCTCACCCTTCAGCTGAGCTTCCCTCCCGCTTCACTATATAATGGCAGACGCTGCGAGGGTGAGCCAGCACGACCTTTGACCTCAGGTCAGGGACCTGTTCTCTCTCCCAGCAGCTCCACCATTGCGCCTCTGCCGCTGAGAGGTTGCAAGTAGGGGTTCGAGCCTTATCTCTGTCGTATCTGTTGCCCTAATATAGGCCGCTGTGCAGCCGCGCGCAGATGGCGCGCTAAAGGCAAGCCTGTCTGCGACCAGCGCCAGGGACCGTGGATCTCCGATCATCCACCGCTACGACTCACCTGCCCATCTCACACTCAACCCTGGAAGAAACAACAACTGCCAGCTGTCCACAACGAGCACCACCCACGGACAGTTCTCCTGCTGTCACTGCCTCCAGACCTTCACCACCGTCCACACCCCCACGGCCACTGCCCCCATGCCGAATGCCAACACCCCTGAGGCCCTGAGATAAATCCTCCTCAACGTGCGCTCCCTGCACAGACAAGCCGTAGAGAACTGAGTCCTCCTCGACACCCTCTCACCAGACGTCGCCTTCCACACAGAAACCTGGACAAACTCAACCTCTTCCCCTTACACAGCTACCGCCATCCCTGACGGATACAAGATCCAGAGAAAGGACTGCCCCAACCGCCCAGGATGAGGCCTTGCCATTGCGCACAAGAACTCCTTCCGACTTATGACCTCCAGCTCGAGCGACAACCCGCCCTCCACCAAAACCTCCATTTCCAGATCCAGCCCGGCCCCAGAACAACCCTAAAAGGCACCCTCGTCTACAGACTTCCTAAATCTCGAACTGCGTTCACCACCTCCATCGCCGACCTCATCACGCTCTACATCATCGCCTCCATCAACTACATACTCATCGGAGACCTCAACTTCCACCTCGACAACCTCAGCGACCCCAACTCCACCACCCTCCTGGACAACCTCAACAACCTCGGACTGAAACAGCTCGTCACCATCCCCACCCACAAGGCAGGACACACCCTCGACCCCATCTTCGCAGGAGGTAACAACATCCACTTCAGCCACACCACGCAACCCCCATGGATGGACCATCACTGCGTACACTTCCACATCAACAAACCCCGACGCCCAAACCTGCACCCCACCCTCCACAAAGAAACTGGAGCAAGATCACTGAGGAGCAGCTTAACTCCACCCTCAACCGCGATGCCCCCGCCACCTCGACCACCACCAAGTTCGCAGCCAAAGAACTTCACAGATGGATCTCCAACTGCGCAGACAAGCTTGCACCCCTACATAACCTCGACAGACAGTGCCTGAGGAAGGCCACCTGGTTTACCGCCGACCTCCGAGAATCCAGGCGCACCTGCAGAAGTCTCAAGCAGAACTGGAGAAACAGCAAATCCTCAGAAGACCAGGCCACCTACAAGAACACCATGACAGAATACCAACAACGCATCAGATCCACCAAAAGGACCTTCATCCAGAACAAGATCCTCGCAAATTCCAGCAACTCCAAGGAACTCTTCAGCATCATCCAGGAATTCACAAAATCTCCCCCCACGAAACCACAGACATCACCCCCTCCCAGGACCTCTGCAACAAGCTCGGCTCCTACTTCCATCTGAAGATCAAGGGCCTCTACGACAATTTCAACTACCAGACACCTGACTCCAATACCACACCATCCCCCAACAACGCCAGCCAGCCCACCATCTCCTCCTGGACCCCAGTCACCACCGAAGACACTGTGTCGACCATGAAGGGCATCCACTCAGGAGCCCCCACAGACCCTGCCCCCACACATCTTCCACAGAGGTGCCGCCGCCTCCATCGCTCCGGAACTACGCCACACCATCAACGCCACCTTTGAAACCGGTATCTTCCCAGACGACTGGAAACGCACCGAATTCAGACCCCTACTCAAGAAGCCATCAGCAAACCCCACTCCATCCTCGACCCTGCCCAATCCAGATTCGCAGCAACAACAGCACGTAGACTACCCTACTCGCCACCACAGATGACATCCGCACCCTCCGCGACCAAGGACACACCACAGCCCTGTTCCTACTCGACCTCTCTGAAGCCTTTGATACCGTCTCCCACCTCACACTCACCGCCAGACTCCACGAAGCCGGCATTCAGGTCACCGACTGGCTCCGCTCCTTCCTCGCCGGCAGAACCCATAGAATCAGACTTCCACCCTTCCTCTCCGAACCCACGGAAATCCACTGCGGAGTACCCCAAGGATCGTCGCTGAGCCCCACGCTTTTCAACATCTACATGGCCCCTCTCGCCGCCATCGTCAGATAGCACGGACTCAGCATAGTATCCTACGCCAACGATACCCAGCTCATCCTCTTCCTCACCAAGGACCCCATCACCACCAGACTCAACTTCCAGGAATGAATTAAAGACGTTGTATCCTGGATGAGCAGTAGCTGTCTGAAACTCCACTCGGAGAAGACAGATGTCCTCGTCCTCGAAACCCTCCCTCTCTGCATGGGACAACTCCTGGTGGCCAACCGCCCTCGGCAGCCCCCCACCCCCATGGACCACGCCTGAACCTTGGCATCGTACTCGACACCTCCCTCTCCATGACCTGACAGGTCAACGCCATCGCCTCCACCTGCTTCAACACCCTATGCTTCTTCTAAGAAAACTTCAAAACGTTCCCCCCCCAATCAAGGAAGACCATCAGCCACGCACTAATAACCAGCAGACTGGACTAGGGAAACGCCCTCTACGCCGGGATTAACAAGTCTCTACTCCGAAAACTCCAGACCAAACAGAACACCGCAGCCAGGCTCGTCCTCGGCATCTCTCAACACGAACACATCACCCAGCACCTGCGCAACCTCCACTGGCTCCCCATCGAGAAAAGAGTAACCTTCAAGATACTCACCCACGCCTACAAATGCCTCCACCGGACCCCAATACCTCAACAACAGAATCTCCTTCCACGTTCCCGAGGAACCTCTGATCCGCCGCCCTCGCCGATCCCCCGCGCATTAGCTGAGCAAGAACGGGTGGAAGAACCTTCTTCTACATCGCGGCCAAGACCTGGAACCAGCTGCCAAACAACATCAGGCGCGCCGCAACCCTGTACATCTTCAGGAAGACCCTAAAGACCTGCCTCTTCGACTGACCGGAGCTGTCTCCCGACCCCTTCACCCAGCGCCTTGAGACACTTACAGGTGAGTAGCGTGCTTATAATTTCCCAGATTGATTGATTGATTGAAAGGCATACTAATTTGTCTATCTCTGTCCAGAAAAATGCTCACTCTCCTAAGTCAAATTCTTTTTCAGTCTCCAACCTATTAACTGCTGTTAAACAAATTGGTTTGTAAGTACCGTCCTTTAAGAATCGTATTCACATTTTAGAAATAGTACTGTATTAGCTATTTTCCAACCTAGGTTCCAGTGAACACTTCTTCAGTGAATCTGAAGAGCAAGAATTAGAAATGGGCAAGCTCAAAGTTAAAAATATTGTAAAATTCAGATAGCAATTCACTGTTATTAGAGGACTGCCAGATAATTGCATGAATTTCTCCTAAGAGTGTTTCTGTTTCAAATGAGTCAAACTGGTTAGCACTTAGGTAAGGCAGAGCTATTCTGTCTAAAACGCTATTTTTATTCTGATTTTGCAATAGTTCTCTGAAATATACACTTTGGTATGAAACTATCCCTGTACTTTTTTTTTGCCCTGCAAGTTGTTACACATGGTGCCTCAATAATACTTAATGTATCACTCAATCTCATTTTCGAATTTTACTTGGTTAGTTGCTTATTACATGTCTTTTCACCGTAAACTGATAAAAGCTCTCACCTCAGTATTTCTATGACAGGTGATATTTGAGTCTTTCAAACAGAGAACAAGTCTATTATACCTGAGGGGTCACAAATATAGGTGCGCAAACCAACATAACATGCACATTTTGTGGTTGAGGAAAGTGAATCTCTTTGATGGCTTTCATTTCCTGCATCTGCGTAAAGACAGTTTGCCTGTATTTGTCCAAGTATTTGTCTTCAAGTCATCCAGTATATTACTGTTTGAAAAGTGACTCTGCAATATTCTGTGATGACCGATTAATTACTTGTGTAATTAAAGTCAGAAAACAAGGCTCTGTACATTGTCCATATGACGTGTTGCTTGGTTTTATCTATCTCAACTACCACGACTAAGTATTATTTAAGATATTAGTTTAGTGCACCAGGCAATACAGCTTTCAATTTCTTGACCTAAAAAAGTGCTAGAATAATCATTGTAAATTCCGACTATAAATTGCTTACTTTTGCAGACAGATCAGGTTCTTTACAGATGGCAGGCAATTAAAAGTTGTCCATCAGTTCATTTATAGATTAGCAGATATGAAGTGTTTGTAGAGTGTTTGTATTTTTTTGAGGCAGTGATACAGTTCATCAAGTTTGCCATTCATTGCAACATTGAAGGCCCCAACTACACAGTATGGCACTCTAGATGAGACTAGTTGCAAACTCAGAAGAGATGTTGCATCTTCTCAGGTAGGACTTTAAAAGCTACTTACTGTGATCTGCTTCTCTTCTGTTTGTATAACCACACTGTGAGAAATTGGGTTGTTCGTTTAATGGGGAGCGACCCCTGTTCAATCAACAGCCACAATCCCTCTCAGGGTGTACCACAAAAATCACTAAATTAACCTGTACTTAACTCTCTGGTAGCCTGGCACAAAAGCAGCCAGAACTAACTTAGAGGCAATGTATAAAGTATTTATGCAGCAGATAAACAGCAATACAGTGAAAACATAACACAAGAAAAAACCCTCTCTAATTTTGAAAAATAGAATAAATTCTAAAACTTATTTGACACCAAAATGGCAAAATTCTAATCCTTAAAACCAGAGTCATGAATTTTTGTTAAGTTTAAGGAAAAATGTAGCCCCTAAAAAAACAAAGCTCTTACTACTTGACATCCAGTGTGACCGGGTCAAAGTCGAAATATATGGCCAACCGAAGCGCAAGTTGGATACAAAAAAGTGGATTGGACCTGGTCGGTGCTTACCTTCAGACTTGTAAGAAATTTCGAAGAAAATTGGTCTGAGAAGGTAAAGTTCAGCAAGGCAAGGCTGCAGGCGGTGTCCAGAGAGGGAGCTTCGTATCGGGGAGCCACTGGGCGAAGTTGAGGTGAAGATATCTATGTTTGGCCATAGGGCCTGATTTAGATGTTGGCGAACCTGGTCCCACTGTTGCTGTTTTGGCAACCTGTCTAACTGGCGGTCCACCTGCTCGATTTAGATGTTGGCGGGTCCATGAATGAATGGCCGAATCAGTCCGGCTGACTCTGCCAGCATTACCTGCCAGCCTCTACGGCATCAGAGGCAGAAGCAGCGATGTCAGAGGGAGTCCAACCAGGATTACCGCCGACCTAATCACAATGTGCCTTTCTGTTGGGTAAAATCTGGAAAGAATACCTCCTACTTTGAGTTGGTGGAATCAAAGGAAATGAGGTAAAAACTTACAATTTCTGCTGTTTCTGACTTCTGTTTCCGTCTTGGACCTAATTGTCCAGGTCCTTCTTTCGCTGCTGAAACTTGTCCACAACGCCAATCCACTCCATTGTCGCCTGGATCAAAGTTAAGTATTATTACACTTGTATCACTATTAATTGTGTGTTTTTACATTGCTCTTACATGCAATTTCTTTATATCATGCATAAGTGTACATCTTACCACTTATTGTGGTAAAATGTACACACCTGTAGTGACACTTAAAAAAATATTTATTTGGTGGTGGTGGATGTGCTTGTGGTGCCTGTGGGTGTACACTCAGCAATGTGTGTGTGTTGTTGGTGTGCAATGCTATTTGTCAAAAAAGGGCATTAACATTACCCACATAGTCTTTGTTGTACAAGGCTATGAGGGTTGATTCAGGATCATTGGACCA
The DNA here is from genome assembly GCF_964204655.1 of Triturus cristatus. Lineage (NCBI taxonomy): Eukaryota > Metazoa > Chordata > Amphibia > Caudata > Salamandridae > Triturus > Triturus cristatus. The sequence continues at coordinate 1,055,495,801 of NC_140593.1, read as the reverse complement.
TAGGCTGTGGGATGCGTGGAATGTGGATTTGCAGGAGCTGTTGCAGGAGAAAGAGTGGGTGAGAGCGTGCACGCTAACGCGTAAGGTGTCCTGCAATGCCCGGTTGAAGTTGCTGCACTATAATTTTTTGCAACGGGTGTACATGACACCATCAAGGCTCCATCGTATTGATGCCACCCACACACATGAATGTCCTAGATGTCATGGAACCTATACGGGGTTCATGCATCTGGCGTGGACGTGCCCAGAAGTTCATCAGTACTGGCTTTAGGTGGTGGTGCGCTGGAGGCTACGCCTGAGCAGTGTCTTCTGGGGTTGATACCGCAGCGCAAGAAGAGAAAAATGGCCAATAAGTTAATACAGCTTGCGCTGGTATTGGCTAAATGTAGGGTTGTCATTTGCTGGATGGGTGTCTGAGCCCCCTCTTTTGTGAATTGGCTGAAAGATGTAGGAGAGTGGTCATTGGCTGAGGAATTGCATATTAAGGCCTACCGTAGAGACGAAAAGCTGGAGGAGGACATAGCAAGTTGGAGAGAGCAGTGTAGGGCACTGTTGAATTAAACGGGGTTAGGCTGTGAACAGTCTAGTGAGTCCGATGGGGATAATGGTATGTAGCTGGTGCTTGTGTCGACCCTAACCCTATATTTTGTATATGTTGCTGTCTCTGCTGCTAGGTCATGCAAAGTGTGAACTATATTTAACTGTGCTAAGTGCTTGGGACTCTTATGCGTGAACTGAACACAAGTCGTGGGATATTGTCTCGAAGGATTCTGTATATGACTGCTCAAGTTATGTGGAAAATGTATTAATAAAGTTTTTTTTTTTTTTTTAAAACACTACCTACATATACATATTTACAGTTTCACAACACATGTGTAGTGAGATAATGGCAAGTAGTACTCACCTGTCTCCACACCACCATGCCCTCACTCCATCAGGACTCCTCTGCCAGGGCACCGCCAGCACAATGGGAACATCTAAATATGCTCACCGTAAACCCACCATCATGACGTAGATGGAGTACTAGTAGCCAGCGGAAAAGACCATCGACGTAGTGGTTACCCAGTCTGTTGATGCCACATCTAAATACAGAGGGCAGAACACCATCAGCTTGACCGAGTACTTGGGACCGCCGCCAGGTAGGGACAACAGTAACACCGCCAAGATCTAAATCAGGCCCTTAGTCTTTATTTTGAAAGTTGAAAATCTCCAGCTGAAATAAGCTGTAGTCAATGAGAGTTCTAGGAGGCTCTCCCATTTGCAGAAGGACCGCTGAACAGGATTTGCTTCTGTGGAGAAGAACATAGCGGGAGCTGCTCTAAATCGGGCCAACCGGTGATGCTTAGGCAGATAGACGAGCAGGTTGGTCTCAGTCTTCTCTCGGTTCTCAAAGCAGTTTTTAACCAGAATGTTTCTAAGTCCCAAGTTTTGGATTTTGGCTCTTTGAGCACCTTTAATACCACAATCAAGGGCCCAGGACTGGAGGAGCGCCACTTGAGAATGTAGGACTCACTCAGGCTGGCTTCCGATGCAGGTTAAATATGGCTGTAGGCTATGATCATAAGGCCAGCAAACTAGCCCTTGGAGTCATTCTGTTAGACCTGGGTTCACGTGGTAAAGCAGGGCTCAAGCAGCAAGGCAGGCCTCTGAGGGTTTAAGGCAGCCTCCAGGCAGCAAAGTAGTCCTTCCAGGTGCAGTAGATCAGTCTTGTGAAGTACACAGCAGGTCAAAGCAGCAGGCATTCCTCTGAGACTCCTTCTGCAGTTCCAGAAAGTGAACATGGTGGTTTATCTGAAGTAGGAGAAGTGAAGTTTCTAGAGAATTCCCTTTGAAGTGCTTGAAGTTTCCCGACTCACCTGCCCTGGCTACAAGCTGGCTGCATGAACAATGCAGGGATGAGGAGTCCTTTGTGTGAAGGCAGAGCACAGCCTATTCAGTTGCAAGTTTGGCTGTGCCCAGCTCCCCCCCCCCCCATCCTGCCAGTTGATGGTCCATCCAAGCTGATGGAGCAAGGACTCGTATAAAAGAGACTTGCTCGGAAACAATCCTCTCAAATAACTCGTAACACTGTATTAATCATGTTTGTAAAGACTAATATGCACCACATTTCATATAATTAGCTTAGCGGAAGCTTGTGTATGTGTCTTACTAACAAGTAACCCGAGTGAAACTTAAAATGGCTGCTAACACGGGAATTTGCTTTGCGCATGCGTCAAGTGCATCTACACAGGATGACGGACTAAAGCTTGGAGGGAATGTTCTGCTTCTGCGCACGTGCTTCTAAAATGGCCGCTTGAAAGCTCACATTCTAAGCATCTGCCTCGTTGAAACTAAAACATGCTATATACTAAATGCTAATGCAGGGAGACCTTTTATAAGTAAATGGGACTAGAGTGGAGATAGGTGGTATACAGTGAAATCATTTTATTTTGATTTTAACATGTTTCTTTTTGACTTTTCTATTAGTTCGTATTTGGGCCTCTGAGCGATGCTGAAGTCTATACTTCACGTGACTCCTCACGCAGGCGCAGTGACAACCAGCCAGAAGCCATGAGGGTGTGCTTGGATCCCGTCCAAGGCTGCGTTCGCAACATGTCCTGGGAAAGTGATGGACCTCCTGCAGGATGAACAAGACAACTGTTATATGTATTCTTTTTTATTGATAAAGATGTGAAATACGGGTGGGAAGTAAAGCTTGGGAAAATAAATTAAGGGCCGTGACCACTGAACAATGAACTATAAAGTTGATAAAACTTAGCATGGTGTGATGATCATTCCCCCCTTGCCTGTCCAATCAGAATTAGGAGTTTCATAAAGTCGAAACATTAAGGGGTGGTACATGCCATTAGGAAAGTATAATTGAGGTAGTTTAGTTAGTTAGATAGCTGCTCATGTTGCTGAGATGCTGAGAGACCGGGATGCTGTCCGAGAGCTGATCAAATACTGAAGAAGAATCAAATTGCAGAACTTAGAACCAAAATCTAATTAATTAGAAGAAGATCGCGGATTAATCGAGGAGGGAAATAAGGCAAAGAATTAAAAGATGAGCGCGGAAGAATCGAGGAGTAAGATAGTGTCAGAGAGGGGTGCGACGCAGGCGTCCGATCTAGAAGAGATGTCCTGAAACCTTTGCCACCTGAGCTGCCCCAGGGGATCATTGCAGCTCCTTGACCAAGGGGTTGGTTTCCACACCATTCTAGGTAATTACAATTCTGTGTAGTATGTCATTGTACTGCTCTCTCTATTTTTTTCTCTCAGAAAACAGTGTACAAATTGTATTTTGCTTTGGCTCACATGAATTTAACTAGATAAATATTTAAACTCTTTCCGAGTCTGTGGTTATTTAAAATATTCAATTTACGTCATTTCACCTTATACTAGCTTAACTAAAAGGTCCATTGACCAAAGGAAAGTACTTTTTGATTCAGAAAAGATATTATTAGAAAATGATAAGGTAAATTAAACTTGGAGGCATAGCACAACAAATTGACCCCAGTGGTACTTTACCAGCTTATGTGAACGTGTGTTTATGGGCCCAGATGAGCATGTGGTTTGTGAGTATTGATCCAGCGGTAATTATCTGGTAATTTCCCTATTCACAACCTCATTACCTATTTACCGCTGTAAAGGGTGAAATGATGGACCTTTTGATGACCGTGTTTCACCAAACAGGAGACTTTACATAAATATGAAAATTAATGCAAACAATATTTAAGGCAATAATGAGAGTGGTGAGTTATTTTAAAGGGTTTTATTTTTAAGTCAAAAGTTAAGGTTCTCTGACTCTTTATTCATTAGTCACATATCAATCAGGTTACAGAATTGAAAAATAGGGAAAATAACATTAATACAGAACATATTAGTCTGCATATAAGCATCACATATAGGAAGGGAAATGTGGCGCAAATTGTCTTAAAGAGTTTCTAAGAAAAAGAGTGTGCAAGGGTAATCAATAATTAATAATGGCAAAAATCTCCCATAAAGAGAAATAAATGCATAGGACAAATACATCTTTTCAAAAGCAGTTAGTTAAAAGCATGAAATTTAAAGTTTAGCACCTAAAATCTACCCTGTTCTGAACCTCTCAACTCTTTCTCTCTCTCTGCCTCGTCTGTGTCTCTGTCTCAGGCTGCAAAATAGCCCCCACAGACGCAGCCCCTCCTTCTCTCTCCTCCCCGTCTCTGTGTCCAGCACAGAAACTGGGCCTGGCCCTCAGAAAAAATGAGCAAAAAGAGGCACTCCTCCCACTTATAAGCCATATTTCAAGCAAAAGTTCACGTGATCGGTCCTCATAGCTGATCCAATCAGAACTTCAAGACACATCATCTCCCCATGGGCTGACTGGATACGTCATTAATCAGGTGTGTTCCTGTTCAAATTTTAGTATTGTGATTATGAAAAAAATGTGTGCTCTTCTCTCCACGTTTAAACAGGCTACAAAGATATGCAACATAGTGAAGGTCGAAGAGATGGAAACAGGAGGGCGTGATTTATTAACAAAGCGCTTTCATTGAAAGTTGGTAGGGAAGAGGAGCACATTCCATTGTAATCTTCAAGGGCAAAAACTGCAGTAAGCTGAGTCCACTAAAGCAAACTGAAATCACGTTGTTTTCTGTAAAACACATTTCAGCACATTTCTACTCTTGCAAAAATACATGATGCCATTTTGAAAGTACAAATTCATTTTCTAAATTAATGTGCATTCTATAGTGAGATTATATATTGATTAATCACATATAAACATGGCTGTTCAATTAATTGAGCATGTTTTCACATGAAAGTACCTCCAAACTGAAGCATTCTGATCAGGCCTTATGATTTCATCTTGCTTGCGCCACAATCTACGGGCCATTTTAGAACTCATGTCTGCAGCTTTTTGTCATATAATAATGCATACATTATATAGGTGAAATCTAAGCTCCATCAATTCACCCTTTTGATAAATATCAAATCATTGTAGCTCAAATGATTTCTAAATTTATCACACTTATTTAATTTCACATGTTACATTTGTTTAAATAAAACACATCATTAGCTGAGTCAAATATATGTTTTTCTCTACCTAAAATATTACTACTCATCTTTAGTGTTCATTAGCACACTTAATTCACACAGGTGTCTAAAAGAAAACCATACTAAATTAGTATGTTTTTATCACTGGTTATCACAAAAGCTGAGCATATAACAATGTTACCTCTATTTCTAAGGCCACACAAATTTGGTCTGTAAGCAGATCATATATGGCCAAGCTCACAATTTGTAGTGCAGATTTCTGTAAGTAGCTTATTGGAACAGTTTGACAGTTCTCATTTATTGTTTCAGCATATTTTTGGCTCCTTGTCACCTGCTTGCCTTCAGGGTGGCTCAAACAGTGTGGCATCCTGTACTTTTTCCATGCATTTTGACCACTCAGGTGCTGAAAAACTCTGACAGAGCACCATCAATTCCTTGCACTTTTCCAACCCAAGCCTTTCACTTTTATTTTCACTTTGGTCAGATTCAGTTGTTTCAGCTATGGGTGCAAATGATTTTTCAAGGGACCACTGCAAACTTTTTGGATTCCCTTTCAGCCAGCTTTTTCCTACCTCCACTCGTAGACCCACAGCACTAATTTCTTCTTCAGAGGCTGCATCTGACTCTTTCACCCTTTGGACACCGCTTTCATCTGAGTCAGTTTCCACTTTTTGCTTTTTCAGTGCCACCTCAGTTTTCTCTAGTGCTGCTTCAAACTCTGTGTGTTCCCTTACATCTTGACTAACCCTCTTCAGTGGACTTTTGACCACTGCTGGCATATTTTCTTGAAGAGGAGCTGTTTTATCAGGGGGACACAGGACCATACGTGTGTGAGAGGCATGCACCCAATTTGGAAGGCTACCACATTTCACAACAGTCTTTGCCAGGAGCATTTGGAAAAGGCCTTTCCATTTCACAACATCTCTCAGATCAAAGTTTTGGCACCATTCATTATGTAGATCTTGTGTAGCAGCTGCAATCTGGTGAGAAACTGCACGCTCCACATCAGTCAGACCTTCACAGCAATGGCTAGTCTTTTCATTAGTTGTTTTCACAAGTGCATTTGCATGTAAATACTCAAACCACTTTGGTAATGCTGAAACACAGTCTTTTGCAAAGTGTAACTCTGTGCTGCATTTGTGTTGCTTTATTATGCTTGAAACTTCAGGCAGATCGCTACAATCCACTCCTTGTCCAGTCTGTGGTTCTGCACTCCTCATCTTTGAGACCTCATTATGATCTGATTTCAGAGAAACTGGCAATCTATACCTGGGCATCAGCTTTTGCAATAACACATTTGGGACTAACAGGATACAATATTGTGCAACTGAATTAGCATTTCTCTTTCCCAGGACAACAGTGACTCCCAATTGAGAAATTATATTGCATGTTATGGTAAGGGCAATCAATCTCGAATTTTGGGCTGAGGTAACTGCTGACAGCCATGAAACTTTGACAACATAATATATAAGAAGCACAGTATGTGCTGCTCTTAATGTGTCATTGTTACCTTTCAAATATGGGCCATCTTCAAAATGGTTGGGCGGAATCAGACGTTCATTATTAAAGTCTAACTTTGGTTTCAGGCAGAAATTCATGACATTTAAACATTTAGGTTCAGTTTGATCACAAACAATTTCATTTGCTGGCAGTAAGCTAAATACATTTGAATTTAGACATCTTTTGGACACAGTATTTTCCCAAAACAACTCCGCAAAGGAAGCAACCATTTCAATAATTGGGAATTCCATTATTATAAACGCACTCTTTTTATGACGGATATCTACCACAGCTACTGAATTAAGGCAGCTGGGCATTTCTGTGACGTTGGGGTCATCAGTCATTGGGAAATACGTCACAGACCATTGAACAAATTCATGTTTTTGAACAGGCACTGAGGGAGCGCAGCCCTCCCTCTCACTGCACATCGGTGTATTTTCTTTTAAATAAACTTGCATTCCTAGTGCCGGGGCGCGACACCTTTTCACTTTCAACTCTAGAAATGTTTTTGTGCAATTGTTGTCCAATGGAAGCGGATCAGACACATCCTTGTGTGTCAGCCTCAGTAAAGGCTTAGCCACTAGGGAAAGGTTTAGCAACCACTCTCTACAGCAGCTAACCATTCCCAAAAACTTCCTGACTTCTTTCTGAATTTGAGGTGGATTCATCTGGTAAATTATTTCCACTCTCTGTGATGACACCATTCTACCACCGTTTACAATTATGTGTCCCAGACATTCATTTCTCTTTCTGACAGTACTCCTCACTAGCTTCATGCAATGGCACTGTGACATGAACTTGGCAAAAATCAATAACAGGAAGCATTTCTTCAGCACATGGAATGTGAAAAAATATATTGGCTGGATTCGGTACCACAGGACAACATGGAAAAATTATGCTATTAATCTCCTGCTCTAATCTGTTCTTGTCATTTAGTTTCTGCGAACCTGTGATCAGAAAGTTACATACACTTCCAATCAATTCCATCAAAAATCCTTTTATTGGTAAAATTCCTGCAACTGATGCTGTTCTTGAATACATGTCATCTAATTCTAATTTGAACAAGACATGCTCTGCACATTTTATTAATCTGACATCCTTCTCTGTGAACTCTCTTATTTCTGTTTTTATTATTGCTTTCAAATCAGAAGATAATTTTTGCAACTTGTTTTTCTGAAAATAATGCTACAGCTGTCTCTTGTTGGGCCATTTTAAAATGTACATCCTCATTAGGAATCTGAAAATTAACACTATCTGGTGTACAGTAATCTGTGCTGTTTAATTTGCAAAACAATTGTTTTTCTGTCAGGCCTGAGTCACAAACAATAAATTGGTAACTTTCCTCAAATGGGCCTATTTGTGGTGCAAATTCTTCTACAATTGGGTTTGTAATTTCTTTGTTTAAAACTCCAACTAAGTCTCGATCTTCCACTGCTTTCACAATGGACTTGGTAAATTCAGAATTGTTAGGGTTAAAACTCTCATTTTCAAATATAGTAACCTGTTGAACTGGGTTCTTATTTTGTTTCTGGAAATAATTCACATTTGCTCTGGACAACTTCTTTAAATTTTAGCATTTTGCATATTTTGTGGGACCGTCTGGGCTTGAAAAATTCCTGCCATTGGTACCTGTTTCTGAACTGACATTTGCATTTCCTTAGCTGGCACCACTTGCACCTGCATTTCTCTCTGTTTTTGCACATTTCCTACTGCTGCATCATGTTTAAATTTAAATTTCTTCTTTCAATACTCAAATCTGTCACAAAGATGGCAAAAGGACACATTTTCCAGCAGTACAACATCCATACCTGAATTTGCACAAACCAAAACACCTTTATTTCTATCCTGTGGAACACCAAATCTTCCTTGAGCACTTTTTACCTCTGCTTGTGAAACATCACCATGTACCACAGTTTTATTCTCTGCAAACAGCTTATTCTGAAAACCTTCTCTGTATCATCATAGGTTTTTCTTCAAACTCTTTTGGCTTCATTCCCTGTCCAGCACAATAGCAACCTTCATCCTTCAGATGCCATTCTATCAGCTTTTGCTGTATGTGCACACTGATCTGATCAGAAAATATTAAACCAATAACCAACTGAGTCGCAAAGAATCTTATGCTAATGGCATCAGGACATTCTCTACCACTGTGTTGCTGAAACATTAAACACACACTTTCACAAAACTCATGAACCAATTTTAGCTCCTGTTTTGTTCTTTTAATCTGTACCCAATTAACATATTTTGCTGGCACTCTGCCCTTCAAAAAAGTAATCACTGCTTCATTTTTCTCAACAACAAGAGAAAATGATAGTGCATTCATGCAAACATTTTTCACTGTCTCCTCACCTGGCCTTTGCACCACAACTTTAGATTCAAACCATAATTCAGTTTGCATGGCAATGTCAAAAATCATTTCCAAATTAATAAACAACTCCTTTAAAATTTCGATAAATCCATCAACTTGTGGGTACCACAGCATAAGTTTGTCTCTCAATTTCGAGAATGTGTTCAGAAATTCTGCAAGTTCACTTTTGTTCCGTGGCACATGAACATGCACTTCTCCCACCATTTCTCTCAATGAGTAAGCAAAAGCATCTCTCTCATTCTGCTTATTATTTTCCTGAACTAAATCTGGTGGTTTCTTTTTCTTATCCAGTTTCCTTGCTAGGTCTGGTGGTTTCTTTTTCTTCTCATGTTTTCTTGTGCACTTGTCTCCTAATTTCTCAAACCCATTGCATTTAAAAATATATTTTGTTTCTGCAATGGGCAATTGCATTCCTGAAGAACACATTGTCTCATTTGCCTCTTCATTCATATGTACACTGAAGCTTTTCTGAAATGGAAAACTTCCTGAAGCATTAATTTCATATTTGTTTCCTTACTCAGGGAAATTAATTCTTTTTCCTGACACTGGTGCACATTTTCATGATTTAAATAGCAGGGACTGTTAATTTGTTCATGTTCAAATGTCAAATTTAAAACACTAAGCTGTTTCTCTTTTTCAGGCTCTGGGTTAATTTGTTCCCCCATGCTTTTTATCTTTTTAATTACTGCTGCTTCCTCAAAGCAGGTTTGAAAAATCCCATCTTCAAATATATTCATTTTATCCTGGGCTGCAGATGTTGTAAATACCATTTCCCCCCCATCTTTCAATGCTTGGACTGTCGGGGTAATTTCTGTTCAATAATCTGTGAATTCTGAGATTCTAAAATAAACCCTGCCATAATCACTCCTTCTGCAGCTGTTTGAACCTTTTGAGTAGGGACCATATTATTTGGGACAGTCATAATTTTTCTAGGCATTTTCTGTGCATCTGCAGCTTGTAGTTTTTTCACTGAATCAATCACATTTAAAGCAGTAACACCTGGAGGTATCACTGTCAGTGCTGAATCAACAGGTAGTGGGTCAATCTGAAATGTCTGCACATTTCTCTCATTCTGTATTTCTCTCAGTTCAGCAGAAGCAGTACCCACTGTAGTTCTTACTGGTACGCTATTATCAGTATTTTCAGTGAGCACCATGTAAGGTGGCGGACACTCAGTTAACAATGCATCCATTATTTCATCCCCATAATCATTATTTATTTGAAGCTTTTTATCATTATTAATTCCCTTCTCCTGCATCTGGTGCTTTACCTTTTTATCCTCACTTGCTTTGTCTCTTGCCGTCTTTTCCCACATGTTTAAGGCCTTAAATTGTTCAGCTCTAGATGGTGTCTTTATTTCACATAACACTTCCCTTAATTTGTCAATAACTTGCAATTCAAAAGTACCATCTTTCGGAAACCTCAAAGGACCCTCTTTTTCAATAATCTTGCACCATTGGTGAACCCACATACATGATTTTTGTCCTAAATTGGTAGACATAAATGCACTGGTGTTCCTTCAGGTGCATCACCAATAAAAAACTAATTTTTCACTTTACCTTCTAACATCTTCTTTAAACCTTTAAACAATTCCATTTCTGCAATATTTTAATGCAATTTATTTTCTCCAATCCTGCCACAATTGACAGTTTTAGCCCGTTTAACTCCTACTACTGACCCCTCCTTTACAAACAGGGCTCACTACACACCAACTGTCTCGTCCAGTGCCAGCGCGGCCCTTTGGGACGTCAGTTTTCCTCCTGCTACTAGCCCTCCCTTTACAAAATGTTACGGCAATATTTTTCTGAGTTTTCTTAAATAAAATTTTGTTAATAACAACATAAAACACATTTCCATTGGCTGTTTCGCTAAACCAAAGAGATAGCTTTGTCCATGTACACAAGAATTCTGTCTTTCCAGTAGGCAGAGCTTACCTCTACCCTACCACAGAATTATTTCGTTTCGCCGATAAAGTAGCACTTCCCTCTACCTTACCCTTCTAACAAGCAAAAGGCTAACCCGTTTCTCTGGGGATAAAACACATGTGGAGACTACAATGCTCCTGAGAATTAAGGCCAGAGTTTCACAAGAAAACCTATTGCTATTTCACTTACACACATTCATACGGACAATGTTGTCCATTTGCACAAGAATTCTGTATTTCCAATAGGCAGCGCTTCCCTCTACCCTACCACAGAATTATTCAGTTTTGCTGATAAAGTAGCACTTCCCTCTACCTTACCCTTCTTACAAGCTTAGGGGAGACCTGTTACTTTCCCAGGGATAAGCGTAATCAGAGCTCACAATTGACTCCTGTTCTTAAGGCTGAAATTTCACAGGTGGCCTTCGCTATCCATACACCACTTTCACACGGAAAATATCCCTAAAGATAACACACAACAATGTTATCACTTTGAAATCAGACAATGCACTGTGCGACTTCACTTGCCACACATTTCATAACACACGACAATGTTATCACTTTGAAATCAGACAATGCACTGTGCGACTTCACTTGCCACACATTTTCCCCTGCCTGCATCCAGGGCAACCAACTTCCTACTTCCTGGAAGTCTTTAAACCAATTGACAACATAAAACACAACACAAACTCAACATAAAGTGTTAAACATAAAATCAATAATCAATAAATCTGTCCTGTGAAATTACCAATTTAATCAATAAAAAAAATGTCATCCACAGTCAAAACCCTTACTATTTTTCAACACCACAAAATCATACCTGCAAGCACATTAACAGCATTTCACAACCCTATTAATACTCACACCCCTTCAGCAATCTCCTTCTTGCATCACCTTTCCAGTACTGCTTTGCCAATCCTCATGTTCTGAGCACAGGAATCAGGACTTTCATCTCACTTGGGCAATTATTTTCTAGCGCTAGGCATTAAACTAACTATGCTCCTTTTGGTGATGGCACTAACCTTAACTCTGCTACCAAAAACTGATCCAGCAGTAATTACCTGGTAATTTCCCTATTCAAAACCTCATTACCTATTGTTTACCGCTGTAAAGGGTGAAATGATGGACCTTTTGGTCACCGTGTTTCACCAAACAGGAGACTTTACATAAATATGAAAATTAAATGCAAACAATATTTAAGGCAATAATGAGAGTGGTGAGTTATTTTAAAGGGTTTTATTTCTAAGTCAAAAGTTAAGGTTCTCTGACTCTTTATTCATTAGTCAAATATCAATCAGCTTACAGAATTGAAAAATAGGGAAAATAACATTAATACAGAACATATTACAGTCTGCATATAAGCATCACATATAGGAAGGGAAATGTGGCGCAAATTGTCTTAAAGAGTTTCTAAGAAAAAGAGTGTGTCTTGCAAGGGTAATCAATAATTAATAATGGCAAAAATCTCCCATAAAGAGAAATAAATGCATAGGACAAATACATCTTTTCAAAAGCAGTTAGTTAAAGCATGTAAAAAATAGCATTAATACAGAACATATTACAGTCTGCATATAAGCATCACATATAGGATGGGAAATGTGGCGCAAATTGTCAGTCAAAACTCTTAAAGAGTTTCTAAGAAAAAGAGTGTGTCTTGCAAGGGTAATCAATAATTATTAATGGCAAAAATCTCCCATAAAGAGAAATAAATGCATAGGACAAATACATCTTTTCAAAAGCAGTTAGTTAAAGCATGAAATTTAAAGTTTAGCACCTAAAATCTACCCTGTTCTGATCCTCTCAACTCTTTCTCTCTCTCTGCCTCGCTGTGCTAGTCTGTCTCTCTGTCTCAGGCTGCAAAATAGCCCCCACAGACACAGCCCCTCCTTCTCTCTCCTCCCCGTTTCTGTGTCCAGCAGAGAAACTGGGCCTGGCCCTCAGAAAAAATGAGCAAAAAGAGGCACTCCTCCCACTTATAAGCCATATTTCAAGCAAAAGTTCACGTGCTCGGTCCTCATAGCTGATCCAATCAGAACTTCAAGACACATCATCTCCCCATGGGCTGACTGGATAAGTCATTAATCAGGCATGTTCCTGTTCAAATTTTAGTCTTGTGATTATGAAAAAAATGTGTGCTCTTCTCTCCACGTTTAAACAGGCTACAAAGATATGCAACATAGTGAAGGTCAAAGAGATGGAAACAGGAGGGCGTGATTTATTAACAAAGCACTTTCATTGAAAGTTGGTAGGGAAGAGGAGCACATTCCATTGTAATCTTCAAGGGCAAAAACTGCAGTAAGCTGAGTCCACTAAAGCAAACTGAAATCACGTTGTTTTCTGTAAAACACATTTCAGCACATTTCTACTCTTGCAAAAATACATGATGCCATTTTGAAAGTACAAATACATTTTCTAAATTAATGTGCATTCTATAGTGAGATTACATATTGATTAATCACATATAAACATGGCTGTTCAATTAATTGAGCATGTTTTCACATGAAAGCACCTCCAAACTGAAGCATTCTGATCAGGCCTTATGTTTTCATCTTGCTTGCGCCACAATCTACGTGCCATTTTAGAACTCATGTCTGCAGCTTTTTGTCATTTAATAATGCATACATTTTATAGGTGAAATCTAAGCTCCATCAGTATCTCTAGCTGGTAACCCGCTGGATCAAAGCACACTAATCCCTCTATTGTCTGGAAGGAATAAACAAAGTCCCACTGCCAAGTACACCCAATCATGTGACCCAGGATAGGCTGCAGGCACCAAATTGTTTGTGGCAGGAAAATGTAAACTTTCTAAAAGTGGCTTTTTTGAAATTGTAACTTAAAATCCAACTTTTCCATTTAAGAGGATTTTTAATTGCAATTTCTCAGACACCAAACATGAAATGTTTAACTGTTCCCAATCAAATGTTAGCACTTATTAAATGTTGTAAGGCACCCAATGTTATCCAATGGGAGAGGTAGGTCTCATAGTAGTGGAAAAACGTATTTATGTTATGTTGGTATTTTATCTTATAACGCGCACAGATACTCAGGAGTGTCCCGGCGCAGAGCCATACGAGGGGTGGAAAGAGTAACTAGATAAAGAGATGTGTTTTCAAAAGCTTTTTAAAAGCCAGTGGATCCATAGTGTTCCGTAGGGCAACGGTAAGGGTGTTCCATGCCAGGGCAGCTTTCCGGGCGAGAGGGCTGCCCCCCAGCCTCTGGCACTTGAAGCGGGGAACCCAAGCCAAAAGTTGAGATGAAGAGCGCAGTTGTCTCAGAGGGGCATAAAAAGAGAAACGTTTTTGCAGGTAGGAAGGGCCTTGGCCATAGAGAGCACGATGGGCAATGACTAGTGATTTAAACTTAACCCTTACAGCCATGAGCAGCCAGTGCAATGAGCGCAAGTAGTGGCTCACACTACTTCTGGAAGATATATCAAGGAGAAGCCTTGCTTTTCCTTGTTCTGGACCACCTGAAGCTTCCTCATTAAGTAGCCAAGGATACCCACATAAAGAGCATTGGCGTAATCCAGCCGAGATAGAAAAAGGGCGCGGATAACTGTCTCCTTCGCAGCCCTAGGCAAAATGGGAAGGAACTAAGAGTTTTTTACTACCAAGACATGTAAAACTTAAATGTACATGTCCAACCTTACAATACACCCTGCCCTATTGGCTACCTAGGGCCTACCTTGAGGGTGAAGTATATACAATAAAAGGAGAGTTTTGGGCTTGGCAAGGGGGGTTATAGTGCCAAGTCAAATTGACTTAAAACTGCATTCAGGCTGTAATGGCAGGTCTGGGACATATTTTAAGGGGCTACTTCAGTGGGTTGCACAATAAATGCTGCAGGCCTACTAGTAGCATTTAAATGTACAGTCCCTGGGTATATGGTATACCTCTCTAGGAGGGACTTATAACTAAAATAAATATGCCACAATCAGGTGTAAGCCAATTTGACCATGTTTATAGAAGGGAGCACAAGCACTTAGCATTGTTTAACAGTGATAAAGAGCACAATATGCTAAGGCCAACACAAACAAATTCAGCAAAAATAGGAGGGCTGAAGACAAAACATTTGGGGTAAGACCACCCTACTAAGGATGGCAGGTCTAACACACACTCAACTACCCCTCTTTCTTATTTTAGAGTGTAGATATTTGCATGCAAGTGACATATGATTACCATAGATAACAATGCGCTCTCCACTGCTGTTCATACTGAGGGCATAGATATTTATATATTAACTCATGGTGCAAGAAAGGTGACCGCAGTGGAGTGGCACAGTTGATTGAGCTTTTTGCCTTGCTCTAATCTATGGAAAGCCCACTTGCCTTGTCCTGTTGTGGTTTCATGTGACATTACATATGCCATGTTCGTATTTAATCATACTGCCTGATTTAAAATTGTTAGCTGACAACAAGAGCAGCCTGTGAAGAAAGAGAGAGACCATTGGATTTGTCATTGATTTGTGTGCTGCCACAATGGAGATTTGTGGCAGTGCTTCACTTGTACTTCACTTGTGTGGTTACCATTGTGTAATTTGGCCACCCTAGACAAATTGACAAGGTTGGTAAGCTTGTAGAGAGTGCTGGCACCATTGGATTAGGTGCTGTTGACACGGCCAGGTAATGCAGTGTAGCAGGAGCAACAGTTACTACCAGTACAGAAATATGCTGAGACACTGTGGAGGCTGGTGGGGCTGCTGCCTACTCTGGTCCTTTGGGATTAAAGTTTTGAGGAAAGACCCGATTGGTGCAGTCCCTGCTGCAAACCAAGTGACACTGACACCCCATCTCGCTTCATTATTCCCATTGTATAACTACGTCGTGGTTTGCTTTTGACTTCGTACATGGGGATTATTTTTGTGGCAAGACTTCAGTTGTATTTTAATGTTACATACAGTACAGGCCTTGGCCCTAATAAGTATAATTATTGCTGATTTTTTTTTTTTTATTTGTAGACATATCCTTTACAAAAAATAATGATACAGTGTAAAATACTAACCATTGTATATGCATACTGATTTCAGGCTTATGTGTTGGGGCTTACGTGTTGGGGCTCTGTGTACACGATTTGCACATGAGAAATTTTCTGATGGGTTTGTCTGACTCCAAAAACTCCCACTTACTTGAGCATAGCTCAGTAGGAGAAGAGAGTAAGAGAGACCACCTGGTTCCTTGTGCTCTAAAAAGGTCACAGTTTCCTCTTGGAGTTTTGCAAATATGCCAGGTGTGACCCACAATAATTTGCAGTAACACAACAATGGTTTTTGCATCTTCTGGCAACCTGCTCAACTATAGAGCTGAAGGGGATTGAATTTTCTAACTAGTAGTACACCAATAAAAAAAGATAAGAGAAAAGATAGAAAGAAAAGTAGAATATAACAGGATTATCAGCTTCTGCCTTAACAAAAGAGATTTTCCAGACAGAACTGCTCGGGGCATCAATTTACATTCTTTTCATGTCTGGCTAGGAGAAGGATCTGTAAGTAAGGAAAACTATCAGAACTTAGTTGTGAAAACACAATTGAATTAAATACGTGAACAGGCCAGAACAGTATGAACTACAGGCATACCTGATCAAGGCATCTGCTAAGCACCCACATTTAGTAAAATTAGTTAAAGGTTAATCCAGAGGTCTTCTGAAAGGCATACAGCTCTACCAAAAATCTGAGGATGAAGCCTCATCTAGAGAATCGGAACAATGAAATGGATAGTCTTCTCTAATCACCTCATAACTGGTGTAGTAAAGTTGTAATCTTTCTAATCCAGAGACAAAACCAATGGCCGAAAATCCTCCTCCATATTATCCCTAGGAAGGTGGAAATTCCAAATGTGAATTCCCCTTAAAACCTAGCTTACCTCCAAAATGGAATCATTTTTACCTCTCAACTTTCAATCAGGCTCTTAGTGTAAAAGCACAACACTAAAACTCATTTATGCTAGAAGGGTGTGGTCTTGTGAGAGGCAGACATTTCTCAACCTCCAGGGAGGAAAACGTATGTCTTGGCCTCTGGGAGTATCTTAAGAGTGCAACACACTAAGAACAGACCTGAATGTGAAATGGACATTCCGGAGGAGGTGGCTTGAAATATTTACAACAACACAAATAGCCACAGCAAAGACGATGTGAATGTTCTCATGGTTCTCTTTGGTACAGTTTAATTACAACTTTTATTAGTCATCAACTAGGGTCTCGTTTTGATTAGTCTCAATTTATTATCACTCAATTATTGCCTGAAAAATTGTGGTTCTCAGATATTCACCTGTGGGTGAGGGATCCCGAAAGACAGTTGGAGGATTCACCCAGGCAGAAAAGAAGATGAGATCATTGGATATACTATGATGACTAGGTGACCATAAAAAGGGACATCTCTTGTTGAAGGTAGTGCAGCCTTTGGGGTATATGAAGATTAGAACATCAGGTAGAATGTTTGATAGTGTACTGCTTTTTTAGGTCTCGCCTGATCCAGCTCTTGCGCTGATCTGGCCGAGACATTTTGTATACAGGCTTTTCAAAGTGCTGCCGTGGCCTAAAGCTACAGTGCACGTGAACGTGCACGCGCGCAGCGCCATGTGTCTTTCCTCCGTAGCGATCGTAATCAAGATCACTTTCACTTTCGCGGCCGCGTCACTTGCCCTTTGCTCCCCGTATACCTCTTTCTTTTGTTTCTCCCGAGGATCGCCTGAAAACACAGCCACTTGTTTTGATTTGTCGTAAGTATTCACGCACCATTGCATCCACTTGCTGTCCCCTTTTAAATCATACAAACGCACCAATAAATAGCAGGGTTTCGCTATTGTTTTAGAAAACTTTTAATACTCGACATGTCTGCATTTTATTTTTGGAAGACGCAGAGTGCCTGGAGACTCGAGCCACAATTCCAAAGTCCCCAGCTTTGCATGCTATGCCACATCGTCTCTCCATATTTATCAAATATGTTTATAGGGGTTTATCTCCGTTTCCCTGAGCAGTGCGCCAGCACAGGACAAGCGTATTCATTTAAATTATGCAGAGCTTCCCTCCGGAGTCTTTCTTCTGGGCCCCTCCCTGCCAGACCTCACAATATCCCCAGACCGCATAGTTTATCTCCCTCATCAGCCCATAAGTCTTATCAGGCTACTCATTTGATTTGCTCTCACGTCCTCTCTGTGTTGTCCGTGTGTTACAAATTATTTTTATTTAAAATGCAAAGTGAGTATTTGTTTTTAAATTTACCGGGGAGGATTACTACAGCCATTTTTTTAAATAAACCCTCTTCATTTACCTTTTAAATTTAACCCTTTCCTTACTTTATTAGTTACCTCCAGCATTGTCATTGTTCCTTTAAACAATTTACTCCTCACGATTTTGCTCGCCAGTTTTTAGTTTTTTCATTCATGAGATATTTGTATCCCGAGTGTTTCTTTTAGTCAGAAACGAAAACATGGCGCTAACCTACATTATTGACTACGACATTCAGGTGGTGGGAAGCTTTACCTGTTACAGAACTATAGCATGGTAACGCCACTCGCTGGCAGTTGCACTACAAAAGAAGGGGATTTTAAGCCATTGCTCCTAAATAAGTTGTTGATGTTCAGTTTCTGCACAGCGGGTGCATTAACCATCCTTGAGTCGTGTGCTAGAAATGTATCACTCCCTGTGATTACAAAACTTTTAATACTCGACATGTCTGCATTTTATTTTTGGAAGACGCAGAGTGCCTGGAGACTCGAGCCACAATTCCAAAGTCCCCAGCTTTGCATGCTATGCCACATCGTCTCTCCATATTTATCAAATATGTTTATAGGGGTTTATCTCCGTTTCCCTGAGCAGTGCGCCAGCACAGGACAAGCGTATTCATTTAAATTATGCAGAGCTTCCCTCCGGAGTCTTTCTTCTGGGCCCCTCCCTGCCAGACCTCACAATATCCCCAGACCGCATAGTTTATCTCCCTCATCAGCCCATAAGTCTTATCAGGCTACTCATTTGATTTGCTCTCACGTCCTCTCTGTGTTGTCCGTGTGTTACAAATTATTTTTATTTAAAATGCAAAGTGAGTATTTGTTTTTAAATTTACCGGGGAGGATTCCTACAGCCTTTTCATTTAAACAAACCCTCTTCATTTACCTTTTAAATTTAACCCTTTCCTTACTTTATTAGTTACCTCCAGCATTGTCATTGTTCCTTTAAACAATTTACTCCTCACGATTTTGCTCGCCAGTTTTTAGTTTTTTCATTCATGAGATATTTGTATCCCGAGTGTTTCTTTTAGTCAGAAACGAAAACATGGCGCTAACCTACATTATTGACTACGACATTCAGGCGGTGGGAAGCTTTACCTGTTACAGAACTATAGCATGGTAACGCCACTCGCTGGAATTTGCACTACAAATGAAGGGGATTTTAAGCCATTGCTCCTAAGTAAGTTGTTGATGTTCAGTTTCTGCACAGCGGGTGCATTAACCATCCTTGAGTCATGTGCTAGAAATGTTTCACTCCCTGTGATGTCTTGCGTAGAGTAGTTTACTTTGGCCCTTGTGACGAGTTGCCAAGAGAGAAATACACCCAAGGTTTAGGGTTTCTCTGGTCCCAGAATTATCGAATCTGCAAATTCTGGATCTGATAAACCAACCCGGGAGTCTAATGCAGTTGACTGCCAAGGAGCACGAAAAAGCTTCCCTCAACTCAAGTAAAAAGCTTTTCCCCTCCTCTGCCCCCATCATTCCGCGACTTCCCCAGCCAATGAAAGCTCAAGCATTTGCAATGCAATAGGTCTCGCATTAGCCAGAATTTGAGCAATTGGCATTGTAAATGACAATTACTTTTATTTTTAAAACATAAATAAAAGGCATTGTCATTTACAATGCCAATAGCTTAAACTCTCGCAAATGCGAGACCTATTGCATTGCAAATGCTTGTTGTTTCTAGCTGTAGAAACAGAAATTGAAATGGATACAAGTGGCAGTAGAGAATTATATTTGCCACACACATTCTCTGAGATGACCTAGATGCCTGGTGAGATTGAAACACACTAAGGATTCAATCAGTCAATATCATCACTCCAAGGCCAAATCAAGGGCATAAGCTTTTATTTAAAGATTTTCTTCACAAATATTTGACCTCCGAGCAGGGGCTCTTTGGTTTAGAGGTGATTATGCTGCAGCGCGGAATGCAAAATCCCTCCCTCTGTCACAGATCATAGATCGCACAGACACACTCAATCACTACATTCGCTGGTGGGGCCCATAACACCAACATTCATTCTCTATTAATCTGTTTTTCCTAGGGAGGCTGATTTATTCCGTTCGCTGTGATGAAAAGAAATACCCTTCTCTATTCAATAAGGCCTAAACTTCACCTTTGGTACTTCCTCTCATGGATAGGCCATGGATCAACTAGCTGCAGGTTGAAGTGATTATCTAAGAAACAACAATCTATTTACATTAATACATTTTCTCATAATAAACAACCCAACACAGTTCTTGTAATAATAATAATATTTTTATCTAAGTAATTGCAAAAGATCATTTGTTAAATCAAGCAGCTGGCCATCATATTTACCTATTCTGGCTAAAAGTCGTTTTTCTAAGTCAGAATCTTGGTCATCAGCTCAATCTGTCAGAGTCTCTGGATAACAGCTGTCCTGCAGTGTCACCGTCCTCTCCGTCAGCATAACGTCAGGAAATCGATAATGCCAGGAAGGGAAGAAGATGCAACCTCTCTATTCTATGGCCTTTTATAGGAAAATTAGATTCCAAATGTAACGGGGTGGTTCTTTAGAAAGTCTCTCATTGGTCGATGAAATCCGTACCACCACTTTCCCATAGGGAAAATGTTTCTTTACATATAGTTCAGATCCACGAATAAAATTGTATCCGCTTTTGTTTCTTTTCGGACAACTGGCTGTCATCCCGGAGCGACCTTGGAGGGCACAGTCGGATTAGGGTCGTACAGAGGCCACTGTTGCTAGCGGCAACGCATGCGCACTTCACCCAAGCCTTGTTCAGCGTTGGCAGACGGGATCAGCGCCAAATATCAGCCATCTTTAGGCAGGCCATAATGGACAACTTAAGCAAAGAAACACAAAAACGTAATTAATACATAGAAATGACTATTAAAATGTTATCCCCTCGCTAATACCCATATGTGTGTGTATTTATGTAGCAGAAGCAACACTCATTGCTGGTTATACTCACATTTATAGAGCACGAATTACAAATACATCACGAAAGCAACATATAACATGTAATATTCTACTTATCTATAATTAATATGCGTACACTGTTTAGTTCACGTATTAATTAGGCCATGCAAATGCAATTCCCACGTGTATTCTTTATGTTAGTAAGATTGATTAATCTCCACGGCAAACCAAATAATTCGATTACTATTAGTTAATTAATCTTATTAAACTTAACATGCAAAAGAGAGAGGGTATACACGATTTTAATAAAAACCCTGCTCCAGCAATGCTGTATCGCCTCAATCAATTTTCCAACCACTTCAGCATTCTTAATAGGGGTTCCACTTGAGGTCAGGAAACCTCTTTGTAGCCATAGTTGGCCAAAATCATGGACAACCCCGAAGCCATACTGGGTGTCAGTTATCACAGTCACTCTCACATTTTTCCCAATTTCACATGCTTTTGTCAAAGCAACAAGTTCAGCTACTTAAGCTGATCTCACTCCTTTCAGGTAAGATGCTTCCATCACTGCTGCAACCGTGCATACTGCATATGCTGCACTTAGCACTCCTTCATCTGTTCTCAAACATGCCCATCAACAAACAACACAAAATCACTTTCTGGCAAAGGTACATCTTTTATATCTGGTCGTGGCTTTGTGCAATACTCAAGCACGTCCAAACAATCATGATCTGCTTCATCTCTCACTTCCACATTCACAGCATCTGGTAAGAAAGTTGCCGGATTCACATTCAAACACCTCACAAGGCTCACATTTGTTGCACCTAATATGGCCTTCTCATACTTAGTCAGCCGACTATGTGTCATATACTGAGTACGACTCCTTGTTAAAAGAATCGCCACATCATGAGGTACAAACACTCTCAATGGATATCCCATCACAATTCTTTCACTCTGCTCCAAACTTCGACATGTTGCAGCCACTGCCTTCAAACACCCAGGTAAAGCGGCAGCTACTGGGTCAAGCATTGATGAAAAGTACGCAATTGGTCTTCTCAATCTTCCATGCTTCTGAATCAACACAGAAAGTGCACATCCATTTTTCTCACTGCAATACAACTCAAACTCTTTCTCGTAATCAGGCATGCCTAGTGCTGGTGCTTCACACAAGCCTTCTTTCAATCGTTTGAATGCTGCCAATTCTTCCTTGTTCAATTCCAGGGGATCTTTTACATCACTCCTGGTCAAACGTACCAAGGGCTTTGCAATCAGGGAAAAGTTACTAATTCACTGACGGCGGTACCCTACCATTCCCAGAAACATTTTCACCTCTCTGTTAGTCATGGGAGCTCTCATTCCTTTTATGATTCTGATTCTGTCTATCGTTATTTTCCTCAGCCCTTTCTCAATTTTATGTCCCAAATACTGTACTTCCTGCTTACAATACTGCAATTTTGCTGGGGACACTTTCAGTCCTCCATCTGCCAAATGATTTAGTAGTGCTATTGTGTCTACCTCGCAAGCTTCACGTGTTTTCGATGCCACCAAAAGGTCGTCGATATACTGGACTAGTACTGAACGTTCGGGCATTTGCAGACTTTCCAATGATTTCTTCAACAATTGATTAAATATTGAGGGGCTTTCTGTATACCCCTGTGGGATTCGGCACCATGCCAAAATCCGCTCTCCAAACCGAAATGCAAAAATTTGCTGACTGTCATGATGTAATGGGATGGAAAAGAAAGCATGGCATAGATCAATTACTGTATATCATTCCGCATCATGGGGAATCTGGTACAAAATCACTGATGGATTTGGCACAATGGGACAACATGACACAACGATTTTGTTTACCTTTCTCAAATCCTGTACTATCCTGAATTTTCCATTAGGCTTTTTCAGTCCCATTATTGGTGAATTACATGGACTACTCAATATTTCTCTTAGAATTCCTTGCTTAATCATTTTCTCAATTATTGGGGTAACCCCTTCAATTATCTCAGGTGTCAATTTATGTTGGGGAACATTTGGATAGCTTATTCCTTCGTTTACAGTTATTTTCACTGGATCTACATTTCTCATTAGCCCTACATCTTCTCCAGTAAAATTCCACACTTCTGCTTTTACAGACTGCTTCAATTCTTTAGGTAGTTCATCAGGACTGAATACTGCATAAGTTCCTGTAACTTCACTCTCCTGATTAGCTATTGTCATTTTGTACAGTACATCCTCATCTGGTGTTTCAAATGCTATTTCATCTGGAGTACAGAATATAGTGCAATTCATCTTGCACAACAGGTCCCTACCTAATAAATTTACAGGACTGGTGTCACACACAACAAAGCGGTGCATTTCTGAAAATTTCCCTATGCTAACTTTCACTGGTTCTGTAAGGTAAGTTTTAATCTGTCTGTTGGATACACCAACCACTTGGATCGTTTCATCCGAGAGAGGAAGATTCTTGACATCAGCTGATCTAACAGTTGATCGAGTAGCACCAGTATCGACTAAGAAAGTAATATTTTCATTATTAACCTTCCCATCTACAAAAGGTCCTGTCTGGTCTACTTCTAGAGTTGCGCCAAGTACGCACTCCTCTTCCTCCCTTCGGCACCGTCAATAGCCTCCTTCTGAATCACTTTCATCGCGTTGCAGCCAATACTGTGAAACTGCGCGGGCGCGTGATGGTTTATTTACCTGTTCTTCATTGTAGAATCCTGATTCATTACTATACTTCTGAGTATTTCTGCTCTGCGGGAAAGGTGCTTTTGGCACCTGATTCTGTGAAGTAACCACCTGCTGCTGTTGCTGCAGTTGACCACTCACCTCATTCTGCACCTGTGGATTCAATGATGGATTTTCA
Organism: Triturus cristatus; assembly: GCF_964204655.1. NCBI lineage: Eukaryota > Metazoa > Chordata > Amphibia > Caudata > Salamandridae > Triturus > Triturus cristatus. Next base: position 1,055,472,014 of record NC_140593.1, on the reverse strand, counting down.
TTATTAGTACTCAGAGGATTTTTACACTCGGAATTCCAATGCCCTAACCTACCGCAATTATGGCATGGGAACTTCTTTTTAGCTTCTTCTATATTACCTTTCCCTTTTCCTGGGCCAAATCTTGGTTTAATTCCTGGGTTGTTTGCTTGTTCAACTAACTGAGCTTCCTGCCTTTCAGCTACCTTCACCTGTGCCCACATTGCCTTCTCTTTTAATTTTCGCTGTTTGGCCTCTATTTCATCACTGAAATATTTAGCATGTCTCAAAACTTCATCTATTTTCTTATTCTGCCAATCTACCATATGTTGTTTTATCATATCACCAATGTCTGGACGTAAACCATATACAAATCTGTATACGAAATGACTCAAATCCTTATCACTCAGGTTCTCATCTCCACTGAACTGCTTAAAGGCCAAAATTAACTTCTCATAGTAGGCATGTACTGATTCCTTACTTTCTTGATGTGTTCGGTCAATTTTTACCCAATCTGTCTCTTTGGGGGGCACTTCGTTTTTCAAAAATACCATAACCTGTTCATATTTCTTCATTACCTCTGGGTCAGGGGCTCCTGTCTTTGGATCCCTAGGGTATTCCTGATTTGGCCAATTAATCATAAGCTTGCACTCTGTCCACAAATCTGCTGGTACTATTCTATCAAATAGACTATTCAAGTCAATCCATAGTACTTTTGACAATTTCACAAATCTGTCTACCTGCCGGTACCACTCGACGGGCTTTTCGCGTAGTCGAGGAAAATCATTCGTAAATGACAAAATGTCCTGTCTTGTCCAGGGGACATGTACATATCCTCCTCCTGGAATCTCCCTCATGGGGTATTCGGTTGCTATTTTTCCTTTTACTCTAACAGGAAATGCTGTAACTGTCCTGTCTGGGGCATCATCTCGTTTTCGATACCACTTACTTCTCCATTTATCCACGTTTCCCCATTTTCTCAGTAAAATGATTATGTCCTTAATCTGACCTGTTTGTCCTGTGGTGTTCAGATTTTCAATGTCCTTTTCAGTGAAATCTACTCGATAGGGTTTCTGTAAGGCTTTTACCTTATCAATATCTATACCCATTTCGTTCGCAACTTCTCCTAGTCTTTCATGTAGGTTTTTTGCTCTCCATGTTACGCTTTTGCACAGGAATAATATTTCTTCATCCTGATAGTTTTTCAATTTTTCTATGGGAATAGTCCCTACTATTAATTCTTCCAATACCATCCGTAATTTGGCTACATCAATTGACTGGGATTCCCTATCTTGCTTCTGTAACCCTCTTAACCATTCACTCAGTTCCTCCACTGAGGGTCCTACTAAGCTCTCTGTATTACCCTGTTCTGCATTTCTCTGGGGTTCTAGCAATGTTTCTACTGTCGTTCTACTCTTTTCTGCATAATTCTGATTTATAAACGGATTATTTGAAACATGGGGTTCAAACATATTTATTGTCGGTCCCCACGGATTCTCAATTTGACTCCGTTCTGGACTCTCAACCAAATTATTGTTCCGGTATGGTACCGTCAAGCAATGTTCGCTATCTTTTTGCTTTTCAAAAATGGGCATTACTGGACCTATAGTCACTGGAACTGTTACAGCTTCTAGATTTTTAGTGATTTCTCTTATTTTCTCGGTTAATTCTAGAGTAGTTTTGGCCAATTCTGCTGAATTTTCACTACTTACTCTATTCTCTGCCTTCTTTTCTGTTTCTCTATTGGAACTACTCTTTTCTAACTCTGGTGACATACCCTCAGTCTTGATAATTCGTAATGTTTCTCTCATTGGGGCGTTTGGTGTCAACATTTCTGGGTCTGGTCGGTACGGTGGTGGATTTTTATAAAACACATCATCCAGCACATTATCATCCGATTCATTTGCTCCGTAACCTCTTGATTCCACATTATTCCTCTTTTCCACACATTTTCTTCCTTCATTCTCTCCTATCGTTCTTACAGGAAACACACCCTCAGTCATACTCTCATTTCGCCACCTTTTCATACGATCATCATGCGTTTCATGTCCATACGGTCTACTAAATAAATGTCTGTAGCCTTTAACATTCCTTTGTCTCTCTCGTTCATGCATTTCGTCTTCCCACTCCGTCAATGCCTCAAATTGCGTTGGTCTAGGTCTTGGTTCTAGACACATCATTGTGTCCCGTAAATTCCTTAAAACAGCCAAATTAAAGGAACCATGCTCTGGAAATGCCAGGACTCCATCGCCCTTGGTATATTTTACCCAATTGTCTAACCAAATACAAGTATGATACCCGTATTTCGCAATCATCATAGATGCGGGGTTTTCGGTGGAGGAAGTAACTGTCCTTCCCTAGTCTTGACCTGTTTGTCTTTCTTAAACCACTTCTTAATTTTACCAAACCATGTCTTTTTCTCCTTTTCTGGCGGTTGGTAATACATTTTCTCGGTTTCTGTGTATCACTAGTCTCTCTACAACTGTACCGCTATTCTGTCCACTCACAGCGCGACTCACACTAATGCACCAATCCGGAGCGTCTACGTCACAGTCTTAGTCCTCAAATCCCAGCGCGACTCACACTAACGCACCAATCCGGAGCGTCTACGTCACCCTATATTTCTCCAATCCTAGCGCAGCTTTACACTAACGCACCAATCCGGAGCGTTTTACAGTTCTGACCGACTGTCCAATCCCAGCGCGGTCGTTCTGACGTCAGCAGCCGCTGCGGCAGCTCTGCTTCTGTCTACCCCTCCTTTACAAGTCCGCTCAGTGAACTTTTACGGTAACAATTCTATTAGTAACAACACAAAAACATCTCCATTGTCCGCTTCACTAACCAAAGAACAGCAATAGACCTTTCTCACGAGAATTCCGTCTTTCCCGAGAGCAGCGCTTACCTCTGCCCTACTACGGAATCGTTACTTCCGTTGATAAAGTAGCACATCCCTCTACTTCACCCTTCTAGCAAGCATCAACTAACTGTTTCTCCAGAGTTAAGAAATAAACCCAGAGTTTCGCAATTAATCGGAATGCCTTTTCATACACGCACTTCCATACAGAAAATGTAGTACATTCACACAGAATCCTGTCTTTCCCGAGAACAGCGAACAGTCTGTCCTACTACAGAATTATAACATACGTTAACAAAGCAGCGCTTACCTCTACTTTGTCCTTCTAACAAGCTCAGAGAACACCTGCTACCTTTTCAGTGATAAGCGTTATCGGTATGCCATTTGGTTTCCTGGTACTTAAAGACCAAAATTTCACAGGTAACCTTCGCTATCATACACACTTCTCTCAATACAGAAAATGTCTCTAATGGTAACACACGACGATGTCACCGAATCGAACCAAAACAATGCGCCGTGCAACTTCACTTGTCACACGTTTTCTCCTGTGTACCTACAGGATAACCACAATTCCGTCTTTCCCGAGAGCAGCGCTTACCTCTGCTCTACTACGGAACTGTTACAAACTTCCGACTCCCTACATCCCAGAAGTCGTGCAGACAACATATTACTCAACGCAACTCAACATAGAGTGTTAGTACATAAATCAATACCAATCAATAATCAAAATCAATAAGCTATTTACAAGCAATGATCACCAAACCAAGACAGTAGCTAACCATATCTCTGCTACCAGGAAAAACTGCTGCAGCGCGGAATGCAAAATCCCTCCCTCCGTCACAGATCATAGATCGCACAGACACACTCAATCACTACATTCGCTGGTGGGGCCCATAACACCAACATTCATTCTCTATTAATCTGTTTTTCCTAGGGAGGTTGATTTATTCCGTTCGCTGTGATGAAAGGAAATACCCTTCTCTATTCAATAAGGCCTAAACTTCACCTTTGGTACTTCCTATCATGGATAGGCCATGGATCAACTAGCTGCAGGTTGAAGTGATTATCTAAGAAACAACAATCTATTTACATTAATACATTTTCTCATAATAAACAACCCGACATAGTTCTTGTAATAATAATAATATTTTTATCTAAGTAATTGCAAAAGATCATTTGTTAAATCAAGCAGCTGGACATCATATTTACCTATTCTGGCTAAAAGTCGTTTTTCTAAGTCAGAATCTTGGTCATCAGCTCAATCTGTCAGAGTCTCTGGATAACAGCTGTCCTGCAGTGTCACCGTCCTCTCCGTCAGCATAACGTCAGGAAATCGATAATGCCAGGAAGGGAAGAAGATGCAACCTCTCTATTCTATGGCCTTTTATAGGAAACTTACATTCCAAATGTAACGGGGTGGTTCTTTAGAAAGTCTCTCATTGGTCGATGAAATCCGTACCACCACTTTCCCATACGGAAAATGTTTCTTTACATATAGTTCAGATCCACGAATAAAATTGTATCCGCTTTTGTTTCTTTTCGGACAACTGGCTGTCATCCCGGAGCGACCTTGGAGGGCACAGTCGGGTTAGGGTCGTACAGAGGCCACTGTTGCTAGCGGCAACGCATGCGCACTTCACCCAAGCCTTGTTCAGCGTTGGCAGACGGGATCAGCGCCAAATATCAGCCATCTTTAGGCAGGCCATAATGGACAACTTAGGCAAAGAAACACAAAAACGTAATTAATACATAGAAATGACTATTAAAATGTTATCCCCTCGCTAATACCCATATGTGTGTGTATTTATCTAGCAGAAGCAACACTCATTGCTGGTTATACTCACATTTATAGATCACGAATTACAAATACATCACGAAAGCAACATATAACATGTAATATTCTACTTATCTATAATTAATATGCGTACACTGTTTAGTTCACGTATTAATTAGGCCATGCAAATGCAAGTCCCACGTGTATTCTTTATGTTAGTAGGATTGGTTAATCTCCACGGCAAACCAAACAATTCGATTACTATTAGTTAATTAATCTTATTAAACTTAACATGCAAAATGGAGAGGGTATACACGATTTTAATAAAAACCCTGCTCCAGCAATTACACTGGTTCTCACATTGGCTCTAGACATTGATTTCATGAACAGTTTTGCTGTACTTTAAACTCTTTTTTTTTTGTTGAAATTCTTTTTATTGATTTTCAAAGGAGACAATTATCATTACCGCCACGCAGGGCAGAGCCTTTAAACAACGAACACAAAACAAAACAAAAACATCGCTGTACTTTAACCTCTGAACAGTAATTTGGAGCAACGCTCCTAGTCACCCCTAGGCTTAATGTTCAACCACTTAATAGGAAGGGACAGAATAGCCAACACCAAGTTCTACTTAGATTAGGTTAGGTCTTCAGGGAGAAGACCGCAACACAAGACAGCCTCGAAAACCAGACGTGAAAAGCCACTGGATATGAATGGTGATAAAAGCATCCTAATGCCAGTCTTACAAGACAGATCAGTGCCCTAAGTATGTGTCTACAAACAATCAAAGATAAAATCAGTCGCTCTTGGATTCCTAAGACATGTCCTTTATTGGCTTGCAGAGATTTACAGTATAAAATTCAACAGATCCCACTATCTTATAATGTCAAATTTCCCAGCTAGAGCAATCTCAATTGATTGGATCAATCTGTTCAAACACAAAGATCCTGGGATTGACCAAACAAACTCATAAACTATGAAGTCATCTCTTTGTTTTGTGGGTCCACCCTTAAGTCAGCCAGTATGAATAAGAGATGCATCCTGAAAAATGTCAGCCTTAGCATCCAGGAAAAGGATCTCAATGTTTATGTCAAGGAGTCCTGTAACATACCTGCAATGTCAATCTTGAAAGATAGTATTACTAGTGCAGAAGATCCTGTCTTGAATGGCTAGCCAAGATTTAGGGACCCGCAAATTGATTAGTAGGCGAATGATAACACATGTGATTAAACACAGTGTAAGCAACACTGCGGAGCAGGAGGCGGCGAAGGGGAAGTCATGGTTTTTTGACTACCTGAGTAAACCTGGGACGGGCTGGACGGTTGGCAAAAACCTGAAAGTAGACGATCGAACGCCCACCGGCAGAAAAGAAGCAAGGAGAGGCGACACCAGGGACTGCAACAGAATAGGCAGTCGGCGGCTGACTACGAGAGATCTACTGACGCTCTACCGCCGTAGGGCTCCCAGCCACATCAGTTGAGACTAGGCACAACCTAGGAACAGTGTACTCTGCAGGGAGCTAATCAATGCCTCAGATGGAAGGATGACATTTTGGACTCACAGGGACTCATTACCCACTATGCAATAACACTGGCTGAGGTGAAGGGTCCTGACTGATACATCTTGCAGCCTAAGTTGTTGACTCTGTGAGGGAACGTTGAGATGAACTGAGATCAAGCTGGATCTAAACAGAACTGCTGCAGTGTGGTAAACTCATTACATGCTTGGGAGGAGAGGTTGGAACGGGAGAAGGCCGGCTGGTACACGCTTCCCAACATCAGGAAATGAGGGACAGGGTACACAGGCACTCTGCAGAGTTGGGAGTGTGGGCAGTTTTAAGTCCACGATGCAGGGAGGGAGGAGTTTGGGAAGTGTTTTATTAGTTTGTTTAGTAGGTTTTATTGGCAAACAAAGTGATTGGTAATGACACTGTTGCACACCACACGTCTCAAACAATTGAATGTTGCAGGACAGGACATCTCTCAGACTACTCCGAGGACATCTGTAGAGATCTCCCCCTCCCAGCTGCTCTTGAGCATCAGGGGCGGCTCCTCCGCTATGACGGAGGAGCGTCACCCCACTACTTTAGAGCAGTGAAGTAAAGGAAATATAAAAAGACAACTTTAAGTTATTATCATTTTGTGTTTCCTTTGCAGTCGGGTGAGTGGACGGGGCTGCTCTGCTCTCGGAGCAGGGCAGGGAAGGAGTGGTTTGCCCACTCCTATGTGCGCAATGAGTGTTTGGTCGGCCTTCTCGGGCTGCCCAAACCAGTCATGCACACTTTCCTTGTTCTCCATGCAGGCTGCATGGAGAACAAGCCCAGGGCCCAGTTCCTTGGTTGAGCGTTGAACCAGGATGATCAAAACCAATCACAACACTGCTTTGCAGCGTTGTGATTAGTCAGGGGAGCTTGGGTGCTTACCAATCACAACGCTGCATTGCAGCGTTGTGATTGGTCAGGGGAGCCTCTTCTATGCTTCCTGTGCCTCGGTCTGATGAGGACATCAGGAGCAGAGACGCAGGACCGGCGCGGCAAGGTAAGTTTTGCTTTTATTTTTTTTACCATTCACCATCCCCCCTCCTCCTGCGTGCCTGCACCCGCCTCGCCACCTGCGAATATTGCTGGCCACCACTGTCGAGCACTACTTGATAGAAATGGGGGCTTCCCTGGGACCACCACTCCCCCAGTTGAATTTCCAAATGCTATAGATACATGGTAACATGAATACAGTTCAAGCCTCCTGTAACTTTAAAATCCTTTCCTGGAATGAAAATGAGCTAGGGGATAAAATGAAAAGAGGGGTAGTACTGCAATATTTAAAATGCCATTCGCCCGATATAGCCCTGTTACAGGAAACTCACCTACAGGGTACTACTTATTCTGCACTTAATAGATGGGGCTACAAACTAGTGGCGCATACAGGCTATACTAGAGGTTCGAGAGGGGTGGGTATTCTACTGCGCAAATCCTTTTAATTTGCTATAATAAAAGTCGCACATGACCCATATGGGCATTTTGTAATGCTATCAGGACACTGGGAGGGCCGGCTCTTGAATTTCATGTGCCTTTACATCCCCCGAGACTCCATACCCCCACACTCACTGATTTCGGCTTACTTATTGTCAGTCTGCCACAGGGAGAGTTGCTCGCTAGAGGAGACTGCAATGCGGGCCTCAGTGGAGAAATGGACCGCTGGCGGGAAAGACAGAGAGGTCCCCCAGGGAAGATCCTAGCTGATTTTTTGTTGGCTATTGGCCTTGTAGATGTATGGTGGATGTGTAATCAATTAGCCTGCCAGTACACTTTTCACTCTGGGGTTCATGGGAGTCTATCCCACATAGATTATATGTTCAGGCTGGCAGGAAACTTCTAATGTTCAGGGAGACGACCCACCACCCGAGAGGTATCTTGACTACTCTCTGCTCAGTGCATTTTACGGAAGTGCACCTACATCCAGGAACAGACCGATGTCACTTAATCTGTGGTACCTTAAAGTACCATCTAGTCAGGATGGCCTACAGAAAGTGACAACCTGTTATTTTGAAGAGAATGAGGGGTCGGTGGAATCGGTCTAAGTTTTATGGGAGGCCTACAAGGTGGTAATTAGAGGTCAAGGGGCTTTCCTTAATAGTCGGGCATAAAAAAGAGAGACAGAAACAGCTGGAAGTAATAGAAGGAGAGATTCAGAAACTAGAATCTGAGCTGCTACTATCAGATAAGTCAGGTGCGCAACACAGGGCAAGTTTCTGCCGTGGTTAGACAAAAGAGGAGAGGCTTCCAAATGGGTGTTTGAAATCACTCGAGATAAGGGGGAATCTATCGACAGGGAATAGCAGATGCCTTCGCAGCATACAATAGGCAACTATATTCGTCATCTGCACGAACCACCCAAACAGAAGCACAAGATCTATTGACCACTCTTAATATGCCCTCCCTCGAGGCGACAGACAGGAATAGTTTAGAATCAGATCTTACAGACAGTGAAGTGGTGCAGGCTATCCGAGCATTGAAAGCCGGGAAAGCAATGGGCCCGAATGGCCTATCGATTGAACTATACAAATTAACAGCGTCCAAAACTGCCCCATATCTAGTGTGGATGTACCAGGAAAGTGTAAAAATTGGTAAATTACCGGAAAATCAAAGACTTGCTAATATTGTAGTGATACATAAAACCGGTAAACCACCGGAGAGTTGTGCTTCTTACAGACCAAGGTTAAGATTTTAGCAAAAGTCTTGGCAACCTGATTAGCTCTACTGTTACATAAGTTGATCCACCGCGACCAGTCACGATTTATCCCGGACAGAAATACCGCACTCAATCTAAGGCGCTTTCATGGAGTGTTGGGAATAGCTGAAAGTATTCGGGAGGAGGCCGTTATAGTGTCATTGGATGCTAGGGTGGCGTTTGACATGATAGAATGGCACTTTCTGTTTGCTGTCCTTGAGAGATTTGGATTTGCAGAAAACTTTTTAGCATGGGTCTGACTTTTATACATGGAAACCCTAGCACAAGTGACGGTAAATGAGGGACGATTGGCGGTTTTAAAATTACAAAGGGTAACAAGGCAGGGATGCCCCCTTTCCCTGTTGAACTTTGCTATAGCATTGTAGCCACTAGCATTGTGGATACAGGTCTGCCTTTACGCAGATGACATCCTTCTTTATTTGGCGAATCCCTATTTCTCCCTGCATTGGGTGGTTCATATTTTTACCTCATATCAAAAATACTCGGGGTACACCATAAACTGGGATAAATCGCTGATATACGTCCTTTGTGGCTCTACTGGAACATGCACAGCAAGAGTTGTGACAGGGGGATTTCAATACCTGGGAATTTATGTTAGTTAAGAGCCAGTGGTCTTCTACGAGCGCAATTTTGACCCCTGCCACATTAACTCCAGGGAAGATGTACAGCATTGGAGGACTCTGCTCCTGTCGTTATTGGGCAAGGCTTCCTTCTAAAATTATGGCGCTTCCCTGCTTCTTATACATTTTACAAAACACTCCCTATTTGGTGTCTCTGGCGTATTTTTGTGCAGTTGAAGCCGTGATATGGACACTTCTTTTGGGTGGTGGAACTCCTCAGATAGCATTAAATAAACTGACTAAGAGCTGGTATGACGAGGGATTGCTCTTCCGGTGCTTCAATACTATGACTGGGCAGCACATCTTATAGTTATAAATCAGTGGGTCCATCTAGCACAAGACAAACCAGCCTATAGGATGGACAGATATAATATGAGACTGGGGGTTACCTCAGGGCCATTTATGGTGGAAAACAAGAGGGGCCAGTGACCACCTCAACATCAATTACTGTCAAACTATGGCATATAGCGTCAGCGACACTAGGGTAGCGAGATAAGATCACCCTAGCCACTCCATTATGGGACTCGATATGGCAGTGACTTCTGGCAAACAAACCAGGTTTTGACAAATGGGACCTCATTGGTCTCTCGAGGAGACCTATGGGTGGGGATAGACAATTATACCCTTTGTAGACCTCCAGAGGGACTACGAGTTGGTGCGGTCAGAAACCTTCGGTTATCTCCAGATAAGACATGCACTACAGCCTGCCATTCCAAGGGGTGACAGATCTCCCAGCCTCTCTTTCCCCCCTGGAGAATAGGTTGTTAGACAACTATTTGAAGGAAAAAGCAATATCGTTAACCTTTTGGAAAATACTGAACAACTCCCCCGACGCCTTGGAGAGAGTGCGTGCCAAAAGGGTCGAAGACCTAGAGTGGCAAGAAGCGCTTGCATCCCTCCGAGAGGTGACCATATGGTCACGATTTAGGTTGGTTCAATTAAAGATCTTACACAGGACCATATTATACATGCACTACATTAGTTGAAATGGGCTAACTTGAATCAACACAATGTCCCAGGAGCTGTGGCCATGAGAGCACATTTTTACATTTATGGTGGGACTGCACAATGATTCGAGAATACTGGAACAAGATTGTAACATGCATGTTGACACTGTGTGGGAAAATGTAGAGGCTTCACCTCAATGGTGTTTACTAAACATTTGTTAGAAAACAGACCTAACGGTTGGGTAACGAATATGGGTCACACTGGACCTTATGGTAGCCAAACGCAATATAGTAAAGAAAATGGAGGGCGGTTTTTGGGCCGATAATCCGTGATTGGGAAACTGACATTGATTGACACATGCAGGCGGAGAGGGTGGTCTATGAGGGAAGAGGTTGCCCACAAAAATGGACGTAGATTTGGGGGAGATGGAACGAAAGTAGGGGGATGCTCTGCCTACCTGTTAGTAGGTAACCCCCCCCAACCGGGGGCAACTGAGGGCGAAACAACATAGCTACATAGTTGAGCTCTGGGAGATGGACGAATAACATAGCAAAAAAAGATGGCTGTCCTGATGTATGCAAGACATGATTTGTGAGCGGATGCTGATACAGATGATTATTACGGTCATATGTTTCTTTTTCTTGACTGCAATAAAAAGAGGTTTATAAAAAATAGGCAGGAGTGAGCAGAGGTCACTAGATGAAAAGTAATCTGTGGGGAGAGTGGGTGCCCTAAGCAATAATGGTCAGACTGGAATGTAGGGAACATGTTTATTGGACATCAGAAGTCAACACATGCTTTCACGATATGACATAAAAGAAAAGTTATGGCTTTTTTAGTCAAGTATACATAAAAAGCAGGTCCAGTAGCATACCTATTGGTTCTAATGGCATCTTCTAAGAGACAGGATATGCTTTAAGACATTAATGGGTGAACCAGTCAAAAGAAAATATACCCAAATACTATATGGCTAGATAGCTGACTCTTGCAGGACACTCACCTTCTGTGTAAAAGGTTACGCTTAGAGAGAAAACACGGTTCTCTTCGCTCACTACAGCATCACTCTCATGACAATTGGCATTCTAGAATGTTGCTTTCTTTAATGATGTCAGCTTGAGTTTTGAGATCTACTATGGCATCATTCTCGGGATGGCCTTTTTTTTTTATCTTCCTCCTTGGCTTGATTGTTCCTGTTTTGCCAATGGCACTCTGTTCATGTAAGTCTTGGTTAACTAGATAACAGTGATTTTGTAAATTATTCTATTTCAAGTGTTGTAAGAGAAGAAGATGGTGATGTGAATGACGATGATGACTGTGGGGTGAGCAGCAATGTTGTAGAAAGCGGTGATAAAGTTGAAGGAGGTAGTAGTAGTGATGGAGTAAGTGTTAAGTCAAGATCATATTTTGGCATGGATGAGAAGGACACAGAAGTGAGTGAGCGAGACATGGGGGGGTTAATGAAGGGTCTAGAGTAAGGATCCCCCCCAGAAGGTTGAAGGATTTTGTGTGTAATGAACAGACATTTTTTATTAAGAATAGTATACAGATGCAATGTAGAGAGGTATTTATAGATGTTGGAATATTTGTATTTTCATATTGTAATTTAGCTTTGTTTGGAACTTATTGTATTACATTACTATGTTTTTATTATGTTGGTTTAAAACGGGGGTGTTATGTTCTACTGTTTCTATGTGTTTGGTTAAACGTAGTAAGATGTTGTATTTGGAACATAGAACATCGGGAGGTGACAACGGTGGGGAAGACCTTGGGTGAAGACATGACAGCCTGCCAACTTCAGATAATAAAGTTGTGTACTCCAGGATATGTGTATGGCATATTTTGTGCTTCACTGTACACAACACTGGCACATTGGATTCATCTGCACATATAACAGGTGAATACAGTTTGGCCAGACAGAAATCTGCCCCTAGACGTAATTCTCAATGTGCCACCCGAGGAGTACGGTCAAGGCAACATAACATAATTGTAGACATTATTGTATGAAATATCCCTTCACCTGCACTATTGAGCCTATGAAATTGCTTTCCAAGCTTTCAATTTCAATTTCAAATAGCTTTATTTTGATAACAAGTATCATAAAAGCATTCTTACAGTCCATCAATAAAAGTACGAGTTATCTTTAAAGCGATAAAAATATGCAGATCCTTCAGAGCATAATAAGTTGTCACATTGCCAAATCAGTAACAAAAACAAGCTATATCAAACAAATCCTCAATTTATAGATAAAATTGATTTGGTTCCGACCTTAAATACAAAAATAGAACATTTACATTTAAAACGGTTATTTAAAGTGACAGTGCATTACAATTTGGGCAAGCAAATTGAGCTCGAATAAAAGATAGAATAAAACCATAGTATTTCATTAGACCGCCCAACATAGGAATTTGTACCTTACTATCCAGACGCAACTTAAATACTTAGCCACGCCACAAGCAAAGAGAGTTCTTGGATCGGACTTCAGAATACGCAAAGCAGCACGGTGGTCAGAAGTGTCCAGTTGTCTGCAGTTGGGTTTTAGCCATCTTGATTTTGCCATTTTGTATGCTGGGCAAGCAAACATGAGATGGGCCTCGCTCTCAGTAGGTGCCTCACAGCAGGGACAGCCCGCAATTGTCTGGTAGGGAGGCTCCACTTTGCAGTTAATTTGTGGACCAAAAGTGAGCCTACCCTAAACTGTATGTAAAGCGCCCGATCTCGCGGTGTCTGAATAAAATCTAGCTATGGTTCTAAGCATATGTGCTGCTTGTGTAGATAAAAATCTTCTGTAAGCCTTCCTACTTTGGAATTGCTGAGCTCCTGCATATTAACCCAGGACCAATCGAGTGTTTTAAGCTCAACCTTACTGGGGGGACTTTGGTTTTCCCACGGTACGTTGAGGCCAAGCTTTAAATAGTTCTGAAGCCAAAAGCATCAGAACAAGTAGGACATTTAAAAGTTGTAAACGTGCAGCATTAGCACCAGATTGATATTATTAATATAGAGTTTTAACAACAGACAACTAAAGGAGACATGATAGAAAATACACACAGTTTATACTTGGGGCATTTTGAGTGAATAAGCGCATCTCAATTTTTATACAGTAAACTGCATGTTTCCTTGTTCTGCACATATTGCAAAGATATATTTTAATGTTGAGTTTTCCCTGTCTTCCCATATCCCATATCAGGCTCCTCCGACATATGAAGCAATCATGCAGATGGAATACCTGGACATGGTCATCAGTGAAAGCCTGCGGCTCTACCCCCCTGGAGGACGGCTGGAGAGAATGTGCAAGAAAACCATTGAGATCCATGGAATAACCATTCCAGGGGGTACGGTGGTGATGATACCAGCCTACGTGATGCATCGTGACCCAGAGTATTGGTCAGAACCAGAGATATTCGACCCTGAAAGGTATCTCAAGTATTAGAGATAGAAAATGGGAGGAGCATGGTTCATAAGAACCTTGGACTTCATATACTAAGACCTTTTGGGATTACAACCCCTGCGATTCGCAAAATCACAGTATTTGTAACTGCAAAAGTCCTTTTATTTATGTATTAAAGGCCTTTTCTGAGTCACACAATTATTTCTGATGCATAAAAGTACTTTTACGATCCTTCCACAACTGTAAATAGGAGGGAGCATGAAACAGGCGCCCCACTGCTTTTTCCAATTGGGAAAGGAGCGTATCCATGGTTTACAACCGCAATTGCGGACAAAAACCATTGATTTGTTACAGACCCCTGAGTAAGGGTGGTAACTGATTGGCAAATGGGAAGGTTGCCCTATTAGGACCCCTTTCTTCCTCTAAGGAACATGGGGTGCTTTGTAAAAAAAAAAAAAGTTTTCCGTTTTGGAATGCAATCATAGAGATGGTGGTGTGCTGTCTCTTGCAGGCCATTATCTTTGTGATTGCAGCCAATCACAGAGGGTCGCAAATTGTGCCCTCCTAATGAATATTAATTAGGTAGATAGTTCTGCCACTTCCTGCGCTTCGGTGATTTGTGAACCTACCTATTAGTATGTAGGACGGTTTGCAAAATAATCTTCATTTACAAAATGGCAGTGCCCAATTGCAACCACTTATAGCAAATGGAATCATAGTACATCACTCCTCTACCTTCTTATACCAAGACTCAAAGTAACCAAAACATTATTGTAGGCTCAAAGTAACAAGGACAAGATCATACTGCCCTCATACCACCTCTTGACAGCTATTCACCCCTCTCCCAGTGCCTCTCCAGTCAACCCTTTTTTCTTGGACTTTTTTATTTGGGAGAATACCCTGTCCCTCTCATATCACAATCCCCACATAATCCACAACTTACCATCCACACCTGTCTCTACCCAGAGGCACTATCCTCTCTACGGGCCAGATGTACAAAGTTTTTTTCAGCTCATAAACGGCCCGATTCGCAGAATCGGGACGGTTGCGACCTAAAAAGCATTTTTTAATCTACAACGCCCTATTTACGATTCGGTAAGCTATTACCCAGTCGCAAATTGGGTTTGTGAGTCGCTATTAGGAAGGAGCGTGCAAGGGCGTCCCTTCCTAATAACGAGTCGCAGGGTCATGTATGATTGTTTTGTGAAAACAATCAAACTTTGCAGACTCTGTGAAGGAGGTGGTAACCCATTTGCAAAGGGGTCCCCACGGGACCCATTCCCCTTTGTGAATGTGGGCACCAACATTTTTTAAGAGCAGACAGTGATCACAAGGACCACTGCCTACTCTTAAAAAATTAAAAGGAAACTTTTCATTTTTCTTTTTCAAATCTATCACACACGGTGGTCTTCTGACGCCAGCAGGCCACCATCCCTGTGAGGGCCAGCTATTCACATGGGTCGCAAATTACAATCTGCCTCATGAATATTAATGAGGCAGGTCCCTTGCAACCCAGTGGGAATCGCAAACAGTGTGAAACACACTGTTGTACATAGCTGTGTGTGATTTCCTATTAGCGAATCGCAAAAATCCGCTATTAGGAAATCGCAAACGAAAGTCTATGTACATCTGGCCCTTAGTTTCATCCCTCCGAATGCATGAACAGTTCACTGGGACTTTTGCGACTTTTTGCCATATGAAACCTATGCCCTCTTTCCACATCTAAGTGTGCTTTCATTCTGCATCTAAAGCCCAAATGCTACAATCTTATCTGTGCAACATAACAATAACTGAAAAATGAAACATTCAGGCATATAAAAGCAGAATTTGAAAAGTTTTTGGTCATTTCAAAATTTTTACCTGTAGAGTTTTTTTTTTTTTTAAATGAATTAACGCTAGATCTTGACGCATAGATACCAAGTCTGCAATTTGGATCCATACGTGGGGTCTAAAGTCAGTTAATCATGAAAAGCAGATTCCAGTGTGAAACAGTAAAAAAATACGTTAGGTTACAATTTGGTCATTTAGGGCTAAGTGCTAGAGCGGTTGACCTTAAAGCTAGGGAACTGGGTTCGAGTCTCAGCAGGGACGCTCAACATCCTCTGATTCTGGGCAAATCACGTAATCTCCCCGTGCCTAAAAAATGAATGTGTTCATCTGTAACGCAACTGGTACTCATGTAGTGTGCTCGGATACCTTTGGGGCGAATTTGCGCTATATACAATTCCCCCTCAAAAAACAAACCCATTCACGTTTTAGACCGAAATAAATGACATTTTACCTATCTTGTAATGGCAAAGTCACCAATCATAGAATTAATAATTTTCACGTAACGGGTTGTACACAGAGCTAGCTCTGCTAACTATATGCCACTCCAGTGTATCCACAGACAGTAAATAGTGAATTGCTACGATATGCAGTTACAGAGGTTCTTGTGTTCATGAATCGAATTGTAGTTATGTTATTTTGTTAATGGAAACTCAAAAGGTATTCATATTGTCAATCGCCATTTTTCTAACAAGTGGAAACGTGCTCAGAAGAATATAATGTTGAGGGTCAATAATCTAAAGAGTAATTGATCAACCTGTTGTTTCCCTGGTCCTGCATGGAAGTTACTTCCACATACTGGGTTGAAGCACAGTGACATCATCATGGCATCATCACTGGGCAAGAGTAGGTGATGTGAGTGTGTAGTAGTGCTGTCATTTTGAGAGGGAAAAGGTTGCAAGAGTTGGGTGACATCTTGTAAGGAAACCAGTCGGTCCCAGAGATCTGTGCAAGGTGGTATTAATGGCAAGCGTGTACGGTCCCATTTATTATGAGACGTAGAGGAGGACTTGCTTACCCTAGATGATTGCTTTGTCTTCCCCTGGTCACCATCCTACTAGTCTATACATTTTCTGGATTTCTGTCCAGAACACTGTCTGGAACTGGGTTTTCAGACCCTCCAGCACAAAGGACTTAATCTAGATGCCAACCCGAGATTGAACAACTGGTGGGCAGCAACCTCTTCACAACCCTCTGACCAATATTTGAATGAGATGCGTTCTGGGTAACGATAAGCCCTGTGATATTATAATGGGATAGTTAGTGGAATTCAAACCCACTTTCATCACCGATAAACACACTCGCAAGCACTAGGAATCTGGAAAAAAATACTCTAAGGCTTTATTAAAATCTAAATCCTATCCCAGCACACATAATATGAATAGTTACAGTTATAAAAATGTACAAGGTAGTGACAATTATATTAATCAAGAGGCAAAATAATAAAGATTACTGTAACATTATAAGGGTATCATAAAGCTTCCTTATATCAATACCCGAACCCTCCGTTCTCTCGGCTAATTAAGCTAAACGTAGCACCAAAAGAGGTCTACTTTGAGTTTCATGAATGCATCACACTTGCATACCTTTTCTCAACAGTAGAACCAATGTTCAGCAAAGAACAGCAGCAGCTGCATCTGTGTCTCAAAGTTGGCAGCAGCGGCGGCCGCGTCACTAGGATTGGTGTCACCCAGTGCGGTAACTCATGGTGTCACCCATGCGTTCCGTACCAGCCGGGCCGCACCCCCCTAGTGACGCCACTGTACACCCTCCAGCAAACTCTACACTTGTACTGTTAGTATTTTTGTTGCATATTTATATAGCGCGAATTCGACCCGAAGGTATAGGAGCGCTTTACATGAGCACCGTATTTACATTACACATTCAGGCACAGGGAGATTAAGTGATTTGCCCAGAATCACAGGATGTGGAGGCAACCTCGAGGCTCGAACTCTGGTTTCCAGCACCAAAGTCGGCAGTTTAAGCTGACGGACCACATCCTCTAGTAACCTGCACACTCCGTACTGCACAGCCGTGGTGTAATAAAGCCATACTTTAACTAACTACTTTGAATTGACCTGCCACTACCTGCCCAGCGCTCTTGACTAACGTTTCTGCTTATGTATTGCACAACTCCCGATGGCTTATACTGCCTTCTAGGCACACAACACCCCAGAGCACGGTCATTCTTGTAACTGTGGACCAGCAGCCCCCACTGCACTCACCCAAACACCGCAAACTCTTCTCTCACAATGTCTCCTTCCTACAGCACTGCCAGCCTGCTCTAATGTGTTATCACCCTGCGTCCCAGCCACGTATCAGTTTACTTACCCACCCTACATGATGGACATTATGTTCTTCTCTCGGTACCAGTTCACCCTCAGAGGTGGCCACCGTCGTTCTAGGAGTGCGTGTAGCCCCGTTCAGGAGGGTGGTGTTGTCCATTCCCTCTGCGGCCTGCTGTCTGGTAGCTAGGCCCAGAGCCTGGAGTTTTCCTTTCCAGGTCACAGGGAGGAGGGGCGAGGGAGGCAGGCAGGCAGGAAGGATGATGTCCCGGCTTCAAGGGAAGTGGGCCTGTGCCGGCTGGATGAAGCCCTCTGCCAACCGCCCTGCAGCCCCTGCCAACAGGTTCATGCAGCAGCCTCCTGGCCACAAATGTGAGGGGAGGACGCGGCTCTGATGACGAAAGTAAACATGGCTGAGACGAGCAGAGCAGACGACGGCCGGGGGATTGTGCGACGACGCTGGGCATTTTATATCTCTGGGGGGGAGTGATGGGGGTGCGTGCGTGTGAGGGGTCCACTGCACCCCATGTGATGGTGTCACCCGGTGCGGTCTGCACCCCCCTAGTGACGCCACTGGTTGGCAGACTATTTCCATCATTCATCCACATCGGAAGTGACATCACTGGATTTCCCGTAATCCATTTGTACTGGAAGTGACATCACTCCTCTGCCCTCCGAGGACCTTCTTAATGGCTGCCACAGTGTGGGCATGCAGCAAGTGCACTAAAGGCAAGCCCTTGTGTGCGCATCCGCCCAGTGCCAGGAACTTGGTCCTCTACCCTCCTGCTCCTACCATGCCGCAACCCTTTGCGCCCTCAACTCCAGGCCACTACTCCACACGAAGGTGCCTCACCACACAACACAAAGAGAGCATTCTCCTGCACTTCTTGCAAGTTTTTAGGCTCTTACCTACACCCAACACCTCACTCTCTCACACTCACACAGTCCTGCAGCCACCCACGCAACACTCCACACGTGCATGCTCCTCAACACCCGATCACTCACCAAAGATGCCACAAAGATCTGGGACCTGCTGCACGACAATGCCTCTGACCTGCTTTTCCTCATGGAAACCTGGCTCATCCCTACATCAGCACCTGACATTGCCACATTCATCCCCCTGGCTACAAGATTGGCAGGCAAGATAGACTTTCCACCTCCATAGGTGGAATCGCCGTAATCTACAAGAGCATCATCAGCTGCACCATGAACACGTCATCCTCCAACATGGAACACCTGTCTTTCAAGCTTCACATCACAACCAACTTTACCTTAAGCTGCACTCTCATCTACAGACCACCAGGACTGTGCACCAACTTCATAGACACTATCATGGACTTTTTCGCACCACTCGCCCTTGATACTAGCGGTTACATCCTACTCGGAGACCTTTTCTTCCACCTGAAAGACGACACTGACTCCTACTCATTGAAGACCTTCTAAGCCTGAGCCTCAACCGAGTAAAGGGACCTACCTCCTGGGCTCTATTTTTACCAACTTCAGCAACATCCAAGTCGATGAGCCCACACCAGTCCCCTGGACAGACCATACCCTTGTCAAGTTCAGCATCCCAGCCCCGGTCCAACGTGCATGCACCACAGCCAGACCACCGTGCCAAAAGTGGGATAGCATCACTGACAAGGACTGGATAACCACTCTCAACACCCACCGACCCGAACACAGCAACAGACTCCCCTACGCCATCAAGAAGTTCAACAATTGGATCACCTCCTATGCTAACTCCCTGGCCTGCTCAAATACAGCAATACCACCAGATCAGGCCCCTGAGTACACGGAGGAAGTCAGTGTAATGAAACTCCACTACAAGCAACCGGAGGACACATGGAGACTGGGCAAGGAGAATGCAGACAGAAGCAAGTTCAAATGTGTCCCAGAACACTATTACCAAATGATCCAGACCACTAAACGCGCCGCTCTAGCAGAGTGCATTGATGCCTGCACCAACAGAATCAAAGAAATCTTTGCCATTGTGAAAGATTTCACCTCACCATCATCCACCTCGATCACCCCCTCGTAGGACCTCTGCAACAAGCCCTCTCAATTCGTCAGCAACAAAATCACTGCCACAAATTCAGCCCGCAACCGAACCCATCAGACCTCACCAAACACCTTGCAATCTTATCCAAACAACCAGTGCTAACCACTTGGCCCATCATCACCCCAGATGAAACTGCTGCTACCATGAAGTTGATCCACTCAGGGGCCCCACCGGACTCTTGTCCCCACCATGCCCAATCCAAAGGACTGCTACCCATTAGCGCCCAGGTCACACCCATTCTGAATGCCTCCACCATTTCTGCAACCTTCCCAGATGCTTGGAAATATGCAACTGTCCTCCCATTGCTAAAGAAAACTTCTGCGGAACCTTCAAAACTCCCCAACTACGGACCGATCTTCCTTCCACCATTCCCTGCCAAGGTCTTAGAGAAAATTATTAATGGCACCTCACTGAATACCTCAGCAACCACCAAGTACTTGTCACCACTCTTTCTGCTTTCAGACCCAACCACAGCATGGAAACTGCCCTCCTTGCTGCCAAGGATGACATCCGCATGACTCCAGACAGAGGAGACAAGGCGGCCTTCATCCTCCTAGACCTCTCCGCAACATTTGATACTGACTCCCACCCCTTTCTCTTCCAACTACATTGGAATCCAATGACAAGCACTGCATTGAATCTGCTCCTTCCTCAGTGGAAGGACCCAGTCACTCAGCCTGGCACCGTCAACCTTGTGCCGCTGGTGCGTCTAAAAAGGTGACGCTCCCGCGGCGCAACAGGCTTGAAAATGAGGCCCCAAGTGTCTAAAGCTGAACACCGACAAGACTGAAATTGTAATCTTCAGTAAGAGCACATCACCGTGAGACTCAACCTGGTGGCCAACAGAGCTAGGTCTGAGATCCACCTCCACCACCTACGCTTGGAACCTGGGACCATCATCAACAGCAAACTCAACATGGCCACCTAAGTCAATGCTGTCACTGCCTCATGCTTCCCTACACTAAGGATGCTGAGGAATTGAAGGAATGTAGGATCTGCTTTTATGGTTACCCCCACTTTTTGCCTGGTGCTAAGCTGTTACTGACTAGTCTGGCTGGGATCCTGTTAATCAGGACCCCAGTCTGCTTTCTCCCTAAATTGGTTTGTTCAGTACTTAGGTACAACCTAGATTGGATACTGGGGTACCCTTATAAGTCCCCAGTATATGGTACTAAGCATTGCACAAAGGCCCTCGTACACTCTAACCCGTGGGTAGCGGTATATCTTGGTTCTCCGCTGTGAAGGTTAGGTGGTTGGTTTTATCATTGGGTCCTTTTCTGCCTGAGTTTCCCGTTCTCCAGGCAATCAACCTTCCTCCACCTGGAGGGAGACCATCTGGATCTATGACGGTCGTGATTTTGTTAGTGTTTAGCAGAAAAAAATTAAAAATTAAAAATACCTCCTTTCCTGTACACTTTGCTTTATTCGTCAGGAAGGGGTAAGATTAAAAACAGCTGTGGTGCTCTGGTGGATGTGTGGGTGGTCCACTGCACCTATATAATGGTTGTTTCAGTGGTCGACATGTTTCAGTCCATGGGTGTCTCTAAAGATCGGTGGACTTTTATCAGGACCTCAGTCGTAGCAATAATGATGTGGATCACTTTATCAAATTGGATAAGTTAATGTCACTTACCCATCTTCTTCATTATTTCATTTAATTAACGCGTTTATAGGTTCTAAAGGGAAAGAAAAAATAAGAAAAGGTAAAAAGGAAAAACATGCATATTGTTGCTTCACATGGATTTGATATAGTGTTGCCCAATTAGGTGCTGTGATTTGTGATGCTATTTGCATAGTGTACTGTACTAATGTATTTTCTCATTACATATGACAATAATACGTTAGTTGTCAAACAGGCATCGATCTCAAGAAGGCATGAGATTATGTTTGTTGGCATAGAGAGATTATATATGGACGTTGTAATGCAATAATGTATGCTCTGGCGGTAAACAAAAAAGTCTATGGCTGTTAAGTCGCCGTTAAGTAGATGAGAAGCATATCGATAATCATAATCCTTCTCAGCAAGAGCTCGTGTTGAGATTGATGCCTTCTAGAGATTAATCCCTGTTTGACCACTAACGTATTACAGTGCAGATCTCAGTTTATAAAAAACGACAAGAAGAGATTAACACAGAGATGACCGAGATGCAAGACTACATTACTAAAAACAAGATACAAAAACTAGGTAAAGCTCTCAAGCAGTTCTCTCAAGAAAAGATGTATCTCTACACCACAAATTACTATACCCTACCAGAATCCACAAATGATAATGATTCGTCTGCGGGCAACTCTTCAGACAGCTCAGATTGGAATAGCAGTGAAGAAAATAAACAACAATGACGAGGCAGGACAAGAGGCAGATACCCAATGCAAAGAGGCAATATGCCTTGGAGAACACCTCATTTTGGAGACCACCTTATGATGGCATTTCAACCATATAATCCCTAATTTCAAGGGTGGATCAATCCTTACATACGTAACCAGCCACCACAACCATTCCCTATTGTACAACCACCTTTTTTAGGGAGAGGCCAGAATCAACGAAGAGGCAGAAAGATAGGAATACACTGGCAGGAAACAGAATGAGTACAAACATGGAGTATGACCAAGGATCGAGACAGACCATGACCAAGCACAACCAATCACTTGTTGTCAACTTACCGAATATGTCCTCACGGAGGACCAGGTAAAAGTCCTGAGCAAAGGATTATGTTTTGTGCCTACCCCAAGACTTGACCAATTTAAACTACATCGCGAGATCGCTGATTTTTGTCGGAAAATAACATTGAAAGTCTACTTTAAGGACAAACAAGAACCCCAAAAAGAGGGAGACACCAACCTAAGAATAAAGTCCACCTTTTGCCCACCAATGCATGCAGTACCAGTTGAAGTATTAGCTTTTGAACAAGCGGTGTTCAAAGAAGTTGAATCATTAAACCCAAAGACAAATATACCATTCATGAACATTACAAAGCACAAGCATTGAGTAAATTAAGGAAACATCTGATAATCAAACCGGCAGATAAAGGAGGAGGCATCATAATCCTTTCAGCATCAGCTTATCATAAAAAATGTACAGATCTTCTAGGAGAAGAAAGACACTACGGAATTATCTCTCACTACCCGACAGAAAGACTTAAAAGATACATCAACATCATGATAGAAGAGGCAGAAACCAACATGTGGATCACAAAAAATTAGGCAGATTTTCTAAGATCAACCAACCCACGGATACACTATTTCTATTCCCTACCGAAGACCTACAAGAACAGGAACCCACCTCCAGGGAGACCGATAGTATCAGGGATAGGCTCTGTGTTAGAACCCCTGTTACAGTTTGCAGACTACTACCTGAGATCTCTGGTTCAACAACAACCCATCTACCTAAAAGATACACGAGATCTACTGAACCTCCTGAAAGATGTGTCATACCAACAAGGCATTTCCTGTCTAGTTGGCCTAGACATAGAGAGCTTATATACGAGCCTCCCCCAAGAAGCCACGTTACAAACTATTGATGAGATATTATTTCGAGAAAACTGGCCACACAGGGGGGCCGTCCCGTCAAACATATTTCTGCCTCTACCCCGCCAAGCCTATTGCTGCCACTACCCCGCCGTGCACACTGGGAGCGGCGGCTTTCCCAGGGCGGTGCGACCGCCCAACTCATAATGGGCCGGTTGGACCGCCGGTGCAGCGGTGGCTTGACTGCCACAGCCGCGCCTCCTCGGACCGCCGGACTCGTAACCAGGCTCCTATTGCTTTTAAATAATGAGCAATGTTTCAGAGAATAAAAGTATGTGAAAGGTTACAAAGACTTATTCCTAATTGTGTATCCTGAAAAACTTCAACAATGTTCCAACAGAATATATAAACAAGAAATGAGTGTTATGAGATAGAGTGGAACTACATATCGGGGATCCGAGACTGAGGGTCATACAGAGCAGTAATCACCTTCCCTTGCTGAAGGATATAGAGAAGGCATATCCATCCAGCCTTGTTATGTTATACAGATTTGTAGAGCGCACTATCACCCGGGACGGTATCCTGCCGCTGAACAGATGTGAGTCTAGGCACAAGTACGGCCTAGTGGGACTGCTCGAAAAGCCAAGTCTTCAGCTACATGAGGGATACAAGATGTGAGGAGGAGGCTGGTATTTGTAGAGGCAGGTCGTTCCATGCTTTCGGAGCGATGTAGAAGAAGGCTCGACCGCCAAGTCTGGTTTTCCGTATGGGTGGGATTTGTACTAGTAGGAATCCGCAGAGTGGAGATGTCTGGAAGGTTTGTGAAAGATGATGCAATTATTGAGGTATGCTGGGCCAGTGGTGTAATGCCTTGAAAGGGTAGGGGAGGTATTTGAATTGTGCTTGTTTGTGAATGGGGAGCCAGTGAGGCTCACTCAGGTGTGGTGTAATGTGAGTGTACTGTGGGAGGTTGAGAGTAATTCTGGCCGCTGAATTCTAAATGGTCTGCAGCCTTCTGGTAAGTTTTTTGTTGGGGTAGGCGACAAACTCTGTTCCTTGGACAGAGTTCACAGAGTTTTGCCCACTCTGCTTTTGGAAAAACTCCGACAACCACCACGTGGTGAATTGTTTTCTTAAACGCGACTTACCAACGGTAAGTTGCCCAGAGCGAGAGAGCAAAATCAAGCGCTAAACCACATCCGGACTAGATTCCTCAACACAGGCGGTCGCAGCAGGTCGTGACCACTTGTGTTGAGAAACCACAGCTCAAGTAGATAATCTACTCAAGTGGCTGAAAGATGCAGTACCATCTGGCGTGCGGCAAATGGTGCAGTTCGTGCTGATTTTACAGTGTGGGACAAACTCCCAACACTAAAATCTGC
The DNA here is from genome assembly GCF_964204655.1 of Triturus cristatus. NCBI lineage: Eukaryota > Metazoa > Chordata > Amphibia > Caudata > Salamandridae > Triturus > Triturus cristatus. The sequence continues at coordinate 1,055,447,189 of NC_140593.1, read as the reverse complement.
ACTACCAGCTCGACATACCAGAACTCTGCCGCCCGCAGAACTCCGTGGAGTCCTGTACAGTTTTCGGGTAAGTCCGCTGAACTCTGTGCAGTGAAACTCTGTGAGTTCCGCCCACCTCTCATTTTTTGTTGATCCCAGCATGAAGGATGTTCCCAGCATAGACGGTGTTCCCATTGTCCAGCTTGCTTGTGTCCAGGGCATTCGTGAGGTTTTCTGGATGCTTGAATGCCTTTTAAAAAATATTCCTGTGAGAAGCTGGCCTGGTATATGATATCCACTAATGTAAGTGGGCCCCTTGCACCAGTCCAGACAACTCTTATGGTGATTTAATAGGTCTTAGACAACCTTAGAAATCTCTCTAAGTGGTAGCTGTGGAGAGCAGCCTTCAGGCTTAGTCCAGAAGGAGTGCAAAGCAGCTTGTTTACCAGAATGCAATCTTATAGTATCGATATAGTATCGATTAAGTGAAAAGAACCCCACCAAGTACTTATAAAAATATGTACTTATTATATATTACTCTCTAGTACGTTCCAATATCTCCTACACAGAGATAAACACAATGCACAGAATACTTTAGCAAATAAACACAGTAAATAGCAAGAAAAACACAGTGGCCCCCAGGCAGGACCAAACCATATATTAAGAAAGTGGTATAAGAACCACGACTCGAGTCAGGACGATGTCGAGAGGACACACCAGTTCCTGCATGGCATGGCCTTTTGAGTCCAGGCCCTGCAGGAACCTTGTGTGGCGTTACCACTGGGGTGCCTTTTTCAAAGGCACCTCTGCAGGACCGTCACACCGCCCACCCACCAGCCCACTTTTTTGTCGTGATCTGGCGGGTGGCGGTGAGTCTCGGCGATGTGGGAGCGTGGTGGTGGTGGCCCGTCCGTTCCCAGCCCCCAAAACTCGTAATTGGGCCCTAAGTGTAAACTCAAGATATCATTTTCATGAAATGCATTTTTGTTTAAAAACTATCGCAGGAAAAACACTTCAAAACCATACAGAAAAAACATGAATATATATATATATATATCCAGGCAGATTGAATTAGGACGTTTCTAAAAATTAGTGAATGTGTATTTATATTTGAAGCATGCACCTGAATAAAGGAACATATATAATTCAATGGGGAATACTTAGAAAGGAAGATGTAGATAATAACAAAAAAGTGGAACAATATATGAGGTCACAGAAAATATGTACCAGGGACCCACTAGCATACTGATGCTCATTCCAAAGTACAGGTTGCAGTGAAAAACGAGGCCTGTCATTTTCTGTCATACAATTTTGGCCCTTTACTATACACTTCAGCCGCTTAATTAAGTCTTAGGTGCATTAGCACAAAGTTTCATGACATATGACATAGAATGCAATATTAGTGAATAATATAAAATTACAGGATGGCGACATCACTGTACAAGCTTTTCAGTTCATGCCTAATATCTGAAAGAGAGTACATTGTCCATACTATTGTGGCACATGTTAGGGACTCAAGCTAATATTGATGGCCCTCTATAATGTGGAAAACCACCCCTGCTATGCTACATGTGTCTTTATCTTTGTTTCAGTTAACTTTACTCCTTCTACTCACCCTAATGCTGCATAAAAATATCCTTTCTGATTTTAGCGTCAAAGTTTTTTCTTTTTTTAAATTGATATTTGAAACTTACTATTTGTATCACTGGTGTAAACCTGTGACACCACCCAAGTTGATAACCCTGCCTACAGCCCACACTTTCTTTAATGCATACATTCTCTCTATGCAATTGATTTTTACTGTCCATTTGAAGCAATATCTTTCAGATGCCTAAAAATGCAATAAATAGGTGCAACCATTATTGGCCTATTTATAGAAACCAAGACAACTAAGTCCTTTATAGTGGGTAAAGTGATTTGAAACGATGGAAGCAAATGTGATGAGTTAAAATCTTCTCATGCTCCTCTACTTGTCTATGATCTCTCATCATATTCAGGTTCAACAAAGAGAACAAAGAAACTCAGGAACCTTACACTTTCCTACCCTTTGGAGCCGGGCCCAGGAACTGTATAGGAATGAGGTTTGCCCTTCTCATCATGAAAGTGGCTGTGACTGTCCTGCTGCAGAGCTTTTCATTCCAGACTTGCGAAGAGACACCGGTGAGCTACAAAACGATATCCTGACTTTACAATATGTTTTTGAGTTGCAATTCATTTTTATCATTATTTTTGTGTCTTTTATTTTAATGTCTCACGTTGCGCCAATAGTCTCTTCAAGTTTCCGACAGATTAGTTTAAATATTTGTTTGTTGACATCTGCCCATCTAACTGCATATCTCAAACCCCTGAATCTTTAGAGTTCTGCTGAACTCCTGTCATACCTCTTGGTTGGTTTTAATTTATCCTTAGCCCAACATGGATAATTGATAGTTGAGCTGTCTAAAACATCTCTTGCAGAGTCTTTGTAACTCCAAGGCAATCCAAGATTTAGGAAAGAAATTAGCCATTTAATCAGTTAAACATATAGGAAAGTCTCAAAAGTTAATAAACTCCTTGCTTAATGGTCATATGTCGTTACGTACAGGAAAGGAACCTGATCCCTTTCAAGGCTTAACATAAATTTAATCTGGTATAGTTCACCACTATCTGTAATGTAGAAATATTAAGAAAACACGATCTCAATGTGATCCTCTGCCGCAACTGCAAATGTCCATACCCTCAGCAATTTATACCAGCCATGTAATTTAAGGACACACAATTTAACACATTCCACTGAATGATTCACAAATCTGCAGACACATCCGCCTCAGATCTGTGCTGCATAGAACTGCACAATGATTGCATTTAATAATTAGTAAGAAGATAATTATAATTCAGTAGGGTGGATGTGCCTTCCTGGTGAATTCTTGAGTACTGTGAAGCATTTTCTGATTTAATAAACCGTGGTGTTTGAACAAAACTAATTATTGCTCCAAAATGGATAATATCTTGCCATCATAGCATGATGCTTAAACAAACTTTTTGTAGAGAAGGTATTAGACCAGAAGGTATTAGCCCAGAATGATGTTGCTCATATCATACAATATTTACACGAAATGTGTTTTTAAAAATATTCCGTAAGATTTACGAATGGAGCCAAATGACTCCTACAATAACAATAATGTCTCAAATATGGTTTGTTTTAGGTGGATACATCCCGTTATTGATACATATTCTAATTTCACCGATACAGCCAACCATTTGAATATTTGTCTACCTTGTATTTGTGTTGATGTAGGAAAGGCTTTTTGCACTTGCCTCCTAAGGTGGATGTGTTTGGTACTGAAGAACTTAGGTGTTTCATGTTGGAGGAGAAAATCTTGAAAATATTTCTGTTACCAAAATACATTTGGGAATTGTTTCTGACTCAGAACCAAATAACACTGATACAGAATTGGTGTACAATTTGCGGATAGTTGTGAATCAAAATATCAGAAAAACTGGAATCCATCTACAATAAAACTTTCCTTGTTGCAGCTACTTTGAAACTTTTTCAGGGATGGGCCAAACAATGTTTCTCTGAGAAAACCTTTGTGAGCTAATTTACTGCAAATCACTTAATTTGGCAATTTCAATGTGTGTCTAGTTGTAACTGAATTAACAAACAGACAGCTCACATAAAAAAAGAATGGCTGAAAATGTGTATTTAAGGAATTTGCTAGACATTGCCAATAAATTAACAATGAAAGGTTAGAGCCATATACTGCCTCCATTGTATATATCTGCACTCCAACAAACCTTTTCTATAGCCACTATTACAAATATATCTCTAGTAAGAATTCAGAATTTTGATCCTTTGGTCTAGTGTAAAAGAAAGGGTGGAATGGTCACAATTCACCGCAGGTGTATTGCAGATTAGAAAAAGTGTTGTTTTATATTAGGTTTAAGATAAATATTTCCAAAGGTAATTGTTTCAGGGTGAGGATCCACTTGCATAAGTCAGGGTACAATGATTGATCTGGAGATAAATTAATGAAAAGATCACAATTTTTGGTTTGACGAATGTATTTTATTAAGGTTTTAATTTCCACTTTGTCTACTTCCACTCATGCTTCTGCTCTGATATTGAGTTCTCATTTTGGTTTCCCCCAAGATTCCTCTGGAATTTGACCCAAAAGGTATTTTGAGACCCATCAAGCCCATAGTCCTCAAGTTTGTCCCCAGGGATGGTGGACAGCATCATGAATAATATATGATGAAGATGCGACATTTTAACATGGGAGCAACAGGCATACATCAGGCTGAGAAATTGACCTCCGATATGGACAGTCGTCATCAGGAACGAAACATTAAAAGAAAAGGCTCTTATAGATATAAGATATTCATAGCTTGCTTCTAAGATGATTTCAAAATGTACAAATTGTCTTAAAACCTCACCTTTTGTGAATGATGTTTCTTTTTCACCTAAACTTATGCCCAATGTTTTAGATATTGTGTTACGTTTTGCTTTTATGAGGACTCTAATTACAGCTGAAAGCTTTTATTTCTGTATTTCTATAAAAGATTACCAACTCTTACACCATTAATAGGCATCACCTTTTGTAAAATTATTGCTAACCATGTGTTCCTATAACAAAAGTATTCTAATGTAGTGTAGGATTTAACATGCGCCAGAATACTTTCTGGGTTCAAATAAGTGAAAAGAAAACCTCATTTAATAACCTTATTTTGTCTCCCATCTTTTCGATTAATGTTTTTATCTGTGAATGGCTGGATACATATTCAGTTATTAATGAATCTGTAAATGACAAATCTGAGAACCTAACCAAAGGGAAGGGCTTCCGCTAAATGTGCGAAACTTTTTGTGAAAAATGTGTAGTGCAGTGTTGGGGGGAAGTGGTGATGGTGATGCTAAAAATACCTAGCTAGTGAGCGATTAATTTATTCCTGCTCCTAGTTGGTATGGATAAAAAGGGGGTTAATAGTAGGGAGGAAGTGTAACTGTTATGTGTATACTATCCCTAGTATTTAGTCGACATGTTTCAAGGTGTCCCCCAAACCTCTTCTTCAGGACCACATGGGGACCAGCCCCATGCTTACCACTCCGTGAGAAAAACAATCCTATACTCAGGAAATAATATAATAAAGAACAGGTACACACCTAATGTGTGAGCACCAAAATTAAATACATACGGTTGATATCAGACTCGTAGTATCTGATCAAGGAGATAAAGTGATTAGGAGATTAGTACACATTGCCTGCCCACCTTTCGCGTGGGCAGGTCCATACCATGTGCAGTGCTTAAATCAATGCATTCCTCTATCGTAGGTGTTGGTGCCCTTAGTAGTAAAATATTTAATTAGTGGTTGTATCCAATGTGCCACCTTGGAACACATCGTACTCTATTGTGAGAAATCATGGTTAATCGTTAAAAACATTGGTAAAAAGAGAAAGAAAACTTGTGAGCAAACATCACAAGACAAACAAACATACAAACGTACTGTTCACAATTTGTAAGAACATACTTCTGTTTTGGCAACGCTGTGCCTCATGGACTGCCAGGGTGGAGGGGCTTGTAGTAACCCTAGAAGAATGTATATAAAGTATTTGAGTCAAGGAAAGGGCCATGGGTAAATGTGAAATACTGGTTAGTTATTCGCCATAGCCTGGCCTGGAGGAAAAATGAGGGTTTCTCAGGGATCCTGGGTTCCTGTTAGGGAGGAAAGATCTTTCTTGGCTCAGCACTCCTCCGTCAATGACACCTACTCTTACCCAGGCAGACCGCATATTAGTGTGTCTTCAGCCAGATTTTGTTTAAGTACTGGCAGGAAAAGCCCAGTCATGCTCATATGCGAGTAAAGACTAGACCGCGGTTGTAATAAAATGGCCGCCTTGTTTCGGAACATTGTCCGCCCCATTTTGGGAGGATCATTTTCAATGTTGAAAAAATTTGATTGGTGGCATTGTAAAAACTAGGAGATGAGTAAATAATAATTTGTCAACATTTATTGAGGTGATTACCGCAACTGAAAAAAGACTATGAATAAAAGAACATGAAAAAAAGACTATGAACCAAGGTTATGGAAAATGGCCATTTCATTATTGGCAAGGTTTGAGCGCCATATTGGAAGTAGAGACCTGAATAGTTCCACCTCCAAAATTTAGTTAAAGATTATCAATTGAGGTGTAGTTAATGTGGTGTCTCCTGAAAGGAGAAACTACTCTAAAGCCTATGTTTGATAACGAGACAGAAGGATATAGACAGTTGCTTTTGTGTGGGTGCGGTCATTCAGTATTGCATCATGCCAGTGGAGTGACAAAAGCAATGTGGGGTCTCACGTGGGAATCTGTTTGTGGGACCTTTTCATGGAGGTGATTTGAGTACCGGCCGGTCCTCTCATCTGTGATGTAAGCAAAACAGTCCCGGAGTGGTATTGGGATTATTATATCTGTATCTCCAATGTACCCAAGGTGTAGTTCATCTTGTGAACTGTCCACATGGAATATTATCATTCAGACCTGTTGTATCTGTGTGCAATTTGAACACCCATATTTGTTCCTTTTCCAGCAGCCTCTGTTCTAAATTGTCACAGTATGTTATATGTTCTAACACTACCCATCACATGTCATTTGGGGTGTGTTTCTTTTCATTAAAGTGCGCCGTCAACCTTGTACTTGCCCTGTGGCACCTGATGTTGCTACGGTGCTCACATATTCTCGTACTGACCTTTCTAGTAGTCATGCCTACATAGTGTAGGTTACAGCTACATGTGATCATGTATATCATCTCTGAGCTGTTGCATGTGGTGAACTTTCTTAATTCCCAAGTTTCTGTGTTGAAAGTCACCTTCGTGGTAACTGTTAGGTGGTACACACTGCAGTTGCCACATGTATGATGGCCTGTGGGTAACAAACTGATTACCTGTTGGTTGTTCTTGAGTTGGGATTTTGGGCGAGTGTGTACTAGGAGGTCCCTGAGGTTCTTTCCTCTTCTATGTGAGAACATGGGTAGTGGGATATTTAGTTTCCCGCTGTTGAGGATGCACCAGTGCTTTCTTACTATCTTAGAGACTTTGTCCGATGCTATGTTAAATGTTGTTATACAGATGGGTCTTTTGTCTTTTTCTCTGTCCTCTTTTTCATATGTTTCCAGAAGAGCATCCCTGGGATTATTAGCTGCTCTTTTCTTTGCTTTATTGATGGTCTTAGCAGGGTATTTTCTCTTCCGGAGTTTTTCGGATAGGTCTTTTGCCTGTGTTTCATAATCCTTTATTTCTGAGCAATTGCTCCTGAGCCAGAGAAATTGGCCAAAAGGGAGGTTTTCTTTCAGGTGGTGAGGGTGAAAACTGTCATAAAGTAGTAGGCAGTTCCTGGCAGTGGGTTTAAAGTGAGTGGTAGTCTTAAGAGTCCCTTCTGCCGCATAGATGTTGAGATCCAGGAACACCAATTCTGATCTACTCATGGTGTGTGAGAATTTTAGGAATGGGTCCTGTAGATTGAGCCATTGGAGGAACTCATTTGCTTCAGATTCATCGCCTTTACATACCATAAGGACATCGTCAATGTACCTCTTCCATTCCAGTATTTTTTCTCGGTGTAATTGACGGAGGAGTGCTGAGCCATGTAAGATCTTTCTTCCCTAACAGAAACCCAGGATCCCTGAGAAACGCTCATTTTTCCTCCAGGCCACGCTATGGGGAATAACTAACCAGTATTTCACATCTACCCATGGCCCTTTCCTTGACTCAAATACTTTATATACATTCTTCTAGGGTTACTACAAGCCCCTCCACCCTGGCAGTCCATGACGCACAGCGTTGACAAAACGGAAGTATGTTCTTACAAATTGTGAACTGTATGTTTATATGTTTGTTTGTCTTGTGATGTTTGCTCACAAGTTTTCTTTCTCTTTTTACCAATGTTTTAACGATTAACCATGCTTTCTCACGATAGAGTAGTCCAATGTGTTCCAATGTGTCACATTGGATACAAGCACTAATTCAATATTTTACTACTAAGGGCACCGACACCTACTATAGAGGAACGCATTGATTTAAGCACTGCATATGGTATGGATCTGCCCACGTGAGAGGTGGGCAGGCAATATGTACTAATCTCCTTGAACAGATACTACGAGTCTGATATCAACCGTATGTATTTAATTTTGGTGCTCACACATTAGGTGTGCACCTGTTCTATATTATATTATTTCTTTAGAATAGGATTGTTTTTCTCATGGAGTGGTACGCATGGGGCTGGTCCCCTTGTGGTCCTGAAGCAGAGGTTTAGGGGACACCTCGAAACATGTCGACCAAATACTAGGGATAGTATACACATAACAGTTACACTTCCTCCCTACTATTAACCCCCTTTTTATCCATACCAACTAGGAGCAGGAATAAATTAATCGCTCACTAGCTAGGTATTTTTAGCATCACCATCACCACTGCCCCCAACACTGCACTACACATTTTTCACAAAAAGTGCTCTTGCGTAGTTCCGCAAGCTGCAGCACGCCCCAGAGAGTAGCTGTCTGGGATGGCCCCAATGATGAAGCATGTCACCTAGGGGCAACCCTTGGTGAGTGAGGGGACTCAAGAAAATATTTTTCTATTCTTAGATTCGGGCGTTGTTTCGCACATTTTGCGGAAGCCCTTCCCTTTGGTTAGTTTCTCAGATCTGTTCTTTACAGATTCGTTAATAACTATACGCAGTCTTGAGGATGAACCTAACGTCTACCTCCATCTCTCCCCATTTTTGTTTATTTGGATACATATTTAGACAAGCCATTAAATCAAACTCTTATTATTAATGCTTCTATTATTATGCAAGTGAAAAATAAACTTATTTTCTTTAACAGAAATTGATAACGTTTTTAGGATGTTTCATGTGAAATACAGGCTGCTATTCAGAGCTGCAAAGTATACAACAGTGTTTTGAAGGCATATGTTACATTTTAAGGCACAACAAGAAACTCTATCGCCACAATGTACATTATACATGAAATATTGGGAGCCAAACAAAGTCCAACAGAACAACTTCTAAATGCTGCCTCGCTATGTACAATAAACCATTGCTGTGAATAACTCAAATGCATGCAGTACGACTAATAAAACTGTAAAGGTACCTACCTCAAGCCAATAATATTGACTGAGGGTGTATTTGTGGTTAGCAGACACAAATACATGACTTTATGAAATAAAAAGTGCTTAATTTTGTTGGTGGTTGCAGGTGGACAGCATCAGCTCTCATTATTTGAGGGCCAAGACTTCTTTATCAACATCAGGGTCTGACAAAGTGTTAAAGAAAAACAGCTACTCTGAGCCTACTTGAAATCTAAAAAATGTTGCTGAGCAAAAAATTGAGATATTGCAGCCTAGAGAGAAACTACGCCTCACAAAGTCGTTCAGGATTAGGGGTGGGTGGAAATCGCAGAGTTTTGTTCTGCAGTTACCCAAAACCTCAGCGAGACTTTATGGAGTTCCGCGAGATGTGGAGTTTTGGCACATTGCTCTGCTCGTGCTGATTTTCAGCACCGGGAGCTTGTCCCACACTGTAAAATCAGCTTGAACAGAACCACGCAGCGCACCTGAAGGGAACTGCTTCTTGTTGCCGCTCCAGTAGATTTACTACTCAAATGGCAGCTTTCTCACTGCGAGCGGCAGCTTTTTCAATGCAAGCAATAGTGACCTGCCGCAACCACCCGCATTGAGAAATCTCACCGGGAGGCAGTCTAGCACTTGATTTTCTCGTACACGCTCGCCAACTTACCGTTGGCGAGCCACGAACAAGAAAAAACTCCGCCACACAGTGGTTGGAGGAGTTTTTCTGAAACTCCGTCTGAGCAAAGCTCCACGAGTTCCACCGGAGGAGCGGAGTTTACCGCCCACCCTATTCAGCATCTAATGCTAACCCTTCCCCATACTTTCACAACTTTTTAACTTTTTATTCAAATGATACTTGGATCAGGAAAATGGAGGCCATCATGATGCAACGGTATGTCTTTAGGGAAAAGGTTTGCATTCTTCTATGCATTACCCATGTAAGTATAAATCAAGACAAGAACTTCCTTTACTGAGTTATGGTGGAATCATTGGCAAGCCTTTTCAAGGGTCAGTGGGCCAGTGAGTGCAGATGCATCTATCGGTAGCGTTCCATAAGATACAGATAGATGTTTTCTTAGTAGACAGAGTAGTGGTCTCACAGGTGGGCAGCAGGCAGAGTGCAATTGCTTCGGACATGTGCTGCCCTTCGCATCAATGAGGTACCAGGCAGAGATGCAGAGGACAGGGCTTGCTGCAACAATGGGTAGCTAAAAATCACACCTGAATCCAATAACTGTGAGATGAAATGGCTGCATTCTACGACAGCAAAACTGTGAAGATGGAGAGACTATAGCCGCTTCCTGTAACCTTGGCGCAGAAGGGTTCAAAGGAGCAAGTCTTGCAGCAGACGGCAGAGCAGAGGTGCCTGGAACAGGGTGTGAAGGTGCAGGTGCTTATTTGTGCTGACAAGAAGACACCCAGGCAGGGGGAGTCCTCAGTATTGGTGAGAAGTACCTAGTTGGGTTCTTTCCAACTTGGCTGCAGCACAGACTTTTATGTGTGCAGTTTAAAAAAAAAACAACAGCAAAGCTTTAGATCACGTAAGACTTCGGTAGGGCAGCCAGGCAGAACCTGAGAATGGAAATCACAGAGGCAGCGAATCAATGTCCTGCAAAACCACAAGACTATATTATGATTTAAAAGCAGATCTAGAGGGAAGGTGAAACTGGAGGACTTGAAGGAGCATCATACTGGCCTATGACAATTTTGTAGGGGCTCAGTATACTCGTTTGTGAGGAAATGTATCAGCTTGACTAGAGTGCCAAGGGAAGAGCATCGCGCCATTTAAGTTGTTTCTGGCTAGCTTGTTCCTTAGGGTGGGATCATACTTTTATACTTTTCAAGCAGGTTATGGGTGGTTTGCACCTTGGAAATACAGTTTAATCTCTAAAACTTTGCATACTCCCGGAACTACAGAGGAGACAACGTGGGTGTCCTGGTCACTGGAAAGACTGAGGGCACCCAAACCTGGGAATGAAGCCTCTCAATAGCTTGTAGGCCTCACTAATGATGTTAGTGTGCGCTCAGAGATAAGTTTCAAACAACCATGAAAATGTGCACACAAATGTCAAGACCATACAAATGGCAGAAACACTGCCCTTCCAACATGGGCATACCATGATACAAGTGGGCCAGGTTGGAGGACAAGATTTTCTAGGCCACCACTCTCCCGATGTTGTCCCTTTACACACCCTCAATGTCCTTTTTACGGTTCTTTTTGATCCATGTCTGTTTTTCTAAATCAGATGTGTACTCTTGTAACACATTAAGATATTTAACAGTAAGCAAAGGAAAAGCTTTAGTTTTTGAAACATATATCGTAGGTTCACCATTGGATGATACTGCAGCCTTTAAGGCATCTATATCTATGCATTTCCTAGAGGCACTTCCTCTTGCATACATTGATTGTCAAGACAGTTAACAACTGCAACATGAGTGCACTAAATACACATATTCCCTTTTTGATTGGGGTCCCTGCAGAAGTTAGACACCCACATTGCGACAACAACCCAAAATCATGAGCCACTCCAAATCCATACTTGTATTCAATAAATACATTAACAAACTTTTTTGTGGTAAGAATATAAAGGCAGGTCAAGGCAATAAGTTCAGCCACTTAGGCCGAGTGGACCTAAAGCAAGTGTCAGCATTCAATGATTTCATGTAGACATACATTATATCCAGCCACAGGGTCTCCAACATCATTTCCAACTGAAGAGGCATCAGTGAAATAGACAAGTTTGTTATCCGGTTTGGTGCATCTAATAAATCAATACAGAGTTCAGTCAAATGTTTGGTGACTAAAGGACAGTCGTGTGGTTTGCCTGCTAGGTAGGTGGGTATCAACGAAACCGTATTCAAAGCAGGACAACCGATTAGACTGGTATGTGAAGCAGACAGCAATGAAATCTCATACCAGGACAATCTAGCAGTGTTACTTTTTGTAGTGAGCAGAAAGGTGGTCACAGTTTCAGGAATTAAAACAATTAAAGTGGAACCTAACAATGTCTTATGATGGCTCTATAAGGTGGGCAGCAGTGGGATCAGACAACAGGCAAAGTGTGAACCCCACAGCCACAGCCATTTTTAGCCGATTTGATGCATGAATAAATAGAGTCTACCTTGCATTGTTCGAAGGTGGCAGATGCAAGTAACAAACCATCCACATATTGTACTGATGTAGAATTTTGGGAGATTACCAAGGCTTGCAGATCTGACTTATAAAGCTTGGGAAAAGATGCAAGGGGATTCTATAAACATGAGGAAGCCTCTGCCATGTTGTGTTAATCAAGTCAGCAGGGGTCCAAGAGAAATAGTGTTAATCTGCCAACCAGACCAGGGTAGTCTCATTAGAAGAATGGTATCAGGGGAGTCAAGGTGAGGACATAGAAAACATGTTGCAGTCATTGCAGGACTTGGGGTAATTGTCTCCATTGGAATGCATTGTATTGAATGTCAGGTTTTAAAGGTCACAAAAGGGAGTGCATATAAAGTATGATAACAGATTTTAGGCAAAATATAAATACTTTTTTTATGATAATATACTAAGTTTAGGAATTGTGGTGTGTACTGAGGTGATTGTACCCAGGGTTGATCTGCTGCTGCGATTTGATGAACCATGTTTGAGACAAAACTGTTTTCTCTCATGATGTTGTCAAAGCGGTTATAGGAGCTGCTCCATAAGCTAAAATGAGAGCCCATGTTCTATAAATTCACAGTATCCTTCTCAGCCATATGAGAATAAAGTGTGTCATTTTGTGTAAAACATGTACTTCCAATAGAAGCAACAACCTAGCAGTTGACTTCCCTGTAATCTACTGCAGCCTCCCACTGTTCTAATGAACAACTAGAGCACTAACATCATGTATTTATGACAGAAGTATGGCACACCCGAAGCCATCTTGATGGATTTAAACCTGTGAAATTGAAAGCATTTTTTATTAATGAACAAAATAAGGGAGGTATGTTTTGTTATAGGAATTATGATTAGTGCTCTAGAAAGCTAAAATGAGGACACATTTTCTCAAATGCATTTTTCATCTATATTAGTAATACACTCTGACATGCAGACTGAAACATGTACTTGCAATACTAGCAGGAGTTATCATCTTACTTGCTAGGGCTTCCACCCCTTCCCTTCACCAGTGCCAAACATCCTGGGGATTCTAAAGACACCTGAAGCTTGTAGATTACCCTTAAGGGAGCTGAGAGGATATCCACAGTATGACAATATGTTGTTTTTTGTGGGAAAATGGGAAAAAAGTGTTGTCTAAGAAAGCATATTTATTTTTCTAAAAATCGTATCAACCAAAGGTTTACTGTGAGTTGACCCTCTTCCCAGCTTTCAGGAACACGCAGAGTTGTTTGAAAAAAAAATATTTTTACCACAGATTTTTCATTTTCTAAGAGGTAGTCTATTTGTCCTCATTGTTGTGGTTTCAGTCTGCTTGCTGTTTGTGGTGGAAACAGGTGTGAAACCCAAGGGCGATTTCAGAAAACTAAACAATTCAGAAAATCAGATACAATTCTGAATTCAGGAAGAGCTCATTTATGTAGATCCCTATAGGTTTTCCCAAAGAAACTAACTGTTACAATTAAAAAACAATAATGAAAATGAGTAGGAAAAAACACCCATTCGTAACAAAGTTTTCAGTTGTAACTTCTTGTCATAGTGGCTGATTTACAAAACCAATATACTGTTACGTTTGGAAGACCCTTAAGGTTGTAGTGCTATATAAGGTGTGTGGGTGCTCCAAAAATATGCGATACCAAGAACCAACAACTGAGTTGCACCTTAAAATGATTTTTCATTGTGTACCAACTATACAGCAATTCATATGGGGAAATATAAAGAATGAAAAATAGGTATGGAGAAACATACACAGGATACTAAGGGGCATGTTTATCAATGTTTTGTGTCACCATTGCGCCCTGCAAAGAGGCGTCCAGGCGACACAAAACCTAGATGAGATTTACCACGCAAGGCCACCTTGTGTGGTTATGTGTGGCTCGGTAAATCTGGAGTAACGCCAGGCAGCGCAAGCCACTGCTTTGCATTACTCTGCACCAGGGAGGTATAACATGGGTGGAGCGTGAGTGTTCCCACGCATCCACCAATGGATTCTGCAGCATACCCAGATTTATCAATACTGGTAGAGCTGGAAAGTCGTCAGAATCCTTAACAAAGAGAAATATCTTTATTTCTCCTTGTTCCTTACTCTTTCTATGAGTACTGCATTCTGCAGCCTCAGAGGATTGTTTTTATGCAGGAAGGTGTCTCTTCCTGCTCAAAAATAATCCGGCCTGTAACGCAGGCATCCTTGCTCCATTGTTCACGTGTGCCTTTGTTGTCGCTAAGCAGCAGTTTGTGAGAGAGCAGATAGCAGGAATGCGCCATATGATGTTAAATACGGCACACTCTCCATTTCACGTAGAGCAGCAATGTGGCTTTCTGCGTTGAGTTGCGCGAAATGTTTATAAATTTGGCCCACAGTTTTAGGAATAGTGATTACTTATACACCTCTGAATGTGTGGTTACCCTTACTATCATACCATTCATAGGTCATTTTGTAAGATGTTTTCTTTTTTTGCTCACTTGCTTACATTTGGAAGCAACAAATGCAGAGAAATTGAGGTGGTAATAACAAATGTTTTACTATTCTGTGTTCTGACATGTCTTCTGACATAAATGGTACCTCACTTGTGTGGCTGGACCTAACGCCTGCAACACAGAATGCCCCAAAACACAACCTGGAGCCATCACATTTCATCCGGCAAAATCAGTGCTGTTTGACAATGAGGTTAACTGCGGATTTTGGGCCCTAGTTCAGTCACCACCCAAGGACACCTACCATATCCAGATATTTCTGAAAACTAGACATCCGGGAGAGTCCAAAGTGGTGTAACTTGTGTGGTTTCAAGAAGCCTTTAAAAACCTCAAACTGTGGCTAAAAACACACATTTTCCACACATGTCTGTGAAGGAAAGTTCTAGAATATGTGGGGATCCACAAATTCCCAACTCCCCAGCGCTCTCACATGTTGCCGTATAGAAATGGTACCCACCTTGAGTGGGTGGGTCTAGCTCCCGCCACAGGAGAAGGACCAAGACATAACATGGACAGATCGCATTTTTCCACTCAAAACCAACCTTTTTTTTGCAATGTGGGTGGCTGTGGAATGTGGGTCCCAGCTCAGCCAGTACTCAAGGAAACCTACTAAACCCAGACATTTCTGGAAACTAGACACCCAGGGAAGTCCAGAGTAGTGTGACTTGCGTGGATCTCACAAGGTTTTCTTACAGAGGAGACCTTGCAAACCTCAAGCATAGCACCCAAGATTTGAAATGGCACAAAACTCAACATGGACACACAAAATTTTCCACTCAAAATCGAGCCTTTTTTTAAAATTTGGAAGGTTGTAGATTTTAGGCCCCAGTTCAGCCAGCACCCAGGGAAACAAACCCAACCCAGACAGTTCATTTTTCCAAATGCTCAACCGGTATGCAACGCTAGTTGCTCATCTTTATTTAGTCCATGCAGATGTTTTGTGTCTAAGTTCACTGTAAGGTGAGATTCCATAATTCAAAGTTGCTTTTCCTTCTTAGCGCCTTAGGTAATTTTCTCAACTCTTTTAATGCCAAAAACACAAGTAAATCCTATTTATGTTCATGTTTCTCGGAGAATTATGTCTTGCCACTGGATAGGTGGCATCTCAGTTCTTTATGGTAAGTAGGTCTTCAAATATTTGCTTGTGCACCTGGAATGTAGTGATGCCAACATACTGTTGTCCGCATGCACATTCCAAAATATATCCACAGTACTAGAAAAGCAGGTTATCCACTTCAGAATCAATTTAAATTGGCCTGTGGGTAGAACATATGTTGTTTGATTCATACTGTCTACATGCTTTACAATTCCCACATTTGAAAAAACCTCAAAATGTCTCTAACCAGCAGTCTCAAAATTACTACATACCAACATGTTAATTAGGGCTCTAGTTTTCCTATAGGTTACACTACATGTGTGTCTACCATTTGTCTCATTGTGGTGCCTGTTATGAGATACTCCCAATGTTTATTTAGAATCTTTTCAATCTGTGGTACTGATTATTGTAATCAATTATGAATCAAAGCTGGCCATGATCCTTTGTAATGTTTTTTTTGTTACTGAATAGTATGTCCTCCCTGTTTTCTTGTGCACTCCCAAATGAACATTTTTGGGGGGATTCTCTATTTTAAATTGCTCATGTGGTGGCTTTCAGCATGTAAAATGCTGTTGCCAGCTTTCTCTTTTCTGTAGTCTTGCTGTGAGTTGTTTAGCCTTTGCTTCCACAAATATAAAAAGATACAACATAACTACCCTACACATTTTATTTGTGTAGCTGGGGTTAAGATAATTTTTGGAAGATTTTAATAAAACGTTTTTCATGATAAGAATGAAACTAAAACCGAAGCTATCCATGTGGACCTGCAAAGCGGTCCTTTCATAAAGTCACACCAATGCAATTTCAAAATGAAACCCAAGTGGGCTGCTCTAACATTATATTATGGATAAATTATTATAAAGAGACAGTACTCACATCAGATATATCTAATAGCCTAAAAATATATACAACGGTCATTCTTAGCATATTGTAAACAACTTAAATGGAATCCTAATCATGCCCATGTGGGCTATCTGGTTTGCCTACTGGAAAAAACAATCAAAGCCATAGACATATTTTCAGTCCGGCTTGTTGCATGACAACAAAAAGTGAAATTATGAGTGCTTTACTCAAAAACCCAGTGAGGTGGCTTCTTAAATGCAGGTTTAGGGGGAACCAACCACCTCTTAGCAGAGAGTCCCTTACTCCTCTCCTGTAATATAGCCAAATAAAGAACACAGTTAAAAGGAAACTCTACCATATCCAGCAGAACAGAACTGTGAGTAAAGCAATCAAGAAGAAACTTTTTAGATATCAGATTAACACCTGGAACCCAAAATAAGTATTCCTCCTGGTGTACCAACAGATCTTCTTCAATAATTAGACCCTCGGGGGCTTTGGTCTCAAGATCCATATTGTATTTAGACTATTTCCTTCTCAACAATTGGACTCTGTTGCCCCTGCCCCCACATCAGGAACAATTCTGTCTATCATGTGATATCTCGGAAAATCTCGATCAGAGAAGTGAAACTCTACAAAGTGTCATGCCACAGGATAATGATTGTCAAGTATTCTCCTCCTGACTGGGTGACTCGTGCTGCCAATATACAGTTTCTTCTGGGGCCATACTAGCATATAAATGACATAACTTGTACAACAAGTGATAATTTTCTCTATTTTTCTCCGTCCTGCCGTATAAGGAGTGTTTTCATGTTGCTGCTATTTTTATATGCCTTACATTTCCCACAGACAAAGAATCTCTTCAGGCCCAAATAGTCAGTCTTTTCTTCCCTTACTATGTCACTATGCACCAGCAAATTATGGATAGATCTCTTACGATATGTAATCTTAGGTTTCTAAGTAATATAACTGCCACTGGTGTTATCGACTTTCAAAATCTTCCAATTCTTATGATAAAAGTTGTGATTATATGGTTCTCATTCTCTATTGGGTGATTGGTATTTCTTGACCCCCCTCTCAACTAAAAGTTTTCTTTTATCTTTCCCTGTCACTCTGCTGGTAGTTCTCTTTAATACCCATAGGGAATAGCTTTTTCATGAAATCTTTTAACCATAATGTCCAGTTCCCTTTGGAAATCCATAATAGAGCTGCAAATACTCCTAGCACTTAACATTTCCCCATAGAGGATGCTCCATTTCAGGGGATCAGGGTGATTACTCTGCACATGTAATAAGCTGTTCCTTGCAGTGGATTTACAGTATAGACTGGTCTCTAGTTGGTTCCTGTAGGACCGGGGGTCACCAGGCCCTAAGGGGGTAGCGTGGCGCGGGCAGTTAGGCATCCAAGGGCTTACATGTAAAGTGACCATACAGCACACACATCCACTGAGACAGGAAACGCACACAATAATTGACACCACACAGTAGTTTGAATAAAACCAATCAGTTTTATCTAGATCAACCTTAGATTAGCAGTTCGTTATGAATAGATTAGCAGTTCATTATGAATAGATTAGCAGTTCATTTCAACATCAAAACCTAGCCTTGAATTATAGGTGCGACACCTGGTGATCCTGGGGAGCGTCAAACACAGCCTTTAAACATAGCGCCGCACATAGCAAAGTAATCGCGCTTCAAATAGAGCATTTCAACATAGTGCTGCACATAGCAAATTAATAGCGCTTCAAGTGGAGCATTTCAACATAGCGCTGCACATAGCAAATTAATAGCTCTTCAAGTAGAGCATTTCAACATAGCGCTGCACATAGCAAATTAATAGCGCTTCAACTAGAGCATTTCACGTAGCGCTGCACATAGCAATCGTAGCGCTGCACATAGCAAATTAATAGCGCTTTAAGTATGGCAATACACTGAAGCCTGACACATGGCATTTCATGACCCTGTTAAACATGGTAATTCTCTGAAGCGCTAAACAGCCTATCACCCTGGAGCGCTAAACATCTGACCGCACAGAAGCACTACACGTGATGTTTGCTTTTGAGCCCGAGGCCAAAGCGCTGCATCCGCGCATTGAGTGAGGCGTGTTATCAGAGCCTTGAATTAGGGCCTTGAATTTTACCATTGAGTCCTGGCAGTCTGAGGCGGGGGGGAAGTGATCCGTCCCCCCCCTATCTTCCCCACTGGCCTCGATAGTTATGGCTGCGGTGTCGGGCCCTGTCCGGTGGGCTGGGGCCAAATACTTGTCAGAGGATTACCCCCTGGGGGAGGGGCGTGCTCCGGGCTCCACGGGGGCCTCCCGCCCTCTTCCCCTGGGGGTTACCTTGGTCGACGATCCCTCGCGGGTCCCGGTGAAGGGCTCCTTCTGCTCGGGGCAGGGGAAGCGGCACTCCTGGAATCCTCCCGGTGAAGTCTGGGTCGAGGTGGATGGCGCGGGGCTCCCGGACGGGCCAGACGTGGCCGGGGAGCTCCGCGGGGACTTCCTGCAGGCTTCAGGGGCCCGCGCCCGCAGCCGCCAATGACAGCGCGGCCTGCGGGGGCGCAGCCCAACGAACGAATGGCACAGCGGCGGGGGCATCGTTTGGCAGTCCGCCCCCGTCAGGTGACCGGAGTCCTTGGCTTCAGCCTCCAGGCCTAGCGAGGCCTTCTTTACCCTACGGCAGCCCTCTTCTCGTCACGGACGTCTGGGGTCGCGGCGGGGCCCCGGTCTTCCCCGCGGACCCCGTGGAGGTCAGAGGTTAATCTACACGGCCGGGGCCGCAGCGGTGAGCTCTTCGTTTTGGTGACCCCGACGGGGGTGGCTGAACTTAAGGGGGTGGCCTGCAGCTCAGGGGTGGCGATCGATTTGGCGCCCAGCGCCCCCTTTCTCTCACGATGACACCCTAGCTCAGGGCAGGTAGGTTGGGAGGTGGCAGGCCACACGCCAGTGGCAGAACAAGCTAGGAAGGGGGTCCAGGCGACGCCAGGGAACGCAGGAATTGCACAGCGCAGGTACCTGGTTGATCCCCCAGCAGTTCTGTGTTAAGTTTCTGCGGTAAGTTCTTGTGGTAAGTTCTGGAGTAAGTTTCTTCGTCCTTTTGGCGCTTGTTGTATCTGGCGCCCTTGGTAGGTTGGTTCCTTGGGGGAAGGGGGTAGGTTGAGTTGGTGACTAGATAGCTCCTAGTCAGGCTTGGTAGGTTGTCCCTGGGTTCCCCTCCCGCTGGGCCAGATCAGTGGGCTAGTTCAGGGTCCCTCACTCACTTAAAAGGCAGCACCTAAGCCCTGTCACTTTCAGAGGCATAGGTCCCTGACTAGGCCCTACCGCCTAAAGCTCCTGCGTAGGTTCCCCCAGGTCGTCGTCGCCCCAACTGACTAAAAATGTTCCCTCCTTTCCTGAAGGTGCCCTAGGTCAGGTGACCACCCTCTAAGGCGGCAAAAGTAAACCCCACCCTTCTTCTAGAAGGTTCCAGCAAGTTCCAGGAGCTTCCCCACTCTAGCTACAGGACAAAAAGGTGGGCTGGTGTCGCAACATTGTTGTAGGGTCCCAGCCAGCTCCTGGCAACTAGGGTGCTACTAAAAAGGCCACTCCGCAGTAGCAGGGGCCTGTGGCAGCCATCTTGGGGGAAGAGAGCACCTGCACCTTAACACTGATTAGCAGTGAAAAGGCGCTCGGAGACCTAAGGCCAACGAAAAAGGGGGTGGAAAAAATGAGGCAAGGGCAAAAATACAGGGAAGACCACCCTAGGGCTGACAGGTCTAACAGTTCCCATTTACTCTTACATTCACATACACTACACTTGTATTGCTTATTTCACAAGTAAACTTAAATTCCAACTCAGCTTATTGTGAAAAGAGCAATACACATGCACATGACGTAGGAGCACAAAAGTAATTAAACTCCAACAGAGAATCTTTCATAATAAGAATGACACAAAAAACAAAGTTATCCCGGTGGACTGGCAAAGTGGCCCAATTCCCCAGCTATAGTTCAGCAAGCTAACTAGAACGTGTGCCCTCCCCATGCACTGCTAATGACCTCACATATTACATCACTCATGACATTATTGATGACATCTCAAATTACATCATTTTTGACACCAACACCACACTGCAGTCTGGCAAAGGCTGTGTGCAGCAGGGGAGTTTGCCGCCTGTGGGCAACCACCCACAGGCGGTCAACACCCTATCGCCTACATATATATTTGTATATTTTTTCCTTCAAAAGTACTTTATTAGGTTTTAAGATAATACGTACAATTGTTCTTCCCCTACGATCTTTATGCAGTACAAAATTCATTTCAACCCTTTACTTGGTCTCCACCCACAGGATCCATATCAAGTCTGTACTGAAAAGTAGCCTAGATGGAATTCCTCCCATCGAGAGCTTAATCAAGCAATATTCTCACACTTGTCTAACATGCAACTATTCCTAGTCTCCTGCTTTAATTAAACATGTGCTGTCCCCAGAGATCCAAGTAGCCATGGGCATACAAACATGGCTGAGCCTCCTTTAAGTGGTCTAGTAGTGGTTTCCACAATTTCTAAAACTTTCCCCTTAGATCATACAGGCCCCAGATAATATCTCCCATCGCCCACGATGTCCACAGTTTGCCTGACCATTCCTGGACATATGAAACCGATCATTTACTTTTCATTCGATAGCAATTAGCTGTTTGGCGGGTAATAAAATGTTCACTACGAGTCTCCAACATCCCTTAAACAGACACTTCACTGCAATTGGCTTTAAACCTACTGTGACTGGGTCTTGGGGTAGTAGGAAGCGCAACATGTGTGTGACATGGCTCAAGACTTTCTCATCTGTGCTTTTAAACAAAGAAAATGTTTAACACACAGATGGGAAGTGCCGGTGAGAGTGTGGGTAGGACCATGAAATGTCTCCATCCTCCCTAGAGGCTGCTGTTTTGTTTTCTGGTGCCATTAAGAGGATGTGGGGTAATGGCTAGAGCTGCCGACTTTTGAACTAGGGAACCATGTTTGAGTCTCCGCATCGGCTCAACATCTTTCCATACTGGGCAATCACTAAGGGCCTGATTTAGAGTTCAGCGGACGGGTTACTGTGTCAAAAATTGGACATATTACAAGTATCTGGAGTAGGCGCCCTTAATCTCCAAGTGACAAAAAAAATGTGTCCTTGGGACAAAAAAAATGTGTCCTTGGGTAATGTCGTTTGTGCTCATGTACTGCGCTCTGATAACTTCAGGTTGAGTTTGTGCTATATAAAACTGCAACAAAACAAAGCTGTGTCACCTCTAATCAGTACCCTAACTATAGAGCCCCCACCCCCTAGATATTAAAGAGGAATCCTGAGTCTCCCAAATGTCACTGATATTGTCCTTGGGCTGAATGGGCCCCCATGAAAGGCGGTGGGCCCCTGACGGTTTGAGTGTCCACCTGCCTGCACCGCCGAAGCTGCAGGGGAAGCCTGCGTTACGCCACAGAGAGCTCAGTGTAGTGTGGCTAATGCCCCGGTTACTTACCGGTAATACTTCATTACTCCGAGTATAGTCTTCCTCGCCACATGACTAACAAAGTGAGCTTCAGCTCCACACCAGAACCCTCCAAAGCAAAAAAGTCAGCCTCCCATGCCTCCCATCCCTTCCTAATATGGCCGACCCATTACACCCTTGACCTCTATAAGAGGCGGGCCGGCCCAACCCATCAGCCTGAAACTACCAAGCACAAACATGAAGCCGATAGCCAGACAGGGAGGGAGGGATGGGAACTCATGTGGCGAGGAAGACTATACTCGGAGTAAGGAAGATTACAGGTAAGTAACTGGGGCATTACCTCCTCGTTAGTCTTCCTCGCCACATGACTAACAAAGTGAGCACATACCAAAGGCATGCGGCTTCATGGAAACTCACAAGAAACGAACAGACCAGAATGGGACGCCCACGAAAGAGGGCAAACCCAACAGACCAGACGAGTGGAAGAACCACCCAAAAGAGAGGCAACCACGAGCAGGAAGAACCAGCCCGGGACAGAAAGACACCGGGAGGGCCGAAAACCCGGACCCCTGAGACCAGAAGTGCCGCCAGAAAATCCTCCCTAACCAAAGGTCGAAGGAGGACAGAGAAGGCACGGAACCAGACCGCACGGAGCCAAAAGCAACAGCAAACAGGCCACAGAACAGAAAGCAGCAAGCCGGTCTAAACACACCAAGACTGCCCAACGGACAGCCAAAAGTGAGAGGGGAGCAAAAGCCCAAACAGAGGAACCGAAGAAACAGAGGGCATCCCAACCACAGTGACCCAACAAAAAAGCCACAGCAGCAAGAGACACAGTCCGACCGAAGCCCATCCATATTGCACAGTGGACTACCAACAGCGAGGAAGTCGAACCACCCCCAATTCAATGACCGGAGGGGGAGAAGGAAACAAAACCCAACAGGCCTGGTGGCAACTGAGGGCCGAAGCAGAGGAACCAGATGGAACCAACCCAGACTGGTAGGAGCTGCAAGAACGGACGGAGGTGCAGAAAGGAAACCAGCACCCACCGAACAACAAAAATGAAGGTCACCCAAACCCCACCAGCAAGGAGAGACAGGCGGGACACGGACCACAGTCGCCCAAAGGACCCCCGGAAGGGAGTGCGACAGCAAAGATAGAGCCCAGGCAGGCGCAAGGCAAAACAGATCCCAGAGGCCGCAGGAAACGACATCGAAGCGACCCGTCCACCAAGGGCACCCAACTGGCCAACAGCGGAAAGCCCACAAGACCGCCCACAGAGGCCGAAGAGCGGAAAAGGGACCAGGACCAAGGCTAAGCCCCAAACAGGAAGGCGAACGCCCACCAGGGGACCTCATGCACAAGAAAGCATAACGAACCCGGAAGGAAGGGGAATGCAGAACGAAGGAGCGAGAAAGCCCAGCGCAGGGGCAAAGCAAACCGTCCCCACTATTTTCCACATGCAACAATGAGCCGCCGAGGCGAGCACACAGGTGGCTAATTATACAACCAACACCCAGGAGCGACCCAACCGAACAACTGAGATCTGACAGGAACCGGAGTAAACACAGAGGCAAGGCCACAGGTAGCAACACACCAAAGGCGAGAAGGACAGAAGAGTCGGGCGGAACGAGCCCGATAATGTCAACACCCCCAGGGAACAAACCCGAGCCGGCAGGCCCCAGTACCCCAAAACCAGGGACAAAGAAGAAGAGAAAACAATCCGCACAGGGAGCGCCGGGCCCCGTCCGGGGAAGAGAACCGGGAGAACCAGCACCCCCGGACAATCACAAGCACAGTTTGAACAAAAATTCCCAAGGGACAAATAAAAAGCTGTGGCAGGATACGAAACCCTAGACCCTAGTGAGCCAGCGCCCACAGAGGCACAACACGGACCACTGAGCAAAATCACCCAGGTCCACCATCCGCAGGAGCAGAAACCAATCGAGAAGCACCCAGGCGAGCCCCACCAACAGGACAAATGTCCCGGCCAGGCCAACAAGCCCAGAACTGACAGAAGCAAAGGGACCAGAGGAAGCACAAAGCCGGGAACCCGGATGAGAAGGCAGAAAAAAGCCAGCACCGGGGACACAAACCGGAAGAAAGTGACCGAGGCAAGGACAGCACCACCCTGCCAAATAACCAAAGGGGCAAACCCCCGGAGAATGAGGCAGGGTGCAAACCGCCCAGGAGAGCAACAAGAAGCCCCCTCGGGGCAGTGGCAAACCCCAAACAAGTCTAGGAACGGTCAACAGAAGGCAGACGAGAAATCAGCCAATAGGTGTACCAACCGACCCAGCACAGACCGGGAACCCATGCATGCCCCACAGGCCGAAAAGGCCGCCATCACCCGGGAAAGGGAGACCAGAACACAAAGACCACCGGCAATACTGGTAGACAGGGCAGGAAGGGAGCCACCGGGGCAAGAGAAGGGACACCTACGGGAACAGGTGAAGTCAGGAAAGCCCACAGAGCACCGGGACCAATCAGACGGGGAGGACCCCCAACGGACAGACCGGGCAAGCACCGCCAGTCACCAAGGCACAAGGATCCCAAAACTCTCCCTACAGAAGTCCAGGGTAGACAACCCACAAATGAACAGCCGGGGGGCCACACAAAACCAGGCGAAGGGGGACAGCCACCCAAGGGATGAGATCAACCACAGAGCCACAGCACGTGGGACCGACCCGGGGAGCCCAACAACCGACAACTGGAGCAACCCAACAGTGGCAACAGAGCCCCAGCCCCCAGGAAGCAAGGAGAAACACAACCAGGAGGAGGGTGCAAGGGACGCCCGCCGAGCCATGGAGGAGGAGGGGATGCCACCGCTGTGGCTTAGGCAAGAAAAGCAAGACTCCAGGAACAGAAGCAGAAGCCAAAGCCCACCCGGAGACTACAGAAGCAGTCCGAGAAGGAAGAACAGGAGCAAACAGAGGTCCGCCCCCATCCGACATGCAGTCACCCACAGCCCCCGGAATCCCCGAAGGCCACACTAATCAAGACCGACCACGCGGCGACAGGAGTATACAGGATGGAAGGACCGCAGGACCAAAACCTGGAAGAGAAGCCTGGGAAGGGGAAACACACACCCCACCGGGCCAAAGGCCCAAGAATGCACGATTTACCAGCACATACATGGCACAACATACAGCTCAACAAGAGGAGTGGAGTACTACCCCATGGAATTCAGAAGAAAGACAGATCGAGAAAACACCCGGAAGGGTCCAACACCGTGTCAAGCTGTGCAGGTAATAAGGTATATAACCTGGGAACCTGACGAGCACGGACACCCTGAAGGGTATCCTGGCACTGAAGAACAGAAGTCTACTGATACCCAATGGCCCACAATCAACAACAACAGAAGAAAGAAAACTGAGTGACGCCAAGAGAAGAACCTGTGACCATGAGTATGAACACAGGCCTCCACAGTGGAAAGCAGCGGCAGGAGACCCCAGAGAACCCTAAGCCACCATACCCAGGTAATCCGCACTACAACACAATATAACAATGACCCACCGTACGGGGAGATTAAGTGATGTGCTCAGAGACACCGGACGTCGAGCGATGGTGCCGAGACTGGAACCCAGTCCCCCAGCGACAAGGTCGACCGCTCTAGCCATAATGCTGGTCACTCCCCGCAAAAATCTCGTCACAACGAACGAAAAGCCGGGAGGTAACAGAGACCTAGCGCAGCAACAAGTGGCAGAGATCCCTTAGGAGATGTAAAAGAACACAGAAATAAATGAACATAGAACACTCACCCAGCGGATGTGTTCCCGCCTTCCAGCACAGGGCCACCATGACCCCAAAACAACGTAATTGTGGAGCCTTTGCACACCACCACTGCAGCCGCAAACGAGACAGCCTAGCTTGCTGTGTGGGGAGAACGAAGAGCGTGGGCACAAGACACCCCAACAAAACCACAGGTGTTCAAGATGAGAGTATCACCACGGAGGAGGCCGCAGCCCGTGCCCTCCACCATACCCCCCCAGACAGGAACAACACCGGCTCACCGACGGAACCCACAGACCGGAACCCTGGTCAAAAATGGTGGAAAACTGGAAGCCGCTGCTGGATCCGCAGCACCTGAGGGACACAGCACTGAGCGAAGCCGGGGGAGTCAGGCCCCGCCTCTCGGAGGCCGTCCAGCGAGGAACTCCCGATTGCCAACAGCCCGGCCCCATCCAACGGAGGCCGGGAAAAACACGTGGGAAGAAAAACGGCACTCGCCACGTTGTAGACCCCCGCAAAACTCCCGAAGTACAGGACAAGACTCCATGAGTGGACCCCGGTAGCGCCGAGGACCGTACCCACCCCGGCATCAGAAGGTAAGCCATGGAGACAGGGACATAGGGGCGCGGCCGCGAAATTGGAGGTGGGCCGCCCCTGGCCCGACACCCAGGTAACCCCTTGATGCCAACAGGAGGACGGCAAGCCAGGTAAACACCCCAGCAGAACCCGCCCGTGCAGGGCCACAAGCGAGGAAAACCCCCTACCCCAGAGCCCGCAAAAGCATAGCCAGAACACCACAAGACAAGGGGTCGGGAATTCCCCACAGCAGCCACAGGGAATGAGACACGGACGTGAGCGTCTTGCCACAGGAGGCGGCAAAAGCCGCTGCAGGCCGAGTCGGGCCAAGGGAAACCTGAAACAGAGACACTCAGAGATGCCGAGGAGTGAAATCGGGGCCTGAGACATGCAAGCATGCGCTCTACCACTGTAAAGGTGGCAGCCCAAGAGAGCACACAGTGCCATTAGACAACCAGGAATCGAAAACCTGATATGCTGGGAAAGAGTCAGAGGCCTGAACCATAAGGCCAAAAAGACTAGCGTAGGGAGAACCCAGCAACGCCACATACGCCCCACCCTGAGGAGCAGCGAGTCAAAGGGAAGCCCACAGCCCTCCCGGGAGCCGGACTGAAAGTACTCCCTGCCCGAACCCGCCTGTCCCGGGCCGCCAGACAGCAGGACCCAAAACCTAGATCCCGCTAAAGCAGGGCATAAAGCAAAAATGGAGGGGGTGCAGGGTAGAACAAACTCCCAAGAGCCCGCAACAACCAGAGCCCGCTAGAGCAGAGCTGTGAACCGAAAGGGCCAGTGCGAGGGCCAGAAGGTGGGGGAAGCAGTGAGCGAGTGCGCTGGAGCAGCGCCTCCCTCCCGGGCCCCGGGACCTGCTGGACCAGGACCTCACGCCAACTTACCTGAAACACGCTCTGGAGAATCTGTAGCGCAGAACCAAAAAAACAGGCTGATGGGTTGGACCGGCCCGCCTCTTATAGAGGTCAAGGGTGTAATGAGTCGGCCAAATTGGGAAGGGATGGGAGGCATGGGAGGCTGACTTTTTTGCTTTGGAGGGTTCTGGTGTGGAGCTGAAGCTCACTTTGTTGGTCATGTGGCGAGGAAGACTAACGAGGAGGTAACATCTGTGATGATTGGAACAGCCCCGCCCCTCCCTCCCTCCACCGGGTCCTTCTGCTTTCATTTCTGCATATACATCTTCTCTACTGCTTTCTATCCTGCTCACCTGGACTATTTACCTTCCTATCACGCGCAGTGTGTCTTTTGAAAGAACCAGAAACAAAAAAATCCCACAAGTCAGTCAACAAGTGCATTGTTATCTGCATTCATAAGGTTTGCTGCTCGTGAGCGTCTAAATGACGTCTGTGCTAAGAGGTACTAGAATAGAATCAGGAATGTATTTCAGTTCAGCTGAGTTCATCTTTGGCCGCAGCACGAGATATTGAAGCCACTCATGTTGTTAATTAACTCATGATTGACGTGTGGTGCGAAGGTCAGAGGGAATGCACCTTTTGATAGCGGTCACTATGGAGACAGGTGGTAGAGCAGGTGAAACGTGCCCGCGAATATGAAACTGTCACAAGCCAATGAGCAATATACTCGCATGCCAGGAAATCTGGCAATAAAAAATAATGTGTGTCTTGTTAGCACTGCTGATAGTAAAATTAATTATACGGCCATATAAGACCATTACTCAGCTTAAAACATAAAATAAATTGTGTTTATTCATAGTTGTACAGAAATAATAGAGTGCAAAATAACAGTTTAAGCTACAAATGATCACTGGCAACTGACTTTATGACTTAATAGAGGTAATGTAATGTATCTATTGGGATTTCTTGTTGCATAATATAACCTTAGTTTTGTAAACAGTTGCTAGGAACTTTTTTTTTCTCTTTTCTAAAATCGATATTAAAGGTTGTAGCGGAACATGGCTCAGTCCATAATTAAAGAGTCACGCTCATACCTCAGACGTTGCATGTGGCCTGTGTTTAATTTGTAAAATAATAAGTTCCTGGGCCCTGAACAGAAGTCCTCTACAGCTTGCACCACCCATCACCCCTCTAATCGCTGCCAATTTAATTAATTACCATCCCTCGCCCGCAAGTGCAACAGTTCTGATTTTTCCAGGTCCCAAAAGCTAAAGGAATGGCTGGGGAGGCAGGTATTAGTAATTTTCAATGTATAATGTATTCATAAACAACCATTGTTCTGCTCATCCCTATATTAGATGAGCAGCGCCACCATGTGGCAGACTGTCAAAATTTAAGTGCCGGTTCCCAGAACCTGAAACCAATTAAGTGCCAGTGTTGAGCAACAGAAACCAGCGGCTCAAATTACGCACTGTGTGGCACCCATCCAGTTTAGGGGTAAACAATACCCCTTGTTAAAAACTGTAAGAAATCTGCCTTTTCTCTGTGGTCACCCAAGACTTTTCATCTTTTTCTGAAGTCTATTTTTGCTGGCCTTCGGAATCTGTGCCCTTTGCTCCTACTAAACAGATACACATCAGAACAGCCTTAAAGTACCTGCTGTGCACCCCCTTTAAACATGATTAAATTGGCTTATCCCAAATTAACTTATTTAACTTACCAATAAGTTCATAGTATATGGTATAGAAAATGTACCTGGCATTTTCTCAGGGCCTGGAAGTTAAGTGTCACCTGTGGACCTCAGCACCCGTTGTGCTATCCACTGTAATGGCAGTAAAAACATGGCTTCAGACCTCCCCAGTGTAGCCTGACAGCAGTTTGAACCCTGTACACAAACATGTCAAGATTACCCTGTTCACATGTAGGAACATATGATTGTAAATATTAAATAAGTCATACCTAAGCACACTTTGCTCCCCACTTCTTAGGGAGCATAATATTTAGGGGTGGAACCTGCATGACATTAAAAATGGTAGGTTCCCCCAAGTGACTACTCCAAAATTATCTTATTACTGGTCAGACCCTCACTACAAAAAGTAAAAGTATAAATTATTCACTTTGATCTATATCTTTTGACCTGCACCAGCTACAGACTCCGTTCAAAGATTTGTTTTTATATTTATAAAAATCCAATCTAATTGTGTAGTTGGATTTTTAATTAATATATAGGAAATGTAAATTTTAGAAAGTTACCTTCACCTGGTGTGAAGCTGCTGAAGTCTAATTTACAACATTTACAACCACTATCCATTACTTGGCTTGAATGAAGTGTGACAACTGCTCACAGAGCAAGGACAATGGTTTGGAATTGGGAAGAAATGTAACTTCCCCTGGCAGCAAGACCAGTTGTGATGGGCCCAGGAACTTAACTTCAAAGAGGACAACCATGTCACAAATAAATGTTAGGTGACACCTGGAAAGGCCCCTGCATTTGTTCCCCTTGTCAGGCTTGGTCAAACTCTAGTGGGAAGAAATTTACCCTGAGAACCATTTTTGAGTGACCAGAGAGGGGGGACTGCTCATTACCCTGGCCACACCTCTCAGTGGGCAGTTGGGCTCGGCACAATTTGAGAAGGGTTTCCCCATCTTGGATTTTGAGAATTTATGGCACTGTGGTATTGTTTGCAATAAGGCAATCAAGCACTGCTGTAAACATGAGTAAGGTTGCCCTTGGAAACCTTAACCCCATTGCTTAGGGAGTGCCCTGTGTCACCCCCACCCACAAACTAGTACCAGCATAAATGTGGTACCCCAAGGTACCGTTTTTAGGTCTCACCTGACCCAGCGCATGCGCTGGTCTGGCGAGACTTATTGAGAGGGCTCCAAAAAGTGCTACCAGGCCAGCCTAGAGCTACAGTGCATGTGCGCGGGCGCGCGCGCCGCGCTTTACCGCGATTACTTTCATTTTCGCGCTTTACCGCGATTACTTTCATTTTCGGATCGCGGTCACTTTCGCGGCTGCATGGCCGCTTTGCATAGCCAATAGGTCTCGATTTTGGGACCTTATAAGTATTTAGTTATGCAACTGTTGCATAGCTAAACACTTAGAAGGTCCCAAAGGCGAGACCTATTGGCTATGCCAATGCTTGTTATAGCTCTTTCTGGGCCACCAGAAAATCAGACGAGGACTTGAGATGCTGTCTGTGACTGGAGGAACCCTGAAGAACTGAAACTGCTCCCATCTGTACCCAGGAGAAAGAAGTGCCTCCATCTAATGTAAAAATTGAATCTGGCCCAGAACTCTTAATCAAGCATAAGTAAATTAATCAAAACATATTTGGGCATTGAGCTCTTGATGGTTTGGAGACATTCATTAAGGGCCATATAAAAAAAAAATTCTCAGAACTCAATACAACAAGACACCTTGCTGTGCTATCAAGATATGGCGCATTCCTGCTCTCTCCCTGCGCTGGCATACTTTTGGCTGCCTAGCGCCAATGCAGGCACTCTAAGGCAATATGTATGGATTTGGGTACTGCTTTGTTCACTGACCAACTTGGGGAACTTTTGACTTTTATTAGCTACAGAAACTAAACATTTCTAGGCAGCTCTTAGCCCACTATATTTACATTTAACTTACACATTTTAAGCCTCAACTATACAGGGTTTAGGTCTTCAATCTTTTTTCTCACAGTTAATCACATAAGCTTTTCATTCACTTGGAGAACCTTTGTAAACCATCTTTTTCGAGCTACGCGAGAAGTCAAATACTACTGACCTTTTTTCAAAATGTTGACAATACTTTAAAAGTTTCTGCGGTTGCCTTTTGCCCAGATTTATATTTTGGCATCAAGTTTGAAATACGATCTTCTAAAAACTTGGAATAGATATCTGAGAAGAAGGTCTTATACTGGGTAAATGAGTCTGCAATATCTTCTGCCCACTTAGCCATTTTCATTGAACAGACTTGGGCTAGTTTGTTCAATCATCTTTCATTCTTGCAGGTACAGACCTGTGCAGTCAATGAACAAGCTTGTGAAAATGATTGCTTACAGAATGAAATATGCTGGCACCGGCTGTAATACATCGGAAGCTTAAAAGTGAAACAAACCTACAACAGTCCTCCTTCATGTTCAATTAGTATATATTTTTTATCTATATGATTTCCTTGTTTTAACATGCAGGACTGCTTCGCATGCAAGTGTGTTGTACTAACGTGATTATACTAATTCGCAAATCATGATGTGTATGAAAAGGATACAAACATAGAGAAAGATTGGTGACTCAGTCTATTGTAAATCTTTCACACGGACAATGAAGTTCTTGCCACGTGACCTAGTCATTCTGCATTTATTTGGATTCAAAAATATTTCTTCTGTTTCTTTGTCAATTGTATACCATACGATTTCCTCTCCTGATGTGATTTCCTGTTTCTTCACTGCTCATAGTCTGTTTTTTTTTATGTTTTGTTATTGTTTCTCCATTGACTCCAGTGTCAGTATCATTCTGTTCCTATTTAATGAGCTAATTAAAAATCTTTTCATGGAAATAAATCTCTTTGTTTAAGAAATTAATTATTGCACAGTCTGCACTTGAGTTCCATATCTGGATTCATATTATGTTATCTATTTTTCCCATTTTCAATTGAAACCTTATTGACAATGTTCTCCAGTATTCCTTTACTTTAATAATCTCCATTTGCTTTCCAATTGTGCTTAGCAAGAGGTTTGGTTCAATGAATGTTTAACAATACAAGGCTAAATCATTAAGATTTTGACTTTCATTTCCTTACAAGCTATAGCATATTTTCTATATTGCGTCTGTTGCACACTTTCTGAGGTATGGCAACATTTCTAGTATTATTTGTCAATCTTATTCTTGTATCCATTAATGTTTTGGTAGAACTATTATTCAATATAGCAAACATAGAGCAAAAACACATCCATGACATATAAAATCTAAAGGTTGTGTGGTACTCTAAGCCCAAAAAATTGAAATAATCAGCTATCATCCCATGTCTGAATAGGCCGTACTAGATTGTGATTCCTATCCAAATCCAGTTCTACTTTAGTTGCTACTTCTATTCTTACCCTCAGAAAATATAGAACAAATAAATTCAAACCCTCCACAAATCCATTATGCTCAGATCGGTGTGGATTAGTAAGATTAAACAACTTTTGCAACAAAGAAAACCAAAGTATGTCCATTTCTCCAAATCGTAACAATAATATTCATTTACTAATGATATTCATTTTAATTTTACAAACATACCCAATGAGTGAGGAGGAAAGGTATCTTTAATCAATGAATTACCTAAAAATGTAGGCTCTAATAATATGCATGTGTTCTTTAAACTATTAATAGAGGAATGTTTCTAAGACATTGAACACCAATCCCTAAAAGAAAATGGGGGACATAATAGCCATTTTTATATTTTCCAAATGGCTATTTCTACAGCGCATCTAATTACCATCAAAATTATCTAAAAGAGAATGCAGAGTGATACAAGTTAAATTCCGGAAATCTAATTTCACCATCTAATTAAAATACTTAATTATTGCAAAGAGCTCCTCAATTGCAGATGCCAGAGAAAATTTGACAATAAAGCTTCACTACCTGTATAAAAGACTGTGAACAGACTCATTTCGCACATAGAAAGTGAGTGCAAAATTAAAGGAAACAGCATTTTTTTTAGTGGCTAACTCCACACCACAATAACAACAAAAGAGATTCATTTTAAATTGGCGCTCCAACTTTCACTTTTAGTAATTCCAAGTTAAATTTAAGTGTATCCTTAATAGCGTTGCAATATTAAATCCCTAAACAATGATTTATACTTATTCCAGGGCATATCAATTAAACGTTGGTATAAAAGAATACGGGGTCAATTCATAAAAGAATTATTATGTATGGAGGGAGTGCCACAGGAGTGCCCTTTTAAGTATTTTACATGCCTTAATTAATTCGCCCCAAAATGTCCAATTCCCTATTAGTAAAAGAATAAAGATCTTATTTGAATATTCCCTGAAAATTCAAATTTTATTCCCATTTTCAATGCTTTGGGTGAAATTAACAAAGGCGCCTAAGCGTATGTAAAATGCTACTAGAGGAATACTACTTTACTTGCTACAAAACATGTTTGTGAATAGACCCAAATGTCCTTAAGGGAGGAACGTTTGATTATCAAGATTCAATTAATAACCATTAACAATGACAAAATTATTAACTTCCTTGAAGATAGACTGTAAAGTAGATGCTGGTTCTTAATACATTAGAACATATCATCCGTATCTGCAGAATATTTAATCTCATTGTCATCAATGTAAAAATGTTGAATTTCATAATTTTGATGGACTCTAGACCTCAAGCGTTCTAAGGATAAGATAAACAACAATGAATTGGAGGGCATCACTGCCTAGTACCTTTATAAAGACAAAAATATTGGTATTATGTACCGTTCACAAATTGAAGCTTAGTGAGATTTATATAACAATACGATTAGGTACAATTAATGTAGGTCCAAGTCCATGTCACTTTCAAAACTTTCATCATGAATTCTAACCTAAATTATCATATTTTTAGGGTCTAATGCAAGATGTTCTTCAAGAGGTGTTTTAAGAAAGGGGGTTTTATTTCAAAAATATCTTACACTATAAGATAAAAGTCCTCAATTAATAAAACAAGATCACTCAATTTTTATTATCTTAGGTAACAAAGATTCAACGCTCAAACCAGGAGTTATTCAGAAAGTACTCATAATTATTAAGGGAAACTGCTTGACAATTTTGAGAAGACATAATATCCAACCCTACCTTTGGGATAAGACAAGTCATTACATCTAAATAAGTTCCTTTAGGTTTGATTGCAACCAAAGAGATATAGATTTTCACTTCAGCTTTTGGTAAAGACACTAACAATCGAGAAACCAACTGGTCAATACTTTCAAAATATTTTTTAATGGAGGAAAATTAATGAGCAATATCTTGACACTTTTTATAACATTTGAGAAAGTATTCAGCAATTTTACAGTGAGCAAACTTAGTTATATGATTATCATCAACTATAGGTCCAAGTTTTATATTCTTAAAGTAATTAGCTTCTAGTATGGTCATTGGGTTTGGGCCTCAATTGTTTTTAGCTTTCCCATATATAACTTTCTACTTGTGTTTCCTGTCTGTGTATAGTATGTTAAATTACATCTTGTAATCCGCATGCTCTCCCAAGAAATCCTGTGTCTTACCTGTAAAGTAATTGAGTTTTCAATGCTTGTATTTGTAAAATATACTTGTAACTCTTTTCTGAATAATCTTCTAAGTTACAAGGGTAATAGTAAAGCCTTTATATGATGTCAAAGATGTGTTCTATGTATTCTGGGGCATTGAACCTGAGGAATTATTAAAATGAAAACAAGCTGTAGAAAATAAGTAAGAACTCAAATTACATTGGTTATATTTCAAAAGAGAATCATTACATTTCTCTCTAATATTGTTCTCCCTTGAGGGCAAAGGTTAAAATGACACACAACAAGCACACAACATGAGATCAAAATTGGATTCTGAATGGAGTAAACCAGCAGTTAAATTAATGCTAGAAAAAATATACCAGCGAGTAAATAGAGTAATATTGTAAATCAGAAATGCAAAATTACTGCTGAAAAGCTCTTTATTTTATAACATTTATTGCACCCTATTGAAAGATAGTTATGTGTGGAATTTCTGTGAATAAATTGTTTAAATACTTGAAAAAATCACCTTCTACAAGTGCAGTATCCTGGACAAAATTCATCGTTTTGATTTTAATCTGAATCTATAGGGCAATGTTAGTGATAATACAGTTTAGAACACATAGAGGACCATCATTAACACATATATTAAGAAAAAGCAACAGGAAAATAAATTCTCATATAGGCTCTTGACTGTCTCAAATCAGCACCCACAATGTTCTGGCATTCCGTGGTGGGTCTCGGTTTCGTAGGAGATGACATTAAATTACTACCTTTGTTATTATGGTTAAGACTGTGGAGGAAACCTGAAGCGTATTTCTCTAGAGCCGTAATGTCGGATTGTCTTACTTTAGATTACACAACCGAGATCCCATAGTTGCTTTATGTTAAAAAAAAATCATGAATTAGGGACTTCAGAGATTTTTTCAGATCGAGAGAATTCCTTGCATTTGACCTCCTCTGTAGTCAAAGAACTGTTTTATATGCACGTATGACAAATTTGTAGGCTAAGGATTCCAGCATAATCTCTCGGAATCTGACTGTGAACCCCAGGCCTGCACTTTACCTTCAGCTTATTTTTAATGAGTGGCATATATTTTTACAAACAAGGTTCCAACTCAATTTGTTCCCCTTTTGGCTGGCTTTCTGCACTCAAGGGCAGTGGTTTGCATCACTTCCCATATGCCCTTGTGAAGGTAACTTGCACTTTATATTATTCTGCTCACTTTATACTGCACAAAGGAAACGTTTCTTGCTCCCAATTTTACGTACACTTAATATGAGATTTCACAAGATGGCCTTTGCCTTTTACAGCATTTAGGGAGCATAGGGGTATGTCATGCTACAATTAATTGTATTAAAAGTGCATTACAGATCAGAAAGAGATACTGAATTGGAAAGGTCGTGGTGGTTCTTTTTGTACATTGAATGTCATTTTTGTTATTTAAATTATTTCATTGATTTAATTTTTCCTCTTAATGAGCATTTTTATTGCAATGTGCTTGCCATGCACTTTAATGATTTATTGTACCCGAATTAAGTATAACTTGACTTGAAAACTCCTAAAGGCTTTACATAACAGAAGCGTAGCCTTTCTCCTTAATCTATTACATAACAGAATGTCATTTCGCCATAAGAGATATAGTGAACAAGCGTTCCCTAGGACTTCTCATTCTATTGCTTCAGGTCATTTGGTTGTCAGATCCTCTAGGTGTTCCTGTCACTTCTGGTCCTCATCCACCTCCTGGTCATCCTGGTTCACCTTTACTCATTTTTCTCCAGATCATCCTTGTCCTCCAGGTTCAAATCCTCCTGGTCCACCAGGTCTTTTTTTTTATCCTCGTTCTTGTCCACCCAGTCATGGCCTTACTGATTCTTGTCCACTTTATGGTCTTGGTCCTCCTGATGGTCTGTGTTGCTCATGTTTCTGGTCTTCTGGGTTCTCCTATTCCTCTTGGACTTCCTGGCTATCCTACTCCTAAAGATCCTCCTGATTGCTCTTTTCCTTGTATTCCTTCTGCTCTATTTCCTACTGCTATTAAACCTCCTGATCTGATATTCCTGGAAGGTCTAGTCCTATTAATCCACCTTCTCCTCTGTGTTGTATGCCTTCTTCCTACAGTCCTACTACCCTCTGGGCCTCTAATTAATGGTGGTCCTTTTCTTCCTGCCCTAGGACCTTCTAGCCTTAGTCCCCGATGGCCCTTTTAGCCTTTGTGATTTTGATCTGCTTGTTGCTCCCCTCTTCTCCTGGTATTCCTCCTCCTTATGGTGATCCAACACCTTTTCCATACCCTAATCCTCCTAACTCTGATCCTCCTGATCCTGATCCAGTGCAGGTCCTCCTGGTCGACCTGCTCCCCACTCACCCGCTTGTCCTCTTCTTCCTTCAGGTCTTCTGGTCCACTTATGCCTCCTCTTTGCTTTTCTCTTCCTCCTTCTAATCTAGGCCCTGCTTTACCTGGTCTTATGGTCCTTATCCTCTTTGGTGGGCGCAGTTTTGCTTCTCATGGCGGTCTCCTGCTGCTCCTCTGCACCCTGGTGGTTCTGTTCCTCCGTCTGCCCCTGGTCTTCCCCATCCTTTGTGCTGTTCCTGGTCCTCCTCCTCTTCCTCCTGATCCTCATCCTGGTCCTCCCTTTGCTCTTGCCCTCTCCCTCCACCTGCTTACCTCATAATTTCCATCCTTGGCCTATCCTACTTTGTACTTATGATTCCAATGATCCCGGTGATCCTCCTCTTTCGGGTTCTCCTCTGCCTGGGCTTTCTGGACATTTTCATAGTCCTCCTCTACTTTGGTTCTACTCTTCCTGTTCACTATCCCCCTTCTCCGCATCCTGGTAACTCTCCTCTTTCACTGGTCCTCCCCTTCATCCTCCTTGTTGTTAATTTTTCAGCCTGACTCCAAAACTGTCATTCAAATTTTGTGTTTTTGATTTTTAGATGGCATCTGGATTTTTACATGGGGTGGAGTCTGTCAAAATGGCCCTGAAAAGGAAGTGTCTTAAGCTCCATATTTGCTCTGGTGTTGCTCAGCAAAATACAGGCTCCTGCCCACCTGAGGATTCATAACAGTGTGATTACAGACTCCTCTTTTACTGGGAATACTCTTATATACCGTATTTATTAGTGAAATATTGGAGTTTGCATCGTAGGCATACCTAGAAGTTAAAGTTATTAGGCGAGAATCACTAAAAGAAGTCTGAAAAGTGTAATGTGCCCTAATGTGCATTTTGAATGATTTTTTAAGTTTAATATGCATGTATTGTGAGTACATTGGGCTTGCATGCGAGCTTCACACAAATACGTTGCATGCATGTATGTTCTGACATATATGAGAAACGTGGACCTACTGCAGGGTGCATCAGAGAAAAGGCCAAGGAAATGTAATGCAGGTTAAGTTACCGCCATCAACGCAGTAATGTTTCATGTGTTTACAATCAAAGAGTAATGAAGTTTTGCCACACTTGTCTGAGTACCCAATGTTTACAAAAATGGATCAAACTGGATACATAAAGTGTGTCCACGTTCACCTAAAATGTCCAGTATTATGTAAAATATGCATACGATACAGAAATAAAATATGCAGTAAGAAATGGTAACAGCATTCCTCATTGGTCCTAACCTATATGCAAGGTGTGTTATTAACACCCACAGCCAATGAGCATGCCCAGCACTAAGCTTGCTGATGCAGACATGGGATAAGTTCCATCTTGAAGAGAGGCATTGGATACCACTTACTTACGCCCTCTACGCGGGAACCACGGCCAAACTCCAGAAAAGACTTCAACGCATACAGAACGCCTCATCCTCAACATCCCCCACCACAGCCACATCAATGCCCACCTGAGAGACCTGCACTGGCTCCCCGTCAACAAGAGGATCACCTTCAAGCTCCTCACCCAGGCTCACAAAGCACTCCACAACACCGGACCAACATAACTCAACAAACGACTCAACTTCTACACCCCGAACCGCCTGCTTCACTCCGCTGACCTCGCCACCGTTCCACGCATCCACCATACGACCACCGGAGGCAGATCATTCTCCCACCTCACCACCAAAACATGGAACACCCTCCCCATCCACCTGCGACAGACCCAGGACCTGCTGACCTTCAGGAGACTTCTCAAGACCTGGCTGTTCGAGCAGTAGCAGCACACCTCCCTTCCCTTAGCACCTTGAGACCCTCACGAGTGAGTAGTGCGCTCTGCAAATGCTCTGATTGATTGATTGACTGACTACAGGGCGCTATGGCCAGGTGCCTTGTTTGCACGCTATCCATTCGACACTGGCACTTGGTAAGGGACTGTTAATGATGTTTGATTAATAGGTATTTGAAAACTGGACTCAGATTATTTGCACCATAGTCTATAGTTGTAAGGGAAGTCGGTTGCGCTGCACACCACTTAACTGCAACTACAGTTACTCACTACTCGCTCCAAACAGGTCTTGGCCACTACCCGAGGATCAGTCAGACAAGCTCAAATGATCTGAAGCTCTAATTTGTATTTGCAGAACCAATTTCCACAAACACAGGCAAATGCCACTTGCTCACATAAAATAACACGAAGAACAGGTTGTTCTGTGTATGGTCAGTGTTGACTTCATGGTCCTACAAATAGGAGCAGCAGTCGCTAGAGTCTCCTTCAGTGTTGGGAGGACCACAGTTTCAGCATGCACCATGGCCACTTGCTGTACTCTAAACTTGTACTGATCTACACTGTCGGTGGATAGGTCCTTGAAACACGGGCTGTGGACACGCATTTCTGAATCTATGTTTGCCAAGTAAAACTAAGAATTGCTGCTTGGCGTCCATTCTACACCAACCACATCTGTTTGCGTCCCTGGAATGAGTTGCTTCCCGCAAGCATTGACTCTAGTTGCTTGATGTCATACTGGATATTAATCAGCGCGACTAATTCAGCCAAAATGGATGGATAGATCCTGCTATTATTCATTGCAACAACTTGCTGAGGACCATGGTTGCTCACAGCCCTTCGAGCAGGTAGTACACTAATAATGGGAGCACTCATACTGTAATTCTAAAGAATGAGACACTGTTCATGAACTGCAGTCTTTGGATTTTATGGATGTTACCTTGATTCAGCTCAAGTCTGATTACAAATAAGAGCAATACACGTGTTTTGTCCTTGGGACTTTGGCTGTAAATGGAAACATAACATAACAGGATTTACAACAAGCAGCTTAATAGTAGAAATTAATTTCAATCATATATTACTGGCGATTCAAGTATCCAAGGGCACTAAAAAAATGTGCTAAGAAATATAAGAAGAAGTGACCGCAGGAATAGAAGAAAGTAAACTAAAGAGCAGATGGTAGCAAGTTCCTGTAAAAAGAAAAGGAGGCAGTAAAAAGATGTCACCAAATAAATTATAGCAATATTAGGAGGATATGGTCAACCTGCTTCAAAAGGGGCATATGTTTTAGCACACATCACTGTCTACCAATGTAAGTAGATGGGAATTTGCTTCAAAATGCATGGGTGGTTGCATTTTCAATCTTCTAATTCTTATCTAAACTACCATGGCTGGTACACACATTCTTCCAATACCAACTTGAATTCCAATTTCTCCTCATAGTAACTACCAACACTACATTACTTATTTAAGATACATATTTTGACCAGTGCATAACGTAGCTTGAGGGGGCCCCCACACTTCAGACCCAGTCAGGATCTCTCAGGGCAGGGGCGTGCAGCCCATGCAGAGTGCCAGAGGAGGCCCCCTGGAGCTCAGCCCCCCCCCCCCCCCGCACTGCAGGGGCTGCGGGGCTATCGTTACGCCACGGATTTTGACCTCACATTATATTTCACTAAATTTGCCTTTACTGGCATTTTTACTACTGGGAAAACACTATATTATTCAGGACTCTGCTGCATAGGTAGGCTCCTTTACTGTTTTAAAATAAGATACTTTCTTACTTTATGCACTACTTTGAGCACATTTGTATTTTGGACTTTTTGAGCCGGTGGGTGTAGATAGGGCCCACCAGCACCCACTTATGGGCACCAACGCTTATTTTACATCATGAAATCTCTGACTCCAGCAAGTGAAAGATAAACACAAAAGTGGAAGAAGAAGGAAGAGAAAGACAGAATTATAGTCGCAAAGGGAGAAAGGAGGGATGAAAAAGAACCTGCAAGAGTGAGATAAACAGATAGAGAATGTCTGCTTGTTGATTAAAGAGCAAGAGGTGGGATGAAGACTACGTAGCCTTGGTCTTCGGCACCCCAACTTTCAATAGCACCCACCTCGGGCTTCTAAGCAAAATGGTGGGGCCTGCCACCTATTCTCTTACAAATTAAGCACTGCCACTGCCCGTAACACGAGTAAATCCCATGATTGGTTCCAGGGTGGAAGTGGGTTGTGAGGACTTCTATAAATACCCACAAACTCACAGTGCTTAATTTGTGAGAGAAAGACTGTCAGTGCCTGGAGCTCTGCTCAGAAGCCAGTGGCCGATCCAATTAAACTTTGGCACAACGAATACCAAGGGTGGTAGTCTTTGATCCACTAACAGACACTCCCTGCCCCTTTTTCTCATTCACACATGTTTCTGCTTCTCTTTTTGTGACACTTTTGCAGTCTTTCTTTTCATCTGTCTTTCCGATTTGTGTGTTTTTCACTCTCTTGCACTCAGTAAATATCTAATGCAGGTAATTTAGTGTTGGTCCCCAAAACTAAGTGCCGGTGGCCGCCACCAACAACCACTAGCTCAAATTAGGCACAACAAACTCATAAACTCCCATGTTTGTGGCTGTGCCAAATCCCCCAGGAAATCCCCTCCCTGGAATGCCTACTGCCCAAAGACAAAGTACTCTGTCATATTATTGCACCTCCACTCACAAATCAAGGGGCATATTAGCAACGGAATGCGATAATTATCGCAATCCTCGTTTAGCGAGGTTTTTATTATTGCTGGATTACATCGCCCTGTTGGTGGCGTATTATCAACACGCCGCCAATAGGTGATGTAAAATCCAGCGATAGGGGATATAACCTGCGATAGCCGGAGAAATCCGGCGAAAAAAAGATAGCGATATGAAAAAGCTTGCTAATACGCAAATGTAGACTTAACCCATCAATTCACCTCCCATTGTAAAGATGGTTAAGTCAGGTTTTCAACAGGAGTTAAATTTCTGCAATAATCGCGGTTAGCGTGAGTTTTGTTATCGCTTTGGTCGCATTGATAATAGGGCGATGTTGAGTTTGCGACTATTTTAATGGAGTTTAAGTAAGGAACGCCTACCTTGCATGTCATTAGCGATAATTATCGCTGACATGCCAGGCAATGGAAAAAGTGCCTGAAAGCTTGCGCTAACGCATGTTAGCGCAGGCTTGCTAATAGGGCGATGAAAATATTGCCGCTTTTTCAGCAAAAAGTGCCGCAAAAGTCGCGATATTGCCCTTGATAATATGCTGCCAAGTGATTTGCGCGTGCAAGTTGAACTTACGTGCGTATATTGCTTTGTAAGTTAGACGCGTGTCTGATAAATAAGTGATAAACATCCACTGACTCAAGTCAATATCAGCAACCTTTTTCATGGATACAACTTTATAGCCCCATTACTTCACTC
The DNA here is from genome assembly GCF_964204655.1 of Triturus cristatus. NCBI lineage: Eukaryota > Metazoa > Chordata > Amphibia > Caudata > Salamandridae > Triturus > Triturus cristatus. The sequence continues at coordinate 1,055,405,127 of NC_140593.1, read as the reverse complement.
TGCTCTAGCTTGACCCTGGAGGCTGAGGGCGACACTACTTCAAAGGGAGGAAACCATTCATGCAAATAATGATACTTTAATCTATTTCTCATGCAGATATCTCCATGAACCTAATGACTATTAAATGATAAGTACAGGTCAATGGCGTTTTTCAACCTGCGGATTTATTTTGCTCGTGATTAAATGGTGAAACGTGAGGGAAAGAAACAGTGAGAAAGCAGAAGGGAATATTTACAAGGAAATGGTGCAGCACGGCACTGTGCCAAATTAAGCATCGTCGCACTACGCCATTTCCAAAATGCAGGGATGCTTTGTATTTGTAAGGATACGGGGCAGCCCTGTGTTCTACTAGCGCTGGCGCTAAAAATAGTTGCCTAGCGCCAACACAGACACCCTTGCGCCTATGTGTGTTGTAGAGTGCAGCACACATAGAAAAAGCAAAAATGAGGAGAAATAAAAGTATTTCTCTGCGTTGTGCCAATATAACGCCTTCTTTTGCATCGCAATCGGTGCGGTGGAACACCCATAGCAGTACCCATTGCACGGCCTCTTCACGCAGAAAACTGCATGAAAGAATACCATACTTACAAAGCAGAGATAAGCCACAAATAGTGGCTTAATGCCACTTTCTAAATATGGAACGTCGGTAAAACTGATGCTCCGGTGGTGCAATCTCCTTGTAAATATACCTCTGAGTCGCTAAAACCTAGACATTATACATTTGGAAAGGGGTCATTTGCCTATTGTACTCAAAACAGTGTTACCAATATTTTGCATAAGTCCTAGAATATAAAGAAATTGAGCAGAAACAATAGTTAAAGTATTAGTTTTGCACCCACTAATCTTTCTCATTAATATCCATATATGATGGCAACTCTTACAAGGAGACAATAAGCAGAAAAATATGAATCAGCCAGAGTGGTATCCTCGGGCTGATATCACTCTAGCACATTATTATCACATCCAGAATTACTGGCCCAGGAACACTAGACCCAATTCTGCTGGGTTGAATTGCACCTGATAAAATTGCATGTTGGTCTGGGTAAGGGGCAGTGTGCAGATGCACAGTCTGGCCCACCACCGACCCTACCAACACCAAAAGCGGAGCATGCACGCTCCCCATAGCTTTATGTCCCTGACACCCTCCCGCCCTCTTGGCCCTCAACACACTCAGGCTCCCTTGCTCTCAGAGAAGGTGGTAAATGGGAGCATAAAAGCCCCACGAATCTGGGATAACCATACAGATAAGGGTTTGTTACTCCTGGGTTTACATTTTATTCTATAACAATTACTGATATGCAGTTCCTAAGGGGGTAAAGTCTCAGGACAGAATTGTATGAACCTCAGGTAGGATGGATGGTTCCTTCTTGGAACTAGGGCCCTCCCACACCCAGCGGTGTGTCATGCTTCATCATTGGGCATGCTCCTCGTCGGGCCAGCGCTGTAATGCTGGACAGGTGCCCTGAAGGGGACTCTTTGTCGGAGATCTTTTGTCTAAATGCCATCAGTGAAGGGCAGGTCTAGGGCCCTGGGCGTAGATTAAAGGAGATGTGGTGATTAGTGAAAAGTGACTTAAAAATAGACTAAGCAATTCTCCAAGGAGGGGTTTTCTTTTTGCGAGTATGCTTGTCTGACTAAAAACGTTAACGCCAGGGCCGGACTGGGAACCGAAGCCCGCCCTGGCAAACTGCTTAGCTGGCCCCCCCTGTGGTGAGGGGGGTGCACCCAAGCAGTTTGCGAGGGCCAGTTATGGCCCATTTTGTTACAGCGAGCCGATAATGCTGACCACCGGTAACAAAAACCGCCCCACAAGGGCCCAAAACCGTCCCTCACACTAGCGGCCCACCAGGGGAACGCCCGGTGCCCGCTACCGCCAGTCCTGCCCTGGTTATAGCCACCAGTGGAGACAATTATCCCTCGTAGCAAAGCAGTTTTTTGTTTAAAAGGTCTACATGTTTCTTGCCTTCGGTAAGTCAGTAAAGATCAATGGGAAATTCGTCAGGACCAAATCAATCTAATCTACACAGTGTTTGGCCCCAATTCATTGATTATATGAATCCAAACACTCAGGTGCCGATCACGATCCTGTAAAAACCGGGTACGAACCATCGGTCGGTGCATATTCTCCGTCCGAGGCGTACCCGGTCGTACCAAAATACAAACATGGAAGTACGATTCGCACGGACACAACAGTTCCGTACGAATCGTACAAAAGCCCGACCGACTAAAAAAACCATACAAATGTGATCCGGGAAAGCGCCGACGCGACGTCGGGACGCACGCAGCCTGCCATTCACGAACCACGAATCACGATTCGCACCGATGTCATCCCGCACTGAGAATATTTTCCGGCTGCCAAAAACTGCCAGCAAATCTGGACGACGCGAACAAGGAGTACCTGTACGCGACGGACAGACATGGACCCGAACCTACGTGTCCTCCCGGCCCTCATAGCAGTCGACCTCCTCTACAGGTTACGACGCAGACGCCGCAGAAGGTCAGAACAACAAAGGGAGGGGGGACATGGGGGGGGGCAGGAGCAGGGGCACGCCACAAAACCCCCACCCAAGTCACACAGAACACATGCCCTGGACATACCTGACCCCCAGGCCCTGGTCACTCCGAGGGGGTGGGGGCGTGTCCAGCAACGCCAGCGTCCGCCACAACGGAAGTGCTTGACGACGCGAACCGGCAACACAACCATACAGGTACGTCCCGTACCCACGCCTTAAGAGCGTGGGTACGAGTCGTACCACGCCCGCACCTACGTCACCCCAACAATGGCGGGACGGCTCGTACCCACGTGGCAAAGGCCTGGGTACGGCCCGCACAAGCATTCCACAGCGTGGGTACGGATATGTACGGACGTACCCCCACCCGCGTATACATGGAGCGTACCCCCACCCCAACAGTGTAAGTACGACCCCTACCCTCACCCGCGGACATATGGAGCATACCCCCACCCCAACCGTGTATGTACGACGCGTACCCCCACCCCAACAGTGTAAGTACGACACGTACCCCCACCCGCAGACGTATGGAGCGTACCCCCACCCCAACAGTGTATGTACGGACCGTACCCCCACCCGCGTATGCATGGATCGTACCCCCACCCCAACAGTGTAAGTACGACCCCTACCCTCACCCGCGGACGTATGGAGCGTACCCCCACCCCAACAGTGTAAGTACGACACGTACCCCCACCCGCGGACGTATGGAGCGTATCCCCACCCCAACAGTGTATGTACGGACCGTACCCCCACTACAACAGTGTAAGTACGACACGTACCCCCACCCGCGGACGTATGGAGCGTACCCCCACCCCAACAGTGTAAGTACGACACGTACCCCCACCCGCAGACATATGGAGCGTACCCCCACCCCAACAGTGTATGTACAGACCGTACCCCCACCACAACAGTGTAAGTACGACCCGTATCCCCACCCGCGGACGTATGGAGCATACCCCCACCCCAACAGTGTATGTACGGACCGTACCCCCACCACAACAGTGTAAGTACGACCCGTACCCCCACCCGCGGACGTATGGAGCGTACCCCCACCCCAACAGTGTATGTACGGACCGTACCCCCACCACAACAGTGTAAGTACGACCCGTACCCCCACCCGCGGACGTATGGAGCGTACCCCCACCCCAACAGTGTATGTACGACACGTACTCCCACCCGCGTATGCATGGAGCGAACCCACACCCGTGTATGTTCTAAGCCTACATATCCCGAAATAGGAGGGGTGGGTGCAGAGTCCTCCCAGCAGTGCCCAGACATATGAGGGGTGGGTGCCCATCACTCCCAGCAGTGCCCAGACACAGGAGGGGTGGGTGCAGAGTCCTCCCAGCAGTGCCCAGACACAGGAGGGGTGTGTGCAGAGTCCTCCCAGCAGTGCCCAGACGCAGGAGGGGTGGGTGCAGAGTCCTCCCAGCAGTGCCCAGACACAGGAGGGGTGGGTGCCTATCACTCCCAGCAGTGCCCAGACACAGGAGGGGTGGGTGCAGAGTCTTCCCAGCAGTGCCCACACACAGGAGGGGTGGGTGCAGAGTCCTCCCAGCAGTGCCCAGACACAGGAGGGGTGTGTGCAGAGTCCTCCCAGCAGTGCCCAGACGCAGGAGGGGTGTGTGCAGAGTCCTCCCAGCAGTGCCCAGACACAGGAGGGGTGTGTGCAGAGTCCTCCCAGCAGTGCCCATGGACAGAAAAAGGCTGGAGTACCCACAGATCCAATTGCCACAATTGTCAGTCAGGTGCACAAAGACCCTGCAGTACATGTAACACATGTGTGCGAGGCTGGGAGTACACACATGCATACAGCCGAAAAGGGAACATGTCCACATGAAGTCATGTCAAGGGACTACATACACAAGTACAGTGATCACCAAGGATGCCACGAATGATGCAGGTGGAGACATCGCCCTGCATGCATGGCCAAAGTTGAAGGGGTCCGTCACACACCCAGCCAATGTAGACACAGCTCTGCGCTAAATATTGGGAACACCCTGCAGGGAAGATATCAGGGTACACAGAGGAAGGAATACACCTTGGGACAATTTCACCATGCAGTAACTGCATACATGAACAAAGAAAGTTAGCTAACACCTTGTGATGGCACACAGATCCCAGGGTCCCCCCTAAGAGCAGCACACTACTACATTTCCCACACACCCAACACATGAACACCACCCAAAACCATGTAGCAGCCCCACCAACAGCAATACCAGCAAAGCAGTAGTGTTCCAAGGGAGAAAAAATAAATTGCTTTATTCAGCATGATCCAAAAAATCTTGTTTGTAGGAAGTTCAATATTTACAAAGCCCATAGGGCAGTCCAGAACTCACAGCTGGATGGGGGACACAGTGGGATGCGTGTCCCCTAGCTTGCCTGCACAGTTATATTCCGTCGTCTTCCACAGGGGTGAGGGCATCATGTGGGGGAGAAGGACCAGGCACCGTAGGGACATGAGGGAGAAGGGTAGGCGTCGTGGGTGCAGGGATGGAGGACTCCACCACAGGGGGTGGGGCAGGGCCAAAGGCGGAGGCCAGGATGTCGCTGCACACCTTAGCAAGGTCCTCCAGGGAATCCCCTGCACCCGAAGGAACCACAGGCCCCAAGGAGGGGGGGGGGTCAGAGGGATGGGTCGCAGCGCCACTGGGGGAGGGTGTAGACAGGGGGGGGACTCAACCACCCTGACCGGGGACTCCCTTGACCGCTTGCGGGGTGGTGTCACTGTGGGGCTCAGGGACAGAGCGGCCATGAAGGAGTCTTTGTGGGATATGTGGCCAGGAGAGCTGAGGGGAGGGGATTTGGAGGGAGTGGATTTGGTGGAATGCGGACTCCCACTCTGGCTGCGTGTCTTACGTTTGCCCCCCGACCCAGTGGGTGTGCCTACTTCACCCTGTGTGTGCGTGCCAGGAGGTGTGCGGGTGACCTTCCCTGCTGGTGTGGTGCCTGTGTCCGTCGTGGTGGGTGCATGCTGACGTCTGGGTGTACGTGGGACAGGCATGGGAGTGGGAAGTGTGGATGGGGCAGGGGTAGGGGGTTGGATGAAGCGCTGCAGGAGACCCACTGCTGCAGTCAGTGTCGAGTCTATCGACCTCAGCAAGCTGCGTTGGTCAGCCTGCGATGAGTGAATGCCCTCCAAGTATGCCTCCATGTTGTTGAGGACCTGGCTGTGGCCATGGAGGACATTAAGGATCGCAGCCTGACCAATCTGCAACTGCCGCTGGATGTCCACAGACTCGGCATTGGCGGCAGCAGTGGAGACAGGGGCAGGGGGTGCAGTGCCTGGCATGAAGGAGACATGCGGTGACTGGGCACGCTGGGAAGGGACACGAGCAAGTGGGAGGCGGCTGATGGCAATGGAGGGGGTGGGGCGAGATGTTGTGCCGCTCTCAGCTGCTGGTGCAGCCTCCGCCCACTCGGAGAGATCATCCTCGGACCCGTCAGCTTCATACTCAGTCGTGCCAGTCGACAGGTCCTCGGCTTCACTCTCCTCCGCCTCAGTCCCACTCGATGTGCCAGCCACGATGTCACCGCTGGCACTGGTGCTCGGTCCCTCTGCTCCGTCTGTGCCCATGTCTCCCTCCGTGTCCCCCGACGATGCTGTGGGCAGGGTGAAGAGACAGAAATTAATCATACACCTGTATACATATGTCACATGAGTCCAATCTACATAGGTTACAGTGCATAGCCTGAAAAAAAGAAGAGTTACATCTACAAAACAAGGTACATATGTAGGGCATGCAAGACACAGTTGTTTGACCCACCATGCCACTGAAAAACTATGGAGAGCATGACACAATAGCAAATGACATGAAATGGAATTTTGACTGAGGAGCCAGGCCCTGGGGACAATCCAGCACTGCATCTGCACCACACAGCGTGGCAGGAAATAGGGATGAGCAGGGACCATATCCCTGAACTAGAGGCACATGCAGCATAGGACATACAGAAAACATGCCCACCCTGACTGGCCCACTGCACCTTGAGTGTATGTCCAGACAAACATCACACACTGGCCAGTCCTAGCAAGGAGATTTAAGGTTTTGACATGTAGGCCATGCCCGCACCAACCACCCCCTACATGAGAAAAGTCTGTGGAGACACAGGAAGCACTTACATCTCTTAGTCTGGGTGAAATACACATGGGATGCAAAAATTCTAGATTGCACGCAAAATACCCAAGGTGTGCCTGTCCAAATAATCATGTACAAATGGGCATCATCAGATGATTGTAACAAGACACACAGGCACTGGCCACCGTGAGTATGAACAAGGAAAATCAGGTCAGGCTGTACAGTGGACACTTGTACTACATATCACGTCAATATATATTGGGCCAGGGTACAATGGCACAGAGCACAACCTATGCAGTAGACACAGAGATTGTCAACATTTTTGGATTACACACATGATACCTAGGAAAATATGCCCCTGGGGACAGTAGTGGCCACACAACTCCATGCTCCTGAATGGGAATGACTGCAACACACGCTAACATCCCTGCACTATGCGTACCGCACACTCATGCACATCATGTCACAGGCCACCACATAGGACATGCGTGCTGTAAGGCATTACACTTGAGGGACTAACTACCATGTCTGGACTCAGCATCAGTGCCAACTGACATGGAACCCACAAGTCCAGAACTGGACAGGGCACAGGCAAGGTCCCAAAACCTGTTACACACCACCCCCACACATGATGCAGCAGGCATTGTACACGTGGAGAAAGTGCCAGCCCACATAACCTTGTGAAGGAGTGACTACACACAGACCAGGGAACACATTGCAAGGAGGGGAAGGGAGGCAGGAGAGCACTGCTATACTGTGGGTAACAGGATCTGCACAGCACCTTTAAACCCTGGCAGTGTATCCATGGAACTGTGCACTTACAAATGCTGGTGAAACACAACAAACACACATGTACCTACCCCCTTCCTGCTGCTGCATCTCCTGTAAGCGCCTCTCCAAGTCTGGAAATACCACCGCCAGCACACGCTTGTGGATGTGGGTCAGACGGCAGCGCCCGCGGTTCATATGGCTCTCAGGTGAGTCCCCCAGCAGGACCCGTGCGATCCTCCACGTCCAGCACCGGATATCCTGCCAGCGTTTCCTCACCTGGGACAGGCGCCACTTCCGACCATCCGCACTCCTCACGGCACTGACGGCGGTCAGCCATATCTGCGCCTTGGCAGAGGCGCCTACCTGTGAGGATGAACAAGTGACACTACATCAATACACCAGGCACATGTCACAGAGAGACATATTAGAACACATTTGCTGCTCACAACAAGGCATAGTATGCATCCAACGCATTGAACCTTTGTCATAGGGACATGATCCTCTGGGGAAGGGAAAAAGCAGTACGTGCCATTGAAAGTACACAGGTGGAATGAGGGCAACGACACAATCAATGACCAAGGCTCACACTGTGCCTCACACCCACCCCTCCTGTGTCTGGGCACTGCTGGGAGAACTCTGCACCCACCCCTCCTGCGTCTGAGCAGCACCTCAAAGCAGTCACATGCCACAGGCCACTGACGCCACCTCAGCAGAGTACACAGACACACACAGGCACAGGACATTCACCTGCCATTGCCAAATGCAGCTACAAACCTCACTCTGCACATGTGCCACTAGACTGGGGGGGCTCACAGGTGTGGGGCTGGCTCTGCACGTCAGACACGCAGCACTGCTCCCTGCTTACATCAGATGGGCAGGGTACATCCATCCCTCATGCAGCTGGGGTGGCACACTCCACATATGCACCCACCCACATGACAGGGGACGTAAACACACACCGATGTCCAGGGTACGAACACATCATGTGGACACTCTCAGCACAGGTACACTGAACAAACACACATCAGTGGGTACAGTCACCTGTCACACTGGGGTGACCACAGAATCACAGGAGGACTGTAGAAGCAACATTCCCAGGAGGATTAGACAGGCAGAATGTGGCATGCACCATGCAGTGATTGTCACAGTAAACACAATGCAAGTGAGGACGGCAGACATGCACCACAGCATGCTCTGACTGGGAGACATCAGGCATTCCCCCCCCCGGGATCCCCCCTACAGTACATAGCATGTGTGTCACACCTGGACACAATGGCAGAAGTCACAGTCACAAAAAAGGGACACAGTCTGTGCCAGTAGCCTCTGCACTCACCTGATACCCTGGTCGCCCATACAGCAGGGGGTACTGTGGGAGGATCACATCCAGCAATGCCAGGTTCTCCTCCAGGGTGAATGGCTGTGACCTCTCCACAGACCTTGACATGGTTCCAGGGAATCAGTAGCAGCAGCTGGGTCGTCGACTAGAGAGATGTGCAGGCAAGTGCTCCCTCATGGGACCTGGCTGCCTTATATCTGCCTTGCTGGCCTGTTTCATGCACAGGAGTACAGAGTGATTGGTCACTCACATTTGCATCCTATGTTTCCTCCAATCCGTTCAAACCTAGCACAGTCAGTGGGTTCTTAATGTGTTTTTTTCTTGAGCATGATGTCAACTCCAGAACCACATTGCAACAAAGTAGATTCATTCAAACTGACTTCTGCTGTGCACCTGTTTCAAAAATTCTAACTTTAAACTTGGTCTCCATGACAACCAGCATGCATGTAGGCCTTTATACTTGTCCCTCATATGTCCCCTATGTAATTTTGAGCTTCACACACAGCTACGGTGCGTCCCGGGGCCCTAGGGCACCCCAAATGCATATCAACGGCCCGTACAGGCGTGTGTACGCTCACTATCACAATGGGTGTTGTCGCGTATGCGTACCCATAGTGGTACGGACCGTACACACGCGCGTACGCTCACTATCTCTATGTGTACGCATACGCGTGATCGCCCATAGTGGTACGGACCGTACACACGCGTGTACGCTCTTTATCACTATGAGTACGCATACGCGAGAACACCCATAGTGGTACGGACCGTACACACGCGTGTACGCTCACTATCACAATGGGTGTTGTCGCGTATGCGTACCCATAGTGGTACGGACCGTACACACGCACGTACGCTCACTATCTCTATGTGTACGCATACGCGTGAACACCCATAGTGGTACGGACCGTACACACGCGCGTACGCTCACTATCACTATGAGTACGCATACGCGAGAACACCCATAGTGGTACGGACCGTACACACGCGTGTACGCTCACTATCACAATGGGTGTTGTCGCGTATGCGTACCGATAGTGGTACGGACCGTACACACGCGGGTACGCTCACTATCTCTATGTGTACGCATACGCGTGAACACCCATAGTGGTACGGACCGTACACACGCGCGTACGCTCACTATCACTATGAGTACGCATACGGCAGCACTCCCATAGTGATAGGGAACGTACACAGGCCCTCTTAGCGAAAGTACGGTGCCTTTCACACATCACAGTGGTGACAGGCAGCACACAGGAAGGAATAGGGCTGACATACTTGTCCATGGATGGACATCAAGGCATTGTCTGGCCAGTACTACATGTGTGGGGCACAGGTGTGAAAGGCTGTGATGTGGCACATTACTCCTGAGTCAAGAAGGCACCAGATGTATGATGAGATGTGTACAGATGTAATGTGTGAGGGTGCAATGTGTGCCAGGCATGCCCTTGACTCCTTTGACATGTGTGCATGTCGTACTGCACACTTGGGATGAGCGTCACTGGCATGGCACGGTCAACAACACACGCAAGTGTCCCCTGATGCCCGCTACAGGGGTTACCACACCAGACCTGTCACTACCCACGGTGCACGATGTGACTATGTCATGTATGTGTCGGGGGTTCCCATTAGCTTGATGTTGGAGCTCCCTCAAAAGCATCTGCTGTTGCAGCTACCAACATGTGTCTGTGTGTAGATGGACATGGCACACTGTTACGCACACCAGGCCACATGTGGTATCGGATGTGAGGTGCGTATGTATGCATGGGACACGGAGTAGCGTAACAAGGACATGTCTGCATCCTCTCTATGAATGTGTGGTGAGTCATTACATGTACACCTTCATGGCAAGGTGTGTGGGCTGTCCTAGTGTAATGTCATGTGACCTGTGGCTCTGGTGTTCCGCTACCTGTCTCTGCAATCAACATCCTACTTCTGCTGATGTGTGGATGTATGTCACTCCTGTGTTGCGTCTGGCTGTTCACTAACACTGGGACACAGCTAATCCCATGCCATGGCATGTGGAGGTTCACAATCTCCGTGTGTAGCTGGGTCTTGGTAGGAGTGTCACCTGGCAGCCATACGTGTCCAGGGCATGTGGCACATACCTGACTCCGTATGTCGCATATGTGTATTGACAGATTAACATGTGCTCAGCACCCAAAAATTGTTGTTGTAGTGCACTCACTCTTCCTTGTCACTCCCAAATTACTGCAGAGCGCCGCCTCTCCCAGAGCAATTCCGGACTTGGCTGACATGCGGGAGAATGACTGTATCCGGTGCTACCGCTTCCCCCAACGGTTGATTCTGGAGTTGACGGCGAGGCTGGCACCACACCTGCAACCGCTGCACAGGTATCCTACGGCACTGACACCCAAGCTGAAAGTAATGGCAGCCCTACATTTTCTTGCCACGGGTACCTTTCAAAATACCATTGCTCATGTTGGTGGCATGTCCCAGAGCATGTTCTGCCGTGTGCTGCATGATTTCTTAGAGGCCATGTTGCTTCACCTGGATGAGTTCATCCATTTCCCAACCCCTGAAATGTTGACTGCTGTCAAGCGTGGCTTCTATGCCCTGGGAGGGATGCCCCATGTAATTGGGTCCATAGATGGGACACATGTGGCTTTGGTACCACCACTGGCACAGGAGGTAGCGTACAGGAATCGCAAACACTACCACTCCATCAATGCCCTTGTGGTGTGTCTGTCCAACATGGTGATTTCACATGTCTGTGCTCGTTTTCCAGGATCAGCACACGATGCCTACATCATGAGGCGTAGCAGGGTGCCTGAAATGATGACACAGCTGCGCAACGAACGTTGTTGGTGGGTACACTCTTGCTGTCCTGTATTTTGCGTAGACTTCCAGGCCGACCGCTTCCCCTGTCCTACTTATGTCCATGTTGTTTCCATGTAGGGGACGCTGGCTATCCCAACATGCCATGGCTGATCACACCTCTCCGCAACCCCATCACGCCGGCCCAGCTCCGCTACAACACCGCCCATGGCCGGACAAGGCGAGTGATAGAGAGGACATTTGGCCTCCTGAAGAGCCGATTCCGATGCCTCCACAAGACCGGCGGCGCCCTCCCATATGCCCCGGCGAAGGTCTGCAAAATCTTCATGGTGTGCTGCATGCTGCACAACATGGCAGTTGAGAAAGCTGTGCCACTCATCCTGGATCAAGATGATCAGGACCATCCACCCGTGGAGGACGAAGGGCTTGGCAATGGGGCTAGTGATGTGGAGGATGTGGTTCCGCAAGAGGACATCCGGAGTAGGCTCATCCGCAACTTCTTTGCTTAGTGGTGAGTACCAGTGTCTGAGTGTGCACGCATTGGTCCCCGTGTGGCATGTGTTGCGATGTGTGTGTCCATCTGCATGTATGGCACGTGAGTCAGAGGTGTGTGTGGATGTGTCACTCGAGTGATGGTGCCAGTGATGTGTGTATTTCCCCAGTCATAATTGTGACCTAGCATGTTGTCATCCTTACATGTGTCGAGTACATGCACATGCAGGTGGCTGTGCTTTTTGTGGCTGACTTCTTGTGTGTCTCTCTTCCCCAGGTACTTGCGCATGGTGTGTGCTGGTTGCATTGTTGTGGCACTGCTATTCCTCATGGACACGTCATCGTGTGCTGACTCAGCGTTACACGCACGGACAAGTTTGGAAGTCTCCTTAGGGTAAGGGATGCATCAGGGGTGTATTGGGTGTGGCAGTTGTTTACGATGTATGCACACTGCCCCTGTCGATGTTTGGTTCCTCTGCAGACATGTTGCATCACCATGGTACACATGACATGCAGCTGGGTACACCTGAATAGATGGTCAGACTTGTTGACAGTCATCAGTGATGGGATTGTGGAATGTGATGATGGCATCAATGTGTGTTACACTGCCCTCGGACACATACGGTTTGCATTTGCTTGACATGGTGTGGGACTTCCACATCAGCGGATCAATGGTGTATGGCAGTCTCTCCGTGAGCAGCAGGGGTTGTTTAGCTGTTAGCCGACACTTGTGTGCCACTTCCCTGGCTATCACGCATTTGTGCTGCAGAAGGGGGGTGCCAGTGTTGGACCCACATGTTACTCCACATGACCCGTTCATGTGTACTCCGAGTTGCCTCTGCAATCCCGAATACATGACTAATAAAGGTGTCCCTATGCCTCCAAGGTGCCTCTTCTCAGTCAATGCTGGTGTGTTGCCACGGTGCATCCGGCATGTCTGGCATTGTTTTCCGTGATAGTGGCTATGTGTCTATGTGTCGAGTAGCAAGATGCAAGCTGTTTGTGTGGGATTAGACTGTGTATTGTGCATGATGTCCATGACTGTGTGGGTATTGTGACATGTGCCATCCCCATGCATCCAACGTTGGCCAGGCCACCATTCTCTGCATCCACCTGACTCAAGCTTGCAGGACATGGTTCTGCCACCTGTCCACACATACCTGTGTGCCCCCCAGGCCACTCCACATGATCCCTGACCTCTGCGCATGGCTGTCGCTGTACTCAATATGTCTGTCTGCACGGTTGTGCGGCCACCCCCTCAGCTGCTTGGGCCCATCACGGGTGTGTATGGTGCTCCATGTCTGTCTTTCCTAATACAATGTGACCCATGTGTTTTTCCTGTGCCAGACTCAGGCCCCAGGGTGTGGATGGTTGAAGTCAAATGAGAACTCAGGCATGGTTACACTTTACAAGACACATGTAAGGTAATAATGCAATCAGTAGGCATCTTCTCTTTATGGTGTTACTTTTTATTTTGGTTGGGGTAGGGGGTGGGGGGGGGTTTGACATGAGGGGCTTTCCGGGTGTGTGGAATCCAAAGTTCACTAGGGGAGTTGGTGTCCTTGCCATTTGAAATCCTCAGAGTCCATGCCACAGTCTTTGACAACATTGGTCAGACAGTGACCAGCAAGTCCATGTGGCAGAGATTGTCTTTTGCTGCTGTGCTGCTGTTGCTCCAGTGGGCCAGGTGCCAGGCCAGGTGTCCTGGGAGATGGTGCTGTAGCGCCGACCCTCACGGTCTTTTCCGTGGACGACCCGCCCTCCTGCGGGAACCTTCGGAAGCAGGCCGTGACGATGCTTGGGAAGCTCCGTCGGATGTTTCCTCCTCCTCCTCCTGATCCCTCCCTGTGGGTGGTGATGTTCTACGCCTGATGGCACAGGGAGGGTTGCCCATGTTGTCGGCTATCCGACGGAGTGTACTGTGAATTCCCGTGAACACCGTCACGAGCTCAGCCTGTCTGTCCTCCATCCGCCCTTGGTGTCGCAGTAGACAGGCATGTTGCTCCGCATGTTGCTGGGCCTGCTGTGTCTTGAGCTCCTCGAGGATGGACACAACCTGGGCCATGCCCGTGGTGTCCTGTCGGTATGTGTCCATGATGCTTCTGACATGGGCATATACCGGTTCCGCAGCCAACTGTTCAGGCTCGCGCCTCCGCCGTCCTCCACTCCCACCACCCCTGCCCACTTGCGCCTGGCCTGCCCTTGTGGGCACATCGGGTCTCCGGGACCCCTGAGGGGTGGCATTTGCGTTGTCGCCTGCCTCCTCCTGGGTGCCCGGTACACCGTGTCCCTCCTGGTCAGCCTGGCTGCGTTGTGGTGGTGGGGCAGGGATCCTGGGTGTCTCCTGGGATGTGGCAGGAGTGGGGGTGGTGGTTGGCCCAGTTGTACCTGACGCAGGTGCTGCAGGTGGTTGGACACCAGAGGGGCCAGGTTGGTCGGGGTCGTCCACAGAGTGGTGTGAGTCGTCGCTGCCGGTGGGGTCGTCATCCCGCAGAGCCGGGTCCTGTGAGTCTTCCCCTCCAGTGTTGGGGGGTGATCCACCACGTTGACCTGTGTGTGTGAGAGACAATGTTATTATTGTTCCATGCAACATCCATGTTTAAATCATTTCACAGTTAGCACATTTCCTCTGGGTATTTGGATATGTCTTGCATTCCACTCACAGTGCACTTGTGCATGAGTATGTCCCTTGTCCACAGCTTTTGAGACTTGACCTATGTGTGACACAGTCTTACTTGCTGCGTCAATTGTGACAGCAGTCAGCAGTGGAGTGGGCAGGTGTGGCATGCCATGCATTGGTGCCTTCCGTGTTGCACTGTACGTGGGCACATGGAGTTGTTCCACACACTTATGTAATGCAGGTAGCTGTTGTTGTGCTCGTGCACAGGTTGAGACATGGCCCAGTGCTTTGCCATGGAGAAGAGAGGGGGATTCATGCACTGGCCACCCTTGTCTACATGCACGCAGTCCACCTGCTGACGAACAGACATTCCCACACCACCCAGGGCTGGATTGTTCTCCCTGTGTTTCCCTTTCTCTCTCCCTCTCTGTCCCCCTCTCCCTCCCTCCCTGTGTCAGGCTCCTCCCTTTGTCCGTCTCCCTGTGTCTCCCTCCCTCTCTGTCCCCCTCTCCCTCCCTCTGTGTGTCAGCCTCCTCCCTGTGTCCGTCTCCCTGTGTCTCCCTCCCTCTCTCTCCCCCTCTCCCTCCCTCTGTGTGTCACCCTCTGTCACCTCAGCCCAGCTTCCTAGGCACACACTGTTTGCAGATCTTTCATTGGCCCTTGGCTTGTTCATGTGAGTTTGTTTGTGATCTCCAGGCACCCATTGGGTGTATTGTCTGTGTCTGCGCTGCTGCTGTGGTGGTGTGTGCTGCCACTCTTTCACAGTGTTGGCTGTTCATTGGCTGCTGTCATGTGCAAGAAGGTGCCTTCACCCCCATGTCTTCATGCAAGGCGTGCGCCATTTGCAGGCAAGTCTTTTCTGTGTTGGGACACACTGTTTGTCTGGCTGTGACCTAGTCCATATGGGCAGAGGGCATAGTTGTCTGCTTCTGAGTTGCACTATGTGATTTTTGAGGCCCACACTCCTGCCATCCGGGTTCCCGTGTCTTGTGTTGGTGTTTTCTGTGGCCTGTGACTTGGGATTGTCCAGCTGGGTGCATGTGGCATGGTGGCGCTAGTGGCATGTGCGTGTTTATGGAGTGTGGGTGAGTCATGCGATAGCTTGGAGTGGTTGCGTGCATGATTGTGAGTTTGGTTGTGGATGTGGTTCCCCCCATGTGAGGTGAGTTGTTTGTGTACTCACCAGGCTCTCGGAGTCCTTCTACTCCGTCGACTGCCACCACCGGCAGTATGGCCATCACCCTCTCCTCCCAGGGCTGGTAGTGTACCGGTCTGCGGGGCGGCCCTCCTCCAGTGATGTTGGCGTTGTTGTGGTCGTCGGTCATCTTGGCTCGGACCCTCCTCCGCAGATCGTACCACCTGGCTGGCATTCCTGCCTGGTCCTTCTGGTGGCCGCAACAGCATTCACAGCATCGACGATCCTCCGCCACATGGCTGTTTTGTCAGAGATGCTGGTCTGTCTGACCAATGTTCCAAAGAGGTGTGGCTCGACTCTGGGGATTTCATCGACAAGGACCTCCAACTCTCGGCTAGTGAACTTTGGATTCTTGTTAGTGGGCATGGTGAGGGGTGTGGGTGTGGATGGTTGTGGGGGTGTGGGTGTGGCTGGTTGTGGGTGTGTGGGTGTGGTTGTTTGTGTGTGTGTGTGAATGTGATGAGGGGGTGTTTGTGAAGGTGTGTGTGTGAAGGTGTGCAAGTGTAAGGTGTAGTAAAGGTTCAAGTCTGGTGCTGTAGGTCGTCTGTGGGGTCTGGCAGCAGTGAGTCTGTTGCAAAGGCTCATGGTTTGTGTGTGTGGGCCCTTTTTATTGGTCCTTTGGTGGGTGTGGCTGTGTTTGAACTTTGGGTGGGTGTGTTATAAGGAGTGGTTGTGTTTTGGGCCTCTGTTTTGGATTTTGGCAGTTGCAGGTCAGTGAATGTGTTGTTTTTGGGCTTGTTGGACATGTTTAGTGGCTTTGTGCCATTCGAATGGTGTATTCTTGTGTTGTTTTGCTTAGTCCCGGTTGTGTACGTGCGTTTTTAACGTGTGTACGGTGTGTACTCCGGGCATTTTGTTGTACAGTGCTGTCCATGTGTCTGGCTTGGTACGACTCGTACATGCGCAATGTTGTGTGAAGGTGCTGGTGTTGGGGCCTGGGGTGCGCTCCCTACTTAGAATGTTGGGGTGGGGGTACGCTCCATGCATACGCGGGTGGGGGTACGCGTCGTACATACACGGTTGGGGTGGGGGTACGCGTCGTACATACACGATTGGGGTGGGGGTACGCTCCATACGTCCGCAGGTGTGGGTACGGGTCGTACATACACGGTTGGGGTGGGGGTACGCTCCATGCGTACGCAGGTGATGGTACGCGTCGTACATACATGGTTGGGGTGGGGGTACGCGTCGTACATACACGGTTGGGGTGGGGGTACGCTCCATACGTCCGCGGGTGTGGGTACGGGTCGTACATACACGGTTGGGGTGGGGGTACGCTCCATGCGTACGCGGGTGATGGTACGCGTCGTACATACACGGTTGGGGTGAGGGTAGGGGTCGTACATACACGGTTGGGGTGGGGGTACGCTCCATGCGTACGCGGGTGATGGTACGCGTCGTACATACACGGTTGGGGTGAGGGTAGGGGTCGTACATACACGGTTGGGGTGGGGGTACGCTCCATGCATACGCGGGTGGGGGTACGCGTCGTACATACACGGTTGGGGTGGGGGTACGCGTCGTACATACACGGTTGGGGTGGGGGTAAGCGTCGTACATACACAGTTGGGGTGGGGGTACGCTCCATGCATACGCGGGTGAGGGTACGGGTTGTACATACAGGGTTGGGGTGGGGGTACGCTCCATGTATATGCGGGTGAGGGTACGGGTCGTACATACAGGGTTGGGGTGGGGGTACGCTCCATGCATACGCGGGTGGGGGTACGCGTCGTACATACACGGTTGGGGTGGGGGTACGCGTTGTACATACACGGTTGGGGTGGGGGTACGCGTCGTACATACACGGTTGGGGTGGGGGTACGCTCCATGCATACGCGGGTGAGGGTACGGGTCGTACATACAGGGTTGGGGTGGGGGTACGCTCCATACGTCCGCGGGTGAGGGTCCGGGTCGTACATACACGGTTGGGGTGGGGGTTCGCTCCATACGTCCGTGGGTGGGGGTACGGGTCGTACATACACGGTTGGAGTCAGGGTAGGGGTCGTACATACACGGTTGGGGTGGGGGTACGCTCCATACGTACGCGGGTGAGGGTACGGGTCGTACATAAACGGTTGGGGTGGGGGTACGCTCCATACGTACGCGGGTGTGGGTACGGGTCGTACATACACGGGTGGGGATTCGACTCGCTGGGGGGGGGGTGTTGGGCACGTATGCAGGCACATGTCTCCATGGTTGCAATGGGAGTTCGGTGTGGACGTTGTTTTTTCCATACGGTTGTAACATCGGACTCACGGGATGGATCGTGATTCCGCGGTCGGACTTCACTTTTCACATTTGTACGGTAAATCGTCCGAGGATGTGTCGGACACATTTTCCGACCCGAGGACGTGTGGGGAATTATTCCTGATGCGATTCGTATGGACTATTTCCCATGCGAATCGTACTTGCCAGTTTGTACGGCACTTGTACGATTCGTACGGTAAAAAGACCGGATACGAATCGTACGGTAATTTTTTTTACCGGATCGTAATCGCCACCTCAGTGTCAAAATATGATATACCTTAAAAACCAAGAGGCTGGCCCAATTAGGGTAATCTATGAGCCTCCTCGAGGAGCACTGCAGACACGCAAGAATTTAGCATTATGGTCCTGGCGATAGTGCACCTGCGACCTACTCCGTCTCGAGCGTCTCCCATCCAGTTGAGTCAAACTCATAATTGCACAATGCAGGGTTCAATCACTCCCAGGAATCAGTGATTCCATTCACCGTGCCGCTAATAGTTGGGCTCTATCTCTGCAATTTCGTATGTAATTCATTGCCATAAGTATGCTGCACCCCAAGTGGGTTCCCCAGTCCAGTTGTAATCGGGTTTAAGAATACATAGTCTTAGATGGGTCTTCCACACCAATGATTTCACAAACGTCCTCAACAGTGTTACTACAGATTATTAGGGAAAGTGCCGTCACACTTTCACAGTGATTGATCCACTCTTTTTCATCCCATTCCAGCCCCCTTCAATGCTTGGAATATAGTGATTATCTATCTGTTAATGTAAACTGGGAGACACTGAAAAAGTTATTAATACTGGGGAAAAGGATCATCTTTTAAATATAAATTATTAAAATGACAGAAAGGAAAGCGAGAACATTTAACTAGATCAAATAGATTAGTGTTAACCTGGATTATTCTTGTTTTCCTTTTTGATGGGCTTATTGCAAATTGCAGTTTTGGGTCTGAGTCAATGAACGTTGTAAAGCACACCATCACCACAAAGGGGGCCTCATGGTCAGCCAAGCAGTGTTCTTGTCGGCAAGTACTGTGTTGTCACAGTACAGAGACTTATGAGATATTATTTACTTAGGAGGTTCAACCGCCAACCCACCATTGTGGCGGTCGAAGCACATAAACCATAACAAATGCACCCAGGAATCCAATTATAAAGATGCGTTCCAGCTCAGCAGGTATGGTTACCCTGAAATGGCTCCCACATGCAAGGCAGCAGCTCCTTCAAGGGGAGAAATTACCATGGTGGCAGGTCCTCAATGCCATGGTGGCATGGTAGAATTGTCACAAAGTGGACAGCCCTTTCCGGGATCTACATGAAAAATGTCTCTGTCATGCACACATAGGGGACGATCTGAAAAATTTTCTGATCAGAAACCCCCGAGTTTATATGGTGATCACATAAAAAAAGAATGCATGCAGAAATGCCATTGCTTTCTAACATCTGCTCTGGAATAAATTCATACAGCTATTTTAGGCTTGGGTTCCAAAAGAAAGTCCTCAGATTGCTTAAGGAGCACTAAACCCGGAGCAGAATTCCCCAATGAAATTTCTGGATAAAAGGGATTCAATAGAGGAAACTCCGCGAGTAGATTATACTCAAACTCAGCAATTCCTCCATAACTCAGAAGATTTAAAACTTCCATTCAACTCTAAACCTACCTCCAAGCGCATGTTATCCTTCTAGTATCCCCATGAGGATTATACTCCCAATTTAGAATTTCCTCCAGAAATCAGACAACTTTACATTCCCAACAGTCAAGTAAACAATAAAGGATTAAAGGCCCTGGTTGACTCCTACATTCTAAGTTACTTAATGTGCAAGTACTTTTTATGCTTTTCTCGATTACCTCCATAAAACTGAGGCTCCAGCCCTATACCACTTCTTTGCATCACTCCTAACTCCTCTCTCTCCATCTCTCTACTCCAACCTCCTAATTCTCTTCACCTAAGTTGCAACATTCCAATAAAGTCATTGCATGTGCTTCAGTTTAGGTTGGTCGTAATACCTGCACAAGAACACTAACTCAGCAGTCTGCCAACCAGACAAATTAAACATAAACTAGTAGCTGATTCATGTATCTTCCACTCAAAAAACAAATCAATGCTGCAGTAAAGAGTGTCAGACTAAAGAAAAATGAGGCACCAACAGGTGTACCAGCATTACTCCTACTATGAAAGTTACCCCTATCCATGCACCAAAACTGCAATCATAGGCGCTACATACTTGTTCACATGCATTACTCAATGGCTTGTTGATACATGTCACTATCACATCCATGCCAAGATTAGCACCAAGAAATCACCTAAGGACTTTTTGTTGCACAAAATAAGGTTTCTTCTGTGCTTCTCATTAATTGTGACTAACACCGAGCTCAGGTGGGTGTAGAGCCTCGCCCCCACTCAGGTTTTTCCAGTATTTCTGCAGTGACCCCCGAAGGGTTTACCATGGGTTGCAAGAGGCGTAGTGTTCAAGCGGTGGCAGGGTGTCTGAGTTCAGCATAATATGAAGGATGCCAAATGCAGGCTTTATCTTTGTACGAGAATGAACAGTGTTGTTTTTGAAGAAGTGGTAAAACTCAGACTTGGAAGTGCCCTTCCCAAGATGGCGGTCAGCCCACTGGAAGTGTATCCGGGTATCTCAATCCAAGATGTTACAGAGTTTCCTCGTTTATGTCAGATCCTTCCTCAATCACATATAAGGCAGTACTTGGGGAAAATGAAGGAAATTTCAGGTATGGGTTAAGTAATTGGCAAATCATTGGCATGTATGCTCAAATGCAGGTCAACATTTTGTTATGTATTCAACATTACTGCAGAATTACATGAATCTGCTCTCAAGGAACAATGAAGGAGGAGGGCAAACATTTGTTCCGAGTGTGGAAAATAATGATATACTCTGATAAGGAAATGCAATATATTTACCATGCAAGCACCAAATAAAAACTCTATGATCCCTGGACTGCTGAACTACTGAATGCCACATAAAAGGTCAATAGAGTTTCTCAGCAGCTCAACTACTCTTGCTAGCCTCAGGTCTGTAGAGTTTGTCAATGCATGTACACATTTCACAATTTCAACACATTCAAAGCCATGTAGTACAGACAAATCTGTTAGTCATTCAACCGAGGACGTTATCTTTGGCCTTTTCTTTAATTGTCTTTAACAGCTTTTAACACTGTGAATTCTATCTCGAGATATCTGGTAGGGCCCACCACGTCTGCCACTTATGGCGCGATGACAATAATCTCATTGTGAGTCCTAGATCTAAATGCAAAAGCAGAGGTGACAAACGTGTTTCACTTGTCAGCCTCCGATGTGGTATTCATTCCCACCCAGACTTCAGCATCAACTCTGACTTCCTTTTTTAGGTCTCGCCTGAGACGGCGCTTTAGCGCTGCTCTCGCGAGAGCTTTTGTAAAAGGGGGATCTGGAAGTGCAAACTAGTGCTTTTCAGGCCTCCAAATACAGTGCATGTGCGCCGGGCGCGCGCACCATTTGGCAGCCTGAAAAGCACTGCCTGATCACGTTCGCGGCCGCTTTGATGTCCTCAGTGAGCCGCGCGGCCACTGAGGACATCAAAGCGGCCGCGCACACCATTTGCCACCCCCTTCCTGCTTGTTTTTTTCTGTCGGAAGCAGCCTTGTTTATGTGACCTTTCATCAAGTTATCTGCTTGTATGTCAGTTATCTGCCTATGTGGGTTGTTATCAGTTTTCAGGTCAGTTGTCTGCCTTCAACCACCCTCGATTGACATGCAGATGACTTACAAACAGCATACCAGGGTCAGCATGCTAACTCGGCAAGCTGATATTTGGGATAGGGAGAGCTCATTTCAGGCGTTTGATGTTGGTGTTCCTGAAAGATAAACTCCAGAAGGGGGCGTGGTGTTGCCAAAGGCTCTTTGATGACCCCATGCCGTAGTCACGCCTAATTGGCACCTCTCAACCAGAAACTCTTTAGCAGCACGCAGCGCCTGACACATTCCCCCAAAACACTTGAATCTGCGCATGATGACTTCCAGATTGGTGCATTGTTTTTAGCATTCTTCAGCATTTAAAGGCAGCAGAACTTCCGCTTCCGGGGATTATCTGAAGTATGGTGTATATATCATATCCGGACAGTTTCATGAGTGCCTATTTTATGTGCAAACGGTTATGTTATCGCATGAGGTAGTCCAGACTATAGAATGCAGAGGAGTTACTGTTATGCGTGTTGTTAGTGCTGTGCTGCACCTTTTCTGCTGGAATGCGAGAAACTCTGTCTGCTCCATGACACATTTGTATTTCCTATGTCTACATAAGATAAACCAGCACCCATTCTGTACTCGTATTACCTGAATCGCGCCTCCTTTTCGTATTTTATAATCTTGAATGCACCAGTAATTTGTTAATATCTAACTTTCACCGCGAGAACCTATAAGTAGTTTGACCTATTTTCATGCTTCTCTCATTCCTTATGTAATTTACTTAGCTCTATTGTAAAGCGCTCTGACACCTCTGGGTAAAGATTGCGCTATATAACAAGCATTTGCAATGCAATAGGTCTCGCAGTTACGCGAGTTTGAGCTATTGACATTGTAAATAACAATGCCTTTTATTTATGTTTTTAAAAAGAAAACAAAAATAAAAGGCATTGTTATTTGCAATGTCAATAGCTCAAACTCGCGTTAATGCGAGACCTCAACAAAAGAATAAGGTAGTAATGTATCTGAGGGTGCACATCAAGACAATTGCTAGAATCAGATTGGGTGTACAGTAATAGTTGTCAGAAAAAACAATAGAATCGATAACAAGATAAGTTTATGGTGCCACTCGGGATAAGAAAGCACCCTACTACCTAGGTGCTAAAATACATGGATCATGCGAGCAATCCCCATGATGAACAAAATTTTTTACACAAAGATATCCCGGCACTCTAGAGTCACGTTTGTTATTCTTATTGGTTATTAGCCAAAGAAACGGAGAACAAAATATTGATAATGAGAAACTGGCTACGGAACAGATTGGGTCCTCACAGAAAAGTATGACAAAGAATAATTTAATTCGAAATTTTACAAAAAAGGAAAGTCATAGTCATAAACACAGATCAGAACTCCCTAGTACATTTAGTTCTAGTTGTTAGTTCGTGGGTAGGAGACTTATATTCTCCAAATCTCGATCCAAATGGATGACAGCCGACATGTGTTTCGTCACATATAGTGACTTCCTCAGGGCTGCAGAGAGAATGTCAAGATCTTAATTTGACTGGACAAGATAGATGTTTAGATTTACACATTAGTCATTTAGTTCTTTCTGTTTTTACAAGATTTGTTGTAATAAAGAATAGAGAATAAGAATTCACAAGATAAAGAATGGGAAAAGAAAAGAAGAGAAATGAATTAGAGCAAAAAGAAATGCTGACAAAGAACAGAGGGAAAAAGTGATATCTATTAATCCAAACAAAGAACAGAGTAATGAAAAGAGAAATATTATTTGTCCCATCACCATACCAGGCGTGCGGGGGGTAGGTCATTGATCAAGAGTTATTGCAATAAGGTCCGAATATCCAAGGTGAGATATAGGTACTAACCTTTGATTATAAGTCTGGAAAACAATTTAAATGTCAAACATGCAATTATGCTTCTGCCAGACGAAATATTGATTGTAGGATTTTTCAAAAACGCGCTCAGAGGTGCGAAAAGATTCTGTAAAAAAGATCTGAGAGAGAGCAGAAGATTGGAAATAGACAATGGACAGAAACACACTATTATTATTAAAATGTAAATAGGGCCAAAAGGTAATTTAAACAAATTGAAAAAATGGGTGAGTACCCGTGATTGTTGCCCTTGTAGTGGTTTAGAAAAGCTGTTTATATCACAAGGAAAGGTCCTGATATCTGTACCACTTGTGTTGAGGAATAGCGAGTCTCCACCAATAATTTCTAATAATGATAAAAGACAGCGAAAGAATATTATTTTAGTATAATAAGGAAAAAACTAAGTTGGTCTGAGGTTTAGAAGTCTTAAGTGCTATACCTATTGTTTAGGAAAGATCGGCCATGGGTAAAGTATCCATAATTGTTGCCCTTGTAATCATTTAGAAGAGTTGTTTATATCACAATGGATTAATTTTAATGCGAGACCTATTGCATTGCAAATGCTTGTTTATTTATTTATCCTAAAAGTTCGCCAAGTTGAAAAACTCTTCATAAGGGAAATACATTTCCTCGTGCAAATCCACGTCTTTTCAGGTTTTTTTCTGCAGGGAAAATAATTTTACCAGCTGAGAAACCGCTCCTCCGCTCCAAATGTAGGTGTGATCCATTTCTCTTGCCACCATTCCAAAGACTTTTACGCCAGGAAGTAAATATACGACCCCAGTGCTTAATTTGTAAAAAATAAAAGTGCCAGGGCCCTGTTCAGGGGCCACCGCAGTTTGCACCACACTGCCACTGCCACTGACAATACTTACGCAACTACTAACCATCACACTCCTCCTACAAGTGTGGCATTTCAGACTGTTTGCGTCCGCCAAAGCTTTAAGAATGGCTTGGGTGGCAGACAGAGGCGCAACTAGAGCCAAATTTGTGGGGAGGTCTACTAAAAATTTCCTTGGGGGCGGGGGGGGGGTTAATTCTTCCAGCAATAGTCGGAGTGGAGATGCAGAGGCTCTAAGAAGGGGTGAAAAAACAACAAAGCCTGGTTAATAAGTAAATGGTCTTTTAAGGACCTCTGAAGTACTCGGGTGCGACTGCAATCAGACGGTCACCAGCCTGCGAAGCTGTTTCTGCCCGGGCTGACTCACACGACAGGAGGGGGGGGGGGTGATTCCGGGTATGCTGAAGCCCTTTGAGCCCAATGGGCGTTTCGCGCCTGGTGGCAGATAATAGTTGTTTTAATGTATATTGAATTAAGCTACGTTTTTTCTGCTCATCTTTAAATTACACAAACAGCGCCACCATGTGTCAGCTGTCATAAGTGCAGGTACCGGCAACTAAGTGCCAGTGCTGAGCACCGGAAACCACTGGCTCAAATTAAACACTGTCCGACCCTTTCCTGGCTTGATAGAGGAACAATAGTAATTTGTGTATGACTGCAAGTATACTTGTTTGTTGATATTCACAAACTCCCAAGGCTAACCATGCCTTGGAATGCCCAAGAACACACTATATCGGATCTCTGCACTTGCTGAAGGTATTTTCATACTCATCAACCCGTAAAAAGGCTTACAACAGCGGCCAGAAATCCATTAGTGAATTCCTGGGAGACATACCTGAGGTAAATCTAGTTGTAAACAGGGCTGGCCTTCAGCACGGGAGAGCTAGGCCCACGCATTGACATTCGCAGGGGCTCAAGGAGATTTCCGAATGCAGATCATGCAGCAATCACCCTCTGAAATGGCTCCTGCAATTCATCCCACACTGTGTTTAGCCATGCTTTTTCCTTGTAGAGGCTGCTGATGCCCCATTCAAATCCTCTCGCCCTGCCACCTCCTTTACACCCTATGCACACCCTCATCCACAATTTAGCACTGGCAGGAAGGAGCTGAGCTGATGGGGATTGAGGTGAAAATGGAGGAGGAGTAGCAAAGTTTGTGTCATCAGCCAAGGCCTGCCCTGAAGACAATAACGCCCAGCCTTCCCTCCCTGGCACATTGTTCTTAGTAGCAGCAGCAAAGAAGACATGGTTGGACAGGACAGCGGACAGCCAGGCAGGAAGGCTTCAGTTGGAGCTGCTGGACCGCTTTAACACTGCATTTTAATGATTGTTTTCTAAAAGTGAAGTATTTCTGGTCACATTGTTGCAAATACAAAATAGCTGGTATTGTATTAAGTTTATTAGGGGAGAGAATGTGACGTTATGGCATCATAACTAGGGAACCAGATTCGAGTCCCACATTTGGCTCAACATCCCGTGCTTCTGGGCAAATCATGCATGTTTGAATGAATCTGACGCGGCGTAATGTAACTGTGCTCATGTAAGAGGGCTGGGTTTGTGCTATATACATTTTTTTTAATAGTTCTACCGTTCCTTTTGCTTTCAAGTACATGCAGTTTTGTTTCTCCTCACCATAAATCTAGGACGATGCAAAGAAAAAGCAAATTTGCTAAGGTGATGGAGATAAGTGTGTGCTCTTTCTATTTTTCAAGTTGCAGACTACAATGCAGAGGATTAAGGGCTTGCAAATTTGGGGGCATATTATCAAGAAACGGCGTTAAAATTATCGCCTCTTTATCGGCAGGAAACTGCCGCTAAAGCGGCGATAATGGGCTTGATAATATGCCCTTGAGAATTCCCATAGAAGCCCATGTTCTGGTGTCAGCATGGGCTTCTATTGGAATTCTGTGCGGCATATTATCAAGCCCATTATCGCCGCTTTAGTGGCAGTTTTCGGCTGCTAAAACGGCGATAATTTTAACGCCGTGCTTGATAATATGCCCCTATGTTCTGCCGAGCGCAAAGGCCAGCCCTGGTTGTAAACGTAGGTTTATGGCCGAGTTTGCATTTGTGAATGGGCCCTGTTGAATCGTCCCTATCAAGCCTGAAATAGTCATATGAGATTTAAGTCCAGTTCAACCTTCAAATCAGATCCTTTCTCCTCCTCCTTCTATCACCTGGCGGCGAAGACCTCAGAGCCACACCATCACTCCAGCAGTTCATGAAGGACCTCAAGACCTGGATGTTCAACCAATAGACACAGATCCAGCAGCATGAACCCCGCAGCGACTCAAGACCCTCATGGGTGAAGCAGCCACGCTATACAAATCTTGATTGATTGATTGACCTACAAAACATTCAACTGAACATTGTTTTTAACACATCATTGGTCATTACCACTGCAAATATTTAGCCACATTATATCGCTTCCCTCCAACGTGATATCAAAGACTGAGGACGGATAATGGCTCCAAGGGTGAAATCCACTCTCTAACCCTGATAGGGATGTTTATCTCATTCTCGTGCAGGCACAAATAAAAGGACCAAAGTCCTTGGAGGCCCAAATTACAGAGGGGCATATTATCAAGCATGGCGTTAAAATTATTCCAGCTTTAGCGGCAGAAAACTGCCGCTAAAGCTGCGATAATGGGCTTGATAATATGCCCGTGAGAATTCCAATAGAAGCCGATGTTGATACCAGAACATGGGCTTCTATTGGAACTCTCAAGGGCATATTATCAAGCCCATTATCGCCGCTTTAGCGGCAGTTTTCTGCCACTAAAGCGGCGATAATTTTAACGCAGTTTCTTGATAATATGCCCCTTAATGATAAGTACAGGTCAATGCAGTTTTTAGACGTGCCTATTTATTTATTTCACATGCTCTTAAAAGCTGATCTGAGGGTCAGTTGAGTTTGCAAATCAATGTTTCAAGATTACAAGAGTTTGCCTGGGAGTAAGGAATACATGTTTTAAACACAATGATAACCACCTGCCGCACAAATTCAGTTCAGCTTTCAACACTGAGACTGTTATAATGGGGCACATACCTAACAGCATTAAACAATGTAAGTGCTAAGGACTTTTATACTTGGTCCTAAAACTGTAAACTGTTCCTTTCCCATTGCCTGATCAGAGGTCGGACAGAGCCATATCCTTTGGTGGTATATTATTCTCCCCAAGCACAAATACCCCAGATTTACTACCCCTGTAATTACTGGGTGTGTGAACACATGGCCTGATTTTACCATCTGAAAAACTGCATGCAAATTGTGCTGGTGCTGTAAGTACAAGTAGAGTCTGGGCCTGTTCCACTCCTGAGGCAAAGTGGAATGTGCAGCGCTTCCCATGCACATCTGGAGCCCCCACTTCCACTCTGACACCCTCCCCACCCCCTGTACCCTGCTCCCTTTCACGACCTCCTCATAAAAGGTCTCAAATGGAAACGTAATGAATCTTGGAAGCAGGATCTGCATGCGGAAAACGACCCGGCAAATTTTGATCTGTTTATTAAGCTTGTACAAAAACACTCTGATCCGCTGAGGTTTTAATTACTGACTGATAAGTGCAGGTCAATGGAGTTTCTCGGTGTAGACTCAGTTCAACTTCCCTTGGCAGCTAAACTGAGGGTTACAACTGCTGAGTTATAAGTGAAGGTCAATGGAGTTTCTCGGTGTAGACTCAGTTCCACTTCCCTTGGCAGCTAAACTGAGGGTTTTAACTGCTGAGTTATAAGTGCAGGTCAATGGAGTTTCCCAGTGTAGACTCAGTTCAACTTCCCTTGGCAGCTAAACTGAGGATTACAACTGCTGAGTTATAAGTGCAGGTCAATGGAGTTTCCCAGTGTAGACTCAGTTCAACTTCCCTTGGCAGCTAAACTGGGGGTTACAACTGCTGAGTTATAAGTGCAGGTCAATGGAGTTTCCCAGTGTAGACTCAGTTCAACTTCCCTTGGCAGCTAAACTGAGGGTTGTAACTGCTGAGTTATAAGTGAAGGTCAATGGAGTTTCCCAGTGTAGACTCAGTTCCACTTCCCTTGGCAGCTAAACTGAGGGTTTTAACTGCTGAGTTATAAGTGAAGGTCAATGGAGTTTCCCAGTGTAGACTCAGTTCAACTTCCCTTGGCAGCTAAACTGAGGGTTGTAACTGCTGAGTTATAAGTGAAGGTCAATGGAGTTTCCCAGTGTAGACTCAGTTCAACTTCCCTTGGCAGCTAAACTGAGGGTTTTAACTGCTGAGTTGTAAGTGCAGGTCAATGGAGTTTCCCAGTGTAGACTCAGTTCAACTTCCTTTGGCAGCTAAGAGGGTCAAGGGAGTTTGCCATGTTAGGTTTCTATACTATTTGAACTGTGAAGCTAGGGATGTGGAAAATTACTTTTTAAACACAGAAATAGCCATCTGATCCTGAATATCAGTGCTTCCTTCAACACAGGAAGTTGTCATTTCTTTTGCTCTGTCTTTCAAGCATTCCTAAATGCAGCAAATGTGTATGTTTGGTAACATAATTGAAAACGTGTACATTTTATCAATGGCTCCAAAAATATTTATATTTTTAAAAGCAGTATATTCTGATATTGCTGAGTGATACATGTACGGTCACTTTAATTGCAGACGTGCAGTTTCTCACTTAGTTTTGGGTTTACACCTTTGCCAACATTTGGTGAAAACGGAAGGGACGGGGCCAGGTATAAACTAGAACCTTAGCCTAACTAAAATCCACACAATATTCAGAATTCAGCAAAAGGTGAATTGGCTCAAAATATCTACACCATTATTTCACATAAGTCACATAAATATTAAAACTATATTTAAAGAAAAATATTGACGCCTGTGGCTGACCCCTCCCTGTGCTTGCGCTATATTAAACTGTCCAAAAAAGAAGATATTATGGGCCGATTCTCAGTGCTATTTGCGGTATAAGTCAGACTTACATGTGTAAAAAGCACTATTTACGAATGCAAAATCGCTTTTCTAATTGGAAAAAAGAGTTTTCATTTTGATTTATGGATTTACTCACACAAATATTTCCACATGGGTAACCCTAGGTCCTTGAATGGTGTGTTACCGGGCTGGCTTGCCCCTTTAAGTTGTGAACATCCAATAGCTTGCCCATTTTTGTAATTGATGTTATACAAATGCGGGAACACTTTCTGTGTTAGGATTTGCACACTTACAGTCGTGCAGGTGGAAGTGACTCCACACTGTCACAATTGCTACTTTTCAAATGCCTCCCGGGACATATGGATTCACCATACACACCCCGGGAAACCTTAGTGAATGTCGGCAATTAGTAAATCTATACCTATGAGAGGTTGGGAAATAAGGGCTACAGGTCATCTAAGAAATATGGGGGCATATTAACAAGCCAGGCGATAAAATAATCGCCGCTTTGGCGGCAGAAAACTGCCGCTAAAACGGCGATAATAGGCTTGATAATATGCTCTATGGAATTCCAATTGAAGCCCATGTTAGACGTCCTTCCCATTTAACATGGGCTTCAATTGGAATTCCATAGAGCATATTATCAAGCCCATTATCGCCGTTTTAGCGGCAGTTTTCTGCCGCTAAAGCGGCGATAATTTTATCGCCTGGCTTGTTAATATGCCCCATGGGGCATATCAACAAGGGCTTTATCTCTGCTTTTTTGGCTTTAAAAGCCAAAAAAGGAGAGATAAAACTAGCGCCCTATCAACAACAGGGTGCTAACATGCAAATTTGCATGTTAGCACCCTTTTACTCTACGCTTTCCCTTGCATCTCTAATGAGACATTTCTCCTATTATCAAGAATGTCGCTGACCCTGTTAGAGACAAAAAAAGCAGCGCTAACCGCGGTTAACGCTGCTTTTTTACATCTGGTATTTTTCTGACTTAGCCATGATATCCTATGGAAGGAGGATATCATGGCTAAGTTTGCCTGTCCCTATCAACAAGGTAACGTGAGATTATCGCTGGGTTTCCAGCGATAATCTCACGTTAGCCTGTTAGCGTGAGGATTTTTATCGCTATTGAGATAAGCGTTGCTAATAGCACGCTATCTCAGCGATAAAAATTCACGCTAGCCGGCGATAATTATCCTAGCGCTAAGTGCGCTTAGAGATAATTATCGCCGGTTGTTGTTGATATGCCCCTATATCTCTTACCACCGCATCACCATCTTTACATTTTATTGAGATGAAAATCATATTTCTGATACCAAGGAACCCCAAACATTTCAGAAAGGTTAAATAAAAGTGCCAAAATTCTAATAAAACAAATTTGCAATGGCTAGAGGTAGAAATTCACAAAAATATTCTGAGGAACACCTAGAAAGCTGTGCTAATGGCAGTTGTCCAGAAGCCTAAAGGAAAATGTTTGTAAATTTCGCATAACGTCTGTGCATTGGCATTTCTGCTGGCCTAACTGTACATGTTATAGATTCCACCTGCTGAATGCTATCACCTTTGTAAAAGGGCATATTTCACTTCTACTTCCACCAACTTTGGGGGCATTACCATTCCAACCTGGAAAGGAATCTGACTAAATTGTTGACCATTACTAGGATAGAAAGAGATATTTGAAAATACCCACAAACTCAAGAGTTTGAGCAAATCTCACTCAATAAGAGTGGAGTGGGTATTCCAAGGTGGGGTTTTCCTCAAAATTTGCGAGCACCCACAAACTCAAGAGTTTGTGGGTGCTCGCAAATTTTTGAGGGAAACCCCACCTTGGAATACCCACTCCACTCTTATTGAGTGAGATTTGCTCAAACACATTTCTTGTAGTTAGAGGGCAGGGTCGTCATACAGGAGACTGGAGCCACACAGGTAGATGGTAGGTTCTATATTTCAAGCTAGTCCCTTGGGCTATAGAAACAGCATATAGGTCCCTACAGGTCTCCATTCTCTCTCCAACTCTGCCTCTCCAGCCTGTTACAGCATTCACTGTGCACATTCCAGACACCAACTTAGACATTGAGGAAATGAGGGCACACAGGATACTATAATATTACGCTTGCAGCCCCACAATTAAGTTGTAAATCTGCACCCAAAGGGCTACAAATTGGCATTGGTGTAGATTTACAACTTACTGGGCTTCATAAATGTTTATAGTAGGTTGTCAGGTGTATTCCTGGAATTTATTTAGGAATTTCATTTTCTCAGGTGAAAGTATACACATCTTTATTACCAAATGAGAAAATTGTAGTCAGTGCAAGTTCACATGTTAACTTTTTTAGGAAGTTGCGTCAATCAGGAATACATTTGTCCCTGTGGAAAAACCCATCTCCCTATAACAGCAGTATTTTGTGTGTGAGGAGTTGGCAGTGTTCCCATCCCCATTCTACTCTCAAGAGGGATTTACTCCTGCCTTAGACAGTGGTAAATTTCTGATTTTGTCCAGAATCGGAGGGGAGAGATTAACATTGTGATGTCCACATATGTGTAAGCTTGAGGGTATTCACAAACATACAGGGCATTTTCTACCTGGAACAACACTTCCTGCCTATATGAGTCAGTTTACTCACAAAAACAAAAGGCCCTATTACGATGTCGACGGGCCCTCCACCGAAATCCAGCAGAGCGGTCCAAACGCTGAATTATGATGCGGTCGGTCTGACCGCATCGGTCAGAGGGACCGACCGACTGTTCAGAGGGGCTCAAGGAGCCTGTCAGTCAGAATGTATTCCCTACAATAGGGTCTGTATCTGCTCAGGCACCACTGGAGGGATTACGATATCCCTTTCCGACAGCCTTAGGGAAAGGCGGTCAGAAATGGACTTTGGGAGCCCCTAGCAGGGCCCCTCTCGGCCTCCGCTATGAGGCCTGGGGGCACCTGTGGTGCCCCCCAAAAAATTCATACCCCATGTGCGAGGCACCACATGGTGGCTGGCACACAGTGCATGGATGTTTACAAACATCCATTTTTCCATAGCGGCTTGTGCTGCGGGCCTTTTCAGCCGCTGCACAAGCCGCAATAGAAAGGGGCATGTTTCCGACGGCCTCATGGGCGGTCACAGCATAATCTGGTGGGTGGAACCGCCAGCTACTAGTCGGGCGGTGTCGATCCTGCAACGATGTTGGTCATACACTCGTCCGATCGCTACTGTAATAAGGCCCAATATTCTCATTTTAAAATCCTTTTATGAGTGCAAAACCAACTTTTCACCGAGTGTATTTATTTATTTCACATGCGCTTAAAAGCTGACCTGAGGGTCAGTTGAGTTTGCAAATCAATGTTTCAAGATTATAAGAGTTTGCCTGGGAGTAAGGAACACATTTTTTAAACACAATGATAGCCACCTACTGCACAAATTCAGTTCAGCTTTCAACACAGAGCCTGTTGTAATGGGGCACATACCTAACAGCAATAAACACTGTAAGTGCCTTGGATTTTCATACTTGGTGCTAAAACTGTCAACTGTTTTGCATGTTCCTTCCCCATTGCCTGATTGGAGGTCGGACGGAGCCATATCCTTTGGTGGTATATTATTCTCCCCAAGCACAAACACCCCAGATTTACCACACCTGTGATTACTGGGTGTGTGAACACATGACTTGATTTTCACAGCTGTGCAGGCACTCAATGTACAAGTAGAGTCTGGGCCTGCTCCACTCCTCAGGCAAAGTGGAATGTGCATCACTCCCAGTGCACATCCGGAGCCCCCACTTCCACTCTGACACCCTCCCCACCCCCTGTGCCCTGCTCCCTTTTACGACCTCCTCAGCGCAATGATTCTTGGAATCAGGATCTGCATGCAGAAAATGACCCGGCAATTGCAGGTCTGCATAGCTCTTTTCCATTACTAGGTCATTAATTTGCAATTGCACCTCATAGGTGATGGAGAGTGTCCTGGCTGGAGGCACAGAAAACCTATGGAACTACAATCTCTGGCCAACTGAAATGGGTACCCCTACTCAGCCAAAGAACTCAACTAAAAGTCTTGGAGTCCTTGTTGACAAAAAAACGTTCTATGAAGCCTCAAGTAGGGGCAGTACTGTCATCCTGTTTTCTCCAGCTCAGGAAGATTAGGAAAATGGTATAATTTCTCACCCATGAAGCCCTCATTCAGATTGTCCTCGCTTTACTTATCTCACGAATAGACTATGCAAATTCACTCTACCTTGGTCTCCCTCACCACCTGACTAAGAGATTGCAATTGGCAGAAAACCAGTTAGCCAAGCTGATCTACTGATAAACTAGGAGGTGCCACATTACCCCCTGATGTGGAAACTACACTGGCTGCCGGTGAAATAGTGTGTGGTCTTTAAGACTGGATGTATAGTTTTTAAATCCCTCCATGGCAATAGCCATGAGTTTATTTCTTCTCCAAATTCAGAAGTACACTCCCTCCCGTAACTTGAGGTCATCTCATCTCAAGCGTCTGGCTATCCCCACTTTTAAGAAGAGACTGGGAGGTTCTTGATTTTCTGTGTTGGCACCTCGGTTCTGGAATTCTCTCCCACCCTACATCCAGTGGCGTAACAAAACTTGAGGTGGCCCCCCCTGTAAGGTACATGGAGGGCCCCCGCTCCAGATTTAATCAGTAGCTCTTGGGCCAGAGTACCGTGCTGAGGGGGCCCTCTGCATCTGGGGGCCCCCCCCGCACACCTGTGGCTGTGGGGACCTGTGTTACGCCACTGCCCACATCAGAATGACTGTTGATTATCTCAGATTCAGACAACTTTTGAAAACATGGCTTTTTACTCAAGCATACAGATGAGATACTGTGCTTCAGTTTCTGCTTATATACTCAGCCTGTCGGTGAACGTGCCCTATATAAATATTTTTAATATAAATATAACAGAACATTTTAGACACAGTCATTTCGCACCAGTGTACCATATGATTCGTAATCTGGCCCAAAGTATTGATAACATTTTGCAAAATGAATGTATGCAGGCATTTGTATGCCCTTTTGTTTCTCAAAGATGCTGACTGTGGTTCAGGTTTACCCATTTCTCAACCCTAAACACTTTCTCTATAAATCAAAGGATTCTGCAGTGCCATCCAACTCGAAACCAGGCACTAACCTCATAACACCCCAGAGATCAACTAATTTTGACTGTGGGTGCTTTTGATTGAGAACTTGTGGAAATCAGAGGATTTTACACTGTTACCCAACACTAAAAGGGCCGTGAGGGTAAAGAGTATTTAAATACAAGTAAGACAATAATTGGATGCTGAGTGATTTGAGGACATAAAAATGGGATTACGAACTAATAAAATATATTAGGACTCCAAAAAACAATGTTTGATCAATTGCTTACATGACCTCCAATCCAATACTGACCTCAG
Organism: Triturus cristatus; assembly: GCF_964204655.1. Taxonomy (NCBI): domain Eukaryota; kingdom Metazoa; phylum Chordata; class Amphibia; order Caudata; family Salamandridae; genus Triturus; species Triturus cristatus. The sequence continues at coordinate 1,055,370,394 of NC_140593.1, read as the reverse complement.
CTATTCTCCACTCACCATGCACTACAATTGGGTGTCATCATCATGGGTCACACTTGTAGGGTAAATCCACTTAACTCAGGACTAAAGCATAAAAATCGGACCGTGAGCACTTGCCATATAAGAAGAAGTGGCAGTGGCCTCTGGTTGTTGACTGGCTCTTTCTACACAGGCTGTGGTCACTTGCGAATACAGTCGTATTTGTATGGTCAGTCCATACCACATAAAGCATGGCCGCTAGCAGACCATTCTAGACAAACCTCTTGCAACTATCATCTATGTTTAATCTATGTTTAATCCCGCTCACCTGAACTGCTACTATAGTTCCAGTCGGCGAGACCCATCCTCCCAAAAAAGAACAAAGGCTGCTTACTTCTTCCTCTAAAAATACCAAGGACACTTCAATCAATGATCCAGGATGAATGAACAGCGCCCTGACTAATTAAGAGACAATTAAGAGACAATTTCTCACACCAGAACATGGGCTTCTATTGGAATTCTCAAGGGCATATTATCAAGCCCATTATCGCCGCCTTAGCGGCAGTTTTCTGCCGCTAAAGCGGCGATAATTTTAACGCCATTCTTGATAATATGCCCCTTCGTCAGACAACATTATAGCAGCATAGCAGCACTGTGCCTGCATGTGACAGCGAACACAGTGAAGGCAGAAGATATGCAAAAGTTCAAAGGGTGGAGTTACTCTTTCCCACAGATAATGATATTTTGATCTGTTTATTAAGCTTGTACAAAAACACTCTGATCCGCTGACGTTTTAATTACTGACTGATAAGTGCAGGTCAATGGAGTTTCCCCAGTGTAGACTCAGTTCAACTTCCCTTGGCACCTAAACTGAGGGTTTTAACTGCTGAGTTTTAAGTGAAGGTCAATGGAGTTTACCAGTGTAGACTCAGTTCATCTTCTTTGGCAGCTAAGAGGGTCAAGGTAGTTTGCCATGTTAGGTTTCTAAACTATTTGAACTGTATGGCCAGGAATGTGGAAAATTACTTTTTACACAGTAATAGCCATCTGATCCTGAATATCAGTGCTTCCTTCAACACAGGAAGTTGTCATTTCTTTTGCTCTGTCTTTCAAGCATTCCAAAATACAGCAAATGTGTATGTTTGGTAAAATAATTGAAAACGTGTACATTTTATCAATGGCTCCAAAAATATTTGAATTTTTAAAAGCAGTATCTTCTGATATTGCTGAGTGATAATTTTATGGTGACTTTAATTGCAGGTGTGCAGTTTCTTACTTAGTTTTGGGTTTACACCTTTTCCCACATTTGGTGAACGAGGCGAAGTAAATCAGAACCTTAGCCATAACTAAAACCTAGACCATATTCCGAATTCAGCAAAAGGTGAGTTCAGTTGGCTTAAAATATCTTCCCCATTATTTCAGGTAAGTTACATAACTATTGAAACTATATTTAAAGTAAAATGTGGACGCCTGTGACTGACACCCATCTGCTTATGTAAGCCACAAGTGTAACCAGGAGCAACATCCTGTCGTTTTAGTCAAATTATTCAATCTCCCTGTGCTTGCGCCATATAAAACTTCCAAAAAACAGAAAGACATTATGTGCCGATTCTCAGGGCTATTTGTGATGTAAGTCAGACTTACATGTGTAAATAGCACTATTTATGAATGTAAAATCGCTGTATCTAATTAAATAAAACGTGTTTTCATATTGATATATGGATTTACTCACACACACATTTCCACTTGGGTAACCCTAGGTTCTGGTATGGGGAGTTACAGGGCTGGCTTGCCCTGTGACATTGTGAATACCCAATAGCTTGCCCATTTTTAGGTCGAGCATTCCTTTTTAAAAAACTTCTGGTAACTGCCTCCATTTAACTTTCTTGATAGAAAACGACCAGCAGAGGTCAGTAAAATACCAGAATCACTTTAGCATTCTCTAGATTCCAGTCCATAGAAATTGGCTTCCACGAGCACCCGTAGACAATAATATTTTTTTCAAATCTTGTATTTTAGGTGATATGACCACTGAAGGCCCTGATTTTATATTAAAAACAGAGCTTTGGACTATAACATTTCCCGCTGAAAGGCAATATTTCTCTCCATGTGTTCCCATACCTGGCATGTCACGCAGGTTGGTGCTTACTTTCCCTCCATGTTAAAGAACAGTAGATGTTTCAGCACCCAGGCTAATGTGCTGCATAGCTAAATACATATAAGGTCCCAAAGGCGAGACCGATTGCATTGCAAATGCTTGTTGTTATTGACATTATGCAAACGTTGGAACATTTTCTATGTGAGGATGTGCACAATTTACAGTTGTGCAGATGGAAGCGACTCCACACAGTTGCATTTGCTAATTTCCAAATGCCTCCCAGGACACATGGATTCCATACACCATACACACCCTGGCGAACCTTAGTAAATATCAACAATTGTAAATCTACACCTATTTGAGGTTATAAAGCACTGGGTGTCCATTTGCTCATTCTTTGGGAAAAACGCCCCACGGCTATAGTTCATTCAAGAAATATATGTCTTACCACCGCAACACCATCTTACACTTTAATGAGACAAAACAAGATATTTCTGATACCAAGGAATCCAAAACATTTCAGGAAGGTAAAAAAAATGGCACATTTCTAATAACAAAATTAAATCTGCAGTGGTTCGGGGGACATACCTGACTTTTAGAAATTCACAAAACCTTTCTGAGGTGTGCCTAGAAAGTTGTGCTGGTGGCAGTTATCCAAGAGCCTTAAGGAAATTATTTGTGAATTGCATATAATGTCTGTACATTGGCATTTCTGCTGGCCTAACTGTACATATTGCATATTCCTGTATTGCACATTCTGAATGCTATCACCTTTGTACAAGGGCATTTTTTCACTTCTACTCCCATCAACTTTGGGGAGATTACCATTCCACCCTGGAAAGGAAGCTGACTAAATTGTTGACCATTGCTAGGGTGGATGGATTACAGATATTTGAAAATACCCACAAACTCCTGCGTTTGTGGGTGCTCCCAAACTTTTGAGGGAAGCCCCACCTTGGAATACCCACTGCACTCTTCTTCAGTGAGATTTGCTCAAGCATACTTGCTGCAGCTAGAGGGCAGGGTCTTCATTCAGGAGGCTGGAGCCACTCAGGTAGACGGTAGGTTGTTTATTTCAAGCTAGGCCCTAGGGCTATAGCAACAGCGTGTAGGTCCCTCCAGGCTCCTTTCTCCCTCCAACTCTCCCTCTGCAGCCTGTTACATCATTCACTTTGCACATTCCGGACACCCACATGCAGGAAATGAGGGCACACAGGATGCTACAGGATCACACCAGCAGCCCAACTTCTGAAAGAAAGTTGTAAATCTGCATCTAAAGGTCTAAAAGTGGCATTTATGTATATTTACAACTTACTGGGCTTCACAAAGGCTTACAGAAAGTTTCCAGGTGGATTCCTGGATTTGTTTTAGGAATTTCATTGTCTCAGGTGAAAGTATACACACCTTTATTGCCAAATGAGAAAATTTAAGTCAGTGCAAGTACACTTGATAACTTTTTTAGGGGGCTTTGTCTATCAGGAATACATTTTTCCCTGTTGAAAGGCCCCTCTCCCTATAACAGCACCATTTTGGCGGTGGGGTGTTGGCAATATTCCCATCCCCATTCCACACTGAAGAGGAATCTACTCCTGCTTTAGACAGTGGTACATTTGTCTGATTTTGTCCAGAATGGGAGGTGAGCAGAGCAAGACTATGATGCCCACATATGTGTACGTGTGAGGGTATTCACAAACACACAGTAACATCAACTTCCTGCCTACATAAGTCGGTTTCCCCCAAAAACAATAGTCATGTTTTTAAATCCTTTTATGAGTACAAAACCAACTATGACGATTCCAAAAGTTGTTTTTGCCCATGTTAAAAAATTATTGTTTGTAAAGATAAACAAAGTTTACATGTGTAAATAGTTTTGTGAATCGGTCCCTCTGTATTCAGGAGTACTTAACTTTCCTATGTCCCAAAATGTAATGGTGTAGCAAGATGCCAGAAAAAAAAATGGTGTAGCAAGATGCCATGTGACCTGATGCAAATAAATAAGAAAGTCCCTCTGTACTGTGGGTGTGTATTAAAAGTTAGCCATCATTCAAGCATGAGGTGCCCCATGCACCCTTGGTCCCCAGTGCCACTGCAGCTGCTGCGCTAATAATAGCTGTGTCCCTGATGATGTGTCCCTGATTTCCACTTTGAGGGGCATATATATATAAAAAAAAACACGCAGTGCAGCAAGCCACCTTACTGCGCTTCGTGATAGGGAAAAGGCAAGAATGCGCCGTATTGAACATTATGGCGCATTCCTGTCTTTTTCTTGTGCCGTCGCATAAAGTGCTGCCTAGCACCAAAGCAGGCACCCTTGCACAATGGTGCAAGGGTGTCTGCTTTGTAACCAGGATTGTTTTTGTGCAGGAAGGGACAATATCATTTACAATAATATAGGGCCTGTTTACGATGCTGATGGGACCGCCACAAGAGGTCGTTATTGAGGGTCCACCCAACATACAGGCCATCGGTCTGAACGCTGCTTTACAATGCAGGCGGGTGGACCGCAGACGTTGGGGGAAAAGACCACCGCCTCCGACAGTATCTAAGATCCCGTCAGGCCGGCGGTCATATTCGTATCCCTATCGCCATTAAGATTACGATGTCCCGCTCTGACTGCCTTTTCATGCCGGTCTGACCGTATATATATATGTTATCTATGTTCTGGAATGCCCATGCAAAGTACGATATGTGGGCAGCACCACTCTGACTGCCAAAAAACGAGTCATGGAACACATGCGGGCTATAAATAATAAAGACACACATTATCCAGTAGCAAGGCATTTCAGTGAATACCATCTTTCTAACAGCTCACTTCTTACATACTATGCGATAGAACAAATTGAATACAACAGGAGAGGAGGAAATAGGGAACTCCAATTTAGACAGAGAGAAGCTTGGCACATAATTAACCTTCAAACCAAAAACCCTGGGGTGCATAACCAGGATGAGGAATTAAGGGTACATTTATACGAACAATAACTCTGATGTTTGTTGCTTTTTAGAACCTACTCTGTTAATTGATAGCCAGAGACAAGAGTTTTGTACAGGTGAACAATGTTGTATGAGAACAAGTGAAGAACTGATTAATGTTAAAATAGTCTTGTAATGTGGATATTGTTTGAAAACAGGAATTTTTAATCTGAACCATTAGACTAACTGAAGGGACATGAGACTCTCCCCGAACCTTTTCTTCACTTCACAGATTAAGTGATGGAGACGGCACATGTGTTAGATTACAGATAAGAGAACTTTTCTGTCTAGAATATTACATGTACGTTATACATATAGTTTTCTTTGTATACATTTTCTTTTGCACAGTAGTAAATTAGGGATTTGTGGTATCACTAAAATAATTTGTTTAATAGTCACAATATTGTTGGTTTGACTTTAAACACCATGTGGGATTTTCTTTTTTTTTTTAAAGGTCTGTTTTTATTTTCTATCAACAAAGTAGGACAGAGGTCCAAAATGACACAGCGTTAAGCCTACAACCCATTTAGGGCCGGCCGCGTTTCACCCAAGACTCCCCAAGAATCTGCAGAGGCATGAAGAGACAATTGAAAACACAGCATGTCGCCTACAACCCTTGGTGGGCCGGCCGCGTGACATTGTATATATAGCAATATTAGGGTGGTGTGCGAAGTCTTAGGACCTTTTTAGTACAACAACAAGAACAGAGAAAACACAGGCCTGAGACCCATCTAAAGTGGATAGTGATGAAGGAGTAGAAAAAGATCAGAAGAGAGGGAAAGAAGAAAAAGGAGGGAAGTAGGCAACAATAAAAGCAACTAGGCAGGCGAACAGGTATACGTGCGCAGAAATGCATGGTGTTGAGAGCGCATATTTTGAGGCCTGTCGCAGGGTACGTCCTCCAGGACTGGTATAGTTACGCAAGAAGTCTATTAGGGTCCGACGGAAGTATGGCATCTTCAAACATTCGTAACACTCTAAGCTTGGAAGGTAGATAACACGCATGCTCTATTTTGCAGAGATATTGGACTAAGGGTCGCCAAACAGCAGTGAAGCGGGTGTCGCGCGATTGCAGTAGCACTGTAAAAAGTTCCATGGTTATGACATGTCATAAGCGCATGAACCATGCAGTGATTGAGGGAGGTTCCGTTTTTTTCCAGTACAGTGCTATAAGTTGTTTAGCCGCCCCTAGCATATGTAGTGCTATAGTCCAGTCACTGCGGGTAAGTGTCTTTAAGTTGGTTGGTTTAAGGCCCAAAAGGATCGTGGTTGCAGACTCAAGCAGGGGGACGCCCAATACCTCCTTAATATGACTAAGAACTTCCTTCCAGAGCAGGGTCAAGAGCGGACAAGCCCACCAAATGTGAATGAAATCCCCAGAAGCATTCAAACATCTCCAGCACAATGAGGACACGGCAGGGAACATTTTGTGAAATCGGATAGGCGTATAATACCATTGTGTCATAATTTTATAGGCATTCTCCCTTTGCGGGATGCTGCGATAGACCCCAGGGATATCCCGCCAAAGGCGACTCCACTGTGACGGTGTGATTTCCGTGGTTGACGCTACTTGCAATTGACGCTGATACGAATGTGCATTTAGTATTGGAGGGTGCTGTAAGATCTGGTACGTCCGAGAAATAAGGCCTTTCGATTCATCGAAGGATCGGACCAGTCGCTCAAAGGGGGTGAATGGTCGAACAGCAGCCTGTTGTATCCCAGGTGAGGACACCCAATACCGCAACTGGGCATATTGTAGTCTCGCACTCAGCGGAAGACAAAAGTCCTCCCTGCACTGTGCAAATGTCTTAAGCATTCCCCCCCCTATACAGGTCTCCGATCTCTCTGCATCCCCACTGTAGCCAGTTGGCGAACGTGTGTGAATGGAGGGCCGGAGGGAATAGTGGGTTACCAGCAATATGGGTATGAGGGGAGGGGAAGGTTGTTAACCCCTTACACACTGCTACTTTATGTGGAATTTTTTAGAAATAGAGAATATCGGACTATGTGGCTTGGCCGGAATATATAGGCACTATGCCGAAAACAGATACTTATACAAAAGTATAACAATTTGCGGTATTAACAATATGACTTTTGAATTGCGTATTATAACAACAGACTTTGTAGCATTTAGCTTATATATTATTCTATTGACGCATCTTCTCGTAGGTGGAATAAGTATTCATTGAGTAGAATTGGCTTAATTGAATATGACCGCCTATAACAATTCACTAAGGAATAACTAGCCTTAGATATACAGACACTATGTCGAGAACAGATATTTGTATACAGAAATAGTACTCCACAACTTCCATAAAGTCGAATGTTACTGAATTTATACTAATGAATTGTGCGGCATTATGTTGTTGATTTCTGTAATGCTCATCTAGTATTTATAGAGTGCAGCATTAAGAACGGTTCGCCGTTCCAATATGGCCGCCATAGTAACCACTAAGGCAATACTATTGAGTCAAAGTCCGTTTACTCTGTTTACTTTACGGTATATGTGTAAATCCATCCCACACCTCAGTGTGTGAACAAGCCTGCTTTGACAGGCGAAACGCGTTACTGGGAATTAAAGAGCTGGTGGTGATAACTATCTCATGGTAATCGTCTTATTTGACAAAGAGGACATTATTGTGAAGTTGGCACACTCCGCCAACAACAACGATCCGCCTGCCGAGGGCTGAGGGAGACGGAAGGAGTAAACAGTAATTTGAGAGATATATATATATATATATATATATATATATATATATATATATATATATATATATATATATATACATACTTTTTATATGTATCGTTTTATATTTTTCCCTACTGTTGCAGAGACTGCTGTGGGAATAGTAAATTTTACCCCTCCTGAGTCCAATTCTTTCCCTACTGTTGCACAGACTGGAGTGGGTATGGTAAATGTTTGCCCTCCTGAGTTCAACACTTTGCCTACTGTTGCACCAACTGGCGTGGGAATTGTAAATGTTATCCCTGCTGAGTCGACAGTTTTCCCTTCTGTTGCACACACTGGAGTGGGAATAGCACATTTTATACCTCCAGAATCCAACGCTTTGCCTCCTGTTGCTACCAATGGAGTGAGAATGGTATATTTTTACCCCTCGGAGTCCAACGCTTTCCCTACTGTTTCACCGACTGGAGTGGGAATAGTAATTTTATCCCTACTGAGTCGACAGTTTTCCCTCCTGTTGCACACAATGGAGTGAGAATAGTACATTTTACACTTCCTGAGTCCAACGCTTTGCCTACTGTTGAACCCAGTGGAGTGAGATTGGTATATTTTTACCCCTCAGAGTTCAATGCTTTTCATACTGTTGCACCGACTGGAGTGGGAATAGTAAATATTACCCCTCCTGAGTCCAGTGTTTTCCCTACTGTTGCACAGACTGGCGTGGAATAGTAAATTATACCCCTCCTGAGTGCCACGCTTTCCCTACTGTTGCACAGACTTCAATGGGAATGGTATATTATTTCTAGAATTTAAAAGTGCTGTTAATATCGTTTAAATATATTATTATTATGTGTTTGTGTATTTAATTATGTATTATTTATGTATAGAAATGTATGTCATTTTAAAGATATTTGCAGTAAAACATTTTTTCTACTGTTTACTTTTTATGTATAATTCAATTGGCAATGTATTTAAAGTTTTTTCAAGTTTATTTGAGGCATTTCGTTGGATATATTTATATATATATATACATATATATATATATATATATATGAAGCAAATCGCCTACAGATAACCAATCCTTGGAAAAGACGAAGCGAACCCAAAGTAAATTCGTACCAGCGTTTATTTAGTGCCCAACACCAATGCCGCCATTACGCGTTTCAGCCCTCGTGGGGCCTTGATCACATGACAACGTTTGAGAGCGTGAAGGAAGTATTTAAAGTGCAAGTGCAAAACTCATTACCAATTGCATCAGGTGTGCTGTTTAGCAATAGACATAGAAAACATACTTTGATCACATCATAACTTAAGAATTATGTATGATAGATCAGAGAACAGAATCAATGTAAAATACATGATTTAAAATCATCGTAAAATACGATAATGGAGTGCGTACGGATATCTACACAGATTCTATATAAATATATATACATACATAAAAACATATAAATCACAGAATCCTCCACATATTGACTTTAAAACATATGTGAATTCTCAAGTATAAAAAAACGGACTATGCCTATATAAATATAGATAAATAAATAAATAAATATCATATATAAATATTCGGATAACTGTTTAAAAAGATTGTTTGTTAAACATTAGTCTCCTTGAGGATACTAAAGGTTTTTATGCTCTGTGTACGACATCTCAGATGTTAACAAACATTTCATCGAAAAATAGAGGACAAATGTCAGTCATTTCCTCCACTCCTATTCTATTGCTATATGTGCAAAGATGCAAAGATAAATTAACATAAATATGTGCAAACCAAGTGTATAAGATAGTACTCTAAAATTATCTAATCTTTAAAAAGACCATATAGGTCGCGGGAGAAGGCAGCCTTATAAATTTACATTAAAATAAGTTAGAGACAGGTAAAATAGTCTTCACTGGCATTCAGTCCATGAGGTGTTTTGCAGTCCATGAGAATAATGTGTCTTGTTTCTAATTTGCGCAGTAATGACTCTCGATTACCACCTCTTCTTAGGGGCGGGACTGTATCTATGGCAAAGTATTTTAGGCCTGCCGAGTTTCTATCATGAACCTCATTGAAATGTCTGGCGACTGGGTACGCGGTGTCCCCGTTGGTAATGGCACGTAGGTACTGGAGTATCCGCTTATGCACCTGCAGCTTGGTGCTGCCCACATAGCGCAGGCCGCACGGACACTCCAGCACATACACCGCGTACTCAGTCTTACAAGTCAATTTGTGCTGTATACGGACAGGTCTTGTGCTAAGGGGAGTCATGTATTCTGTTTTGTTAGCTCCATTCTTACAGGCTTTACAGACTGAGCCTTTGAAAAAACCTGTGCTACTATTTAGCCAGGAACTATTGGTTCTGATTTCTGGGCTGCTAGATACTAGGCAATTGCTCAAGGATCTTGCCCTCCTATATGTGATACTAGGGGATCTCGGTAATTGGCTCCCCAATACCGGATCATTCACAATCAATGCCCAATTTTTCTTTATGATCTTGCGAATAGTTTGATGTTGGCTATTATATGTCAGAATCAATCTTGACTCATTTTGCTCGTCGGAAACCAATTTCTTTCTGCCTGTAAGTACAAGTGCCCTGCCTGGTTCATTAGCTTTGCATATGACCTTATTAATGAGTTCCATGGGATAACCTCTACTCAAAAACCTTGTCCTGCACTCTCTTTGCGCAATAATACAGTCAATGTCATTGCTACAGATTTTTCTTATACGAAGCATTTCCCCGTACGGAATGCTTCTAATTACATGTGCCGGATGATGACTAGTGGCATGTAGTATAGCATTCTCAGCCGTGGGTTTTCTAAACAATTTAGTCTGTAATGTATTGGAACAAACCTGGATTTCTACATCCAAGAAACAAATAGATGTATCACTGATTTGCCCGGAGAAGCAGAGGTTCAATTCATTATTATTCAGATTGTCTATAAATTGTTTAGCTTCACATTCTGGCCTGTTCCAAAATATTAAAAGGTCATCAATATACCTATACCACTTTACAATGTTCTCAGACATGATTTTAGTGCATGTAGGTATGAGGACATGTTCCTCCCATTACTCCAAGTGTAAGCAGGCGTAGCTAGGGGAGAAACATGCCCCCATAGCCACGCCCCTCACCTTCTGGAATACTTGGTTAGAAAACAGAAAAAAGTTGTTCTCAAGGCACATGTTAATCATTGACAGTAACATTCTGTTATGCTCATGAAAATAGATGGGTCTCAGATTAAGGTAATACTCTATGGCCTTCATTCCATCCCTGTGATGAATACTCGTATACAAAGAGGATACATCTAAAGAGATAAGGAGGTACCCTGGTTGCCACGGTATTCCCTCTATTTTCTTCAATAGATCACCTGTATCTAGAATGTACGATGGAAGTCTCTTTACAAATTCCTGCAGAAAGAAATCCACATATTTACTAGTGTTTTCCATGATGTTATTACAAGCGGAAATGATGGGGCGGCCAGGTGGTTTCACGCTGTTTTTGTGAATTTTAGGGATGAAATAAATTATTGGCATCACCGGATGGTCATTCTTCAGGAATTTAAACTCCTCTATTGTTATTAAACCCATACTTCTCCAAGCCATTAAGTTTGCATGGAATAAATTCCAAGCCTGTTTAACCTCAGTCATAGATGATCATTTATAACATTGCCTGTCATTCAGTTGGCCCAATGCCTCCTCCATGTACATGTCTCTTGGCCACAGTACCACGTTTCCGCCCTTATCAGACTGGCGGATAACAATGTTTACATTGTTCTGCAACTTCTTGACAAGTTGGTGATAGGAAAAATCATGATACCGATGTTTCATATTTGCATTGGCTTGTTTTTGATGCAGATTATTTAATTCTTGTGACACTTTGTCTTGAAACATATCAATGTTATCTTTTAACATTAGGGGACAAAATGTTGATTTTGGTTTGAATGGGGTAGGTGCTATTGATCCTCCATGGCCCAAACCTGGATTGCTGATAGAGTTACGGTCTCATCCTGCATGTGCAGTAAGTCCTGTAGAAGCTCTGCATCACCCGCCGTTAATAGAGTGGGACTTAAACTTGGTGGTGCAGATACCGTTGTTTTGGTAGATTTGTGAGTTGAATAGAACTTACGCAATTTCAATTTGCGAACAAATCTAAACACATCGATTTTTGTATTGGCATAATCGAAATTACTTTTGGCACTGAATGTTAGTCCTAATGCCAAAATGTTAGTTTCTTGTTCACTGTACGATATCGGTAAGGTTTATGACCGTCTTGGAATCACTCCCAATGCTCAGTGCGCTTACCTGCGCTGCCACTGCTTGTGAGTTTTTTTGTATGGTTTCTTTGTATTCGCGTTTGTGCAATTTGTTGCATCTCCTCCTTGCATTCCGTTTCCTGTTGGCATTTTGTCGATGTCGACATTTCGAACACTCGAGCGCAAGGTCTGTTTGCGATCTTGACGCATGCACTCCAGTTCTTGTGTCAACGTGAATTTGCGAAACCCCAATCTCTGCACTCTTTGTTGCTCGTTGTCAGATTTGCTTTCCACATTTGAACTTAGTTCAGAGGCAGAGGTCTCAGGTATAGCAGTGTTGGTAGGTTGCTTTGTTGCATCAGTTGTATTCAAAATGAGCTTCTTGTTAGCTTTGACGTTGTCGTATTTCTTGGCAAATGTAAAAATTTGACCATGCTCATAGTCTAAACGGTCTCGGTGGAATTTATACGCCTTCCTTTTCTTTATCACATCCTCCTCTCGGCGCAGACGTATTGTCATTTCCTCCCGATATTTTGCTACCAGGGAGGTGTCAGGTAACTTTGCAATTTCGATATTCAACGTGTCGATTTGGCTCTGCAAGGTAACCCTGTCACTCTCTGCATATTTAACCAGTATTTCTAACAGACGGCGAGAAGACTCCAGGTTACACTCTGCCCACTCCAATAACATACTTGTTATATTGGTACATTAATGTATTTAAAAAAAATGTAAATATTAATACAAATTAAAATTAATATTTTTAATAATAGTTTTACACTATATATGTGGAGATAAACATACACACATACATATATATGTGTGTGTTTGTTTAAATAGGTATATGCTTATATATTTTAAAATATTATGTAAACATATTTGATTTACATGATATTAATCTTACGTGTTAAAATATTTAATATTCACTAGTTTTACCTATAACTATATATATATATATATATATATATATATATATATATATATATATAAATTTTACTGATAAAAAACCAATGAAATTCCCCCGTTATAGTTAGTGCAGGCAACTATAACTCACGCGACCGCAATCCTCTGCTGATGCTAATACTGTATTTAGACACTTATTTGCCCATGTCTTCTTCCATACATTTTTAGCTCTACATATATTACAAATATTTTTTTTTCATAAAGACACATATGTCATCAGCAGAAGATTGCGGTCGCGTGAGTTATAGTTGCCTGCACTAACTATAACGGGGGAATTTCATTGGTTTTTTATCAGTAAAATTTCCGCTAACTATAACATGTGTGAAACCTATGGTTTTTTCAGTGAATTTGCAAGGTTTTTTAAATGCTAATTCCTAACTATAACGTGTGTGAAACCTATGGTTTTTTCAGTGAATTTGTACGGTTTTTTAAATGCTAAGTTACTTTACGCCATTCGTGGCGTGCGCGCCCACTTAACGCAGTTCGTTCCGTGCGCGCACGGTGCGCTTCGCGCACCGTGCGCGCACAGTGAGCACGCGGTGCGCTTCGCGCACCGCGTGCCCACTTTACGCAGTTAGTGCCGTGCACGCACGGTGGGCACGCGGTGCGCTACGCGCACCGCGTGCCCACGTTAAAATAGTTGGGACATGCACAAATGGTGCCCTTCGGGCACCATTTGCACACGGGGTGGGGAGAGTGTGGATAATTTTTTTTTATAATATTTGTTTATTTTAAATTACAGTTTTACGTAGAAGTTATAAGCCATGCACAAATGGTGGCATTCGGACACCGTTTGCACACGGGGTGGGGAGAGTGTGGATATTTTTTTTTTCTTATTATTTTTTTACCGTACGCGTACGGTAAGCGTAATCGGCGAAATTACCGAAAAAATAAAAATTCCGTTTTGGGCCTTGGGGGATCTTTGGGGACTCCCTCAACATTGCTATGTGTGTGGGCGCTGTCTAAACAGCCCCTTTACATGTTTTTCTGCTTTGTATTTTCATCATCACTCTCAGTGCGAGAGAGAAAATGGCGGCCGCCGCTTCCTGGTTTCGGCCGATTCGAATGTTTACTAAGATCTAAGAGCCAATCAGAATCGCGCTCGCGCACGCCACCGTACGCGTACGGTAAGCGTACCGTAAGCGCACCGTAAGCTGGCTCAGATATATATATTGATTTAAAGGCTATTTTCTCAGAATCTACTGAACAGATTTACACCAAACCTACAAAAGGCACTTCCTTGACCTGAGGACTACCTCTCTGCCAAATTTCTAGTAATTCTGTTCAGCCGTTCGGGCTGTAGCCCTGTCTAAAGGTCCTACGGAAAAATGCATGGGAAAAACGCGTTTTGGGACCCCCCTTTTATCTCAGCCCCCGCTTGACGAATCCCCCCGAGACTTTCAGGGTAGGAGCGGAGCGTAGCGCCCCACCTATTTTGAAAAATTCGCGAGGATTCGTCGACCGGCGCCAAAGTTATTCAAAATAGAATGTTGCGGATTTCCTATGGAAACGTGGTCCTAACTATAACTATCTACTGGCGACCGCCAGTAGATAATATATTTAAAAAACTATATTTTTGTATATATTTTTTCAATATATGTGTGTAAAACGATATTTCTTTTTGATATTATTGTGCTTACCTTTATATGAATAGGAAAACAGTATTTTTGTGATCGATATTTTTGGCATGATATTTTTGTAGCACAAGGTTTATGGTTTCGATATTATGTCAGTGAACCCTACCAGTAATGGTAAGTCTAGGAATGCGCTAAAATCCATGAGTGGATGCGTGAGAAGACCCACGCTCCACCCATGGGACACCTGCTGGGGCAAAGTAATGCAACACAGCGATTTGCGTTGCGTTACTCTAGATGTATCAAGCCACTCAGAGCCAAGCATGGTAACCATGCATGGCTTGATAAATCTAACTTAAGAGTTGTGTCACTCTTGCACCCCATTTTATAAATTTGGCCCTCTATGTCTTTACTCTCTCATCCCCCAGCTGTCTTGCACCTTCTCAATGCTTTCACACGCACCACTCTTTACATTTCTACTTAGGGACCGATTACGAGTTTGACGGTGCGGCGGCAGGACCGCCCCGCCGCCGCACTGCCAAACTCCTGTGAGAACTGCCTGCCAAATAATTACTGTTTTGTCATTGGTGAGCGATTCCTTTGCCGTTCCCATGGTGGTGTCTATAAAATGAGGACCACAATGCGAACGTCAAAGTAAGTTCCAGCACGACATGGGCTCGAAAGTCACTGATGTGCTGAAAATTCTGTGCATGCACACAGGGGGGCAGATGTTGCCCCCCTCTGTGTGCATCCTCTAGGCATAATGTACAAGGGGGCCCTGCAGGGCCCACTTTCTTTCACCTCGGCCACTGTTTTCATGGAGGAAAGACCTCCATGAAATCAGTGGCAGAGATGAAAGTCGTAATATGCTTGGCGGGACTCCAGAGGTCCTGTCAAGTATATAGGTGCCTCTTGACTGCCGCTCAACCACCAGGAAATGGCAATTCCCTGGCTGAGTTGGCGGTCCCACACCAGCATGACCACTAGGGTGGTAATGTGGCAGTCCTCGGACCGCCAGACTCGTAATTAGGCCATAACACTCTCTCTTTCCCCTCTCTCATTCATCCCTTTCTCAGTCCTCCCTTTCTCACTTATTCTTTTTTCTCCTAACTTCTGTTTAACCATTTTTTTCTTTCCGCCTTTCCTCTCTGACCCACTTCACCCTCATGCTCTCTCTTCTACCTAGGTTTTACCCTTCTCTCCCACAACCTACCTATAAATCCTTTATTCTATGGCTTCTCTCTCCCAATTCTCCCTATCTCTTTCACATGTACATTGTCTGCTACATCGTCTTTGCTCTGCCCCCTTTCACTTTCTGCTCCTTATTCACTTATTGCACTTGTAGGGCAAATTCACTTAAGCCAGCATCAAAGTATACAACCCAGACCATGTGCACTTGCCAAATAAGAAGTGGCAGTGGTCCCTGGTTGTTGATGAGTTCTTGCGACACAGGCTGTGGGCACTTGCAATTCCAGCCGTGTTTGCAGGGTCAGTCCATACAACATAAATCCTGGCCGCTTGCAGACCATTGTAGATGAACCTCTTGAAACCATCGTCTATGTTGCATCCCACTCACATGGACTGATACTACAATTCGAGTCAGCAGGACCCATCCATATTACACAAAACAATGATTGCTTATTTCTTCCTCTACAAGTACCAAGGACACTGGCATCCATGATCCATGATGAATGAACTGCGCCCTGACTGCTGTTAAGAGACAATTTAGTCAGCGAGAAATGGACAGCAATCGAAGGGATCAATCACTCTCTTGGTGCTGAAATTGCCTTGGAAGGGCAGTTCAGCTAAGATTCAAGGATTTGAGGTGTGCCTAGAAAACTGTGCTGGCAGTTATCCAGGAGCCTTGAGAAAAATATTTCCATCCAGGAGCATGAAGGTAAATATTGGTAAATCTGTGACATACATTCACCGCCTCAAATCAAGGTAAACAAACTTTGTTACACAATATTATAGCACCATTGCGTCACTGCACCTGCATGTGACAGTGAACACAGTGAAGTCTAAAGGTAGGCAATAGTTCAAAGGGTGAGGTTACTCTTTACCACAGATAATGATATTTCAATCTATTCCTCATTCATCTACAAAAAACACTGATCCGCTGAGGTTTTAACTACTGACTGATTAGTGCAGGTCAATGGAGTTTCCCCAGTGTAGACTCAGTTCAACTTCCCTTGGCAGTTAAGCTGAAGGTCAAGGGAGTTTGCCATCGAAGGTTTCTATACTATTTGAACTATGTGGCCAGGAATGTGGAAAATTACTTTTTAAACACAGAAATATCCATCTGGTCCTGAATATCAGTACTTCCTTCAACACAGGAAGGTGTCATTTCTTTTGCTCTGTCTTTCAAGCATTCCAACATACAGCAAATTTGTATGTTTGGCAACATAATTTAAAAACATGTACATTTTATCAATGGCACCAAAAATATATACATTTTAAAAATAATTAACTTCTGATATTGCTGACTGATAAATGTATGGTCACTTTAGTTGCAGGTGTTCAGTTTCTCACTTAGTTTAGCGTTTACACCTTTGTCCACATTTGGTGAAAACCAAAGGGACGAGGCCAGGTAAACCAGAAACTAAGCCATAACTAAAATCTAGACAATATTCTAGATTCAGCAAAAGGTGAGTTGATTCAAAAAGTCTACCCCATAAGTCACAGAAGTATTGAAACTATGGGCTTATTTACAAGCCCCTTGCGCTGTCGGTGCGTCACTTTTAACCTGGGAAGAAGTGACGTACTGGTGGCACAATGGGCTTGTAAATAAGTCCCTATATTTAAAGTAAAATGTTGACTCCTGTGACTGACCCTCATCTACTTATAAAAATCGGCAAGTTGAACCAGGATTCATGGGCGGCCGCAGAACTTTTTCAGTGGGGGGGGGGTCATATTTTAAAAACATTTAAGATTGCGCTGCCGGTATTATACTGGCAGCGCAATCATGAATTTTTTTAAAAGGCATGTGGAAAATCCAGGGGGGAGCAAGCTCCCTCCCTTGTGGACGCCTTTGCCAGACTCTAATTGCAGCCTCGGCTCAACATCCTATCGTTTTAGTCAAATCATTCACTTTCCCTGTGCTTGCGCTATGTAAAACTGCCAAAAAAAGACATTATAACTTATAAGCCTATTCTCAGGGCTATTTGCGGTGTAAGTCAGGCTTACATCGGTAAATAGCACTCTTTATGAATGTAAAATCGCTTTATCAAATTAAAAAAAAAGTGTTTTCATATTGATATATGGATTTACTCACACAAAGATTTCCACTTGGGTAACCCTAGGTCCTGGGATGGGGTGTGACAGGTCTGGCTGGCCCTGTGAGGTTGTGAACACCCAATAGCTTGCCCATTTTTGGCATTGACGTTATATAAACATGGGAAAATTTTCTATGTGAGTATGTGCACAATTTACAGTTGTGCCGATGGAAGTGACTCCACACTGGTGCAATTTCTAATGCTTCAAATGCTTCCCAGGACACATGGATTCCATAAACACCCAGGAAACCTTTGTGAATATCAACAATTATTAGAACATTGGAATGTTGGGAGCTCCATTGAAGACAATGGGGTCCTCTCTTCTTCTACGGGCCGGTAAAGGCCCGCAGAGCAATATTCCAATGTTTTACAAAGGCCTCTCGGAGCTCGAGGTTTTAAATCCCCTCGACCTTCGAGAGGCCTTTGTTTTGTTTGTTAGAACATTCTGCCCTCTAGTGGCAGAATTGTTTTAATAGCCTTATAGCCCTTCGTAGCAGGGCTGTACCGGCTATTAAAGTCCCGTTCCCTTGTTAAAGTCCCTCGCCTTCTGCTCAGGCCTTTAACGCGGGAGCGGGACTTTATAGCCGGTATAGCCCGCTATGGCGGGCTGTAATAAATCTATACCTTCATGAAGTTATAAACCATGGACATTTGCTCATTTATTTGGGAAAAACACCCCATGGGTATAGTTCATCTATGAAATATATATCTGACCACCTCGTCACTATCTTTACATTTTTAATGAGGCGAAACAAATATTTCTGATACCAAGAAATCCAAAGCATTTCAGAACGGTTAAATATATGTGGCACAATTCTAATAAAAAAAAATTAATTTGCAGTGGCTAGAGGTAGACATGTGTCTTTTAGAAATTCACATAACTTTTCTGAGGTGTGCCTAGAAAGCTGTGCTGGTGGCAGTTGTCCAGGAGCCTTAAGGAAAATATATGCAAATTGCATATAATGTCAGTACATTGGCATTTCTTGGCCTAACTGTACATGTTGTACATTCCACCTGCTGAATGCTATCACCTTTGTACAAGGGCATTTTTTCACTTCTACTCCCATCAACTTTGGGGGCATTACCATTCCACACTGGAAAATAATCTAACTAAATGTTGTCCATTACTAGGGTGGAAAGATGAAAGAGAAATTTTAAAATACCCACAAACTCTTGCGTTTGTGGGTGCTCCCAAACTTTTGAGGGAAGCCCCACCTTGGAATACCCACTGCACTCTTCTTCAGTGAGATTTGTTCAAGCATACTTGCTGCAGTTAGAGGGCAGGGTCTTCATTGAGGAGGCTGGAGCCACTAAGGTAGACGGTAGGTTGTTTATTTCAAGCTAGGCCCTAGGGCTATAGCAACAGCGTGTAGGTCCCTCCAGGCTCCTTTCACCCTCCAACTCTGCCTCTCCAGCCTGTTACAGCATTCACTGTGCACATTCCAGACACCCACATGCAGGAAATGAGGGCACACAGGATGCCACAGTATCACACCAGCAGCCCAACTTCTGAAAGAACGTTGTAATTCTGCACCCAAAGGTCTAAAAGTGGCATTGATGTATATTTACAACTTACTGGGCTTCACAAAGGCTTACAGAAAGTTTCCAGGTGGATTCCTGGATTTGTTTTAGGAATTTCATTGTCTCAGGTGAAAGTATACACACCTTTATTACCAAATGAGAAAATTGAAGTCCGTGCAAGTACACTTCATTACTTTTTAGGGGTCTTTATCTATCAGTACTACATTTGTCCTGGTGGAAAAGCCCCTCTCGCTATAACAGCACCAATGTGGGGGTGGGGGTTAGCAGTGCTCCCATGCCTGTTCCACTCTGAAGAGGAAGTTACTCCTGCCTTAGACAACGGTAATTTTCTGACTTTATCTAGAATGGGAGTTGGGCAGAGCAAGATTGTGATGCCCACATATGTGTATGTTTGAGGGTATTCACACACGCACAGGGGATTCCCTCCATGTAACTTCAACTTCCTGCCTATAAAAGTCGGTTTACTCACAAAAAGTATATTCATGTCGTTAAATCCTTTTATGAGTGCAAAACCAACTTCTGAGGATTCCAAAAGTTGGTTTCGCACTTGTTAAAAAATGATTATTTGCATAAATAAACAAAGTTGACATATGCAAATAGTTTTGTGAATCGTTCCCTTGGTGTTCAGGAGTACCTAACTTACCTGTGTCACAAAATGTAATGCGGTAGCAAGGATGCCATGGGGAGTGTTGCAAGTAAAGAAGATGGTCCCTCTGTATGTGGGTGTGTACTAAAGCTAGCCATCATTCAAGCATGAGGTGCCCCATGCGCCCCTGATGCCCGGTGCCACTGCAGCTGCTGCACTAATAACAGCTACGCCCCTGCTTATGTGTCTCTGATTTCCACATTCTACATTTTTACTCTCTCACCCTATCCCCAGTCGTCTCTCATCTCTCATGATTTCACACGCACCCCTCTTTACATTTCTAAGACTCTCTCTTCCCCTCTCTCACTCTTTCTCTGTCCTCCCTTTCATACTTTTTCCTTTCTCTCCTTGCTTCCTCTTAGCCTCCTCTTTCATCTTTCCACCTTTCCTCTATGGACTACTTCTCCCTCAAACTCACCCTTCCACCTACGTTTTACCCTTCTCTTCCACATCCTATCTATAAATCCTTTATGCTATGGCTTCTCTCTCCCAAGCCTCCCAAACTCTTTCAAATCTACATTACACATATGCTTCTCTGCTTCATCCTCTTTGTTCTACCCCCTTTAACTTTCTCCTCTCTCAGCCTTTCATCCATATGAGGTCGATAAAATGAGTACCATTGTTAAATGGTAGCGGCAGTTTCAGTCGATAACCTTTCAAGTATTGCCCGGCGGTAATCGCCTCTTATACCATTCGATGATTAACCAACAAAAGAGGCAGGCGCCGGAGACTGGAAGGCAGGAAACAACGTTTTATTCCGTCGGAGCAGAACACGTCAGATCGGACAGCAAGGTATCGTCTCGAGGTGCTCTAACCACATCTATGAGGCCTGGCCTCTTATACACAGGTTTATTGCTTTATTACATGTGATACATTCTTGTTGAGACTTTGATGTACGGAAAGACATCCTTGGAATCCCCACTTCAAGCTTGTTCCCACACATATCTACAGTAGAAGTCCCCACCCCACCCACAGTAGGAGATGGCTATCACACAGCTGGACATTTCGCCAATTCCCGGGGGTGTGTGCGACTGGTCGGGTCTCAGGGGGTGGGGGGCCTTGATCTACTGTAATCTCTTTGATGTGAGGTGTTTCCCTTACAGTAGGGGCAATAAACTGCATCCGCAGGGCTAGGTGATGGCCTGGGATCGGTTCGGACAATTGGGCGCAGAGGAAGGGGGTTATCAAAAGGATGTATGACCATGTATGGGATGAAAGGAGATGTTGGTCAGGCGCGGGATGTGGTTCCATGGCAGGGTCGCGCAGAAGGAGAGGGTTTATGGCCCATGTATGAGAGAGCGGGGGTGGCCGGCGCGTGGGGGGATGTTCGCAGCGCCAGAGGGACGCGCTGGCGAACGGCAATGAGCGGGGAGAGGGGCCATGGTGTCTAAAATGGCCACCGTGTGTTTCTGCGTGCGGCGCTGGAGAGAGACAAGATGGTGCAGATAATGTTCAGTTATGAACTAAATTTCCACAGTCCTCCCTTTTAACATATCTCGCCAGCTTGTTTAGTTCGGATCTATCCCCATAATACCACGTACTTCTACCTCGTACAGAGCTTTCATATGTTCTGCTTCAAAGTTCAGAGTCTTAGGGCAGATGCAGTTCGTGAAAAGTGAACATAGAGGTGGCAAGCATTGAATCCCCAGGCAACATCCACACAGTACCACAATCGGTATTAGGATAAACGTAAACAACCTCCACCCCCAGTCCTTTATTGTGTCCCAGAACCAACTCCCAAGCGACCATCCTTCTTGTTCTTGATGAACCTCTGAGGAAAGTCTGTGGAGGTGTTCGATCGCCTTGTAGACTGAGGGTGAGTTATCCGGTATGTAAGTACAACAGCTGGATCCAATGATGCGGCATGCTCCTCCACGGTCAGCCAGAACCACGTCTAGAACGAGGCGGTTCTGAAGAGCTACCAGGCGGACGGCCTGAAGCTCAGTGGTGTTGTTGCTGAGGATGCCGGCTGTAATGTTCATTGTGATTTCGACTGCCTGGGTTAGGTGCCGGATGGCACGGCTATTTGCCATTGGACCCCACAGTGGAACAAGTCTCTTTACTGCATCCATGAACTGTGCTCCAGTGGAGTCGGCTTGTACAATGTCCTTTGCACGTTTCTGCCGGTGATGGTTTGCTGGAGCCACATATGTTGGGGGAAGGATAAAAGCGATGTAGCAGGTGCCCCCCCAACCTTTCGGAAGCCAGGTGTAGGCCTTAGTACCACAGACGAAGTACATATTTGGGGAGGTAACAAAGGAGGGTGGGTCAACTGAGTCCAATGTTCGGGTGATGAGACAGGAACTGTGGCCTACCGGCTGTGTTCCTAGGCCTTCGAGGCACACCAGACCTGTGATGTTGACGACGGATAGGGCCACTGTTAGGGTGGCGGCCGTTCGTTTCCGGAGGTAAGAGAAGGTGGGTCTGGCTGGGTTGTTGAACACCTGCATTTCAACTCGCGGATGTCCATATGGAAAGAGGTGTTTGATCTCAGAGGACAAAAGGGGGCAGAGGTTTTTCCAGTTTGGTTCAGCCAGAACCCATGATAGAAGTTCGACACAGTTTTGCCGGAAGCGGCATTGTCCTTGTAACTTTCTTGCAGGAGGATTAGCCAAGCGAGGCAGGAGCCATGGACAGAGAAGGGCGAAGGGATGAAAGGGATAGAATGTCCAGTGGCATGTGGTAGCAATCCACAGATCCAGCAGTTAGTGGCATTGGCGGCAAGATTGTGTTGGTGGAGCAGTTGCACAAAGGAGTTATTCCAGAACTCCTTACGTCTTTCTCGGAGTTGGGGTGAAAGTGAAATCAGATGGTGTTCTTTCATGGTGGTGGGTTGAGCAGTGGTCAGCAATGTCTTATGAGCGGGTGCGTTTTCTTCCATGATCCAGAAAGTGACCATGAGAAGGAGGCAAAAGAGAAGGGTAATAAAAAGTGCAATAGTCTTTGAGCTGTGCATTTTGTCAGTCTTTGGGTTTTTGTAGTGGATCTTCGGACGTCCGGTTGCTTCCATCATCTTCATGTCGGGCGCTTCCATCACCTTCAAGGGACTCGGTAGCGGGCAGAACCACAGACTTTGTTTAGTTTCTCTCCTGGAGGCCTTTGAGGTCACTAGGCTACCGCTCTGAGATTTTAACTTAGTTCGTGGTCTGCTTAGCCGAAGATCCCTCCTTTCGTCGTAGGTTATACCCTTCTTTGGATGGGACAGTGGGATCGGGATATTCAGTCAATTCAAGTGTCTCTGTATTCGGGTAGCAGCTCAGGGATGGTCGGTCTTTGTCCAGAAGTTCCTCTTGGGCGGTGACGTTGTCGGTGGTCGTCAGGGTCGATGATACCTTCTTGCGGTGGTGTGCATGCAGCCAATTACGTTTCCCCTCCACTGGAAGAGCTGTTCGGGTGGTGATCAGGACTTGCAGGGGGCCCGTCCACCGGGGCTCCATACTCTTGGTGCGCTGGAAGTTGCGCACTAGGACAAAGTCGCCGGGTTGGATGTCGTGTCCGGGGCCCCTGGAAGCATCGGGAATGGCTTGCAGCACCTGCTGATGGATAACAGACAATGTTTTAGTTAGATTGTACAGATAGTCAGACATGAGGACGTCCGGGACGTCGTGAATGGATGCTGGTTTTGGTGCAGTCCAAAGGTTCATGGGTCGCCCGAAGACGACCTCGTAGGGGGTTAAGTGGTGTTTGGTAGGAGTGAAACGCATTGATAGCAATGCTAGTGGGAGGGCGTCTGGCCATTTCAGTCCTGTGGTGGCAACTATTTTGGCTAGTTTGAGTTTCAATGTGGCATTATGTCGCTCAACCAAGCCTGCAGATTGGGGGTGGAAGACCGCATGAAACTTCTGTTTTACAGCCAACCCTTTTAAGATGAGTTGGATAACTTCGGCTACGAAGTGGGGGCCGTTTTCGCTCCACAAAATTCGACAAAGGCCGTAGCGGGGAAGAATTCTTTCAGTAGTACTTTTGCGGTAGTCATAGCAGTGTTGTCGCGGGTTGGGTAGGCTTCCACCCATTTGCTGAAGGCGCACACAACGACAAGCACGTACTTCAGGGTTTGGCACCTTTCTAACTGAATGTAGTCCATCTGTAGGACTTCAAAGGGGTGACTAGGAACCCCAAACCCTCCCCGGGGCACAGCAGTTCCTTTACCAGGGTTGTGTTGGAGGCATATCAGACATTGTTGGACTAGGCGTTTAGCTGAGTCTGGGATTTTGTCGTTGTGCCAGACTTTGGAGATGAGTTCAATCATGGGGGCAGACCCTATGTGTGCGGGGGAGTGTCATGGTCAGCATGGGAATCAGGTATGAGTCAGGTAGCAACCATTTGTTCATGTCTCTAGTTCGCCAGCAGCCTTCATCATCTTTCAATCCCACCCGTGCCCATTCAGTCAATTCGTGTGGTGAGCTGGCCAATTGTATGTCTCTAATGGTTTCCCTAGCATCCTTCCATTTTTTAGTTTGTGACCTGGTCACGTACATGCGTGTTGTTGACCTATTCTCGGCTGTGGTTCGGGCAGTGATGTCAGCCAGCGCATTTCCCTGTCCTATAATGTCCGTCACCTTTTTGTGTGCCTGGCATTTGATCACAGCTAGCCGCGTGGGGAGGAGGACTGCTCCGGTCAGAGCGGAGACTAGATCTCCATGTAGGATGGGTGTGCCATGGGAAGTCAGGAATCCCCTCTCCTTCCATAGGAGCCCAAAGTGGTGAACCACCCCGAAGGCGTACTGGCTGTCGGTGTAAATGTTTGCGGTTGTCCCCGCTGCTAGGATACATGCTCGTGTGAGAGCAATAAGTTCAGCCGCTTGTGCGGATCGCTGTGTGATGCGGGCTGTCTCAACAACTGTTCGGGCCGTGGTGACTGCATAGGCGGCTGAAGTGGTGCCGTCGGGGAGCTTGATGCATGAGCCATCTACCCACAGCTCTCCGTCAGGATCTGGGAAGGCAGTATCTCGGAGGTCAACCCTACTCTTGGTCTGTTCGTCGGTGAGGGTCACACAGTCATGTTTAGGGGACGCATTGGGGTCATTGTCAGGGAGAGGTAGCAGTGTGGCTGGGTTCAGAGTGGTGCATCGTTTCAACGTGATGTGGGGTGCAAGCAGAGTCAGTTCATAACCAGTCAGTCGTGCGCTAGTCAGGTGTTTAGCCTTAGTCTGGTTCAGGAGGGTGTCAACTGCATGGGGTACTAGCACGGTGAGGGGGTTTGAAAGCACGATCCCCTCACTTTGTCGGATAGAGACAGCAGCGGCGGCTACCGCTCGAAGGCAGGCGGGCAAAGCTCTGGCTACAGGGTCAAGAGTGGCAGAGAAGTAGGCACAAGGGCGTTGCTTGGGACCTATGGACTGGGTTAGAACAGACAACGCGCATCCCTCCCTTTCGTGGGTGGAGAGGGAGAAAGGCTTAGTGTAGTCTGGGGTTCCTAGGACTGGTGGTGAGCAAAGGGCATCTCGTAATTCTTTGAAGGAGGATTGGCATTCGGGTGTCCAGGGGAGGGGGAAGGGGACATCTTTAGCCAACAGGGAAAGCAGAGGTTTTACCATAAGACTGAAGTTTGGCAACCACTGTCGACAGAAGGAGGTAAGGCCTACCAGAGACCGCACTTGCTTCTGAGTTTTGGGAACAGGGGTTTCTAGGATGGTCTGAATTCGGTCAGGTGTAAGCTTCCTCCCATCTTTGGATAGGAGGTGGCCTAGGTATGTCACTTGTGGTTGGCAGAATTGCAACTTCTTCCTGGAGACCTTGTGACCGTTCTCCGCGAGGAAGTGGAGGAGGTGGATGGTGGCTGTGACTGCAAGTGGAGTGGTGTCGGCCGCCAAAAGAATATCATCGACGTACTGTATTAACACGACTCCGTCCGGTAGTTGAACTGCATCCAGCTGTCTCTTGAGGGCTTGGCTATATATGCTGGGACTCTCGGTGTAGCCTTGTGGTGCCCTACAAAATCTGTACGAACGGGCTTTTAAGGTGAAGCCGAAAAGGTAGCGGCTGTCTGGGTGGATGGGGATGGAAAAGAATGCGTTCTTGAGATCAATAACGGTAAAGGTAGTGGCAGTGGACGGAATCAGGGTGAGGATGGTGGTGATATCTGAGACTACGGGGTACTGAGGTATGACTACTTTGTTAACCTCTCGTAAGTCGATAATGAAGCGGTAAGCTTTCTCATCTCCCTCGCCTTGCTTCTTAACAATGGGTAAGATAGGGCTGTTGCAAACATTACTAACTACTTCTTCTACCACTCATGCATCGACTAGGGACTGGATGATTTCCACCAATGCCTTCTCGCCTTCGGGTGATATCCGATACTGTGGAAGCTTTGGGAGCACTGCGTCAGTTCGGACAGTTATGTGTACAGGGTTGATCACCATGCGTCCTACGTCTGAGTCGGTTTTAGCCCATAGATGTGTGGGTAACGTGTCAAGTAGGGACAGGTCAGCATCGGTTATGGAGAACATACGTCGTGCGGGACAAGGCCTGAACAGATCTGGGTTATCGTGCAGTATGACTCAAACTCCGTCTGGGGAACATCTGATGGTAGCCCTGAAATGTTTTAGTAAATCAAGACCCATAATGGCGTCGGAGGTGTTGGAGGAGAGCAGAAATGTCGTGTCAGTGGTGTTATTTTCCAAGTCAAAGGAGATTGGTGCGGACAAGGGATTAGTGGAGGGCGTTCCATCAAAGCCTATTGAGGTTACATGTGAGCCAGACAAGGGTGCCCTTGGGATCAGCCGTTTAGATAGCGCACTACGTGTCGCCCCAGTATCTACCAAAAATGGAGACTTTGTGCCCAGGACCTTAGCAGTGACGTAAGGACCTTGCTGGTCAACACGGAGTTCGACTGGATCCCTCCCTTGCCCCTGGCGGTCCTATGCAAAGTCATGGGTGTTTTCGTAGTCGGACTGCTGGCACTGGTTCTGTCGGGGGCGGTCGAAGGTGTTTGGTCTGCCTGGCCTGTCGTTGGTGGTGTCGTTCGTGTACCCTCGTCCCTGTCCTCTATTTCTGGGGCTGTTTGCTATGTCTCTTGTGTCTCTATTCTTGTTCATATCCAGAAGGACCGGGCACTGGGATTTCCAGTGTCCGAACCTTTTACAGAACGCACACTGATTCTCGTCTAAGTCCCTGCGTCCAGCGTAGGGTGTGGGTGCATGGTCTCCAGGGGGTAGTTTTCTAGGAGCAGTCGGTTGGTAGTTTCCCTTCCTATGGTCATCCCTTGCAACTGTGCGATCATTACCCTTTCCTTCAGCTCCTTTTTCTTTCTCTCGGACGCCCTATCGTTCTCATTCTTTTGGTGTTCGTAGTACTGGGCCATCTGGAGGATAGCCGCGGGTTTGGAGGCTGCCCAACTACTCTCGCTGGTCTGTAACTTCTGGGAGACTTCCTGTGACAGACCCTTCACATAATTCTGGACAAAGAGGTGATGTCCGGTTGCAGTGGTCATGTCCTGGCCACTATAATCGGAAAACACTGTCTCGAATCGAGAGAAGTATTCGGACACCTCCTCCTGGGGTTTCTGGAGGCAAGCCGTCACTATCGACCAGTCTACCTTCCTTTTTGGGATTAGGGTCTTTAATTTCTGAACAATCTTGTCTGAGAGTTCAATATGACCTTTAGAGGTTTCTGTCCAGGTTCTGGCTGCTTGTCTATGGTATCCAGTTGTATCCAGGTATATCCGAACGGCTCAGCGTGGTCAACTTTCCGGATTTGCTTCCACACATCAGCCGGCAGACATAACCCGAAGAACAAATCGATATCCGCCAAGGTCATTATAGTTGAACCTAAGGCCGTACCTAGTTCTGTGTAAAAGGCAGTCGGGTTCTTTCTTAAGTCGGGTAGGGTTTTTCTAAAGGTCAGGATGTCTTGTCGGTCCCATGGCTGATAGACCCAGTTATATACAACCCTTCCCTTCGCATCTTGGTGGTTGATGTCATCGTGTGTTCCCTGACCTCGTGGTCACCCAGTAAGGAGCGGCTTCCTTGATGAGCATCATGGTATCAGCTTTTCCTGCCTGGGGTTCAGTCGCTATGGGGGTTTCTGTCTTGGTCGTCTGCCTGTGTTCTTTAAGATGTCGGAAGACTTCGAGTGTACGTGTGAAGAGGTCCGCCACATCGCTCTCTCCCCCTTCCCCAATATCAACCTTTCTATACAAGGTTGCTAAGCCTTCGGGACCTTTATGCTGGTACCTATCCTCATAGGCATTCAGAGTGTGATAACAAAGTCGTACGACAAAGTGTCGTCTGTGGTTGTCGGCATACGAGTTATACGTATCTGTCACATATTCCTCACTTTCCTTCCGTTCTACTACCTTATCGATTCCGGCTCGTTCACCCTTTGTTAGCCGATTCATTCTGGCGGAATCTTTCTTTCTCGTCTCGGGGTCATCTAACGTTATTGCTAACGTTGTGTTCAGTACAAGAGGCTCGGCCGGCGCGGAGGCCGCGAGGACCGAGGCCCTGGTACTGCTTTCGTTTGCGTTCGGGGGTTGTGGGTGCTGCACTATAGGCTGGGAGGGAGCGTATGGAGGGGGCATGTAGATTTTCGGAGGACCTAATAGCAATTCATCGTTCGCCCGTTGCTTGGAAGGCAACTCAGGGTAGAGCGTAGAGGGGGTCCTAACAGGGCACTGGCCTGATGTTTCAGATTCTTGTTTTTGTTTAGCTTCCTTTCTCTCCTTTATTTCTTCCTCTAACTTTCTGGCGGCAAGGTGAGCTGCCTTTCGTAGTTCTTTTTCTGCCTTTACTTCTTCTCTCTTTTTCCGTTGCGTTGTTTCTTTGCGCCACATGCCGATACTGTCGAGCATAGTGGGCGTCGTTTTATTGCTACGTAGAGCTATTTCTAGCGTTTCTATTTTATGGTCATCAAAGGATCCCATCAGTGGCCACTGACTTTCGGAGTCCTTCTTTGTATATTTATGCCATAGTTTGCTATAAGCTACAGCGACTAGTCCATATTTAGTAAACATGTCCTTATTAGGGGTGCCTTCCAGTGGAGCCGGATGGTTCATCTCTAATAAGCGGTCCGGGCAGAACCAACTACCAATCAGTGGGGAGAAGATAGGCATGACGGGTTACAACGGGGACAAAAGTCTGCCCTACCTATCTTTTCACTGCTTGCAAAGACTAGACAGAATATCTCTATTCCACGTTATTTGTAAGCAGAGAATACCTCCAAAGAACCAATATCGAACAACCAGTGTTCGGACAATCAATCAATGGGGAGAAAAATAGGCACGACAGATTACAAAGGGGGACAAAAGTCCGCGTTACCTACTCTTCACTATCTGCAAAGACTAGACAGAATATTTCTATTCTACGTTATTTGCAAACAGAGAATATCTCAAAAAGCACTATTCTTCAAAAACAATCAATGTTCGGACAATCAATCAGTGGGGAGAAAAATAGGCACGACAGATTACAAAGGGGGACAAAAGTCCGCGTTACCTACCCTTCACTATCTGCAAAGACTAGACAGAATATTTCTATTCTACGTTATTTGCAAACAGAGAATATCTCAAAAAGCACTATTCTTCAAAAACAATCAATGTGCGGACAATCAATCAGTGGGCAGAAAAATAGGGCACGACAGATTACAAAGGGGGACAAAAGTCCGCGTTACCTACCCTTCACTATCTGCAAAGGGAGAGAGAATATCCCCGTTTGTAGGCAGCGAATATCTCAAAAAGAACAATCAAATAAGCAATACTAGTATTTTCAATCAATCGTTTCGCAATTTGTCGTGTTATACGACCTTACCCGGACCGCATGGACAGTTTCTCGTCTTCTGCCTCCAGCGCCCGATCATCCTCTACTCTCCGTATTTGCCGCGGCACTCCTGATGGTTCCCAGTCAGGACCGTAGATCACTCGAGAGAGGTCTGCTCGGAACCAGTGAAGTTCAGATGATCGGCTGCCAGACGAGGGTCTATCGGGCAGGAGCTCTTCCCGATCGTTGCAGTCGTTCACTCTGTCGTTGGGACCTCTCTCATTGGATCCACGTGTTGCTGATGGGCCCCAAGTTTGGGACGCCAATTGTTAAATGGTAGCGGCAGTTTCAGTCGATAACCTTTCAAGTATTGCCCGGCGGTAATCGCCTCTTATACCATTCGATGATTAACCAACAAAAGAGGCAGGTGCCGGAGACTGGAAGGCAGGAAACAAAGTTTTATTCCGTCGGAGCAGAACACGTCAGATCGGACAGCAAGGTATCGTCTCGAGGTGCTCTAACCACATCTCTGAGGCCTGGCCTCTTATACACAGGTTTATTGCTTTATTACATGTGATACATTCTTGTTGAGACTTTGATGTACGGAAAGACATCCTTGGAATCCCCACTTCAAGCTTGTTCCCACACATATCTACAGTAGAAGTCCCCACCCCACCCACAGTAGGAGATGGCTATCACACAGCTGGACATTCCGCCAATTCCCGGGGGTGTGTGCGACTGGTCGGGTCTCAGGGGGTGGGGGCCTTGATCTACTGTAATCTCTTTGATGTGAGGTGTTTCCCTTACAGTAGGGGCAATAAACTGCATCTGCAGGGCTAGGTGATGGCCTGGGATCGGTTCGGACAATTGGGCGCAGAGGAAGGGGGTTATCAAAAGGATGTATGACCATGTATGGGATGAAAGGAGATGTTGGTCAGGCGCGGGATGTGGTTCCATGGCAGGGTCGCGCAGAAGGAGAGGGTTTATGGCCCATGTATGAGAGAGCGGGGGTGGCCGGCGCGCGGGGGGATGTTCGCAGCGCCAGAGGGACGCGCTGGCGAACGCCAATGAGCGGGGAGAGGGGCCATGGTGTCTAAAATGGCCTCCGTGTGTTTCTGCGTGCGGCGCTGGAGAGAGACAAGATGGCGCAGATAATGTTCAGTTACGAACTAAATTTCCACACCATTGAGTTGTGTAACAATAAAACATCTGGTATTCAGCGCCAAGATGCCTCCGGGTGAACGTGTGCTTCACAAATACACGTTATGTTATTATGTAATGTTACGTCACTCTGCTCGAACGTGACATTGAAGGTTGTAGATTGAGTGCGAAACACTTCTCATTCACACAGAAAAAGATATTGAATCCAGTCCTCGAGCATGTATCAAATAATAAAAGCTCATAATACTTGGGCCTCTCAACGCCTGAAGTGCAGGTCAGTGTAATTTCTTGGAGTTCTGATTCAGGTCACCTGGTTTTAGTAGCTGTGCTTGCCAATGAATTTTTCTTTAAAATTAGAATTGCAAATCTAAGGATGTGAAAATTCCACTTTTCAAACACAGCAATAAACTTCTATACAGGGAACCAGTTCATTTCCCAATAATTCCTAAATATGGAAAATATAGGTAACACTCATTGAGGTGATGGGTAAATTAGTGAAAGACAGTAAAGAAACATTTATGAGTTACTCTCATTGGTCTGTACTACTTGGACCCTAAGAACAGGCCAGTAAATCGCAGGTATTCCCTGCCCATGCGGGGTGGTACAATATGCCCTGCTGGGATTTATGGAAGTAGTCTAACAGGGAATGAGTAGCTTTCTTGTAGGTCTCTGTGACTGGTAATCGCTCGGGCCACATTTCAGCCCAACACTGGGGCATATCAACAACAACCGGCGTTAATTATCACTGAGCGCACTTAGCGCTCGGATAATTATCGCCGGCTAGCGCCGATTTGTATCGCTGAGATAGCGTGCTATTAGCAACGCTTATCTCATCGGCGATAAAAATCCTAGCGCTAACTGGTTAACGTGAAATTATCGCTGGAAACCCAGCGATAAACTCTCGTTAGCTTGTTGATAGGGACTCATAAACTTAGCCATGATATCCACCTTCCATAGGATATCATGGCTAAGTCAGTCCTGAAGCAGGTGTTAGGAAAGTAGCGATAACAGGTGTTATCGCTACTTTTCCTGACGCTATGCTTCATAGCGTGGGGCTTGATGATAGAAGAAATGTCGCTTAGCGACATTTCTCCTATCATGTCAGGTCAGGAACGCCCACTTTGCATCTCATTAGAGATGCAAAGCTGGGCGTTAGAAATCCCCACGCTAAAGCAAGGTTTCACGCGTTAGTGTGACCTTGCTAATATAGCGAAAAAATTATCGCCGCTTTTTGGCCGAAAACGGCCGCTAAAGCGGCGATAATTTTTTATCGCCTCGTTGTAAATATGCCCCTATATAACTTTAGACAGAGCCTCCACACTCTCCCAGGATTGCTTTTGGGGTCTGAAAGTACCCAGATAAGTAGGGGCAATATAGGGGTCTGTCCAAGGGGCTCTTGAGTTTTCTGACAGGGCCTTTTCACAGGGAAGACTGGCTGCTGAAGTTTCTCAGCTCAGCCCTGAGTCTCTCTCAAGGTTCATAGACACCTCTGAAGTGTGTCTTGTAGGGACCAGGCAATTCTCTACCTGCATGAAGGCACACACGTCAAGCTGGGAGCTCTCGGACTGGTCTGTTGTCCCACCCAACCAACAGTTGTGTAAGCAAACTTTAAGCTCACTCAAATCCTTTTCGAATTAAAAAAATGTCTTAGTGTACCATGTGGCTCCAAGAACTTTACAAAGAAATTCAACATCTTCTTTGGATACATTTTCTTTGGATCCCACTGATAGGGGTTCACGCTGAAATTTAAAATGACGTGGCTAAAACAGGGTGTGAGGGTGAGTACATTTTACATACATACCTTCCTGTGGAGGTAATTTATTTCCATACTCTACTTTCTAAACCCAAACGTAGGAGATTTATGCCTTGATTTAAGGAAGGGTACTATTGGTATATTTGCCAAAAAAGATGGCCGCCCGACCACTGTCTGTGGAATATCTGTTAATTTCGAGCCTGGCTAGTGACAGCTCTCTCACTGACTTTGACCCCTCTGGCTGCATTTTCTGGTATACCAAGGTGCAGCAGAAACTTCATGAAAAATGGTGGTTGTTCACGGCCCAACATAGAGTAGCTGGTCCATCATGATGTTGGGTGGTGTTTAACTCTGTGAAAGATGTCCTTGGAGCCCTAGGTAAAGATCCCACCAGTACCCCCATATTTCTGTCAGTGGTGGTCTCAAAGAAAGTCATTTTTTTCTGTGTAACATCTTCTCGCATCATTGAAACTCGATATGTAGGAAAGTAAAGTAGAGAAGTCCATTGACCGTAGATATGTGCACAATCTGAGATTTTTTACCACAAAATGTGGAGCAAAATGATGTGAAATTTTACAAAGTTCACTTGATGGAATCAAAAATGAAAACTGTATGTGAGGACATACCTCACATTCAAAATTTGCATGAGATAACAGCAAGAGACTGGTTCGAGGAAACAATATCTCCTGTAAAAATACACGTTCTCCTCAGCGCAGTCTCTGGTGTCTAAAACTATGGAATATATCTTGCCTGTGATTTTTTTTTATTCGTGTAACACAACATTTGTAGATTTCACATGTAAACAAATTTGCCTGCTGTTACCCATGAACCTTATTTAGGGGTCACCAGGAATCGAACCCTGGGCTCAAAGGTGGATAAATCAGGAGCGCAAGGGCAGCTCATACTTATGGGCATTGGTTAGGGCTCCACTTTTCTTGTTTTCTGTCAATTTTTTATTACATTAATATAGCCTTATAGCCCGCCGTAGCGGGCTATACCGGCTGTTAAAGGCCCGCTGCAGCGTTAAAGGCCCGAGCCGAAGGTGAGGGACTTTAACAACAGCAGCGGGACTTTAAAAGCCGGTATAGCCCTGCTATGAAGGGCTATAAGGCTATTAGAACATTCTGCCACAGGAGGGCAGAATGTTCTAACAAAACGAAGCCTTCAGGGAGCGCGAGGGGATTCAAATCCCCTCCGGCTCCCTGAAGTCTTTGTTCACAGCCAGAGCTGTGAACAAAGACACATTGGAATGTTGGCGCTCCGGGCTTATACGAGTCATTATAAACCCGGAGCACTACATTGTTTTCAATGGAGCTTCCAACATTCCAATGTTCTAATATTAGATAATGCTACATTATTCTCTAGAAGTGTAATGAAGAATGGAGTACAATTAGCTGGAATATGACCCTCCCTGGCATCTGAGGTGAGTAAAAAACGTGTTCAAATGTATGCTGTGTGCATGCTCGCGGGTGAGTGTGTGTTCATGTGAGAGAGTGTGTGTATGTGTGAATGTGTATGTGTATGTAAACATGTGTGTGAGTGAAAGTAAAGATCAGGGGAGATAGCATCTGTGGCCCTTTGTGATGTAGGTGCGCTGACAGCTATTCCTTTTTCTTGGATATTGGAATGAAGACCACCATTCATTTGGTAATTTTTATCTTGTCGAGGGTCATGTGCGTGATTTCAAATTCCAAACCATACCAGGAATTCCACTGAAGCATAGCAGCAAAGTTGTCATTCAAAGAATTGTTATTTTTCCTATTTTTTAAAATTTTATACTGTGTACCTAATTCTCAAACATTTTTGTGCACTTAATCAAAGTCCTCATTGCGTGTGGTCTCTGAATTCTTGGGCAGATAACAGCAGTTATGGCAGCAGTTACAGGGATCTCAACATTTTTAGCTCGAGATCCGAAGTCTCTTTGTGAAATTCCAGCCCAAATGAGGAATTATTGGGGGATTCAGACCCAGAATTATTGATTGTCCCAGTAATTCCCAATACTTAGTGGATTATAGGGTCCAACTCATAATGAGCTGGGTTTTCCCACGCCCGGAATTTCTGGTACCCTGGTATCAGTAACTCAGGGGATGGGGAAAAGTGGACTTATTTACTGAGTCAGGCTGAATGAGGACCTATGTGTGCAAAATCATTTTTAACAACAGTATCCCATTGTTCATTCACAAAATAAGCAGTGTTGGAATTTTACTCTTACATATACAGGCTTAGGTGACAGTTTGTATGTGATTTGCGGGCGGGCCAGCAGCAAATGTTGGTAAGCACCAAGAAAAAGGTGTATATGGTATCAATGAGGAATTTAGAGGTAGCTTCACCACTTTGGAGACACAAGCTGATTTATTCCAATAAGAGGGGTAGGAATAGGAGTTGTTTTGAGGTTGGGAGTAGGGAGGGAACACAGCAAAACAGATGAGGGTGTATGGGAAGGGGTTCCAACGCAAGCATAAACAACTTTCAGGTGTCTTTCATGATAAAGAACGTCATCACAAAGAATAATTTAACGAACAATCATCCACAACAAATAGACAAAATTTAGTAGAGAGAATATCATCGAAACACATTGGGGCTTATTTCAATGTCGGACGGACTTGCGTCGGCCCAACACCGTCATGGAAACTGGACCGACCGACTCCGGTCAGGGGTCCGGACCACCTAATCACGATGTGTCCCCACATGGTGTGGTCGCATACTCTCATTCCTCTATGGGAGCTCTCGTGTTATGGCCGTAAACCGGCCGTTGACACAATCTCCCATAGAGGATTGGGACTCTGTGTTCAACCCTGCACCCAGTGGCCGGTACCTCAAGGAGCCTGCCACATGAGTGCAATATGAGTGCAAAACCAACTTCTGAGGATTCCAAAAGTTGGTTTCGCACTTGTTAAAAAATGATTATTTGCAGGGATAAACACAGTTGACATATGCAAATAGTTTTGTGAATCGCCCCCTCTGTGTTCAGGAGTACCTAACTTACCTGTGTCACAAAATGTAATGCTGTAGCAAGGATGCCATGGGACCTGTTGCAAGTAAAGAAGATGGTCCCTCTGTATGTGGGTGTGTATTAAAACTAGCCATCATTCAAGCATGAGGTGCCCCATGCGCCCCTGGTGCCCGGTGCCACTGCAGCTGCTGCACTAATAACAGCTACGCCCCTGCTTATGTGTCTCTGATTTCCACATTCTACATTTTTACTCTCTCACCCTATCCCCAGTCAGCTCTCATCTCCTTTCTTGATTTCACACGCGCCCCTCTTTACATTTCTAAGACACTCTTCCCCTCTCTCACTCTTTCTCTGTCCTCCCTTTCATACTTTTTCTTTTCTCTCCCTGCTTCCTCTTAGCCTCCTCTTTCATCTTTCCACCTTTACTCTATGGACTACTTCTCCCTCAAACTCACCCTTCCACCCACGTTTTACCCTTCTCTCCCACCGCCTATCTATAAATCCTTTATGCTATGGCTTCTCTCTCCCAAGCCTCCCAAACTCTTTCACATCTGCATTACACATATGCTTCTCTGCTTCATCCTCTGTGTTCTACCCCCTTTAACTTTCTCTTTCCCTCAGCCTTTCATCCATATGAGGTCGATAAAATGAGTACCATTGAGTTGTGTAACAATAAAACATCTGTTATTCAGCGCCAAGATGCCTCTGGGTGAACGTGTGCTTCACAAATACATGTTATGTTATTATGTAATGTTGCGTCACTCTGCTTGAACGTGACATTGAAGGTTGTAGATTGAGTAAAGATATTGAATCCAGTTCTCGAGCATGTATCAAATAATGAAAGCTCATAGGGGCATATTATCAAGACAGGCGATAAAATTATCGCCGCTAAAACGGCGATAATGGTCTTGATAATGTGCTCTATGGAATTCCAATTGAAGCTGAGGCTAGATGTCCTTCCCATCCAACATGGGCTTCAATTTGAATTCCATAGAGCATATTATCAAGCCCATTATCACCGTTTTAGTGGCAGTTTTCTGCCGCTAAAGCGGCGATAATTTTTATCGCCTGTCTTGATAATATGCCCCATACTTATTGGGCCTCTCAACGCCTGAAGTACAGGTCAGTGTAAGTTCTGATTCAGGTCACCTGGTTTTAGTAGCTGAGCTTGCCAATGAATGCTTCTTTAAAATTAGAAATGCAAATCTAAGGATGTGAAAATTCCACTTTGCAAAAACAACAGTAACCTTCTATACAGGGAACCAGTTCATTTCCCAATAATTCCTAAATATGGAAAATATAGGTAACGCTCATTGAGGTGATGGGTAAATTAGTTAAAAACAGTAAAGAAACAATTATGAGTTACTCTCATTCGTCTGTACTACTTGGACCCTAAGAACAGGCCAGTCAATCGTAGGTATTCCCTGCCCATGCGGGGTAGTACAATATGCCCTGTTGGGATTTATGGAAGATGTCTAACAGGGAATGAGTAACTTTCTTGTAGGTCTCTGTGACTGATAATCGCTCGGGCCACACTCCAGCCCAACACTTTTTGCCCACTATATAACTTTAGACAGAGCCTCCACACACTCCCAGGATTGCTTTTGGGGTCTGAAAGTCACCCAGATAAGTGGGGGCAATATAGGGGTCTTTCCATGGGGCTCTTGAGCTTTCTGACAGGGCCTCTTGACAGGGAAGACTGGCTGCTGAAGTTTCTCAGCTCAGCCCTGAGTCTCTGTCAGGACTCATAGACACCTCTGAAGTGTGTCTTGTAGGGACCAGGCAATTCTCTACCTGCATGAAGGCACACACGTCAAGCTGGGAGCTCTCGGACTGGTCTGTTGTCCCACCCAACCAACAGTTGCGTAAGCAAACTTTAAGCTCACTCAAATCCTTTTCGAATTAAAAAAATGTCTTAGTGGACCATGTGGCTCCAATGACTTTACAAAGAAATTCAACATCTTCTTTGGATACATTTTCTTTGGATCCTCCTGATGGGGGTTCACGCTGAAATTTAAAATGACGTGGCTAAATCAGGGTGTGAGGGTGAGAACATTTTACATACATACCTTCCTGTGGAGGTAATTTATTTCCGTACTCTACTTTCTAAACCCAAATGTAGGAGATTTATGCCTTGATTTAAGGAAAGGTACTATTGGTATATTTGCCAAAAAAGATGGCCGCCCGACCACTGTCTGTGGAATATCTGTTAATTTCGAGCCTGGCTAGTGACAGCTATCTCACTGACTTTGACCCCTCTGGCTGCATTTTCTGGTATACCAAGGTGCAGCAGAAACTTCATGAAAAATGGTGGTTGTTCACGGCCCAACATAGAGTAGCTGGTCCATCATGATGGTGGGTGGAGTTTAACTCTGTGAAAGATGTCTTGGGAGCCCTAGGTAAAGATCCCACCAGAACCCCTATATTTCTGTCAGTGGTGGTCTCAAAGAAAGTAATTTTTTTCTGTGTAACATCCTCTCGCATCATTGAAACTTAATATGTAGGAAAGTAAAGTAGAGAAGTTCATTGACCGTAGATGTGTGCAAAATCTGAGATTTGTTTACCACAAAATGTGGTGCAAAATGATGTGGAATTTTGCAAAGTTCACTTGATGGAATCAAAAATGAAAACTGTATGTGAGGACATACCTCACATTCAAAATTTGCACGAGATAACAGCAAGAGACTGGTTTAAGGAAACAATATCTCCTGTAAAAAGACACGTTCTCCTCAGAGCAGCCTCTGGTGTCTAAAACTATGCAATATATCTTGCCTGTGATTTTTTTTTTATTCGTGTAACACAGCATTTGTGGATTTCACATGTAAACAAATGTGGCTGCTGTTACCCATGAACCTCATTTAAGGGTCACCAGGAATCAAACGCTGGGCTCAAAGGTGGCGTCGGTTGGGGCTCCACTTTCCTTGTTTTCTGTCAATTTTTTATTACATTAATATTAGATAATGCTACATTATTCTCTAGAAGTGTAATGAAGAATGGAGTACAATTAGCTGGAATATGACTCTCCCTGGCATCTGAGGTGAGTAAAAAATGTGTTCAAATGTATGCTGTGTGCATGCTCGCGGGTGAGTGTGTGTTTATGTGAGAGTGTGTATGTGTGAATGTGTGTGTATATGTGAACATGTGTGTGAGTGAAAGTAAAGGTCAGGGGAGATAGCATCTGGGGCCCTTTGTGATGCAGGTGCACTGGCAGGTATTCCTTTTTCTTGGATATTGGAAAGAAGACTATCACCCTTCATTTGGTAATTTTTATCTTGTCAAGGGTCATGTGCGTGATTTGAAATTCCAAACCATACCAGGAATTCCACTGAAGCATAGCAGCAAAGTTGTCATTCAAAGAATTGGTATTTTTCCTATTTTTTAAAATTTTATGCTGTGTACCCAATTCTCAAACATTTTTGTGCACTTAATCAAAGTCCTCATTGCGCATTGTCTCTGAATTCTTGGGCAGATAACAGCAGTTATGGCAGCAGTTACAGGGATCTCAACATTTTTAGCTCGAGATCCGAAGTCTCTTTGTGAAATTCCAGCCCAAATGAGGAATTGTTGGGGGATTCAGACCCAGAATTATTGATTGTCCCAGTAATCCCAGTAATTGGGAGAGGAGTTGGCCTAATGGCTACGGCGGTCGACCTCGAATCTGGGGAACTGGGTTTGAGTCTCGGCAATTACTCTGAACATCCTGCAATTCTGGGCAAATCACTTAATCTCCCTGTGCCTAACAAAAATGAATGTGTCCTCATGTAATGCAACTGGTGCTACGTAAAGCGCTCTGATACCCGACTCGGGTCAAGTTTGCGCTATATAAAACTCTGTAAATAAAAAACTAAATCCCAATTTCTTAGTGGATTTTAGGGGTCCAACTCATAATGAGCTGGGTTTTCCCCACGCCCGGAATTTCTGTTACCCTGGTATCAGTAACTCAGGGGATGGGGAAAACTGGACTTATTCACTGAGCCAGTCTGAATGAGAACCTATGTGTGCAAAATCATTTTTAACAACAGGATCCCATTGTTCATTCACAAAATAAGCAGTGTTGCAATTTTACTCTTACATATACAGGCTTAGGTGACAGTTTGTATGTGATTTGTGGGCGGGCAAGCAGCAAATGTTGGTAAGCACCAAAACAAGCATTTGCAATGCAATAGGTCTCACATTTGCAAGAGTTTAAGCTATTGGCATTGTAAATGACAATGCCTTTTATTTATCTGTTTTGATCATTAAAACATAAATAAAAGGCATTGGCATTTACAATGCTAATAGCTCAAACTCTTGTAAATGCGAGACCTCGATAGGAGTGACAGCGAGGATCAGGGCAGCATTTGAAAGCCCTGCTGCTAAACTGTGTAATCGCCTGTGCCGCAACAAAAGCAAAGCGCGCGCATATGGTTTGTCCTTAAGACCAAAGCAGAGCATGTGCATGTTTTGTCCTGCGTGCGCCCAGCTAAGGTGTTACACAGACGAACATGTGCCAAAGAAAAGCGAAAGTAAATGCAGTGCCGCAAGAAAAGCGAAGCGCGTGCATATGGTTTGTCCTTAAAACCGAAAGCAGAGCGCGAAGCAGAACGCGTGCATATGTTTTATCCTGCGTGCGCACAGCTAAGCTGTTAGACGTACATGTGCCCCCGGCCGAGTAAACTTTACTCAAGAGGGGCTTTTAGGCCATTGTGTGCAGCAGCCGCGGGCCTCCATCCGTCCCTCGTTGACTACAGAGCGAGGAAGTCAGTGCATGGAGTTCAGAGCAACAGAGAAGGGAGCCCGGGGATGCAAAATAGACATCAGGCTGCGAGGTGATTAACGTCGCTTTGGAGAAAATGCAGGGTGAGGCTGTTTCAAGAGCGAGGGCCCGGGTGGGCTGCAGGCGCAGTTGTTTTGGGCAGTGCTTATTTATGGAAGGGCTGCTATGATACTGAGCGCGGGGCTGGGGGGCTTTATAACTCGGCCTCATGTCCTGGGCTGCATGAGCTAATTAAAAAAAACAAAAGCATGGCGCTGCGTCGCTAAGCGAGACCTAAAAAAGGTGTATATGGTATCAATGAGGAATTTAGAGGTAGCTTCACCACTTTGGAGGCACAAGCAGATTTATTCCTAAGAAGGGTAGGAATAAGAGTTGTTTCGCGGTTGGAGTAGGGAGGGAATACAGCAAAACAGATAAGGGTGTATGGGAAGGGGTTCCAACGCAAGCATAAAAAATATTTAACATACAAATTCACTTTTTGTGTCAACTTTCAGGTGTCTGTCATGATAAAGAATGTCATCACAAAGAATAATTTAAAGAACAATCATCAAAAACAAATAGACAAAATTTAGTAGAGAGAATATCATCGAAACACATTGGGGCTTATTTCAATGTTGGATGGACTTGCGTCGGCCCAACACCCTCATGGAAAGGGACCAACCAACCTCCGGTCAGCGGTCCGGACCACCTAATCATGATGCGACCGCACATGATGTGGTCGCATACTCTCATTCCTCTATAGGAGCTTGTGTTATGGTCGTAAACCGGCCGTTAACACAAACTCCCATAGAAGAATGGGACTCTGTGTTCAACCCTGCACCCAGTGGCAGGCACCTCAAGGTGCCTGCCACAAGGTGCAGGGATCAACAAGGGGGCATTCATGGCGCCCCCTCGGCCCCAACCGGAGGTCAAAAACAGAAGGAGGCCCACTAGGGGCCCTCAAACATGCTTTCCGACAAGGTTTGCATGTTGGAAACCGTGCATCATAATCCAAAAGGCGGAAACCCCTTCCATTTGGATTATGTGCTGGTCTACGACTGGCAGACGGGCTCCTGCAGCCCGTCAGAAGCCAGCCTGAATGGCAGCTATATTGTAATGAGCCAGTCAGAATTGAAAACGACAATCTCGGTCGTAAGGACTCCGACCTTCGTTCTGAGACTTTACGACCGAGATTGTAATCGGGCCCATTGTTTATTTACCATTGACCTCAATGGCAATAGCTTGTTGTACATACAACTGACGGGTACCTCCATGGGTTTTTTGGGGGCCCTTTCGTATGCCAATATCTACATGCCTCAATATGAATACGACAACATCATGTCTCATTCTACTTGGTGGCAAAAAATCCCCTTATATTGTCGGTACATCGACAACATCTTTTTACTTTGGAATGATACCGAGCAGTTACTAGTAGCAATGATTAACACCTTGAATGAAACAAGTCCGCACATCCGCCTGACCTACAATATACAAAAAGAAATAATTCATTTTTTGGATGTCCAGATCCGTAAATCACCCTTCAATCAATTTGACACAGTGGTCTACAACAAACCTACAGACCGGAATAGCACTTTGGCTTACTCCAGTTTCCACCCCAAGAGTTTGATTAAAAACTTTCCATACTCTCAATTTATAAGGATACGGAGAATTTGTTCAGATCCTGATGTGAGCCCAAACAAACTTGAAGAATACACACAACGTTTTCAAGCACGTGGTTACCCGGATGCTACCCTACAGGATTGTTTGAATAAGGCACTCACCAAACAACGCAATGAATTACTACAAAAGCAACACTCACAGGGTGAAAAAAGAATGGTATACGTGTCTAATACTCTACTGTGTCACAGACCGTAAAGAAGATCATCATCAATCAGTGGGAATTATTGCAGAGCGAAGTTGAATTCAATGGTTTATTTCTAGCAAAACCACTGTTCTCGTATACAAAAGGAAAGAATTTACGTACCCTGGTTAGCCTCTCCACAAATAACTCAGAACCTAGATGAACTAAGTGGCACTAAAAAATGCAAAAGTTGCGTCCATTGTAACAATGTCATTGTCGGTAACACACTAACTCATCCCCTGTCAGGCAAAAAGATCAGGCTCAAACACACGAGTGATTGCAACACCTCTAATGTAGTCTATTGCATTAAATGCCCCTGTGGGAAAGCCTACGTGGGCAAAACAGAGCATAAACTCAAAGTCCGCATCACGGAACATAAAAGCAAAATTAGAACAAAAAGTACCACATCTAGCATAGCCACTCATTGGGATGAAGCTTAACATACTATATCCCAATTAAGATTCCAAATCATTGAGCAAGTGAATATCAGACCAGGTATGGACATTACTAAGATTTTGCTCAAAAGAGAAATCTTTTGGATCAAAACATTAGACACAATGTTTCCCACAGGTCTTAATGACCAACTAGACATGAGTTGTTTTTTATGAAGGTCTGTTTTCTTACATTGTGTATAAACTGCATTTGGTTGTCCATCAAGATGTACACTAGTGGTGGAGGACACTTGTCATTGTTCACCAAGTTTGCACTTCACACATCACTTTGACCTCTGTCTTCCTATTTGGTAGTTATTCTTCTATCCTATCGTTTTTCATATGCATTCTTTCTCCTTTCTCTTATGTTCCTTCCTGGACTGTCTTGGTATTATTGGTCTTTGATATATTTACATCTCCAGCACTCCTTTCGAATTACTCCTCTGACTTAGGATCCTTAACTTTGGTACCATTTTAGTGTTTCTATACTTCGGTCAGGGATCTCCCTAACTCCTGGGACTTCCACACGTCTTGGATCATCTACTAGCATCAGGCAGTGTTTATCCGCCTCTCTGGCCACTATTCGCTATCGTGCTCACGTTTTTATGCAGTATTTTGTTTTTTCAGTATGGCATGTGTCTTGCACACTTGCATGTTTACATTTCCCTAGGATTTCTGTGCCATTTACGTTCACACGCAGTATTCCCGTTTTTCCATCACCTCTAACTACTTGTTCAAGCTCCCTTCTAAGATGGCCCCCAAGGGTTCTGCTGTTCAGTCATCTTTCTAGCTCTACTGCGCGTATTTTCACGGAGTCTGCGAGTGCCTCCGTATGTAGTAGCTCTCAGCTGTAAGCAGCTTGGCATAGCGTTCGGTCGCGTTTCTCAAGTTCTAAGGTAAGCGTTACCCCAGCACGCTCTATCGTGTTTAAATTTTACCGCACCTTTTCACTTCCTTACAATGGTTATCTGTGTTTCAGATACGGTCACCCAAGTGCATCATCCAATCTCGACATTGAGCATTGGGCACCCGTGCCCTTGAGATAAGGGTGAGTGTTCGTTCCCTTTCTTGTGTTTACTACCATCTAATTGTCCATTGAGAACAATGGTTTACCCTTTTTTGCTTATCCAAATTAGCTCATTTTCACCATCCGTCCGTTGCAACGAAGGTAATCTGCATTTCCCCCTAGGTGAGCATAGATTCTTTCATTACCAGCAGGATATCCACAGTTGGTACGAGCTTTTTCTCGCTCATTCTGTTTTTCTTTTCTCACACCGTTTTATTTATTTTTACAGCATCAGATTTGGACTTTCTTTAAGTCGCATACTTTGTGCTCAGCTAGGTATGTTTTTACATCTTTGTCCACAGCTTGCACTGGCATTTTTTATACCTTGTTTGTTCCGTTGCACACTACGTGTGTTTGTTAGATAATATTCACTTTTGCAGTCACATGTTTCTCACGTCGTTCACGTACCATGTTCTGCCTTTCTCTGCATATCACTATTTGCACACGGGTGGACATGTTCCAACATACCATATATTAGTTCACCACTGATGGACTCGGTTGTACTCGTGCATCTTTATGAATTTATGTAATGGCACCCACGTGTTGTCTTTATGAATCAGTCTGCAAGTCTATTTGTTATTGTTATATAGATGTCTTTGTTTACAGGTTGTCCCTGACGAAGGGACGCCCCAGTCCCGAAATGCATCGGGCTTTCTTTTAAGCACTCTGTATATTA
This sequence comes from Triturus cristatus, assembly GCF_964204655.1. Taxonomy (NCBI): domain Eukaryota; kingdom Metazoa; phylum Chordata; class Amphibia; order Caudata; family Salamandridae; genus Triturus; species Triturus cristatus. Next base: position 1,055,326,103 of record NC_140593.1, on the reverse strand, counting down.
TTTCATGTGTTATTCATGATGCAAGGACCACATGTTATGATTTCCTAATGATATGATGTATATCTGTGAAACTACCAGATTTTGTCTGACATGACTATGATGTATAATCATGCATAAGACGATATAACTTAATACAGCTTTTGTTCTGAAATATTGGTTTTATTCTATTCATTGTATGATTTAAATTTTGAATCATTGACGAGGGTTCTTTAGCAATCCAGTGCACAGTGTATACTACCACGCTGGCTAGTAATTCCCTTTCTTGATTCTCGACACTTGTACAGACAGCAATCGTTACACTGTAGCACCATTGCCTAAAATTATATAATCTGGTTCACACATTGAAATAGGTGTGCACCTCCTTCCCCTTCACGTCTAGGGTTGAAGAACACCATGCTCACAGTACACATCTTAGGGGCTTATTTACAAGCCCCTTACGCCGCCGGTGCGTCACTATTCCCATGATAAAAGTGACGCACCGGCGGTGCAAGGGGCATGTAAATAAGCCCCTTAGTTGCAGACCATCCATTGTGAAATGTAAATTCAAAAAATTTGTTTTGGGAGTTTGTATTCATGGATTGTTTTTAAAGGAAGTTCATGTCATGAATTCTTAGTCATACTAGAGATCCAGTGGCAGATTTACAACCCCTTGCGACACATTTACGCCATCTTTGCGTCACTTCTGTGACGCAGTGGCATCGTAAACAATGCGCCACATTGCGACAAATTTACAACGTGACGCATCCAGGGAGATGCGTCACGTTGGAAAGCCCTGCTCTACATTATACCTGCATCAGGTATAATGTATGCAGGGTGGGCGTTCTGTCGCAAGGAAGACTCGTAAAAGTGACGCAGTGAAATCTACAAGATTTCACCGAGTCATTTTTACGACGCCGCTGCGTCAAAACCTTACACCTGCTTGTAGCAGGCATAAGGAGTGACGCAGCACAGCAAGTATAGGCCCCCCCTGAGCAGTGCTGAAGTTGTGTCACAACGACTCCAGTACTGCGTCACCTTTACGCCAACAGATGCGTCATGTATCTGTCTATCCTTGCGCCACGGTGCGCCGCATTGTAAATGCCGCGCATCCATGGTGTCGCACAGGTTTTTTTACATGTCGCATTTTAACTGGCACATCCCTGCAAATATGCAGGGATGCACCTGTTCTTGTAAATCTGCCCCCCATTTTCCAACTTTTTGTATGCAAAATTATACACTTGCTTTAATTCTGGATGCATAAGTATACATCTGGGTACTCACGGATATGCACGTGTTTCGTGCACATCCTGGATATTTTGGGTATGCCTGGAATTCCAACAGATTTAAAAAATATTCAGAAATGTACTTCAAAATTAGGGGTAAATACATACAAGACAAATGTGAGGTACTGCTAAACGTCATTTTGCTGGAAAGAGAGCTGTAGAATTAAAAGCATTTCCAATGGAGGAGATTGCAGTAAATAAATAAAATGAAGGGGTTCATTGTGTCATAGAAATTAAGATTAGTGCTGCAAAAAGATAAAATAAGTAAAAGTTTTCTACAAATCCGTTGACTTTTCCTGTGTTGTACATTTGCTTTACCATGGATGGTCAGGGAACAAGTGGAGTGCTACTGATCTAGATTAATGACAAAAGTAAAGCACTCCTGAATATTATGATGCTGAAGAATTTAAAGCCTTACCTGTGAAACACTGTTAGATTTGGGGGTCTCTAGTTGGCAGAGGTAGGTACCATTGACCAAATAGGGACCCTTGCGTCTAGTCAGGGTAAAGGGCTACACTTCTAAAACAACCCCTGCTCACCCCCTTGGTAGCTTGGAACGAGCAAGCAGGCTTATCTCAGAGGTAGTGTGTAAAGCATTTGTGAACACATACAGTAATATAGTGAAAACACTACAGATGGACACCACACAGGTTTATAAAAATAAGTATTCTTTATATAGACTTATCACAAGACCAAACGACACAAATCTAAAATACTGTACTCAAAAATAGACTTTAAAATGGTAGGAAATAGCTCAGTTCACTTAAGATTGTAAATGTGACACTTTACTCTCAAAGTACCTTGGATGCATAACGCAAAGCAAACAAAAGGGTCGCAGGGAAGGTGATGCGTCGGTTCCTTGCACTCATGGGAGTGGATGCGTCGGTTCCTTACTGCTGCGCAGGGGATTTGATACTCGCTTCCTTACTTTGTGGGGAGGGGATGCATCGGTTTCTTACTGCTCTCCGGTACACTGCGACAAATGCCGCCTCAATGCGATGCGATGATTCGGTGCGATGCGGCAAAATGGCGTCTTGGTTATGATGCGACAACGTTGATGCGATGCGTGCATGCCCGACGGCCGTGAGGTGACTCGGTGATCTTCTGAGCCGCGACAGGCCCTGTGACACGCTTCTCCAGTGATGCGACGGCGACCTCTGCGGCGGCAGCACGCTTCTCCGGTGATGCAACGCACTTCGGTGATGCGATGGTGACAGCGGCTGTGGTGGCACGCTTCCTCGGCGATGCGATGGCAACTGCTGCAGCGGCGACACGCTTCTCGCCGTTGAGTCGTGCTTCCAGCTCCCAGCGACACGCAATCTCTCAGATGGCCCAGCACAACAGCAGGCACTTCAATTCCCAGCAAGGGAATTCAGGGGGGAGCTGGTGGTGAAGTCTTGTATCCCTGAGACTTCAGGCAGGAGGCAAGCTCAAAGTTCAAGCTCTTGGAGATCTTCTGCAACATGATGAAAAAGCACACTCAGTCCTCTTCTCCTTTCTTTGGCAATGAAGCAACCACTGCAGGCCAACCCCCAAACACACAGCAGAGAGGTAGTCTCCTCCTTCAGCTTCCTGGTTCTTCTCCTCAGCAAAGGTTCATCTTGATTACCAGAAGTGATCTAAAGTTCTGGGGTCTGGGTCCCCCTTTTTATACACACACATCCTTTGTCTCTGAAGGCAGAGAGTGTCTGTACCTAGTCCAAACCGGTTCTGGGTACATCCTGCCAGTGTCCTTTGTCAGTGCGGGCCAGGGTCATCAGATGCACCCCAGGAGGCGGGGCCAGCATTGCGGAAGGCCGGCACAGCCCTATTCAGGCCCAGGTGCTACTCCTCCCACCACTCCTCATACAGATAGGTCTATTCAGCCTAGTACTGCCTCACCCTGTAGCCCCACCCAGCCCCTGTCACTCACAAACCAGACATGCAATACACAACCTAGCAGAGGCAGGCTGGATGGTTAGGCAAGAAAATACCTACTTTCTAAAAGTGGTATTTTCAAACACAGAATGTTAAAACCAACTTCACTAAAATATGTATTTTATCATTCTGAGTTCAGGCATACTAAATTTGCTTTTCTACCATGTTCCCTGGGTCAGTTATGATTATAAGGTGTTATAACCAAACTGCCCATTTCTGACCTATGGGAGCAAGTAGCCTTGCAATAGTGAAAAACGAAATTGGCTGTAATTCACTCTCAGGGCATGCCACACACATCAGGGCATACCTTTCACATACAACGCACCCTGCCCTAGGGCCTACCTTAGGGGTGACTAACATGCAGAAAAGGGAAGGTTTAGGGACTGGCAAGTGGGTGCACTTGCCAAGTCAACATGGCAGTACCAGACTGCGCACAGGCTCTGCAATGGCAGGCCTGAGACACACTTTACAAGCTGCTCCGGTGGGTGGCCAACCAGTGCTGCAAGCCCACCAGCAGCATTTGATTTACAGGCCCTGGGCACACGCAGTGCACAGTATTATGGTCTGACTGTAAATCAAATAAACCAATCATGGAGTCACTAATCCATACTTCAATTTAACATAGGGAGCACTTGCACTGTGGCACTGAATAGCAGTGGCACAATGCCCACAGCATCTAAACCAGCAAAAACATAGGAGGCAACAGCATAAAATGGAAGGGAGACCCACACCAATGGTGCCAGGTCTAACAAACACGCTAATCTAAATGTAAATTAGCACAAAGGGGTTAACGCAGAAATTATGCTAGCTATTTCAAAATATAAGGGCAAAATAGCTAATGAGAAAGATCCCTACCTACGTCTAGCCCTCTAGCATGCCATTTGCACATCTATTTACTCAGTATATTCATCCTCTCCAGAGTAACATTTTCGTAGACAGAGATTGTCTTTAAAATCTTCCATTTCATTTATGGGAGTGCATTTTTTAGAGGTGCAGAAAGCTGTGTGCAGACAGATTTCATATTTAAAGTGTATATATTTGTGCTGCTATGGGCTTAGGCCCTCAGGATGAGCTGCTGCTTGGACATGTAATTCTTCTTTTTTACTTCTGCCGAATCCTTATGTCAGTAGTTGCATCTGCCTACGTGAATGTGCACAGACGTTAAAATAATTTCTATGTGATTTAAATATAAGGAAATGATTAAAAACATTGAAAAATATATTATTTACTATGAAAAATATCTCTCTGTATATTTTATTATTAACTGTGTTCAAATGTAATTAATTAAAATGTATTTTAAAAGAAATAATACTGTAAATCAGACAAAACCTCAATGCAACTATTTTAAAACATTGTCACAACTGTCAGGGACTAAACAATTTTCAGAGACTGTAAATATTTTGATTGCATGATATAAGCACATGGAAAGGAATGTTTTCAGGTGCTCATTTATTTCAGGAGCTAGGAGCAACACAGATAAAAGCAATTTCCATGTAATATTCAGCCTTGTGCAGTGTAAAAATGAATTATTACAAAGCTCTCATCCCTACCAGCATATCTCCCAGTGAAACTATATTTTGCAAGCTAACTGAACATTTTAATTCTTTATCTATGATCTTCAAAGGCAGCTGTTAGGGGAAGAAAACATAATGAATCTGGTTTACTATAGTAATGAGGCTTATCTCGGTGACCAGCTATGAATCTCCTAGGTAGAGGTCGACCGGCTAGGAGCCAAATAAAATGCAGCAGTTTGACATGGTGCAGTTGTCTGATTTATGATACGAATGTTGCTTGTTCTGAAAGTGAAAATTAATTAGACACAAAGAAATTATATTATGGTATATATATATAAGTGCCACAATTACAGTATATTTCATTGATTCGAAAACTAAGATCACAGGCTGTGGTCAAAAACACACCCATGCTGGTAAAACAATTCCATTTTGATTTTCAATCAATGCTGGACATCCACCCATACCAACTAATAACAAGTTACACATTTCTCAGAGCTAAAATCTTGATAGGGATAAAGGATAGAGTGATACTAAGACTAGTGACGGACTTCCAGGACAGCAACACAACCTAAAATTATTTTGTTTTATTTACTTATTTGCATAAGGTCGTTAGCTTTTTGGACAGAAATTGTACCAATCAGAGATACAGAGCACATTTGAGTGGTAACATAAAGACACTGGTGCACCGTCAACTGAAAATCTCAATCCCATATCTATTCTACACTTGTAGTCCCCCACAAAAGTCGTGGAGCATCTGGAAAATAAAGGCATTGGCTCCCACGATCAACTAGCCTCTGGAAAACATTAGAATCAACAACAAGAAAAGAAAAACTGGTACACCATTGATGTCCATCACATGAAACAAAGGGACAGGGCACTTGAGAGGAGGTGGGTAAAAGCGCCGTCTCCACCTGGTCCACCGTTTATCAGGCACACACCACTCCAAAAGGTGCAAGGTCGCAGGCATAAAACCTAAAACAGCATTTCTCTCCAACCACATCAATAATATCGTGTAGTGAAAACCTTCAATAGAAATGTCCAGAATCTAAAATGACTGTGCATCGCCCATACCAGCACAGCCTACAGCATCTCCTCCCCACCTCTGTAACCACTTCCTGTCCTTTTTCTGCACTAAAATACTAATTAGAGAAAACCGTGCACTTTCCCACACACCCTCTAAAGTAGCCATCAATTCGCGAGCTTTCCTGCCCCAAGTATCTGCAGCTATTGCGCCTCCCTGCGTTCGTGCAAGATCTTACCCTGCAGTTCCCATGCTGATTAGCTCTGCGCCAGGTTAGACTTCCCTCCTTTCCTTTTTCGATTGCGGCAATTGGGATGAGGGATGAGGGCGGGATGGGGGATGAGGGTGGGAGGGGGGAGGTACGGGTTGGAGGGAGGGGGGGTGAACGTGTTTATCTTGTTTATCTCTGATGATCTGTGTAGCACTATGATAGCTTTTAGCCCACGATTTGGGCCCTATTGCCTGATGCATCTTTGTTTTGTTTTGCAAATTAATAAAAAGATTTCAACCTAAAGTAGCCATCAAAACTGAGATGGAATGCCACCTCTTCCCCCATAATTGCTCCCTGGTCCATGAACCAGATTTGTGCCCGAGCTACACAACGATTTAGTAGTAGAAAAGACTGTGCATCACAAAATCTCAGGTTTTGAGTCTGCAAAATGACTGGCTGCATTGGACAGATGCCATTTTGCGAGCTAAAAAAGTTTTTCCATCTCACAAAATGGCTTTTGTATCCTTCTGACTTACAAATACGAGAGGACAGAGGTGGGACATACTATGATCCTCAATGACATCCCTTACTTATGAACATTTTTAAATCAGCTCATTTTCCTTTAAAGGATACAGGAAACATTTTTTTGTTTTAAATCACGGGTAAGCGATGCAAACGCAGGAATGGAGGTCAGCCGACACTCACAAGCCTCCATCCCAGGGTTTGCAGAGATTTGAAAGGGGTCAGAAAATGCCTCTTTTCTCATTACTTTCAATTAGGCAGGAAGTTTTGTGACCTCTGTGAACGTACATTTTTTGATGTGACTGATTATAACACCATTTACAACAAACTAGGGTGTACCCTACCCTGCTGGTTGTATGATGGAACAATAAATTAATGAATAACGCATGCCTGAACCACGCATGCGAAACAGCTACAATACATGAACTACGTAGATTTCTACCACGAATTTCTATAAGATACATTAAAAATTTCTTAACCACAAAACTTAATACCCCGCTTGCCTTAACCACAAATTTTCGCACACAAATGCATTATTAAACTTTCTTCTAAAAATGAACAAACAAACATGCTATTTAAAAAAACACATCACATAAAAATTGTAATGGACTATTTTTTCTAAAAAAAAAAAAACAATTTAGGAGCTGATTACGATGTTAGTCGTAAAGGATCCGAACGGGATTCGGATATTCCAAACCCGTGTCAGAACCTATGTTTCCAACCGACCGATTACGATGGAAAGGTAACCATTCGGTCTTTCCGACTCGGTTCCGACTGGCATTTGGAGACTCTGTCGTAGCCGAATTGTACAGGTCAATGGACCGCGTTTCCGACCAACGTATTACGATGTCGGAATCGGACAGACTTTCCAAATCAGTCTGTCTGACACGAAACGGCAGTCGGAAACTGAATTTGGGGGCCCGTAGCAGTTCCTCCTTCACCCGGAGACCTCCGGTTGGGGCCCGTAGGGGTACCCATGGGACCCTTCTTTACAACCATGCACAGTGTGGCAGACACATGGGATGCCCGCCACAGGGTGCAAGGTTTTCCGCAACCCCCCCTTTTTCCTATGGGAGCCTGTGTTGTCAGTCGGAACACAGGCTCCCATTAAAGTCAATGGGAGTCCGACCGAACGGTGTTCAGAAACATCGTAATCGGTCGGTCGGACTCCCGAAACTCGAGTCAGTCAGAAATGATTCCGACAAGGAGTCGGTCGGAATGCTTTCCGACCAACAGCGTAATGAGGCCCTTGATGTTTATTCATTTCCCCCAACTACATTTTAATGTAACTAAACTACAAATAAAACGACTATCTGAGGTGGAGTCTAGAAAATATAGTGCTTCACCTATTTTTACACATATCTCCAAGTAGAATGATATCTAAAATGGTGGACAATCAAACGTTAGAACGCTTGTAAATGCATGCTATAAAATGACTTTAAAAAATACAATTTCTCACATAACTAAGCATTTCAATTTAAACCCTTTACAGGACATATTTTGTTTAAAAAAAGAACAGCTCACACAACACATAAAAGCAGCCGACCACCATTTTGTAGTCAGTTGTACTCAGGTTATCTATCAAACTGAACACATGCTTCGTTACAACCTGCTCTTCACAAAGCCCATAACTTAGCGAACAGTGCCATCTAGCGGCTTCAACAGGTAAATTTGAAATCAATATAACTATTTTGACAACAGTATGAAGCAATGACAATAAATAAATATTTAAAATACTTTTTTTCATATTTTCCAGATTTTGAATAAAAAAATGCTTGCACCAAATCAACCTCTGCCTTACTTATTTTACTATTACCACAGTGTAAGTAGCATATTATTATATACATTTCAAAAATGTTTTAACAATAAATGTCAACTCTATTTTAAAATCAGTAAAAAGCCAAAACTAATATCAATTTAGTACATAGCTGTTGGGATATGCTATACAGTGAATTGGGAGTCAGAATTACTATTTATACTCCACCAGTAAATTACCACATGGCATGTGCTGGACAGTGTCTTTAAGGTCCAAATTAATCGTCCATCTCCACCAGATACTTACCTCAGGGCAGGTGTTGTCAATGATTTGGGGTCCAAATTAATATTCCTACGCCTCTAGGTAATTACCTCAAAGCATGTGCTGTCAGTGACTTGGGGTCCAAATAAATATTCCTACTCCGCCACATACTTACATCAAAGCAGGTGCTGGTCAGTCACTTTGGGTCCAATTTAATATTTTGATTCCGCCGGGTACTTATCTCTGGGCAGGTAATCTTTCAGATTTCAAACCAATAAATTAACTCTGAACTCTCAACTCTGAAAAGAGCCTGAAGAAGCCCCTTAGCAAGCTACTAAACCACAAAGTAAGTACCAAAAAGTCTACTAATATTAACTCCGCCGAGTACTTACCTCAGGACAAGTGCTGGTCAGTGACTTTGGGCCAAATTTAATATTCCAACCCCGCCGGGTATTTACCTCAGGGCACTTACATCAAAGCAGGTGCTGGACAATCACTTTGGGTCCAATTTCATATTCCAACTCCGCCGGGTACTTACCTGAGGGCACTTACATCAAAGCAGGTGCTGGACAGTCACTTTGGGTCACATTTCATTTTCCAACTCCGCCGAGTACTTAACTCAGGACAAGTGCTGGTCAGTGACTTTGAGCCTAATTTAATATTCCAACTCCACCGAGTACGTACTTCTGGGCAGGTGCTGGACAGTGACTCGGGTATCCAAAATAATAATCCTACCCCGCCAGGTACTTACCTCAGAGCAGGTGCTAGTCAATGACCTTAAGTCCAAATTAATATTCCAACTCCAGCAGGTACTTACCTCAGGGCAGTTGTTGTCAGTGACTTGGGGTCCAAATCAATATTCCAACTTCCCTGAGGGCTTACCTCAGGGCAGGTGCTGGTAAGTTACTTGGGGTCCAATATAATATTCCAACTCCACCAGGTACTTTCCTCAGGCCAGTTGCTGGTCAGTGACTTCGGGTCTAATATAATATTTCAACTCCACCGGGTACTTACCTCAGAGCAGGTGCTGGTCAGTGACTTGGGGTCCAAATGAATAATCCAACTCTGCTGGGGACTTACTTCAGGGCAGGTGCTGGTGAATAACTTGGGGTCCATTTTAATATTCCAACTCTACTAGGTACTTACCTCAGGGCAGGTGCTGGTCAGTGACTCAGGAGTCCAAATATATATTCCAAATCAGCCAGGTACCTACCGCATTGGGTGGGTGGCAGGTCCATGAAAAAAAATCTATTCTACTAGGTACTTATTTCTAGGCAATTAACATGTTTAAAAAAAACAAAAGAAAATCTGAATCAATTGCAAATTTTGTTTCCCTGTGAAAGTGCATGAAGAAGTCCCTTGTCAAGCTACTAATCAAAAAGGTAAGTACTAAGAAGTCTACTATTATTAATATAGGTACTAAAAAACTGAACAGTGACTACAAGAACAAAATTACAGGTTACAACTCAGTGGCTTGGGGGTTCAAATTAATATTTCAAGTCTACCGGGTAATTCCCTCAAGGCAGCAGGTGGTCAGTGACTTGGGGGTCCAATTTAATATTCCAACTCCACTGGGTACTTACCTCAGGGCAGGTTCTGCTCAGTGACTTCAAAGTCAAAATCAATATTCCAACTCAACCATGTACTTACCTTCGGGTATGTTCTGGTCAGTCACTTGGTGGTCCAATTTAATATTCCAGCTCCTCCAGATACTTACCTCATGGCGGGTGCTAGTCAGTGATTTGGGGATACAAATGAATATTCCAACTCCGCCGGGTACTTACCTCAGAGCAGCTGCTGGTCAGTGACTTGAGGGCCAAAATTAATATTCCAACTCTACCAGGTACTTACTTTAGAGAAGGTGCTGACTTGGAGGTCCAAATTACTATTACAACTCCACCATTTAATAGCCCCAGGATAAATGCTGGTCAATAAGATGAAGATCAAGAATACTACTCCAAATCCACAGGTACATTACGTCAAAGTAGATGCTGAACAGTGACTTAGGGCTCTATTTACTATTCCAACTCCAAAACAATATCCTAAATATTGATATTATTGAATTGAATTAATTGGATTAATTATTCAAATTCCCCAAACTAAATCAATATTTTTTAACAATATGAAATAGGATTTCTTAAAACAAAAGCGCCACAAAGTCTATTAAAAACAGTACATGATGCCCACATAATGCTATATTAAATTTGTGTGTGATTGAAAACAAAGACCCACATATTCCTCTACATTCAAAAGACTTAACAAAACATTCATTTTTTTCTAACAGAAAAAGAACAAAAGTATAAAACTAGAAAGCATCAAGCAGCAAACAACTGTTCTAGAACTGACATCCAACTCAAGCTTTATCCACCAAACCAAACAAAAATTCACATCAGGTAACTTATGCCTTTGTATTCTAATTTGAAAAACCCAGCAAATAATGTGACAATAACTAGAAAAGTAAACTACTGTACCTTTGAATGTTTTGCCACAAGAAATATTTAAAACTTCCACCCTACAGAGAATATCCCAAATAACATCTGTTTTTCTTCCACAAAATAATAACATAAATAAAACCAAGTGAAATAAATGTCAAAACATAAACACTGCAACTTAACCTCTTCGCTGCGGCGTGAATTCCGCCGCGGCGCTGGGGGGGTGCGGGGTGAGCGCGGCGCCACCATGCTCGTGACGGAACCACGCCGTCATGAGTCACGGGCGAGCTGTGCTCATAACGGCGTGGTTCCGTCACAACTCCGCCCACTCTCTATTTCGCCCGCACAGGCGGGAAATCAGTGCCGCGTGGGAGGAGCGGCCGCAGCATGATGGAACCACGCCGTCATGACCACACGCCGCCCGTGGCTCATGACGGCATGGTTCCGTCATGAGCACGCAAGGGGTTAATTTTTTTTCTTTTTCCAACAGTTTGAACAATAATGGCATCCTCTAGACATCCCAATTATGTCAAATCCAGAACCGGCAAAAACTTAAAAAATGTGAGGGTAGATTTACAAGAAACTGACACATTTGTAGAGAGGCATTCCTGTGTGGAAACGCCCACCTTGCATACATTATACCTGACCCAGGTAGAATGTGACGCAGGGCTTTACAATGTTACGCATCTTCCAAGATGAGTCAGGTTGTAAATTGGCCACATTGTTTACACCACTGCTGCATCACAAAAGTGACGCAACGGTGCGCAAAAGTGCTGCAAGGGGCTTGTAAATCTGCCCCATGGTGGCTATCTCTATTGCAAAGACAGATTTACAGAACCCAGGAGTCATTGGAGGTGTGTTTAATATTCTCATCCCATTGCAGAGGCAGAGCGGTTACTATGGAAGATACCACTGTTAGGACAACAGAACATAACCACTCTGCCTCTGCAATGGAAATAGAAGTACAAGAAAATGTTCAACAAATAAAACTTATCGCACACACCTCCAATGAATCCTGTGGTACCATTTTACAGGACGTTGCCCAAAACATTTCAGTGCACATTGCCAGGAGCATGCCCTCAGTCCCCAACCTTAGGAGAATGGTTCAGAGGCAAAAGCTGGCAAGTAATCCCCACCGTGTAACATCCCAAACCTTTGAAGACATTAACATCCCTCCCCAACTAACTGTAACTTTCTCCAGTGAACCTTTCCTCTTACATGACAATGAAAACCCTCAAAAAAGAATTTACATTTTTAGCACTAACCATAACCTTGGTAACCTCGGTGAGTAGGCCAATTTGGATGATGGATGGGACATTTAATCAACACCCCATCCATTTTCACAAATTTGTACTATTCATGCTAACAGGAATGACACAACTGTTCCTTTAGTGTATGCTTTACTTCCTGACAAACATTCCTCAACATACACTGAATTTTTAACATTGAACAAAACTAAAACTTTGAATAAAAGTCCTGGAAACGTAATAATTGATTTTGAATTATCAATGATTAACACATTAACCAAATTATACCCTGATACCCAAATTCAAGGATGTTTTTTCCACTCTTCTCTCGTATATTGGCAAAAGATTCAAAAATCATCCTTGGATGAGGACAATTTTTCATGCAGCAAACTACAATTTGAATTGTGTAATCTAACAGCATTATGTTTCGTACCACCAGACACTGTAGATGAATTCTACACTTCCATTACCGAATCAAACTATTTTACCCAAAATGAAGATAAATTGGCTCCTCTACGAAATAGAGGGTGGTGCGAAAACCAACAATGCCATTGTGGGATGTCAAAATTCCTTCAATAAATCAATAGCCAAACATGATCCTAATCTTTATCATTTTCTGGAAATTTTGAAGAAAGAACAAATTTTCCAGGAAATGAAACTTGCACAATCACTGTCAAGTAGCCTGAATCCACAAATTTGTGTAAAAAAAAAAAGTAAGGAAGAATCTGAAAGACTATTGTAAAACTTCAAAGATTTTTGTTGATGATGGCTTCCGACTACCATGACAGTATTGCATACATACTACATGTCTAACACTATCTAACAACTTGTCCACATTACATGTCAGTTTTAAAACAATCACCAATTAATTTGAAATTTTAGAAAACTTTTTTCTCTAATTTTTATAGAAAGTTGGGGTTCCTACCCTTTAAAGTCTTCTTTTTTTTAAACTAAGAGTAACTTCTTATCCAAGCCACTTGTCACCATGAGTCACAAAAATTTGCAAGAACAATTGTTTCTCCACTCATCCATCCATTATGTTTTTTGGGTTGAAAAACCAATACAAAATTAAAGCTCCCAAAGAAATAAAGCATTTCAAAAAGGTAACTACATTAGCCTTAATCTACCACAAGAATGTTGCTTTCTATGAATTAATGAAAAAAACAGGTTTTCTTTTTGTGAAAAAATAGTTAAAAGAAATTCAGGCAACTACTTTAGCCATAATCCAGCAAAAGAATGGTTATTTCTAGTAATGTAAATCACTCCAGGTTTTCCAAAAACAAAATCCCCAAATTTCTTTCAGTCAACTACCTTAACCTTAATCCCAAGAACTCAAAAATTATTTTCCCACAAAAGTCATTTATTTCACGAAAGCAATTACAATAGCATTACTCCAAAACGACGGCTTCATTTCCAAAGAAGCACTCTCCTTTTTGCGATACATAAATCTAGGCAACTGTATTAGCCTTAATCCACATATGGGGGTCGATTCCGATCCTGTTTTTTTTTTCCCGTACGACTCGTATCCGTATTTTTTACGTACGAATCGTACAAGTCCAGCACAAACGGCGAAGTACGATTCGTACGTGAAAAATACATACGAATCGCCTCGGGAAAAGTCTACGAGACGTCCCTGGACAGTTTTACATACAAATCATAAAACTGAAGTCCGAGCGCGCAAGTATGATCCATACCGGCCGTCCGAAAACACAAGCGCACGGAAAAGGCCCCGTACGGAGCGAACTTTGTACGACCCCTACCCCGAGTACACTTGTGCCCGGGGTACGAGTTCTACGGCCCCCCCAGCCTCCCATACCTCCCACGTACATCCGTACCGTACACCGTACCTGGCGTATGTACGATCCGTACATACGCCAGGATTGGGGTACGCCTGGGGTACGGTGTGGACATACGGGGGGTGGGGGGTACAGTGCGGACGTACGGGGGGTGGGGGGTACGGTCCGTACAAACGGGGGGTGGTGGGTACGGTCCGTACATATGCACTGTTGGGGTACGCACCGTACATGATGACACGTACTATGTGGGTGATGGCGTGTACGTCGCGTAGCGGACCCCCTTTTCGTCGTGCATCGCAGGGTACTTAGCTTATCCGGCACTTTTTGGCTCCCGTAAAGATATTGCCGTGCGGAGTGCTGTAGGTACGAATCGTACTTGCTGGTCCGTAAAACGCTGCCTGACTCCGTGCGGACGTCGAATACGCGCTGTCCAGGATCAGAATTGTATGTATTTTTTAGCCGTATGGTGTTTTTTGCGATTCGTACGGAAATGGTTTTTCTGTACGAATCGTACTTGCTGGTTTGTAAGGTGGAATTCCCGGGTACGAGTCGTACGGAGAAAACGCTCCGTACGACCATTCGTACCCGGGTTTTACAGGATCGGAATCGGCAACATGGTGTCAGCTTACAATCCTTCACTTCCTCCTCCATGCACATAAACCAGTATTCCAATGTCAGTTCGTAAAAATTAATTCCATCCAGCTTTTACACTTAAAGCCACTCGAACTACAATGTGAAAGCCGTCCCCGCCCTAAAAAAAGAACAAGTCCCTCGTAGCCAACCTCTGTTCTACCGAAAAACCGAGATGCAAAACAATTCTTTTTTTTACAAAAAATAACCTTTTCTGAACAGACTGGTAAAACTACTATTTCCAATCTGGCTTCAATTCTTGGAATGCTTGTCTTTTTCTTTAAAAAAAAAACAAAACATCATCACGGAGAAACCTGAAACCAACCTGCACTAGAATTAAAATTGGGTTAACACAACAATTTTACAGTACCTACAAAACACAATAACATCTACAAAACTCTCCCATCTGTCTTTACTCTAGAGATAGCCACCATAGTATAAAACATTTTTTTAAACAGATTTACCCATATGCAGATCTTCATCCTTCCGAGCTTGAACGCGCCACACCATGGACTGCCAAAAGAGACATACAACCGGGTGTGTCACCTTCATCTGCGAATATAGAAAAAAGACTAATTCACTCATTGAATTGAATGGGAGTGTGAGAAACAGTTGTATTAATTTATTTTAAACTGCTATAACGTTTCTGGTGATACCACATTTTTTTAAATAAATATCAAATATTAAATGTTTTATGAAAACATTTTTAAAGGAAAAGAAAATGTCAATAAGAAATGTTTTTATTAATATGTGCATTCTTTCAAAATAAAAGATTTTCTCAGTATCAAATGTCTCTGTTTTTATTAAATAACTCAATAATAAGTTCATGATTACTTTTAAAAACCCACTGCTCTAACAACTTATAGTCTTTTTCTATACCACTTACTGTATTTTTTTACATTTATTTTTATATTAATTAATACAAAGGTCCTTAATCACATAAATAGTTTTTTTTTAAAAGATTCTACACCTAGCCCCTAAATCCCCAACATCCCATAACTAATTATCTATTCATCAAAATGTTTCTTTTTAATCAATATTAATAATAATTGGAAAAAGTCGGATATGAAAATTAATACCCGAATATTAAAACACTTCCCCACCCGTAACCCTATATCCCCTGCATCCCGTCCCTAAAGGTAAGTATTGAAAATCTGTATTTTAATTTATATCTTAATTAAATATCGCACATTTTAAAAACTTAAATAATAATTATTACTCAGGTGTTTCTAATAAATATGTGAGTATTAATACAGTTTCCAACAAATACCTTTATATCCCAACATCCCTTTCCTAATTGTGTCTGTTAAAAATTTCTTAAGCAAATTATGTATAATTGCACTATCAATATTTAATGCTCGTGCATAAAAATGAATATCCGAGTATTAAAACACTTCCCACGCATAACCCCCATATCCCCTGCATCCTGGTCCTAATGGTAAGTATTGCAAATCTTTACTTTAATTTATTTAATAACATTATTTTTTAAAGCTCAATTAATAATCAGTTCTCAACATAAATTATTTCATCAGTATTTAATACGCAGGTATGAAAATTAATACCCGAGCATTAAAACACTTCCCCACCCCATTTTATTTAATTATATATTAAACTAAATTCAAAAATTAAATACCCATAATCCCCTATAGCATTAACAATAAATCTAAACAATATGCAAACAATACGCACTACTCCCCAATAATATTTATATATAATACTAAATTCTTAAAATAAATACCCATAACCCTCTATAGCATTAAGAAAAGATCTTAACAATATGCACTACTCACCCAATATGCGTGGTTCAGACTTGTCGTGGTTCAGGCACTTTCCTTGTAAATAAATCCATGGTTCAGGCTTGTCGTGGTTCAGGTTACCTCGTGGTTGAATTTATGTGGGGTAAAGGATGCGTTCTTCAGGTTTTTTTCCTAACCTGATTAATTTTATAGCAGAGGGTTGGGGACCCCAGTACGATAACTAAGCCTGGGCGTAGCGGGCGTAGTGCCTCTACGCATATTTCCACTGAGTTTGAAAAAAACACTGTGGAAATATGCTCCACTCCCTCCCCCTCCCAAATAAATTTAAAATTAAAAAAGAAGGCACTTACCTGCGTGGCTGCCTCCTCCTCTGCCTGGTCACTCTCCTTCCTGGTCCTCGCCGTCCTTCTCCTATGAAAAACACTACGTTGTGCGTCTTGCGCGTGCGCATGCACATGCACAAGATGCACAACATCCAGGCAGAGGAGGAGGCAGCCACGCAGGTAAGTGCCTTCTTTTTAAAAAAAATATTAATTTGAGAGGGTGGAGGGGCTGGCTAACTCCGCTCCGCCACGTAGGGGAGTTTTTGCCTAAACTTCGTGTTTGGAACGGAGCGTGGAGTAGGCAAAAAACCACAAACTCCGTTGGCGGTGCGGAGTTACCCGCCTGGGGTTAAAAGTAGCACACTTAGATAATGTCTCTTGTACATTACATTAATTCATAAATGAGTTAAACAGTTGAATATATTTTTGTTCAAAATCGAATTCAAAGGAGATCTATGCAAAATATAGATAATTGTCCTTTAATTGTTTGTATTGAAAAGATATAGGGGCCGATACGATGCAGCTCGTAAACGCTCCGACAGATGGTCGGAGCCTTCCTGGCCGCATCATAATGGGCCGACTGGTTTACTTTCTGACTGCCACATTATGATGCTGGCGGTCAGAAAGTAAACCCGCCGGTCATTCCAGCTGCCTTCAGCCGGAGTCCGCTCGTATTCCCAAAGGGCGGGCCTTTCAGCCCTTGGGATTACGATGCACGGTTTCCGACATGGTTTCCATACGGGCCTGTCCGACATGAAAACCATGTCGTACAGCGTTTATGGGGCCCCCAGCAGGACCCTCTTGTGCCTTTGGTTCCCAGTTGGGGGCAGAGGGGGCACCTATGGTGCCCTCCTGTTGATCCCTGCAGCCCCTGGCAGGCACTTTGAGGTACCTGCCATGGGGTGCAGGGATGAACAACACCTCCCATTTCTCAATGGGTGCTTGTGTTATGGCTGGTTTACAGCCGTAGCATGAGCTCTCATTGAGAATTGGAAGTATGCGACCGAACAGTGTTCTGTTGCTTTGTAATAAGGCGGTCAGGACCGCCGAACCAAGGCCTATAGTACCAGAAAAATCCCACATAATTTAAAAATACCCTATATGCGCCCCTACATGGTGGATCACAAAAAACCCCATCAGAACTCCCTTCTGAAAAACATGAATACAAAAGATTGTTACACAATCAAAGGCAAAACCAGATAAACAAAAGTAAGTGAGACCAAGGGCCTCAGGGAACACGTATGGAAGGAACAATGTCTTCCTTATATTTCAAAGTGATCATCCACTGTACTCCTTGGACATAGCTATATACTGCCCTAAAAGGCTTCTAGTCTGTTGACGTTTCAGTCCCACTTAAATTGTTTGTGTGGACCACCTTAAGCACTTGATGGGCGTCTGGAATTTATAAGGTACAAGAGTATCATGTTACTTTATGATCAAATATCTACATTCCAAATCATTGTATGAAGCTCTACTCTAAGCATCACACTTTTCATATGCTTCTCATAGAATGCATCTCTCGAAATTACAAGGATATTCTGAAGACCTACTCCTAAAACATTGCCAGAAAACAAGAAAAGTGAAGCCCCATCCAATGGCCATAAGGACGTGTTGCCCCTGTCTTCCTGACACTCATTTTGCCACCTCTGAGGCCAGGGGTCCCAAAGAAGAAGGTTGTAGCTGTGACCTCTGGCGACCCCTAAATGACATCCACATATATAGGTTATCTTTATGATATTATGTTGGATTTTTCTGAACTATTTTGTACAAACAATTTCAAAATGAATTTTGTACATTTTATATTGTTCACCTTTGATTGAATTTGTTTTGAACAAAAATATATTGGACTGTTTAACTCAGTCACATCGGTCACATTGTAAAATAAAGACCAAACCATTTGGTGTGCAAAAAACACAAGTTGTATGTTCAACTCCAATTAATCACATCAATGCTAACCATCTCTTGCACAACTACAAATCTGACTTCAGATCACCCTGCAGCATGAAGACCATTACCTTACCCATTATAGAAGATCTTGACCATAAATGAAGATAAGCCCTTCCTCCTGATATTGCTGGACCTCTCAGCTTTTTTCAACGCAGTAGACCATCCAACACTCATGCACACCCTGGAGTTTAGTATGGGATCCACCAACAATGTCCTTCACTTGTTCACTTCCTACCCTTCCAACCAATAACGGTTTGTGCACATGGGCAACTTCAGATCATAAAAAAGATTCCTATCATCTGTGGTGCCCCCAGAGGTCTATAACTTCTCCTGTCATCTCCAACCGTTAAATGTTATGTTGTGTGTATTTGGGTGGCATTCATATCACCTTGTAGGATATCCTAGCACCTGAAGAAGGAGGGTGCAGTCCTGGCAGGGGCCTAGTGAAAAGAGTCAGGTTTTCAGTTGTTTCTGGAAAACAAGGACTGAGCTGGGTGCTCTGATGTGCAGACGGAGGTTGTTCCAGGCTTCGAGGGCCAGGTACAAGAATGTGCGCTCCACTGGCTCTTGGGATGTAATGGACGTGTCTGAGCAGGAGACTGGCAAAGCAGAGGTTTCTGGCAGGAGTGTGGAAGCTGATGCAGTTTGTCAGGTATGCGGTGGCTTGGTTGTGTAGGGCTTTGTGTGTGTAAGGAGCGTGAAAAATGCACGCTTCTGGCCTGGGAACCAGTTGAGGTCTTTGAGATGGTTGGAGATGGGGGGCGGGGTAGGAGTTTGAGCGTTAGCCTGGCTGCTACGCTGTGGATGACTTGGAATCTCTTTGTGAGATGTGTAAACATGTCAACATAGAGTGCAGTCTTGTAGTCCAGCTTGCTGGTGATCGGGGCATGTGTGACAGTTCTACAGGTGAGCAGGAGCCATCTGAAGCTTTTTCTGAGGAGCTTGTGGGTGTGAAAACAGGAGGAGGTGACTGAGTAAATCTGTTTGGACAAGAGTTGATTGTCCACCACTCTTCCAAGGTTCCTATCTTGGTTATATAAACAGAGTGTTGGTCCTAGTTTGGCTAGCCACCAGGCTGAACTCCTCAGTGAGGTTTCTTTTCCAGAGAGAGTATCTGCTTTGTCTTATCAGAGTTGAGTTTCAGGCAGTTGATCTAAATCCAGTTGGTGACTTCAGACATGAAGGTGGCAAACTTCATCTGAGTGTTGGGCATGTTGCCAGAGAGGGAGGGGATGAGCTGGGTATCATCAGCATACGAGATGATGATGATTCAATGGACTCAAATGATGTTGGCAAGTGGTGTGCTATAGACATTAAACAGAGTGGTGCTGAGCGAGGATCCTTTGGGGACTCTGCAGATCATGTTGGCAGAGGTGTACATCATCAGGCTGACTGACTGGGTACACCCAGTGACGAAGGAGCTGATCCTTCAAAGGGCGGGTCCATGTATGCCACTTTTTTCTAGGCATTGAATGTGAAGGGTGATTGGAGATGGTGTTCAAGCAGCTGAAAGGTTGAGCACAATAGTGGAACTGTGTCTCTTCTATCCATGATCATACAAATGTCGTTGGTGGCAGCAATGAGGGCAGTCTTGTGTTTCCAGCGTTCAGGAAGGTGGTAGTGGTGGTAGAGTCATTGAGTATCTTGGTAAGTTGAACACAGATGGTGCTGGGTCCTTTGGTGAAGATAAAGTATGGTCATGGCTCCGATAGGGCTGACGAGTGGATGGAGCGCATAGTGGTAGGGATTTCTTGCACGGTGATGGTGTGCTAGCAGGTCATAGCAGTTTCCAGGGTGTTTGCCTCATTGGAGGTGTAACAGGGTGGTGAGGGTGTGTAGATCTGTTGTGAGGCAAAGTTGTAATATAGAGGAAGTAAGTGCTATATAAATACGGCAATACAATACAACAGAATTTTTTGCAGAAGTTGTGATAGAGCTTCATGCAGTGATCCTGTGAATGAGTGACGCTCATGAAGCTGGCAATGGGGGCTTCTTGGTGTTCAACTTATTATTAACAGCATCAAGACATGCCAATGATACACAGATTTACTTGAAAGTCTCCGGCAGTTTCAGACACTGCTTGCATAATATCCAGGCCTGGCTATCCAGTGCCTTTGTGAAGCTCAGCCCAACCAAAACAGAATTTCCGTTCTTTGCCAACAAACAAGATACAGTACAAACCTGGCACATTGACATAAACCTTGAAGGCTTCAAACCCCAAATTTCACCGAATGCCAAGACACTTGGATTCACCCTAAATACCAACCTCACCCTCAAGGAACACATTACTATAAAAACAAAGACATCCTGGCACCAGAGCTCTCTTCTAAAGAAACTTACTTTCAGAAAGCAAATTCAGAATTGCTGTTCAAGTCATCGTAGTCTTGCATTTGGATGGTGGTAATGCCCTACTTCATAGCATCCCAGACTCCATACTGGATCCCCCCAGGGGCATCTTATATGCCACAGCACATCGCTTCCAGGCCCTGAAGAAATTTGATCAAATAACCATATCCTGATGGTATACCATTGGCTCCAGCATGTAACATTTCCACAATCAGCTGCATCATTTACAAAGCCATCACAACAAGCACCCAAGCTGATCTTGCAGACATGCTCACCACTCTGGTGGTTCTATGCACAGCCAGGACACCATTAGACTGCAGACTAAGAAGTGTAAAAAATAAGACAGCAAGTTTTTTCCAACTATGCACCCAGGATCTTGAAGAGCATTCCTGTATGAATCAGGAGCACCCCAATGTTGCTCCAATTTAGGAATGTGTTGAAGACTGAGGGCTATATTTATGAAGGGGGTTGCATTGAGCATACACCCTACAGCATGGCGCATGCGTGACGCAACCCCAAAATGTGGTTTATCAAGCCACGCGAGGCCACTTTGCATGGCCCTGAGTGGCTTGATAAATCAGGAATAATGCTGCGCAAATCGCTGTGTTGCATTACTCTGCCCTGGGAAGGTGTTCCATGGGTGTTGCGTGGGTGTTCCCACACAAGCCTTATGAATTTTGACGCATTCACAGATTTATCAATTGTGGTAGACCTGGGTAGGCGCTAAAATGCTATGCCTTCCCAGGAGAGGTGTAGCGAGGAGAAATATTTATATTTCTCCTTGTTACTTCCTCCTTCTATGAGTGCTGCCTTCTGCAGCACACATAGATAGAGAAAATGCAACAGGGGATTTTTTGTGTGCAGGAAGTTGCCCCTTCTGGCACAAAAACAATCTTGCATGAAACTGCGGCCCCCTTGTTCCATGCTGCAAGGGTGACTGCATTAGCGCTAGGCATCCCATTGTGCGCCAGTGCTGGGAAAAGCACAGGAAAGCGCCATATTGGGATAAATGCAGCACATTCCTGCCTTTTCCCTGTAACGCAGTGCAGCAAGGTGACTTGCTGCACTGCGCTGCGTTCCTTTTTAATAAATATATCCCTTACCTCTTTAAAGAACACTACATCACAATGGATTAAAATAAAGATAATGAGTTATTAAAGAGGTGGCTAGGTTGTGAATACAACCTAGCTTCCTCTCCTATAACTCATTGACTTTATGCTTGTGTTTGACCATCTACAACCCTCTGCTGCCTTTTGGCTAGGTTAGCGCTATATAAATACTATATACATACATATATAAGTGCATATATACATACAGAGGATGCTTTCCTTTGTTGGTTGCATGCTTTAAAATTGTTTTATAGGAAAGGGTATACAGGCAGCTATTGCCTTTGTGTCCATATTGAGGAAAATCAATTTAAAGTATGCCTCCAGTACAGGAAAGGAGCACACACTATCATTTAAACACATGTCCCATGCATTTTATCAGCTTGATCATGGCAGCTATACTTTTAAAGGGAAGGGAAAACGTTTTTCAATAAACTAGTTATCAGGGCCCCAGTTGTATCAATGGAGCATTTCACCTCTGGTAAAACTGTACTGTGGGCCCTCATACTGGGTAAAAAGTATACCTTTTAGGACTTAACTCTCAGAACAGCGAAGCAGAGGAGTCCAAACCTGAATCAATGAGATGCTGTGGGCCAGAGACTCAGAGTTCAGCAATGCCTTCAAAAAATACCCA
This sequence comes from Triturus cristatus, assembly GCF_964204655.1. Lineage (NCBI taxonomy): Eukaryota > Metazoa > Chordata > Amphibia > Caudata > Salamandridae > Triturus > Triturus cristatus. The sequence continues at coordinate 1,055,303,421 of NC_140593.1, read as the reverse complement.
AAAAACAATATCTGCCAGTACCTTTTCTTTAAAAACAAAATTGTTTATGTACATAGAGCTAAATAGTATTCTCAAAAATACACGCATATATATTCACTGAAAAAAAAGGTTAACATAATAGTTATGGTCAGCTTTGCTTATACAATTTTAACCTATGTTTAAATAAACCTCTGAAATGCACTGATGAAAGTAGAACTGCACTTAAAGTGTAGTTATGTTTGCTAAAAAAAAACGTAAAAACTACTGAAATGTGCCAGTTATGTTTAGGCAAGTTAACTATAATTAGCATTCCCATTTATTCATTCATCGATTCACTCACGCTGATTACATCTCTGAGGGAAATGAGATTACCTCAGGTGGACATTACATGGTTTGCCTTCCATGGAATGAAATATCAACTTTTACCTTTGGTGAAAAGGTATTTTCACATGTGAGCCACCTCAAGCAATGCTTTAGGGAGAATTACTGGTGTTTCTTTATCTTTTCAAATGAAAGAAATCTTTTTAAAGTTGATGCATCTCTTCTACCACACAGCCTTTGTATATTCAAATAGGGAAAAAGAAAAGGGGAAATGGTCAGAATATTTTTGTCCAGAAATTAACAAATCCCATAAACAAGTCAAAAAAGTAATTTCTGTTTACCTTAAGGACTATGGAATAGGATCTTTCTACAGCAGCAATGTCTGTTTTGACAAGCCCGGAATTTACTGATCATATGATGAACATTTCACAATAGAAAGCAATGGGAACTGCCTAACTAATGTCAAGGAATGTATCCTATTTTCTCCCTAAGTCATCAGAGACCAGGTCATGAACACAATGACTCTTCTCAGGGCAACTTTTTCTTTGATCTAAAATCTTATTGTGGGTGTTTGGGGCTGTGAGCAGCAGGGGTTGGCTGCAGAGCTTGGCTTTTGGCCCTGGTCCTGCCCCCAACTCTCTGCATGCCCTCAGCGCCAGGACACTCCTTGAAACAGCTGCTATGCTTTATAAGTCCTGACATTCATTCAGGTGGCCAATACTCTGTGAAAGGCACAAAGATGAAGGCCTGGCTGGGTGACCTGCCAAACCCCATTATATATGACTTTCGGATACACACAACAGGCTTTGCACCCAACCTTCCACTGAGGGCAAATCCCTGCTCCGCGCAGACTTAGGTTGTACTTCGCGGTGTTGGCCATAGGGCCATATCAGGCCCTGCGCTCAAACCTCCATGGGCAGCCATTCCTGCTCCAAAAGCCATGCTAAGTAACGAACTACAGTAAGTAGCCCATAAACCCAGTAGAGACCAGGGTAAAGGTGTGTAACATACAACAATATCTCAGAGAGTATTGTTTGTGAGACAATTTCCAAGGGAGCACAATCAATTGCTGCGAGCATGAAAGGGAGAACAGGGAGACAATAATTTGCAGAAACATAGAGAGACTTTTGTATATATTTCGTCATATATTTAAAGACAAACAAAGCACTGTGTTACATTGTATGGCATGTAACCTGTGTAATACTGTGCACAAGTGCTCGTGAAATGGTGAACGGCGCAAGTGACACGTGAGGAAAGTTTGTACAGCAGACAAGGGGCGCAAACAAAACAAATTATATATACAAGGTGTATTCTTAGTATTGCCCATACAATGAATGCAAAAAATACAAGGCAATTTAAATGGGCAATCACGAGAAAGGCGCCGTAATTTCGCAGCAAATGTCGACGGCGTTTTGGCCTGTATGCAATGTTAGGCCATCATCAGGACCAGGGTACAAGTAGTTAGGAAACAGTGAAGGAGCGAATAGATCATGGAGGGTGGAGAGAAGTTGTCTCGAGCGGGGGGCTGTAGAGATCCAATAGGTGTACAACTGATGGAAGGGAGCCCCATGAAAAATGTGGGTCCGGAGGGAGAAAGACCAATTGGTCGAGAGGCTAATGTGAAAGCGGCGGTATTGCGCAAGCGTCAAGCTGCGTTCATTGGATTAGTCAAGAGTGGGCAGTGATTTGAGTGTGGAGTAAATCCTGGGCCACGGGATAGGGCTGTCCAGCCGGCGTGAATATTCATGCCAGCTGGACAGCCCTATCCCTTGGCCCTATCCCTTGGCCCAGGATTTACTCCACGTGCAAATCACTTCACTTTTTTGGCTAATCCAATGGATGCGTCTTGACCCTTGCGCTATACCACCGCCTTCACAAAAGCCTCTCAACCCAGGGATGCATTCCACGCATAAGTCACTGCCCGCTCTTGACTAATTCAATGGACGTGGCTTGACGCTCGCGCAGTACCGCCGCTTTCACCTAATCTTGAGGCCAGCTAATCACCAGTCTTTGATTCCTCAAAACCTACTCCGGGTTCATGGACCCTAAATGGAGAAAAAGTTCTATCATACAATGGATTCAAGTATTTTTTACTCTTAGGGGCAGATTTACAAGAAAGTGACGCATCTGTAGAGATGCGTCACTTTCTCAGCGCCAACATGCAAAACCCTTGCGTCACCATGGATGCACCGTATTTACAATACGGCGCACCATGGCACAAGGATTGACAGATGCGTCAGAAATTCTGACGCATCTGTTGACGCATTGCTGGAGTCGTGTCGCAAGCACGATGCACCTCCAGCAATGCTCAGGGGCGCCCTATGCCTAACATGCTGCGTCACTCCTTACGCCTGCTTCAAGCAGGCGCAGGGTTTTGACGCAGCATTGACGTAAAAGTGACTCAGTGAAATCTTGTAGATTTCACTGCGTCACTTTTACGGGGCTTCCTGCGACAGAACGCCCACCCTGCATACATTAAACCTGACGCAGGTTTAATGTGACGCAGGGCTTCACAATGTGACGCATCTCCCTAGATGTGTCACGTTGTAAATGAGCCGCAACTTTTACGCTGCTACTGCATCACAAAAGTGACGCAACGACGGTGCACAAGTGACGCAAGAGGCTTGTAAATCTGCCCCTTAGGATTTACAGAGTTCCAAGACTCCTCCGATATTTTAAGTTCCTCTACCTACAGCCTAAATCAAATATTGGCTCTCAAAAGACTCTGCCAGAGTTCACCATTAAAATTGGAAGCCACAAATGAACGCTCTGATACCAGAATCACTTTTTACTTAGACTTTGAAAAGGCCCCGGGGCTGCTTGCCAGCAGGGGTTGAAATGTGTTGGGCGTACACTATGCAAAAATGATTGAAGATATGCAACAGGCATGAGGTCGTGAGCCTGCCAATGAGGACCTACCACACTAGCTATCTAAGACAACAGCTTAAAAAATGTGTGTTACACCTATGCATTATATGAAAGGCACCTAACTCTGATGTGGCTTCTATAGTTATTTGCTTTTGGGAAGGGAAAGGGGAAAAGGGAAAGGGGAAGGGAAAGAAAAAAAAAGAAAGGGAAAGGGCAAAGTGAAGGGGAATGAGGAAAGGGAAAGGGGAAGAGAAAATGGGTAGGGCAAGGTGAAGGGGAAGCGAAAGGGGAAGAGGAAATGGGAAGAGGAAGAGAACAGGGGAAGGGAAGAGGGAAGGGAAAGGGGGAAGGGAAAGGGGAAGGGGGAAGGGCAATTGAAAGGGGAAAGGGAAGGGGAAGAGAAGAGGAATGGAAAAGGAAAGAGAAATAGGAAAGGGAAAGAGAAAGAGGAAGAGAAAGAGAAAGAGAAAGAGAAAGAGAAAGAGAAAGAGAAAGAGAAAGAGAAAGGGGGAAGGGAAGGAAAGGAAAGGGAAATGGAAAAATATATGAAAACCCTGACAGACACAGCTTTACATCTAAACATACTGGTGAATCTTCAAAGGCTGCAGTCTAATTTTGACCTTCACAAATCGCAGTTCCATCGCTATCTGCAGCTTCGTAACGCCCTGACCCCCCTGATTCGGCAGCTAGAGTCTCTACCAGAGTTCCACCTGCTGGAGGGCTGCCTGCTGATGGTGGATCTTGGAGCCCACAAAATCTGGCAAATTTACCAGACGCTCAATACACATTCTAAGACCAGTATTCATAAAACACGGGAGGCATGTCAGTTGATCTGCCGGCTCTCACAGATGACGACTGGACCGAGGCGTTGGCTAGCCCATGTTATGCTGCCGTCTCTACCAGATATAGACTAATCCAATATGAATACCTCCACAGGGTATATTATACTCATCTTCGGCTTTGAAGAATGGGGACAATCCAGTGTCCAGTCTGTCTTCGATGCGATGCAAAGGGTTGTTCCTCCATACGGTGTGGGGCTGTGGGGCGGTGCAGATATTCTGGTCCAGCATGTTGTCTTGCTTAGGGGGTGTCCTGGCGTGGGATATCCCGTCGGACCCCAGACTGGTGCTTTTACACAGCACGGAAGACATTGGGGGGAACCTATACAAGAGACACCTCTTATTTTTGGGCCTCACCTTAGCTAAGCGCAACATAGCGCAGCATTCGAAGGACGTGTCCCCACCTAGCGTAACTAACTGAAAGAAAGCACTGGACAGGTGCATGTCTGTACAGATTGCGGTATTTCAGGTGAGGGGGTGTCCCCAGAAGCATGGGAAGATTTGGTCTCTGTGGGCCACGTACAGAGGTATAGATCTGCCTACAATGTCAATAAGGGCAGTGGTCCACATTTCTTGGGACTCCTCCGCCAATGCTGCGGATAGAGGGGCTGGCAAGTACCAAGGCTGGCAAGTCTTGATTCCACCTCATGCTTTCTGTCTCTTTATCACACTCTGGCAGGCTCTTTTTCATCCTTGCTGTCTCCCTTTGTTACTGTTTCGCTAACTTCTTCTTATTTCTCCACTTTCTGCCTTTCTCTTCTTGAACCACAGCCTGATGAACAGAAATAAGTACTAGTGCCTGAAAATGAATTCCATTGAAGAATGCTCTACATATTTCCTTTCAAGCATGGTGGTATGGTGTTTGGTATAATCATAGTCTAGATAAAGTGCATACTGCCCCAATTGTCTCTAACTATTAAATGAAATTCTCTCTGGTCTCCAGTAACCCTTTTTCTAGATACCTCATACATCAACCCTTAATCAAAGAAGTATCTAAACCTCCTTGAATACATTATTTTTCTTATTAGAGCTTCCATTCTAATAGTAATATGTTTTGTTTTTTTGTTTCCCTGATAAGATGTACTCTATGATTTTTGTAATTCCACTACTGTTTAAAATTATGCTAATTTCATTACATGAGAAGTGCTTTTATATTTGCCCTTTCTATTTTCTTTCTCACTCCCCCGTATCCTGTTTTCTACATGTAATTGCAAATATTTTCCTGTTCTATCTTATTATTATTCAAATATCTTCAGTACATTGTTATTATATTATATGGTAAACCTGTTGTTTGTTATTTCACTTTTCCTCCTTAATAGAAATGAGTGCAGTTGGCCACCACTTGCAACCACCGGCGCAAATGAATCAATGGATATAATTCACATCCCAACTTCCTGGTAACCATACACCAATCAAACCTAGGCACTGTAACTATTAAGCAAGTTCAACAACACATGAGTACTTATTATTTCACCTACTTCAGTAGTATGCAAGGCTAACTCACCCCCATATCTAAAAATACCTCTAATTCAAGTGCCTTAAACCTTTAATCTATAGCACTGTAAAGTTAAAAGGGCTGTCTTATCTGGATCACATTTTCAACTTGAGCAACACTCTTCCTTTATCTTGCAAGCTCCTTTATTCGTTGACTAAGTCCGGTCATGCCAAATATAAGGGAAGTCTAGGTAAAAGAGAAATAGTCACAATCCTCCATGTAGCCTACTCTAAGGCGCATGTATGTCTGCCTTACTCTCTAGTATTGTATTCCTGGAAATTGTTCACACCTCACAGATCACAACCTCCCCTTCTTTGAAACACACACCAGCAATCTAACAATAAATAAACTTCACTGGCCTTAGGCTCCCACTTAGCTCCTACTAATTTAATATACTCAAAAGAAACTGGAGAAAATGCGTGGAACGGCTTCCTTGACTGCACAAGGCTAATCCCAATAACCAACAATAAACACTAACCAGTAGTAAGCGATAACCACTAGATTAACCACCTTCTTTGGAAAAACTTTATACTGCGTGTGGGTGTATTGGTTCCTGGCGGTTACATGGAATACACTCAATATGTTTCACCTCAATTAAGGCGGTGCTCTTGAAAAGGGCAGATACACCCTGCTTTCCCCAATTATCAATCCAAAGATTGAAACAAAACAATTTACCAAATTCAAGGCACACGCCACAACAATAAAAACACAAATATGTGACAGTTTTTTAAACACAAGATAAAGTTGATATTCCAGTCCTTCTGTATGTTCTTTTATCTTTCTTTAGCCAAATGCCAACACGTTTCTTCGCAGTGGGAATTATCCTTATGACTTCATCAGGGCTGCTAAAGTTGAGTAACTTTAAAGAGAGACCTCCTTTAATCGAGTGCGATTCTGGAGGTTCCAACCAAATTTGTTTTCAAGAAATGACAGGGCCAAACAATAAACCGAGTTTTTATTAGGACCCTGGAAATGTCTACCCCGTGGTAGGGTCAACCACACAAGGTGTGACCAATATAAGATACTATCCGCACAAACTTCAAAAAACAATGTCCGTTTGCTTTCCGGATCCCAAAACCAATTTAGATGTGGGAAACTCATGTATGTCATAGTGTCCTGTGTATGAGCTCACTGGCCGGATGCAGGGGATGCCCGAGTAGGGGGCAACCCACTGTAAAGCACTTCAAACTCTCATCAGGAGTAGTAAGAATTATTCAAATGCAATTACAATTACAGTTGTGATCACCTGATTCAAATGCTTGTTGTAGCATTATTCATTGTCAAAAGAGGCTCATAAGGGCTCAAGGCAGTGCTTAATGTTTGCAGGTGGTCGGTGCCAGCACTAGTTTTTTGGTAACTTCAAATTATTTGTTTTCATCAGAAAGGTGCAAGACGGACAACGAAAGAGTGAGAGAAAACTGGGAAAACAGTGACAAAGGGAAAAGTAGTGATGAAAAAGAGCACACAGAAGTGTGATAAAGAGACAGGAAGTATAAGGTCATGGAAGACAGATGCATATGGTGGAATCAAGACAAGACGTTTTGGTATTCGACAACCTTGCATTTGGCAGCACTGGCTGCAGGCTTCAACAAATAACTTTGGCCCCTGCACTTATATCTGTTTTAACAAAGTAATCACTGGCTCGATGCTTAAAACTCCCCTCTGGTACAACCATTGCTAATCCAATATGTGTTTCCAGTGTTTTAGGCGTAAGTACATGAGAACTTAAAATGTACTGTGTCAGAAAAGCTCAGATCTGACTGTCTAAGGGGCAATTCCCAGTTGGGGAGCTAGACCTATTGCCACCCGGTGGACCCTGAGTTTGCAGCCTGGTGCAGGCAAGAGCAGTGGGTAGCAGCGGACGCACGGCTTGTTCCAGGGGGGTCTGGTGGCCGACGGATGACTTGGTCGGTGGGGATGGTGGTAGTCGACAGACACAACCTGTTCACCTCCTATGCCCCCCAAAAAAGTGCTGCCCAGGGCAGACAGCCCCCCGTGGCTACGCCTCTGGCAATTCCACAACATGTAGCAAACCTTCCTGTAAGATGTTATGTTGTGTGTATTTGGGTGGCATTCATATCACCTTGTAGGATATCCTAGCACCTGAAGAAGGAGGGTGCGGTCCTGGCAGGGGCCTAGTGAAAAGAGTCAGGTTTTCAGTTGTTTCTGAAAAACAAGGACTGAGCTGGGTGCTCTGATGTGCAGACGGAGGTTGTTCCAGGCTTCGAGGGCCAGGTACAAGAATGTGCGCTCCACTGGCTCTTGGGATGTAATGGACGTGTCTGAGCCGGAGACTGGCAAAGCAGAGGTTTCTGGTAGGAGTGTGGAAGCTGATGCAGTTTGTCAGGTATGCGGTGGCTTGGTTGTGTAGGGCTTTGTGTGTGTAAGGAGCGTGAAAAGTGCATGCTTCTGGCCTGGGAACCAGCTGAGGTCTTTGAGATGGTTGGAGATGGGGGGGCGGGGTAGGAGTTTGAGCGTTAGCCTGGCTGCTACGCTGTGGATGACTTGGAATCTCTATGTGAGATGTGTAAACATGTCAACATAGAGTGCAGTCTTGTGGTCCAGCTTGCTGGTGATCAGGGCATGTGTGACAGTTCTACAGGTGAGCAGGAGCCATCTGAAGCTTTTTTCTGAGGAGCTTGTGGGTGTGAAAACAGGAGGAGGTGACTGAGTAAATCTGTTTGGACAAGAGTTGATTGTCCACCACTCTTCCAAGGTTCCTATCTTGGTTATATAAACAGAGTGTTGGTCCTAGTTTGGCTAGCCACCAGGCTGAACTCCTCAGTGAAGTTTCATTGCCAGAGAGAGTATCTGCTTTGTCTTATCAGAGTTGAGTTTCAGGCAGTTGATCTAAATCCAGTTGGTGACTTCAGACATGAAGGTGGCAAACTTCATCTGAGTGTTGGGGGTGATGCCAGAGAGGGAGGGGATGAGCTGGGTATCATCAGCATACGAGATGAAGATGATTCAATGGACTCAAATGATGTTGGCAAGTGGTGTGCTATAGACATTAAACAGAGTGGTGCTGAGTGAGGATCCTTTGGGAACTCTGCAGAGCATGTTGGCAGAGGTGTACCTCATCAGGCTGACTGACTGGGTACACCCAGTGACGAAGGAGCTGATCCTTCAAAGGGCGGGTCCATGTATGCCACTTTTTTCTAGGCATTGAATGTGAAGGGTGATTGGAGATGGTGTTCAAGCAGCTGAAAGGTTGAGCACAATAGTGGAACTGTGTCTCTTCTATCCATGATCATACAAATGTCGTTGGTGGCAGCAATGAGGGCAGTCTTGTGTTTCCAGCGTTCAGGAAGGTGGTAGTGGTGGTAGAGTCATTGAGTATCTTGGTAAGTTGAACACAGATGGTGCTGGGTCCTTTGGTGAAGATAAAGTATGGTCATGGCTCCGATAGGGCTGACGAGTGGATGGAGCGCATAGTGGGAGGGATTTCTTACACGGTGATGGTGTGCCAGCAGGTCATAGCAGTTTCCAGGGTGTTTGCCTCATTGGAGGTGTAACAGGGTGGTGAGGGTGTGTAGATCTGCTGTGAGGCAAAGTTGTAATATAGAGGAAGTAAGTGCTATATAAATACTGCAATACAATACAACACAATATGATGCAGATTTTTTTTGCAGAAGTTGTGATAGAGCTTCATGCATTGATCCTGTGAATGAGTGACGCTCATGAAGCTGGCAATGGGGGCTTCTTGGTGTTCAACTTATTATTAACAGCATCAAGACATGCCAATGATACACAGATTTACTTGAAAGTCTCCGTCAGTTTCAGACACTGCTTGCATAATATCCAGGCCTGGCTATCCAGTGCCTTTGTGAAGCTCATCCCAACCAAAACAGAATTTCCGTTCTTTGCCAACAAACAAGATACAGTACAAACCTGGCACATTGACATAAACCTTGAAGGCTTCAAACCCCAAATTTCACCGAATGCCAAGACACTTGGATTCACCCTAAATACCAACCTCACCCTCAAGGAACACATTACTATAAAAACAAAGACATCCTGGCACCAGAGCTCTCTTCTAAAGAAACTTACTTTCAGAAAGCAAATTCAGAATTGCTGTTCAAGTCATCGTAGTGTTGCATTTGGATGGTGGTAATGCCCTACATCATAGCATCCCAGACTCCATACTGGATCCCCTCAGGGGCATCTTATATGCCACAGCACATCGCTTCCAGGCCCTGAAGAAATTTGATCAAATAACCATATCCTGATTGTATACCATTGGCTCCACTTGTCAGCATGTAACATTTCCACAATCAGCTGCATCATTTACAAAGCCATCACAACAAGCACCCAAGCTGATCTTGCAGACATGCTCACCATCTCTGGTGGTTCTCGGCACAGCCAGGACACCATTAGACTGCAGACTAAGAAGTGTAAAAAATAAAAAACAAGACATCAAGTCTTTTCCAACTATGCACCCAGGATCTGGAAGAGCATTCCTGTATGAATCAGGAGCACCCCAATGTTGCTCCAATTTAGGAATGTGTTGAAGACTGAGGGCTATATTTATGAAGGGGGTTGCATTGAGCATACACCCTACAGCATGGCGCATGCGTGACGCAACCCCAAAATGTGGTTTATCAAGCCACGCGAGGCCACTTTGCATGGCCCTGAGTGGCTTGATAAATCAGGAATAATGCTGCGCAAATCTCTGTGTTGCATTACTCTGCCCTGGGAAGGTGTTCCATGGGTGTTGCGTGGGTGTTCCCACACAAGCCTTATGAATTTTGACCATTCACAGATTGATCAATAGTGGTAGACCTGGGTAGGCGCTAAAATGCTATGCCTTCCCAGGAGAGGTGTAGCGAGGAGAAATATTTATATTTCTCCTTGTTACTTCCTCCTTCTATGAGTGCTGCCTTCTGCAGCACACATAGATAGAGAAAATGCAACAGGGGATTTTTTGTGTGCAGGAAGTTGCCCCTTCTGGCACAAAAACAATCTTGCATGAAACTGCGGCCCCCTTGTTCCATGCTGCAAGGGTGACTGCATTAGCGCTAGGCATCCCATTGTGCGCCAGTGCTGGGAAAAGCACAGGAAAGCGCCATATTGGGATAAATGCAGCAAATTCCTGCCTTTTCCCTGTAACGCAGTGCAGCAAGGTGACTTGCTGCACTGCGCTGCGTTCCTTTTTAATAAATATATCCCTTACCTCTTTAAAGAACACTACATCACAATGGATTAAAATAAAGATAATGAGTTATTAAAGAGGTGGCTAGGTTGTGAATACAACCTAGCTTCCTCTCCTATAACTCATTGACTTTATGCTTGTGTTTGACCATCTACAACCCTCTGCTGCCTTTTGGCTAGGTTAGCGCTATATAAATACTATATACATACATATATAAGTGCATATATACATACAGAGGATGCTTTCCTTAGTTGGTTGCATGCTTTAAAATTGTTTTATAGGAAAGGGTATACAGGCAGCTATTGCCTTTGTGTCCATATTGAGGAAAATCAATTTAAAGTATGCCTCCAGTACAGGAAAGGAGCACACACTATCATTTAAACACATGTCCCATGCATTTTATCAGCTTGATCATGGCAGCTATACTTTTAAAGGGAAGGGAAAACGTTTTTCAATAAACTAGTTATCAGGGCCCCAGTTGTATCAATGGAGCATTTCACCTCTGGTAAAACTGTACTGTGGGCCCTCATACTGGGTAAAAAGTATACCTTTTAGGACTTAACTCTCAGAACAGCGAAGCAGAGGAGTCCAAACCTGAATCAATGAGATGCTGTGGGCCAGAGACTCAGAGTTCAGCAATGCCTTCAAAAAATACCCAAAAATCAATATCTGCCAGTACCTTTTCTTTAAAAACAAAATTGTTTATGTACATAGAGCTAAATAGTATTCTCAAAAATACACGCATATATATTCACTGAAAAAAAAGGTTAACATAATAGTTATGGTCAGCTTTGCTTATACAATTTTAACCTATGTTTAAATAAACCTCTGAAATGCACTGATGAAAGTAGAACTGCACTTAAAGTGTAGTTATGTTTGCTAAAAAAAACGTAAAAACTACTGAAATGTGCCAGTTATGTTTAGGCAAGTTAACTATAATTAGCATTCCCATTTATTCATTCATCGATTCACTCACGCTGATTACATCTCTGAGGGAAATGAGATTACCTCAGGTGGACATTACATGGTTTGCCTTCCATGGAATGAAATATCAACTTTTACCTTTGGTGAAAAGGTATTTTCACATGTGAGCCACCTCAAGCAATGCTTTAGGGAGAATTACTGGTGTTTCTTTATCTTTTCAAATGAAAGAAATCTTTTTAAAGTTGATGCATCTCTTCTACCACACAGCCTTTGTATATTCAAATAGGGAAAAAGAAAAGGGGAAATGGTCAGAATATTTTTGTCCAGAAATTAACAAATCCCATAAACAAGTCAAAAAAGTAATTTCTGTTTACCTTAAGGACTATGGAATAGGATCTTTCTACAGCAGCAATGTCTGTTTTGACAAGCCCGGAATTTACTGATCATATGATGAACATTTCACAATAGAAAGCAATGGGAACTGCCTAACTAATGTCAAGGAATGTATCCTATTTTCTCCCTAAGTCATCAGAGACCAGGTCATGAACACAATGACTCTTCTCAGGGCAACTTTTTCTTTGATCTAAAATCTTATTGTGGGTGTTTGGGGCTGTGAGCAGCAGGGGTTGGCTGCAGAGCTTGGCTTTTGGCCCTGGTCCTGCCCCCAACTCTCTGCATGCCCTCAGCGCCAGGACACTCCTTGAAACAGCTGCTATGCTTTATAAGTCCTGACATTCATTCAGGTGGCCAATACTCTGTGAAAGGCACAAAGATGAAGGCCTGGCTGGGTGACCTGCCAAACCCCATTATATATGACTTTCGGATACACACAACAGGCTTTGCACCCAACCTTCCACTGAGGGCAAATCCCTGCTCCGCGCAGACTTAGGTTGTACTTCGCGGTGTTGGCCATAGGGCCATATCAGGCCCTGCGCTCAAACCTCCATGGGCAGCCATTCCTGCTCCAAAAGCCATGCTAAGTAACGAACTACAGTAAGTAGCCCATAAACCCAGTAGAGACCAGGGTAAAGGTGTGTAACATACAACAATATCTCAGAGAGTATTGTTTGTGAGACAATTTCCAAGGGAGCACAATCAATTGCTGCGAGCATGAAAGGGAGAACAGGGAGACAATAATTTGCAGAAACATAGAGAGACTTTTGTATATATTTCGTCATATATTTAAAGACAAACAAAGCACTGTGTTACATTGTATGGCATGTAACCTGTGTAATACTGTGCACAAGTGCTCGTGAAATGGTGAACGGCGCAAGTGACACGTGAGGAAAGTTTGTACAGCAGACAAGGGGCGCAAACAAAACAAATTATATATACAAGGTGTATTCTTAGTATTGCCCATACAATGAATGCAAAAAATACAAGGCAATTTAAATGGGCAATCACGAGAAAGGCGCCGTAATTTCGCAGCAAATGTCGACGGCGTTTTGGCCTGTATGCAATGTTAGGCCATCATTAGGACCAGGGTACAAGTAGTTAGGAAACAGTGAAGGAGCGAATAGATCATGGAGGGTGGAGAGAAGTTGTCTCGAGCGGGGGGCTGTAGAGATCCAATAGGTGTACAACTGATGGAAGGGAGCCCCATGAAAAATGTGGGTCCGGAGGGAGAAAGACCAATTGGTCGAGAGGCTAATGTGAAAGCGGCGGTATTGCGCAAGCGTCAAGCTGCGTTCATTGGATTAGTCAAGAGTGGGCAGTGATTTGAGTGTGGAGTAAATCCTGGGCCACGGGATAGGGCTGTCCAGCCGGCGTGAATATTCATGCCAGCTGGACAGCCCTATCCCTTGGCCCTATCCCTTGGCCCAGGATTTACTCCACGTGCAAATCACTTCACTTTTTTGGCTAATCCAATGGATGCGTCTTGACCCTTGCGCTATACCACCGCCTTCACAAAAGCCTCTCAACCCAGGGATGCATTCCACGCATAAGTCACTGCCCGCTCTTGACTAATTCAATGGACGTGGCTTGACGCTCGCGCAGTACCGCCGCTTTCACCTAATCTTGAGGCCAGCTAATCACCAGTCTTTGATTCCTCAAAACCTACTCCGGGTTCATGGACCCTAAATGGAGAAAAAGTTCTATCATACAATGGATTCAAGTATTTTTTACTCTTAGGGGCAGATTTACAAGAAAGTGACGCATCTGTAGAGATGCGTCACTTTCTCAGCGCCAACATGCAAAACCCTTGCGTCACCATGGATGCACCGTATTTACAATACGGCGCACCATGGCACAAGGATTGACAGATGCGTCAGAAATTCTGACGCATCTGTTGACGCATTGCTGGAGTCGTGTCGCAAGCACGATGCACCTCCAGCAATGCTCAGGGGCGCCCTATGCCTAACATGCTGCGTCACTCCTTACACCTGCTTCAAGCAGGCGCAGGGTTTTGACGCAGCATTGACGTAAAAGTGACTCAGTGAAATCTTGTAGATTTCACTGCGTCACTTTTACGGGGCTTCCTGCGACAGAACGCCCACCCTGCATACATTAAACCTGACGCAGGTTTAATGTGACGCAGGGCTTCACAATGTGACGCATCTCCCTAGATGTGTCACGTTGTAAATGAGCCGCAACTTTTACGCTGCTACTGCATCACAAAAGTGACGCAACGACGGTGCACAAGTGACGCAAGAGGCTTGTAAATCTGCCCCTTAGGATTTACAGAGTTCCAAGACTCCTCCGATATTTTAAGTTCCTCTACCTACAGCCTAAATCAAATATTGGCTCTCAAAAGACTCTGCCAGAGTTCACCATTAAAATTGGAAGCCACAAATGAACGCTCTGATACCAGAATCACTTTTTACTTAGACTTTGAAAAGGCCCCGGGGCTGCTTGCCAGCAGGGGTTGAAATGTGTTGGGCGTACACTATGCAAAAATGATTGAAGATATGCAACAGGCATGAGGTCGTGAGCCTGCCAATGAGGACCTACCACACTAGCTATCTAAGACAACAGCTTAAAAAATGTGTGTTACACCTATGCATTATATGAAAGGCACCTAACTCTGATGTGGCTTCTATAGTTATTTGCTTTTGGGAAGGGAAAGGGGAAAAGGGAAAGGGGAAGGGAAAGAAAAAAAAAGAAAGGGAAAGGGCAAAGTGAAGGGGAATGAGGAAAGGGAAAGGGGAAGAGAAAATGGGTAGGGCAAGGTGAAGGGGAAGCGAAAGGGGAAGAGGAAATGGGAAGAGGAAGAGAACAGGGGAAGGGAAGAGGGAAGGGAAAGGGGGAAGGGAAAGGGGAAGGGGGAAGGGCAATTGAAAGGGGAAAGGGAAGGGGAAGAGAAGAGGAATGGAAAAGGAAATATATATAGGAAAGGGAAAGAGAAAGAGGAAGAGAAAGAGAAAGAGAAAGAGAAAGAGAAAGAGAAAGAGAAAGAGAAAGGGGGAAGGGAAGGAAAGGAAAGGGAAATGGAAAAATATATGAAAACCCTGACAGACACAGCTTTACATCTAAACATACTGGTGAATCTTCAAAGGCTGCAGTCTAATTTTGACCTTCACAAATCGCAGTTCCATCGCTATCTGCATCTTCGTAACGCCCTGACCCCCCTGATTCGGCAGCTAGAGTCTCTACCAGAGTTCCACCTGCTGGAGGGCTGCCTGCTGATGGTGGATCTTGGAGCCCACAAAATCTGGCAAATTTACCAGACGCTCAATACACATTCTAAGACCAGTATTCATAAAACACGGGAGGCATGTCAGTTGATCTGCCGGCTCTCACAGATGACGACTGGACCGAGGCGTTGGCTAGCCCATGTTATGCTGCCGTCTCTACCAGATATAGACTAATCCAATATGAATACCTCCACAGGGTATATTATACTCATCTTCGGCTTTGAAGAATGGGGACAATCCAGTGTCCAGTCTGTCTTCGATGCGATGCAAAGGGTTGTTCCTCCATACGGTGTGGGGCTGTGGGGCGGTGCAGATATTCTGGTCCAGCATGTTGTCTTGCTTAGGGGGTGTCCTGGCGTGGGATATCCCGTCGGACCCCAGACTGGTGCTTTTACACAGCACGGAAGACATTGGGGGGAACCTATACAAGAGACACCTCTTATTTTTGGGCCTCACCTTAGCTAAGCGCAACATAGCGCAGCATTCGAAGGACGTGTCCCCACCTAGCGTAACTAACTGAAAGAAAGCACTGGACAGGTGCATGTCTGTACAGATTGCGGTATTTCAGGTGAGGGGGTGTCCCCAGAAGCATGGGAAGATTTGGTCTCTGTGGGCCACGTACAGAGGTATAGATCTGCCTACAATGTCAATAAGGGCAGTGGTCCACATTTCTTGGGACTCCTCCGCCAATGCTGCGGATAGAGGGGCTGGCAAGTACCAAGGCTGGCAAGTCTTGATTCCACCTCATGCTTTCTGTCTCTTTATCACACTCTGGCAGGCTCTTTTTCATCCTTGCTGTCTCCCTTTGTTACTGTTTCGCTAACGTCTTCTTATTTCTCCACTTTCTGCCTTTCTCTTCTTGAACCACAGCCTGATGAACAGAAATAAGTACTAGTGCCTGAAAATGAATTCCATTGAAGAATGCTCTACATATTTCCTTTCAAGCATGGTGGTATGGTGTTTGGTATAATCATAGTCTAGATAAAGTGCATACTGCCCCAATTGTCTCTAACTATTAAATGAAATTCTCTCTGGTCTCCAGTAACCCTTTTTCTAGATACCTCATACATCAACCCTTAATCAAAGAAGTATCTAAACCTCCTTGAATACATTATTTTTCTTATTAGAGCTTCCATTCTAATAGTAATATGTTTTGTTTTTTTGTTTCCCTGATAAGATGTACTCTATGATTTTTGTAATTCCACTACTGTTTAAAATTATGCTAATTTCATTACATGAGAAGTGCTTTTATATTTGCCCTTTCTATTTTCTTTCTCACTCCCCCGTATCCTGTTTTCTACATGTAATTGCAAATATTTTCCTGTTCTATCTTATTATTATTCAAATATCTTCAGTACATTGTTATTATATTATATGGTAAACCTGTTGTTTGTTATTTCACTTTTCCTCCTTAATAGAAATGAGTGCAGTTGGCCACCACTTGCAACCACCGGCGCAAATGAATCAATGGATATAATTCACATCCCAACTTCCTGGTAACCATACACCAATCAAACCTAGGCACTGTAACTATTAAGCAAGTTCAACAACACATGAGTACTTATTATTTCACCTACTTCAGTAGTATGCAAGGCTAACTCACCCCCATATCTAAAAATACCTCTAATTCAAGTGCCTTAAACCTTTAATCTATAGCACTGTAAAGTTAAAAGGGCTGTCTTATCTGGATCACATTTTCAACTTGAGCAACACTCTTCCTTTATCTTGCAAGCTCCTTTATTCGTTGACTAAGTCCGGTCATGCCAAATATAAGGGAAGTCTAGGTAAAAGAGAAATAGTCACAATCCTCCATGTAGCCTACTCTAAGGCGCATGTATGTCTGCCTTACTCTCTAGTATTGTATTCCTGGAAATTGTTCACACCTCACAGATCACAACCTCCCCTTCTTTGAAACACACACCAGCAATCTAACAATAAATAAACTTCACTGGCCTTAGGCTCCCACTTAGCTCCTACTAATTTAATATACTCAAAAGAAACTGGAGAAAATGCGTGGAACGGCTTCCTTGACTGCACAAGGCTAATCCCAATAACCAACAATAAACACTAACCAGTAGTAAGCGATAACCACTAGATTAACCACCTTCTTTGGAAAAACTTTATACTGCGTGTGGGTGTATTGGTTCCTGGCGGTTACATGGAATACACTCAATATGTTTCACCTCAATTAAGGCGGTGCTCTTGAAAAGGGCAGATACACCCTGCTTTCCCCAATTATCAATCCAAAGATTGAAACAAAACAATTTACCAAATTCAAGGCACACGCCACAACAATAAAAACACAAATATGTGACAGTTTTTTAAACACAAGATAAAGTTGATATTCCAGTCCTTCTGTATGTTCTTTTATCTTTCTTTAGCCAAATGCCAACACGTTTCTTCGCAGTGGGAATTATCCTTATGACTTCATCAGGGCTGCTAAAGTTGAGTAACTTTAAAGAGAAACCTCCTTTAATCGAGTGCGATTCTGGAGGTTCCAACCAAATTTGTTTTCAAGAAATGACAGGGCCAAACAATAAACCGAGTTTTTATTAGGACCCTGGAAATGTCTACCCCGTGGTAGGGTCAACCACACAAGGTGTGACCAATATAAGATACTATCCGCACAAACTTCAAAAAACAATGTCCGTTTGCTTTCCGGATCCCAAAACCAATTTAGATGTGGGAAACTCATGTATGTCATAGTGTCCTGTGTATGAGCTCACTGGCCGGATGCAGGGGATGCCCGAGTAGGGGGCAACCCACTGTAAAGCACTTCAAACTCTCATCAGGAGTAGTAAGAATTATTCAAATGCAATTACAATTACAGTTGTGATCACCTGATTCAAATGCTTGTTGTAGCATTATTCATTGTCAAAAGAGGCTCATAAGGGCTCAAGGCAGTGCTTAATGTTTGCAGGTGGTCGGTGCCAGCACTAGTTTTTTGGTAACTTCAAATTATTTGTTTTCATCAGAAAGGTGCAAGACGGACAACGAAAGAGTGAGAGAAAACTGGGAAAACAGTGACAAAGGGAAAAGTAGTGATGAAAAAGAGCACACAGAAGTGTGATAAAGAGACAGGAAGTATAAGGTCATGGAAGACAGATGCATATGGTGGAATCAAGACAAGACGTTTTGGTATTCGACAACCTTGCATTTGGCAGCACTGGCTGCAGGCTTCAACAAATAACTTTGGCCCCTGCACTTATATCTGTTTTAACAAAGTAATCACTGGCTCGATGCTTAAAACTCCCCTCTGGTACAACCATTGCTAATCCAATATGTGTGTCCAGTGTTTTAGGCGTAAGTACATGAGAACTTAAAATGTACTGTGTCAGAAAAGCTCAGATCTGACTGTCTAAGGGGCAATTCCCAGTTGGGGAGCTAGACCTATTGCCACCCGGTGGACCCTGAGTTTGCAGCCTGGTGCAGGCAAGAGCGGTGGGTAGCAGCGGACGCACGGCTTGTTCCAGGGGGGTCTGGTGGCCGACGGATGACTTGGTCGGTGGGGATGGTGGTAGTCGACAGACACAACCTGTTCACCTCCTATGCCCCCCAAAAAAGTGCCGCCCAGGGCAGACAGCCCCCCGTGGCTACGCCTCTGGCAATTCCACAACATGTAGCAAACCTTCCTGTAAGATGTTATGTTGTGTGTATTTGGGTGGCATTCATATCACCTTGTAGGATATCCTAGCACCTGAAGAAGGAGGGTGCGGTCCTGGCAGGGGCCTAGTGAAAAGAGTCAGGTTTTCAGTTGTTTCTGAAAAACAAGGACTGAGCTGGGTGCTCTGATGTGCAGACGGAGGTTGTTCCAGGCTTCGAGGGCCAGGTACAAGAATGTGCGCTCCACTGGCTCTTGGGATGTAATGGACGTGTCTGAGCCGGAGACTGGCAAAGCAGAGGTTTCTGGTAGGAGTGTGGAAGCTGATGCAGTTTGTCAGGTATGCGGTGGCTTGGTTGTGTAGGGCTTTGTGTGTGTAAGGAGCGTGAAAAGTGCATGCTTCTGGCCTGGGAACCAGCTGAGGTCTTTGAGATGGTTGGAGATGGGGGGGCGGGGTAGGAGTTTGAGCGTTAGCCTGGCTGCTACGCTGTGGATGACTTGGAATCTCTATGTGAGATGTGTAAACATGTCAACATAGAGTGCAGTCTTGTGGTCCAGCTTGCTGGTGATCAGGGCATGTGTGACAGTTCTACAGGTGAGCAGGAGCCATCTGAAGCTTTTTTCTGAGGAGCTTGTGGGTGTGAAAACAGGAGGAGGTGACTGAGTAAATCTGTTTGGACAAGAGTTGATTGTCCACCACTCTTCCAAGGTTCCTATCTTGGTTATATAAACAGAGTGTTGGTCCTAGTTTGGCTAGCCACCAGGCTGAACTCCTCAGTGAGGTTTCATTGCCAGAGAGAGTATCTGCTTTGTCTTATCAGAGTTGAGTTTCAGGCAGTTGATCTAAATCCAGTTGGTGACTTCAGACATGAAGGTGGCAAACTTCATCTGAGTGTTGGGGGTGTTGCCAGAGAGGGAGGGGATGAGCTGGGTATCATCAGCATACGAGATGAAGATGATTCAATGGACTCAAATGATGTTGGCAAGTGGTGTGCTATAGACATTAAACAGAGTGGTGCTGAGTGAGGATCCTTTGGGAACTCTGCAGAGCATGTTGGCAGAGGTGTACCTCATCAGGCTGACTGACTGGGTACACCCAGTGACGAAGGAGCTGATCCTTCAAAGGGCGGGTCCATGTATGCCACTTTTTTCTAGGCATTGAATGTGAAGGGTGATTGGAGATGGTGTTCAAGCAGCTGAAAGGTTGAGCACAATAGTGGAACTGTGTCTCTTCTATCCATGATCATACAAATGTCGTTGGTGGCAGCAATGAGGGCAGTCTTGTGTTTCCAGCGTTCAGGAAGGTGGTAGTGGTGGTAGAGTCATTGAGTATCTTGGTAAGTTGAACACAGATGGTGCTGGGTCCTTTGGTGAAGATAAAGTATGGTCATGGCTCCGATAGGGCTGACGAGTGGATGGAGCGCATAGTGGGAGGGATTTCTTACACGGTGATGGTGTGCCAGCAGGTCATAGCAGTTTCCAGGGTGTTTGCCTCATTGGAGGTGTAACAGGGTGGTGAGGGTGTGTAGATCTGCTGTGAGGCAAAGTTGTAATATAGAGGAAGTAAGTGCTATATAAATACTGCAATACAATACAACACAATATGATGCAGATTTTTTTTGCAGAAGTTGTGATAGAGCTTCATGCATTGATCCTGTGAATGAGTGACGCTCATGAAGCTGGCAATGGGGGCTTCTTGGTGTTCAACTTATTATTAACAGCATCAAGACATGCCAATGATACACAGATTTACTTGAAAGTCTCCGGCAGTTTCAGACACTGCTTGCATAATATCCAGGCCTGGCTATCCAGTGCCTTTGTGAAGCTCATCCCAACCAAAACAGAATTTCCGTTCTTTGCCAACAAACAAGATACAGTACAAACCTGGCACATTGACATAAACCTTGAAGGCTTCAAACCCCAAATTTCACCGAATGCCAAGACACTTGGATTCACCCTAAATACCAACCTCACCCTCAAGGAACACATTACTATAAAAACAAAGACATCCTGGCACCAGAGCTCTCTTCTAAAGAAACTTACTTTCAGAAAGCAAATTCAGAATTGCTGTTCAAGTCATCGTAGTGTTGCATTTGGATGGTGGTAATGCCCTACATCATAGCATCCCAGACTCCATACTGGATCCCCTCAGGGGCATCTTATATGCCACAGCACATCGCTTCCAGGCCCTGAAGAAATTTGATCAAATAACCATATCCTGATTGTATACCATTGGCTCCACTTGTCAGCATGTAACATTTCCACAATCAGCTGCATCATTTACAAAGCCATCACAACAAGCACCCAAGCTGATCTTGCAGACATGCTCACCATCTCTGGTGGTTCTCGGCACAGCCAGGACACCATTAGACTGCAGACTAAGAAGTGTAAAAAATAAAAAACAAGACATCAAGTCTTTTCCAACTATGCACCCAGGATCTGGAAGAGCATTCCTGTATGAATCAGGAGCACCCCAATGTTGCTCCAATTTAGGAATGTGTTGAAGACTGAGGGCTATATTTATGAAGGGGGTTGCATTGAGCATACACCCTACAGCATGGCGCATGCGTGACGCAACCCCAAAATGTGGTTTATCAAGCCATGCGAGGCCACTTTGCATGGCCCTGAGTGGCTTGATAAATCAGGAATAATGCTGCGCAAATCTCTGTGTTGCATTACTCTGCCCTGGGAAGGTGTTCCATGGGTGTTGCGTGGGTGTTCCCACACAAGCCTTATGAATTTTGACCATTCACAGATTGATCAATAGTGGTAGACCTGGGTAGGCGCTAAAATGCTATGCCTTCCCAGGAGAGGTGTAGCGAGGAGAAATATTTATATTTCTCCTTGTTACTTCCTCCTTCTATGAGTGCTGCCTTCTGCAGCACACATAGATAGAGAAAATGCAACAGGGGATTTTTTGTGTGCAGGAAGTTGCCCCTTCTGGCACAAAAACAATCTTGCATGAAACTGCGGCCCCCTTGTTCCATGCTGCAAGGGTGACTGCATTAGCACTAGGCATCCCATTGTGCGCCAGTGCTGGGAAAAGCACAGGAAAGCGCCATATTGGGATAAATGCAGCAAATTCCTGCCTTTTCCCTGTAACGCAGTGCAGCAAGGTGACTTGCTGCACTGCGCTGCGTTCCTTTTTAATAAATATATCCCTTACCTCTTTAAAGAACACTACATCACAATGGATTAAAATAAAGATAATGAGTTATTAAAGAGGTGGCTAGGTTGTGAATACAACCTAGCTTCCTCTCCTATAACTCATTGACTTTATGCTTGTGTTTGACCATCTACAACCCTCTGCTGCCTTTTGGCTAGGTTAGCGCTATATAAATACTATATACATACATATATAAGTGCATATATACATACAGAGGATGCTTTCCTTAGTTGGTTGCATGCTTTAAAATTGTTTTATAGGAAAGGGTATACAGGCAGCTATTGCCTTTGTGTCCATATTGAGGAAAATCAATTTAAAGTATGCCTCCAGTACAGGAAAGGAGCACACACTATCATTTAAACACATGTCCCATGCATTTTATCAGCTTGATCATGGCAGCTATACTTTTAAAGGGAAGGGAAAACGTTTTTCAATAAACTAGTTATCAGGGCCCCAGTTGTATCAATGGAGCATTTCACCTCTGGTAAAACTGTACTGTGGGCCCTCATACTGGGTAAAAAGTATACCTTTTAGGACTTAACTCTCAGAACAGCGAAGCAGAGGAGTCCAAACCTGAATCAATGAGATGCTGTGGGCCAGAGACTCAGAGTTCAGCAATGCCTTCAAAAAATACCCAAAAATCAATATCTGCCAGTACCTTTTCTTTAAAAACAAAATTGTTTATGTACATAGAGCTAAATAGTATTCTCAAAAATACACGCATATATATTCACTGAAAAAAAAGGTTAACATAATAGTTATGGTCAGCTTTGCTTATACAATTTTAACCTATGTTTAAATAATCCTCTGAAATGCACTGATGAAAGTAGAACTGCACTTAAAGTGTAGTTATGTTTGCTAAAAAAAACGTAAAAACTACTGAAATGTGCCAGTTATGTTTAGGCAAGTTAACTATAATTAGCATTCCCATTTATTCATTCATCGATTCACTCACGCTGATTACATCTCTGAGGGAAATGAGATTACCTCAGGTGGACATTACATGGTTTGCCTTCCATGGAATGAAATATCAACTTTTACCTTTGGTGAAAAGGTATTTTCACATGTGAGCCACCTCAAGCAATGCTTTAGGGAGAATTACTGGTGTTTCTTTATCTTTTCAAATGAAAGAAATCTTTTTAAAGTTGATGCATCTCTTCTACCACACAGCCTTTGTATATTCAAATAGGGAAAAAGAAAAGGGGAAATGGTCAGAATATTTTTGTCCAGAAATTAACAAATCCCATAAACAAGTCAAAAAAGTAATTTCTGTTTACCTTAAGGACTATGGAATAGGATCTTTCTACAGCAGCAATGTCTGTTTTGACAAGCCCGGAATTTACTGATCATATGATGAACATTTCACAATAGAAAGCAATGGGAACTGCCTAACTAATGTCAAGGAATGTATCCTATTTTCTCCCTAAGTCATCAGAGACCAGGTCATGAACACAATGACTCTTCTCAGGGCAACTTTTTCTTTGATCTAAAATCTTATTGTGGGTGTTTTGGGCTGTGAGCAGCAGGGGTTGGCTGCAGAGCTTGGCTTTTGGCCCTGGTCCTGCCCCCAACTCTCTGCATGCCCTCAGCGCCAGGACACTCCTTTAAACAGCTGCTATGCTTTATAAGTCCTGACATTCATTCAGGTGGCCAATACTCTGTGAAAGGCACAAAGATGAAGGCCTGGCTGGGTGACCTGCCAAACCCCATTATATATGACTTTCAGATACACACAACAGGCTTTGCACCCAACCTTCCACTGAGGGCAAATCCCTGCTCCGCGCAGACTTAGGTTGTACTTCGCGGTGTTGGCCATAGGGCCATATCAGGCCCTGTGCTCAAACCTCCATGGGCAGCCATTTCTGCTCAAAAAGCCATGCTAAGTAACGAACTACAGTAAGTAGCCCATAAACCCAGTAGAGACCAGGGTAAAGGTGTGTAACATACAACAATATCTCAGAGAGTATTGTTTGTGAGACAATTTCCAAGGAAGCACAATCAATTGCTGCGAGCATGAAAGGGAGAACAGGGAGACAATAATTTGCAGAAACATAGAGAGACTTTTGTATATATTTCGTCATATATTTAAAGACAAACAAAGCACTGTGTTACATTGTATGGCATGTAACCTGTGTAATACTGTGCACAAGTGCTCGTGAAATGGTGAACGGCGCAAGTGACACGTGAGGAAAGTTTGTACAGCAGACAAGGGGCGCAAACAAAACAAATTATATATACAAGGTGTATTCTTAGTATTGCCCATACAATGAATGCAAAAAATACAAGGCAATTTAAATGGGCAATCACGAGAAAGGCGCCGTAATTTCGCAGCAAATGTCGACGGCGTTTTGGCCTGTATGCAATGTTAGGCCATCATCAGGACCAGGGTACAAGTAGTTAGGAAACAGTGAAGGAGCGAATAGATCATGGAGGGTGGAGAGAAGTTGTCTCGAGCGGGGGGCTGTAGAGATCCAATAGGTGTACAACTGATGGAAGGGAGCCCCATGAAAAATGTGGGTCCGGAGGGAGAAAGACCAATTGGTCGAGAGGCTAATGTGAAAGCGGCGGTATTGCGCAAGCGTCAAGCTGCGTTCATTGGATTAGTCAAGAGTGGGCAGTGATTTGAGTGTGGAGTAAATCCTGGGCCACGGGATAGGGCTGTCCAGCCGGCGTGAATATTCATGCCAGCTGGACAGCCCTATCCCTTGGCCCTATCCCTTGGCCCAGGATTTACTCCACGTGCAAATCACTTCACTTTTTTGGCTAATCCAATGGATGCGTCTTGACCCTTGCGCTATACCACCGCCTTCACAAAAGCCTCTCAACCCAGGGATGCATTCCACGCATAAGTCACTGCCCGCTCTTGACTAATTCAATGGACGTGGCTTGACGCTCGCGCAGTACCGCCGCTTTCACCTAATCTTGAGGCCAGCTAATCACCAGTCTTTGATTCCTCAAAACCTACTCCGGGTTCATGGACCCTAAATGGAGAAAAAGTTCTATCATACAATGGATTCAAGTATTTTTTACTCTTAGGGGCAGATTTACAAGAAAGTGACGCATCTGTAGAGATGCGTCACTTTTTCAGCGCCAACATGCAAAACCCTTGCGTCACCATGGATGCACCGTATTTACAATACGGCGCACCATGGCACAAGGATTGACAGATGCGTCAGAAATTCTGACGCATCTGTTGACGCATTGCTGGAGTCGTGTCGCAAGCACGATGCACCTCCAGCAATGCTCAGGGGCGCCCTATGCCTAACATGCTGCGTCACTCCTTACACCTGCTTCAAGCAGGCGCAGGGTTTTGACGCAGCATTGACGTAAAAGTGACTCAGTGAAATCTTGTAGATTTCACTGCATCACTTTTACGGGGCTTCCTGCGACAGAACGCCCACCCTGCATACATTAAACCTGACGCAGGTTTAATGTGACGCAGGGCTTCACAATGTGACGCATCTCCCTAGATGTGTCACGTTGTAAATGAGCCGCAACTTTTACGCTGCTACTGCATCACAAAAGTGACGCAACGACGGTGCACAAGTGACGCAAGAGGCTTGTAAATCTGCCCCTTAGGATTTACAGAGTTCCAAGACTCCTCCGATATTTTAAGTTCCTCTACCTACAGCCTAAATCAAATATTGGCTCTCAAAAGACTCTGCCAGAGTTCACCATTAAAATTGGAAGCCACAAATGAACGCTCTGATACCAGAATCACTTTTTACTTAGACTTTGAAAAGGCCCCGGGGCTGCTTGCCAGCAGGGGTTGAAATGTGTTGGGCGTACACTATGCAAAAATGATTGAAGATATGCAACAGGCATGAGGTCGTGAGCCTGCCAATGAGGACCTACCACACTAGCTATCTAAGACAACAGCTTAAAAAATGTGTGTTACACCTATGCATTATATGAAAGGCACCTAACTCTGATGTGGCTTCTATAGTTATTTGCTTTTGGGAAGGGAAAGGGGAAAAGGGAAAGGGGAAGGGAAAGAAAAAAAAAGAAAGGGAAAGGGCAAAGTGAAGGGGAATGAGGAAAGGGAAAGGGGAAGAGAAAATGGGTAGGGCAAGGTGAAGGGGAAGCGAAAGGGGAAGAGGAAATGGGAAGAGGAAGAGAACAGGGGAAGGGAAGAGGGAAGGGAGAGGGAGAAGGGAAAGGGGAAGGGGGAAGGGCAATTGAAAGGGGAAAGGGAAGGGGAAGAGAAGAGGAATGGAAAAGGAAAGAGAAATAGGAAAGGGAAAGAGAAAGAGGAAGAGAAAGAGAAAGAGAAAGAGAAAGAGAAAGAGAAAGAGAAAGAGAAAGAGAAAGAGAAAGGGGGAAGGGAAGGAAAGGAAAGGAAAGGGAAATGGAAAAATATATGAAAACCCTGACAGACACAGCTTTACATCTAAACATACTGGTGAATCTTCAAAGGCTGCAGTCTAATTTTGACCTTCACAAATCGCAGTTCCATCGCTATCTGCAGCTTCGTAACGCCCTGACCCCCCTGATTCGGCAGCTAGAGTCTCTACCAGAGTTCCACCTGCTGGAGGGCTGCCTGCTGATGGTGGATCTTGGAGCCCACAAAATCTGGCAAATTTACCAGACGCTCAATACACATTCTAAGACCAGTATTCATAAAACACGGGAGGCATGTCAGTTGATCTGCCGGCTCTCACAGATGACGACTGGACCGAGGCGTTGGCTAGCCCATGTTATGCTGCCGTCTCTACCAGATATAGACTAATCCAATATGAATACCTCCACATGGTATATTATACTCATCTTCGGCTTTGAAGAATGGGGACAATCCAGTGTCCAGTCTGTCTTCGATGCGATGCAAAGGGTTGTTCCTCCATACGGTGTGGGGCTGTGGGGCGGTGCAGATATTCTGGTCCAGCATGTTGTCTTGCTTAGGGCGTGTCCTGGCGTGGGATATCCCGTCGGACCCCAGACTGGTGCTTTTACACAGCACGGAAGACATTGGGGGGAACCTATACAAGAGACACCTCTTATTTTTGGGCCTCACCTTAGCTAAGCGCAACATAGCGCAGCATTCGAAGGACGTGTCCCCACCTAGCGTAACTAACTGAAAGAAAGCACTGGACAGGTGCATGTCTGTACAGATTGCGGTATTTCAGGTGAGGGGGTGTCCCCAGAAGCATGGGAAGATTTGGTCTCTGTGGGCCACGTACAGAGGTATAGATCTGCCTACAATGTCAATAAGGGCAGTGGTCCACATTTCTTGGGACTCCTCCGCCAATGCTGCGGATAGAGGGGCTGGCAAGTACCAAGGCTGGCAAGTCTTGATTCCACCTCATGCTTTCTGTCTCTTTATCACACTCTGGCAGGCTCTTTTTCATCCTTGCTGTCTCCCTTTGTTACTGTTTCGCTAACTTCTTCTTATTTCTCCACTTTCTGCCTTTCTCTTCTTGAACCACAGCCTGATGAACAGAAATAAGTACTAGTGCCTGAAAATGAATTCCATTGAAGAATGCTCTACATATTTCCTTTCAAGCATGGTGGTATGGTGTTTGGTATAATCATAGTCTAGATAAAGTGCATACTGCCCCAATTGTCTCTAACTATTAAATGAAATTCTCTCTGGTCTCCAGTAACCCTTTTTCTAGATACCTCATACATCAACCCTTAATCAAAGAAGTATCTAAACCTCCTTGAATACATTATTTTTCTTATTAGAGCTTCCATTCTAATAGTAATATGTTTTGTTTTTTTGTTTCCCTGATAAGATGTACTCTATGATTTTTGTAATTCCACTACTGTTTAAAATTATGCTAATTTCATTACATGAGAAGTGCTTTTATATTTGCCCTTTCTATTTTCTTTCTCACTCCCCCGTATCCTGTTTTCTACATGTAATTGCAAATATTTTCCTGTTCTATCTTATTATTATTCAAATATCTTCAGTACATTGTTATTATATTATATGGTAAACCTGTTTGTTATTTCACTTTTCCTCCTTAATAGAAATGAGTGCAGTTGGCCACCACTTGCAACCACCGGCGCAAATGAATCAATGGATATAATTCACATCCCAACTTCCTGGTAACCATACACCAATCAAACCTAGGCACTGTAACTATTAAGCAAGTTCAACAACACACGAGTACTTAATATTTCACCTACTTCAGTAGTATGCAAGGCTAACTCACCCCCATATCTAAAAATACCTCTAATTCAAGTGCCTTAAACCTTTAATCTATAGCACTGTAAAGTTAAAAGGGCTGTCTTATCTGGATCACATTTTCAACTTGAGCAACACTCTTCCTTTATCTTGCAAGCTCCTTTATTCGTCGACTAAGTCCGGTCATGCCAAATATAAGGGAAGTCTAGGTAAAAGAGAAATAGTCACAATCCTCCATGTAGCCTACTCTAAGGGCCATGTATGTCTGCCTTACTCTCTAGTATTGTATTCCTGGAAATTGTTCACACCTCACAGATCACAACCTCCCCTTCTTTGAAACACACACCAGCAATCTAACAATAAATAAACTTCACTGGCCTTAGGCTCCCACTTAGCTCCTACTAATTTAATATACTCAAAAGATTCTGGAGAAAATGCTTGGAATGGCTTCCTTGACTGCACAAGGCTAATCCCAATAACCAACAATAAATACTAACCAGCAGTAAGCGATAACCACTGGATTAACCACCTTCTTTGGAAAAACTTTATACTGCTTGTGGGTGTATTAGTTCCTGGCGCTTACATGGAATACACTCAATATCTTTCACCTCAATTAAGGCGGTGCTCTTGAAAAGGGCAGATACACCGGGCTTTCCCCAATTATCAATCTAAAGATTGAAACAAAACAATTTACCAAATTTAAGGCACACGCCACAGCAATCAAAACACAAATATGTGACAGTTTTTTAAACACAAGATAAAGTTGATATTCCAGTTCTTCTGTATGTTCTTTTATTTTTCTTTAGCAAAATGCCAACACGTTTCTTCGCAGTGGGAATTACCCTTATGACTTCATCAGGGCTGCTAAAGTTGAGTAACTTTAAAGAGAAACCTCCTTTAATCGAGTGTGATTCTGGAGGTTCCAACCAAATTTGTTTTCAAGAAATGACAGGGCCAAACAATAAACCGAGTATTTATTAGGACCCTGGAAATGTCTACCCCGTGGTAGGGTCAACCACACAAGGTGTGACCAATATAAGATACTATCCGCACAAACTTCAAAAAACAATGTCCGTTTGCTTTCCGGATCCCAAAACCAATTTAGATGTGGGAAACTCGTGTATGTCATAGTGTCCTGTGTATGAGCTCACTGGCCGGATGCAGGGGATGCCCGAGTAGGGGGCAACCCACTGTAAAGCACTTCAAACTCTCATAAGGAGTAGTAAGAATTATTCAAATGCAATTACAATTACAATTGTGATCACCTGATTCAAATTCTTGTTGTAGCATTATTCATTGTCAAAAGAGGCTCATAAGGGCTCAAGGCAGTGCTTAATGTTTGCAGGTGGTCGGTGCCAGCACTAGTTTTTTGGGAACTTCAAATTATTTGTTTTCATCAGAAAGGTGCAAGACGGACAACGAAAGAGTGAGAGAAAACTGGATAAACAGTGACAAAGGGAAAAGTAGTGATGAAAAAGAGCACACAGAAGTGAGATGAAGAGACAGGAAGTATAAGGTCATGGAAGACAGATGCATATGGTGGAATCAAGACAAGACGTTTTGGTATTCGACAACCTAGCATTTGGCAGCACTGGCTGCAGGCTTCAACAAAGAACTTTGGCCCCTGCAATTATATCTGTTTTAACAAATGAATCACTGGCTCGATGCTTAAAACTCCCCTCTGGTACAACCATTGCTAATCCAATATGTGTGTCCAGTGTTTTAGGCGTAAGTACATGAGAACTTAAAATGTACTGTGTCAGAAAAGCTCAGATCTGACTGTCCAAGGGGCAATTCCCAGTTGGGGAGCTAGGCCTATTGCCACCCGGTGGACCCTAAGTTTGCAGCCTGGTGCAGGCAAGAGCGGTGGGTAGCAGCAGACGCACGGCTTGTTCCAGGGGGGTCTGGTGGCCGACGGATGACTTGGTCGGTGGGGATGGTGGTAGTCGACAGACACAACCTGTTCACCTCCTATGCCCCCCAAAAAAGTGCCGCCCAGGGCGAACAGCCCCCCGTGGCTACGCCACTGGCAATTCCACAACATGTAGCAAACCTTCCTGTAAAAAGGCTCTCCTGCCATATCACTTCCAAACAGAAGGCAGGTGTTCTGCATAAAGGCACCCATGATCTGGAATCCCATCACGTCAATATCAGAGCTGCTCTTTCTCTCCTTTAATTCAGAAAGGAACTAAAACACCCCCCTACCAGAGGACACTACCTTCCACATGCCTAGAACCCCCCCAGCTAGAGCCTATGACTCTTATTCAACATTACACTACTCTCTAGCTAGGTTTGTGGTGTACTATTACAATTACAGGCATGCATACATACCCTGCTTTTGAAGTTCTATTTGAAGTGTTTTTTGACATTTTGTTCTATGTTGAGCAACCAGGCTGTGCAATAAACCTATTGGATATTAATATTCTATATTATTGGGTTTGGCACTACCTTAAGCCCATTTGATATTAATAAAATGTTATGAATAATGTATTTTGGACTTGGCCCTTTTTGCAGGGTCATCCCAGAACTTTTTGCCATCCTCCTGTATTTTTTCTGACCTGTTGTTGGTGGTTTTAGGACTCTGGGCACTTTACCCCTGCTGATCAGTGCTAAAGTGCATATGCTCTCTTTGTAAATTGTGTTTTGGATTAGTGTTTCCATGATTGGCTATTTGATTTACTTGTCAGACCCTAGTATAGTGCACTGTGTGTGCCCAGGGCCTGTAAATCAAATGCTGCTGGTGGGCTTGCAGCACCGGTTGTGCCCCCACCAAAGCAGCCTGTAAAATGTAACTCTGGCCTGCCATTGCAGAGCCTGTGTGCAGTCTGGGACTGCCATGTTGACTTGGCAAGCACACACACTTGCCAGTCCCTAAACCTTCCCTTTTCTACATATCAGTCACCCCTAAGGTAAGTCCAAGGTACCCCTGTGTGAAGGGTGCATTATGTGTGAAAGGTAGGACACGCCCTGATGTGTGTGGCATGCCCTGATAGTGAAACACTGCCAATTTCGTTTTTCACTATTGCAAGGCTATCTGTTCCCATAGGACAGAATGGGCAGTTTGCTTATAACATCTTATAAACATAACTGACCCTAGGAACAAGATGTAAAAGTAAAGTTTAGTATGCCTGAACTCAGAATGTTAAAGTACTTATTTTAGTGAGGGTGATTTTCACATTTTGTGTTTGAAAATACCACTTTTAGAAAATAAGTATTTTCTTGCCTAACCATCCAGTGTGCCTCTGCTAGGTTTGTGTATTGCATGTCTGGCTTTTGGATGACAGGGGCTGGAGAGGGGTTGGGCTGAATAGGCCTTGTCTGCATCTGGAGTCCTGAATAGGGCTGTGGTGTGTCTGGAGCCAGGGCTCACACTAACAATGGAGGTTGTTGTGCACTTGTAAAGTATCCCACAGAACTGGTTTTGGCTGGGTACAGACACTCTTTGCGTGCAGATAACAAAGTATTTTTGGGTATAAAAAGAGGGGCCCAGACCTCCGACTTTTAGAGCACTTCTGGGAAATCAAGAAGAACCGTTGCCAAGGAGAAGAGCCGGATAAGCTGAGGAGGAATGCTGCCCATGTGCTGTTTGCTGTCTGGGGTTGGCCTGCAGTGGCTGCTTTCTGCCAAGGAAAAGAGAAAAGGACTTTGCTGCTTGCTTTTCCACCTGCTTGAAGAAGAAGATCTCCAATGGCTTGAACTGAGCTTGCCCCCTGTTCTAGAGGTCTCAGGAACAGCAAAGATACGTTGGATACGTTTGCCCGGAGGGGCGGCTCTTTAAAGCACGCTCGCGCAGTTTGCTAGCGCTTTTTAGCCTCATTTAGTGTTTTTATTTAAGTGTGCTTTTCTCTTGCTGTTTGATAGGACTTCCCCCTTACCTGCACATAATACTGGAGAATCACCGCTCTTTTAGCGGGTCCGGGCTCCCTGGTAGTTGGAATCAGCAGCGCTCCGATTTTGGGCGCCATTTTGGGTTGGGCAGTGGCGCTCTGGTAGCGCCATCTTTAGCGTCCTTCTGGGACAGTTTGGACCTCACCTGGAGGACCTATTTAAGGCGGCTCTTGCGTGTGCTCGCCCTCGTTGGATACGTTTGCCCGGAGGGGCGGCTCTTTAAAGCACGCTCGCGCAGTTTGCTAGCGCTTTTTAGCCTCATTTAGTGTTTTTATTTAAGTGTGCTTTTCTCTTGCTGTTTGATAGGACTCCCCCCTTACCTGCACATAATACTGGAGAATCACCGCTCTTTTAGCGGGTCCGGGCTCCCTGGTAGTTGGAATCAGCAGCGCTCCGATTTTGGGCGCCATTTTGGGTTGGGCAGTGGCGCTCTGGTAGCGCCATCTTTAGCGTCCTTCTGGGACAGTTTGGACCTCACCTGGAGGACCTATTTAAACCGTTCCTTCTAGCGCAGCGGGATCGCGCAGCGGGGTTGCCTTCGCTTTTGCCTGAGTCTTGCCAGAGTCCTGCCCGTCTGCGTCCGTCAGCGTCTCGGAGGCGGCGGAGCGGCGAGAGTGCCTGGCTGTAAGTCTGCTTGTTGGGTAAAATGGTTTGTTATACTGCTAGGGAACTACGTGCTTTGCAAAGCTCTTCTTGTGCTTGCCGCTCCGTGTTCCCGGGCCGTTACAGAGGTAAACGGTTGTGTCCTGCCGGTGGCTGGTCGCCAGGTTATGCCCCGGCCTCTTCTCTACGGAGAGATGAGGTCTGTGTTAAGCATCTCTGCTTAATGCTTAACACGAGATCGGTAGGGAAGCACGCCTTGAAGATCTTTGATCTCCTTGTCAGGGAGAAACCACTCTGTCTTCTGCTGACAGAAACTTGGTTGGGGGAGACGTCCAATCCGGACATTATGGCGGCATTTCCTCCTGATTACACAATCTTTCATCAGGATAGAGTGAAAGGCAGGGGAGGAGGGGTGGTGGTAGCAGTGAAAAATTCAGCTATCTGTTCTATCGCTTCTCTGGACACCATTGCAGGAGCCGAATCCCTTGCCTTTACTATCAGATTAACCCCTCATCAAGCTCTGAAAGGGCTGCTGGTATATAGATCTCCTGGACCAGTAGGCACCTTTTTTGATGATCTGCAGGGGGCTATTTCTGGTATGGCGTTAAGTACGGAGCACTGTATTCTGGCAGGAGACTTTAATTTTCATATGGACGACGGCGATGATCCGGATGTTAAAAAACTGCTCGACATTACGGCTCCTCTCGGTCTTGTCCCTTTTTTGGTTGGTGCCACACACGACAAGGGACATACTTTAGATCAGGTTTTCTCCTCGGTTCCTTTTGTTGATGTTGAGCTCCTTCCGGTGCTCTGGACCGACCATAGGTTGGCCAGGTTTGGTGTATTGGGTGGCGAAAATTCATTCAGCAGCGCCCCTAGACGGCATAGCACTGTCCAAAGGGCTCTGCATAGAGTCACACCTGAGCTGCTGGCCCAGGCTGCTATGGACCATCCTTGCCCTCTTTCTGGGGATTTAGAGCAGGATGGGGAGTCCTTGCAGGGATGGCTGTTGGAGAGGCTGAACGATCTGGCCCCCGCTATGGCCCCTCGGGATAGGGCTAAGAGGGTTTCAGCCCCATGGTTCACGAAGGCATTGTGTGCTACTCGTGCCCAGTGTAAGGTGGCCGAGAGGGCATGGCGCCTTCGTTATGACCCGGAAGCTAGAGTGGCTTATAGGACAATGATTAAATCCTATCATCAGGATATTCTCCGGGAGAAAAACGATTATCTGGCCAGGAGGATTGAGACTGCCTCCAACTCCTGTAAAGAGATTTTTACTGTGGTGAGGGAGTTTACGGCGCCCAGATCCAACGGGTCCCATAGTGTTTCATCGGAGCGCTGGGTCTGTGATCTGGCCAAATTCTTCACGGACAAGATAAAATCTATCCAGGACTCTTTCCCAGTGAGGTCTCTGCAGGTGTGTTCCAATCCGACGGCCGGATTGTCCTCCCCGTCCGCGCAGGGTGTGGTTCTTGCTGAGTTTCCTCCTGTCTCGGCCGATGTTTCTCTTGCTCTTTTGGCCAACCTTAAATCGGGCTCGCCATTGGATTCTTGTCCTGCCAAATTTTTGGCTAAGATGGCGGCCGTGGTTAACCCACTAGTCAACCCTTTGGTGAATCTATCCTTGAGGGAGGGGAGGGTTCCGTTGCCCTGGAAAAGAGCTATGGTGATCCCCCTCCTCAAAAAGCCTGGGTTGGACCCTGAGGTCTTGGCCAATTATAGGCCGATTTCCCTTCTGCCGGCCTTGGCTAAGATTACAGAGAAGCATGTACATGGCGTTCTCTCTAGCTTTCTCGAATCCAATGATTTGTTCCATCCATCGCAGTCCGGTTTCCGTCCTAATTTAAGTACGGAGACGGCTCTCCTGGAAGTGTCGGAGATCATCAGGGAGACACTGGATTCTGGAGGAAGGGCCATGCTCGTCATGCTGGATTTGTCGGCGGCCTTTGACACCGTCCCCCATGAGGTGCTCCTCTCTAGACTTTACGACATCGGTCTGAGGGGGACGGTGCTCAATTGGTTTACATCTTTCCTCGAGGGCTGCCGACAAACGGTCTGGGCCTCTCCGAGCTCCGCCGAGATGCCGCCTTTGGGAGTCGGTGTTCCACAGGGTTCTGTGTTGAGCCCGACTCTGTTTAACATCTTTATGACACCTTTGGCGGCACTGGTGGAGTCCTCTGGGGCCCGGATCGTATCCTACGCTGATGACACTCAACTGCTCTTCACGTGTGGGAAAGATCAGGCTTTTGATGGAGAGAACATCCGGGGTTGCTTGGAGACGGTCTTTGGCTGGTTCCAGCGGAACAGCCTTAAGGCAAACTCCAGTAAATCGAAGGTGCTGTTTTTCGGCTGTTCTCTGGACCCTGACTGGCAGGCTTGGTGGCCATTAGGTATGGATTCCCCTGTTCAGGCATCGCTCGTGGCTAAGAATCTGGGAGTGACGGTTGACAAGAATTTGTCACTGAGCTCACATATTTTTGGCCTGGTGGGTACCTGCTTCGGCATTCTTAAGATGCTCCGGAAGTTCCTGCCTTTACTAACAGAAGAGCATAGAAAGATCACTGTGCAAGCCTTGATAGGCTCCAGATTGGACTACGCGAACGTCCTTTATGTAGGTCTTCCGGAATATCTGGTTCAGCGGCTGCAGGTTGTGCAGAACTCCGCGGCCCGGGCTATCTTTGGCCTGCATAGGCGAGCGAGAGCTTCGGGTCTGGTGCGATCGCTTCACTGGTTACCTATCCGGAAGCGGATTATGTTTAAAGCACTGACCCTGGCGCATAAAGCGCTTTTTGGCGCCGGAGCAAAGTATCTACAGCGGAGATTGTCTTTTTACCGCCCAGCTAGATCTCTGCGGTCGGAATCTCTGTTTCTCGTGGTGGTTCCTCAGGTGAGGAAGGCCCGCACTGGGGGTCGCTCTTTTAGTTTGAGGGCCCCTCAGTTGTGGAACTCTTTGCCTTTGGACCTACGGTCCTCCTCTTCTCTCCTTTTGTTTAGGAAGAGTCTCAAGACATGGCTTTTTAACCATTAGGGTGTCTCTGTCTGTTTCTTTTGTCTGTTTAATGGTTTCTGTTTTACTGAGCTGCCTCGTGAAAGCGCCGGGACACTCCACGGAGTAGCCGTGCGCTATAGAAATAAAAGTTTAACATAACATAACATAACATAACAAAGACCTCACTGCGTCTGTGTGCACCGTCTCTGATTGCAACCGACTCTGTCATCGAGTCCACTGCAGGAGTCCTTGTCCTAAAAGCACCACGAGAGCAATGTCTCACTTCGAAACGCAACCCGGGTCTCACCGACTCCGTCAACAAGCCGCTGCTTGCACTGCGTCCTGTGGGCGCCGCACTCCGCAATGCTTCGCTACACGCTGCAAAGACGTCACCGACTCCGTCGCTGCCCTGCCGGATCATCGACTGGCTCCGTCGCCACACCGTGACTTGCCAGCACCACAGCGAGCACCATCTCACCCTTGAACGCAAGCCCTGGTCTCACCGACTACGTCAACGAGCCGCTGCCTGCACCGCATCGTGAGGACACCGCCCGCCGCAATGCTCCGCTTCACAAAGCGACCATGACGTTTTGCCCGACCAACTTGCACCGAGGTGTTGGTCGCAACAAGAAAGGTAATGCGTCCGAGTCTGTTGACGCTTTAGCTGGCCCGTATCGACGTGGTCAGCTGTAATTGTTAGACTCTATCATATTCAGTATCAGTATCGCTGTAGCCCCAGGAAGAGCTACTGAGTCGGAAGAACTGTGTTTTATTGATTTTCCTGCAATTTAATGGTTATTTTGCACAAATACTATTTTTCAAGAGTGGTGTATGTTGGATTTTTTGTCGTTTGGTCTTGTTTTGGTTTAGATAAAGATTTACTATTTTTCTAAACTGGCGTGGTGTCCATTTGTAGTGTTTTCACTGTATTACTGTATGTGTTCACAAATGCTTTACACACTGCCTCTGAGATAAGCCTGTCTGCTCGTGCCAAGCTACCAAGGGGGTGAGCAGGGGTTATTTTAGGAGTGTATCCCCCTTACCCTGACTAGAAGCAAGGGTCCCTATTTGGACAAAGGTACCTACCTCTGCCAACTAGAGGCCCCCATTTCTAACAATATACTTACTTAAAAGGGCTTTGTAGCAGCCCTCTTCATTCACTGGTCTGTTATTTTATTATTTATTTCCAGCCACTGCAGCCTATAGCATGGGGCAAAGGGTCAGCCCGCTTCAGCCGGTGGCCATCTTCAATGTGAGTTACATCATTGTGACCCTTTCACAAGGTGCATACCCATACACAAATATGTTCTCTTGAGTGCCAGGGAGTAATATGGCAATGTGTTCTTTCTGCAACCAAAAATATGTTTGCGTTTAGCCAGTGATTTTTAGTTTGACGAGGGCCCTGCTGCTTTCCCAAAAAGAAAGTTTTGCAAAAGCCATGACAAAACAAGCATTGCCAAATTTACAAGGCTGGCAGTCAACTCCGTTCTTTTTGGCTTTGTCAGTGCTCGTTTTATATATTCTTCTTGGATGTACTTGCAGGCTTTTAATTAGCTTGAAAAATGTTTGAACTTTTATTTTTTTGTTGTGTTTTAAACTTTTTTTTTACTGTAAATATATAACCCAATTTCCACTTGGACATTCACGACAAGCAACGTTATCGCTATCTCGCCCAGGATGATTTGGAGAGTCTGTTTTGCAAATTTCTACAAATGACTCACTTTTTGGGGAGAAGGTTTTGCAAGCCTCCCATGAACCACTCAGCTTTGAATTAAATTTGATTTAATAATAACCAGGTAAAAGTGGTAGCAGTTTCAGCAACTCAGACCTCTTGGCTATGAGCCAGTGGAATTCTACACAGAGATCAAAACCCCTCTTAACAGATGTAACTAATGGGCGACACCACGTCCCTGCTAAAGGCAATTTAATGTGTGACTCACCTCCTTTAATCAGCTGTGGCTTAATGGTTTGACCCTGGCGCGTGCGTCATAAATTCATAATATAATATACACAAAAGAGCAGGAAGGTCGAGCGAATACTTCAGAAGTTTCAGCTGCTTTCAGACCTTTGGTCTGTAGACAGCGACAAAAAGGAGTTTAAAATCAAGAAAACTGCCATTATGCCTTCATTTCCATAAGTTGCATATTTCAGCACAGCGTCGGATGGGTTCAGAAATGTATCCTTTCTGTAGGCTTTATCATTCTGATTTCATATTTTCAAAAGGTCGGTGCTTAATTTGTGCCAGTGAATGCAAGTGGTGAACGCCGGTCTTCAGTTTTTGGGAACCAGAACATATTTTTCATCATAAAATTGTGACCCAGAAGTAAAAGGGAAAGACGAGAATGGGAGGAAGAAGGAGAATGAGAAAGATAAGGAAACAGTGATAAAGAGAGAAAGCAGGTGAGAAAACCCTCCTACAAAAGTGAGACAAAGAGACATGAAGTGCAAGGTGGTGGAAGAAAGAAGCATGAGGTGGAATTAATAGAAGGCAGCCTTGCTATTTGGCAGCACCAGCGAAAACTCATTGGAAACATGCTGGGCCCCTGCACTTTTGTTTAACTAATTAAGCAGGGCAAGAGGACCAGAAGGAAGTCACCATAGTACTCTCTAGGGGGCTTATTTACAAGCCCCTTGCGCCACTTTTGCGTCATTTTTAACATGAGAAAAGTGACGTACGGGTAGCGCAAGGGGCTTGTAAATCTGCCCCTAGCTATTCAACCGTTCGAGTACTATGTACTTCCGCTGTCTCATATTTTGGGCATCCATTATTCCGTATCATAATTTGAAAATGATTGCATTAAAATATGTCCACTGAGTGGGCCAATAACATTCCAGAAACATTCAGTCTCTGGTGCTGAATGCGTGTAAAAAATGGTGCACAATTTTGGGCGCTAAAACACTCCAGAGCAAATAAGATTTGTGAGGGCTAGCGGGTGTGATGATTCTAAACCCAATGTATACTTCTGTGTAAAATAATTGTTGGTGATGCTTGCAAACAGTTTTTGTGCCCAACTCGCAGTATTATTTACACTTATATTTTCATTTCGCATGCGTAGTTCTCACCAGCTAACATTATCAGCGGTCTCTGGAGACCGATCTTAGTAAGCTATTAGCAGTAAAAAGGCTGCTTTATTGAAACAGGTGCATATCACATAAACATCCTTGGCCTAAGGCCTTACAGAACTAAAACCTCTCTATACATTCAACAACCTACATTCTGTACTCCCCCCTCCTCTAAACCCCCCCTGTATACATACCCTTCAAAGTGTGATATCCTGACCTTTTGAGCTTCTCTGATTGTCTAATCGTACACTTCCCCTTGGGCTTAGCAGTGAAATAATTAACCTGTGCTCAACCTGATAATCCTATGACCATGGTCGTCATGTAGCAGTCACCAGGGGTCACATCTGCGACCCCTGGCTTGTCCCATAACCCATAGCGCTGTTCGTGCGACCCCTAGACTGACAGGATGAAAAGCAGAGCCGAGAACAGAAAAGAAACAGGGCCTTAATGAACACTGTTTTCTTTCTGCAGCTCTCAAAGTCTCCAAACACACAGGCCTTTTCCAAGGCAGTGCTGAGAGAACTTGGCACGACCTCTCAGGGGTAATGAGGCACACTGCCCCACTGGCAGGAAGAGTGCGGTTCAGGAATGTGCATTGTTGCTCGAGTGAGTGCAAATGCAGGCCATCTCATCCGGGGCTATTGAAAAAGAGCAGGCAGCTATAGAAGCCAACTTAACTCTGTAAACACCACAAAGCCTTCTATGCACTATACCGTATTCAATCAACTAACCTGGCAGGAAGGGTGCTACAGAAACAGCTTTTCATAGTGAACAATAATCAGCAAAATCAATGATGAGTGAAAAACAAGTTTTTAGTTATGCGGCCAATTGATGAGATTCGAGTATGGAAAGCTTTCAAATTTTCTGCAGCGTTCAGAACATGAATTTTAAGGATAGTGTTAAATGTATTTTCACATCAAGGTGACCGTGCCCAGTGTTCTAATGAATGTATCAAATATAGAGACAGGAGCCTGCCACACTTAAGAAGTGTTACATGCACACAAAAAGCTCCTAGTTGACCCCATGTTTTATGGTATGTGATACCATGATCCAGTCTTGGTTTTTTATCCAATAGCACTTTGTATTCTGGGACTTGAAGTTTTCGTTTTGGCATATTCTTGAAGTGTTTTAAAAACCAAGAAAGTTGTTCAATAAAAGCAAGGACTGCTTGAAGGATGATGTCTCTTGGTAACCTTGCACTTCTTTCCTTTCACTGCCACCCTAGCATCATGACGTCATTTAGGGGGTTTCCACGCGTCATAGTTGTGATCCCCTAAAACACCTGGCAATGCCTTTGCGACCCTGGCCTCAAAGGTGTTCAAATCGGTGCCAAGAATACACTCCTTATTTTCAGCCCATTTTTCATTATACTAATAGGGAATAATATTTTATTATTCACTATTAGTGCAATAAGACAATGGAGCATGGTTAGTTGGAACAGGACCTTTGGTGGCAGCTGTGGTGAGCAAAACTTGTTTTAAATGTATGTTATGTGCGTGCTTGCGGTGAGAGTGTGTTTATGTAAGAGAGTGTATGTTTCAAGAAGTGTGTCTGTATGTGTAAGCATGTATGTTAGTGAGTGAGTCAGTGACAGATAAAGAGTGAGACTGTGTGAGATTTGAGTGACTAAGAATGAGTGAGTATGATTAAGAGTGAATGCAAGTGAGTCAGAATGAATAACGCTCAGGGGGTGTAAGAGAGCATGAGTGAGAATGAGTGTGAGTGAGACAATGAGTTGGAGTGAGTAAATGTGAGTGTGAGTGAGAATATGATGTGATGCTTGTGTGGTTGTCATTGGCCTTGATTTACTGAAGGTAATTATTGTCCTATAGAGGCACCCAAGGCAAAATACTAGCGCTGGCATACTTGAGGGAATTCTTAGCATTAACCCACACAAGATAGGCGAAAAACGGAAAAAGGTCTGGGGTTGGATGTGTTCCCTACAATGGTGGGAAGTACGTTGTGTTATTTAAATACCCTTCACACACCAAAAGGGCCCTTGGTGTCATGCTTCATCATAGGGGTCTTCGCGCCCCTCTACGGAACGCGGCGTGCTACTAACCGGTGGGTACGCAGGAGCACTGATGTAAACACTATGTGTAGTGTGAGAGGGTTGTGAGTGGTAGGGTCAGGAGTGAATGGTGAGTGAGTTATTAAAAAATACCTGGAAAGTGAGGAGTAAAAAGATTTTTAATATGCCTCCATGCTGGTATTGTTAAAAATAGTGAGGTGGAGGTTTGGTGTATTTAATGAACATGCATGTGTCGACATGTTTCGAAGCCACAAGTCTAAAATAAACATTTGTCTGTGATATGCTGTTATTATAATAATAATTATTATTATTATTAATATTTATAAAGCGCGACAGCTACTTCCAACGGAAGTGTCCCGGCGCTAGCATCCTATAGGCAGAGAGAAGGGGAGAGGGTCGCAGAAGTCTCTAGGGCAGCTCAAATAACCAGGTCTTCAGAGCCTTCCTAAACGGTAGTTCTTTGTCAAGCTGTCTGAGATCATTAGGTAAGGTGTTCCATAGCCTTGCCGTTTTAACGGAGAACGCGCGTCCACCTGTCCTAGCCTTTCTAAAATGTGGAGTAGCCAAAAGATTTCGACTTTGCGATCTAAGAGTTCTCGCCGGAAGGTATTTCTGGAGCCTCTGTTTGAGGTAGCGTGGGCCTACCCCTCTAGTTGCTTTATGAGCCAACAGAAGAGCTTTGAATTGAACTCTCTTCCTTACCGGCAGCCAATGTAGGCTCTGCAGATGAGGCGTAATGTGATGGCGTAGAGGCACATTTCTTAAGAGCCTGGCTGCTGAGTTTTGGATACGCTTCAGTCTTCTCATTAGATAATCCGGGAGGCCAATGTATAAGCTGTTCGCGTAATCAAGTTGAGAAGTGATAAGAGCATAAACCACAGTTTTCCTACAGTTCATTGGGAGGAAGTGTAGAAATCTACGCAATGCCTTCAGCCTCCAGAAACACTGGGAAGAGACATGCGTAATTTGAGCCTTGCCAGACAGTTGCGAGTCAAACCTAACACCCAAATTCCTTGCCACCGTTACAGGTGTCGGAGGTGGATTCAGCTCTACTGGCCACCACAGCTCAGTCCGTGGTGGAGTGGGTTGATTAAGAAATAAGACCTCAGTCTTATCGGTATTTAATTTTAGGCAGCTCTCAGTCATCCATGAGGAGATATTTAAGAGGCATTGCCTAAAATTGAAGAAAGCTGTCTCGCTATGTTCCTTAAAAGAGAAGACCAGTTGTGTGTCATCTGCATACGAGACAACACGCACACCCCATTTCTCTACAATTGCAGCAAGTGGTGCAAGGTAGACATTGAAAAGTGACGGACTCAGTGCCGAGCCTTGTGGCACCCCCTGCGCCATGGGTCTGGAGCTGGAAACATGAGGATGTAAAAAGATCTGTTGTGACCTGCCTTCCAAGAATGACTGAAACCAATGCAGCACGGTCCCCGTCACTCCTAGCCGATGTAACCTATTCAGGAGGATCTTATGGGAGACCGTGTCAAACGCTGCAGATAAGTCTAACAGCACCAGCATTGCGCAGCTTCCTAGGTCGAGAGTTTCACGGATTGATTCTGCAACTTCCAGGAGGGCAGTCTCCGTGCTATAACCTGCCCTAAAACCTGATTAAGAATCATGTAGGTGGTTATTAGATTCAAGGAAGTCTGAGAGTTGTCTCTGGACTTCCTTTTCTAGGATTTTTGCTGGGGCTGGCAGTAAGGATATTGGCCTGAAATGTTTCAGTTCTGAAGGGTCAGCATCCTCTTTCTTGAGGATAGGTCGGACCAGTGCCTTTTTCCAATCAGATGGAAAGATACCTGTCTCCAGAGACGTGTTCCAGAGAGAATTTAAGGTATCATTGAGTAGAGGCGCTAAGAGTTTAAAAATTCTGGCCGGGCATGGATCCAGAGGAGAATCTGACTTGACTTTCATGAGTTCCTTCAGGGAGGATTCCTTCTCAAATCGACGGAAGGTTGACCATTTGTCTAATGTACTGACCATGGTCATATCCTGACTTTCCGTTGGTGAGAAGGTGGAGTAGATGGTCAAAATGTTTTCATGAAAGAAGGCCGCCAGTTCCTCACAGAGGTTCAGAGAGGGTAGAATTGTGCTTTTTAGGGTCTAGGGTTTCATAAAGCCCTCTACTATCTTAAAAATCTCTCTGGAGGAATTGTCAGCATTCAGAATTTGTTTTGCCATATAATCTCTCATCACCTTGCGTTTCAACATGTGGAATTTTTTAAGGGCTACCTTATAAACCCCTTTGGCTGAGGGTTCATAGTCCTTTCTCCAGACGCGCTCGAGTCTCTTACATCGGCTCTTTTCGCTACGGAGCTCTGTATTAAACCACGGTGCTGAAGGTTTGTTCCTAAACACCTTACACGATCTAATCGGTGCTGATTTGTCCAGGGCTGCGTTGATCCATGCATTGAAGAGGGAAGTATCTGAATTAGAATTCCCAGACAATATGGGGGAGGTGTTGTACAATTCGTCCCTCATAGATTGAAGCGTAACCTTCCTCCAGTTTCTCCTGTTTTCTGTAACAGATCTGCTGTGATTGGCATCGCACTTCCAACTCATCCTAAACATGACCATCATATGATCCGACCATGTTACAGGTAGCAGATCTTCCACCTTAATGACAGGGTCGTTAGTGAAGAGAAGGTCCAAAATATGACCTGCTGCATGAGTAGGGGATAATATTTTTTGCGTTAGGTTTAAACTTTTCAGGGAATCTTCTAATTGGTTGGCTAAAGGGCAGTTTGCATTGTCCATATGGACGTTGAAATCACCGAGAACGGTGAAATTAGAATAGCGTATGGAAAGGTTAGCGATGCAGTCAAATAGTGCCGGCCAGTAAGTGACCAAGGTGTTAGGGGGCTTATAAACCAGGAGTCCCGCCATTGAGCAGCTATTGGAAAATTTAATATGAAAGGCCATGGTCTCAATGGGCCCCAAGCCTTCAATTTTATTGTGTGTGAT
Source organism: Triturus cristatus (assembly GCF_964204655.1). Classification (NCBI taxonomy): domain Eukaryota; kingdom Metazoa; phylum Chordata; class Amphibia; order Caudata; family Salamandridae; genus Triturus; species Triturus cristatus. The sequence goes on along the minus strand of NC_140593.1, from coordinate 1,055,259,769 downwards.
TTCCCAGCCTTCCCTTAGAATTATTGCAAGCCCTCCTCCTAACCTATTGTCTGCCCTATTGACTTTAACCAATCTATAGCCCATAGGAATAGCTATGCAGATGTCAGGGTTTGAGCATTCTCTCAACCACGTTTCTGTCAGAAACAGCAAGTCCCAAGCATGAGTTTTTAATAGTAGCCAAATGTCTGCAGCGTGTTTAGAGAGGGATCTGCAGTTGATCAGACCAGCCCTAATCTGCTGTACGTGACTGGGGCTGAGAGGAGGACCATCATGAGGCAAATCCTCATACATCTCAGGGCCCATAACCTCCTTCCCGAAGCGTCTATTTAACTCAAAACCACAAGACCCACAATGAAACTTAGAGTGTCCTCTGCTTCTAATTGATGTCTTGTCCGGTGCAAAACACATAGGCGTGACACAGTTAGGCTGTGACAGAGCAAGCAGCTGGTTTTTAGTCCACGACCTTCTCATCTGGGGGGGGCCTTGAGCAGCATGGCTGGCACTGAGCGTGATCCGAGCGCGGACTGGCGCAGACGGGCTTGCCTTAGGCGCGCCTTCGGCGCACCAGCGGCGCGCCCGCTGCGCGCCCGCGCCAGCCTGTGACCTAAGTACTGCCCCTGGAGCAGCATGATTGGTCCCCTGTTCTCCCTCGCAATTGGCCGCCGATCATGTAGTGACAGCGCGCATGTGCCAAGCACAGGCACTAGCTAATCAAGACTGCGCATTCCAACCCAGTCCCAAGTTTAAAATTGGAGATTTTCCACACAGCTAATGGAGCAGCGTTTAAACAATTAAAATAAATGTGCAAAAACTAGCAAGGTAAAAGTCACTGTACCGCTTCTCTCCCGGCTCACACCTCAGGAGGATGCAGTGGGTGCGCTCGCGCCAGCCTGTGACCTAAGTACTGCCCCTGGAGCAGCGTGATTGGTCCCCTGTTCTCCCACGCAATTGGCCGCCGATCATGTAGTGACAGCGCGCATGTACCAAGCACAGGCACTAGCTAATCAAGCCTGCGCATTCCAACCCAGTCCCAAGTTTAAAATTGGAGGTTTTCCACACAGCTAATAGAGCAGCGTTTAAACAATTAAAACAAATGTGCAAAAACTAGCAAGGTAAAAGTCACTGTACCGCTTCTCTCCCGGCTCACAACTCAGGAGGATGCAGTTATCATGGAACTTCAGTGATGTCAAATGTTGAGATGCTAGGGTCATTTGACATGCCTTCCTGGGACGATTCATGGTCAAGGGTCATATGATGCCCCTTCCTATGATGTCATTAAGGTCAAAGAGTATATGCTGTCACTTCCGTTACCCCTGTCATTTTGGTGAATCGACACCCATGCCTATGATGTAACATTTTAACTCCAGGACTTACAGTGTGGGCTTGTTGAGACCCTCCCTTTCTGCCTGCTTAGTCTATATTAACCACACTAGCCTTAAGTAAAGGCCGACAAACTTGTGGCCCGACCGCCACCAGAAAAAGGCACCCACCTGACTTTTTCTGCCCCTCATGCAAATTCATTCCTGTCTCTGCAAGGCCCAGACAAAAAACTCCCTCAACTCTAATAAGCGTTACCTCATCCGTACTCTGAAAGATGCACTCCCTCAGCCTGGAAAAATTCCGCCTCCTCGTAATGTAAGCCAGCATGCTGTATCCTGCCAATACCCTCATCCATACAGAAGCGTTGCATTTCCCTATTCACTTTCCTTCTGGCTTTATCTATGGCTGATGGCTTGGCCGCACCTCTCCAGTACTTCCTGGGGATAAACTCCATCCACCCTACAAAGTGCCCTGACCATTGCTGGTTTATCTCTATCAGATCTTGTTTCATGACTCATAAAAGAGCCAGCCCTTCCCCCACTACCATATCATTCTCACCTAAATGGATCATCAATACATCTGGACAAGTATCCCTAACTATCAACTTGTTGAGCTTGGGCAGCAGGTTACCCCACCTCATGTCTCCCTTTTCAAACCACTCAATTGATAACCAGCTGTTATTGAAACCCAAATTCCTACCCCAAGCACTCTTCCCTGCTGCCTGATCCACCCACTTTATGAATGAATGCCTGATGACCCACACTGACAAGCCGGCAGCCAAAGGCCCTGGAAACGAACCTGAAAAAGAAAATTGTGTATACACATCATTCTACCAACCCCAACTGTGTCACAGCTTTCCTCAAAACTGCTGATAGTTGAAATGAAGTCACCTTACCCCTCACTCTTCTGCCCTTGTTTGCATTCAGAGTTTTCTGCCCCACTCCGCAGGGAAAACCTCTTTCTCCTGAATCTACAATAATTCTGTCATCCCCCTCGACCGCTGGTCAGTTTTAGACCGGAGCAAGCGACTTTCCAAACTGTCCTGCCTAAAACTAACATCATCCCATTTCACCCTTATGTCACCCCTTCTTTCCAACAGCTCTGATACCCTAAATGACCCAAAAAACATCCACAACATTAATGTGGATAACGAAACAGTTTCAAACTGTGAATAGCAAACCTCTGGCAAACTATGAATCACTCTAGAAAGAAACCTGCCAAGACAGAGGCTTCCCCTTCCTCCCTGCCCTACCTTGCTCCCTAGCTCAACACTTTAACATCCTCTTACAAGATTCTCCCGCTGATGTCTCATACACCCACAACAACTTCCCCATGAAAGTGATGCCTGCTAGCTTTCATGTAATCATAACCCTAGATAAACCCTTTTCCATAAGCCTTAGATTGAACTACACAATGTCCTCTACTCTCTCCCATTCCCCCAGGCGTCATTGAGCACCTGAACTCAAAAATTGACCCCAATCCTGTTAATATGCTTAACGCGTCGATGCCACCAAGAACCCCACTACCAGTCGACGCATTCATTGTCTCCCACTGTCCATACCTCCGGTGGTATTCGCATTCTGTCCCTGTCCTCCGCTGTGGCCAGTCTGTGGAACCTCTTCCACTGCGAAGGAGACAAAGTATCCGCCATGTCATTGTCCACACCTGGTACGTGCTTAGCTCTGAACAGAATATTCTGATGCAAACACTCAAGAAGAAACAACTTAAGGACCTGAGCGTCTCTTGCAGACTGTCTGGTCACTAACTGAACCACAGCCATATTGTCTACCCACAAAGAGCACCTTCTTGTGTTATAACCTTGCACCCCACAATGTGATGGCTAGCACTAATGGGAACCTCTCAAGAAATGCAATACTTTGTCTTCCATTCTTCCAACGGTCCGGCCATTCCTTTGCTCACCAGCGACCCTGCCAAAACAAATGAAAGCCTATGCCACCTGAGGCATCTGAAAAAATCTAGACATCCCAGTAAAGATCCTACAAAGTCTAAACTGGAATACCATTGACTGAATCGAGACAAATCCTCCACATTCTCAGTTTTGCCTTCACTCCCGCAGACAGCCTAACATGATCGTGTGGTAGGGGAAACCCAAAAGCGCTAAGCCCAGCCTCCTGCAGAAAGTCCTACCTGACCACACAACCCGCCATACAAAATGTTGGTGTCCAAAGATCTCTTACACCTCCCTAACTGTGACTTTGTTTTTGCCTGCATCGTTTCCAACTTTTTGTCATGCTGAAGGCTCGCTGACATTGTCACTGAATTCAACTCAATTCCTAAGAATGACATGGTGGTTATTGGGCCCACCATTTTCCCCAGAGCCAAGGGGACCCCCACGTCCTCCATGAGCTCCTGAAAACTGACCAGCAGTCGCTGGCAGTCTGCGGAACTGGAGTCTGTGGCCATTAAAAAGTCATCAAGATAGTGTGTCACCTTCTAGTGTCCCGTTCCTCTCATGAAAATCCACTGAAGAAATGTGCTGAAATGCTCAAATAGAGGGCATAAAATTGAGCATCCCATTGGCAGGGCTTTATCCACATACCAGGACCCCTCATATTGGATACCTAGCAATTGAAAGTCATCCTGGTGTACTGGTATTAGCCGAAGAGTCGATTTGATGTCACATTTTGCTCTATATGCTCCCTGCCCTGCCTGTTCCACCATGGCCATGTCCATGGAGGAGTAAGACACTGATGCTAATTCCTCCCCAATGAAGTCGTTCACTGATTCCGGCCATGACAGGTGTTGTATGAGCCAAAATGGCTTGCCTCTTTCTTGGGTACTACCCTTATTGGGGAAGCAATCAAATTCTCCAATGGCCACGTGTTAAAAGACCTGGCCATCGTCCCCTCCTGCACCTCCCTCCTTAATTTGTCCACATCACTTGTGGATGTGCCTTCACTGATCTCAAATTCTCTGCCCACCACTGCACTCTAGGACAAGTGTACCCCATGTGAATCCCTCTTGCAAGGTACAGGCATCTTCCCTATTCAGGTAGGATCCCAACCAAAACATGAACCTATCTAGTCCACCCGGCATATGAGCTTTTCCCTTGAGGTCCTTCTGCTCTTCTCCTCCCCTGTAGTTAGGGGAAAGCATTTGATGAGGGTCTGCCTCCCCGAGCACTTGGAGCATTTGTGTTTGAATCTACAATTCTCCCTCATGTACAGGCCTTCGTTGAAATCCCAACTTGCCCCTTGTGTCCCCCCTGGCTCTTACTGGAAATTCCCACCCCTCCACCAGTGGGGCGAGCATAAAAGGGCCAATATGGGATTGTCAGCCCACTTGCAGTGTATATGGTGTTTCTGAATTTGGCTGGGCCCATTTGTTTGCTGCCACAAATCTGTATCCAATTCCCCCGATCTCACTTTGGGTCCTATGCCATGTGCGCCCAAAACTCCTCGTCATACTGAGCCTAGGCATTAGCGACCAATGATATTTGGGCCTTGTGTATGACATCCATATATTTGAATACGGCTTCACTTCTCTCTGGGTGTTTCTCGCAGTAAACACTGGCTTATATAACAATCCCCGCCATCCAGATAGTCATAGGTACCCATGGGCACTTCCCCAGCTCATACTTCTCCTATTTTGACCCTTCTTTTGCTCTTAGCACTCTATGGAGTTTAAACATTTCAACATATTCACCTTTCCAAATTATTTTTTTAGTGGACAACTGGAGATGTGCCCCCTGTGGCTTTGTAACCCCCATGTATAGGAGTTTCCATATTTTTAGCTCCTTACTCCTTCCATTCAGCGTCCTCTGCCTTCCCTTATTCCCCTGCTTGTCTTCCTCCCCGACCTCTGTTGCTGCATCCTTGGCTTACGCTACACCTGGGGGTGCCCCCTTAACTGCTTGTCCTCATTACCTGTTTTAACCCCTCCTCTTTTGTGTCCTCCGTGCTTACCCCAGTGTCCCTGAAATACTTACCCTTTTGCCGTCTATCCTCCTGCATCCACTCGCATTCCTCATCAACCCCTGTTGACACCATGACCGGACCCGGTCTTGCATTAGTGTTCTTACCTTAATGTAAAGGTCGGTGCTCACTCTGAAGATGGCTGCCTTGCCAGTGTAAGTGACTTCCGTGCCCCTTGCACGTCTGCTGACCATCCTTGATTCATGAGTGGAACCTGAAAAACAGCACAAGAGGTGGGATTAGTTACACCCCCCTCACACATGGTGCCCACGCGCCCCTTTGGCGGCACCGAGAGGCCTTGCCCCTCTGTGTCTACAATCTCTCCCTCTTCAAGTTTGTTGTCTCCATAATCCAACTCCTCCTCATGCCATGCAAGGCCCAAAGGGCCACTTGCCATAGCGGCCACACCTTGCGGTGCCTGCTGCTGTACAACAGGGTCATCTTCTGCCATTTCCCAAGGTGCTGTACCAAACCTACACAGGATTACGTCCAATACAGGCTGTTGCGATCCGTGCTTCTTCCATGGCACAGATGCCCCACTCCGCTCCTGTGATCCGGTTGGCACGCCCTACCTGGACCTTTGTGTGCCATATAGCATTGGGATCCACATCACAGTCCGGCTAACCGTTCTAGGGCCTGCCTTCTCTTCCCCCCTGGGAATGCGTGCTTTCCCGGGTCCGGAAACCGTCGTAAGTTTGACACCTGCAATGAAGAAGGTACGCCCATGTGTAGCGCCCTGTGAAAACTGGTGTCTGCTCCTATTCCACTCCCCCCTTAGTAACTGTCCTGGCTTAGAGCTCAGCTCACCTGCCTGACTCCTTTATGCTGTCTGGCATATACCTTGGGGGGCTTGCGATAAGGTGACCCTCAATCCACCTCTATGCCTTCCCCAACACTCCACTGAAGCATGGCAGCCATGATTGTAGTGACTCTGCTGTTTTGTGCCTCTTGTGTGCCGTCACCTTCTGCTACCTTCCCATGGCAATCAATGCGCCCACTGGCCCACTGATCTTCTAGCTCTGCATGGGCTCCTTGCTTCCATTCCCCATGCACTTCCTCCAGGGCCTGCCCCACCCAATCCCACCCCTCCCTTTTGTTTTGGGTAGGGGACACCCACTGCGGTCTTCCTCCCCCTCCAGATCCCCAAACCACCCCTGTCCAGTACTACCCTCTCTCCCCAGCTGCCTCCACTGCCCCCAGTCCAATATCGTCACCATGCCCATGCTGCTTCTGCCTATCTAACTGCAACATCAAGATCTCCTCAACTGCAGAGGCCTGAGCTTCCACCAGATCAATGACCCCAAACTGAACAGGTGCACTGCCCCCTACCAAAAAGCCTGCTGCATCCTGCAGGACCGTCACTCCATTCCCCCCACCTCCCAACTGAAACAAGCATTGGCATAGCCAATAGGTCTCGCTTTTGGGACCTTATAAGTATTTAGTTATGCAAATGTTGCATGGCTAAACACTTATAAGGTCCCAAAGGCGAGACCTATTGGCTATGCTAATGCTTGTTTTCTTTCTAATCGCGGCACCGGTGCTTTACTTTAAAAGTAAAGCGTGGGTGCAGCGATTATAGCAAAAGTAAAGAAATAGATGTTTGTTTCTATTTCTGTACTTTTGCTATAATCGCGGCACCGGCGCTTTACTTTTAACATTAAAAGTAAAGCGCGTGTGCCGCGATTATAGCAAATGTAAAGAAATAGATGTTTGTTTCTATTTCTTTACTTTTGCTATAATCGCAGCACCGGCGCTTTACTTTTAATGTTAAAAGTAAAGCACCGGTGCCGCGATTAGCAAGCTAAAAATGCAACTGCCGGCCCCAGCTTGTAGTGCATGTGCGCGAGTGGTGCGTGCGCAGCAGTAATCACGCCATATGGCGCCTCTGCTGAAGCCCGCGCACATGCACTGCAAGCTGTAGCCAGCGGTAGCATTTTTTAAAGCCCTTACTAAAGTCTCTCCGAGCAGCGCATGCGCACTGACTCAGCGAGACCTAAAAATGCAGTCTGCCTGCAGCTTACTGCCGTGACCGTGAGGCGCCTTCAAACAACCCCGACCAGCTGCTCGTACGTGAGCATGCCAGGATGGTGGCCAGACCCCCCCCACCCCCCCACCCCACACCCCCACAGGAAGAGCGCCTCACCGGCCGCGCTGACTGCACGGCTGCAGTAGCGTCTGTGGGTAGATCCAGCAGGCACCCAGCTTCAGTCAACAGCCGGAGTGCCTCGCAGATCCGCTCATCCTGCATCCTGCAACAATACTGGTCTGCCAGTAACACTCGTCGACGGACCCTTGGCCTACACGTTAATTCGTAACCTTTGCCAAACAAAAGGAAAACGCGTTTTAAAAATGGCGAATTATATAACCCTTGGGTTACATCTTGTACCAGATGTAGCCCGACCAGCTCAGTGGCCTAGACAGCACCTAAATGTACCCAATGCCCCCGGGGGACAGACGCCCCCGGGGACAGACCTCCCTTTGGTCTGCTGTCCTCCAAAGCTCTATTTTTAAACATTTCCTAAATTTCAACAAGGAATGCTCAGACAGAGACGAGAGAAAGTTATAGTGTTTTATAAAATTGCTGCTGGCAGTGGGAAGGCTGTCTTTCCTAAGAGGGCACGATAGACTCTAGCATTGGCACCAGAAAAGCCTCCGCTGTTCTGGGCTACAGCTGTGTCTTTAAAACGCAAGTCTCTGTGGTATCGGATCTAAGTGTGGCTCAAACAGCACTGTATGCATCAAGCAGACCAGGGTCGGACTGGCCTATAGGGAACTCAGGCAATTCCCGATAGGCTGGTCTGAAAAGTCAGTGTGTGGGCTGTTTTCTTGACAGTTTGTAGGCCTGTTTTATGGTCGGCTGGCAGCTAGTACTAATGCATGTAGTCCTGCGTACCTTGCAAAACATTTATATAGCGTGTCTTTACAAGTTCACAACGGCACCAATTTGCAAACATGGGCCACTTTTTTAAACTTTCTAATTCACTAATGAGGGCCACTTTTATTTTGGTGCCTGGGCTTATTTTCTGTCCCAATCGGCTCTGAAACAGACTCTCTCTTATTAGTTACAACTACTATTTCTTATCTGCACCCTGCGGAGAATCCAGTCTGCAGTGAACATTCTCGACGTGTGAACTGTTGAGGTGCAAAGATTCCAGGTCAGTGGGGACTGGACTCTGATGCTATCAGCATCTTGGGGGCCTTCCCCTTCCTACAATAAACCTTTAAACTTTCCCTGCCTGCGGATTATTCCTTGAAGGGAGAACAGAACAGCACACTTCTAAGAGTCTCTCTTTTGAAAAGATGCAACTAGGTGAAGCAGGAAGTCCTGCTCTCGAAATGTCACGTGCTCTAGGATACGGATGATCAATTTCGAATGGCCCGTCCCCCAGAGGTCACTCTCGCCATCTGTCCCCAGGCTAGGAAGTCTCTCAGCAGCTTGCTGGCGCAGCCTCTCCTAGGGGTGGCAGCCAGGTCGTTAGCATGCTCAGGCCTGGGCAATGTCCTTGAGACAGAAGCGAGCATACAGCTGTGGCTTCGGAAGCCTTTAGGGGTCGCTGCTGCGGCCCCTGGCATGCCCTGTGAGACCCCTGGCATTGCGTTTGCGACCCTTAGCGTCAGCAGTGGCAAAACCAGAGGCAGAAACAGAAGCAGCTCGCCCTTATGGACGTTGGTGGGAGCTTCCCTCACCTCGTTTGTTGTCAATGTTTGTATTATACTAATTGTGAATAATATTACATAATGTGGTATTAGTTTAATAAAAAAAATGGAGTACAAATAGCTGGGATATGACTTTCCCTGGCAGCTGAGTAAAAAAATTGCTTTTACATTTATTTATGTTGTGTGCTTGCCGTTTTTAGTGTGTTTATGCAAGAGAGAGTGTGTGTATGTGTGAATGTGTGCGCATGTGTAGGCAGAGTGTGTGTATTTGTATGTGTGAATGCACGTGTGTATATATATATATATATATATATATAGGGATATTTAGGTGTGAGTGAAAGTGAAGGTCAAGGGTCATGTGAAGTCACTTCCGCAACCCCTGGCGTTTTGGTGAATTGACCTCCATGCACACCACATGCGCAAACACACCGCATGCAGTCACAGTTCTTTCCGAGTTTGAGGCGTCTCTGCCTTCCTTCCCACTCTCCCTGCTTTTCCCTCTAGTTAAACATTAAGGTCGCTTTGCTCTGTGTTACCATGACAGCCCTCTCTCCTCGAATCCCATGCAGCAGCTAAACGCTGCACAAAATATTTAACCCACGAGACGCAATGGCCAGCCTTGATGTCAATCAGGCTGAGCTCTCAGAAAGGAAGTCACATCACATATAAGTCTGGTGATGTATGCACATTAATGAAGCCGCATTAGTTAAATCCCGATCAGAGATACTTGGCAGGGCTGCATATATAACTCATGATTATGCCTCTGATAAAGGCCTTAAATGCAGCCGCGGCTGGTGTAGGTAAGAGCGGATGCAGCCGCGGCTGGTGCAGGTAAGAGCGGATGCAGCCGCGGCTGGTGCAGGTAAGAGCGGATGCAGCCGCGGCTGGTGCGGGTAAGAGCGGATGCAGCCGCGGCTGGTGCAGGTAAGAGCGGATGCAGCCGCGGCTGGTGCAGGTAAGAGCGGATGCAGCCGCGGCTGGTGCAGGTAAGAGCGGATGCAGCCGCGGCTGGTGCAGATAAGAGCGGATGCAGCCACGGCTGGTGCAGGTAAGAGCGGCGGGGCGGTGTGGGGGGGGGAAATTTCAAGGGACGATGCAGAGGGAAAATTAATTAAATAATTAACTTTCCATCTGCATCGTCCCTCAATATCCCCCCACTCGGCCCCACTGCCCCACTGCTATTACCTGCATGGATCACGGCTGCTTAAATGTTTGCCATAGTATTAAAGTTGGTACCACAGAGCCCTGAATTTGACCGAAGAAATGCTCCACCTCTTAATCAACAATAGACCGTAAAACGACAGTGAGCCATTATGTGTCTAGCCACCAGTCCCCTAATCCCTCCTCCCTACCAAGTTTCAGTGTGGGCTCAATAGGGGAATAATTAGAGAGACCTCGAGCAAATATACGAGGCCACCTGGCCACATCAGCAGACTCTAAACCAATAAGTACAAGAAGGAGATTGTCAGACAAGCCTTTTCGTGAAATTCCAGATGCTCTGGAATTTTCCTGGAATTCCAGGGCATCAGGAATTCCATATTAAATACAGACGCATGAATCTTCCTCGCTCTTCCACATGTAAGAGGAGCTGCAGACACACCCTTTAAAAGTACTAAGAACGAACAAGAAATGAGGGATTGACCCTCCTGAAGCACATTTCCTACTTGCTGTCTGCAGAGTTGCCTTATAAACTCACTTGTTAAGCAGTGCATGGCTCAACCCCTTTGTTTGTCTACCCATCTAGCGCTCTCTTACTTTGTAGCTAGGTTTGTTGTACAAAAGTATACATACATACTCAAATTCATTATGCATATGTACATTGTTTAAGGATATTTAGACTATAAGCTTGCACATGAACTACTGTTATCCTTAGGAGAACCATGCACATATGCTACTGGTATCTGGACAGAAAGGGTACCAAACCTCAGGACACAACCAAAGTACAACCTTTTCAGCAAAGGCCTGGAAACTGAACTGTTCCAGCATGCATTCAGGGAAACTCTTCCCCTCTGGGGGCAGTGACCGAAAAATATGGGCCCCGGACTATCCCATGATTGATTGAACCCAAACTCTCTTGTTCGTGATCATCTGCCACTCACAAATAATCAGAAGTTGATACTCTGTAGTAACCTGTGTTGTATGTATCTGGTTACTTACTCCCTAGCTGCTCAGCCAGTGTGAATGTGATGCATGGAATGTTGGTGTGAGAGTCTTGAATGGAATGTTTAGGTGCCTGGATGCTTGAGTGTCGCAGTTGGAGTAAAATCCTGTAATGATGAAGTCAGTAGCCAGGATGTAGTTTTAAGTAGATTTATTAGTTACAGTTACAAGTAGATAAGTAGTAGAGATACAGCCCCACCAGGAGCAGTCTTTCTACTGCTCAGCCCATACTCCAACTGACACACTCAAGCATCCATGCACCCAAACATTCCATTCAAAACCATCACACCAATATTCCATGCATCACATTCACACTGGCTGAGCAGTTAGGGAGTAAGTAACCAGATACATACAACACAAGTTACTACATACTCGGAGCGTTAACAAAAACTCTAAACAGAGCAATGAATAAATAATGAAATCTTAGACACCATGTTCAACCGCCTTGGTTAGAAATGGATTCATCGGATAGATTTATTTGAACTACATTCTTGCACATATCTTCCTGTTACCAGGACAAGACTCGTGCAAATATTCTTCTGGTATGTCATTTAAAAAAACACATATTGTACAGGAATTTAGATGAGTGCCTTGGATATTTCCTGAAGGTATCTGGACTTGGACCTTGCACATATTCTGTAAATATCTGGTTTGTAGCCTTCCACATAGTCTATGTGTAGCAGGACTAGACCCTTTCACATATTCTATAAATATCTGGTTGTAGCCTTGCACATAGTCTATGTGTAGCAGGACTAGAACCTTTCACATATTCTATAAATATCTGGTTTGTAGCCTTCCACATAGTCTATGTGTAGCAGGACTAGAACCTTTCACATATTCTATAGATATCTGATTTGTAGCCTTGCACATAGTCTATGTGTAGCAGGACTAGAACCTTGCACATCTTCTACAGATATCTGGTTTGTAGCCTTGCACATATTTTATGTGTATCAGTACTTGGACCTTGCGCATAGTCTATGTGTATCAGGACTTGGACCTTGCACATATTCAGTAAATAGCTGGTTTGTAGCCTTGCAAATAGTCTATGTGTAGTAGGAATAGAACCTTGCACATTTTCTATAGATATCTGGTTTGTAGCCTTACACATAGTTTATGTGTATCAGGACTTGGACCTTGCATATATTCTATAGATATCTGGTTTGTAGCCATGCACATATTCTAAGTGTACCAGGATTTGGACCTTGCACATATTCTATGTGTATCAGGACCAAGACCTTGCACATCTTCTACAGATATCTGGTTTGTAGCCTTGCACATATTCTATGTGTATCAGGACAAGAACCTTGCACATATTCTATAGATATCTGGTTTGTAGCCTTGCACATATTCTATGTGTATCAGTACTTGGACCTTGCACATATTCTATGTGTATCAGGACCAGAACCTTGCACATATTCTATAGATATCTGGTTTGAAGTCTAGCACATATTCTATGTGTATCAGGACCAGAACCTTGCACATCGTCTACAGATATCTGGTTCGAAGTCTAGCACATATTCTATGTGTATCAGGACCAGAACCTTGCACATATTCTACAGATATCTGGTTTGAAGTCTAGCACAAATTCTATGTGTACCAGGACCAGAACCTTGCACATATTCTATAGCTATCTGATTTGAAGTCTAGCACATATTCTATGTGTATCAGGACCAGAACCTTGCACATATTCTATAGATATCTGGTATGAAATCTAGCACATATTCTCTGTGTATCAGGACCAGAACCTTGCATATATTCTATAGATATCTGGTTTGAAGTCTAGCACATATTCTATGTGTGTCAGGACCAGAACCTTACACATATTCTATAGATATCTTGTTTGAAGTCCAGCACATTTTCTATGCGTATCAGGACCAGAACCTGGAACATATTCTATAGATATCTGGTTTGTAGCCTTGCACATAGTCTATGTGTAACAGGACTTGGACCTTGCACATATTTGAGTAGCAACCTTGAAAGGATTCCAGAAGTGTCTGAACTTCAACCGTGCACTTCAGTTGTCTGACATAGGAGCTTGTTCATATTCTACAGATGGCTGACCTTACACCTCACTCAAACTTTGAATTTGTTATGTTTAAAATGGTGAAAATTGTCTAGCTGTCCTTGGAGGATACATTTCCACATATCCTACTCCTAGGTCCTGGCAATACAGGCAGTCGTTCTTAGTGAAAAGGGAAATTCAATGCACTTAGGGGGAGATTTACCAAGATTTTACACCGTGTTTGCATCACAAAAGTGACGCAAATCGGTGCAAAATCTTTTTTTCCGATTTACTTTCCAGCGCTAAACTTGTTTTACGCTGGTAATAATGTGAAAGTAAAGCAAAGCAGCGCATAGTGCTGCTTTGCATTACTTAGCACCAAGGGGGCGTACCATGGGTGGAGCAGAGGCATTCACATGCAACCACCCAAGGTTTCTAACGCTAAACCCTATTTACTAAATAAAGTAGACAGGGTTTAGTCTCAGAAAACTGCCCCCTTTTGAAGTAGCTGCAAGGAAGGAGAAAAGCTTTCATTTCTCCTTCCTTTTCCGACTTTGTACGTGTGCGGCACTGTACAGCTCACATACAAAAAGGGAAAATGGTTTAAGTTAGTCTATGCATCGTATTTTGTACTGGAAGAATGTCCTTTCAGTGCAAAACCTATGCTAGCCTTACGCAGACACCTATGCACTATGGGGAAAAGGTGTCTCCGTGGCGTACGGCAGCTGATTTCAGCACCGGCACTAGGGAAAGGGAGGAGAGTGAGTGCCGTATTTCAGTAAATGTGACGCTCTTTTACTCTCTCCTTCTCACGCAGTGCAGCATTTGCGGCAGCTGCATTGCGCTACGTGAAAAAGTGGTAAATCTGCCCCTTGATGTCTTACCGGTCTTTAGGATTGAACCTTCTACATGGTCTATAGCTAGCTGCTTTAGGACTTTGCAAACATACCAGTATCTGGACTAGATGGTTGCACGTGTTCTAAATGTGTTCCGATTAAAACCTTACACGCATTCTAAAACTATCTGACCTAGAACACAGGTGACTTAGGCATCTAGAATCAAACAATGTGCTTATTTTGCATGTGATCAAAATAAAACTCAGCCCATATATGAAGATCTTAGAACATTGCACACATCCTTCAGGTGTCTGACCTAGAACTTGCACTTTATACAAATATCCAAACAAACCAAGGCTTCTAACTAGACAAGAAAAAATTCAAAAAGTTCTGGGAGAATTTAACTAAAACTTATTTCTTTCAAACTGAAACCAAGGTTAGCCAAGTGTGCGTCCAATTCTGAAACACACAAATTACTAGGCTGTTAAGCCCCCATGAGAGCCGTTTGATGGCAGGGGGTGAGCTGTTACAAGAGAAAGGAACGGAATAGAGATGAGGTTATTGGGGAGAAAAGTCACGGGAAAATCATCCCTGCTTCTTTAACAGAAAGCACTTTTATTCAAAGACTGCAGATGCGCTGAATGTTAAGCTTTCTTGGGAAGAGCGCTGTCTAAAGGGCCGGATGGCTCATATTTCAAAAGGAACGTGGACCGCATGTGGGTTTCTGCGGTGCCCAGCTGTGTATGAATGACTGCACAGGTATGGAAGGGTTACAGGGTCTGCTTCCCTTATAGAGGGCTTTAAATAATGATATGCAATGGGTGGGGGACCCCGCATACGGGTTTCCTTTCATCCCCACTGACAGTGGATGATCATACAGTGCTAAGGGGCATATTGTCAAGCACGGCGTTAAAATTATCGCAACATTAGCGGCAGTTTGCGGCGATAATGGGCTTGATAATATTCCGCAGAGAATTCCAATAGAAACCCATGTTGACACCAGAACATGGGCTTCTATTGGAATTCTCAAGGGCATATTGTCGAGCCCATTATCGCCGCTTTAGCGGCAGTTTTTTGCCGCTAAAGCGGCGATAATTTTAACGCCGCTTCTTGATAATATGCCCCTCAGTTTGTTAAAAAAAAAAGAAGAAAAAACACAAAGAGCTAAAAATAAAAATACAAGTGGTGGGATCCAGAGTTTTACTTAGGAGCCTCTGGCTGCTTCCAGGGACGCCAGAGGTGCAGATTATCCAGGCTTTCCACTATTGCATTGGTTTCAGGATGATATAGGGATGCTATTTTATGTTTAATATCTCTCTTTGACAAGAACTCTTCCATCACCCTTGACGTTAGTCGCACTTCATTGACAGTAAGCAATATCCTGGGAAACACGTCCCTTATAAAAATCTGATCAAGAAACTTCATGATGCTAGTCGGAGTAATCTCTGGAAAAAATCTCAACATTGGGCAAAATCTAAAACAAGATGACCAAAACTGACACATAACTCAACTCCATTCCTCCTTGAATAGGTAGAATAATTTCTTCTTGTTTTCCTCACTTTGCCAGTATTTTGGCACTCCCAACATTCTAGCCAGACCAGACCACCAAAACTCACACCCTATTCTTTCTCTGGTCTTGTATTCTCCTGAGTGACCTCCATGCACAGATTGTTGTACTCTAGGTCTAAGACTTTCAGGTGGAATCATTCTATTAAATCTGACCATTAGGACTTCCACTTCAGCCAATTCCATGTGCACTGTCCAAAAAGCTACCTCCTCATCCTTCAGCCCTTTCCAGGGTGACCATTTATTGTTAATCCACTCCTTCACCTCATTCAAAAGTCTCACATAGCCATTCTTCTTTCATCTTGCCACCAATCATTTGCTTGGTCTACGCCACTATCTCGGTCCAGTATCTACTCAGCCAGTCTGCATTAGCATTTTGTTTGCCAGGTAAGGGCCTGGCTCACAAAGGTAACTTTTGTGTAGGTTTACTCTTTTTTTTGGTATTCACAAACTAAAAGTTTAATTTTACTTATAGTAATTTTACTAATACTACTTTTACGAGGCCTTTCCTATCTCTTTATGTGCAGAGTTCTCCGCCCCGACTGTGGACCGCAGTTGCGAAACTAATATTTAGTTTGTGAATACCCCAATAAAAGTAATCTTACACAAAAGTGAAGGTTACCTTTTGTGAATTAGGCCCTACGAATTCCATTTCAAAATACAACTTCTACAGTGAAATACCCTATTTAGATATCCAGTCCTTTCTTGCTAAAAAACCTCCTTGAGGGATTCATGATCAGTTTCAATTCGGAACCCTCTGCTTGATTACTTGTGCTTAATTTGTGTATGCTGTTGCAGGTGGTTGGCACCAGCACTCATTTTAGAGAAACAGGACTCATTTTTCATTTTGGCCTAGTGCAAGAGAGGGAAAGAAAGGCAGAAGAGGAAGAAAGAAGGACGAGAAAAAAAGTGAAAAGAAAGAATGCAGAGATGTAAAAGAAGCTGTCAGATTAGGATAAAGTGACAAGAAGTCTATGGTGTTGGGATTTATTCATGAGTCATGATGCAGAATACAGACAAGGAGATATTGTGGTTATCCCCCTTATATGGTTACATGACTTAATCTCAACCATGATAAATCAATGCAAAAATATCAAAAACCTTCATATCAGTTTTCTGTAACCTCTCAACAAAATACTAGAATATCGAGAACAAAAAAAGACAGTAAAATATAGTAAAACGAAACAGTGAACTGTGCTGAGCCAACGATATATGGGGCGGACCCACATAGATTTCCTTAGCCCTTGGTGTTTTTCCTTATCATACTTTTATTCGAATAATATAAGTGTAAAACAAGGTTTGAATGATTTTTTAATGATGGAAGTTTTAATATTGTGAGTTTTAATTAACTGTACAATAAAGTTATTCTTATTCTTATCATACTCACCCAACAGCGAAGAAGAGAACAGGCAGGCACTCTTATGTATAATAAGTTAGACTTACCTAGATTTAGAGTGTCATGAGTCAGACATCTACAGGGGTTATTTGTAGTTTCACAGACCCTTCCCCTGAAACCCGAAGACAGTAGACCCACGTAGCAATTGGTGTTTATAGTGGTTGGTTATTTATTATGTTCAATCAGCAGATTAATACGCTCTACGTCCCACTTGAACCGACTCTCCCTGCACAAGTATCCTTTCTTCTTTCCTCTATGTCAAGTTGTCTCTTTCCCCACATCCACACCCCTAGCCTTTACTCCCACATCAGTGTTCTTTCTTTGCCTTATCCCCACGTCCTTGTGAGTTGCCCTCTCTGTCGCTCTTTCCTCCTTTTCTTCCCAGCCTTACCAGCGACCTCTTCTCCATCTACCAAGAGAGCCCTCTCTGCAGATCCAGGGTGTGCAGCATGTTGGTTAGTTGTGAAAGGGCAGTAAGAAAACGGTGCTCACGCGCTTCCGTGCAAGACAAAGGGGCAGAGTTACTAATAATTTGCGTCGGATTGAATCAGAATAGTGACGTAAACTGATACAAAATGTTGATTCGGGATTTTCTATCAAGTGAAAAATGTTATTTGCACTGGAAAGCAGCCATACGTAATGCAAAGTATTGAAGGCATTGCTTTGAGTCAATAATGGTTTTTGGTTGAGAATATTTCAGTATTATACAGTGCAAGGAGTATAGTTGTCTTTGTTAAGAACTCAGGAGCCTATTTATGAAATAGTCACGCAGTGCAGTGCACCAGGTCACCTTCCTGCACTGCGTGATAGGGAAAGGGCAGGAATGCACCGTATTTAACGCAATATGGCGTATTCCTGCATTTTCCTCTGTGCTGGCGCCCTTTTTGGCAGCCTAGCGCCAACACAGGCAGGCTTGTACCATGGTCCACGGGTACCTGTGGTGCCGGCAGGATTCCTGCACAAAACCAATCCTCAGAGGCATTTTCCTCTATCTAGGTTTGCTGCAGAGTGCAGCACATATAGAAAAAGGAAGTAACAAGGAGAAATAAGGATATTTCTCTTTGTTACACCTCTCCTGGGAAGGTGTATCTTTTTGGTGCATTCCCAGGTTTACCAGTTTGGGTAAATCTGGGAATGTGTCAATAACTATAGAAGTTGCGTGGGAACACATAGACAATGCCAGTGGAACGCCTTCCCAGGGCAGAGTAAGGCAACGCATCGATTTGCGCTTTGTTGCCGTACTCCAGATTTATGTAGCCACTCAGGGTCAAGTAAAGTGGCCTTGCTTGACTTCATAAATCTGATTTAAGGTTTGTGTTACTCTTGCACCACGCTGCGTGGTGCATGAGGGACGCAAACCATGTCGTAAATAGGCCCCTTGAAGTATTTTTCTGAAGCGCTTGGATGTTTTTGATATCAATGTATGCTAAAAGTAAATTGGCTTGATAATTATGCCACAGAAAGTGCTGCATAATTTGCCTTTAGTGCATTATAGCAGTAGCGGCTGCTACTGAACGGGGGTGGCGGGGCGGGAGGGGAGTGGAGGGGAGAATAAAAAATCAAATAAAAGGACTTACCTCTGTGCTACTGGTTGCCGCCTCTCCTCTGTAATCTTCTCCGTGCTGCAACAGGAAGCACACAGCTTCCCAGCATCCCCTGGCCAATCACGACACTGCCTTACAGCGTTGTGATTGGTCCGATCGCCGTGGTTCGGCGCTCAGATGGGGACAGGAAGGCTATGCAAGTTCCCCACCAGGCTGTGTAATGTAGCCTGGTGGGGAACATGTAAAGTGCGCAGGACTGTTTGGCCAGCCCAAGAGGGCCGGCGCAACATTCCTGCGCTCTTTAGAGTGTGCTATCTCCTCCCCCGGCCTTTGCTCTGGCCAACCCAGCCCCACCCGCGCCACACCTAAGCAGGAAGGAAATCTAAAATGATAATAACAGTAGTAAGTATCATTTTAGTTTTCCTTTTTAAACTGCTTGCAGAGCAGGCGGGCAACGCTCCTCCGCCTTAGCGGAGGAGCCACCACTGATTATAGCCTGAATAGTCTGCATTGTTTGTTGCATAACTTGCATTTCTTTTGCTGCGTGATTCAGACAGCTCTGTTGCATGTTTTGGTTCTCTCTTTCCACACAATTTTAGAGTTTCATGACTAACAACTGGCAACACACTAAAGGTCTCATTTATAAGTTCCATGCACGGCGTCACATTTTTGGACGCAGCAATGGCGCAATCTGTGCACCACACTGCGTGATATCTAAACATTGACACTTTGGGTCCAATTAGGCATTCCCACGCAAAAAGCCACATAGAAATGGCGCAGTGAAATTTACAACATTTTACTGCATGACTCTACGACGTCACTGTGTCAAAATCCTTACGCCTGCTCAAACCAGGCATAAGAAATGGCACAGGGCTATTACAATGGGACTCGCCTATGTTCTCTGATGCATTGCTGGAGTAGCGTCAGTTTTACAACCATCTCCAGCAATGTGTCACTTTTGCACCAACAGATGCAGTAGAATTTCTGACGCATCTGTCAATCCTTGCGCCATAGAGCACTGTATTGTAAATATAGAGCATCCATGATGTCACAAGGGCATTTGGCACAGGCACAAGGAAATTAAAGCATCAATGCCGATGCGTCCGTTTCTTGTGAATGAGGCCCAAAGGGATCAGAAATCCCCAACATACAATTTGCACAAGTTTCAACGTGTGCTAGAGCAAATGCACTATTAAGGATAAGGGGAAGTGTGGTTCTTCTTTACGGGTAAACCAAGCCTTAAGACCATGAAAAGATCTCACTCATGAAGCATCTTTCTTTTGGAAAACAGTGTTTCCATGATTCTCGGATATAACTATACTACAGTCACCTGAGGAATGTTCTAGCTGGGTGAGGTATTGGATCTGAGAACAACAACAAAGCAAAAGTAGAAATGGATTTACAAACAGCGTGGTTTACGGGGTTGTGAAACAAGAACTGCATGAATCAAGTCAAATTTAAGGCAATTTCATCATTTAAAAAAATGTAGTTCAAAAGGTAGGGTCTCATTTATGGGGAATTGGCATAGGGCAGCGCAGCAAGTCTTCTTGCTGCGCTGCCCTACGCCAATGTGAAAGGGGAGGAATGCACCGTATTTATGAAACAAGATGCGTTTCTGTCCTTTCAATCTGTGCTGGTGCACAATTTGCTGCCTAGTGCCAACGTAGGTGCCCTCGCACCATGGTGCCTCCAGTGCAAGCAGGATTGTTTTTGTGCAGGACGGGCAGCTTCCTGCATAAAAACAATCCTGAGGCATTTTCCTCTTTCTGTGTGTGCTGCATGCACACCTGGAAAGAGGGAAAAACGAGAAGAAATTTAAAAACATTTCTCCTCTTTACGCCTGCTCTGGGGAGGTGTAGGTTTTTGACGCTGCCCCAAGTTTAAGAGGTTAACTAAGTCAGGGGCAGCGTCAAAATCCATGGGTGCTGCGTGGGAAAACCCACTGCAACGCCACCGTACCTTACTCCATATCTAAGAGGCCATGCAAAGCCACACATTATAGCTTTGCATCGCCCTATAAACATGATTGAGAGGCCTGCGCCACCGGATGGTCATAAAAAGGGACGCTCCTACCTCCTATAAATGAGGGTCTTAGTTCTGATTTATCAACTAAACTTTTTAGACGCAACTACTTACCATTTGAGTGCTTGTCTTAAAATCCATAACGAAATGTGGGGTTTTATCAGCGTCTCGGCAAGCAATTAGAGAAACATAATCTGATTCAACTGGTGCTACTATGACTAGAACATAATAGAACTGCGATCCTGCACTGCCATCTGCTGGACACTATGACGAACTGCTCAGTGCTTCACTTGCTTATTAAAATTGATTGACAATCTTATACCGAGGGAGTTAGCTTAGTTGTGAGCCTCTGTAGGAAGCATTTTGGTGTCCTTCTTGAGTGACCAGAAAGGCTCTCTCATTTTGGGAGTGGGATGAGTGGTGTGAGGATAACGGGAAGGTTTAAGTTGCAGTCGCTGGTGGTACTGATTAGCTTACAGATCCCTTGACGTTGTGACTTCCATCAGGTTCCTTTCTGCTCTGGTTACAGCACAAGGCACTTGAGGTTTGGGGTCGAAGGAGAATAACGCTAATTAATGGAGGGAGGAGGCTGGGCTGACAAAAATCATTTAAAAACTACGCAACGCTAGATAACCTCCAACCGCGGCGCATACCCATCGGCTGGCCAAGATTGCCGGCTAAACTACAGATGACATTTTATGGTGTTTTTGCTGAAGTATGTCGGTATCAAACATGTCATATAAAGGACATTTCTCTCCAATAACCACTGAACGAATACGTCATGGCCAACGCACGGTACAAGAGGTGATGGATTTTAATACCCTTTTAGGACACTGGTATAGCACAACAATCAAAATAAAAATAAGACGGAAGTGAAGGAAGAAATTGCAGAGCAAGGTGTAACAGAGGTCTTCTTCTTTCTCGAGCATGAATACCGCCAGGCTCTGCTCTTACCGCCCTCAGACTGGCCAGGTCCACTTCCCTCACATGAACATTCTAAATGATCTTCCAGAGCTCAAGGGGCAAACCAAAGGGACAAAAGGGAGGAGGGGTGAACAAGGAAGAGAAGCTACCATGTAACAAATAGTCAAGATAATTAGAAAAAATACAATCATTTACAACAAAAACACATCCAGCATTTGAATATGAGATTGGAACACGAATATTGGATGCATACCACTACCTCTGCTCCCGTCTCCTTGTCACTCACTCCATCATCACATATACCTCGTGTAGCATTACTTTGTTAGTCTATTGGTTACATAAAACTACCATTATTTTTACATCATCAAATCATTGCAATCGACACTGGTCCCTAACAGTAGAAAAGCTGGCAATTACAAATGGCCTGCGGAAATGGTTACCGCTGCCGGGGGCATCAGTAACTCTGGGGTCAGATTACAAAAGGGTCCACTTAGAAAAGAGGAATCAGAGGTGGTATCATGGTGCCGACGGCCGTGCCCAGCAGTGCTTGGCTGCAAATGGCAGGTTTGGAGCTGGGCCTGTCCAACGGAGAGACCTGTTGACTTTCCCAATGCTTGTTTTACTTCTTGTGTAGTTGTGTGTTTGTCTTAACAGAATCGTGCCCTCCCTGTGGTGTCTTCTGCTCCACCGCCTTACTGCTAAACTTATTACATTTGTGTGGTACCAATGTTTGGAATACCCCTCTCTCACTTACTGTTGGGTTTGGGGTTTGGGTTGAGATTGCTGTACTTTGTGGATCACTGGATGCAGTTTCACAGTGCAATGGGGCTGGATGTGGACCACTTCCCTTAATACCCAGTGGTGGGCTTGTGCCCGAGATGTACCAGCTGGGGCGGCATATCAGCAAGGGCTAGCGATGAACTTATTGCCGCTTGAGCGCCCGTTT
The DNA here is from genome assembly GCF_964204655.1 of Triturus cristatus. NCBI lineage: Eukaryota > Metazoa > Chordata > Amphibia > Caudata > Salamandridae > Triturus > Triturus cristatus. The sequence goes on along the minus strand of NC_140593.1, from coordinate 1,055,237,461 downwards.
TCGGGCGAAAAGCGGCGATAACGTCATCGCATTATCAAGAAGGACACGCTAGCGCATGTTTTGCTGACTTAGCGCCCGTTTCCAGCACGCCTAACTTCGCATCGCTAATGAGATGCAAAGTAGGCGTGCCTGACAGAACTCCATGGCTAAATATCGCAAAGGCAGCTTCGCGATATTAACTACAATGGCCGGGCCGGCGTAGCGATGGACAAAATCGCGCTGACTGGCCTTTATCGGTGGATTTTAATGTCTGCTAAAATCCAGACTTATGTATACATAACATTGGGGGTGGATTATGGTGATACGGACAAAGGGTTGTATCAGCAAGGTTAATGCCGTTTACAAGTGAACATCGCTGGTTTTCCAGCGATGTAGGGCCATTTCCCCGCTATCGTTGGATTTTATATCGCCAATGCACTAATACAGCGCTAGCTTGCCGATCAATTCCAGCGATAGCTGGCGATGGGAAAACTCGCACTAAGCGCGGCCAGCGATAATTATCGCTGCCACTTGATGATATACCCCGTGGTGAGGTGCAGGGCCCACACTGCTGGCGGTCAGTTGTGTGCACCTTTTTCCTTGGAATGTGGACTATACTTGGGCTTCCATGTATACTTCTTGCTGGGCTTGGAGCTCATTGCATGCCCATACAACACCTCTGACTGGCTGGATATTCAAGCCTTCCTTCCTTCCTTTGTTCATCGGGTTTAGTGTTTGGCATGGGACTGTTCCCTTGTGCCATTTGTCTGCTGTGAGCATCTCTGATTGGCTTGTTGTTTGTGGGTTCGTGGGATGTTTATCATGCTGACCCTGAACATTTCCTAGTTTCCCAATCCCATTTTGTTTGGTGTAGGAGTTTGTGATGTGCTGTTTTCTGTGCTCGTCTTGTCCTTGTGTGCCTGGGAATGGGTTGGAACTGCTGTATGTTGAACGATTCCAGGTATAAACTTTTGCTTATGGTGGGGAGGACTTAGTGTTGGCTTCTTCCTGTACGCTTTGCTATGGCTCAGCATTCAGGAAGACCTCAGGGAGAGGTCTTCCTGAATGCCCCATTTTTTGGTCTGTGCATTGCCCCATATGCCACTTTCGACATTAGGCTGGTTGGAGCCTGCTCTGTGTCTGGTTGGGAGTACTGTTTTGTACCTCCTCTGTTCTCTAGGCTTCTGGTTGCTGGTGTTCCCCCATTCTCTGAGTGGAGTTGCTCATGGCTTTTCTAAGACCTTCTTTCTTTGGATGCAGGCTGGTTTTGGGGTATTACCTGCACTTTCTGCTGTGGCTGGCAACCTTTACCCTGGTTTGGATCACTGCACTCAATGGCCTGCAGCTGGGGTCTGTGCATGCCTCCAGTTAATGTTTGTGGGCTACATCCCTGGTTTGCCTCGTGTGATTTTCACCTGAAGCTGTCATGCCCCACCTAGCCACTTATAATTAGATGGTTGTGACTTCTTTCCTGGGCTTCTACAACACCCCTTTCCTTTTTTATGCATTGGAGCTTATGGGTAATCCGCCATGATCCCACGCTATCCCCTCCTGTGGGTTATAGTGCATGGGTTGAGTTTTGCTTCAGGCTGGCACTTGTGCTTATCTTTAGTTTGGTTTCCCTGTGCCCTCTTGTCTGCTATGAGTCTGAACAGAACTTGTGGTTTGCTGGCCTGAGTTCCATGGCACCTTTTTGTGAGCATCGGCCCTGATTGTGTGTTGGTTTCTAGCTGTTGTATGAGCACGGTGGTGTGACCTCAACTTGTTGTTATTTGACCCCTCTGCTGCAGTTGCAGATTGCATTGAGTGGGTCTTACTATGTCCAATTTGTTTTGGCTTGACAGCTTGGGATAGGTTGTCCCATATGGATATGCTCCAGGACTATTTCTTCTCCATTTGTGTCTTGTAGGAGGTGCCACCCTGCAGTCCCAGGTGTGTTGGTCAACTCTTAATGGCTAAGAGCAAGTTTCTTTTTTTGATCTGGGATGTTCCCCACCTCCTGGCCTGACTTGGGGTATGAAGACTTCTTGCATGTTCCTCTAAGCCACCCTGGCTCTTATTTATTAAGAGACAAGAACAGGAGAATCCTTGAGATCACATTATTGTGATCGGACTTGCCCCGGTCATCTGAGATCTTGGGTTGGGGTCCTGCGTGGGCATCTGGCCACATCTTTTGCTTCCTCCTGTCGTTGCACCCCACTAATGCTGTCACCCAGAATGGGGATAGGGGCGTTTGGCTCAAACTGGTTCTCAGCTGTGTGGCTCATGCTTTGCTTCCTCCTTACTCTCCACAGGCCTGAGGCTAGATTTTGCGGCTCTTGTGTGCTGTGTGCTTGGCGAAACTTTAGCATTGAGCACTTGTTCCATGCTGGGTTTGGGGGTTTTGTATATACTTGGCCACCTTGTCTGGTTTTCTATTTTATGCTGCCCTTCTTTACTGTTTGGTGTTTGCTTCTAGGTACTTTGGACTGGCTTAACATGGCCTTCTTGTTGGTTTCTTCTAGCTCTTTTGGTGTCCTGACCCTATTTGTTATTGGGTCGTTTGGTGAGGGTCTGTGTGGGGTTTGCACATGGTTTCTGGGGTGTTATGCTCTTTATGGGCCCCAGTCGTTGCTCATGTTATGTGGTGTGCAGGCCACCCTGTCTGATTCTCTCTTTTGTTTCCCTTCTCATACTGTTTTTTGTTGGCTTCTGGGTGCTTTGGGCTGGCTTATCATGACCATCTTTTTGGTGTCTTCTTGCTCTTTTGGCGTCCTACCCCATTTTTGTGTTATGACATTTTGTTTGGGTCAGGCTATGGTTTGCACATGTTTTCTGAGGTGTTGTGCCCTTTGTGGGCCCCAGTCGTTGTGTATGTTGTGTGGTGTGCTGGGTTTGGAGTGTTGGTGCTTTCTGTTGTGATCCACTACATCCTAGTCTGCATACCTTGGTTAGTTTTGCTGCAAGAGGGGCCTTCCCTTGCTGGTCATCAGTTGGGTTCCCCACTTAGAGGGCTTCTGGAGGTCCTCTGGTGTATGAGGTCATGACCGCCTGTTGCTTAGGTATGTGGAGTCTGATTGCTTTCTCTGTTTGGTATGCCCTTTCTTGTGGGTTCTGTTTGCCCCACCGCCCCAGTTTAGTGTGAATTATGGTTGCAAACTCCACCTAAGCTTCTTGTAGGGCTTTTGTCTGACATAGGTATTCTTTGCTGCGATGTACCTTTCTGTTGGAGTTTTGAGTGCCATCTCCACCTTCTCAGTGTTGGATTTAGTTATACACTATTCTGCGCACTCCCTGCTGCGCATGGGCCTAGAGCTGTCCCAGCTCTAGGCTGGGGTTGTTTGGTTCCATGCTGAGGGTTACCTTGTGTTTCGTAACCCGGCTGGGTTTGTTTTCATGGCTGGACTTTCCCTTTTCTATTTGGATGTATTGGTGGGCAGTCAGTGTATGTAGGTAGATCATCAAGATGTAAGGACTAGTACAAGGATGTAAGACACTTATCTATAATCTCATCACTCTGGTTCTTCTTCCTCATCCCAGTCCTTCTGACTCCCTCCACTGTGTGCCTCAATGCAGTGAGTTGCGCTACTTCGGTAGTCAATTAGGGAGCATTCAGAGTAATTGTGGTCTTCTGTAGGAACATCTTGAGAGGAAGGGGTTTCATTATTTTTCTTTTAGGTATGCAACTGGAAGTCTGTCTTCTAGGTGTTAACACACCTGCTCTTGCTGTAAGAACAAAGAGGAGGAAGAATGAAGAGAAAAGACTTTCCACATGGCATAGATTACATTACAAGCAATGCAATGGAAGTCTGCACTGCCAGCAGTGTTCACTAAAGAAGCATGTTACATTTCCAGCATTTACATGCTGTGAATTAATAGGAAACAATTCCTGCCGAGGCATGTACTTTCCTTTTTTCATTTATTTTCTAGGTAGAGAATGCACTCTTCCAGAGGTCCTGTAAGCACAACAACAAAAAATAAACAACATGAAAAATAATAAATACAAAATCAGAATAAGGATAGAAAAGTACTCTGTCTGAGCTCTCTTCAGCCATAGGATGGTTGTCAGTGTCGGTCACATTTTGGATCAACCTGCATGAGAATTATTGGATGGTGGTGTCAGTTAACGCTGAATGTAGTGTCGCCTGTTAACAGCAGGATAAGGAAAAATTGCATCCATTATAGATAGGGATATTCCAAGGAAAGGAATATAAACCCCATTCAAACATGTCTTCCATTTATTCATATAAATGCTGAGAGCTCACAGCACAATGGCACAGAGAGATAGGAAGCCTGTCACTATCGTACACAGAGGCCCATGGCTTCTCCTCAAAGCCCTGCCTGGAGACTGTTGCCACTGGTTGCCCTTGGATGGGAGTGAGGAGAGGCCAGGAGCATCATACCGTGTCCCTGCTCACTCCATCTGTGATGCGTGAGACTGCACATCACAAGACACAGGGCATCTTGATAGTTATATTGTGAATCCCATCATTTTCTGAGATGCCTCTTTACTCCACTATTGCCCCTTAAACAGAATATTGGAATCCCCGGTTTCTATCACACACACTGGCACCCTGGAGCAAAGCAATTGAAAAAGGCCAGAAGCCTATTATTGTATTCTAGTCCAACTCTAACTGCACTTAGCCTTCAGCGTTCAGTCTGATGTTGCAGGACACAAAAGTTAAAAAACTTGAAGGCAAGAAGAATCTTACTTTCTAGTCAGACAATCATTTTTCTTGGTTAACGATAAACATACTGGCTCACCCTATAAAAATAATTTTAGATATTTTAGATAGTACTTTACTGTGCTTTTAAAGTTCATTTTCACTCTAAATAACACGTTTTACTACCTTAATCCAATTGAATGGTAGTCAATATAAACGCCTTGACAGGATGAAAGGCTGAGTTGTCACTCCTCAGATTCGAATGTGACCTCCATGTCACACACAGGTGGTAAAAGACGGCAACTGACTCACTAAGCCATCATGGTACCTGTAATATCATCACATAATTTTCCAGCTTCACACTGCCACCATGGAGCCACATAAAGGTTATCCACATACATAATCTATATATTCCACATGATCTTAACTGATTGTGTAAGCATGTTTAGTACTAAACCTGTGCACACGCATATCAGTAGCAAAGCCTCCAAAGTGGCAAATGCTTCATTAAGGCCCCAAATACATATCTGCACTTTATAAATGCAAGATTATGGGTGGGATGTGACTGTTGGACGGAATATGCTGGTACATAGTTACGAAGGGAAATGTTCATTACATTATTTATAAGAAATGATTGACACAGAATGGTAATAGTGCAATGCACCAAAAAGGTAAACATAATATTACAGTTTGGTGAAATGTTGAGCAATAACGTCAAATTTTAAACTAAGAAAACCACAGAAATTCACCAGTTTTTGTTATAGTTATCTCAAGTAACTATATCTCATGCCCTAAGGTAAGTATAACTCGCGCCCTGTCATGCACAGTTTTCTCATCAATAATTTCATTGCAAATGTTGTAGTGATATTATCAACAATGTTATAGAGGATGTTGTGAGCAATGTAATATGTGGGGCAACAAGCAGTGCATGGCGACTGCATGAGTTATAGTTATCTTAGGGCACAAGTTATAGTTACATGAGATAACTATAACTGGTACATTTCTGTGTTTTTTCACTTTAAAACGTTATGCTGTTACTGAATATTTCACCCAGCTATAATGTTACTTTGTTACTTTCAGTGAATTTCTAGTTTTTTTTCATAAAGTTATATTTCATTACCATACATAGTGCAACCCCCCTGCCGTTCACAGCAGCTAGGCCCTGCTTCAAACACCCCACAGGCAGCAAACCCCATGCAGCACACAACCTTCTGTTGTGTGTGGCGTGGGGTTGGTCGCAGGGCCTGGCTTGTAGGTTGTGTGGCTTGTAGCCAGGCCCTGCATCCTCTCACTGCAGGCAACCACCAGGAGGCAGCCAACCCCACACTGCACATGCCATTTGCCCATGAATGGGGTTTGCCGCAGGGCTTGGTTTGCAGCCTGGCCCTGCACTGAACTCCCCTCAGGCAGCCAACCCCAGGCTGCGTACACCTTTGATCGTGCGCAGTATGGGGTTAACACAGGGCATGGTCTGGCACAAGGTCTTGTGACAAACCTCCGCCAGTGGGATTCCAACCCTATGCCGCCCACAGCCTGTGGCATGCATGGTGTAGGGTTGGTCATCGGGCCCCAGGAACGCTGTCCCATGGGGCCAACACATCCCCCGGGGCCAAATAATTCAACAGAGGAAGAGAGCGTACATCTTCCAAGGCCCCCGGGGCCTAATTGTAAGGGGATGGAGGCGTACGGCCCCTCTCCCAAACCCTTTTTGGGTCCCGTGGACCCTATCCCTGGGGCCAAATTTAAAAATTGAGGAGTGGGAGTGCAGCCACCACCCCCAAGCCTTATTAGGCCGCAGAGACCCCATCTCCAGAGGCAGAGTAATTAATCAAGGGAGGGAGGAGTGCAGCCCCCCTTCCTGAGCCTAATTAGGCCTCAGGGACCCCATCTTCCAGGGCCTTGCCTTATTTAAAAGAGGAGGTGATCGGATGGTCCACCTTCCAGACCCGTGGTCTCCATCCCCAGGGGCCTAGTTTAATATAAAAAAGAGGAAGGGGCATGCGGGCACCTGAGCCTTATTTGGCCCCGGAGACCCCACCCCCGGGCATTATATTTTTAAACACCGAAAAGCACAGAGAGGCAATATAAGCATTTCAAAATGCTTAAATGCAAGACAAGCGAATCAGTCTGGACTCTTCAATGATGGTATATCTGATCCTTTAAAGGATACTTGGACCACACACGATGTAAGGCGATGGAATAATGCAGCTAAAGTGCAGCCAACACGTCTCGCCCTGAATAAGGCTTCCTCAGGGCTGCAAGCATAACATAGGTACATTCATATATTCAATTGGTAACAAGATACAATTATGTCATAAATATCAACATAATCGATTTCTTTAGAAGCATGCCACGATTAACATTGTTACCAAACTTGGAATTATTGTCTCTATGTGAATTTTTTAAAATATATAACAGTGGTTTTTGAGTATGTTATTTGGTACAGTAACATATTCTTACCTAAATGCCATACTCTGATTTATCTATAAGTGACAAGAGTTGGAGAAGAGAAAGTTTACAGACACCCAGTGAGGTCTTGAAAGATTCAAGGGAAAAGCCTGACAAGAAAGCCAGTGTCATACCGGAAACTCAGCAAATCTTCTAATTAAAGATCAGAAATTGCCACACACAGATTAAATGTTAGTATAGATAAGGATGGACACACACATGTGCACATATATTATGCACCCACTAGTGCCAACCAATTAAAACCAAAAAAAACACAACTCAAATCACTCTTCACCAGTAGTCAAAGTACTCCAATCTAGAAGTGGTCACGAATGTACCCAGATCATTATATCATCCAATATTTCTACAAGAAAAGATCACACAGGGTGTCAATGATATGGCCTCAATCTATACAAAGACATCATGATCAATTCTTAGTCTTGAGGAAACACCATTCTATGTTACCTTCAAGATAGTGTGGTATCAACCCACAAGTTAAATTAATCCCAATAACAAACTTCGGTTTGTCTCCGGATTTACTTTAAAGTCCGCAATTGCTACAATAAAATACATTACATTATCACCATTGTGTGGATTTACTTAGAGACTGGGAGGAAAATCTTCAAAATTCCTCCTTTGTCATGCTGAAGGTCCTGATTAAACATTCTGATAGAAAGTGTTTAAAATTGAGAGAGGAAATACGCACATTGGAGGAGGAAATAAAGGGGTTAAATTTGAAAGAGGCAACTGAGAAAAAGTACGCCATTCATAAGGAACAGGTTTTAACTCATCAATGATTTATCAAACAAAGGAAACTTAACAAGATAGCCAGGGATGATAGAGATTACTCCCAGGGGTGTATCTACACATTTGCACACAAATTTGATAATATTCAAATTCCCAAGTCCAAAGATGTAGACACACATAGTTTAGGAAGTGTCTCTAGTTTACTGAGTAGCTCCAATACTTCATCTATTGAGGAGGTGGGTGCCTCTGAAACTAATACAATTGAACCTAATACCAATGCAGCTATCTCTTCCTCTTTTTTAGAAGAGGTATTAAGGTACCGTATAGGGAGCAAACAGAAAAAGCCTGCAAGCAGACAAGAAGGGTCGGGTGACGAAAGAACATACAAAGACTCCGGTGTACTTACCAGGAACCAGAGAAAGAAACTGAACAACGAAATGGAGCACATGTACAAGATCTAATGCTAATATCTCTGAGATGGATAATCTTGTAATTAACCTTTCGGATCATACACTGAATGATGCAGAATTGTCTTTGTTGAATAAAGTGATGTTTTTTTTTCCAACAAATAAGGGTGTGTTTTCTGAATTACATGCTGACTTGTTCAAGTTTTCCAGGAGGGCGAAATTAAAATGTCATTTTCATCTTAATCAATCACAGATGCCTTCAACAGCTACAGACATGGCTGATTTCAGATGTGTCAGTTGAACATCGAAAACAAGTTTCTCTGCTGTTGTCACTAGAAGGAGATATGGAAATCCCATTAGAGGGTATTGCCCAGGAGTTAGACATACATCAAGATCTTACCCTAGATAGTGGCTTACGCCCTAAAAGTAAATTTACACCACAAGGACCACACTTAACCAGCATTGATTTATTTCATAAACTAGTGACTGATGACCTGCATAGATTGGAGGACAAGCTAGGGGTAGGAAGAAGTAGGTAGAACATGGCAAATTTGACTGCTGCCGAACGTAGAGCCTTATACAGCCTTAGGAACGATTCCTTCCTTGTCATCCGTGAGGCTGACAAGGGAGGGAATGTGGTCCTTATGAATAGATCTGATTACAAACAAGAGGCTATCAGACAACTCAGTAATGAAGACTGTTGCAGGAAGATGGGAGGTAATCCCTGTTCTGAAGCGATGATGATGATTAATATCCATCTAGCACATTGGAAAGAAACAGGGGCCCTTGTCAGATTCTGAATACCAATACCTTAAGATTTCACATCCTAGGTCTGCCTGTCTGTATCTCCTACCGAAGGTACATAAAAAGGAGAAGTTCCCTCCAGGTCACCCAATAATATCTGGGAACGGATCCTTAACAGAACATCTGTCCGAGTTTGTGGATTAATTCCTTAAACCTTTTGTGGCTAACCTTCCGTCCCATATTCAGGACACGAAGGATATTCTGAATAAGATGATGTACAGTGGGATGACACAATGTGGTTAGTGACCATGGATGTGGAGTCCCTTTATACATGCATCAAGAAGGAGTTCGGTCAGATGGCAATGGACCACTTCCTAGCCACTAGAAGAGCAGGTTTTTTGGAACACAATGGCATGATTTTAGAAATGATTGACTTAATTTTAAGTAACAATTTTTTTCTATTCAATCAAGACTGGTACCATCAACAGCAGGGCACAGCGATGGGATCAAAATACGCGCCATCCTATGCAAATGTATTCATGGGGTGGTTTGAGAAAATCTATGTTTGGTCTCATCATGCAGGAACGTGGACAAAGGATGTCCTTTTTTGGGGGCGTTACATAGATGGTGTTTTTATGATCTGGACAGGCTCCGAAATCAACCTGTTACAATATTTTGATTTTTTTAATCAAAATCCATTTAATGTACGTTTTACCCGAAATAGATCAAAAAACAAAATTCAATTCTTGGACTTGGAGTTGTATGTTGAGCATGGTAAATTGCAAAGCACTATGTATAGAAAAGAAACGGCTGTGAACAGTACGTTACATTTTGATAGTGCCCATTCAGCCAGTACCAAACGTGCCATTCCGTTTAGAGAATTGATCCGGGTCCGTAGAAATTGTAGTGATGACACACATTTTAAAAAGAAAGCGCAAGGAACCCTACAACGCCTTAAAAATAGGGGCTATAGGGATCTAGAACTTAATCAAGCACTAAGAAGGGTTAGACGTGTCAAGAGAACAGACACACTTAAAGTAAAAGCCAAAAAGGTGATTCCCAATAAAGAACGTTTGGCTTTCATCACTACGTATTCACAGCTGAACCAAGACCTTTTCAAAATACTACACAAACATTGGAAAATCCTTAAGGGAGCTCCATGTGTAGGTTCCCTGCTGTGTGATAATCCTTCTATCACCTATAAAAGATCCGAAACCCTGAGAGAGGCATTATGTCCAAGCTACACTCCTTTAAGACCTATTGCCGTTGGCACATGGCTCAGACGTACAAGGGGCTTTTATATCTGTGGAAATTGTAATGTGTGTCACATGGCCATGAATAAAACCTTATGCTTCACATACAATAGCAATATAGAAAACAGTGGTCCTCAAACCTATCTTTTACTGAGTATAAATAAATTATAATAATCAAACATTTTGAGCTCATGAATTCTTGTAGCTCATAGAGTTAATACTTCTAACAAAGGAAAAAACAAATCTGCAACAGTCAAGCAAAATGCGGAATTAAATCAATTTATTCCATCATTTTAAAACTATTGTCTCCCGTTTTGGCATTAGGTTATCTACCTTGGTGCCCTTGTATGTAGATACGGGTAAGCCTCATTCATGGGCCAGCACTGATATATGATATTAACGCATGCGGTCTCGCCTTACCCTTTTTTCAATTTCAATTCAGTCTCCAGACTCCCATGAATCCTTGAACCGACCTCTGAGCAGTCTACGAGCACAAATATTCAAGTAAACAACGGTTCCCTGACACCAGGATTACTACACTGGTTTCCTCTGCTTAATGTATCGTGGGTAAGCTCCTATTTACACCAATCAATTATAGGAGTTTTTACAATTGTGCATCCTTATGACAGCCATTATTCTCACCTTAGATCCATCCCCCCCAGGTTGCCCATCCCAGTCCTGAGGAAGACCCGCAGGCCAAGGCTTCTACCCTCCTTTGCGCCACGAGTCGGGTCGAAACATCGACAATTGTACCCCTGAACCTGGACCCTACAGACCCCCGCGTTCCGTGCCCACACAAAATACAATCTGTGATTGCTAAATATTGTAAATAGGCCATGTAAAATAATTCTGGGTCAGGTCACTCTGATTGATATTCCTCTATCAATCCTACGTTTTAACACTTTTTCCAATATTTCCCACATCCTGCACTTGGGAATCTTCCCACCCACCACTTTTGAGCACTTATTCCTTTTCACGCCTACCTTTGGCGCAACCTGTTTTTTTAAACTGTATTGATTGCTATATACAATTTGTTTTCATTGAAATGTTTTGAAATTATGGAATAAATTGATTTAATTCCGCGTTTTGCTTGGCTGTTGCACATTTGTTTTTTCCTTTGTTAGAATTATTAACTCAATGAGTGACAAGAATTCATGAGCTCAAAAGTTTTGATTATTATAATTTATTTATACTCAGTAAAATACAGGTTTGAGGACCACTGTTTTCTATATCGTAATTCACCCAGGTCCAAGAACTGGTATTGGGTTACCACATTTTTTGTAATGGTCACATACAATAGCAGACACACATACGAGGTGAAACAATTCATGAACTGCCAATCCACATATGTGATTTATGTAATTGTGTGCAACTGCTCTAAAATATACGTTGGCAGCACAGTGAGGCAATTACGTGTGCGCATCCAGAAACATCGGAGAGCTTGCTCTAGAAATTATAGTACCAATGCCCTTGGGGCCCATATCTGTGACTCTGGTATCCCAAAAGTCCACTTTAAGTTTCATACAATTGACTATGTCCCTCCTGATAGGAGGGGGAAACAGAGAGCTACGCCTAAGACTACTGGAGGCACTTTGGATATGTAAATTAAGGGCAGTGACATCTGGACTAAACTCGGACAATGAACTGGATTACCTGCTGTGATGGGCGCTCTATATTGACATGATTTAAAAATGCCATATAACTAATGTGGAATTCTAGGTAGACTGTAATTTGTTTATAGTAACCATGTACTTAGGTATGTTTTACTGAATTTTTTGTTGAGTTTGCAGATAATCTGTTTACCCTCCGGATAGACTAAGCAAACATTCTTAAACCTGTCTGTTATATCCATGATTTGTAATAAGAACCAGGAGGAATTTCCCCTTTTCCCTCCTTCATTTTACACTGTATATATGCTTTGTTTTAAAACTACTATATGTATTAATAAGTGACTAAATGTCACTCAGGACCTAACTTCGTGTTTTAATAGATACACCAAATGTGGTGTTGCAGTGAATAGAGTAAATATGTAATAGTATTAAGCCTATTATTATATATGTCGAGAAGAGTAATTACAATTTGATTCTACTGTTATGAAAGCCGTAGGAATGAAGCTTTCATTGTTAAAATCACAACCGGATCTTCTTAACACTTTATTCATCTTAGTATTCACACAAGGGTGTTCTTAGCTTTTTTCCTTGTCTCTTACTATCTGTTAATTCTACATGAGACAGTTTTCTATACAGTGATATGGCCATGATAACAAGTTGGTAAAAAAAGAAAAGATCTTTTGATAACAAATGATTAAGAATACGCTATGAAAAAATCTGGGCATGTGTCGCTGGCAATAAGGTGATTTGAAACTACACGTAAAACAAACACGGTGTTTGGAATCCTGCTGTGCAGTAGAGGTGCATGAATGCCCCATGGGATGGGGAGGTTCTAATTGTCATGATCAAAGAACGGGCACAGTAACAGCTAGTGGTTGATATTGAACGGTGAAAACACTCGTATTGACAGTATTTGTGTTTTTTAAATCAGTACATTAGAGGGTTTTTAGTCAATGATGTTGTGATAATTGTTATCTTTATATGTGGCGTGTCAGATGACTTTCTGACTTGCGCTGCTTGTTACTGGCAATTACAATGGAGGTACGTATTATCACGAATTGTTACCTGTTACTGATCGCAAACAATAAAGTTTACACACTAGATCTTTCATCCGGGTCACAAATGCGACCGGAACCCGTAGTGAGGAAGAAACACATTGGTTGGTTTAAAATGAGCCATGTGATATGTGTCGCGTTTCCGCTGTGTTTGAGTTTGATGGTGGGTTGAAAGATACCGCGTCGTATTGCGAGTTTCAATGGAGTGACTTCCCACGAACAAGAAAAAGTAAGTGAATGCCCAGAATAAGTAGTGTTGCTGGCAGCGGGAGAAAACACGATAATTGCGCTCATATGATGACCGACACAGGGAGATATTTAGCCCAGGCGAGGCCATGTTATATCGGCACTGTCGTGTATTAGTATGCTGGCAAACCAGAAATGGTTCTGCGATCACTGTAGTTACGGCGGTTTTATTTCATCATTTGTTATTCTCATTTGGTTTTTGTGCATTTTAAGTACGAAGCCCTTAACCGCTCATTTTTATTAAATATGGAGGTCGTGACAGGTGGTATGAGTGGGGTTTCTTGAAGATACCCCAAAAAACGGGGGGTCGTGTACAAAGGACACAGTTGGTAAAATGACTAATCAACTGGGAGTATTATTGTGGCATGATGGTTTGTCTCGATAGGTTGGGAATATGCTTCGGAACAATGGGGATGTGGAGATGTGGGTACATTGGTTTAAACTGCCATGACCATTTTTGATATGAATGATATGATAATAGTTAATAACCATTGAAATATTGATAGCGTAATGGGATACTTATATTTTTCACAGCTATAGGTGCGTCACCTATCATAGTGAGCACTTGACAGTCTGTTTGCACATAAAGATCAGGAATTGGATCTGACCATGTATACTGGAACTAAACTTCGTCGTTTTTGAGGTAAAGACAGCTGGTGCCCTTTTCTGATAATAAATAAACATCATTTGAGTTTCTCTATTGTTCTAGGCCGCAATGGTGATAATGGAATGTATTTTATTGTAGCAATTGTGGACTTTAAAAAAACTCCAGATACAAACCGAAGGTTGTTATTGGGATTAATTTCACTTTTGGAAAGATACCACACTGTCTTGAAGGTAACGTAGAATGGTGCTTTCTCAAGACTAAGAATTGATCATGATGTCATTGTATAGATTAAGGCCATATCGTTGACATCATGTGTGATCTTTTCTTGTAGAAATTTGGATGATATAATGATCTGTGTACGTTTGTGACCACTTTCAGATGGGACTACTTTGACTACTGGTGAGGACTAATTTGAGTCGTGTTTTTTTTGGTTTAAATTGGTTGGCACTAGTGGGTGCATAATATATGTACACTTGTGTGTGTCCATCCTTATCAATACTAACATTTAATCTGTGTGTGGCAATTTCTGATCTTTAATTAGAAGATTTGCTGAGTTTCCGGTATTACACTGGCTTGTCGGACTTTTCTCTTGAATCTTTCAAGACCTCACTGGGTGCCTGTAAACGTTCTCTTTTCCGGCTCTTGTCACTTATAGATAAATCAGAGTATGGCATTTAGGTAAGAATACGTTACTGTACCAAATAATATACGCAAAAAAACCACTGTTATATATTTTAAAAAATTCACATAAGACAATAATTCCAAGTTTGATAACAATGTTAATCGTGGCATGCTTCTAAAGAAATTGATTATGTTAATGTTTATGACATAATTGTATCTTGTTACCAATTGAATATATGATTGTACCTATGTTATGCTTGCAGCCCTGAGGAAGCCCTATTCAGGGCGAAATGCATAGGCTGCTTTTTGGCTGCATTATTCCATCACCTTACGCTGTGTGTGGTCCAATTATCTATCAAAGGATCAGATATAACATCATTGAAGAGTCCGGATTGATTCGCTTGTCTTGCATTTGTGCATTTTGAAAGGCTTATGATGCCTCTCTGTACTTTTTGGTGTTTACTATAGTAGTGTCGTCTGTTAGAGGTGGACCAGGGATGTGGGCAACATTGACCAAGATAAAAAATCTTTTTTGTAAACTATGTATAGCTAGGAAGTGCGGCTTTAATTATCCCTCACTGTCTTTTCCTTATCTTTGAGCATTATATTTTTAAATATGTTTTATTATCCTGCAGGAGTCCGCGGGATTGCAGCAAAAATTTATGTTTTTAAATTTTTTATTTTGGCCTTGGCGGGTTCCTCTGGGTCCCCCCATGGGGCATGGCCCTGCCCCCTTATATCACTTTTTTTTCAAAAGCTCAGGACAGGGGACTTAAAGCCACATGTATGAAACCACTTTGCATTCGCAAAGGGTGCACATCGCTACATTTGACCATTTGAGAATGCAAAATGGCCTTTCATGATGCATGAAAGGCTTTATAGTCGCAATTTTAGGTATCCGCAAAAAATTATGATTACCTAAAATTGCGACTACAAATAGGGAATCAAAATTTGCGATTCCCTAAGCACATGTACCAATCATTTCCTAAATGCAAACTGGGCATTTAGGAAATGCTATTACCATCGACTCCAAGTCGATGGTAACCATGTACAATGTTTGTAAATGCAAAAAAAATGAATTTTTCAAAGTGCCATGCAGCGCACACATGCCCTTAGGGCATGTGTGTACTTCAAATGTGCATTTTTTTGGGTTTGCTTCGGGGGGACCCTAGGCCCCTGGGTACCGTTGGGCTTGCATTACCTAATTTGCGATTACTAATTAGGTAATCGCATATTAGGTAATGCAAAACCATTTGTACCTTTGGGCCTTTAGTCCCATAGGAAAGAATGTAGTAGTATTACCTAATTGCAATTACCTAATTGCGAATCTTTAGGAATTGCTATTTTCTTACATACTATTTTGCATTCCTTACATAGCGATTATCTAAAATTCGCTATTTAGGGAATGCAAAATGGATTTTTGAAACATGTGGTCCTAAGTCCCAGATTCTTGTAATGGCCGCCAGCAACATTTTTCTGATGTTGCTGGCAGCCAATCAGAATCTGCTGGAGTCTGACTCCTGTGGGAGCAAATTGGCCCAAGGGGAAAAAAGTTCCCTGGGCCAATCTGAACGCTCTATTTCTAAATTGGCACACCAGCGTGTCTCTCACGGACCCAAAGGTCTAGATATACAAATATTTTTAAACCTTTATTTAAAAAAAAAACTACTGAATGGATTTACACACAATCACAAAAAACCCGGTCTGTGGACAAAGATCTAGCTTCCTGCCAAATTTGGTGTAATTCCGTTCAACAGTTTTTGATGTAGCCTTGTATAAATAAGTCAATGAAAACCCCCACCTTTTTTTACATCCCCAGCTTGATGGATCACCCCAAAACATTCCATGCACAAACTAGTCAAAACAAAGCACTTTTTAGGGAGGTTTCATGGAGATATGTCAAATGGTGTCAAAGTTATTAGCAACAGAAAAAAACGCCTTTCCTATGGAAACATTGACCTAAATATAATTACCCAGTGGCGACCGCCACTGGAATATCTATATATATATATCCCAGTGGCGATCGCCACTGGGTAGTTATAGTTAGGTCAGTGTTTCCATAGGAAATGTGTACATACTTTTGTGCTTTGGCCTCGATCTTTACTGCTTTCTCCTTCCTCTCCCCATTTTTCTGAGTGCTTTTGCCTGCTATTGCCTCATTTTTTACTGCTTTCTCCTTGTTTTTCCTCAACGAAGCCATGAGAC
Source organism: Triturus cristatus (assembly GCF_964204655.1). Taxonomy (NCBI): domain Eukaryota; kingdom Metazoa; phylum Chordata; class Amphibia; order Caudata; family Salamandridae; genus Triturus; species Triturus cristatus. The sequence goes on along the minus strand of NC_140593.1, from coordinate 1,055,220,896 downwards.
CCTCAAAGGTGATTTGCACAGTTTTATAAATCCTAATTGATTGATTGGTGCCAATAAAGAAAGTGTGGACCTCAGTGCCTGAGTAGAAGTCAGGGCCGAAGTTGGCTTGGGCCAGGTTGAGGGCAGTGGTGTAAGGCAAAATGATGCCCCCCCTACAGAATGTGATGTGGGGCCCCTTAGTCTCCCAGACTGGACAGATATTCATTGGTCTTGGGCTCCATTGCGGTCCCCAGAATGGTTAAGATCCCCTCTAAAGTCAACCCTCCAACCCCGCAGTCACATCAGCATGGACCTCCAACCCGGCCAAGCACAGAAGTACAGTGCAGGGTCCAGCTGAGCGGCGAGTCAGGAGCCACATGTGTTCAGTAATTGCACCATATGGAAACAGCAGTAAAAGATGTTTCTCGCTAAGTCAGAGCAAAAGCCATTAGTTTGTATCTACTAGATAAGCTCCCAGCTAAAACCAGAACCGTCGGACATCATCCGTAGGGGAAAGGATGAATTTCTCGGTAAGTCAGCACCCATGGCCTCCACAGTCTTTGGGCAATGCGGCCCGGACTGCTTGAAGGAGCTGAGCGGTCATTGCATCAGAAGGCAGTCAAGGCCTCGTGGCTGAGACCTCCTCGGGCCAGCTCCGGGATTCCTGCGGTCAGGACGTTCCCGCCAACCCAACCACTCCCCCACCCCTGAGGGGAGTGGAGGAAATGGTGAGAGCATATGAGAGCCCCCCTTGCTTGCCTGGGATCTAGGGGCTTCATATTGTAATAGCATTTATATAGCGCTTACTACCTCTGAAGAGGCATCAAAGCGCTTTACACCAGGCACCATACTGCTTCGGAACCCAAGGTTGATGGTCACCTCAGTGTTATTGGTTACTGTTAGTTATTGGGATTAGTCTTGTGTGCTCAAAGCAAACCATTCTATGCAGTGATTTCAGTTTTTTATGGTGGACTAAAGTATTAGTGCTTGGTTCTGATCATTAGTTGTGGGAGGTGAGCTCAGGCACATGGTTGGTGGGATTAATACAGGAATTCGAGATTAGGTATTGTTAGGTTGCATGTGTATGACTTTCAGCGGACGGAGAGATTGTGATCTTGTAAATGAGTTGTGGGAAATTTGCTGAAATAGAGAATAGTCAAACATGCTTGTGCCAGAGTAGGTTGTGCTCAGAGAGAGGAGGTATGCAGAGGATGGAAGGGAAGGAAAGGGACATTTGAAGATAGAAGAAAAAAAGGAGAGGTGACAAACAGATGTTTTAAATAAAGGACAGTTTTTTTAATGCTGGATTCAAGGAATGTAGTGAATATTTTGAGGCAGCATGCAGGAATGACAGAAGAAAACAACATTATTTACTTGTGAAGAGTGTGCTATATTAGGGGTTTTTAATAGGTACTAGAAGCAGGTAAACCATCTATCCACTGCTAGGTTACTGCTAGACCACCGTTCCAGGCAACTCAGTTGATCAGCTCGAGGGTTGAAAGTGAGCAATAATGGCTGGACTCATATGTCAAGAAAATACACGGGAAATAATGTACACATAGAATAAGAGATTCTGGTGTTCATCCTCAGATTTGACTCACAGTATTATACAGCAAAGTGGAATACACTTAAATGCCTCTGGTTTGTATTGGCAGCAGATGGAACGTGAGGACAGCTTCCCAGACAGTGGAAGTGTTTTATCTGCATTGCAGTGGCTGAAGGGCAGGGGATGCAAACACTGGTGTGAGGGGATGGTGAAAGGGCTCCCTTTACTAATTCAATGAGCACTTTTGTTAGCAAATGGCTGCTGTTTAGACTTCTTGAAACATGCTATGGGTGAGTAGGGGTGGAGCTGAAGGTTGAAGGGAACCCTTTAACCCCTTCAGTGCCCATGACGAGCTGGACTCGTCATGGGCCGCGGTTGCGCTGTGCCCATGACGAGTCCAGCTCGTCATAGACCCCGTCCGCTAATGCAACGGCCGGCACAGGGTGGGGAAAGGGGCGGGCACTGAAGGGGTTAAGTGAGGCCAAACATTTGTCTACCTTAATCACACTTCAATGCAATTTCCTCACACCTATTTGTCCTCTGTTGTGAGTGCTCCAGCCTGGACACAGCCCTGTTGTCAGGGGCATCACTACACAAAGGCTGTGTCTGATGTGCAGCCTGGAAGACATTTGAACTGTAAACAGATTTAAATGTACCTTTCCTTATCAGGAATCACCGCTTTTGATTTCTACAGGATTAACACACATCAGGAGGAAGAAGAGGAGGTCGTGTAGCTGGAAGTGACAGTAAGACAGGTATGCACATCGACATACGCCTAAGAGTGAAAAAAGCACAGAGTGCCATGCAGTCAGAGTTGAGGGTTCACAGAACTTTGTAGCTAAAAGTGAACGATGCGCAGTGCCGCACTGGGTCAATCACCTAGAAGTGAAAGGTTCACATTGCCACAAGCAGCCATGCTGTGGATCGACGGTCTTACAGTGCCACAAAAGAGGCATATATCTCAGTTCTCAGTCATCTTTCTGCTGCTTTTTTTGCTTAGATTACCCCGAGAAACAAAACTCTGTCAGCAGCCGTCAGTTATACGTGGCATAAAGTGCCAAGAAGCAGACAGAAATGCATTGCTGCATACTAAAAACGTACATCTAGAACTTACTCCATATAAATATGGATTTCCTCTCTCACATGAGTTATGTCAGTGAGTGGGAACCAGCATGACGACACGAATATGACTTTTAAAAAGGTTGAGATTAAAGGTATTAATTTATTCTTAGTATCTCGAGCGAGTGCGATGGACACAATGTCAAAATAACAGGAGTGCTAGTACACACAGACTGCATATTGTGCATAATAGAAGCAGTGGGCTCAGCATCACCACACACAGCATGACAGAAGCCAGGGGCAGAAGGAGCCTCACCCACACTGTACAGTAGAAGCCAGGACAGTGCCTGTCTAGACTTCCCTTCAAGAGATATATGTGTGTGTGTTAAACCGTCCTACATGCACATTACCTCAGGAGCTAAAAGTACAGTCCCTGTATTGGCAGTACACGTTGTGCATTAAGGAGTGGTGCACACAGTCCCCATGCATACTGTACATCAGGGGCTAGGGATGGAGCGTAAACACACACTTTACACCTGGAGACAGAACAGTAGAGGTAATACACAAGTACACAGTGTAAAAGGCACTATAGATACAGTGCATGTTACAAACAGATGGCAAGGAAAGCATCATCACGAATAGATAGAAAATACTGCACATTACGAGCTAGAGGGACGGTGTACACTTTACACATGGGGAGAGAATGGTACCGCTTAGTACACCCTGTGTACCAAGACCTAAATACAATTTCTCCATAGAATGTGCCCAGTGCACACCGATAGCAAGTCATACAGTCGCCACATAGACAACACTGTACATCAGGAGATGTGTGTGTGAAACTTGCCATTAGGAGCTATACACACAGCTAATTAACAGGTATGTCTACAGAGAATTCATAATATGTAATATAACAAGGGTACCCCTAATCTAGTTTCCTATCTTAGGGTATTAAAGTAAATACTACTGAGAAAATATATATAGGAAACAATTATTAAAATGAATGTGGCGATGTACCAATAGATTAAATTCCAGAGTCAAGTATAACTATCACACTTGAAAGTTCAATTAACAATTCATTCTTTAATATTTTTGTGAAGTTATATACTTTTTTTTTTTTTTTTTTTTGGCTTTTCTTTTTCCTTATTTATCTAACACAATGCTCATGTACGTGACATTATGACATCCTAACATGATATAGCAGATTTATACAGGATTAATTCATGATTTACAATTTATCAGACATTAATTTTTTCTGCTTGCAATTGTATTACAAAAATATCAAACAAAATTAAATTAATACATAATAAACATGGCTATTTTTGTCTATTCCAGTCAATTAATACATAATAAACATGGCTATTTTTGTCTATTCCAGTCTACGCGCGTTTCGGCGATCAGCCTTCCTCAGGCAGCCATGATATTCAAGAATTCCTAAAACATAATCAAGAAAAAAGAATAATCTATGACCAATTGTACATCTACCGCATATTCAAGTGCAATTTGTATTAAAAAAGGCCCTATATCGACCCTATACATATATACATTTATACATTTATATACATTTCGATCTCATCTTCCTATTTACACATAGATGTTTAAGATAATAATCATCTCAGATCAAAAAAACCAAGTGTGTCTCAATCGAACATTTCTACAGCTGTAATCCATTCCCATGACTTATACTAACGACAAAGATATTACACCCATAGCAGCTAGTGACCTAGTACACCTAGTATACCTCAATAGAGCATTACTGCAGTTTTTAGTCTAGTCTCTTGGTTTGTACTGACGTCAGAAGTGTTGCGTTCATGGCAACTAATGACCCATCAATCGATTCATATGCCTCAAAACTGCTAGAGACTTCAACATAACTTATAAACCAAAACCTTCTATTAGCTTCGTACTCGGCTATCAGTGTTACCTGTTAAGTATTCAATGTGTCTGCTATCAAGGTTCCCTCTGCGTAGCATATGTTTTTCGCTTTGTTTTTGGTGGCGTTTTGAATAACCGCGTACTATATATCCATGTGTTTTTGTCGTGGTAATTCTACTGAAAAATAACCGATAAAACAAATTGGTATAGTATTTAACACCAGAATGAAGCCTAAGGTTATCTATCTGGGTAACTTAAAAGCACTTACTTAAGGCAACCAAGTTATAGTACGCGTCTTATCGTGTTGTTCTGGATTCAGCCGATTAAATACTGTTGGAGTTACTCCCTTCAGAACTTGCAGCGTGTATACGCGGGTTCTATTCAGGGAAATATAACAAGCGATGTGTTATCGTGCATTATCGTCTAACCTTGTTACTATAGAGTACACCTGTGCACACGCGTTAATCTTTTCTTACCCGGTCAAGTCGGTTGTTTTTATTTTACGCCGCTAGTGTCATCTTAGAAGTTCAGTCTTCCAGCACCTTATATAAAGTTTAGCGATCGTGTTCCGCCAGACCTAGGAGCATATAATTGATGTTAATTAATGTGCTCCACTTTTAGTGTGTTGCGTTAAGCTCAAAAAACACACAGCTAATTCCCCGTGGTAGACGCGTAACACTCACCTCGTCCTCAGAGTCCTTTCTCCCCGTTGCCAGCCAATCATTAAGGTAGAGAGGGGACTGGTGATTGTAACGCTGCGTATATACTCAAACATGCTCAGCCATTGGTCAGTTTACTGTGACGGTTGCCATCTGATAGGTTGGCAATCGAACCTCCATTTAGCCAACTAAAAGGCTTGGGAATGGTCTATACAGATAGCAGCAGATTTTTAATGCGTTCATGGCACTATTGTAGTACATAAAAACGCTCAATTTTAAGTCTCTAGTTATATGAGTGAATGAACCCGTCGTTCGCCGCTGTTTATTTGAACCACAATCGACATCAAAGGTTACAAGATGTACACTGGCTAAAACAACACTAGTTGTTATATCGTATGGCTTGACTCCATGGTATCTCACTGTTCAATCCTCTCTTATAGGCGTCCAGTGAGAATATCCAAAACACTTCTCTCCTTTTTAGGATCTCAGTGCCTTGTGTTCCGCTCATGTTGATTTTTTCAAGGATCAGCCATCGTATATCTTTTATGGTGTGTCAATGTTCGATAAAGTGTTGGACCAATGGCGCTTGTACCTTCTTGTTTTTAATTGCTGACCTGTGTTCCGTCAAGCGAGTTGCCATCGACCTTGATGTCTCCCCTACATATGGTTTTTCGCAAGGGCACAGAATGGCATAGATGATGTTAGTAGATTTGCAATTGGTTAGACATTGTAAGTTTATTTTAACTCCATTTATGGAGTATTGTCTAACTTCCAGAGCTGACTCACAAGCTAAACACGACCTGCATTTGAAATTTCCTTTGACAGGCGGTAGGCCATCAATTGTGGTCTGGATGGTTGTAGAAATCCGTTTTGGCATTCGTGATCTTGTTACTAGATCTTTAAGATTTTTATTTTTGCGATATGCAAACATTGGCCTCGGTAACTGTTCTGATTCTGCTCTTGTCGCATTTAAAATATGCCAGTTAGCATTGATGATCTGGCATATACTGCCATTCATTGTGCTATGCCGTGTCACCATTACAAGTCGGTTCTGCTCTTTGGGGGTTTTTTTTCTCAATAGGCTTTGGCGATCATAGTATCGAGCTCTTTTGTAAGAGTCTCGTACTAGTCTTTTGGGATATCCTCTAGATATGAATTTTGCTTTCATTATTTCTGACTGTTGGTCATAGTCACTAATGCTAGTACAATTCCTCCGAAGACGGAGGAACTGTCCAAACGGAATAGTTGTTTTCTGCATATTTGGGTGGTAGCTTGAAAAATGTAACAATGTGTTACGGGCTGTGGGTTTACTGAATAAATCCACTGATAACATTTGTCCTTCAAGTTTAATGTTAACATCTAAAAATTCAATATTCGACTTATCACTTTTTGCTACAAACTTGATATTTGTATCACACAGGTTAAGCCATAATACAAATTGTGTTAAGTCTTCCTCTGTACCATTCCAGATATAAAAGACATCATCAATGAACCTAGACCAGCTTGTGGTAGATTCACTAAATGGGGCCACTTCGTTGTAGATGTATCTCTCTTCATAGTGTGCCATGAAGATATTGGCCACCGTTGGCGCACACGAAGCCCCCATACTTACTCCTTGGGTTTGCTGAAATAGCGACCCATTAAACTCAAAAGTATTCTCTTTGAGCACTATTTCTAGACATTCTAGTATGAATTGGGCCGGGCATTCTATATTGTAGGTGTCAATAAACCACCTTACGACTTCCAATGCTCCCACCTGGGGGATATTGCTATAGAGGGCCTCAATGTCCATTGTAACAAGAAGCTGAGTGCTCTGGTTAAAATGGATTTGTTCAACTTTGTTGATGATGTCGGTGGTATCCCTTACATATGATCTTATTTTGGGGACATGTGGGCGCAGCAGAGCGTCAACATATTTTGATAGCGCTTCTGTTGTAGATCCGATAGTGGTAACAATAGGTCTATAGGGGGGGTCTGTAGTATTTTTATGTATTTTTGGAATTCCATATATTGAGGCCATTTTTGGTTTGGCCACGTTCAAAAAAATACATTCTTTCTCACAGATGACCCCTTCTTCCAAGGCTCGGGTAGTCAGATCCTTGATCATTTTTGTTACCCTTTTGGTGGGATCTATTCGTATAGGTATGTAGTGTTCCTCATCCGATAACATAGTTGTCATTTTTGCTACATATTGGTCCGTGTTCATAAGCACTATACCCCCACCTTTGTCGCAGCCCTTGATTGTAATATCTTTATTATTCTTGAGGGTGGACAGAGCTTGATATTCCTCCCTAGAAAGATTATACTTGGGTGTTGGAATAAATTTTGTGGCTGCCATCATTTTGTTGAATACCACATACTCGAAAATAGCGATCTCGGGTCCTACTTGTTCTAATGTCGGGACAAAAGTGGATGGAAGTGCCAAGCCTGATCTATTGGGGACAAGGGATTCTTGCTGCACCCGTCCTTCAAAAAACGCATGTAGTCTTATCTTGCGAAAAAATGAGATTAAATCTTGGAACAGTTCAAATTTGTTGGCTTTTGTGTGTGGGACGAAAGAAAGACCTTTTGTTAATAGCGATTCTGTCTGGAGATCAATCTCATAACTACTGAGGTTAAAGATTGGTATTTGGTTTACTCGCGCCAATAATGGGCATGTCTCGTTACTAGGACCTGAGGATCGTCCTGGTATGTATTCTGGCCCTGTGTATAATTGTACGCTTGCTGATAGTTGCCCCGTTGGCGTCGTTGGTACCTGGGCCGCCATCTGGATCTCTGTCCCCCACGCCTGGCTAAAAACTAGGACGTTCACCCCTACTGTTAACTGTGACTCGTCGGCCCGAATTACCAGTTTGGTATTGGTCATAATTTTCCCCTTCGGAATCCGTCGTGTCAGAGAACGTGACAACTTTTTTAGAAAATCTATCATTTGAAGATTGAAATTGGTCTTCATCTATTGGTTGTTGTTGATAAAAGTTATCTGCCAGGTATGGGTACATTCTCTCCTGACTCGTGTATCGTATATCTTTCTTAAGCTTTTCGGTCTTGCGTTTCATCAAATAGTCATGGTACGATAGCATCTCTGTTTCTACTTCCTCTAATTTCTTTTTAGCCTCCTCTATTGCTTGGTTGCTCTTAATTTTGTTCTCCAATTCTTGGATTTCATCCATTAGTGCTTGAATCATTTCCTTGGATGTTTCAACTATAAGGATCATGAGATCACGAGAGCACCTGTTGGCTATATGGGACCAACGTTCAAGGAATTTCCTGATTTTAACAAAAAGGCCTGGAATGTTTTTTACTCTCAAGCCTTGGGGAATAATTCCTGCTTTGAGGTACTCGAGCATGAAATGACCATGCATTTCAATCCTCTTCGCCTTTTTCTTTAGGGAAGTTAATTTATTAAAATCTTCCGAGCCTAAGGAGCTAGTAGTGTGTACTGTTTGGCCCCCTAGGGCAAAATCCCCCAATAATGACGCAAGGTCTTCATCTGTGAATCCAAACGTTTGGAGTTTATCCATTTTGTAATAAGTAAACAGTGGCTAGTATGGGTATGAAGAAAGAGATTCTATCGAAGTTTTTAAGAAACCTTGTGAGTTATGTGGTTTTTTATCAATGTGTATGTGAGATGATTATGTTATACCTATTAAAAGTGCACTTGTGATAAGAAAATTACAAAAACCATTATACAAAAACCATTCACACTACCCCGCATGGACTGGCCATGGAGAAACAATATGTAATATAACAAGGGTACCCCTAATCTAGTTTCCTATCTTAGGGTATTAAAGTAAATACTACTGAGAAAATATATATAGGAAACAATTATTAAAATGAATGTGGCGATGTACCAATAGATTAAATTCCAGAGTCAAGTATAACTATCACACTTGAAAGTTCAATTAACAATTCATTCAGAGAATTCATAAACACTGTACATCACTAGCAAGAAGCATACATTGTCAGACTGCATAGAGTACTCTTAAACACACTGTACATCCGGAGCAGTGCACCAAGAAATGCTGTACACCATGAACAAGACCCGCTGCTTACAATCTACACTGTGAGACTGGGTACAAGGCCCTTAAACATTTGTTGTAACCTGAAGTGCGTCTAAAGTGTCTCCCACAAACACTGTATATGAAGATTTTGGGTGTACGCCACAGTGTAAATGAAAAGAATGGTGTATAGTGCCAGCAGACATTGTACACTGGTAGCAAGAAGTGCTTTTTTGCTCTCTACGGGTCCCGCAGGAACTGAGGACCAGGTCTAAGGGGTCTGGATATTCCTAACCTGCCCCCTTTTCTTTTTTTTTTAAACATTTTTTCTGGGACTTGGCTGAATCTGAATCCCAAGACTGCTGCCAAAACATATCCTGGTTGAAGTGTTGGTAGCCAATCAGATTTCAGCATGAGATCATGAGGGTTTGGGGCGCCTTTGCATCCACAGATATCCAAATTTGGATTTCTTTTAATAACTCTATAACTACTGAACGGATTTACACCAAATAACAAATAGGTCTCTTTCTGGACCAACATCTAGCATTTCTGCCAAATTTGGTGAAATTCCGTTCAGCGGTTTGGGCTTTAGTCGTATCTAAAATTCAGATAGGAATTAACATGGGAAACAAACTATTTTTTACCCCCCACCCCCGTCCTTATCACCCACCCTCCTCGACGAATCAACCTGAAACTTTCCATGTACAACTAGAATCATCAGCACACTTTTTTGGAAACTTTTGTGAAGATTCACCAGGCAAGTGAAATAACGCTTTTCCTATGGAAACTAGGTCCTAACTATACCTACTGGCAACCGCCATATATATAATAAAGCCACAGTCCTAAAACAAAATCCACTCCACGGAAAATCAGGTACGGACCACAGCGTATTTTAAAGTTTCCAGTACCTTACTGCAAAATCCACAGCATGACGCGTTTCGACCAGGTCTCCCCTGTCTTGATCACATGACGTGCCTGGACCTGTGACATAGTTTTATAGCGACACCTTGAGAGAACAGCCCCTCCCACTCACATAATAGAGCTCCACAAAATACTACTGCTGCTGTCAGATAGACATATCGTGAAGCAAAATGCACGATAAATTATTAGCATCTATCGACATTCAAAATATATATACACGATAATTCATGTTATATTACAAGGCCAGTGACTGGATGCAATAGTATACTGTAACTATTGAGAAACGGCACATATGAAATAACCTGTATTTGACATCATAGCAGATTTTCATTGTTGAGCAATTAAAGTGCATAACGTAATAATTTGTGCAAATGTACTTTCTTTTTATAAAAAAGTGCAAGTGCTTATAAAGTGCTTGTGTCAAAAGTAAAAGTAAACCAGAAATTTCATCATAGCTAATACAAATAATAAATAAATTTAAATATGAATGGTTGGCCGTGCTATGCCTGTAAACATATTTTCATAGTTATAAAGTGCTGGTGCAATGTATTATGTACAAAAATGCAAAAAGCCGGATATTAGAGATAGCCTATGGTTGTCGTTTCCAAAAAGATTCATAAATACACATCTAATGGGGTGCAGATTCAAAGACAATATCAGTCCGATGTGCAAACTGAGTAGTGCTAATACACAGATGTTAGACCTATATGTAGCCTAGTGCATATTGTTTATACAGTACATCAAAAAATAGGGGAGTCCTTCCCAGTTTTCCCAATTCGATTAAAATCACCAAATAAAAACCGCATTGACACCAAGTAGAGCCGACAAAATCAGGTAAAACAAGGTAAAAAATAGGGCTAAAACCAGGCTAAAATCAATCAAATAAAAAACTGAGAGTTGAGGATATCTACAATTTATGTAAGGAGGGAAACAGATGCAGTTCTTATATGGAGGGACACAGATGCAAGATCATATATGCATTATTTACAAGAAATTATGTCAATCCTCTCCCGTATTAAGTCCATTCGGCATCTTGGTATCAAGTAGTAGGATATATTGTGTCTCCAACTGCCCTAATTTCTTTTCTCTGTTGCCTCCCCTTATTGACCTTGGTACTGCATCTATTACAAAGTAGCTAAAATCACTCAGATTGTTTTTGTGAACAAGCTTAAAATGCGGAGCAACCAGGTAGCTAGGGTCAGAATTGACTATCGCACGTAGGTGTTGCAAAATGCGATTAAACACCTGCAGCTTAGTGCTGCCCACGTATTGTACATGACAGGAACATTCAAGTACGTACACCGCAAATTCAGTTTTGCAAGTGAACATTCAGCTGATTTTAGAAGAAATATGTCCAAATGCATCGGTGTATTCCTGTTTGTTGACCCCAAACTTGCATGCTCTGCATGAGCTACACTTACAAAATCCAGTCCTATTTGAGAGCCAGTGTCTAAGAGTTAGTATCTCAGGGCTGGTTTTAACCAGTGCATCCCTCATAGAGGGTGCCCTTCTGAAGGTGATTGCGGGTACTTCTTGCAGAATTGGCGAAAGAGTGATGTCAGTTCATAATATTGGCCAATACTTATTAATAATACCCCTTATTTGTTTTTCATGGTGGCTATATGTGGTTATTAAGCTAACCGTTTCGTCCCTTTTGTGCAGATTAGCCTTTCTCTCAATTTCTGTGGGAGTTGTATCAAGGACTGTATTAGTTGACCCTGTCTCTCTATTTAGCATTAAGTAATGCTGTTTGTAGATCCTTTGTTTTGTAGCCCCATGCTTGAAATCTCTGTAGTGATTCTGCTTGGCATTGTGTGAGGTCTGTGCTTGAACTGCAGATTCTTTTAATTCTTAAAAATTCTCCATATGGGATACTCTTTATAAGGTGTCTGGGTGGGAACTACTAGCATGCAGTATTGAGTTTCCTGCTGTGCTTTTTCTGTGAAGTTTTGTCTGGATAATGTTGCTGTTAATATATAACTCCACATCAAGAAACTCTACCCGCTCATTACTTATATTGGCTGTAAACTCAAGGTTTAAATCATTAGCATTGATAGCATTAACAAAGTCCTGTGCACATTCTTTGGAACCTTGCCAAATTACACACACATCATCTATGAATCGCCACCACTCAAGTACATGGGTGGCGAACAGTTCCCCGTGGGTGTGCCCGAGGACATGCTCCTCCCACCAGCCTACGTGCAAACACACATAGTTGGGAGAAAAGCATGCCCCCATAGCCACCCCACGTAACAGCTGATGTACTTCCTTATTGAACAGAAAGTAATTGTTCAATAAACACAGCTCAATCATTCTTAATAACATAATATTGTGTTTGAAGAATTGGATATTTCTTTTGGCTAAAAAGTACTTCAGAGCATTCAAATCATTGGTATGATGTATACTAGTGTATAGAGAACATATGTCCATGACTATAAAGTGGCAGTCCTCATTCTAGGTAACTGGTTGCAGTTTTAATAAAAGAGGGAAGATTTTCCACATATTCATGTACGAATCTCGCGGCCAAAGAACTATGTTCCTTCCTATGTCTGCTTTATTCACATTATTTTCGATCAATTATCGCAGTGCTGGCAGTCCATGAAACAAAATGGCATACACGTTTCAGCGGTAAGTCGCCTTCATCAGTGCCGGTTTCACAGGGTCCACTTTACTCACGCGCCCGCAATCCTCTACTCATGACGTCACATATTACATCACTCATGACATGGTCAGTGGCATCACTCTTGACATCACTGATGACATCATCCTTGTGATAGAGTGGCGGTCGCGCGAGTTATAGTTATCTGAACTAACTATAACGGTGGAATTTCATTGTTTTTTTACGAGTGAAATATCCACCTAACTATAACATGTGTGAAACCTATGGTTTTTTAAGTGAATTTGCAAGGTTTTTTAAATGCTAATTCCTAACTATAACGTGTGTGAAACCTATGTTTTTTTCAGTGAATATGTACGTTTTTTTAAATGCTAAGTTATGTATGTATTATTATTTTCTTATATATTTATTTTTCAATAAACTACGTATGAAAATTTTCCTTTTTTTTTCATGGTTTTTCACGGTGTGCGCACCCCCGCGATTTAAAAAAAAAAATGTAAATGTTTTTTTCTGCCTTCGGGGTCCTTCAGGGACCCCCTGACAAAGGCTAGGGGGTCAGGAACTCTCTACCCTGCCCCCTTTTCACGTTCGCCACCTTCCTTTTCCACTCTCGCACTGAAAACAAACAAAATGGCGGCCGACACTTCCTGATTTCGACCGATCCGAACGTTGACTGACATGTAACAACCAATCAGAATTACGCTCGCGCACATTAGGGTGCGCGCACGGTGCGCGGCTATAGATATGTATGTGCTTTTAACTGCAATTTTCTCAGGAACTACTGAACAGATTGACTCCATATATGCAAAAGGCATACACGGTCCTAACTATAACTATCTACTGGCGACCGCCAGTAGATAATATATATATATATATATGGCGCTTAGTTAAACGTAACTTTGATGACACTATGTTTTTCCATGAGTCCTTTGTTGTTGTTATTGACACAGTAACGGAACAGTATGTATTGTGGCAAAGTTGGTTGACACGCTGTGTGAACAAGCCCGTTTGCGGGTGAAACACGTCACAGCTGGTTTATGATGTGAATAAACCTACCTTTGTTTTTGTGACAATTTGTTTCCCTGGTATGGATTTTCTGCTCCACGAGCGCGTTTGGAACTCCGTTTGTGACTATATATATATATATATGAGTAGAACTCCATACGCAGTTTCTTCTCCCAGCGTTGTACACCAATGGAGGATGGACCACAAATGAGTGCAATGATTTTTTATTATTCCGCTCCCTTACACACTCTCACTCGCCTGACGCGTTTCGATCCTCTAGGGATCTTGATCACATGACGCGCTATTCGGTGCGTGATTGCTTAAATACTTTTGTTCCATTTTTTTGTTTTTAAAGTGACCTGTGCATTTGAACATCATATGTTTAAAACCATAGACATAGACAACATATTCATCAATGTAGTAAAGGGAGCTTCGAGTTTAAAAGAAATATATGTTTAAATAAATTTTTCTGAGAAAAACTTTCGATTTGTTCCCTTTACAATTACAAATACAGTACATATGACATATGGTATTGCTATTATACCTAAAAAGTTATTATATAGCTGCCATAGCTTTGTGCAAACATGCAATTGTTGATAACACACGCTATAAAGTCCAGGTTTCAATACCTTGGCATGAGCCCTTAATATATTGGCCAAATGTCACCAGCTATAATTCTTATACTCTTTAGTGTACGCCGTTCTAGTACAACCTACCCACTGTTCAAAGAAGTGCAAAATACTTTTCAAGTGCAAAGTGCAATGTGCTCGTGTTAAATACAAAATATAAATTATGACTAAAATATACTACAACACCGTGAGAAATTACATATGGAACTTAAAAATATGCAGCACCATAGTCCAATGTTTACTATATACAGGGATTAATTTGTCTTTTTACCCACTGATTTCTCAATTGAATTTCATTGTTTTTAATCTCAGCTACTGTCAACATTTTATCTAAATCTCATCAAATCAAATGCTAAAGGTAAGTGTGTAAGTCTTCAGTTTGGGTGTTTGGTATCGAGGTTTAGAATGTACTTAGTCTCCAACTGACGTAGAGCTCTCACTCGATCACCCCCTCTCTTCTTACTCTGCACACAATCAATCAGAAAATATCTCAAAAGGGTCGGATCTGCCTTATGGTGTTCACCAAAATGTCGGGCCACCGGATAGGACTGATCTTGATTTTTGATTGCCCTAATGTGCTGGAGTACCCGTTTGTGTCCCTGCAGTATGGTACTGCCTATATATCGGAGACTACATGGGCACTCCAGCACATAAACCACATGGGTCATTTTGAATGTTAGGGCTTTGTTAATTGGGATCTCAACAGGATTGAAAGGGGTTTTATAGGAAGTGCCTTTGCCTATATTTTCCAAATCATTGCACACCAGGGTATCTTTCATGGAGGGTGCTCTGCTATAGGTTATGGTGGCATTTCTGGGTAACTTCTGCCCAATAACCGGATCCCCCGGTATAATAGGCCAGTTCCTATTTATGATTTTTTTGATGTTTTTTGATGTTTTTACTTTGTTTACTGTACCCAAATATAAACCTGAATGAGTCCTCTCCTTCCTTCTCAGTAGTCTCTGGCTTGCTCTGTTTGTTTAAAAGGGTATCCCGACTTAACTGATTGCTTTTCTGAATAGCATTTGCTATGCATTTGGGCGAGTATCCTCGAGCCAAAAATCTAGCTTTACTGGATGCCTGTGCCTGCATCAGATCATTGTCATTACTGCATATTCTCCTTAACCGTATCATCTCTCCAAATGGTATACTTTGAATGAGATGATCAGGATGGGCACTACTCGCATGGAGCACCGAGTTACCCGCGGTGGGTTTTCTATGCAGTGTGGTGTGTATCTGACCATTGCGGATATATATCTCAACATCCAGAAAGGTACAGATATACTATGCTGTGAAGTGCAAATTTAAAGTATTGACATTTAAGTTCTGAACAAATGCCTCTGCTTCACTGATTGTTCCATGCCAAACCACAAAAAGATCATCTATGTATCTCAACCATTTTATGACATTCAATGTTATACTGTTCAAGAATTCATTGCGGAGGACCAGCTCCTCCCACCATCCCATATGTAGACAGGCGTAGCTAGGGGAGAAGCTGGCCCCCATCGCTACTCCGCGTTGTAGTTGGTACAGTATATTTTCAAACATAAACACATTATTATTGAGGCAAAACTCAACCATGCTGACTAACATTGTGCTATGTTGGTCAAACTCAGGGCCTCTATGTGAAAGATAGTGCCTTATTGCCTTGAGACCATCTTGATGCCTAATGGAAGTATATAGAGACATCCATTGTAATTAGAAGGTAATCTTCTTGTCATATCACACCTAAAAAAAGAAAGTCTCCAGTATCTCTCACGTACGAAGGCAGTTCTTTCACGTGTGTCTGAAGGAAATAGTCCACATAGACTGATGTTCTTTCTAAAATACTGTTGCATGCTGAAATAATAGGTCTGCCTGGGGGCTTTATTGGATCTTTATGGACTTTTGGGATGAAGTACATTATAGGCGTCACAGGATTATCATTTTTCATGTATTTATACTCATCAGTGGTCAGAAGACCCACGTTCTTCCATGCTACAAGTTTCATATTGTAACAATTGTACATACTTTTTAAGTTCTGATGATCATAACGATGGTAACATTCTCTGTCCCTTAGTTGTGCCATGGCCTCTTCAATGTAATCCTTTCTGTCCCAAAGTACCAAGTTGCCACTTTTATCGGAATTCCGAATAATTACATTTTTATTTTCCTTCAGTTTGCTCATCAGTTGATGATATTGTAGTTGTTGTTTATTGCCTTTGTTCTTAGCCTTAGCAATTGTTGTGTAATGAAGCTTTTTAATGCTGGAAATGACCTGTTTGTTGAATACATCAATTGAATCCCGAATAACTGTGGGAGTAAATGTAGATCGTGGTTTGAAAGGAGTTGCACATTTATGCTTTACTGTCTGACTAGCAAGTCGCTCTTCTCCTTGGGTTGAGTCATTGCTTTCTGTGGCCAATTCATGTATTACCTGTAGAATAGGCCAATCAGTTGCCGTCAGATCACCAGGCAAAGATATCTGACTGTCAGTAGGCTGGATCTTATTTTGCCTTTGCACGAGGAAATGCTTTTTGGCTTTCAATTTTCTTATGCTTTTATATAAATCAATCCTTGTTGCTGCATAGTTAATTGAACTCTCCGGACAGTAAGATAAGCCCATGGTCAACAATTGTTTTTCTGCTACATTTAATGTGACATCCGTCAGATTGATGATCGTTTGGCTATTGGCAGCTTGATGTTGATTTAACGATTCCAATTGCGCCGAGGTTGTCCCTTTTGTTTCTGCTTGATTTTTGTCTGTTGCACGTTTTCGTTGGGCCGTCTTTTCCTGCACTTGATTGTTGAGTTCCTGCTTGTCTGATTTGATTTCGTGGACGCAGGGTGTCCCTGCGTTCGATGACCAAAAAATCCACTTCATCTGCCAATGAAATACTAGCTGGAACATGCGACAACGCTAGTTGTCTAGTTTCAATTTCTGTGTCACTTTCTTGGGCTGAACTGAGCTCAGAGTTTGACGCCATCTCATTTGATCTGCCTTGGATAGTCTGTCCATTCTGGGGTCCACCTCCTGTCCCCCCATATTCGGAAATTTTTAGTTTGTCATATTTTTTGGCAAATGTAAAAACGCGACCGCATTCATAGTCCATGCGGTCGCGATGAAATTTATACGCCTTTCTTTCTCATATCTTTTCCTCATCTCTTTTCAGCCTTTTTGTTATCTTCCTTGAGCTTTTTTATTTCATCTTGTTGACTCATTAGACTCAACTCCTCGTTGAGAGCTTCTATTTCTACTTGAATTCTGGCTCGGTCTGTCTCCGCATATTTTACCAAGATGATGATGAGTTTTTTAGATGATTCCAAATTTGTTTCTGCCCATTCCTTCATCATAGATTTATCAGGATTCTCGTAGCTGGGGGCTAAAAGGATACGTAGTCCGCGAGGTACCTTGCCCACATCCAAATACCTTTGAAGGGACCTAGCCTCCCACCACTTGCTTTGCTCTGAACGCATGAGTTTCTCTAATTGCCTCACTTTGTCTCTAAGGCTGATACCGTGTGACTCTAGTGGTGCATTGCGGGTATTGGAGTCTATTGAGAACACCCTGTTGTCATCAAACATTCCTGCTGCTGCTTCCTCACGTTCCCTCAGCGCGTCCGCTGACATGATTGCGGTGAAGGTCGAGTCAGTTTTACTTTTGATAGAATACTTGTGAGATATTTCGTCTGGAAATAATTTCGCCGATCACTCAGGTATTCATGCACACCTCCGTGCCCAGTTGCTATGCTTTTGCCGCTTACACATACCACAACACTCCCCAAGGTAAATGCGTCCCTCGGGTCCTCCGACCTGTGTTCGCTTACCTGTAACGGGGCTGTTAGGCGTCAGCTGTTCTCGTGCTTTCATGCTGGGGGGCCTGCCGCCGATAATCCTCCCGGATTGTTTCCCGCTTGACTTGAGCCCAAGTCTGAATCCTTTGATAGCTGCCAATGCCCAAAGTACGGAGGGGGTCCGTCAATAACCGGAGGAATCCGAACCGGTTAATACTATGAGTAGAACTCCATACGCCGTTTCTTCCCCCAGCGTTGTACACCAATGGAGGACGGACCACAAATGAGTGCAATGATTTTTTATTATTCCGCTCCCTTACACACTCTCACTCGCCTGATGAGTTTCGATCCTCTAGGGATCTTGATCACATGACGCGCTATTCGGTGTGTGATTGCTTAAATACTTTTGTTAAATTTTTTTGTTTTTAAAGTGACCTGTGTATTTGAACATCATATGTTTAAAACCATAGCCATAGACAACATATTCATCAATGCAGTAAAGGGAACTTCAAGTTTGAAAGAAATATATGTTTAAATACATTTTTCTGAGAAAAACTTTCGATTTGTTCCCTTTACAATTACAAATACAGTACATATGACATATGGTATTGCTATTATACCTTAAAAGTTATTGTATAGCTGCCATAGCTTTGTGCAAACATGCAATTGTTGATAACAAATGCTATAAATGCACTCCACAGGTCCCCGCCTGAACAGGAAACACTCGGACACCCAGCTTGCATGCAGATAATTTTATTCGGCAAGTCAAAAAACGACGCGTTTCGCCATTACGGCTTGAATATGAAACCACAAAGACAAGAAACTGTGAGTAGTAGAGAAAGACAAAGTAATTTGAATATGGTTGATATTGAAATGTTACATACTCTACATACTATGACTGATGATGAAATGGATGTGAACACTTCAACACCTGATTGGGGGGCGTGGGGTGAAGACTTAGGAGGTATTCCGGGTAATCAGTTTAAGCCCAAATCAGTGTTTCTACCTAACATACAGTGTGAGGCCATTGATGTGTTTGAAAAGGGAGTCTTGCATGATTTACACAAAATGAGATATAGAAAGATACCGTGTAATAAGAAATATCTAACAGCTGAACAGATTACCTCCATTGACAATTTGGAAGCAGATAAAATTATTGTAATAAGACAATCAGATAAAGGGGGTAACGTGGTTGTCTTAGACAAACAGAAATATTTGGCAGAGGGTCTAGGACTACTAAATGATAGCAAATGTTATTGCAAGACTGATATGGCCGAAGTGTTGAAATCTAACACTATGTATAGAGAGACACTTGTTGAATGGAGAGAAAGAGGGTTGATGGAATGGGAGGAATACAATTACCTGTATTGTGCACATCCGAAAATACCCATCCTCTACTTACTCCCAAAATTGCATAAAGATATCTGCAGTCCTCCAGGGCGACCCATAGTCTCCTCTATAGGAGCACTATTGGAGAATACATCGAGATTTATTTACTACTATTTGAGACCTTATGTAGTGGCTTTACCTTCTTACCTCAGAGACACTACCCATTTTCTAACTATAATTGATCGAATTCATTGGGAAAGCAATTACATTTTGGTTTCCCTTGATGTTTGTAGTCTGTATACGAGCATCCAACATGACCTTGGACTTCAGGCTATTCAACACTTTTTCAAAACAAGATCTATTTCATTATTCCACCATTCACAGATGGTTGTAACTATGATTGAGATTTGTCTTAAGAACAACTTCTTTATTTTTGATGACGCCGTCTACAAGCAGTCACAGGGTACAGCCATGGGAATCTG
Organism: Triturus cristatus; assembly: GCF_964204655.1. NCBI lineage: Eukaryota > Metazoa > Chordata > Amphibia > Caudata > Salamandridae > Triturus > Triturus cristatus. The sequence goes on along the minus strand of NC_140593.1, from coordinate 1,055,201,027 downwards.
CTTCACACCCAGTTTACGCGAATTTATTCATGGGATGGTGGGAGGAGCAGGTTGTCATGGAGATGGTGGAATTTACCAACATAGCCCTGTGGCTGCGTTACATTGATGATATCTTTTTTATATGGTGTGGTGGCGAAGAATCAGTCAGAGTCTTTATTGAGAAATTAAACAAGAATAGTCTTAACCTACAGTTTACAGAACACGTCAGTAAAAATACAATGGAATTTCTTGATGTGTGTCTGTAAGTGAAAGACAATCAGTTAACAACTAAACTGTTTCACAAGAAAACAGCAGGTAATAGCATTCTCAGTGCTAGCAGTAGCCATCCACGCAATCTGGTGTACAGTATCGTTTATGGAGTGTTACTGCGTGCCAAAAGGAACTGCAGCACTGATAGTGCCTATAAGTGTGAGGAAATGATCATATGTCAGAGATTTAAAGACAGAGGATACAGTAACAAAATCATTAAGGAAGCAATCTCTGGAATTGAGATGAAATCTAGGAATGAATTATTACATCTCAGAAAGAAGGTAATGAGTGTATCAGGTTCATTAGCACATTTTCAGGACAGGCGAGTGAAGTACCTAGAATATTTAACAAACATTGGCATGTGTTACTTACTGATGAACATCTCAAAAAGAATTTGAGCAGCAACCCACAGATCACCTTCAGAAAAGGGCGATCATTAAGGGATGTATTGAGTCATAATCATCTCACAGAACAAGACGCAAAAACATCTATGGGCATACCCGGTTTCAGATGTTGCCGGAATTGTAAAGCATGTAGGAACAGTATTGACTGTAAGAAATTGTCAGTACCTAACTCCAAGAGGGAATTTTTGATTAAGAAAAAATTAACATGTAACACCACATTCTGCATCTATGTCTTGATATGTCCATGTAACAAATGGTACATTGGGAGCACTAAACATCAAGCGAAAAAAAGAGTACTGGAGCATCTCCATGCCATACGTAACAACAACAGACAATACCATATTGCTCGCCATTTCTATGAGAAACATATGCAGGACAATACATTAGTCCGCATGGTGGTGATTGATGCTCTGAACCTGGGTGTATGAAGCGGCAACAGGGAATTGTCACTAAGAAAATTGGAGTCTCGATACATTATTGATTTGGAAAGTCTGGCACCTAAGGGGTTGAATTTAAGTGAAGAATTGGCAATTCATTTGCACAATAAATTGTTGAGAACATAAAGGTCTGCATAGGAGTCTGTTTTTATGATTTTAATTTGGTTTTATTTCAGATGGGGGAACTTCTTTTGCAACTGGTGGAATATCTGCAGCTTAATGAAGAAACAATGGATTAATGGACAGTATCATGAAATTATTGACATTTCATTATGTATGGTTTGTTGTATACATGTACACAGATATCTAATGAATCATAAAAGCTAAATAAGCCCACTTGGGCACAATGGTAGTTGGTTATGGACATATGCCAATGGTATTATAAGTAAGCGATGTACAGGTTTCTGATTTTTAATACTACATCTTTATGAAGTTTGTTGAAATCACAGTAACTCAGGCATAATTTTGTATAATCTGGAGTATTGTCCGTACGACACTGATGTCATTCGCCTTAACCAATTAATGTGCTGTAGGCAGTGGGCAATGTAATATTGGTTGGGATATGCAAATTTATCATATTGTTACCCTTTATGAACACGCAGATACTTATGAAGTTATTATGGGCTGCTCATTATTTTATATGCATTGCGCAATGCGGGTACCAAGTTTGCATGAATTTGAATTTGAACGAATTGAATGTGCAATGAACCATTTTTGGTAATTTAAAAGTTATAAAAGTGTCCACTGTGAGCTACAGTAAGATCTGTACTTAAGTAGATGAGTAACATGTGATACTTAAGGAACTACGTAATATTCCAAAATGGCCGCGACATTTGCGATGACTTGTTTTGTATTTGCATTAGGCGTCCGTCTTCTAACTTTCACGAGGAGGTGTATTTAAACATGGTGGATTGTTTACTATACGAGCGTGATCAAGCTGTAATGGCAAAATGCGTCGTTTTTCGACTTGCCGAATAAAATTATCTGCATGCAAGCTGGGTGTCCGAGTGTTTCCTGTTCAGGCGGGGACCTGTGGAGTGCATACAAGGAGTTCCGGTATCCAAACTAGGACCGTCCATGACAGCCCAACGTTTTCATTACCGGAGATAGTGGAGCTGATATATATATATATATATATATATATACATATATATATATATATATATATATATATATATATATATATATATATATATATATATATATATTACCTACTGGCGGTCGCCAGTAGGTAGTTATAGTTAGGACCACGTTTCCATAGGAATATATATATATATATATATATATATATATATATATATATATATATATATATATATATATATATATATATATATCTACTGGCGGTGGCCAGTAGATAGTTATAGTTAGCACCTATTTTCCATAGGAAATCCGCAACATTCTATTCCCAATAAGTCTGGCGCCGGTTGATGAATCCTCGCGAAAGTTTCCAAACTTTTGGCCAGGTCCGCTCCGCTCCTACCCTGAAAGTTTCGTGGTGATTCGTAAAGCGGGGGTCGAGTAAAAAGGGGGGTCCCAAAACGCGTTTTCCCCATGCAATTTCCCATAGGATCTGAATGACACCAAATTTGGCAAAGAGGTAGTCCTCAGTTCAGACTCGTGCCTTTTGCATAAATGGTGTGAATCTGTTCATTAGTTCCAGAGAAAATTAGGGTAAAAAAGTTATTGATATTTATGGCCGGGGAGGATCCGCGGACCCTACCCGCACCGTAAGCGCACCCTCCCCGAATCGAGTGCGCACCCTCCCGATCGTGCGCTGAATGCTAATTGGCTGTCGAGTGTCTGTCTACATTCGAAACCAGGAACTGTTGGCGGCCATTTTCTGCCTCGGTAGAAGCGAGGCTGAAGAAGCAAGGGGAATAAGTGTGTAAAACATATAAAGGGGGCAGAGTGGAAATACTCTGACCCTCTAGAGGTGCTTAGGGGGTTCCAGAAGGACCCCCTGGGGCCCCCTTTTTTAAAAAAAAATGGCTAAATGCACGCAGGGTGCGCCCATCCTATCGCGTTTGGTGCACAGATCCTCCCGCGTTGGGTGTGCGGATCCAAGGGGAAAAAAATGAAAAAAGACAAGAAATCATTGGTTGTATGACAACTTTCTACACTGAAAGGTAGGGTGTATATTTCAGTTTTTTAAACGCATGATTCTTATTGGTTAGCAAAAACTGATTGTAAGAAACATTATATATGATAAGCTGATATGTTGAAAAGTCAAGCACACTTGCTGTCTTGTTTAGCAACATTGTGTGCTGAACTTGTGGCCTGTGTGCCCAGTGCAGTGTTCCATGACCTGTTTCTATGGTAACAGGCAGAAGGCAGATTGGGGGAAGGGTTGAAATGTATTTCATTTGGAAAGGGTTGAAATGTTTAACCAATAGAAATGTGTGTTTGCTTTTGAATTTATGTGTGAAGGATTGTGATTTGATGTTTACATGTATATGTGTGGAAAATGAAAGGGAAAGTTTGCCATTCTTTGTTTTTGCTGAGAGGTGCACAGTGCAGAGATTCTGTATAAGAAAATTTGGTGTGTGACTGATATCTGGTGTGTGACTGATATACTTCTTAATCTACAAAACAACTTGAAAGGTGAGTTATTTAATTGTGAGGGGATGTATGTAGACTATTTTGATTTTAATCAGACTAATGTATTTCTCCTGCTAAAGTGTAGGGAGTATGTTTTTTCTCTACAATCTTATTGACAGTGTGTGTGCATGTAGAAACCATTCTATGATAAGCATTTGTGTTTTTCATGTGTTTGCAGACAGATAACTGTGCTGTTTTTATATTTTGGTAGAATTAGAAACCATTATGAATTTGTGAAATGAGTTATGTTTCTATACTAAAATGTAGTACTCCTTCTAGATGAAGAAATGTGTTTTGGTATAGTGCAAGGGATAGTGGTGTTTGTCTAGAATCACACAGTGAGTATGTGTGCATTTGGGAACCACTGTGAGAGAAGCATTTGGTAACATCGTGTATTTGCTGACAGATAACAGTTTTAAAACCTGTCATGTTGTTAAGTTTTAGTAGCATTAGAAGCCAGTCTTTGCTTATGCATTGATAAAAATAAGTCATGCTTTGACACTAATGTGCTGTACTTTAATATGTAGATTGTGTGGTCTCCTTACCCCATGCACAGTAGTAAATGAGTTTTTGTAAGCTGCTAGGGATAGTGTTGCTTGTCTAGAATCACACTGTGAGTCTGTGTGCATTTGGGAACCACTGTGAGAGAAGTATTTGGTAACATCGTGTATTTGCTGACAGATAACTGTTTTAAAACCTGTCTTGTTGTCAAGTTTTAGTAGCATTAGAAGGCAGTTTTTGCTTATGCTTTGATTAAATGAGTCAGGCTTTGACACAAAAGTGCAGTCCTGAAATATGTAGATTGTGTGCAGTTCCCTTATCACTTCCACTGTAGTGAATGAGTTTTGGTAAACTCCTAGGGATAGTGGTGCTTGTCTAGAATCACACTGTGAGTCTGTGTGCATTTGGGAACCACTGTGAGAGAAGCATTTGGTAACATCGTGTATTTTCTGACAGATAACTCTTTTAAAACCTGTCATGTTGTCAAGTTTTAGTAGCATTAGAAGCCAGTATTTGCTTATGCGTTGATTAAATGAGTCATGCTTTGACACTAATGTGCTGTACTTAAATATGTATTTTCTGACAGATAACTTATTTAAAACCTGTCATGTTGTGAAGTTTTAGTAGCATTAGAAGCCAGTCTTTGCTTATGCGTTGAATAAATGAGTTAGGCTTTGACACAAAAGTGCAGTCCTGAAATATGTAGATTGTGTGCAGTTCCCTTACCCCTTCCACAGTAGTGAATGATTTTTGGTAAACTCCTAGGTATATTGGTTGTTGTCTAGAATCACACTGTGAGTCTGTGTGCATTTGGGAACCACTGTGAGAGAAGCATTTGGTAACATCGTGTATTTTCTGGCAGATAACTCTTTTAAAACCTGTCATGTTGTCAAGTTTTAGTAGCATTAGAAGCCAGTATTTGCTTATGCGTTGATTAAATGAGTCATGCTTTGACACTAATGTGCTGTACTTAAATATGTAGATTGTGTGCAGTACCCTTACCTCTTCTAGACTAGTGAATGAGTTTTGGTAAACTCCTAGGATAGTGTTGCTTGTCTAAAATCACACAGTGAGTCTGTGTGCATTTGGGTAAGGATTGTGATAGAAGCATTTGGTAACATCGTGTATTTGCTGACAGATAACTGTTTTAAAACCGGTCATGTTGTCAAGTTTTATTAGCTTTAGAAGCTATTCTTTGCTTATGCAATGATAAAATGAGTCAGTGTTTGACACTAAAGTGCAGTACCATGTACTATTCTCTTCACTGTGCCAGAACTGAAAATTTAAAAGTTGTACCCAGGCACTGTCCTAGCAGTAGTCTGATGATTTAGTCAGTTTGCAAGTACTCGTGTTGTGAACCATACATTACCACATAGACTGCTTCAAATGTCTATGCAGTATGCATGCAGTCTTCTAACATACTATACACTTGTCTTTCACACCTTCAATTACCTAGTCAGTATCCATACAGTCCAGCAAACATCCTGTCACTCCCTTTGCACTCCTCTAGTGACCCATTCAGTACCAAGTACTAATCCATTCACTGTGTCAAAAGCCAACCACTTATAAATTCACCCAGGCTCTCTCCTTGCTGTACTCTAATCATTCCGTCAGTACCCAAGTACTCATGCAGCGAGCACATAGACTGCTTCAAATGCCTATTCACTATGGATGCAGTCCTCTAATCACCTACACAGTTGTCTTTCACACCTTCAATTCCCCAATCAGTATTCATACACTTCTAGCAAACTCCCTGTCACTCACCCAGTGTGTCTCCTTATAGTACTGTAATCATTCAGTCAGTTAGAAAGTAGTCTTTTATTGAGGTAGGCGTTAGGGCATGAACTGCTTCAGAGTAGTATGCACTATGCATGTAGTGTTTTAACCATCGTCACACTTGTGGTTCAGGGCTATAGTTTCTTAGTCAGTTTTTATATAAAATGTGTTTGTACAGTAATGGAATAGTATAAATTTGAAAGTTATTAATATACATTTATTTGTGATTCTTTTTTACAGATACTGTTTTTCAACATAAAAATAGAGAAATCATGCCAGGAAAAAAAAGAAAAAGAAAAGAAACTCAGAAAGGCGCAGGAGCAGGAGGGTTTCTCATCCGTTTGCACTCTTCTCGTGCAAGATTGTTCGGATGAAGGGTCCTTAGGTGTTTCATCATACTTGCCGTGCCGTACGAGTATTTCTTTTTAGGATCTCCTCGCGACAGAACTCTTTTGCAAATCTTGCACGTGACCAAGGTGGCATTGGTCTTTGTTTGCCCCTCGGGAAAAGTAAAAAATTTCCACACCACTGAAGAAAAACGTTGTGGCCGTGGTGCCTTCTCCAAAAATGTATCCTCAGATTCGGTGAATATTTTAAAGCGACAACATTTACAGTTTTTGTAAGTTAAACTTATCAAATTTTGTTAGCCGTAAGCATTTTATATATCTGTGATTTATATCTTGTGGTATTTTGCTAAGAATAGCATGGTTTTTTTTTTAACAATCTTTCTGATTGTTTTTTTTTTGCCCGCTGTTAAGTGATGAGTGCGATTGAAATCACTATTTTTAGTGAAATTCAATGTATTCTGAGAACAGCAAAAAAGGCAAACAAATTACTTTGTGGAAATTATGCTGTGTAGTAAAAAATGTATTATTACATGTTATAATTTTTTTTTCCTTTTCTTTCACAGATCCAAATTTTAAAATAAGCAATTTATATGAATTTAGATTGCAATGAAAATCTGAAAAAAATGTATACCATTTTTTATTCCTATTAGTGTGAAGGTAAGTTTAACTAAGTCTCAATATGCAGAATGAGGAGGTCTGCAAGAAGCTACAAAGTTGAAACACGTTTCTAAAAACACTCTGTTTATACCTATGTAGTTTTGAAATCTGACCATAATCAGATATCATGTGACCTGCAAAAAAAGAGATTTGAGGGGTTCATAATATTTCCCATTGTACCTATTGAAGGACCACAATCATTTCAATAATTCTTCTTTGAACATCTTTGCAAAACTCCCTTAACTTCTATCATTCGCAAGGAATTTTAAAACCGGAAATATGTCACTTTTTGTAACATAGTTATTACGCAAGACACTCTTTCATATTAACAAAGAGCGGAAAAGCCACTCTGTGGACTTTTTATACTCCATGTAAATACAACCTCATTATGCACGCCAGTTTGCGTTGAAAGGGTGTTCTATAAGTGTTGTTGTACATGATTGCACTGAATACTCATAGAACAGGACACATGTCTAGATTTATCAGAAATCATAAATCTCGATATGTGTGTGAATGCTGCACCATTCTAAAATTGGTGTAGGAAAGCACAACAAGGAGAATTGTTTTAATTTCTCCACATTTTTATATCTTCAATGCATGCTACAATGCTCAGCATACATTGAAAGAGAAAAATGCCTTTACTGATTGCTTTTGTGCAGGAAGGTGTGTCTTCCTGCACAAAAACACATGACACAAATATCCTTGCACTATGGTGCAAGGGTGCCTGTGTCACCACATGGCTGCAGTTTAAGCAGCCGTGCAGAGAGAAGCATAGATTTGCAACATATTTATGAACATATGTTGCATCCCTGTGCTTCGGAAGTACTACAGCACACTGCAGTTAAAGAGGTTACTGTGTGATGCTGCAGCACTTCCTCATAGTTGTGCACTTATACATTCACCATACGCTACTAATGCATTCATTCAGTCAATTACATACTACACATACATTCATCTAAACTTTCACACACTAACAAAGAAATTTAGCTCTTTTTTTAAACCAGGAAAGTTAGTTCTTACAAGAACTTTTTTTTTCTTCTTTTTTGTTTTTTATTTTTTTTTTGGTTTTTCCAACAATTTTGTGATTTTTTGGAAAAATGAAAAACAAAAAACAAAACAGGAGGAACCAAACAATAAACTTTAGGGAACAATAAAAAAAAAAAAAAACTAGCAAATGTGACTTTCTTGCCGGCGGCAGATCAGATCGATCGACTGCTCACCGTAGCACAAAGTCGCATTGCACTTAGTGCAGAGCACTTTTAAAAATTGAAATTGAGGACGGATGTCCAAATTTTGGGCTGATGGATGCACTCTTGAAGTGCTCGGCTGCGATGAGGTGGAAGGCGCAGGAGCAGGAGTGTTTCTCATCCGTTTGCACTCTTCTCTTGCAAGATTGTTTGGATGAAGGGTCCTTAGGTGCTTCATCATACTAGCCGTGCCGCACGAGTATTTCTTGTTAGGATCCCATCGCGACAGCACTCTTTTGCAAATCTTGCACGTGACCAAGGTGGCATTGGTCTTATTCTGCCCCTCGGGAAAAGTAAAAAATGTCCGCACCACTGAAGAAAAACGTTCTTTGCGTGGTGCCTCCTCCAAAAATTCATCCTCAGATGTATGAAGAGATGCAGGTGATGCCTGCTGCCCTGAAGCTATTTTTTGTTGAAAAAAGTTAGAGCTAAGTGTAAACTTAGTCTAAAAAAATCTTCTTCTCTGCAAAGAGATGCTCTTCCAAAGAAGGTCAAAGAAGAATGATTGAATTGGGTGGGGTCTTTCAATAGTTAGAAGAGGAAGTGTAATGAACCAATCAAATCTCTTTTTTTGCAGGTCACATGGGATCCGCACACCCTGCGAATACGCAGCACGCACCCAGCGCGCATCCGCGAAATTGAATAAAAAAATTATAGGATTAGATGTAAAAATATGTTAGTTTTAAGACTAGTTAAGAGTTTGTCTTCAATTAATATTCACATGAAATACATATATATATGTTTTTTTAAATGTTAAATATCTCGCGGGATCCGCGCACCTACCGCATCATACACGCAGATGCTGCATCGCCGAAGCGCGTAAACGTTGCGTTACGTACATCGAACGTGTCGCATATAGGCTGGGAGTCGCGTACCTGTCGCATTGCGATCACGCACTAAACACGTACCCAACACATACCATGCGCGGATGCTATCGCGTAGGGGTCGAGAACGGTGCGCATAGGGTGCGCGGATCCAAAAACATGGGAAAACAATATATAAAATAAAGATTTGAACATATAGTTAAAGAAATATTTTTTAAAATATGTTTGAAAACCCCAATAAAAACAAATAATATTTTTTAATTTTTAAAAGAATTAATTAAAAAAATAAATTTAAAAAATGGTGATAAAAAAGAATTTCAAAAAAACATAATTAATGAAATTGACACACTGAATTTGAAAAATATAGAAATCCAATGAAAATCATTAAACATAATATCTTTAGAGAAAAATTATAAATAGGAATTAGCATTTAAAAAACCTTTGAAATTCACTGAAAAAACCATAGGTTTCATGCACGTTAATGTTAGGAATTGGCATTTAAAAAACCTTTGAAATTCACTGAAAAAACCAAAGGTTTCAGGGGCGTTATAGTTAGGAATTGGCATTTAAAAAACCTTAGAAATTCACCAAAAAAAACATAGATTTCAGGGGTGTTATAGTTAGCTAGACATTTCCCTCGTACAAAACCCTAGAAATTCCCCTGTTAGTTAGTTCAGCTAACTATAACTCGTGCCCCCGCAATGCACTGCTGATGACGTCACATATTACATCACTCATGACATGGTCAGTGACATCACTGATGACATCACTGATGACATCTCAAATGACATCACTAATGACATCACAGATGACATCATCCACATGATAAATTAGTGCATCTTCTCACACCCTAATATAACCTTTGATACACCGACTCAAAATTTCAGACGGCCATTCTCAAAACCATAGATACTCCAATACCAATAACTACATACCCACTGATTGACTCTTAGGTCTAAATACATCTCCACTCACTCACCTGTACAGTCACTCATACTTACAGTCACTCCGTACAAGACTATCATATGCATTTATACACCTATATAGACACTCACACACCGCCAATCATCCATTGAGGTACTGACACACCTAGTCAGTCATGCAAATAATTAAACACAGTCCAATTAACTCACCTATTCAGTTAAACACACTCAAGTTCACTTACTCATAAAAATACTAACAAATTCTGACGCTCTTATACAATTACTAATACAAGCACACACTCATCCATACAGCCACTCCCGCAATCACACACTCTCACATGTAGTTAGTTATATACTCTTACACACATATACACTGAGTTTCACATATGTAGTTACTGACACATGTACAACTGAGATATACATTCAATCACTAACACACCCATACATACACTCACCCAACCATACAGTCCATCACAATTGCACTCTTAAAACCATGCACCCGCTGAATCACCCTCTCACACATCTATGCACAGAGTCACACACACCCTACCCACACAAACACTCAGGCACCCATACAGATACTCAGACAACCAATCAATAACCCATATAGACACTCATATAGCTATTCACAAAACCATGCAGCCACTTATACACCAACACACAGACACATACAGACATTCACACAGTTTAGTCACTAGTCTGCAGTAGGATACATTTAATGACTCACTTATAGAGTCAGTTACGCACCTAGAAAATCACCCATTCACACACTTATACACCCACTCATTCTTCCATAGGCCTTTCACTATAAATATATAAAACATATTTAAACTTTTCAGAAAAACACACATTCACTGGATGATGTCATCAGTGATGTCATCAGTGATGTCATTTCAGATGTCATCAGTGATGTCATCATGGGATGTCACTGACCATGTCATGAGCGATGTAATATGTGACGTCATCAGCAGTGCATTGCGGGGGCGCGAGTTATAGTTAGCTGAACTAACTATAACAGGGGAATTTCTAGGGTTTTGGACGAGGGAAATGTCCAGCTAACTATAACGCCCCTGAAACCTATGTTTTTTTTGGTGAATATATATATCTGTGAGCAAGGGCGGATGCCCGAAACGCGTCAGATTGGTGAAACTCGGCTGATAATAAATTAACAACATTTGTGCCTTACCTGGATTTGCGTGGTTCCCATTCTTCGTTTCTACGGATTTTTTGGAGATTACAAATGTGTGATATATATATATATATATATATATATATATATATATATATATATATACTTGCCCATTATCTGTGCCTTTTCTAGTTTCTCTCACTGCGACAATTGGGATCCGTACCACAGATTATTGTGCAAGGAAGCTCTGATGACAATTTTGGAGAATGTCATGTGAACGTTTCCATTTTGCATGTATGTAGACATTCACATCCCCAGCTTTGCATTTTACGTTAACATTTTGAATATGCCTTTTATATATATTCCCATGGATTAATTAGGCATACCTAGAATTATGAGTTTCATTATTCTTGTATGCATCCCTTTTTGATCGCTGTCAAATCTCGTATTTGTTCTATGTTTTTTCATCCCTGTATGCTATTTCCATCGTTGATGGGGCACAATTTGCAAATGAGGACGTGACGAAGACCTGCTTAGGTTGAAACGCGTTGCCGAAAATAAACCAATTTGAAAGTGGAACACTGAGTGCAATTTCCTTGTGCCCCACTGACTCGTGAGACGCCTCGTTGACAGTTGAATACGGGACCAGTATGAGGCATACAGAACTAGTTGTGGTAGTATAGAAAATGTTTACTTTGCTGTCCTTCTGACCAGGTAGCAAGGCAAGCGGTGGAGCTGTGATCGCTAATTAGGGAAAGAGAAAGGCTACTCTTTCTGTGGCAACAACTGGAAAGAAACAGGAGCTGCAGAGAAAAGAAAAGGTGTGCTCAATTAGCATAGGGCGGACGCTCTGTCTCACTATGAAGTAAGTAGCCACTGACAGGCCATGACTAAGCCAACCAGGGCCGGGCTCATGCAGCAAATGGAAGAGATATTGGCAGCTGGCAACCATTCAATTTTCCCTTTGAGGCCTTTAACAGTTGTTACAGTCTGCAAGGGAAGCACTAGTTGGCCAGTTCAAAATGTTTACTCCAGGTGCTAGTTTCTTACACCTTGGTTAAGTTGTAGCATTCTGCCCACGGTGAATGAAATCATCACCGGTGATGGAGCCCAGGGGAACCAGGTTCAAGTCCCAGCGTTCGCTGAATATACTGTGGTTCTGGAAAATTACTTAATCTATCTGTGCCTGAAAAAAATAAAATAATCATCTGACTGTGAAATGTAATCTGGTGCTCATGTAAAGCGCTCCAATGCCGTTGGCCTGAGTTTGTGCTATCAAAATCCTGCAAAAAAACCCACCATATTAAGCACAACAAAACAAATGCTACATGCTCCTTTGTCAAAAACTTTTTTTTAAAATAGCAGTGGTGGTTGAACTGCAGATATGAGTGACAGGAGTGAGACCCCGAGAGCAGGCAGGAGGGTTGGAGAGACACTGGAAAAGTAAGGAAAGAAGGAGAAAATAAAAGTGGAAGTGAAATAGGAGAGAGAGGAAAGAGAACATGGTACAGCGAAGGAGACAGAAAGAGTGTACTATTAAACAAAGCAAGCAGTACACCGTTGAGTTGTCAGAAATTACGGCACTTTTATTCTTGCTGCACTATGTTACAGGGTCTGCACAAGATCAGTACGGGCCCCAAGCACATCTGTTCATCCCCTTTCCATCTTCCCAACTTAACATCTTCATATCTAGCCCCTTCCATTCCCTTCACCATCTGTACTCCTGATTGGGTCGCTGTCATGCAGGAGTCCTATGCATTTCCTGTCACTATTACATGACAGATGCAGTGAGCTGTGCGGCCACTATGGACTGCCCTGATGACCCAGATATGTAGCAACTCAACCCTCAAGGCCGGGCGTATAAATAAAGGCACATAAGACCGCTCGGGGGTTTTACGCACATGCCCAATATACAGTGTGCAAGTGTCCTTTATTGTCATTACCGATGGCTGCTCTGATACCACGAGCACAACACTACATTGGTGAGGAGAATGACCCTTGTGCTCACTACCGCCCCTGCCTCTGATGCGGCACCACCACCCTCGCAGCCCTGCCTGTGGTGTCTGCTCCTGTCCATGCATGGACCAGTCCCGCATATCAGCAGCAACGCCCTATGGCCTCGCCTGCACTGCAGCACCATGCACCTTTGTTGACGCTCTTCCTCAAGGCACCAATGCCCCATGGCACCTGCCCCCCACACACACCTCCAGAGGCGTTCCAGGCCTCCCACACCAGCCCGGGGAGGGCTTGATTGCCAGCAGCAAGCCCCATCGACATCTTGTCCCAGGCCTGTAGCCCACATGGTGATACCTGCCTTGTGTGAGCTGCGCTACGCTCCTGCACAACATGGCGGAGGATGCCAATGCCACACGTGCTCCCGCATTCCGCATCACAACCCTGCTATGGCGCTCTAGCCTTTAAGAGAGATAGCCTATACCACCACTGCCATCCCCAGTTGGAGCACATGGGTCTGCCGCCTGAATAACTATTTCAGGGTGACCCACGGACAGTACCGTAAAGAGCTTCCTCCTTCTTCACTACGTAGGGGAATAGAGCTACAAACTGCTCGCACACCTCCCTGGAGTGGGTGCAGACGATGACTACAATGCTGTGGTGGGGGCCCTGAATGCCCATTTCGACCCCAATTGAGCCCAGATTTCGAGCGCTTGAAGCTGTGCCAAGCCAGCCAATGTAAAGGGGAGTTGATCGATAACTTCTATGCCTGCCTCTGCCAGTTAGCTAGCTCTTCAACAGCTGACGACCAGCCTCAAGAGATCCATACATAGTTTATCCAGGGATGCCGGTCTACGATGCTCCAGGGGTTGATTCTGCCCAACCCAGCATCAGTCTCAACAACATCCTTGTCCTGGCATGCTCACACGACCTGTCGGCGCCACATGCTGCTGAAATGGACATGGATCTGACCCACAAACACAGCGGCAGTGCTCCAGCTATCATCAAGTCAGAAGTCATGGATGCAGTGTCCACAGGGACAAGAGGCACCCATTTCAAGACTATGGCAAACTCAACTAACACCCAGAGCCGGAACTGTGGTCGGGGCGAACACCCTCTGGGACACTGCCCGGCACAAGGGAAAACATGTTCCAAATGTGGCAATCAGAACTACTTTGCAAAGTTATGCCGCTGAGGCCTGAAGGCCCAAGGCAGTAGAGAGCAGACGCTTGTGACCAAAGCAGTCCAACAACTCTCACCGACTGACCCGGGTGACCAATGCACGACCCCACGATGCACGTGGTCGGACTACCCCCAAGACAAGTCGCCCTCAGACGACGAGGCCGTCTTCTTCATCTCCTTTGCTGAGCACCTTAAAAGACACAGATGGCCCCAACCTGCGTGCGAAGTCGTAGCAGGCACGACCATCAGAGCACTCATAAACACAGAGGTGCTAGTCAACATCATGCGCTACTACTATTCTAGACACCTCTGCCGCAGGCCAACAATCTCGCCTTTCTACAGCTAGGATCTCTACCTATGTGGGACACCTGCCCCTGACACTCACAGGGACAATGACTGCACCGGTTTAGTTCAACAGAAAGGAGATTCCGCCAAAGTTCCACATCATTGAAGGGGAGGCTGGCACCCTTGTTAGGTACCACATAGCGAAAGACCTTGGTCATGTCCTTCGCCCAGAACGTGCAGACCTTCTAAATAGATTAACTTTAACACCAATACCTGAGTCTATTCCAGGGGCTTCGGTGCCTCTGAGCACCCCCAATAAACCTGCACATTGACCAGACAGTCAGGCTAGTGGCATTGAGGTGACAGACAATATCGTTCCACTTACGGCCACTGGTTGAGCAGGAGTTGGATAAGTTGGAGAAACAAGGCATCATCAAGAAGGTGTCCAGGCCTACCCCATGGGTGTCACTGATGGTCATTGCTGAAAAACCAAAGCCACCGGGCAAAAGCCGCCTGTACATTGATATGTGCCTCCCCAACGAAGCCATCAGACGGGAGAAGCACATCACCCCCACGATGGATGATATAACTGCCGATCTCAACAGGGGCCCAGTGGTTTTCGAAGCTCAACCTTAACGCCGGATGCCACCAACTACAGCTCCATGAAAGCAGCAGATACATTACAACTTTCTCCATGCACCAAGGCCTGCAGCAGTTCAAGCACCTGAACTTTGTGATCTCGGCCACTGCCAAGATGTTCCAAAACGCAACTCGAGAAGGCTCTCTCTGGCCTCCAGGGAGTCCCAGTTCACCCTGAGAGGTCCCCTCCTGAATAGCGAGTAGAGAATAGACCAACACAAGGGATAGCTGGCAGCAGTGAGCCCGCCATCGCCGGTTAGAACATGGAGCTCATGCACTCCTGAGAGACCCCCATCCAGGATGGAAGTTTTGCACACTCTACGAGCCTGGGGAATGGAGGGTGACGAATATATCAGGCACAATGGTCACTGCTCGCAGAGGCCAACAACATATCCTAGTTCAAAGGAGTGGATGCCACCACGGGGGGTAGAGAAGACTGTGAAAGGAGCTGTGACAAGCTGAACGCAATGACAGGTTCACGAGCTAACAACCAGAGGGTGAGGAATAGTCAGATCATGTCCACCAGCAGAACACAATTGCGTTCCCCGGAGCCAACACTATAACGTGTGCCAAAATCCCCAACCCAGTCAAAGACTGAATGACATTGTATGCTAGACACAGTCCAGAGAGCCAGAGTAAAGTGATGAAGGGATGTAGTAAGTCCTCCGGCAACCATGGACTGCCCCTAAGACCCAGATGTGTGGCCGGGCGCGACCGAAGATATAAATAAAGGAGAGTAAGACCACTCTGGGTTTTACGCACACGCCCAATATCACGTGCAAGTGCCCTTTATTGTCATCAACGGTGACCACTCTGATACCAGGAGCGTGACACCACTATAAGGACAATGGAAGACTGCAGTGTATTGTTCTCATTTTTTAAAGCCTCGGCTGCGCCTCATGTACCGTGTGCTGAGATGCATGCGTGTCATACAGGTGTTGGGTGGCACAATACTACTACCATCTCGGTCAGAATCCCAATAGTCCTTTGCTATGATCTCTGTACAATGTTATTCAATGGGATTACCCCTGATATAATTTTCACGGCCAAAGATGTGTGATGCCATTTTACATCAAGGCCCGGAGACCAATATTATGCATATCCCTTTTATTGCTCCCCAGAGAGCAGCAACAAATAAACAAAAGAATTAGAACACTACAATATTCTTAGAACACTGAACATGCATAAATACATAGAACTGGCAGCCATCTTCCTCTTTTGTTGCTGCTCAGCGATCAGATAAGTCGATCTTTATTCAAACTGAAATATTTTTATAAGAATGTATTTAAACGATGATTGGTGTGAATTGTTTTAAAGGTCTAGTATGTTTTAGATATATTTAGGAAGACTAAACATTAAATTACTGATTATTCTTTAAAAAAGTGTAATATTGAAGAAATTCATCGAGGTTGACTCATTGGCAAATGCGAGAGTTTAGGGGAAAATGTATATGAGATGGTGAGGTTTGTGGTCGGGGCCCGTGTGATTAGAAATGAGCCGTTTGAGATTTGATATATAGGACGTTACCTGGTAGTTTGACGGTTGGGGTTTGAGTGAGGGGCACGTGTGCGCGCGAGGTGAGGCGGTCCTGATCGCGTGCGGATTAGTCGAAGTTGCATTGGACGCGCAAGGGAAGCGCGCGGAGAGTGAAGAGGTTTGAGTTTGATCGGATGGGGCCGCCGTACGCACGTAACGTGCGGCGGCCATTTTTAAAGATTGGGAAAGCGGTAATCGGAATAAATGGGGTGTCAAAGAGGACATATTTTGGGAAATAAATAACGAAGTCTGTTGAAACGAAAGACAGTTTCTGACAGACTTCGGTCAGAGTTCAGGTGCAGGTCGTGTTTTGAGTTTAGCTTGGCGAGTTTTTGTGATTAAGGAGAGTTATTTGGATAAAACGAATTATAGCACAGTAAGAAAGAAGAAAGGAAGTTTAAGAAGGTATTTTTGGTAGAGACTGGGGAAAGGAGTTTAAATATAAAAAAAAGGGGATAAAGAATTTATTGAATTCAGGAAAGAGCATAATTTTAAAAATAAGAGAGAATGGAAGGTGTTGAGGGAGGGTAGCTTTGAGGACAGAATGAAAAGCTACATGGAGAAAATGTTTGGGGAAATGTCGGCATCATTAGATAAAAAGATAGAGAGTACTATGGAAAAAGGGATGCTGAGAAGGCAGAGATCAGGTGAGGATGAGAATTATTGGACCACGGAAGAACATGATGTGGTTGCAGGTGGTTCAAAAGATAGAAATAAAAAGGCTCAAAAAAGGAAGATGAGTGAGTCCATGAAAAAAGGAAAAGAACGTAAGGTTCAAAAGGGTGTGGCTATAAAGGCCAAGGAGGGCGCTAAAAGGGCGCAGAAGGTGAAACATACAAGTGTTTCTTGTGATTCGACATCTTCAAGCGGAGATGTGGAGCTAACATGTAGCTCAAGTATAGATG
Source organism: Triturus cristatus (assembly GCF_964204655.1). NCBI lineage: Eukaryota > Metazoa > Chordata > Amphibia > Caudata > Salamandridae > Triturus > Triturus cristatus. The sequence continues at coordinate 1,055,183,432 of NC_140593.1, read as the reverse complement.
AATCAGATGTGGAAGTAGTTCCAATAAAAAGGAGAAAGATTAAGGAGAGAGAGATTAAAATGGAAGATAAAGAAATAGTGGATCCTCAAGGTGGGGATATGTTTAACCCCTTAATGATACAACATCCTCTCTCTCCACAGTGGGCTCCGGTGGAGCACGTGGCCAAATATGTGAAATACTGGATTAGGAGGGAGATTCCTAAGGAGGTCAGAACAAGAATGCAAAGTGAGTGCCCTAGACCTAGTCTAGAAAGCAAAGTTGCCTACACTCCAGAGCTACATCAGAAAATGATGGCGTTTATTAATAAATATGGAAAAGACCCAAGGAAAGGTCTAGAGAAAGGGCTAAAAGGGTGTCAAGACAGGCTTTTGGATGTCTTGGGACCACTCACAAAAATGTTTGATATGTGCGAGGAAGCGCATACTAATAATTTTGGAGTGGATGTCGCGGAGATGCGTCAATGGGTCCAAAGGGCCATTTGTCTGTTGGGGAATGCAAATACAGCGATTTGCATTGAAAGAAGGAAGTCAATATTATTCAAGATTGACCCTAAATTGGTGGACTTAGCCAATAATGAGCCGGGAGAGAGAAGTGAGGGCTTGCTCTTTGGAGACAAGTTCGTAAAAGATATGTCTCGCTATGTGAGCACATTTAGTTTGCTGGAAAAAGCTCAAAAAGACATTAGGAGAGTTTTTGGAGTGGCCGGGAGGATGCGGGGCCGATTCCCCGGCTGAAGACAATCCATTTCTAGAGGGAACTTTGGAAGAGGAGGAAGGCCCTATGTTTCTAGTTATGGATCGAATTACTACGGTTCAAGAGGGGGACAGGGAGTTTTCTTCCCTCAGAGGCAGAGAAGCAGAGCAAGAGGAATGCGTTCTGAGACGCGAGCAAGAGGTGCCTCAGGTAAGATGTTTACAAGGCCCTTTTTCTATACAAATAAAGTTGGGCGGCAGACTAGCCCATTTTGTTTCGAGATAGAAAGAAATGACCAAGGATCCTTGGGTTTTAGAAACGGTAACAGGTTACAAAATAGATTTTTTGCAGATGCCGGTACAGGTGAGGGCACTGAATATTTTGAGATTCTCAAGGGAAATGGAGGATTTGGTGACGAAGGAGATAGAGGAGTTAGAGAAAAAAGGTGTGATAGAAGTGGCAAAGATTGTGAAAGGAGGATTTATAAGCAACATTTTTCTGGTGGAAAAAAAGGATAAAGGTATGCGTCCTGTGATAAATTTGAGGGAATTGAACGATTGGGTGTAGTACAATCATTTCAAAATGGAGGGGATTCATATGTTGAGGGATCTCTTAATGAAGGGAGATTGGTTGACAAGATTAGATCTGAAGGATGCTTATTTGACTATTCCTATGTGCAAGGAACAGAGGGACTTCCTTCAGTTCAGGTGGAACGGAAGGTTGTGGAGGTTCAAGAGCCTACCTTTCCGTTTGACCTCGGCACCATGATGTTTCACGAAGGTGATGCGTCCAGTAGCAGCTTGGTTGAGGTCAAGAGGAATAAGTTTGATAGTATATCTGGAGGATTTCTTGATCATGGCAGAGGAGAGGAAGTTGGCAAAGGAGCAGACGGAGTTTGCAGTAAAAGTAATAGAGGACCTAGGTTTTGTGGTGAACAAGGAGAAGTCTTGTGTGGAACCACAGCAGACGATTCAATTTTTAGGTTTTCAGATACAGACGTTGGAATGTGTGTTGAAATTACCAATGATGAAGGTGAGGAAAATAAGGAAGGAAGTGGGAAGAGCAATGAATTCAGAATGGATTACATTGAGACAGTTAGCTCGGTTGCTGGGTCGATTGTCAGCATCGATTCAAGCAATTTTTCCGGCCCCTCTACATTACAGGGCTTTACAGAGATTGAAGGGTTTTCATTTAAGGAGGGGGGCGAAATATTCACAGAAAATTATGTTGAATCTGGAATCGAAAGACGAATTGAAGTGGTGGCTGATGAATCTGGAGGCTTGGAATGGCAGGACAATTTTCGGGAAGGTTACAGAGGTAGAGATAGAATCGGATGTAGTCTTCAAGGATGGGGAGCATGATTTGGTCTGGTTTCAACAGGGGGCAAGTGGTCGAAGGAGGAGAAGGAGATGCATATAAATTGTCTGGAGCTTCTTGCTGGGTCTTTTGCAGTAAAGAGCTTCATGAGGGACAGGGTGAAGTGTTGTGTGCTGTTGAAGATGGACTACTTGTCGGCAGTGAGGTACGTGAACAAGTTGGGAGGACCACGATCGTGAGGGCTAGCGGAGTTGGCCAAGGAGTTTTGGAGATTTTGCTTAGAGAAGGAGATTGTAGTTCAGGCACAGTATATTCCGGGTCTGTGCAACGTAGAAGCAGATTGGTTTTCAAGATATCTCAGAGATGTGAGCAATTGGAAACTTCAGAAGGAGATCTTTTTGAAGTTGGAGAAGAGATGGGGTCCTTTTCATGTGGATCTTTTTGCAGACAGACTGAATTGTCAGTTGAGGGAGTTTTACAGCTGGAGACCAGATCCGGAAGCAAAGGGAATAGATGCTTTTCTTCAGGATTGGAGCGTGGGGAGAAGTTATGCTTTTCCCCCATTCTCATTGATTCAGAGAACTCTGATGGAAGTCAGGAGAGAGAGGGCAGAGATGGTGATTTTAACGCCCTTTTGGAGAAGTCAAGTGTGGTTTCCAGATATGATGGATATATTGATAGAGGATCTGGTGTTGTTACCGGATTTGAGGGAGATAATACTGAATCCAGAAGGGAATGTGCACTATTTAGTGATGAGGGGTCAGTTAAGATTAGTGGCATGGTTGATTTCAGGAGAGTATGGCAAGTACGTGGATTATCGAAGGAGGCTGAGATTCTTATCGCTGAATCATGGTCTAAGGGAACGACAAAAGTTTATAGATCAGCTTGGAGAAAATGGTCTGATTGGTGTATCAAGAGGAATTTGGATTCCGTATCAGCACCTATAGTGGAAGTGGTAAATTATTTGTCAGAAGTGTATAAGTTAGGTCTTGCTTACAATACGGTAAATATTAGCAGATCAGCGATTTCAGCAGGTCATGTTTTGGTGGATGGTATACTCGTAGGACAGAATGCGTTGGTTAAGAGATTGGTTAAGAGTGTAAGGTTGGTTTTACCTCCAAAGGCAAAATATGGAGGATTATGGGATGTTTCTTTGGTTCTGAAAAAATTGGATAGTTGGGGTAATAATGCTACAATGGATATTAGTTTTCTTTCTTGGAAGATGGCTATGCTTCTTTGTTTGGTGTCTTGTAGAAAGGTTTCTGATATAAAGGCATTGGAGGTAGATTCTAGGTGTTATCAACCTGAGGGGTGTGTTTTGAGTTAAGGAAAAGAACGAAGAGCATGTCTAGAACTATTTTCTATCCTAATTTGGAGGGAAATGGCAATTTGTGTGTGGTACGGTGTTTGAGAGAATATGAAAGGAGGACTTTAGCTTTAAGGCAAGGAGGAAGTTCTCAAATTTTAATTTCTTATAAGAAGCCTTTTAGGCCAGTATCAACGCCTACATTGGCAAGGTGGGTGAGAGAAGTAATGATGAGGTCTGGAATAGATATGTGTTTTTGGGGCCCATTCTGTTAGAGGGGCTATGGCATCAAAGGCCTATATGAGAGGATTTAGTTTAGGTGGGATTATGAAAGCTGCAGATTGGAGTAATGAATCTACCTTTAAGAGGTTTTATTTTAAGCCTGTGGAAAATGTCTTGGATAGAGTTTTAGATGAACTTTGAACATGCATAATATTGGCCTCCGGGCCTTGATGTAAAATGCAGATTTTCCACATTTAGAAATGGGTAGAAAATCACGATTTTAATAAAGGCCCGGAGGCTAATATTATTCCTCCACTGTTCCCTCCCAGATTAATTAATGTTTTTTCTTTCTTTATTATGCAGGATAAAGCTAAAGAAAAAGGAAATAAAGATTCATGGAAGTCATTGACAAGGCAGATGAAGTTTGTTACTATTTAATAAGAGACTTTGGATTTTATTTTTGTTTATTCGCAGCACGAAAAGAGGAAGATGGCTACCAGTTCTATGTATTTATGCATGTTCAGTGTTCTAAGAATATTGTAGTGTTCTAATTCTTTTGTTTATTTGTTGCTGTCTGGGGAGCAATAAAAGGGATATGCATAATATTAGCCTCCGTGCCTTTATTAAAATCGTGATTTTCTACCCATTTCTAAATGTGAAAAATCTATATTTTCGGTGACTTCATAATTACACTAATGGAAGGTTTTACAACGTGCACTCGGGCGGAATCTCCACACTGAGAATTGTCATTGCGGAGATCCCTTCTCCCTCCCTTCCCTCCCCCCCCCCCCCCCCTCCCAAGTGCGGAGACTTCCCCGTGACTGCTGGGGCTGATGGTGAGTCAGACCCTTAGTTATCAAATCATACACATGAAAGTGTATTAAAATGCCTCCCAATGACAATAAAGCGAAGCAGAAGCAAATGAGACCTCCACCTCAGAATCCCAATTATGTTTTAACTATGTAGAATCCATATATATTTCACATAATGGTTTAATTATTGCATTATTTTCACTCATTAAAAGCCTTACATTAATTTGAGGTATTGTATTATGAAATATTCCTTGAGATATAATTAAAACCACAAGGTGGCGAACTGTTAAAGCTTTTTACAAACGAAAACGTCGTAAAATAGCCAACAGACTGCAAAGACAGAGGACAGACACCACCAGACGGCGCCCGAGGTCTGTCAGCAGGAGCAATTTTTTTTTTAGGCAGTATTACTTCAGAGCGGTCCAGCGTTTTTCATATACGGATCCAGTGCCTTGATTTCCATCCTGCCCAAACGGTTTACCACTAACTTCCTCCCATAATGCCACTCCGTTCTTTGTCTCCTCCCGTTCGCACCATGTTTACAAACACGTGCCCCAGTCCGAAGCCCCAGCTCCGCGTTTTGCTTCGTGCCCATCTCCACCTCAACTGACTGTTTATAAACATTGGGAGTGGATGTGACGTCACGAGGGCACATCGGTCACGGCGCTCACGACACTTTGGGGGTCAAGCGCTTCCGCTAGTGTTGAAGGGTGGTCCAGACGTTTTACGCAGAGCAGGCGACCTCATCGCCGGGACGGAGCCTCGAGAAAACGTCCGTAGGAAGTAAAGCGCTCGCAAGTTTGCCACGCGGTGAGCACGTGTCTGTGCTCGTTGGAAGCTTTTCCGGGGTTATCCCCGCCCGTTCAGAGTGACAAAACGGCTTCGAGCTCCTCCTACCCATAAAAGTAGTTAAAAATTGTGTAGAAAAGAAGCCATTCTGGACGTGATAGAAAAGAGACTGTCGATCACACTTGTGGCTCTTGGTACAGTAACATATTTATTCCGTTGGCCAAGTAGGTTATAGTTTCTTGAACCTGCATCTATAGTCTATAAATAATTATCAAAACAGCGGAAGTGTCCACCTCAAGAAAAATCTGAACACTGTTTTATAGGACATATTTTCGTCTACGTTCAAAGAACTTTTTTCCAGAGTGTTTTCAAACTTCATTGCTTCTCTACGTTAGCTAAATAACATAACACTAATTAACCCACCTTGTGCATTTGCTAGCCACTTGGTGACAGTATTCATAATACTCATGGGACACATAATGGACCAAAGCGTAGCACAATCTTATAAACCTGATACATAACAAAAATTACTTATGTTGATGCATATCGGTATAATCTTTCCCAGTGGGTGGGTTCTGCTAAGAAAGGGGTTCGCTAATCTTCACCTCTGTGTCCTTAATAGAATTGAAATTTTCCTTCACACTAGCTAGGGATTTTGCGATTCTATGTCAGCACCCAGAGGCTCATTTATTCTTGTTCACAGCTTATTTACTACCACAGAAGCCAACTATCTTGAAATAGACCCCCTTAAACATGGACTCATAAAATAATCTGCTGTTCATAAGATATCTTCCAATCAGACTGCCAAGACGTAGGCTTTTGAGGACGTGGCACTCCTGTCCGAATAAGCCCCAAACATTGAAATCTCTATGCCAGCATTTTGCATCACCCATCTAGCCATGGTGGGTGAGGATACCGCCTCATGCGATTATGTATTGGCAATTAACAACTGCTTCACTCTTCGGGGTCGCAACTCATGAGACACATTCTCATACACTTGCAAACAACCGACTACTCATAATTTGAACAAGTCTGGGAATGCAGAACACAACACCGACTGTGTTAGTATATTTTGTGCGATTGGAGATTGAAAAGATAACTCCTTCTGAAGTAAATTACCTACTTGTTAGATCTAAGGCAAGGACACACAATATCCTTTTGCATGACATAAGACATAGCAGCGTGGTCAAATTGGCTAAGAGATGCTTTCTAGAGAGGTCTGACTGGCTTACCTGCAATTGAAAGGTGTTCAGCCAAGATTGCCAAACTGAAGGAATTGATTGCGTAGTGTGCTTTACCTACCTCTGCCAATTCTGATAGTACATTTTAAACTTGTACAATGTCAGACCCCACTGGATTCATGTGTCGTTCCACACACTTACTGCTCCAAGTAGACAATGCCTACTTTTATTGTTTAAGGATCGAAATGCAAAAAAAAATATATATTTTTAAAAAGAGCAGTGGTGGTTGAACTGCAGATGTGAGTGACGGGAGTGGGACTCCCTGAGAGCAGGCAGCAGGGTTGGAGAGACACTGGAAAAGTAAGGAAGAGAAGGAGAAAATAAAAGTGGAAGTGAAACAGGAGAGAGAGGAAAGAGAACGGTACAGAGAAGGAGACAGAAATAGTGTAGTATTAAACAAAGCAAGCAGTACACCTTTCAGTTGTCAGAAATGATGGCACTTTTATTCTTGCTGCACTATGTTACGAGGCCTGTACAAGATCAGTGCAGGGCCCAAGCACATCTGTTCATCCCCTTTCCTTCTTCCCAAATTGCCAAATACACATCTTTTAAATCCAGCTTCACCAGCCAGGCACCTTGTCTGACAAGGTCTATCAGAAGATGAATGCCCTCCATCTTGAAGTGACTGTTCACAAACCAATTGTTGAATTTATCACTGGATGCACCCCTTGTCCTTTTGCTAATAATGAAAATGTTGGTCAGAACTTTCCTGAGGCAGAGGAAGGATCTCTCAATGACCCCTTTGGTTTCTAGACTTGGGGGTGTTAACCTCCTTTGAAAAGGAAAGGAGAAACAGTCTGCTGTGCTGCCTCGTTGTACCCCAGAACACTACGTGGAACCCTTGTATTGTCTGAAGAACCCATGCGTCTAAGGATATCTCCTCCTATTTGTGTAGACACACCACTGATCTGCCTCCCAGTCTTAGTAGGGAAGAAAACCTGGTCCTCACCTGTGGAGTTTCTGTTTCCTCTGCCTTTGCCTCTGTAAGCAGGTCCTTGGACGAACTTGTTCATGGAGAGGAAGAAGGGTTAAATCCTCTCTGGTCGTTCTAATCAGAACGTTTGAAGCCTTGGTTCCCGCAGGAACCCTAGTGTAAGAATTGTACGGCTCAACCATAAACCCCAGGGTTGAACACTCTTTTAGCTGGGGCCTACTCCTTATCTAGAACTGTGAAAGCCAGGATAAATCCTTGATGTAGGCGTCCCTAAACAATGAACCGTTTGCTTCCTGACCCACCACCATAAAGTCTCTACACTCAGTGGAAGGCACACAATTGATGTTTCCTAAAAGGCAAACTGCCCTTTGGCCCCAACCTGAGAAAATCTCGGGGTCAATCATTTCATCTGTGCGTTTGGTGTCTTCCGACATCTCCATATTCTTTATGATTGTTCTGGCAATATCCAGTAATTTGTCCTGACACAAATGACAGGACCTATCTATACCCCGTTGGGGGTCTTTAATAAGCCTCCTCATGGAAGTGACCATGGTGGCATCCAGTATGGCAGTGGCTGTAAAATTGCCCTCCATGGAGGGCCTTGAGCATTTCACCCATAATTTATTACCCACCTCTATGCCCAAGGGGTGTCTTAAGTGTTGTTTTAGGTATTAAGCCACCTTGGAGAATGGCTTCTACTCCGTGGAGTGGGGGTGCCGGATATCCTTGGGATCAAAAAGGTCTTTACCTTGGCCCCGTTCATCGGGGTTTGTGACCGCATCGGTCTTCAAGTTCTTTTTAGTACCCCCGGGTGTTACCACTCCCTCAAACGTTTGAACACCTCGTCTGAATCTAAGGAGAAGTGGGAATTAGAATCATCATGGTCTTGAACCTGATCATGGTCTGATCATGGGGCCCCTTTGACTGAACAAAAAAGGCCACTGGGACCTGCTCACACTTGGCAAAGGCCAACCTGGGTAGTTTGTAGTAGGTGGCAGAATTTCCAAAACGGCTCCTCCAGTGCCTTAGATGGTTTTCAACCCGGGGCCCGATAGGGGCCTCACCTACACCTGATCGGTTTGTCTGAGGCATAGCGCCCTTAGGACCCTTGCGGTTCTTGTTGGGGGCGCTCTGGAGCTTTTATAAGGTAATCTCAATAGCATTTTCCACAGATTTACAGACCGCTAGATCAATCATTTCGACCAACTCTGGACCAATGGCAATTGGCTGCCCCACCTCCTCCTAACTCCCAACCAAATGGTCATCTGCCATTGTAAGTTTAGGGAAAACCTACCAACCACGCCACAAATAACTGTAAAGGTGCATGAACTAAGGTTGAATATGAGTGAGTCGGCCAAATTAAAACTGGCCGACACAATTCACCAGGCAAAAGCAATCAAGCACAACTGTTCTCGAAGCTGTTTGTCGATCTCCATCTCGGAGCAGTGCGCAATAGTTACAAAGAGGATTTCTCCCCCATAGCCAACCGCACATGACGGCACCAGCTCTGAGAGAGGTGACTGAACGGAGTGCACAACGGGGAGGTAAGGGAAAGAAACTTTAAAAGACTAATCAATTAGGGCATCAATACGTGAAAAAATACAATTATTGAGCAAATAAGTGACTAGAAAAATGAGTCTAAGAAAGGCACTTATCTGAAGCTGTCATGAGTAGCACAGAAAGAGGGCTAGCGGAGGATGATACTCTGTTGTATACTGTTATGAACAGTACCATTGGTTGAAGAGATTACTTGTTGTTTTTTTTGCATGATTAACATAGGATTTGTACTCTTTTTCTTATCGCTGCTGTGAGTAAAGTAACGGAAGCTTAAAGCATTTTTGAGCCTCCGGGTACTCACATAGAATTGCATTTATGTAGCGCTTACTACTGCTGTAGAGTGGTACACTACTTCGAAACCCAAGGTTAGTGGTTAGTTAAGTGATTGCTGATTAATGAGATTAGTCATTTGCTCTCAAGGAAAAAAATCATTATTTGCACCAATTTAGATAGACAGTCATGTGGTCGTGTGGTTTTACCCAAAAAGCAGAGTAATGCAGGGCATGGAAAATGAGGAGAGGGTCACTGAAGAAAAGAAGATGAATAAATGAGGAGTTATTCATGGTCAATGTTTCATGTTCAATGTTAAGTTAAGCAGCCCAAGCACAGGAAACAACCTCTATAATGAGTGCATTACAACGCAATGCCTTTACCACACATCCATTACCAAGCAATGCCTTTACCATGCATTGCCTTTACAACGCAAGACTTCACCACAAATATGCCTTCACAACGAATGCCTTTACATAGCATTGTAAGTATATACTAGGTAAGTGTGTACGTTTAGTATATTTAGGAGTTAGGTATGGGTAGGGGTATTGGATAGTAAGGGTGTTTTTAGGGTTTAGGGGTGAGTAAGGGTATTGGGTGGGAGGGTGTTTCTAGGGTTTAGGGGTGGTAGGGGCTTGGGTGGCAAAGGTGTATCTGAAAGAGATAGTTAGTTATAGATTCCTTACCTTAGAATTACCCCCAGGCGTCAGACTGGATCAAGAGAATTTTTTCTCTCAGCAGTACCTCTGAGCGTTGGTAGGTGGCGTCGGTCGACTCCGCGGACGTCGGCGGCGGCGTGGTCGCTGGGATGACGTCGCAGTGTCTACTTAGACGCTGCCCTGTGCGCTGACGTCAGTTCTTTCTTTTTCTGCGCCAGCCTAGCACTGATCCGGAGAGAGCTTATCCCTTAGTTACATTTTGACAAAATCTTTTCATCTTTTGCCGCCTTCTTTTTTTGAGTCATCGACTCCTGGTGGGTGATGGATGTCCCATCTTCGAACTGGCTTCAAGCCCTGCGAGGTCTGTCACAAACTGTGATGGACCCACACCTCGCGTGCCTCCGGTGTCTGGAGCGCGACCACGACCCAAAGTCGTGCTCTTGACTGCTGGGCCATGAATCCGAAGTCTTTGCAGGAGCGGTCCCGAAAGCTCTTGGAGGCCCAGCAGTCGGCTCTGCATCGTTCCTGGTCTCGAGATCGGTCATCGAGCCACCACACCTCATCCCCGTCTTCGCACTCCTCGGGTAAGTCGAAGCACAAGAAGAAGGTGAAGAAGCACAGTCGCTCTTCGCCTTCTCCCCGTCGGTCGGCTGACGCGGCGTGGGATCCGGAGCATCCATCTCAGGGACGACTCCGCGCCACCCCCCATTTCCAGGAGCTGGGACGTCCCCTGCCAAGCTTTGTACGTTTTACGAAGCCCTCCACTGTGTCTTTGGCAGCCCGACTCTGCTGGCGCACCTTCAGGCCCGCTGAGCTGGTTAGGGGCCCCAGGCCTTCGATGCCGGCGGCCCCGGTGCCAGAGGGCCCCTGTGAATCCAGGCCTGGATCCGGATCAACGTCGGTCGACCTTACTCGACCGTCCCCAGCGACGACACCCCCGGCGTCGGCCGTGCCCCCGGCCGGTGCCGTCCCCATCCTCATCCCCGAGATGGACCCGGACCGATGTCAACTGAAGTCGGATCCAACGCCGCAGGGTACTTTTGTTCCCTTGTTCATCCCAGGCGTTCCCTATCACCCTGAAGGTGGTGAGGACTGAAAGGGGTCGCTGGACCCTTTGACAGACCAGCTGGAAGAACCGAACTGGAGAGAGGAATTGGGTGACGCCAGTGGTCTGGACACTTCCCCAGACCTTTGCATGCTTTCTCCCCTACCGAGGCTACAGAGGAGGGAGCGTCCTATGCTGTGGTGGTGCGTAGGGCAGCCGAGGCCTTGGCCCTGTAGCTCCCTACAGTGGCAGTCAGGACTAACCTCCTCACGGAGGGGCTTTAACCGTGGCACCTTCCTCAGAACCCCTCTTGCTCTTCAATAAAGCCCTCACGGACATCCTCCTGGGCACTTGGTCCAAGCCCAGCACATGGGCTCCTGTGGAACGGACGATTGCCCGCCACCACCGCCCTGCTCCAGGCGATCCCCTTTTCCTCACCCAACACCCTTCCCCTGAGAGCTTGGTGGTCCAAGCCTCTTCTTTCAAGGGCGCATTCCCTTCTGCTCCCCCAGACAGGAACTCCAAGAAGCTGAATCATCTTGGGAAGCGCATGTTCTCTTCCTCCAGCTTGGTACTGCGTCCGTGAATACGGTGTGCCTCTTGGGCCGATACTCCCATACAATCTGGGATACGTTGGCGCAAGTGCTGCCTCTGTGTCACTGATATTGGCGCTGGATTTGCAGGATGCCTACTTTCATATCCCTCTCCTGCCAGCCCACAGACGCTACCTACGGTTCAAAGTAGGCCACGAGCATTTTCAGTTCACCGTGCTCCCCTTCGGCCTTACCAGTGCCACTCTGGTGTTCACAAAAGTGATGGTAGTGGTCTCAGCTCATCTGCACACATCAGGGGTCCCCGTCTTCCCCTATCTCGACGACTGGCTGTTGAAGACGGGCTCGCCCCAGGCTGTCATCTCCCACCTCTAGACTACGGCGGACCTCCTGCATTCGCTGGTGTTCACTATCAACGTGCTGAAGTCACACCTGACTCCCTCTCAGTCACTCTTTTTAATCGAAGCTGTTCTGGACACAGTGAAGTTTCTGGCCTATCCTCCCGAACAGCGAGTCCAGGATATTCGGGCTATGATACCGATGTTTCAGCCTCTATCTCGGATTTCGGTGAGAATGACCCTGAGGCTGCTGGGCATCATGGCCTCCTACATCCTGCTGATGGATCATGCCAGATGGCATATGCAGGCTGTGCAGTGGGACCTGAAGTTCCAGTGGGTACAACATCAAGGGAATCTCTCCGACTACGCCCTGATCTCCTCAGAGGGAACTGCGCAACAACTGCAGTGGTGTTTAACAAACCAGGATTGGGTCAGTGGCAGATCCCTTCTCCTTTGGACATGGCTGGAACATCAGGGCATGACCCTGGTGGTTTAACACCTGGCAGGTTCTCTGAACGCCAGAGAGGACGAACTCAGCCGTCGGTGCCTGGTGGATCATAAATGGCGTCTTCACTCAGAGGTGGGGCAAGGTCTTTTTCAGCAGTGGGGAGAGCCTTGGTTAGATCTGTTCGCCACCGAGGAGAACACGCAGTGTCAGCAGTTTTGCGCGTTGGAGTTTCCAAGGTGGCACTCGCTCGGCAACACTTTTCGCCGCGAGTGGAACTGCTGCCTCCTGTACACCTTTCCACCTGTACCACTTCTGCTTCGATTACTGTAGAAGATCAAGCACAACCACGCCCAGGTCATTCTTGTGGCCACAGACTGGGCACGATGAGTCTGGTACCCTGCGCTCCTGAGCATGGCTAATCGATCCTCTGATCAGACTGCCCCTTCGGGAGGATCTTCTGTCGCAGCAGCAGGGGACAGTCCTTTACCCGAATCTGTCCAGCCTCCACCTCCTTGCATGGAGATTGAGTGGCGACAGCTGACAGCTTTTGAACTTCCTCCCGAAGTCTGTAATGTCATCTTGGCAGCCAGGCGTCCCGCCACTAAGACGGTATACGCCTGTGGATGGAACAAGTTTGTGGCATGGTGCCCCAGCAAAGGCTGTAGATCCCCTCTTCCCGAGGTTCTTTTGTTCCTTCTTTCTTTGGCCCAGCAGTGCTCTACTCTGGGCACTCATAAAGGCTATCTGACAGCCATTTCTGCCTTTCTTCGGCTACCCGATCAGCCCTCTTTATTCAAATCCCCTATTGTAAATAGATTCTTTAAGTGCATTATTCACCTCTTCACTCCATCTCCTTTCATAATGCCTCAGTGGGACTTGAACCTTGTCTTGACTTACCTTATGGATGCTCCCTTCGAGTCTTCTCAGGCTCCTTACTCTTAAGACTACTTTTCTTGTTGCCATCACATCTGCTTGCAGAGTGAGTGAGCTCCAGGCCCTCTCTTCTCTGTGCATCCGGATGAAGTAGTTCTTCAAACCAGACCCTCGTACCTTCCAAAATTGGTTACACCTTTTTACGTTGAAAAAACCATTACTTCGCCTACCTTTTTCCCCACCTCCGCACCCTTCCAAATAGGAGGAGAGACTCCACCGTCTGCTCCCTAAAAGTGCACTGTCCTTCTACCTTGACCGCACTAAAGATTTCCGGGTGAACGATCAGCTTTTTCATTGGCTTTGTAGGTGCCAAGAAAAGGGGGCTCTGTCTAAAAGCGTACCATCTCAAGATGGGTTGTCCTTTGTATGAAGATTTGTTATGCTTTAGCTACGAAGGAACCTCCAGTGGTCTGCGGGCTCATTCTACTAAAGTTACGGCAGCAACTACTGCTTTGTCACGTGGAATCCCACCTATTGAGATCTGCCACGTGGGCATCTATGCACGCGTTCATCAGACATTACTGCCTGGATAGTCAGGTCCGGAGGGACGGCTACTTTGACTGTTCTGTCCTCCTGGATTTTCTGGTGTGAACTTGGTTCGCAGACCCTCCTCCAGGGATGGTATTGCTGGGGTATCTATTCTAAGGTAAGGCATCTATAACTAACTGTCTCTCTCAGATGAACAAGTTACTTACCTTCAGCAACGATGTATCTGTAAGAGACATAGGTTAGGTTATTTATAGATTTCTTACAGCCCCACCCATCCTCCCCACTTTGCGAACTCACTTCTAGGGATAGGGACTCCCTTACAGGGCCCTCGTTGTGGCGCACCATTGGTTAGTGTCTTGCATGGCTCTGCGCTTCTGGCATGGAAAGTTGTGTCAGAACTGATGTCAGTGCGCAGGAGCGGCGTCTAAGTAGACACCGCAACGTCATCCCTGCGACGACGGACACGGAGTCGACGGATGCCACCTACCGACACACAGGGGTACTGCCTGGAGAAAAATTCTCCGGATTCAGTCTGATGCCTGGGGGTAATTCTTAGGCAAGGAATCTATAACTAACCTATGTCTCTTACAGACACATCGTTACCAAAGGTGATTAACTGGTTCTTTTAGGATCTAGGGGTGAGTAGTAGTATTGGGTGGTAAGGCTCTTTTTAGGGTTCAGGGGTGGGTAGGGGTATAGGGTGGTAAGATTTTTTATGATCTAGCGGTGGGTAAGACTATTGGGTGGTAAGGGTGTTTTTAAGATTTGGAGATGGGTATGGCTATACAGTGGTAAGGGTGTTTTTAGGGTTTAGGGGTGTGTGAGGATATTGGGTGATGAGGGTGTTTTTAGGGGTGGGTAGGGGCATAGCATGGTAAGGATGTTTTTAGGGTTTAGAAGTGGGTAAGGGTATTGGGTGATAAGTAACCCTGGGCGTAGTTCGCGAAGTAGCACTACGCAAAGCTACGCAAAGTGTACTTCGCACTACGCGAGCTACACATAGCACTTCGCGAACTGCGTAGTACCCTGTTCGCACTGTGCAAGATGCCGTTTTCAATGATTGCACAGTGCGGACAAGCATCCGGCACTGTGCAATCATTGAAAACGGCATCTTGCACAGTGCGAGCTGTAGTTTTCTGCCGCTCGAGTAGATTTTTACTCAAGCGGCAGCTTTCTCAACGCGGACTGGTAGTTTCTCATCGCGAGCGGTCGCGAGCATACGCGACCACTCGCAATGAGAAACCTGACCTCCTCGCGTTGAGAATCTCGCCGGGATGTTTATTTTCCACGCTCGCGATCGGCAACTTGATGTTGCTGATCGCGAACAAGGAAAAAGTCTTGCCGGGATGTCATTTTGCTTGCTCGCGGTCGCCAACTTGATGTTGAGGACCACGAGCAAGCAAAAAATGACCGCTGCACTACGCAACGCTATGCTACGCATGTTTGCACTGTGCTAAGTGCAATTCGCGTAGTGCGAAGTAGCGCAAACTTCGCAAACTACGCGAGCGTAGCGTAGTGCTTTGCCCAGGCTTAATGATAAGGATGTTTTTAGGGTTTAGAAATGGGTAAGGATATGGGGTGGTAAAGGTAATTTAAAAAAATTGGTTTTTGGGGGCGGTTGCCATTAGGTAGTTATAGTTAGGACCATGTTTCCATAGGAAGAGCGTTTTTTGACATGCCTATATTTTGGTGACTTTTGACGAATCTTCACGAAATGTTTTTTAAAAAGTGCCCCGGTGATTCTAGTTATGCATGGGAAGTTTTGGGGTGATCCATCAAGCGGGAGCTGAGAAAAGGGGCGTGGGGTTCAAAAGAAGTACGTTTTTCCATGTCCATTCCCATGGGTGTCTTTAGACACGCCCGCACCCTGAACTGCTGGATGGAATTGCACCAGCAGAAGGGTCGATTTTGTTCCTGTGATCATTTTTTTTATTATTTGGTGTAAATCCGTTCAGTAGTTTTTTGGAGATATTAAAGGAAAAGCACATTTGTATATATGGGCGGAGCCTAAGCACAGATCTCATGGTGGGGTCTGATTGGCTGCCAGTACTTCAACCAGGAAGTGTGGGCAGCCATCTTGGGTGCCAATATACATGATACCCACCCATTCAATGCCATGACTGGAGGCTCCAATTAAGCTTCTCATTTCTTTACTACAAAATTTCCGCAGTCAATCACAATAAAATAAACAAAACTATATTAGCAATGTTTCCTTGTACCTCCCATATCACATGCTCCAACAATATGCAAGCCCCCATTGAAAATATAGATATAACAATTTTGTGTCCTCTTTCTTTTCTGCTTCGCAGCCAGATAAGTAATTCTAATAATATATGCTTATGATATTGTGGTTTACGCTTCGGGTCAGATTGATCAGTGTACCTGTTGTTTACAGTTCTTTCAACGATGATTGTACTTTTGCGGCATGAGCCTGGTGGTTGTGTGACCTTATGCATGCCGATTGTTCAATGAATGAATGTGCGCTGTGGCGATGCCGATATTCAATGAATGAAGGCGGCTACGGCGCGAGGATTCTGGTTTACATATCCGACTGGTTTACATATCCGATTGTTAACGTTAAGAGTGGTCTGTCTTCTATGACACTGAATTAACCCTCTGGGTCTCGGTGACGAGCGCAGTCCTATTTCCTGTTCTGCCACAGCCCCACAGCGCGCATGTGTAGAATTCAAATGCGATGCTCACAATAACTGATCGCAGCGTTCACTCGCATTTCTGCACATAGCGCAATCCTGCAGTCTAGCATGGTGGTAGGCAAGTAATGCTCCCCCCTACGTCCTGTCTACAGAAATTGTACAGGGTTGTACAAATTGGCATAGGCTCTACCTAGAGTGGTTTTGTCCAGGCAGCTCCCTCCACACTTAATTCGAGACAGATTCTCTTGCCTGGAAGGGATTCTTTCCACTCCCCATTTACTTTCTTGACCCCTAGTGAATTCAGATTTTCAATCAAGAGAATGGCACAATGGGAGCCTTACGAGGTGGAGGTAGAATACTACCATGACCAGCTGAAGCCGGATTCCGTGGATGCACTAGACGATAGTCTAGTGCATTGACTGGTCATGACGTAATTGTCAAGATAAGCCCCTTGACAAGACAGGACCGCTGACAAAGATTTTGGAGTTGGCATGCCATGCCAAAGAGTCCAATTTTCCGGTGAATATGGATGATCTGATTGGCCGAGCGGAGAGGGCCGTTTGCCTGCTAGGCAACACCAACTGTGCCATATCCACGGAACGCCAGAGATCTCTCCTCATGAGCATAGACCCAAAGCTGAATGATTTATCCACCTCAGAAGCTGACCCAGTGGGCGATAGTCTATTGTTCAGAGGTCCCTTTTTTAAGGAGCTTTCTAGAATTTGTGCCACCAATTCATATAATTGACAAGGCCCAGATGTCACTAAAAAGGGTGTTTCAGTGGGGCCTTTTTGTCAGGGCTGGGCGCTACGGAGGGCATGCATTAGGCCAAGGAACCTACAAAGGCTCTCAACAAGGATACTACACCTGGGGCAGAGGTGGCTGTATGGAGACCAAAAAGAACCGACCTTCTACCCCACACGACCCAGAGGTGGCTGTCCTCGCTTCTGCCGCTACTCCCAATGCGGACAACAATTTGCGATCAAGGACACAGGATATTCTGGTAAGAATTATTCCTCTTTCCGAAGTGATATTGGGGGGAAGAGTGGGTTTATTCACAGACAACTGGAAGCACATCTCCATGGATCCGTAGCTACTAGAAACCATACAAGGTTTCAAACTGGAATTTTATGACTCCCCAATTCAGTCTGCCCCCCAGGATAATTTTAATTTTCCCAAACAGAACAGTCTTTCATAGACTCAGAAATTCAATCACTATTAGACAAAGGGGCAATATGTCTGTCAATACCGCACCCCAGGGGGTTCATAAGCCTCATCTCTCTGCTTGAAAAGAAGGGCAGAGGTCACCGTCTAGTTCAAAATCTCAAAGATTTCAATGTCTGGATACTGTACAGACATTTCTAATTGGAAGGATATTCTACAAGAAGGTGACTGGATGGTCCGTCTGGACCTGTGGGATTCCTGTTTTTCCGTTCCCATTTTCCCACCTCACAGATGGTTTCTTCAGTTCATGTGGCAAGGTCAGTACATTCAGACTCTCATCAGCCCCTTGGTGCCTCACCAAACAGATGAGGATATTTTGGTGGAATCGCTGAGAGCTCAGGAGTGCAACTAATAGTGTATATAGACAATCTTCTCCTGATGGCCCTTGACCCTCAGATGCTCAGGACCCACCTGCCATGGACTGTACAGCTTCTTCAGAGTTTGTAGCAGTCTGTCCTGTCGCCGGCTCAACAAATGGAATTTCTGGGATACCAGATAAATTCGGTCCGAGCTCAATTGCACCTTCCAGCCCAATAGATTTGAAATATCAAGAGGGAATTGAGGTCTGCTTTGCTCAGACAGACTGTATCATTGAGGTTGATCGCTGAATTGTGGGCCTTCTGGCTTCCTCGATCCAGTCCATTTTTCCGGTGCCCTCCATTACAGAGCCCTTCAGAGATTAAAAACTCAACATTTGAGGAAGGGCCTCTCTTACACAGAACAAGTCTCTCTTTTGGGGCGAAGCCAAGATGGCAATGACATGGTGGCTGGAACACATGGAATCTTGGAATGGCCGACCCATTTTTGGCACCTCCACAGAAATAGTGATAGAATCGGATGCAAGCCATTGGGGGGCGAGGTGCGGTGCAGTGTCGACAGGTGGTTGGTGGTCAGAGGCGGAGCTGGGTCTCCATATAAATTGCCTGGAACTCCTGGCGGGCTCTTTCGCCATCAGGAGTTTCTCGCCTTTAAAGACGGACTGTTGTGTATTGCTGAGCATGGACAACATCTCAGCGGTTCAATACGTCAGCAAGTTGGGGGGATGAAATCCCGTCTACCAGCAGAGATTGTGTCACGGTCCCCTGGGATCCTCTCCTCGGGATGACGCCGATGCTATGTATGGGTCCACCGCCCAACCGTCCCCAGTCCGGTGTACGTGTAAGACCCGCGGACTCAGAAGACAGGTGGGCGAGGGAAGGAAGGATAGGAACAGCTGGGAGAGAGATCTGCAAGAAAGAAGGAGATGGATTAACCCAAGGCTTACTCTCTTGTCCCAGACACCACCCCTGGCCTGACTTTTCCAGTACCTGCAGCTCCTTCCTCCCTCTGTCTGGTTCCCCGGGAAGGGGGCGAATCCTAGGCCCAGTTGGAGTCACTGGGCAATGAATCAGGGCGGGAGGAAGCGGTTAGGTTCAGGGCGCCCTCCTCCTGTACTCTCCCGTTGCGTCACAGGTAGGTGAGGAAAGAGAGCGATAGTACTCCAGAGGAGCCTAGGTCAAGTCGAGCAGGCGCTGCCACTCTACGCCCGGAAATCCTGGGGCGGAGGAGCGCCGGGAAGTCTGGAGGGGTCCCCTCGCGTACCGTCCCGTTGCTGCACGGGAGAGGCACGGAGTGAGCGGGTAATCACGGAGCTAGTGAGGCCGGTGCTGCTACGTCACGCCCGGAATCCTTGGGCGGAGAAGCGCCGGGATGGCAGGTATGGTCCCCTGTCTGTGGATGAGGTGTTGAGCGGAGAGGACGGCCCGGTCGTGTGTTGAAAGGGGAGGAATCCGGGAAGAAATGAGAGTGGAAGGCAACACGGTCCCGCGGGTCGAGGGCGAAGTGAAGGTAGTCTAGCAAGGAGCGCTCACCTCTCTCGCGCTGCCTGAGATAGCATCACTGTTCGCCAGGAGAATCCTCGGGAATCCCTTCGAGGAGACTGAGCAGGTTTGCAAAAGCTGGAGCCAAGGAGAACGAGACAATCCGAGGATCGCTGCGGAGCCGCTGATTGGGAGCAAGACGACGGGAATCACTGGCCCCGCCTCCCAGGTCGTCACGCGCTTTATCCGCTTCCGGGGGGTTACAGGAGGTCCCGTGCTGTGGGTGAGCGCTTTGACTCCTGGGAATTGGAGTCCGTTCTTCGTGGAATTGCGCCGCCGCGCGCCGGATCATGACAGCACACCCCCCTTCACCCCGGTGCCCCGGCCGCCGGAGCCCCCGGGCTTGGAGGGAGAGCGGCGGTGGAAGGCCGCCACCAGGCGGGCAGCGTGCACTGCCGAAGCAGGTTCCCAGGAGTTTTCCTCCGGACCGTAACCCTTCCAAGCCAAAAGGTACCATAGTTTGCCCCTACCAGCTTGGAATCCAGGACTCGCCGAACGATATACTCTTGTTCATGGTGCACCCACACGGGGGCCGGGGCCTTCTTTATAGGGCACAACGAGGGCTTGAGCAGCGACACGTGAAACACCGGGTGTATACGCAGCTGAGGGGGCAAACGCAGTTGCACCGCCACTGGGTTCACGTGTCGGACTACAGGGTAGGGCCCTATAAATTTTGGAGTGAAGGCACTGGGTTTACGGAATCGGATGTTCCTTGTGGACAGCCACACCCTGTCCCCTTAGTGATAAACTGGTGCGGGTCTGCGATGCCTGTCGGCTTGGCCTTTGTATTTACGTTTAGCTACCTGAAGGCTAGCCCGGGCTTGTATCAGCGCGGAGCGTATGGCGCGGAGCCTTGTCTGTAAATCGGGAAGAGACACGTTCTCCCGTGGAAGGATAAAGGGGACAAAGCGCGGGTGGAACCCTGAAGTGAGAAAGAAGGGGGTGTGGTGCGTGGAGGAGTGTTGTGAGTTGTTATATGGCACTTCAGCTACCCAGAGCAAGTCAACCCAAGAGTCTGCTGCTTGATCTATGTAACAGCGCAGGTATTGCTTAAGGGTCTGGTTGAGCCGCTCCGTCTGGCCATCCGTCTGAGGGTGGAAGCTCGTGGAGAGGGAGGAGCGGATACCGAGCTGTTCACACCACACCTTCCAAAATCGGGCCGTAAACTGCGACCCCCTGTCAGACACAATCCCCAAAGGAAGTCCATGAAGCCGCACGACGTGTCTCAACAGGAGCGTCGCCAACACCCCTGCCGTGGGGACCTGTTTACAGGCAATAAAGTGCCCCATTTTGGTGAGATAGTCCACTACAACGATTATAGCAGTGCATCCCTGGTCCTTTGGCAGCCCCACCACGAAGTCTATGGATATCCGTTCCCAGGGATTCATGGGGGTAGGAAGCGGCATCAGGAGCCCTTGTTTTCGTTGATGGTCCGATTTCATTTTTGCACATACCGCACACTGCTTTACCCATAGTAAAACATCCGGCTGCACGGAAGGCCACCAGAACTGCCTCAGCACCTTTTCCAAGGTTTTGGTCCCTCCCATGTGTCCCGCGCAGGGCAGGTCATGACACCAGGAGAAGACGAGTTTCCGGAGCTTGAGTGTGGGCACTAACACCTTGGAGCCACACAGGGGAAGACCGTGGTGTAGGCGCCATTCTTTGTGGCTCCTCAGCCATGAAGCCCAGGCAAAGGTTCGGATTCCTTGTTTCACTTTCTGCAAAAACGAGTTAGTCTTTAATCAGCCTACGACATGTTCCGGTGAGACAATGGACTGCTCGGGTGTCCCCGCGGGAAGGCACGGAGGATCTTGGCGCGACAGGGCATCGGCTTTTTTGTTCAGCGTTCCGGGTCGATATGTAACCATAAAATGGTACTCCGCGAAGAAGAGCATCCACCTCTTTTGTCTGGGTGAGAGATGGCAAGCTGACCGCAGGAATTGGAGGTTTCGATGGTCCGTGAACACGGTCACTTGATGTCGAGCCCCCATCAACCAATGCCGCCATTCCAAGAATGCTTCTCGAATGGCGAGCAACTCCTTCTCAGATATGGTATAGTTGAGTTCGGCCGGGCTTAATTTCTTGGACATGAAAGCTACCGGGTGGAGCAATCCGGTGTCCGGTTGGCGCTGAGATAGTATAGCGCCCACGGCCTCGTCGGAAGCGTCGGCTTCAACTATGAATGGCAGCTCGGGGTTGGCATGTCGTAAGACGGGGGCGGTTGTAAAGGCTCTCTTGAGTTGTTCGAAGGCGGTCTGGGCTTCCGCAGACCATAGGAAGGGGGCCCCTTTTCGAGTTAGCTTGGTGAGCGGTGTTACCATGTGAGAAAAATGACGGATGAACCTCCGGTAAAAGTTCGAGAAGCCCAGGAAGCTCTGGATTTCCTTCACTGTCGTAGGTTGAGGCCACCTGGCGACTGCTTGAACCTTACGGTCAGTCATGATCTGTCCCTTGGGAGTGAGCAGGACGCCAAGGAATTCCACAGTGGTAACATGGAATTCACATTTTGTGAGTTTGCAGAACAGTCGGTTTCTTTCAAGGGCAGCCAACACATTCCGAACGTGGCCGACATGTTCCTCGGGATCAGACGAAAAGACCAGAATGTCGTCGATATACACTACGACGTATCTGTCCAGGAAGTCCTTCAATACTTCGTTGAGGAAGTATTGGAACGCGGTCGGGGCGTTGCAAAGCCCGAAGGGCATCACCAAGTATTCGAACAAGCCGAATCTCGTCTTGAACGCGGTCTTCCACTCGTCGCCCGCGCGTATTCGAACCAGATGATACGCCCCTCGGAGGTCTAATTTTGTATAGATCCGTGCTCCCTGGACTTGCTCCAGTAGAACGGGAATGAGCGGCAAGGGATATTGGTTCTTGACGGTCAGTGCATTGAGGGAGCGGTAGTCGATACAGCAGCGTAGTTCGCCGTTTGCCTTTGGTATAAAAAACAGGGGGGACGCCGCAGGTGAACTGGAGGGGCGAATAAATCCCAGTTTCAAGTACTTGTCCAAGTACTCCCTTAAGTGGCAGGTTTCGGGGCCCGTAAGGGCATACACCCTGCTACACGGGACGGTGGCTCCCGGAATCAGATCGATGCGGCAATCATAGTCGCGATGCGGCGGCAACTCTTCGGCTTTTTGTTTATCGAAGACCTCTGTATACGGAGCATACCAGTCGGGGAGAGTCACCTCCTTTTCCGCAGCTGTGGCCACATGATGCGAGACCACCTCGTCCTTCTCCTGAGGGGTCCCCCTGAGACGGCATTGGGTTTGGCAGAAGGGGGAGCTGAACGTGATCGAGTTGGTAGTCCAATGGATAGAGGGCTCATGTCGTCTTAACCATGGCAACCCAAGGATGAGCTGGCATTGTGGGGCTTGTATGATATTCAGGAAGAGCCATTCACCGTGGTCTTTCCCTATGGTGACCCACAGGGACGGGTTGACTTGCCGTATGGGACCAGATTCCAATTCCTTGCCGTCGACGGCGTAAACTAGCTCGGGAGTGTCTTTGAGACGGAGGGGAATCTTCAACCGCTCCGCTTCCTTGACGTCCATAAAGCAGCCCGTGGCTCCGGAGTCGATCATGGCCCTAACGTCTGTTGGGCCCCTGTCGAGTGTCACTTGCACGGTGATAAACAGGTGGTCGGGTTCTTTGGTGACGTCAGCCTCCAGAGAAGGGATGAAATGACAGCTTGAAGGTTTCCCTTCCTGTTCCTTCAAGCGCATCGGTTTTCCGCCGGTCCCTCGCCGAGGCCGGCCACAGTCTGACTGGCCCGGAGCCTACTGGTCTTCGGGCGCACCGTGCATTCGCGCAAGAAATGGCCTTTCTTGCCGCAATAAAGACAGAGGCCCTGTCTTCGTCGGTGGTCCCGTTCAGTAAGGGTCAAGGAAGCTCTCACCGTCCCTATCTCCATGGGGTTCGCTCTGGTTGACGCCTGTTCCGACAGACGGGGATGTTCAAACAGAGAAGGGGTTTTGTCCTTTCGTTTATGTTCTCCTTTTCTTTCTCGGAGCCGATATTCTAGTCTGGAAGCCAGCTCAATCATGGCTGCACAGGTGACTGGTTGCGGGTCTATCTGGGCAATGACGTCCTTCAGCTCTTCCGTCAGCCCTCTGTAAAAGATCGCGGCTTGCTTCGACTCGGGCCAGTCAGTTTCGGCCACCAACCTGCGAAAGCTGTTGACATACCCCAGGAAATCGGAGCTGGCTTGGCGAAGGTCAAGGAGATCGCGATCGGCGGAGAAGGTGTCTGCTCGGCGGTCGAAGGTCTTTTCGAATTCCTGCCGAAAGGTGTCCCAGTCGTATAAAAGGGCGTCGTCTCTCCTCACTATGGGGACAGCCCACTGCGCTGCTTCTCCGGTCAAGTAGGAGATAAGAAACGCCACTCTGGCTTGATTGGTGAGGAAGAGCTTAGGTTTGCAGTGGAAGTGCAGCTGCACTTGAGTCAGGAAGACTTGTACCTTTTGAATGTCCCCGTGAAACCTCTCTGGGGGGGCCAAGGGTATCTGTGTCGGCATTTCCACCACGACCGGAGGTGTATGAAGGGGATGCAGCCCCCGCATCAAAGGGATTACGCTGCATGCGGTCCAGGCGAGTATGCAACGCGGCGGATTCCGCCCTGGATGCCGCCAATTCCAGCTGTACTTGGGCCAACGCGGCTAACACGTCGTCCAATGTGGCCATGTTTCTGCACCGACGTGATCAGGAGGAGAAGAATTCGTGGGCCAATGATTCTGTCACGGTCTCCTGGGATCCTCTCCTCGGGATGACACCGATGCTTTGTATGGGTCCACCGCCCATCCGTCCCCAGTCTGGTGTACGTGTAACACCCGCGGACTCAGAAGACAGGTGGGCGAGGGAAGGAAGGATAGGAACAGCTGGGAGAGAGATCTGCAAGAAAGAAGGAGATGGATTAACCCAAGGCTTACTCTCTTGTCCCAGACACCACCCCTGGCCTGACTTTTCCAGTACCTGCAGCTCCTTCCTCCCTCTGTCTGGTTCCCTGGGAAGGGGGCGAATCCTAGGCCCAGTTGGAGTCACTGGGCAATGAATCAGGGCGGGAGGAAGCGGTTAGGTTCAGGGCGCCCTCCTCCTGTACTCTCCCGTTGCGTCACAGGTAGGTGAGGAAAGAGAGCGATAGTACTCCAGAGGAGCCTGGGTCAAGTCGAGCAGGCGCTACCACTCTACGCCCGGAAATCCTGGGGCGGAGGAGCGCCGGGAAGTCTGGAGGGGTCCCCTCGCGTACCGTCCCGTTGCTGCACGGGAGAGGCACGGAGTGAGCGGGTAATCACGGAGCTAGTGAGGCCGGCGCTGCTACGTCACGCCCGGAATCCTTGGGCGGAGGAGCGCCAGGATGGCAGGTACGGTCCCCTGTCTTGGGATGAGGTGTTGAGCAGAGAGGGCGGCCCGGTCGTGTGTTGAAAGGGGAGGAATCCGGGAAGAAATGAGAGTGGAAGGCAACACGGTCCCGCGGGTCGAGGGTGAAGTGAAGGTGGTCTAGCAAGGAGCGCTCACCTCTCTCGCGCTGCCTGAGATAGCGTCACTGTTCGCCAGGAGAATCCTCGGGAATCCCTTTGAGGAGACTGAGCAGGTTTGCAAAAGCTGGAGCCAAGGAGAACGAGACAATCCGAGGATCGCTGCGGAGCCGTTGATCGGGAGCAAGACGACGGGAATCATTGGCCCCGCCTCCCAGGTCGTCACGCGCTTTATCCGCTTCCGGGGGGTTACAGGAGGTCCCGTGCTGCGGGTGAGCACTTTGACTCCTGGGAACTGGAGTCCGTTCTTCGTGGAATCGCGCCGCCGCGCGCCGGATCATGACAGATTGCCAAGGATTTCTGGCACTTCTGCATCAATCATCGCGTCTCCCTCACAGCAGAATATCTTTCGGGCAAGAAAAACACGACAGCCGACTGGAACTCCCGTCATTTACGGGATTTCAGCAACTGGAGACTGAATCATTCGATATTCCAACAACTGGACAGATTGTGGGGTCCGTGCAGAGTGGACCTGTTTGCATCACAGCTCAATCAATAGCTGGCACATTTTTTCAGCTGGCGACCAGATACGGAAACGCAAGCGACAGATGCGTTTCTTCAGAACTGGTCTCAGTTACGGGGTTATGCTTTTCCCTCGTTCCTGATGATACCCATAGTCCTGTCGCAAATTAGGTGATCAGAAATCATTCATGAGACCCCTTATTGGAGAGCTCAGCCTTGGTACCCGATAGCCCTAACTCTAGTGATTGCTCCTCCAGTTCAGCTCCAAGTTCTACTGGGTCTTCTCTTGGACCGAGAGAGACTTCCTCATCCATTGATCCTATCAGGTCAGCTCAAGTTGATAGCTTGGCTGGTTTCAGGGAAAGATGGTATACCCCAGGCATTTCGCAACAAGCTGCAGCTTTCATAAGACAAGCCTAGGCAAGTAGCATCACCAAACAATATTCCTCAGCTTGAAGGAGATAGTATGATTGGTGCAATACGTGGGGTGTTGATCCCGTGGGGACAGAGTATTGTATGATAATAAACTTTCTTTCAAAATTGGCAGCGTCTGGTTTAGCATACAGAACTGTGAATACTTTCAGATCTGCTATTTCCGCAGGGCATCTCCCAATAGAAGGAAAACCAGTAGATGGGCATCCTTTAGACTGCAAATTAATGAAGGGTATTCGTATGATTAACCCTCCAAGGCCCTGGTATACGTCCATTTGAGATTTAAAGGTTGTTCTCAAATTCTTGAAGGAATGACCGGCGAACAGGTATCTGTCACGCAAATAGCTTTCGGCCAAGCTCACAATATTATTATGCCAGATTTCATGTAAGAGAGTATTAGATGTGCGAGCTCTGGATTTGGCAGGTAGAGTTTTCTCTCCAGAAAGTGTTTCATTCACTATCACACGCCGGACCAAATCTAATTCCAGGTTGGTACACTACCCGAGTTTTCCAGATAATGTGTGGTTCAGTTTTTAAAAGATTATGAGGTTGCTATTTGTGATGTGAGACAGGAGGCTGGAGGACAACTACTCATTGCATTACAAACCCCCTTTAGCTTCATTAGCCAGGTGGATGAGATGGCTGCTGGCAGAGCAGGCATTGACATATCTGTCTTTGGTGCGCATTCCACCAGAGGAGCCATGGCATTTAAGTGGTATGCTCCGGACTCTAGCGTAGGAGACATAATGAGAGCTTCAGACTTGTCTTCAGAATCTACATTTAAGAAATATTACTATAAACCCATTATAGAAGTGTCGTCTGTGGTGAAACACAGCTTTGAACTAGCATAATCGGAGCATCCGGTCCAGACATAGAATGAAAAGATTCCTAGCTCACATGTAAAGATTGTTCAATTCTATTAAGGACATGGAGGAAAAGATTATCCAACCAATTAGATACATTTTTTCTTTGGTGCATTGGTAAAATTTAGTAGAAATGTTATAGCAATGTGTTGATATAAAATTATGCAGTTTTTTTCTCCACCGGATAATTATTAACAGTACTCTGTAATATAGATTTCTGATGCCAGATGTTACGTTGGTGATTTTCTATTTCAGGAAACGACCAGAAGAACAGTTGAGAGGATCACCCTGATTTGGTGGATTAAATTTCCACGAGAGGAGTTGTGTATGGCTTGTTGTTTTGCTGCACTCTTGGAGGCCCAGTTCAGAGTTCTGTCGCGGGCCATGGTTGCTTGTTGTACATCCCTGTTGGATTGCCTGAAAGCTTTGAGTATACGTTTGGACTGAATGGAACTTTTGTGACTATTACCCTGTTTCCCACTGAAATATTCTGTACTTCTAGTCTTATCTAACAAAGAGAGAGGACACAAAACGCTGACATCTAGATTTATATGGGGGGGCTCGCATATTATTGGGGCATGTGATATGGAAGGTACATGGAAACATGTGTAATGTAGTTTGTTTATTTTATTGTGATTGGCTGCTGACATTTTGTAGTAAAGAAATGAGAAGCTTAATCCTTGCCTCCGAATCCTTAATAAAATAAAAAATTCTTGACGTGTAAGCTTGAAAATGTTCATTGAAATGCATTGTAGTGAATGACATGTTTTGAGGGTCACAAAAAGGAGAACAAATAAAGGGAGATAACAGATTTTATTTTCGAAATAAATCATTTGTTGATGGTACCATACTAAGTTTAGGAATTGTGGTGTGTTCTAAGGTGATTGTACTCTGTGGAAAAGCCTTCTGCAGGGATTTCATGAATCATGTTTGAGAGAAAACTGTTTTCTCATGATTTTCCCATAGAGGTTATGAAGGGCGCTCCAGAAGCTAAAATTAGGGCATATTTTCTGTAAATTCATACTATCTTTCTCAGCCATACGAAAATGGAGTCTGACTTTCTCAGTATCATGTGCTCCAACAGGAGCAGCCTGTCAGTTGATTCCCTTGTGTTCTATTGCAGTCTCCCAGAGTGTTCTAAAGAACAATCAGAGCACTAACAGTGTTACTTATGACAAAAGTATGAAACACATGAAGCTATGTTGATTGAGTCAAACTGGTAGAACTTGAAACATTTAATTTAGCAAGGAACAAAATGAGGGGGTTCAGTTTGTCATAGAAATTATGGTTAGTGCTGTAGAAAGAAATATTAGGACACATTTTAAGTGAGTTCTCAAATATCTTCCTCTTCTATTTCATTAAAACATTCTGGCATGCAGACTGAAACATGCACCTTCAACACCAGCAGCAGACTGTCTGTTGACTCCCTGGTGATCAGCTGCTTTACTACTGTGTTCTAATGAGCAACCTGAGTGCTAACATTCTGAATTTATGCCAAAAGTGTGGCACATCTGAGCACCATCTTGATGGAATCGAAGCAGAAAGCTGAAAGCATTTTCTACTGAAGATACTGCAGTAAATGAGGAACTTAGTGAGCTTCATAACAAATAAGTCTCCCAAGATGGCCACCAGAAAAAGGAGCCCAAATATAGCACAAATATCACCTGAATTTTGCCCGAGTACAGCCCAATGACAGAGTGTGCAAAACGCGTACTTTTTTTGATTTATCGCAGTTTTACTCCATCTTGACCTGAAGGTATAGGCATCATTATATTACACAAAGACACATTCATTTTGGTTTTAGGCATGGGGAGATTTGCCCAGAATAAATTTTATTTCTAGCTAACGCATCAAGAATTTTCAATTCTATTTAGGACATGGAGGCGAGGATTATGCTTCTCTTTCTTTACTTCACTTTAAACAGCAGCCAATGAAAACTTTAAACTACATATCTCCACAGCCTTAACCGACCTTCTGTCCACCAATCACAGGATACCAGTCTGACATTATATAAAATCATCAAACTGTAGTCCTTCCTCTTTCTTTGCAACCAAACAATGGAAGTCCATAAACTCGAACCAACAACAGAACTCCACAGGTCCCTGCATCTTGTCCATCCAACCACTCCAACTTGCAACAACGAACTCTTTCGTCATCACCCGGACCTGCAGGTCGCCTTGGTCTCATCTCCTGAAAAGAAATCAGAGCCTTCATATTTAATCGCCAAAATGACAATAAATCATATTAATCCAGAACAATCATGTTAAGGCATCTAATATATCAAAGGTCATGAATCAATAATCTGTAAAGTCATCAGTAATGCCTAGAGTGGGATAATCCTTGTCTCCATGTCCTTAATAGAAGCATTATCTAGAAATGTTTTTATTCTCTGTCAGGAAACGGAGGCTTCAGATTATGGCAGTTTAAAGTTGTGCCACCACATTAGATTTAACATCAACAATAGGCTTGTGATATACGATTTTGAATGTTGAATCCACAGACCAATCCGCCGCGGCCATAATATCCTCCAGTCAAGAACCGGTAAGTAAGGCTCTATGTCAGCACATTGTATGCCAGTAGCGCTCTACGTTATTCCACTCTGCACCACTCTACTGTACAGTACTCCACTGTATGCCACTCCACTCTACACCACTCCATGGTATGCTATTAAGCTGCATACCAGTACACTCTACAACACTCCACTGTATGCTATTCCACTCTACAGCACTCCACTCTATGTCACTACACTGTAATCCACTCTACACGACTCCAGTCTACGCTATTCCACTGTATGCCACTACACTGCACCTCACTCCACTCTGCTGTACTCTACGCTACTCTAATCTGTGGTAGAGTCTTCTAACCACAGAATCCTCACCCTGTGGTCCTTGTTACGTTTGATGAAGAAAAACAATATCTCGATTTGTATGTACATGGGCACTGCCCTGTTGAACATCAAAATGTCTCCTTCCTTGTTCCTTTTTTGACTGGTAGCTTTCATTTCCCTAACCAGTATTTTTTGATAGAGACTTCTAACCATAGAATCCTCAACCTGTGAATTTCCCCAGGTGCCAGACTGATCTGGAAACTTTAAAGGAATTTCCTCGCACATTAGTAGGCGGTGTTTTGCGGCTCCACATCAGCTCCATCCCGCTTCGGATATATATATAGGTGGGTGGTTTTTTATACACTTTTTTTTCTCTCTTTTTTTGCTTTTTTTACGTAATGCTTTAACCAGTGCTTTAAAGTGACAGTGCAAAGATAAATAGCAAATAAATACGGGTAAACGAATGTTAGACCTGGCACCATTGGCGTGAGTCTCCCTTCCATTTTTCGCTGTGTCTCCTCTGTTTTTGCTGGTAATAGATGCTCTGGGCGCTGTGCCACTGCCATTCAGTGCCACAGCGCAAATGCTCCCTGTGTAAAGATGACATGTGAATTGGTATATCCATGATTGGCTTATTTGGTTTGCCTGTTAGTCCCTAGTAGCGTGGCCTGTGTGTGCCCAGGGCTTGTAAACCAAATGCTGCTGGTGGGCCTGCAGCGCTGGTTTGCGCCACCCACAGAAGCAGCTTGTAAAGTGTGTCTCAGACCTGCCACTGCAGTGACTGTGTGCAGTCCAGAACTGCCATCTTGGCTGTGAAGTGCACCCACTTCCCAGCCCCTGAACCTTCCCTTGGCATCATGTAAGCCACCCCTATTGTAGGGTGCATTGTATGTGTAAGGTAGGACATGCTCTGATGTGTGTAGCATGTCCTGGTAGTGAATTACACTCAATTTCGTTTTTCACTACTGTAAGGCTACCTGCTCTCCATAGGCCAGAATGGGAGGTTTGGCTATTACATTCTATAGTCCTAACTGACCCATAGAACATGGTAGAAAACGAATTTAGTATGCCTGAGCTCAGAATATTAAAATACATCTTTTAGTGAAGTTTATTTTTATATTCTGTGTTTGAAAATACCACTTTTAGAAAGTAGGTATTTTCTTGCCTAAGCCTTCCAGTGTGCTCTGCTGTTATGTGTATTGGCTGTCTGGTTTTGGAGGGACAGGGCAGGCTGAGTCAGACCTGGGTTGAATAGAGAGATCTGCATTGGAGTATGGGGAGGGGTAGCTCCTGGACCTGAATAGGGCTGTGCCTGGCAAGGTGAATGCTGGCTCCACCTCCCACTGTGCGTCTGATGGTAGACCCCCTCTTTCTGAAAGGAAGGATGCAGCCTGGTAAACAAAGTTCTCCAGGGCTGGGCAGAACTGGTTCTGGCTGGGTTCAGTGACTTGTGACTCTTTAGAACAAAGACTTTTGGGGTATAAATATCTGTGCTAAAACCCCTACAATTTGTATTGCTCCTGGACAACAAGAAGAACCTCTGTCCGTGTAACTGAAGGAATCTGCAGGAGAAGGACTGTCCTTGTGCTTGTGTGCTGTTTCGTGGACTGGCCTGCAGTGGTTACTACGGGACTTGGAAGAAGAGGAAAAGGACTTTGAAGGAACTT
Source organism: Triturus cristatus (assembly GCF_964204655.1). Lineage (NCBI taxonomy): Eukaryota > Metazoa > Chordata > Amphibia > Caudata > Salamandridae > Triturus > Triturus cristatus. The sequence continues at coordinate 1,055,152,307 of NC_140593.1, read as the reverse complement.
TTATTTTTGCTACAGCAATCACCCAAAGGCTAGAAGAGAGCTAGTCTCCTGCAGGAATCTCAGGCACATCAGACTCCACCACCAGCCTCCTGTTTCCTCCCAGCGAGAATTTCTAGCTGCAGGTGAGGCTCCTGTGAGTTCCAGGGCCTCTAGTTCTACTGTGGAGAAGAGAGTGCTGAAAATCGTCGCTAACGCCTGTTAGCGAGCCGCTGCAGCTGAAGAGCGTAAGAAAAATCGTCGCGCTGCTGCCGCCGAGTGCTCGCTACCGGAGATCATCACATCACCTGTCTGCGGGTTGCCAAACGCTCGCTAACACGAAGATTATCGTATTGCAGGTTTGCGGGCCTCAAAACGCTCACTAACCAAAGATCATCGCATCGAGTTCTTCGCTTCACGACATCGCAGAGCGGACGCCGAGCGTTCGCCATTTTCATCGCATCGCATCAGGATCGTCGCTCCCTCGCGGAGTGTGCAGAAGTTTGTCGCTTTGTCCTACCCACAAATCAGCGCATCATCCTCCCTTGCGGCAAGGATTCAACGCATCGCTGGTTAGCGTGAGGAAAATCATCGCCACAACTCCTTAGCGACATTTTGGTTGCTGTGCTACAGAATCCAGGTACCTTGTGAGTAGAAGGGTCGCAGAGACCACTGCCTTGAACTGAACACCTCTTTGCACACTTTGAACTATTTTTGCAGTCTTTTAAGAGTAACCCTATTTTCTAGTATTGTGGCTTTTTACTGTTATTTGTCTTGTGTTAAGTCTATATATAAAGATACTTATTTTTTATAACTACTTGTGTGGTGTCCCTTTGTAGTGTTCTTCACTGTGTTACTGTGTATGGTCATAAATGCTTCACACACTGCCTCTGAGATAAGCCTAGCTGCTCGTGCTACGTTACCACAGGGTTGAGCAGGGGTTATCAAAGGGTGTAGTCTGCTTACTCTGACTTAGGAAGAAGGGTCCCTACTTGGACAGTGGCCAGCCATTGCCAACTAGAGACCCCCATTTCTAACAACGAACATTTTAAATAAGTATTAAAAACATACAAATCAGACGTTCTTATTAAAGATTGCATAAATACAAATCAAATATTAATTAAAATATTTATAAATTATTTGTGACATGCTGTACTTAACTTGATTACATTTCAAAGAGAAATTTGTATCATCACTTATCTTGGTTAATACCAATTAAGCTATATTCATTCAGTTGATGTGCCTATGTATTAGAATTGAAATAAATTAAAATTCATACATTGCATAAAGGTCTGTCCATGGTCTAAATACCTTAATTAAATCAACTGTAAAATTGCATTGAAATGTACCTATTGTCAAATAGATCCAAATTGCATACTTGACAGTGTGTTTATCTCCTATATCTTTAATTTGTTATGTTCAATTCCCTATAGGTTGTGATTTAAAGTGCAAGTGCCATATAATTTGTACATTTCGACTAAAACTCAATATTAAAATATTGTAAAAAATACCTATGTAAAAAACCTGTTAACCCACCCTATGTGTTAAAATAAAGTAATATGTTGGTTAGGCGGCTGGCGTGCTAAGTTAGTGTATAGTATAGAATGCTATTGTCAATATCAATATAGAGTACCACTAGTCATCTGAATAGGTTTCTTCAAATAGTGAGGAATATGGAGACCTGGGACATTTATAAACATGTGTAAGGTTCTACAGTGGTATTCAATTCAGACCTTTTGGATGCTTGGTATCTAAATTCATAATGTACCTAGCTTCCATAAGCCTGAGTACTTTTTCCCTGTCTCCTCCCCTCTTGTTTAATGGGACTGAATCAATCTGAAAGTAGCTCAGGCCTTTGGGATCTGCATTGTGTACCTCATTGAAGTGTCTGGCCACTGGGTATGTCTGATCTTTGTTCTTAATGGGTCTGATGTGCTGGAGTACCCTCTTATGTCCCTGTACGATAGTGCTACCCACGTAGCTTAACCCACATGGGCACTCCAGCACATAGACGACATGGTCAGATTTACAGTTAAGGGCCTTAGTAATGGCATTTTCATTGTTGCTGAAAGGGGTTTTGTATGATGTGTGGTTGCTGCCATATTTGCGTGCTTTACACACCTTGCATTTGAAAAAGCCCTTTCTTTGAGCTAACCATGTACTCTTGTTGAGACTAGATGGGTCATTCTGGGCTAGAATATCCTTCATAGATATAGCCCTGCTGTATGTAATCGCTGGTTTTATTGGCAGCAAATGACCGATAGTAGGGTCGCTTAAAACCAGGGGCCAATGTTTTGTAATCAGCTTTCTAATTTCTCTTTCTTGTTTGTTGAATTGAAGGATAAATCTAAACACATTGTCCTGATCTTGTTTATTTGAATTTTCTATTTCTGTGTCATTAGGGTCTGAGTTTTTGTTGAGAAGGGTTTCCCTAGTTTTAACCCTACTTTTGAGGATGGCAGCTTCTAAGCACTTGGTAGTATATCCCCTTTCCTGAAATCTCCTTTTGCTGTTTTCTTGCTCTACAATAAGATCTTTATCACAGCTACAAATGCGTCTCAGTCTAAGCATCTCGCCGTATGGTATGCTATATATGAGATGCTTGGGGTGTGAGCTGCCTGCATGCAGTACAGTATTGCCTGCCGTCGGCTTCCTGTGTAGCTTAGTTTCCATTTTGCCATCCTCAATAAAGACTTCAACATCTAAAAAGTTAACACTTTTATCACTAATAGATGCTGTAAAATGTAGATTCAATGAATTTTTGTTTAGCCGTTTTATAAATTCTTCTGCCTCTGCGATTGACCCATCCCATATTACAAAAAGGTCATCACTGTATCTCCACCAAGCCTTGACATTTTTAGATACGTAGGTGGTATGCTCCTTAAGTAGGACTAGCTCATCCCACCAGCCCATGTGGAGACAGGCATAGCTAGGGGAGAAGCTGGCCCCCATCGCTACTCCTCGCAGCTGTTGGTAAAGGGTGTTTTGAAACAGGAAATGGTTGTTATTTAAACAAAATTCTACCATATTTAAAATCATAGCACTGTGTTGAGCATATTGCAATCCTCTTTTGGCCAAATAAAATTCAAGAGCCTTTAATCCATCTCTATGGTTAATTGACGTGTATAGAGATGTCACATGCAGTGTCATTAATAAGTAATCTTGTCGCCATGGATAATTCAACAGTACAACAGGGTATACACATATATCTGTAAGATGTTTATGCTCCCACTTGATGTATTACCAGTATATACAGATGTTATGTACCACCACTGGACGTACAGTCTGACTTAACTATTCGAAAACTGTGGATGATGTACAATGTGTGAAATATGAAAATGGCAATAAAAATATGTTTAAAAAAAAATGGATAATTCAACAGTTTCAGTAGAAAGTCACTTGTGTCTCTGATGTAGGATGTTAAACTCTGGACATGTTCCTGTAGGAAATAATCCACATATCTGGAAGTATTTTCAAGTAAACTATTGTGTGCTGAAATAATTGGTCTGCCAGGTGGTTGTTGTGCATTTTTATGGATCTTTGGAATAAAATATAAAATGGGGACTACTGGTTTATCATTCTTCATGAATTTCAATTCATCCACTGTGAACAGTCCCGTATTTTTCCACCCAATTAATTTCATGTTGAAATCATTTGTTACTTTGCGCAAAGTTGGATAATCACTGCACCGATAACATTCATTGTCTTTGAGTTGTTTCATGGCTTCTGTAATATAATCACTCTTTTTCCAAAGAACAACGTTACCACCTTTATCTGCGTTACGTACGACAATGTCGGAGTTCCTTTTTAGTTTAGTCATTAGAGCATGTAATTGAATTTCTTGTTTTTTAGTTCTTGATTTTGTAATGTTTTGAATTTTGTAATTTAAATCTTTTAATCCAGCTACCACATTGTCGTGAAAATTGTCAATCGAATCTTTGATCATTAGTGGGTGGAATGTAGAACAAGGTTTAAAAGGTGTTTTAGGTTTCAATTGTATGTCACTGTTGTTGCCTTTGTCACTTGTTGATATCTTAGGACTGAAGACTTGATTTTCTTCCAGTAATTCTTCCATATCAGTAAGAAGACCCCTGTCTGTTCGAGTGAGAAGGTTCGGAATGTCCCCTTGATGGATATGAACAGTTTGGATATTTGTCATTTCATTCCTTAATTTTTCTTGCTGTAGATTTGCTTGTTGAAAATATTTTTGTAATTTTAATTTTCTAATGCTTTTATAAACATCAAATCGCATAGTGACATAGTTGAAGGAACTTACAGGGCAGAAGGAGAGTCCCAAAGAGAGAAGTTGTTGTTCTGCTTTGTTAAGTATTACTTCTGTGAGTTTTAAAACTGTGGGATTAGTATTGCCTTTGTGTCCTCCTACTGTCTCCAATTCCTCTTTTGTTGTCTCCTGTGTTGTGTTTTGCTGTTGGTAGTGTGTTTTCCTTGCACGCCTTCTTTTCCGGCGTTTGGTTGTTCTGTTTGCGCCTTGCTTTGTTGTGGTCTTGGGCGCAGGGTTTGCCTGCGCTCTTCCACTAAAAAATCAACCTCATCTGCCAATGAAAGTGATACTGGAATTTGTCGAAGCGTTTGATTGCGGGATTCGATTTCAGTCTCACTTTCGGGTGCCGAACTGAGCTCAGAGTTCGAAGATGCCCCATGTGTATTGGATATAGTGGCAGGAATTCTTTTATCGGTCTGACCTCCCTTGTATTTTGAAACTTTCAAAGAATCATATTTTGTGGCAAATGTAAAGATTCGTCCACTTTCATAGTCAGTACGATCTCTGTGGAATTTATAGGCTTTCCTTTCCCTTATTGTGTCCTCTTCTCTCTTTAACCTCTTCGTCATTTCATCTTTTAGTTTTACAATTTGTTCTTTTTGGCCCATGCCTTCTATCTCTATGTTAAGAATCTCAATTTGTTCCAACAGCTTGACTCTGTCCTTTTCGGCATATTTGACCAAGATAAGCAGGAGTCGGCGCGATGAGTCCAGATTGGCCTCAGCCCACTCCTTCATCATGTCTCTATCAGGATCTTCGTAACTTGGTGCTAGAAGAATTCTTAGACCGCGAGGTACCCTTCCAACGTCAACATAACGTTGGAGGGATTTAGCCTCCCACCACTTCTTTTGTTCGGTCCTCATTCATTTTTCCAGCGCCTTGAATTTGTCCCTTAAGCTAGTGTTGCGGAGCCCCGCAGGTGCATTCTGGGCCATTGAGTCCACTGTTGGCCGTTTGGTGTCGTCAAACATATCGGCCGCCGCCGCCTCCCGTTCATGGAGCGCGTCGGCTGTCATGGTCTTTTTGGTAGAGTATTATTAGCTGGTTTGGTGCTGACTATGGGGAGCTTGTGGTTAATAGCTCCGCCTGCGCACCAACCGCGCAAACCCCGCACCCGACTTTAAACTAATTGAAGCAGTGGTATAGTCCATTATATAAAAATATATATGTCTTTTGTTTTTTTGTTTTTTACTGGTGGTTGCCAATAGGAAGTTATAGTTAGGATGTAGCATTTTTTGACTTGGCTATAACTTTGGCGTTGTTTTACCAATCTTCATTAACTTTTCCCCCAAAAGTGTCTAGGTAGGATCTGTGTGTCCGCTGCTTCCCGAACTGCTAAACAGACTTACACCAAATTTGGCATGGAGGTAAATGTTGGTTCAAGGAAGTACCTTTTGCTTATTAAGGTGAACTCATATTGCCAAGATCAACACTTTAGTTTTGTCAGTGTTGAGCTTGAGGCAGTCTTCTTTCATCCAGTTGGCCACGCTGGTAATGCATTGTTTGAAGTTTGTCTTGGTGATAACAGTGTCTCCTGAGAGGGAAAAAATGAGTTGGGTGTCATCGGCGTACGAGATGATGTTGATTCCGTGGGAAACGATATTGTGTGCCATAAGAGTGATGTATGTGTTGGAAAGTGTGGGGCTGAGTGATGATCCCTGTGGGGCTCTGCAGGTGAGATCCTTCGTTTCTGACGTGAACGGCGTGAGACTGAAGCATTGTGTTCTTCCGGAGAGTAAGAAAGCTATCAATTTGTGTGCTGATCCTTGCATTCCCGCTGTGTGCAGTCTGGTAATGAGTGTGTATGGGCAGAGACAGTGTCAAAACCAGTAGAGAGATCAAGAAGAATGAGGGTGGCCATCTGTCCATGGTCGAGGATGGTGCATATGTCACCTGTAGCAGAGAAGAGGGCTGTTTAGTTCTGTGGTTGTTTTGGAATCCTGTTTGTGAGTAGTTCAGGAGTTTGTAGCATTTAAGGTGGTCAGAGAGTTGTCTGTTGATGGCACGCTCGATGACTTTGGCTGGGAAGGGGAGCAACAAGATAGATCGGTAGTTGTTGAGTACTTCGGAGTCAGCTGATGGTTATTTGAGGAGGGCTGCGACTTTGACATGTTTCTAGCTATTTGGGAAGGTGAGGGTTAGAAATGGGATTCCTGGTTGACTGAGCTATGCACCCAGGCCAGGCAGGAACCACCACACTAGTCAGGGTAAGCTGGGTACACATTAAAAGATAACCTGTGCTCACCCTCTGGTAGCTTGGCACAGAGCAGCCAGGCTTATCTAAAGAGGCAATGTGTAAAGTCTTTGTGCAAGACAACCACAGTAACACAATGAATACACCACAAAAAGACTCCACGCGTGTTTAGAAAAATAGATTATTACATTCTGAACAAAACAAGAACAAAACCACAAAAAGTCATGTATAGAAATTGAGGTATTGAATTTTAAAGGAATAAATGCAGTAAAGCACTAAGAAGCAAGTAGCGCTAAAAAGGTTACTTTAGGTGGCCCTGGGCCGGGGCAAAGTTAAAATTTGGGCTGACCGTGATGGAGCACCGCCGCCTACATGACCCACGCAGGCTCCAGTGAACAAAGTACCTTTCCTGGTCACAAACTGCAAGATGTGTCAATGAGGAGGCCCGCAGGTACAGGATGTATCGATCTTCTCCACCCAGTCAAGTAAGTTCCAAAGACGGGTGCTGAAGTCTTGAGGCTTTGAACGATGCGCTGCATTTTGCCACGCACTCCAGGGATGCGTCGATCTCAACAAGCTGCAGTGGCAGTGACACGCTGTCCTATGCGTTGATCTCTTGTGGCAAAGGGCTGGTTTCGAGGTGATTGACGATTTTACTCCTGCAACCAGGTCGATGCGCCGGCTCTGCTACACGCTGACAGGAGATGCATCAAAATCCGTGTTGCAAGTATCAGTTATCGGGGAAGCAGGGAGACATACATGTTAAGACGGCGGATGCATTCTGTTGACGAATGTGTGACTACCGGGACCGTCCTCCCCTGAAATCCCCATGATGCCATAACATTATTTAATGGGAACAACGGTTCCTGTGGACTCATAAAAAATGATTCAAGCAATATAATTTGCACAATCGCGATAAAAAGAGGGTAGAATAATGTCAGAGGGCAAGGAACTACCAACACATTTGTACAATTATGACTTGTTTTATAAACACAACAGACTCATTATATACATTGTTTAAATTTACAATAGAACAGATATTTGTGCACTGTGTCCCAAAGTGAAAAATGGAACCTAATCGTAAGTGACAGGGTGTATATTTATATACAAGGTTTCCATTAATCTTAAAAGGCGACCATTCTTGTATAATTTCTTTGTAAACAGCAAATGTGCCGGTACATGGGCCTTATGCTCTTATTATTTCATTATCGATGTCCCTGCATCACTAGTCCTGAGGAGACCCCATACTGATAGAGGGTCGAAATGCCGTCGACAAGCTGACAGAGCGAACCATTGCCCAGCGCATATTATTGTATACAGTTGCTGTTTACAAAGAAATTATACAAGAATGGTCGCCTTTTAAGATTTATGGAAATTATATTGCTTGAATCATTTTTTATGAGTCCACAGGAACCGTTGTTTCCCCTTATATAACCATTACCCTGGTTCCATTAGTGAGTAGGGTTCCTCTGTCCTTTCTCTTTTGATAACATTATTTAAGCCATCAATGGCCATACCAGAAAGAGTCCGAGCAGTATGGTCTGTATGTTGCGTGCATGTTTCATAAAAAATTGAAATCAAAGCATAGAAATAGGTAAAAAGCCTTTCTGGTGCAGAGTAAAAATACCAATTTAGGTCCTGAAGAAAGCCGCCTGACCCTTCACTGGCATTCCAACGGCTGAAACATGTTGACCTATAGATGTTAAGGACCATAATATCCTAACAAACATCTCATTGTTTTAATCTTGCCATAGACCTCGCTCATTAAAATAAGAAAAGAGGGTCCATAGGAATTTTTAACACACCTAATTCCCTGCATCTACCTCTTAATAGCTCCGCTTACAAACGTGTAGAACCCGCCCAGTCACATTAGGTGGTACCTAATGGTACACAGGTGGTACCTGTGGGTGAGGACCCAAAACATATATAAAACAAGCATTGGCATTGCCAATAGGTCTCGCTTTTGGGACCTTATAAGTGTTTAGCCATGCAACAGTTGATGTTGCACCAAGGATATTGTGCTACATAACTAAATACTTATAAGGTCCCAAAAGCAAGAACTATTGGCTATGCCAATGCTTGTTTACTTACGGTAGCTGTCAGATAGGCAGGAGCGGCTCCTCCGTTAGGACCGAGGAGTGTCATCCCACTGCCCACAGAATAAAATGGCAATAAAATTAATTTATTCCCATTTTATTTTCCATCCTCCCATTGTGAACCAAGTGTCAGGTCGGGGCAGGGCCATTGCTGCCGAGTGGCTGCAGGGAGCCGTGCACATCAGTTTAAAGTGCTCCTGTGTTTTTGGCCCACTGTCTTGCGACGGCCAGCCAGACATGCGCATTTTAAAGTTCTCTAACCTAGCTGTCTTAACACGGCTGGGATAGAGAAAACACAGGCCTCCTGCACACTTGAGAATGCTGAGAGAGGCCGCTCACTCCAGTCATGGTGCTTCTCTCATGCTGCTTACCAGCATGAGAGCAAGCCAGGGGTAGCAAAGATAATGCCAGAGGTAGCAAGGGGCAAGCCAGGGGTCACAGCTGCGACCCCTGGAGTCCCCTAAATGACGTCCATACGCACCTTATGGAAGCGACAAGCCTAGCTCTAGAAGGCCGGTGTGACTGGGGCGAGTCAGTCACACGTCAGGGTCTTAATCAGAATACATGACTTACTCCAGATGCGCTAAGCCCCCTTTGGCCCAAGTCTCATCTTTTCCCGATGTCTTTGCCGCATTTACAGCCCAGGTCACCCTCAATGCAATGACCACGGACGATGTGCACTGAAATATGAGACAGTGGAAGGAAGGAATAGAAGTCGCAATCGTTCAAAAGTCTCCTTGAGTGAACTCCTTGTCCCCAGTGGAGATGCGTGTTTGTATTGCTGGAGATGAAATGCTGTGGGATCTTGTATTGAGGCGCAGGCAGCAGACAAATTACAGCCCGGAGGAACACAACCTGCTCTGGTGCAGAGCGGAATAATTGCGCTCGCGACCGGTGACTCAAAGGCGCGTTCAGCGGAACAACCATTAAAAGATGTTCCGTAGGGAGGTGGGCGCGAGCGGAACAGAGGGGGGTATTGTCAGTAAAGTCGTCCGTATTTGCAGCACTCCACATAAATTGACATTTTGCTTCTGGTGCGCTCCTTATTAAAAACAAAAAGGCACATTTGTAGGCCATTAGCTTTATTTCGTGTGGCACTGAATAGTGTGCTACTTTGCCTTAGGTAAATGCTCGGTGTGGAAGTTGCCACAGCCAGTTGCTCTTGGCAAAATTAACTGATGTTACACGTGCTTTGTATCATTTTTATTTTTATGATGACATTTAAAAACAGTCATCATACATAGTCCCATAATGTCTTCGAAAATATATTTCTATTGGAACTTCACTATCACACTACAAACTGATTTCAGGTATCAGGACCAGGTTTAGGGTGCTGTGAAGATAGGGAGAGGGGTAGGCTCCAGACAACAGGGTTTGGCTGGAGACAGGTGCTGCAGCAGCAAGCAGAATAACAAGACCATGCGCAGTCCGACCACCCTTCAAGATCGCCATAGTCCACGTAATAACTAAAAAGTCAGACATGCACCTCTCACTGTCAGCGACCCTACACTACTGCTTTCCTGTAACATATACCACAAGCATTGGCCGCGCGGCCGTGAAAGTGACACGGCCGCGCGGCCCGCAAAAGTGAAAGTGATCGCAATCACAGATGGCGGCTGCGCGCATGCACGCTCACGTGCACGCAAGCTTTAGGCCACCAAAAGCCTGTGGCAGCACTTGGAAAACCCACCTACTAAATGTCTCGCAGCGCATGCGCTGGCTCAGACGAGACCTAAATATATATCTAAGAAATGTGGCGTGGGCACTAATTTACCTGGGTGCCATCCGCACACTCACTTGTGATATTTGAAACAGACACCACAGTACAATAGATGTTAAAGAGGATAAATTGGGTGCATCCTCCCTATTGTGAGTTAGAGCAAGTATCAGTGAGCTAGGCACATGAACAGTGGTAGAAACTTCGATATCCCTGAGTCTCAAGCATCAGTAGGCAAGTCAACAATCCCTTGGAGATCACTTGGAGTGAAGGCAGAATCCATCTCTTCTTCAGCAGAGTCAGAGAGCAGCAGGCAGCAGGGCAACAAACAGAAAGGTAGGCCTTTCAGCTCAGCAGTCCCGTTGAGTCCTTTAAGCAGCACAGTAATTCTTCTGGCAGAGCTTCAGTTACAAGTCCAGTGTATGTGCTTTTCAGGGATCAGCTGAAACTTACTGGTCAATATGCCCTTCATTGCAGTGTAACATGTCTGGTCCCCCACATCTTGTGTAAAAAGAGTGCCTCTCACCCCATCCTCCAATGTGGGCATGTACCTCCACAGATTGCCACCCCAGAACCCCTCTGGGACCTTGTGCACTTCATAGGCCGCAAACCACTTGTCCACGTCATCCCCCACCACATAACTAGGTACCAAATCATTGGGTATTCTGTATCTTGACTCATGAAGACACTGCAGGTATGCTATTACCATTACTGTTGCTGGATCCCACTTGTATGGCTCTGATATCCAGCTCTCTGAAGGTGAGTTCATGAATAAGTTTTCTCTCTTCCAGAGCCAGCCTCTTCTTCTCTACAGCTTGTTCTTTCTCATATTTCAATCTTGCAAGAACTACCTTCATTTCCCTTACTTCCCTCCTGTCTGCCAGCTCCTCTGGGGGCAGGTCCTGGAGGAGGTACTGCTCCCTAGTCTGGGAACCACTACTGCTCCTGGCAAGTTGTTGGCTCGTTCTAAAGACAATCCCAAAATCAAATCAGATTCAAGGATCAGCTCATTCTCTTCCTCTAAAATGTCCTGCTTCTCTTCTGCATTGTCATCCCCCGCAACCTGGGTCTCCACCCAGGCTCCCAAAGCATTATTCAGCTTCACCTTCCTGGTAAAGCCCCTATTAGACACTTGAAATTCCTTGCAGAAATCCTTTAGCTGTTGCACAGTGTAAGACTAACCTGGCCAGCTCAAAATCATTTACTGCAGGTGTATACGCTGTTCCTCTTGAGTGAGACATAGTGTAGCAGAAAAATCAAAAAGCCAGTTAGGGAGAAAATTGAAAAATGTTTGAAACGGTCTTAGTATAGAGTTGTAGTGTACATTGAGTTACTATATGGTATTGCACTAACACAAGTCCTATTCTCACACCTGATCACCAATTACACACACGTTTAGGGAAGAAGCACATGCACTTTAGCACTGGTCAGCACTTGTAAAGTGCTCTCAGTCCTAAGGCCCAAAACACGATTCAGCAAAATGTGGAGGCAAATGGCAAAACGTTTGGAGGAAGACCAACCTAAGGATGACATGTCTAACAAGGGAGGTGTTGATGAAAGTGAGTGCAGCGCTGATCATGGCTCCTTCCAGGTTATAGATATGGTGGGGCAGGGGTCAGTGGAAGACCCTGCATAGACTGTCTTCATTATTGCGGCAGTGTCCTTGATGGATAGAGGGTTCCATGCTGTTGGTTGGTAGTTTTGGGTTGTTGAGGTTAGCAAGCTGGAAAGGTTGATTGTAAGTGGCTGGGGTTCGAAGTTGCTGTAGATCTTGGTGATTTATTTGTGGAAGAAGTCGAAGAGGTTGTTGCAGAGTGCTTGTGTAGGGGTGATGGTTTGGTTCTCGCTGTTGGGTTGGGGAATTCGTAGACGATGGATGAAAAGCCCCTGGCCATTGTTGGCGCTAGATTCGATTCTCAGGGTCAGGACCTTTTTCTTGGTCTCTTTTACTTGATGGTGATAGTGTCTAAGTATGGCCTTCTAAGCATTTCTTGCGGTGGTTCCTTGGTTGGTTCTCTATTTCCTTTCGATTTGTTTACAAACTCTTTTGGGCTTTTTCACGGTTGCCAGGGCATTGGCGCAGGTGGTGATCCAGTTGTTGAAGTTGTTTGAGTCTCTGATGAGGTCGTTGGTGGGGTCGGGTAGTTAAGTTGGAGAGTACTGAGCCAATCTGTTTCTGTAACAATCTTTCAGCAGTTGCTAGACTCAGGGGTGGTGGGTGTCCCTGCTTTGTGAAAGGGGATGATAAAGTGGCCCGTCCATGTGAGTGGAGTGATGTGGCTGACTTTAACCTTGTTGCTGGAGGAGAATATGGGGTTCAGAGTGTGTCCGGTGTTGTGAGAAAGGCCTTGTACGAGCTATGTGAGACTGATTTCTGTAGACTTTCGAGCAAGCCCGTGGGGGTCATCGAGATGAAAGTTGAGATCACCTAGGAGTTTGAAGTCTTTGGTGCCATGACAAGGGGCTTGGTGAGGTGGGTGAGGAGGTTGTTGAAGTGGGTGCTAGGTCCTGGGGCCGGTAGACAAGGGTACCTTTCATAGTGTTTTACTGTCCATCTGAAGCTTGAAGTGCATGTGTGCCATAAAAGTGACTTGTGACTTGTGTAAAAGGTACACTTGATGGTGTCTCTGTGGATGAAGGCGAGTCCTCCTCCTAGTTTATGGGGCCAGTCCTGGTGCAGGATTTCTTATCCAGTAGGGATGGCTGCAGCGACTTCCGGTGCCGATGTGGGGGTTGAGCCAGGTTTCGGTGAGGAACAGGAGGTCCAGTCCATTGGAGTCGATGAGATCCCAAATCTCGGTTGAGTGCTTGCCGAGTGAGCATGTGTTGAGATGCATGCAAGGTAAGTAATTTGTTCCACATGCTGTTCTGCTTGCTGACAATGCACATGAAATGATCTCTGAATCCCGAAATAACAGCATCTTGGTGGGCCATGGCAAATGTTATTTATCCATCACTGTCCAACCTGACTGATTTCAGGCCCTAATTTTTTTGAGCTACCATTGGGCATCCTCTAGTCCCGCAGCTGCTTCCATGAACAACCAACAATTTACAATCAACCTACCTGTCTTTGAGGCGTCCTAGCAACCCTGGCTTAAAAATTTAAAAGATTCAAAACAACAAGCCTGTTGTCATTAGGTCTGCCCTAAAGACAGTTTTAGCTTTATTGTGTGCCTCATGCTTTCTAAAAAATAGAAAAAAATCATAAGAAAATACATGCAAGCATATATACATAGTAAGGCTCTCTTCCATCATTGATTGGTCTGTTCGAGTGTCATTCAAACTTAGTTTCTGCCTGCCACCCTGTACAGGATGGATAAATGACTACTTCCAGAATGAGCGACTGCATTTTGCTTGTGCACATGTGACATCTGCCTTAGGATAGGATAGGAAAGGATATATGTTTTTAAAGCGCTCGAATGCTGAGGCGTCTTGGCGCTGGTGCCTTAAGAGTGATCTACTTCAGTGCTGGCTCTGGTTGCTCCATATCATCTTTCTTTACCTATTTTTTAAAACTTGTGCACACCACAGTTTGAAAGTTAAACATGTTTCATAATCCTAATTATGCAACATGTTTAGTAATTTTGATCATTCTCACTTTCCAAATATCATTTGAGAGATGCCCTCTCTTTGAATGTATAAAACAAATAATCTGTTTTTGAAAGTGTGCATTTAATCGTATATTCCTCCCTTTGGATTTAAGCTACTTTTATATTCAACAAATTAGGATATAATCCATGCTTACACTTTATGATGGCCTGTCATATCCTGTCTAGGAAGCAGGATCCTATTTCCGGTTAACAAAGTATAGCTTTCTCCTTTTCTTCCTGAGCATTGTTACAGAAGTGTAATGCAGGAAAGTCATGGAGGCATTTGCTCCCATTACTGTGTAACCACAACTAAAGCAACACATTCCAAGAGAGTTCTGAACCCTGACATGGGCCAAAATCCACCAGTGGGCCTTTTTACAATGAAAACAGGCAAAAGTGTTAGATTTTCCACAAAGACAGTTCACCTATCAACACTGCATGCAATTAGCATATTTTGCGCATTCAAAACGATTTTCAGTACATCGTTGTTCCAGATTGTTTGGTTACTCTCTTGCGTGTGCTCCCCCCTCTCTCCCTCTTTCTCTCTCTCTCTCTCTCTATATATATATATATATATATATATATGTATGTATATATATATATATAAATTCACTGAAAAAACCATAGGTTTCAGGCCTGATATAGTTAGGAATTAGCATTTAAAAAACCTTAGAAGTTCACTGAAAAAACAATAGGTTTTTGGGGTGTTATAGCTAACTGGACATTTCACTCGAACAAAACCATTGAAATTCCTCCGATATAGTTAGTTGTACTAACTACATCTCGCGCGCCCGCAATCCACTGCTGATGATGTCACATATTACATCATTCATGACTTGGTCAGTGACATCACTGATGCCCCCCCACATGCCCCGGGGACCACCACCTCCCGAGGGCACTAAATATGGGGCTTTCAAAATGAAGAAAGGGGGCCACGCAGCCCCCCTCCAGGAGCCCTCGATGGCCCTGGGGACCTCCAACCCTCAGGGTCGGCTCCTGCAATGTCCCGGGGTGCCCACCCCCGGCACATTGCCGTTTGCTATGGCAGGGCAAACTCTGCTTTGCTTCATTGAAGTGAGAGCAGGGAAACCTGCTATCGCTTCAATAAAACAATGCAGAATTGCTTTTGAGCAAGGGGAGCTGCATGTCAGCAGCTCCCCTTGCTCAAAAGCAATGCCGACTCCCGCAGGAGGCGGGGAGCCGGCGGGACCATGGAGGCATTGGGACTCCCTCCACGGTCCCAATCACAGAGGCCAGGCCCCGGGGGATGGGGTCCCTGGGGCCAAAAGTGGCCTTGGATGGGGGCCACGCAGGGGTCATCAGCAGGGCATTGCGGGGGCGCGAGTTATAGTTAGCTGAACTAACTATAATGCCCGAATTTCACTGGTTTTGTATGAGTAAAATGTCCAACTAACTATAACGTCCCTGAAACCTGTGTTTTTTTCAGTGAATCTCTAAGGTTTTTTAAATGCTAATTTCTAACCATAACGTCCCTGAAACCTGTGTTTTTTTCAGTGCTTGTGAATATATATATATATATACATATATTTTTTCTTCAAAGATGCCCATGCAATGAGAGGCGCACTCCTCCAGCTGTTAGTTTTCAAAACCTTTTATTTCTATGAAACAGCGCTGCAAATTCGAATTTTATATCCATATGGCCTGACGCGTTTCAAAGCAGTCGTGCTTCTTCCTCAGAGGCCGTTTTTCAGCACATCAAGTTCAGGGTCCCACAGCTCCTCGCGTTTCTGCATGTATTTATTGGCCTCAGGTGTGCCTCTTCTAGTAGTTTTCGCCATGCACGCTGGGACTTGTGGTCTCAATACCCCAATTAAACACCTCCAGTGGCTGTGTGCTTGGCAAACCAGTAATGGATTACTCATCGCCCTCCAGTTAGCGTCGAATTTGAAGTTCTGTTCCTCGCTCTGGCAACAGCTGCGCCGTACCTAAACCAGACAATGCCGGTAAGATGATCCCCAGCACAGTGTAGGGGGCGGTGCGATCTCTCCGCGGCTAGACTTGCCGCGTGAAATTTTCTTCAAAGATGCCCATGCAATGAGAGGCGCACTCCTCCAGCTGTTAGTTTTCAAAACCTTTTATTTCTATGAAACAGCGCTGCAAATTCGAATTTTATATCCATATGGCCTGACGCGTTTCAAAGCAGTCGTGCTTCTTCCTCAGAGGCCGTTTGTCAGCACATCAAGTTCAGGGTCCCACAGCTCCTCGCGTTTCTGCATGTATTTATTGGCCTCAGGTGTGCCTCTTCTAGTAGTTTTCGCCATGCACGCTGGGACTTGTGGTCTCAATACCCCAATATAGATATTCACTTAAAAAACCATAGGTTTCACACATGTTATAGTTAGCTGGACATTTCCCTCGTAAAAAACCAATGAAATTCCCCCGTTATAGTTAGTGCAGGCAACTATAACTCACGCGACCGCAATCCTCTGCTGATGACGTCAGATATTACATCTTTGATTAAATATGTGTCTTTCTGAAAAATAAATATTTGTAATATATGTATAGCTAAAGATTAATGGAAGAAGACATGGGTAAATAGGTGTCTAAATACAGTGATGTAATATCTGACGTCATCAGCAGAGGATTGCGGTCGCTTGAGTTATAGTTGCCTGCACTAACTATAACGGGGGAATTTCATTGGTTTTTTACGAGGGAAATGTCCAGCTAACTATAACATGTGTGAAACCTATGGTTTTTTTAAGTGAATTTGCAAGGTTTTTTAAATGCTAATTCCTACTATAACGTGTGTGAAACCTATGGTTTTTTAAGTGAATTTGTAAGTTTTTTTAAATGCTAAGTTATGTATTTATTAATATTTTTTTTTTGTTCAGGTTCTTCACCGTGCGCGCGCTGTGGGCACTCGGTGCGCTTCGCGCACCGTGCATCCACGATGCGTTGTGCGTGCCGTGCACGCACAGTGCGCGCACCCCGCGCTTTTTCGAAAAAAATATAAATGTTTTTTTCATCCTTGGGGGTCCTTCAGTGACCCCCTGACAAAGGCTAGGGGTCAGGAACTGTCCACCCTGCCCCCTTTTCACATTCTCCACCTTTGTTTTTCACTGCCTCAGACTGCGAGAGACAAAATGGCGGCCGACACTTCCTGATTTCGACCGACTGGAATGTTTACTGTCATGTAACCACCAATCAGAATTACGCTCGCGCACGTCAGCGTGCGCGCCTATAGATATATATGTACTTTTAACTGAAATTTTCTCAGGAACTACTGAATAGATTGACTCCAGATATTCAAAAGGCACATCCCTGACCTGAGGACTTTCTCTTTGCCAAATTTCAAATAATTCTGTTCAGCCGTTCGGGCTGTACCTTGGACTAAAGGTCCCTATGGAAAAATGCATGGGGAAAACGTGTTTTGGGACCCCCCTTTTTTCTCGGCCCCCGCTTGACTAATCACCCCGAGACTTTCAGGCTAGGAGCGGAACGGAGCGCCCCACCTATTTTGAAAAATTCGCGAGGATTGGTCAACTGGCGCCAAAGTTATTCAAAATAGAATTTTCAGATTTCCTATGGAAACACGGTCCTAACTATAACTATCTACTGGCGACCGCCAGTAGATAATATATATAATGTAATATATGTGTATATATATATATATATTACATATATATATGTGTGTGTGTCTTTTAAAGTGACGATATGGTGTGTGTGTGTGTTAGTTAAGGTGACATTATGGTTAGCTTTGTTTATGACATCTAAGTTTAGGATTAAAAAAAGACTCAGAGCTTGCCTAAAAAAACGTTGTTAAAATCTAGTTCTGGTTACATACTAAAACCAAAAACCACTAGCGTTGGCAGATTATGGAAAAGACTGTGTAGGAAAGTGGGTTTCTGTTGCAGTAACCCACACACACCTCTTGCCATATCTCTAAGGCACTTTGACTGAAGGTGCCCGGACAGCTCCATGATTGGTTTACTTAAGACTGAGCAGTTTGGTATCAAACTTCTCAGCATAATAAACCCACACTGATGCCAGTGTTGGATTTATTATAAAATGCATTCAGAAGGCATCTTAGAGATGCCCCCTGAAAAACGACATGCTTCTAGTGTATTTGCTAACTGCTCTCTGCCAGCCAGCCAGCCCCAGGCAGGTTTCGGACCTAATGGGGTGAGAACCTTTGTGCTCTTGGAGGTCAGAATCCAAGCCTGCTCTGGGTGGAGGTGCTTTATACCTCTCCCTTGCAGGAACAGCAGCTCGTAGCGGTGAGCCTCAAATCTGGATACGCCCCTCTCCCCAAAGGAAGGGGGCACCTAAAGGGGGAGGGGGCAATTAAAGGGTGTAGTCACCCTAGGGCACAGTAGTCATTGGCTACTGTTCTCTGACTGCAGTAATGCCCTAACAATTTGTATTTAAGGGCTCCCCTGAACCATGTTCCTCAGATTCAATGACCTACAAAGAAGAAGGACCAAAGAACCATGAACTAGTGGAGAAGAAAACAACAACCGACTTGGTCCCAGCCCCACTGGCCTGTCTCTTCCTCCAAGGACCCTGCTCAATGAAATCGGTGTGTCCCGTGGCCAGCATCTCTCCAGCAACTCCAGAGACCTGAGCTGCCTTCAATAAAGACTCTGTCTTCTGTGCACACCAGATTTGTTCAGCAAAAGCAACTTCCAACAAGGACTCCAGTGCCTCCTAGAATTGTGAGTCCTCACCACTCTGCACCGGTCGGCCTTGGCCCGAGTCCAGGTGGCCTAACGATCCAGTAACATCTCCCCAGTGAACCTGACCTGAAATCCAGCATTGGACACCATCTCCTGAGCTTCCCCACAACACCTGCAGGCTCATCTTGAAGGGTCCCCCTGACCACCACCGGATCCGGTGAAAGAAACCCAACGCCAAAAGACACCCCTGCACCCGCAGCCCCCAGGCCTTGGGGTGCCCGCCCGATGGTGTTCTAGTGTCCAGAAACTATCCAACTTACCTCTCAAATCGTTGGTTCCCTTCAGCCGGTCTTCTGGTCTGAGCCTGCAGCCTTTTTCCTCAACCAAAGATCCTCATTGACTTCCACTGGGGGTCTGATGCCTGTTTGCACCCTGCACATAGCCACCCATGTGCTGCTGGAGGTGAACTCGTGGTGCTAACTTGTGTCCCCCTTTGTGTTGTTCTTTCAACCCAGGGCCTTAGCATTGAAACCACAGGTCCTTACCTGCAACTGATACTCTGCTGAGCTCCCCCTGTCTCCATAGACCTGCATTGGGCACCCAGAAGCACCTCTGACCTCTGCACCTGGCCACCTCTGCACCGTTAAGGGTGCCCAATGGTGTCTTCCTAATCCCGGCCCTGTGTCAGCTCTACAACCCAGAGACTGAACCTGAAAGTCGTGTACTTACCTGTAAGTTACTTTCCTATCTTTCCTCCCATAGGATTGCATTGTTTTTTCTCTGTATTGCAATAAGGCCCCGATTACGACTTTTTGGTGCAGCAGCGGCACAGCGGTGCAAACCGCTGCACCATCGATCCACCTACAGTCGCCATCGCCTGCCTGCCAGATTACGGCTTTTTAGTAGTCTGGGAGGCGGGCAGCGTGGCGGGCCCATGGTGGTGCCTCTTTTGAAGCCCCCAGTGCTTTGGAAAATGCACCGCAATGGGACTGCACTACAAGGTTACTGCACGGCATGGATTTGAAAGTGCATAAATCTATGTGCATGCATGTTATGCCCCCCTGTTTGCATCCACATGCGGTTGAGGCACAGGGACAGGGCCCCATTTTGTTTCCTCTCCTCCAAGATTTACATGGAGGAGAAGCCACCATGTAAACCCTGGAGGAGAGAAACTCGTAATATGCTTGGCGGGACCATGCCGGTTCCGCCAAGCATATTACGGCCTCTGACCGCCACACCAATGCCAGGGAACGGAGGTTCCATGGAAAAGCCGGCGGTTCCAGGGCAGCCCGACTGGCCAACTCCTAATGGAGACCGCCGTACACCTGAAAAGTTTTTCTAATGCTTCAACAAAAATTTACCAACTGTATATTGAATGTATTGCATAACTGAAAAGTCTACTTACCTGCAACTGAGTTCCACTTGGTTCCTAAAACAAAAGTAACTAGAGTAATAGTTTTACAAACATTAGCCTGGAGTTAGTCATTGAGTGTGTGATCCTGCCTTGTGAGTATGTACACCAAATACATTCACACTACCCTCTGAGTTCTCATCCACCACTAAATTGAGAGTGAGTTATTATCTACTTTATCCTCTGCTATACCCACGGCGCGATTGAGAATGCAAACCAGCTCTGGCAATTAAGTCTGACCGGCCCAGGGGGGAGGAGGGGCGTGCTAGTGGGAAATACTACTGCTGCTTTTGTTACAGGGGGCCGAAATTGCAGCACTGCTGCATAACCGGCGCCCAGTAACAAAAACGGCCCCCACCGCTCCAAAACTGGCCCCCATTGTTTTGGCCCACCAGGAAAACGCCTGGTGCCCGCTATGGCCAGTCTGGGCCTGTTTATACCTTTGGGGACTTACTGGACTCTGTGCGCATTTTATCTATTTTTGATATAGTATATACAGAGCCAGCTTCCTACAGACTGCAATTCATAACTTGCACACTAGCCGAGCAATACTTCAGAAAAAGGGACCCCCTGCTTTAATCCGGTTCCTAGAGTAGAGAAAAATTGAATGATTTCACAATAGCTGAAGAAACCATAGTTCACATCAAATGCAATGCCTATGATATCACCCTTGAAGTGACTAATGTAATTAGAAATGTCATAAATAATCTTACAGATAAGATTACATACTACATTACCCTTACCGCTACGAAAGAAACATCTATGAGTGTAGTATTATTTATTTTGTTTGAGTATATGCTGTTGTTTAATTGCATTGTGCCTTAAGCTGCTGTTATTGGAATAAATATGTTGAAGTATCAGCATTGCATTTGGTATGCGAGTTATGGTTTGCACAGCCCAAGTGGGAGCAATGAACTATGGACCTAACTATAACCTACCAAATTTCAGGTTTATTTTTTGTTTCAATTCTGAACAATAACTGCACTTAAAATGTGTGTGTTTCAGCCTTTTTAAATGATTTTTTGTGTTTTTTTACTTTACACCACATTCAGCAGTTTCCTCCACCCAAACATCTACTGGTGACCCACTCTCACTGAAGGCCATAAACAGCTGGCGTTGCCTTCAAGGGCTGGGTAAACGGGGCCCTGTGTGTAACGCAGCACAGTGGTTGACCACAGGGCATGGCCTAGCGCGATGCACAGCAGCCAACCTTTTGACCGACCACATAGGGCACAGAACCCAAAGCACCGTGAGCAACCAACACCCACTGCAAATTGCTCAGGTGAATTGGCCGCATAGTCTAACCTTCAGTCAGGACCTCCACCAAGCGACCAACCCCCGATGGGCACATCTTCTGATAGGTGGTTGAACGCATGACCAATACTCCTCCACAAGCAAGGGCCCTTGATTTCTGTGCTGCGGCCGCTAGGGCATCAGCAGGGACCAAGGTGGTCTGGAAGAACAGGATTGTGCCACTTGCCTCATCGTTACGTGCAGCACCTTATTGAGGCATTATATTGCACAACAAACAAATGCGACTTTAAACGTTGTTCAAGTCTGCCAAGGGCAGTCAAAAGATGTCCATCTTCTTACTTTCCTAAATAAGGTGGCAGTCTTCAACGTGACTTTTGTGGGATCTTGTGTCATCTGGGAGACATGACTTGTGCAACTGTCTTGAGCAGAGATCTGATATAAAGGAAGGCACTGCCCAACACCAAGCGCCAGTTACTGAGCAACTCTACCAGCTGTAGCATCGCACTGGAGCGCTGCTCTTCCTCACACTGGAGAACTGCTCACCTCAGAGCTCTTTGTTCTTAGTCAGTTGAAGATGGTCCAAGATTGCTTCCCCTTTGGTAAACATCACCCCAACAAGGAGATAAGAATACAAATTGCCTATTTAAATAGGAGAACCACTTCCTCAGATGTCCAAGGAATGTAGGGGTTAGTTCATTTGGTTAATATGCATTGAGACTCTAGCAACTGGCAAAGACTTAGAACATTTTGTGGCTGGGAAATATGCCTGAATAAAAAGGAAACCAAAAGGTCACTCAGACGCAAACACTTTCTAGGTGATTTCTGATGGAATCAGATTTTGGTGTATTTGATAATTCCTGGTAACTGCTGTTATCTGGGGGGTTTCGTTCAAGACCTTTCTGGAAGTCGAGATCTTTATCCAGAACATTCCGTTAATTGCCAAGCAACAAACCCAAAATGCAGTGTTTAGCAGTGGAAGCCGATGCATTTAAACAGTGGTGAGGCGAGTGGAGGGAGTGTGGGGGAGCACTGGTGGGGTGGTGGAATAATAAAAAAAAACACCTGATGCTGCTTTTCCTATCTCGTGCCTCTGTGCTTCTCTGCTTCCTGGTCCCATCAGCCCCTGGGACAACATCAGAGACTCCCTGTGCATGAAGCATGAGAGCAGCGTGGAGATTGACCTGTGCTGGCTTGTTTCACACTCGCTCGGGCACAGGGAGTCTGTGCTGTTTCCCGAACTCGGCTGTGCAATACAGCTGGGTTGGAGAATCCTAACTGTGCATGTCTGTTTGGCCGGCCTAAGACAGCTGGCCAAACAGACATGCACAGTTAACAGTGCACATCACTCCGCCCCATCTGCCATGACCCAGTCCAGCCCAACCCTACACATGCTGGCTCAGCGAGCAGCTGAAAAATAAAACCGTAATAAAATATTGTTTTAATTTTCAGCTGTTGGCTCTGAGCCAGTGGGGCAACACTCCTCCGTCATTACGGAGGAGCCACCGCTGGTGTTTAGTATGAATATGTAAACTGTGACAAGTTGAATACAGTAGTTGCATATTTGGAAAGGGAGGGTTGCGTTAGTAAGAGTTGTATTGCAAAAGTTATATTTATTTCTTAACTGTTTATATTCTTCCAGTGCTTTAGTGTATGGAGCAAGTATTTCCATTCGTGCACCCTCACCCATAATCTCCAGGAGGTCTGCCACCTCCAGGCTTCCGAATAACCAGTCTCTTCCAAAGACAGGTAAGAGTTTATATTTCCCATAAAAACCTCTCCTCTCTTACAGGATTAACTCCCTTGCATCGCTTCCCTAATGTTGCTGTGGTTTGCCATTTGATTCTTTTTGCTGTGGTTTGCCATTTGATACTTTAGTGGCTACTGCTTTAAGGTAAGGGCGGTGACAGATACCATTCTGCTCCAGCGTAAATCTATTTGTCCTTGGCAAGAATGCAGGGCCAGAACGCAGAGCTGGGCCTTTGGCTAGGTCCCGTTCACTTTTTTGGTCATCTTCTAAGGGTTTGGGGACTTTGCTGTAGGATAGCTAATCGTCACTGATTCCTTAGCCCATGCAGCACCTTCCATAGGGTCTGTAGACATGATCCAGACCCATGCACCCCGCAAAAGGTCCAACATAGCTACAAGATTCTTGCTGTCAGTTTCCTCTTACTTGGCAAGTTCAGTGTGTTTTTTTCTTACATTTTTTTCGCAGGGAATAGTAAAGGCGGGGCCGGCATCGGACACGCCGATGATATGGCGGTCCTGCCTGCCCCCGACGACCAGGGAGGCGGGCCTGTCGCGCACAGCAGTGACGCGACAGGTGCACCTCCATCGCGATTGGTCAGCACCCAATAGTTTGTGACCCGGAAGTGAAAGGATTCACTTCCGGGTCACATTAGTGTCCAGCACCAGGCCGGCTGGAACCGGTCTGGTGGCGATTGAGGGCCATAAAAGGCTGGGTAGCAGAGGAATCTTCCTCTTTGCCTTCTGTACCCCCCAGCCTGTAGAGCAACCTCGCTAGGAGGCTGCGATTTAATTATCCCCACCCATCATCCCCTGAAGCAGAGGTTTGTATAGTTTATGATTGTTTTCTTTTCCATTCTAGGTTGTTATGTCCAAGTAACATGCTTTTTCCCCTTTTTAAGGTAAAATATTGTTGTATTTTTAGTGCGATTCCGTGGTCAGGCGGTAAGGTCATGATTGGTGAGCAGTAAATTTAAGGTCCTTAGGGGGCGGCGCTATTCTTGAATGGGGTCGCCCAAGGGGGTGGGACAAATCGTCCCTCCTAGAACTCTAGGGGCAGTTACAGCCTTTTTGGCTCGACGGGTGTGGGGGTGGGGGGGAGTTACGCTCTTCCTAGGCTGGTTGGCCACCCCGCACGTGCACAGTGGCACCAGTAAAGGGCGCAGAACTGCAAGGGGCCCTTATGGAGATAGTATATAGAGCGTGCGGGGGTAATCGAGGGGGGGAAGTACCCTCACGGTGAACGGGCCCTCTGTGCATGCGCACTCCGGCGGGAGGGCGGGCTTAATTGATAAGGATCTGACACCAGTTATCGACCTTGCCGTAGGCTCAAGCATGGATACGCAGAAAAAGAATTGCCAATATGATTATGGATGATGTTATGCTTAGATTCGGATAGGAATAACTTGTACTAGAGTTATGTTAAGGGTAGCCATCTGACATCTGTACATATCAAATGTAATCAATGTCAATTGTATGATTTTCTGCGTAAATTTGTAAGTATTGTATGATTAAATGTTAAATTGTTTGTTAATAAATACGGCCGGGGGGTTTTCTACGACCTCCCTTTTCCAACTAAGTTTTGTCCTTGATATTATGTGGGTCTTGACAAAAGGAGGAGGGGGTATAGATAGTGCCAGGCCATATGTCCCTTTGGGACCCCCAAAGTCTCTCACCTCCCGAACACGGCGATCAGAGATACTCCCTCTGCTCTATTACACTTTTCCTGTAATGCCAGTCTCAACATTTTTCCTGAAGTTGCTTATAGCCAAAAAGACAACTTTGGTTCTAATGACCAAATCTGGTTTTGCAGTCCCACAATGGCTGCCAGAAGAAAAGGTCCACGGACTAATCAGATTTAAATATTTTTTTTAATTTGGGGTCTAGGGAGAGACAGTTAACCTGGGTTTCCGCCGGATCTCCACTGAAATGTGTTAGTTATGCTTACTAACGCACACAACACTCACTATAACATGTTCCGCCTGCATCCTCACAACACAAATTTGCCAGTAGGTCAGAAACAAAGAAAAGAGTTATGAAGAGAACAACATGGCAAGTGGCGCGAGTTATAGTTTTTGGTGGTGTTCCTGTATCTTTTGCAATTAGCTGGGTGAAGTTTGCTCCAATAGTTTAGAAGATTCACAGGGGCTGTTCGGGTGTTAAAACAAACAGGAGCTCCCATAGTTAAAAATGTGTCCATCTATTTCTCAAAAAATGTCGTACCTGTTTTCACCAAATTTCAAAGTTGACTGAGCTTACCCAGAGGGCATGTTTTTTATAATTTGCATACATTTTCTCTAGACTTGAGGTCATTTGTGCTCAACATATTCGTTTATTTGGATTTCAGGCCAAATAATGATCCCTATATCATTGAGCTTTATACACTTGCATAGTGACTGTTTTCTGAATGTGCATTCTCCTGATCACTGGAGTCCACGTGTGCACTTGAATAGATGAGTCCTAGCACATGCAAATCTGTGAAGCCTTCTGCAGAAAACACCTGTTGTATATGGAAAAGTAAACAATGAACCAATGGCAGTTTTCGATTTTTCACTGATCTCTTTAGCACCAGGATGGGATGAGACTATGGTAAGGAAGTAATTTCCCTATTAAATAAAAAGAAGAAGAAATATTTTGTGAGTTCATTCATATATGTACCCAATGAGAAAAATTGAAAACCGGTAGTTGCATATGTTCTGAAAACTGGGTGGGCATTGTGCCTTCTTGAGGAATAGCAATGGTATACAGGTTATTTATTCTAGTACTGTTTTTTCTCCAGCTCAGACAGTGAATGTTACTTCATTCTGTATTGTTGGTGTTGACCCTGACAAAATGGTAGATCCGCATGCTCCTAGTTAAAACTAGTTGCATGTATAGTACTCTCTTGGATTTGCATGCAAAGGGGTCTGAAGGTAGGTTGGAGGAAAATATGATGAATATAGAAGTTGAAGCATTCTGTAAGCTTGATGTCGCTGTCAGAGGAGGTAAAAGTACGCTATGGGTCCCCTGATTGGATGTGGGGCTGAGTTAGTGCGCTCCAGAGAAACTGAGAGATACAGCAATGGGGGTTTTGGCTGGAGAGTTGGAATCGATGATGCCGGTATGTGCCTTTATAAGAACATCACTGATAAAGGATTACTTTTGAGCACTGGATTGTTTATGGGTAGGAGGTGTTTAATCAATTAAGCAAGTGCTGAGCCTTCTGTGAAGGGAAAGTTAGTGATGAATAACAACCTCAGTTTCCCCCAATCAGGACGTTATGGTAGAAGAATGTGTGCAGCTCCAAGAAAGTCCAAAATGAACATAATCAGTTAAAGACATCAAACAGACAGATGTCCGATAAAATAACTTATGCAGTTAACAATTTGGGATTTAATCAGTCGAAATGGTCTTGATACATCTGTGGGTTTGTTTTGAATCAATTCACAGTAGCTACACTAAACTTAAATTTAAAGTGCTAACATCACAATAAGTGCAGTGAAACAAAGATTCAATATCAACAGAAAAAATGTAGTTTGCTTTCTTTCACAAGCACATGTAATATGCCTTATGTTATATGATTTTACCATGAACGGAGCATCTAAATAAAAAAATAAGTTAAAAACCAAACACAATGCACACCTACATAAAAATAACTGAATGTAATTACATGGAATATCAGAAAGCTGCAATTGTTGTAAAAAAACTATGATAACAATGAAAAACACCTTCGCAATATCAATTTCTATACACGATAATTGAAACGGAATTTAGGGGTTCTTAAATAGAAAGGAATCCCTACAATGGATGTTAGGCAGTGAAACTCCACCTTATTGACCAATTGACTTCCTAATACTTTTGTGTGCCACACACATACAAATGCAGTGTTATCAATGTTGTGATTCGCTGTAGGCTCACAATATTGGCTTTTTTTTTTTTTTACAAAAACTTAGTGACATTTGCTAAATTCCCACTGCCCGACTCCTTTTATACGTCAATAAGAGTAGAAGGTCTGAAAGGTATTTCAGTTCTCTTCTGCCTGATGCCTTTGAGGCCTTGGCACTATGAATGTAAACCTGGCTCAGAGGACTCACCCAGGGTGACTGCCACCTTTCCTTTTCTCCTTCCTTCCAAACAGCGGATGTTGCCACTATAAGAAGAGTCCAAAAGATAAACAGTTGCTTCAAAATGTACTTACTTACTTATGCCTACTACCCCTCCTGGGGTACAGGCCATCAACCAGGACTCTCCAGCCATCTAAGTCCTGGGCTTTTCTTTCAATCTGACGCCAGTTGTAACTCATCTCCTTGCAGTCATCCTCAAGTCTTCGGCACCAGGTATTTCTTGGCTTTCCTCTTTTCCTTTTCCCTTGAGGATTCCATTTCAAGGCTTTCCTGGTGGTGTTTGATACAGGCTTGCGGAGGGTGTGACCTATCCAGCTCCAGCGATTCTGATTTCTTCATGAGCAGGGAGTTGGAAAGTCTGCTGCCATAGGTTGTTGTTGTTGATGGTGTTTGGCGAGCGTAATTGGAGGATTCTCCTCAGACAGGTGTTGAGGAAGGTCTGGGCTTCTTTGGTGGTGTCCACTGTTGTCTTCTAAGTTTCTGTTCCATACAGAAGAACCGATTTTACATTGGTGTTAAAAAGCCTGATCTTGGTTTGCAGCCTTAGGTCCTTGGAGTTCCAGATCTTATTTAGTAAAAATGAAGGCAGCTTTGTCGATTCTTTCCTGGACGTCAGCGTCTGTGCCGCCCTGCTTGTCTATGACACTGCAAAGGTAGGTGAAGGTAGCAACCTCTTCCAGTGCATCACCTGCAAGTGTGACTGCAGTTGTGCTGGCGTGTTAGCCTTCAGGAGTTTAGTTTATCTCTTGTGGCTGTTGAGGTGAACCTTTGCTGGCGTGACTGCCACATTATTGGTCATCTTCTCTTGCATCTGCAGATAGGTATGGGAGAGTAGGACCAGGTCATCTGCAAAATCCAGGTCCTCAAGCTGCGTGCAAGGTGTCCACTTGATCCCATTTCTTCTCCTTGCTGTGGATGTGTTCATGACTCAGTCTGTGGCTAGCAGGATGAGAAAAGGTGAGAGGAAACAACCCTGGCGGACTCCGGTCCTCACTTGGAAGGTTTCAGTGAGTTGTCCTCCATGGGCTATCTTGTAGGTCATTCCTCCGTAAGAGTTCCTGATGATTCTTACAAGTTTATTTAGCACACCGTATTGGTGGAGAAATTTCCAAAGGGTCTCTATGTCCACGCTATCGAACGCCTTCTGCTAGTCGATGAAGTTGACATAGAGCGGGTAGTTCCTTTCCATCGACTGCTCAATGATGATGTGCAGTGTTGCAATCTGGTCTACGCAGGATCTATCTTTGCGGAAGTCAGCTTGCTGGTCTTGCAAATCGACATCGACCTGTTCCTTTATTCCGCTCAGGATGACTCTGTTTAACACTTTGCCTGGGGTTGATAGTAGATGTATCCCTCTGTAGTTTATGCAGTTACTCAGGTCACCTTTCTTGGGGATCTTGATGAGATATCCCTCCCTCCAGTCTGATGGCACCTTTTCCTCTTTCCAGATTCTCCCAAACATGGGATAGAGCATGTCTACTGATATTTTAATATCTGCCTTCAGTTCCTCTGCAGAAATGTTGTCAGGTCCTGCTGCCTTACCACTTCTCAGATGTTTTGATGGCTTGCCGTATTTTATCCATGGTTGGTCTGTTGCAGGTGACTGTCAAGTCCTTGTCAGCTGGCTGCATGTCTGGTGGAGACTGCTGCACCTGCTGGTTAAGCAGTTCTTCACAGTGCTCCACCAGTCTGTTTTGTTGGCCTTTGTTACCCATGATGCTCCTCCAGCTTTGTCTTTAACAGGGTTTTCTGGCTTCCTCTATCTGCTGGAGAGTTTCCTTGTTATGTCGTAGAGTTGTTTCAAGTGTCCATGGCTTGCTACTTCCTGAACTTCTGTGACAAGACCATTGATGAATCTTTGCTTGTCTGCTCTTAAGCTTTACTTTACTTCCTACTTGGTTTTGGAGTATTCCCCTTGAGCTTTCACTTTTCCTGCTCTCTTCAGCTGGTGTTGACTGCAGCTTTCTTTTCGTTTCTTTCTTGGATTGTGCAGAGAGTCTCTGTGGAGATCCATTCTTTATACTATTGTTTCTTGGGACCCAGTAATTTTCTGGCAGGTTGATGTCACTGTTTCTTTGCTCTTCTTCCACTGACTTTTTACTGTGTCCCGGTCATCCTCTAGTTCTTGCAGTACTTGAATCTTGCTACTGAGGGTGACTGAGTATTCACTCCGTTTCTATGCATCTTTGAGGAGTGTGGTGTTATATCACTGGCATTGGTTTGTCGGTTCCATCTAGGCTTTCTTCAGCTTTAGCTTTAGCCTGGCCACAACAAGGTGATGGTCTGACGTCACATCAAGTCCTCTCATCACTCTTGCATCCTGCAGGGACCTCTGGAACTTCTTGGCAATGCAGACATCGTCAGTCTGACTCTGAGTTGAATGTTCTGGTGACACCCACATTGCCTTGTGTATTCTTTTGTGTGGGAATGAACTACTGCCTATAACCAGACTGTTCAGGGTACAGAGAGATCTGCAAGCCTTTCACCATTCTCATTCATGTCGCCATGGCTGTCCATGATTTTTTTGTAGCCAGCGTAGTCACTTCCAATCTTGGCGCTGAAGTCCCCCATCAGTATGGTGATGTCTTCCTCAAGGCATTTCTCCAATATGGACTGCAGCCTGTTGTAAAACCGTTCTTTCTCCTCTTCTTTGCTGTCATTTGTAGGTGAATAGCACTGGATTACATTGATGTTGATCCTCTCTTTTTTGTGCGGAAGGTCGCTGTGATGATTCTTGGACTGCGGGCTTCCCATCCAATCAGAGCTCTGTAGGCTACTGGCGTTAGCATCCGTGCTACTCCCCGAGTATGTGGGGCGTTTTCTTCCTAGTGTCCATGGAGCCAGTCTTTTCTGCCTTGTGGTCTCGGTGATGCCAAGCAGGGCAAGGTTGTATTTTGTCATCTTTGCTGCCTTTTGGGCCGTCTTACCTGCTCATACATGGTCTTCACATTCTATGTCCCGATGTGGATGGGCTTGGTACAAAGCAGGTGGATCAGCTTTGTGGCATCCAGGGACCTCTGGCTTTCACCAGCCAGAAGGCGTTATAGCTCTCCATGAAGAACATTGCTCTCTCCCCAAGGTCAGGATATTTTTTGGTCTTTTGGTTGATGTTTCTGTAGCTAGGAGTTTTTTACATGGTAGAGAGCTAGCCCCACACATAACCCTCCTCCTTTTGCAGCTGGGCTTGGGACCAGCTATGGCGAACTTCAAAATGTGGCAAAGTCAAATGTTTTGAAAGAATAAGTTTTGGATTCAGTAATGAAATTGTGCTGAAAAAGGTATTTGAATATAAAAGGAAGCAAATTATTAGAAATACAAATTATAACTCAGCCTGTCTGATTTTTGTCTGCTGTTAGTGTTGCAGGGATTCAGCTAGCAAGCAGAACTGTGCCTTGGGATGACAGGACGTCAGAACATAGGGCCTGAGTCTCTCTACTATGTCAGTAGTCTTTAATGACATTACCATAGCCCCTGAAAGTTTGTCCCCCCTCTTGTTGCCCTCCCCGCTCTGTGAGATGCCCCCTGTCACTCAGTCCACCATCTCACCTGCAAAGCTTACGCCCCTTTTTAATCTTGTGTCATGGAATGTTGCGGGGCTCACCAAAAAGCTTTTGATCCCGGAATGGCATGATTTTATCGGCACATTCGATGTATGCGCATTCCAAGAGACATGGAGTACAACCCCGCTATATAAATCAGGGTATTCCACATATTTTCTACCGGCCATAAGCTCAGGGAAAGGTCGCCCTTCGGGGGGACTGCATGTGTGGCTAAATATTAAGCACAACTGGCAGGTTCAGTGCCATAATAATGTTTCCCCTGATCTGTTACATTTGACAATAAAAGGCCCACACGGCGGCCCCACCCTAGATCTCTTTAACATTTACGCTAGAGGTTCTATGGGTGGACAGATCTCTCAGACAGTGGTTGCTCTGGAACATGAACTGACCCATATTGATCGGAACTCCACTATTATTATCTGTGGAGATTTTAACTGCACTTTTGAACCCCTAGCCTCAGAAGATCTACTCGGGTTTAGTGATTCAGATCTCACTTGGGGAATTCCGCCCTTGGAGCTCGCTCCGATTAAGAAATGGTCACAAAGGGCCATTCAATTGAATGCACTTACCCAAGAATTCAATTTACGTGCAGTGAATGGCAGATCTATATCGGACAAGGGTGGCGCCTTTACTTTTAACAGGTTAATCTCGCCATCACGCATCGATTATATCCTTGTCGATATCCATTCCTGGGGGCTCATCATAGATATGGTTGTCAAAAACACAATAGATAGCGACCACAATCCACTATGTTTACAAACCAAAGACCCTTGGATGACGATACCCAATATGGCCAACGAACCCCCCCTAATGGCAACCAAGGAGGTATCATTGGCAGGGTGCTGTCGACACCTTAAATGGCATGGGATTTCCCAACATGAGGAGAAGCTCGCTTTGATCAAAGAGCTTTTAGCTAGGAAATATACCGAACTCTACGATGCTAGCACTAAAATGGATGATCCCCACCTCATAGCCTCTGTCTATCTTGACACCACCAGTAAAATAGGGGATTTCTTTATTTTGGGGGAGAAAGCCCGTCCCAAGGTGGACTCCTCGAGGAGCGGGAACCCTTGGTATTCCAAAGGTTGCAGAAGGGCCAGAGCTACTCTGTCCCAAGCCCTAAGGAAACAGGATAGAAACCTAATTAGTAAGGCAAGACAAGACTATTCAAGATCACTGAGAGATGCCAAACGGGATTGGGAAGAAAGTCATTGGCAGGAACTCAAGGAGGCGGCTTTAAACCGGAATTCTACAGCCTTCTGGGACATTCTGAACAGAGCCAAGAGGGCAAAAACAATAAGTATCCCAAATCACATAGCGGAGCTGCAATGGTTCGACCATTTCTCTGCTATATATGAGGGTGAGACTGTCTCTGAAACACCGGTGGCGGACGATTTGCCACCCATTGTTGAGTTCCCAGCGGAGACCAATTTTGGGACCCACGAAACTATCTTGGCCATTAAAAGTATTGCCCCCGGTAAGGCGGCTGGGCCTGATGGCATACCAGGTGATCTCCTCCTACACGACCCAATTCCCTGGGCCTCATTTATTGCTGTTGTCATGAATGCCATAGCTAAGGGCTCCATAGTACCTGAGTCCTGGAAAGCCGCGGTGGTGGTACCAATTTTTAAAAAAGGCAACAAGGAGGACCCTGCCAACTATAGACCCATCAGTCTAATTGACGTAATACAGAAAGTAGTTGGCAGGGTTCTCCTAATGAGACTGAGATGCTGGATTGAGAATGGGGATGTTTTATCACACTTCCAAGCAGGTTTTAGACAAAAGGTAGGCACTATGGATCAAGTTTTTAGATTTTTTATGATATATTGGAAAACGGTAGTTTTAGGCAAGGGAACCCTATACTTAGCTTTTATTGATTTAAAGTCGGCTTTCGACTTTATTCCCCGCCAACGCTTGTGGCAGGTTTTATTTCAACTAGGTGTTCCCCACGAGATTCTTGCCTTTTTAAAGCTTTTACATGAAAATAATCATGCCAAAATTAGATGGGGGGCCCAGGGCCAGCTTACAGGGAGTGTCGCGGTGAATAGGGGGGTACGCCAGGGCTGTGTGCTGGCTCCCACCCTGTTTTCTCTATACATTAATGGGGTGGTGGACTTCCTCAGAGAGGTCCCTGCCGACGCGCCAGTCCTGGCTGGCGAAAAGATCCCCACCCTCCTGTTCGCCGACGACACTCTCCTGATTTCAAAATCCCCGGCTGGCCTACAAAGAAACCTAGACAGATTTGCTTTCTTTTGCAAATCCTATGGGCTCATTATTAATACCGAAAAAACCAAACTAATGGTTATAAACCCCCCGAGACGTTTTAGCTATACTTTTACCCTCGATGGCACTCCCCTAGACATTGTAGATTCTTTTGATTATCTAGGGATACGCATTGCAAAAGGGATGAAGTGGAGTGCACACCTGACCAAGATGCTTCTGTGCCACAAGAGGGTTTCCGGTGCCATTATAAGAGAACAACATCTCTCTACTAGTCGACCTGTGGCACCGGCTCTTGTGGTATATGAGGCCCAGGCACTGTCTAGCTCTATGTATGGGGCTGAAATTTGGGGCCATGAAAACATTCACGATCTGGTTGTCTCAGAGAACAAATTTATGAGGAACCTCATCTCTGTCCCAACATCATCCCCCCTAAAACCTTTGCTGCATGACCTGGGGAGACACTCTATTCAGGACATTGCACGTCTACGCCCCTTATTATTCTGGGCAAGACTGCGGAGGACCCCTGAACTTGCTAAATATGCAGCAGGCTTAGATGATCTCCTATTAGCAGACACTGGGCGGAGGTTAAAATGGATTACCCACATAAAGCAAACACTGAAATCTATTGGCTATGAAGACTCCTGGGTATCCCAGGTACCCCCTCCGAAACAGGACCTTAAGGAAGCTTATTGGAGTTGGGTAAATACAAGAGACCTGAATAATCCCAAATTGGGGAAGCTGAGTGAGGCTTTCTTCGAACATAAGCCCGTTTGTAAACTGGAGGCATATCTTGACTTCATCCAGTCCCCACTGGACAGATCCCTGTATGTACGGTTCAGATTAGGGTCCCTCCCCCTTAATTGTGTGACTGCTGGCTGGAAGGGATCTCTACCGTCATCTGTTGGCTGTCCGAGCTGCACAGCACCTAGTGAGTCTATTCCTCACTTTTTATTTGCTTGCTACCATTATCGTAGGCCAAGAGCCAAATGGTTGCGTCCGATCTATAGAATGTTGGGATGTCGCGACTATCGCATTGTGCTACGCATTCTGCAGACTGATACCTCGTCCCTTACTATTGTCTGCGGCATTGCCAAGTACTTGGGCTGTGCTTGGCTATTGCGTAAGAAAAACATTCCATCCCAACTGCACTGATACACTCTTGAGATCGACGGCTACTTTGCACTTTAATGAACTCTAAGTCACTAAGCACTTTTGTCTCTGTTTCCCATATGCTGTTCTTAACTGTTTTTATAACTTTTTAAGACGTTTTCGATTATTGTTGTTGTTTTTATGTCCATCTTGATCCTTTTTTATCATTGTATGTTGTGCTTTTATGATATTTTATATCGAATAAAGCTTTACCTACCTACTATGTCAGTATCTGTCTGCCCAAATCCTCGCTAGCTCACAGTGCCTCACCTAAACTTCTAACCTTCCCAGAGTAGCAAGTGATTGTGGCAAACCTAGAAAATGACCCTCTAGTACCCAAGGCAGCCGTGGTAACAGATTATCACCTTTCGTCTCTAACTCATGCATGCCCTTAGTAAACAAAGGAAAGACACAATGACAATTTATAATACATGTACTGAAACTGTTTTAGTCTATTATGAAACATATGGGCTGCAATAAGTAGTCAAATACAACTAAGCAAAATAATCAGCATAACTGCCAGGCTGTATACAATAAACAACCCCACCATGGCAAATTATCTATCTGTCTATTCCTATCCTTACTGTGTAAGCAAAGGGGTGTGTTAGTGATCTCTGGGATTAGCAATGGAGCCCATACCTGGTGTACATGGTTAGATGGTCTGCATCATGAATATAAATTCAGTTTACGCAAGGCTGCATGTCAGGTTCTGCTTGTATTCGTTCCAGGAGAGGTCTCTGCCGAAATTCTCCTTTCTGCCTCCAAGGAGACAAAACACAGTTTATATGATAAAACTACTGTGTTGGAAAGCTGCAGCTGTGCTACAGTGTTATGTCCAAAATGTTAGGAACTGTTGATTTTGGCAAAGGAAAACAGTACATTATGATGTCATGTATTCCAGCCAACCTTAAACAAAATGGGCAGACTAACTCCCGAGAAGAATCACTGAATAAGAAAACAACATGTACAGCGTATTCCTGAAATAATGGTTACAAAAACAAATGTGTTATGTGTAGCTTTGCAAAGCAAAATCAGCCTAAAATATCTAATGCTCTAAACTAAGGTAGAACCAAAGTGGGCCCTGAAGAGACATTACTACACCCCCGCCTTGGTCGGGAAAGTAACTTAACGACTAACCAAATAATAAATGTCACAAGCTAAGAAAATTCAATGCGATGCTAAAAAGCATAATAACCAAATATACAGATTCGATAAAAAAATATGAAACTGAAAATTTCAAAAAGGTAGCCGAATTAGGTTGAGGACAGGGCATCCAAGGTTTCTACCACAATATCAGTGTTAAGAAGATCCAGAATGGATTCAGTCTCTGCAAATGATGATTCCTGAAGAGTCCCATTCAAAAGCTCCTAAGAACAGTCATAATCCTCATTATCAACTGATGCTGAAATAGCCTGTTGTCCAGCATCTGTGTTATTAGAGCTGGAGTTTGGAAATCCTGGTGCTGAAGCACCCATCTCCCCAGTAGGGAGCATCTCATACCATGCATCTTGAAGCAGTTTCAAGTTCATTGGACAACCCCAAAAATGCTTATCGGATTAATCAACAGGCTCATGTCCTTAGGAACAGGCAATTGCAGCGTAAGGCAAACATCAATTGCCTACTTGAAGGGACACCATAGGCAATAAAGCGCAGGTTGTACGCAGGTAAACCAGGTAGGTCGGAATGACAATGACCAGTCAGTTTTCAGTTGCTCGAGCAGAGGGACTCCAAAGAATTGTATAATGCGCTCACAGCACAGCTGGACTAGTGGTAGTTCCATCACCTATGGGCTTTGAAACGGAACATCCATTGCGGAATAACAAAAATAAAACCAAAATGCAGCAAATGAGGAATAACATGAGAGGTATGCCCCAAAAAGCACTTGAAAAGAGGGAATGTATAAAGGCCGGTACCACTCCGAAGATTTTCTGGAAGGTACTGACTAAGCCAGTCTCGATTGTTTTAAAAAAGTGTTCTATACCAGCAGTATTGGAAGCGTTAAAAATTTGATGGACAAGCTCACCGAAATGCGGTGGCAGATTTGTGCTAAAAGTGACTGTATTTCGCTGGATGTCCTTGCAGTCTCCAGGTTTAGGGTTTCTCGGGCAGGTGTTAATGCCACATCTTTTGCCACATCTTTTTGAAACAATAAGACTTTGAGTCAACTTAGCTTGTTAAAATCTGCTTTCAAAGTTGGAATGGAAGGCCATAACAAACTATCAAAAAACGCATGCATAGGAGGGAAAAGCATGTTACTGCAGAAGGTCACTATGTGGGAAACAGAGAGAACATATGGAATTCCAGCCTTCATTCCACAACAGTCTTGGTCACTTAACATTAAATAACATCCATTAAAAAGAACAGTGATGAGGGGAGAATTGAAGGGCCTGGTATTCCTTTTAGAAACAGACCAAATTCGCTAATGAAGTATTACATGCTCCATGGAAGGTAACGTATTTACAAACAAGTTTGTGTCTGACAGATGAGTCACATTCATTTCAAGTAAGGAATAACTCTCAGTCCACCCATTCACATTGCTAATCAGGTGACCACAACTTGTGAATAAAGCTCCCTCCCAGGGCTTCATTTCTACCTACCGGGAAATGTTTCATGCAAGATGTGAACTAAAATGTGAAAAGATATTAAGCCGTGAATTAACCATATAGCGGAGAGTGTTTCAGCTACAGTAAAAGGCATTTGCCCTAGCTTCTTGATATGTAACATTGTGTAAGTGGCATCTTTTTTGGCCATAAGTCACTGTTTACGTGTCAGATTGAAAGGAAAGAATAGTTGGGTAGAAATTAGGTAACACCATGTCTCGCAGCTGTTTTTGAGGACCTGGAGTGTCCAATTAACTCCTTGAGTGCTCCTGACGGCTCCCGGCCGTCATGAGTCACAGTAGGCGTGTGCTCATGATGGCCGGGAGCCGTCCGAACGTTGCCGCTCCGCCCACGCGGAATTAATTCCCCGCCTGTGCGAGAGAATTAATCAGTGGGCGGAGTTTGGATGGCTCCCGGCCATCATGAGCACACGCCCACCGTGATTTATGACGGCCAGGGGCCGTCGTGAGTACGGGAGCGCCACGCCCAACCCCGCCCCCTCTCGCACCGCAACCGCATTTGCCCCGCGGCGAAGGGGTTAAACTGCATTATAGATCTAAGCTGACTTTGCCCTTGGTATAATAAAGACATATCAATTTGCATAATACCAATAACAGACTACACAATTATATTCAAACTGTAAATGTGACAAAACAACGTATTAATGCTATTATCAACAACTGCAAATACTTTATCGAAATGATCTTGATCAGTTTGCCTTAACCGTGCAGCAGCTTCCATTTGTGACAGTTTCCATATTTCATTATAAGTGGCATAAATTAATCTTTTAGGACACAGAGACTTAGGACCCCACAAGAAATCAGATAGGTCCATGCCTTCTGCAGGAGGGAAATATGTTGTTTTTTTGCAGACAGTGTGGAATTGTTGGCATAATTTCCCTACCAAATAGGTGGTGACTATACCTGAGTATTGAGAATGGGGATAACAAGGGTTGGGTCTGCTTGCCTTAAACCCCGGTGTGGAATTCGAAAAAAGAGCATAATTACCTTATGTGTCCACTGGCCTTAATAACCATCCATTTGGACCTGAAAGTTTGGAGTTAAATGTACCATTTTGCACCATACTATTGATAGTTATTCACTATAATTTGTTAAATGCTGCCACTTATCAAATCGGGCAATGGAAGGAATGTTGGGAGAATTCATGTCAATTTTAGCAAATCCTAGCCAAGTATTCTGTTGAACTGTGTCATTTCTAAAAATCTTATGTGTTGAAATCAAACAGGCTATAAATAGAGTGTCTACTTCCTGAACTTGCCAATGTTTGGTACCCCAAATTGATTTCAGGTCAGCGGTATCCTTCCAATGATCATAGCCTTTTAAGGATAACTTTTTGACAAACACATCTGTATATATCAGCTTGGTTTCTATCAGCATATATTTCTTTGCAGGTATAGGGACAAATTTAAAATAAAATGATTTCTGGTCTAATGAATTATGTCCAGAAAAATATGTGAATGTATCCCTGTATGTATTTGAACTCACTTGTGGGGGAGTTGGACATCGATCCCATTGTTTGGAATTAAAAAGTGTGCATTGAACACTAGTTTGATGTAAATAGTGATGTCCGTAATGATGATAACATAATATTTCACCATAGCTAGCAGAATTTAGATACAGGTCTTCACTTTCAAGAATAGTATAATAGTTCAGCTCTGAGAAGATGGAGTTTACAGTGTCTACATACCAATTGTCAGAATGTAACCCAGGTACAATAACATCACCCATAGACACCTTGAAAATGTAGGTGATCTGCAGTGTTTCTGTAGGGCTGAAAATATCATAAGGGACCTAATCCCAAACAATTCCATCAGTTACTGGGACAGCTGAAATGTTCACAAGGGACAGCTGTCCCAGTTCAGTTTATGTAAAGATGAGTGAGGGGTTAAAACCTCATCAACTGGTTCTGTAGCAGAGCGTTCTGGAAGGTAATGGCCATTGATTTGCAAGAAGAAAACAGTCACAAATTCAATCCACATAAATAGAAAACCATGGAAAAGTTTTATCCAAGCATATATCCAAGGAGGGACCAGATAACTGCTTTTCAGCCATGAAAAGAAAACACAGGCCTATGTAGGCTGAGTGTCTTGGACGTTGGAACTGTCAAAAGAGTCTGATGAAAAATCGTCTGTTCCCTTATAACAACCAGAAGCAATTTGTTGAAAAACAGAAGCCACAGGTGCAGTAAGAGAACTGGTAGATTCCACGAGGGGTGGATCAGTATAAACAACATCATCTGCTGGAGACACAGTAGTAAGTACAGTACTCACTTCTTTCCTATGGCTGGTATTCATAGCGGTAGCAGGAATTAACTGAAGTTCTGTCTCTCGACCAGTGGGCAAGAAACAGCTTTGATGTTGCTCTCAAGCTGTAGAGGACATTCCTGTATGGTAGTCAGAAGAGTTAGGGAACTACAAAGGACTCCTCGTGGCCTACTGTTCAGAATTGGCCACATGGTGAGAGTTGATATGATCAAAGTAGAAAGAATGATTGCCTTTAGAACTGGCAACCAGTGGCAATATTACAGCTCTTGTACCAAGGGCTGGCACGGGTGCTCGGTATGATGTGCCAAATTCCTTCTTAACCAAAACCTTTTCTCATACCAGATTCCCAATTTTGTGGAATCCAGCCAGAAGGTGCTGGCTGATCATTGATTCCAGTAGAGGCAGACTTCTTCAACTGTTCGTTGGATTGGCCATTGCGTAACTTTGGTAAATTTTGTCCTGCCACCCAGAGATAGTTAAGGGAGATTATTAAGTGCTCTTTATACCCCATATAGGTGATGGCACCAAATACACCCTGTACCTAATGATCTAGCTGTTAAGGATTGCTTTAAGTCATGGTTCATCCTCTCCACCACCAAATTTACCTCGGGATGATAGGGGAAGGAGTAATGCACCTCTACTCCCAGGGAAGCCATAGTTTCAATATA
This sequence comes from Triturus cristatus, assembly GCF_964204655.1. Classification (NCBI taxonomy): domain Eukaryota; kingdom Metazoa; phylum Chordata; class Amphibia; order Caudata; family Salamandridae; genus Triturus; species Triturus cristatus. The sequence goes on along the minus strand of NC_140593.1, from coordinate 1,055,112,820 downwards.
TGCTTTTGAGGAAAAAGCAGGACCCTGGTCCATGTGGAATGTAGTGCATGCATGTGTTCTGATAAAGACTTGAAAATCTTTAATATCAGTGCAAGCTTCAGCCAAACAGTGTGGCCACATTCAGAGGAACCTCAAGCAAGAATAAACTGCTAGTAGGATAAATGTATACACTCCACCGAATTAAGAGGACCACCATGGTCCAAATAAATACAGCCAAAAGATTTGTTGGAAATCAACAGGTTTGTCTACGGTGGGCCAGCCATGGTAGAACTTTTTATTTCTTGACAAATGTCACAACATAGGACATATTTCTTGTCCTGCTTCTATAAGCGATGTCACCAATAACATTGCTGTAGTAAGGAAATTGTGGCCCCCACACCTGCATGTGCCGAAGCAACACCTTCATGCGCAGCTGTCATTAAGGCTAGCCTGCGGTCTTGGTTGGGGATCAATTGACCACCTAATCATAGCAAAAGGAACATTATGTTCACTTAAATGATATATATATTTACAGGAAAGCCCCTAGGTAAAGGGGTGCCGTTGCATGTTGCACTAGCGGCAGCTAATATATCGTCATCTACCCTCGTATGAGAACGAGTAATCGCAGCAACTGTCACAGTCGCAAATGCATATTTGGCAGCTTCATTAGCCAAAGAATTCTCTACAACGTGGTCCCACATGCTGATGATTCAATGTATGAATGACATGGTTCTGTGGCAACCTATCTTTTAGATCAGCCACCTTCACCCAAAGTTATTTAAACTTTATAATGTTGCCTTTAGAATCGTTGAATCTATTTTGGTGCCAATAATGCAAATTGTCATTAAAAGACTGCACACAATAATACAAATCACACTATAAGTGTTGGGGATTCAGGAGCCGTATGTTCTAGTGCAAGAAGCAAGGCTTTCAGTTCAGCCAACTGTGCTGTGGAGTCCACTAATGACTGTGTGCAAGTTTTTTGTGGTTGGAATTTCTGAGATCACTCCTTCAAGGCTCTTCCGGTCACCTCCTAACGTGAGTCGTGACCGAGAACGTATCCGGCATCAACTCGGCACCGGATGCCGGATACGTTCTGGGTCACGACTCACGTTAGGAGTGATCTCAGTGGCACATACAAGTGCTCGAGGGTAAAGGTATGCCCATGTTGGGCAATATCCCGAATTGTTTTTAATAGACAAGCGGTGGTGCAGGGTGGAGCGATAATTCCCCACGCCCTGAAGAAATTGCCGTGAGTTCATCCTAAGGCAATGAAACATGTCGGCATTTTAATAAGAGCAGACACACAGCACGGAATAATTTGTGATCTAGCTCAAGTTTGTACATAGTTGTGGGGTCGCATTTGGTGCACGAATCATTGCACAGCTATTCTCTATTACACACCCTAGCACTTTGTCTTTTGGGTTTTAACCCATCTATTTTCTTTTGCACATTTTTTTCCTTGGAGTGGTGGTAGCTGATGATGAGATCTTGAGGTAGCAGGCGAGTACCTTCCTGCTTTATCCTCCCTGGTGTTGCTACCGTGAGGCACCATCACTCCACTTTCACAATTTTTCTTCACCACAAATTTTTTCACCACATCAGGGTGTTAGAGACACAGGCCACTGGTTACAGAGATAGTCCTTACTTCGTATGAAATCCTTTTTCTTTTCTTTATTGGTGATTCATACCTATAGCAGTATAGATGGTGTAACCACTTACTTTATAGATTGTCCAAAAATATATGACAACTTTAATAGGTATATGAGCAGTGTCTTCACCGTGTGAACAGGTCATTTATTGTATACAAGTCTTTAGAGTGGGGGACGACCTGTTCTCTGCCCCTACAGCTCCTTAGTGTGTTTTGCCCTTGTGTAAGTAGCCTTTCTTGAAATATTGCCATCTGCACCACATTCAGTATTTTTTCAGTGGATGCAAAACACATCTCCACATTAAAATATAAATGTGATCTATATGCAGTCTGCACTGTTTCACCTTTATTAAAGGGGATATATGTAAAGCCAGTGGCACTCATGACTATACGGATGACCAGGTTTGTAGTATTTACATGTGCATGTAAGTGACATGTTGCAAGCAAGTCAGACTGTAGTGATCTGAGTATGTCTGTATGTGCTGATGCTTGATGTGAACTGGAGAAACAGGATGAATTAATTCAGATAATGATTTAATGCATTGTTCATAGTCAGGTATGTATGTTCAGCCAAAAGTAAAGGAATACTAATTAGGAATATAGGGCCATATGCAGGTACCTAAATACCGGTCGGAAACGGACGAAAATCGGTGAATATCCCGTTACCGACCGGTATTTAGGCAATTGAGATGTAGGTGGCTGGATATCAGGATTCGGTAATTTACCGATTCGGAATTTTAAGAAATCGGTAAAATACCGATTCGGTAAATTACCGAATCCTGAAATCCTATGTAGGGGGCACTCAAGTGAGTGCATTTTTGGTTTCTGGATTCGTTATTTACCACCAACTACAAGTTGATGGTAAATAACGAACACCTTTTAAAAAGCAATTTTGTGCTTTTTGAACAGTGCCATGTGGCAGACATACATGCCCTTAGGGCATGTATGTGCGCCACATGTGCACACATGCACGATTCAGGGGTGCAACAGGGTGTCAATGTGACACCCTGCCACCCATGAATATGCTCCCCCTATTACCGATTCGGTATTTACCGAATCGGTAATAGTGAATGGCTTCCCATTCATTCCTATGGGCCTCCAGGCCCATAGGAATGAATTGGAAGGGATGCATTATTACCGATTCGGTAAATACCGAATCAGTAATACTGAATATTACCGATTCGGTAATAATTACCGAATGTTTACCTACATTCTATTTACCGATTCATAAATACCGAATCGGTAAAATTCGGTATTTATGAATCGGTTAATAGAAATTATCTACATATGGCCCATAGTTTCCTAAGCGCGTTTGGTGGTTGGTGCCGAGCACACTTCTCTAGGAAGAGTGGCGCAAGGCCTTTTTCCCTCATGGGGAAGTTGGTATCCTAGAAATGGGGCACTTAGAAACGCTAAATTAGATTTCTTAAAGTTAAACTTATCCCCAGATTCTGTAAATCCCAATCTTATGCTCTAGCCAAATGTGTGTTTAAATCATCGTAAAGACAAGGAGATGATGGACGGAGCGCTTAAACTTTTCAGACACTCACCTCCATTCACAGATCTGGGTTGAATCTATCATCACTATTTAGCTCACTTCGCCACCTCAGTTCAGACCCAGCTATATGCAAATAAGTCTGGATCCTGTGCCTCATGGGAACAGTCCAGCCCGAACTGCCAAGCCAGGTCTTCCCTGAACCGGAAACAAGCATCCTGGGACCGGTTTTGGGGTAACACTCCTCATCAGCCAGGCTAGCTTGAATCCAGTGGCAAAGTGAGCAAGGGACCCACGTCTGGGCATACCTTGCCAACTTAGGGTGAACAAAGCAAACACAAGGAGATGATGGACGGAGCGCTGAAACTATACAGACACTCACCCCCAGTCACAGATCTGGGTTGAATCCATCATCACTATTTAGCTCACTTCGCCACCTCAGTTCAGACCCAGCTATATGCAAATCAATCTAGATCCTGTGCCTCATGGGAACAGTTCAGCCCGAACTGCCAAGCCAGGTCTTCCCTGAACTGGAAACAAGCATCCTTGTTGGTTTTGGGGTATCAGCCAAGCTAGTTTGAATCCAGTGGCAAAGTGACAAGGGATCCACGTCTGGGCATACCCTTCCAACTTAGGGTGAACAAAGCAAACACAAGGAGATGATGGATGGAGCGCTGATAGATATCATCTTCACAGGGCAATGCGTCTTGGTCTGTATCATGTAGAATTGACACAATCCGGGCACCAAACAGTCCTGGACTGTTCTTATACCCCATGTGGAATCAAGAATAGCGCCACTGAAAGCCTAGCGCTGAGAAGACAGTTCAGTCTCTGCTTTCAGGCGCTATATTTTGGCAGAAAAAATCATTGGAAATATCCAAGGTTGTTTTGTATTGTATACAGACTATATCATTTATAAGTGCCGTACTGTGCATATTTTGTAATGCAATTGTGTGTGTATGACTATTTAAGTGTCTATAGCCTAAGACGATACAATATGAATGATCCAGTTTTAAAACAGGAAAACTGAGATAATTTTTTGGGGAGACACAGGGTTCAATTACTCCCTGGTACTCGAATTAAGTGAGTATTTATCTAACTGGTGCCTTAGCATCCAGTCTTATTGGGTATTGTGGCTGCACTTGTGGGCTGGGCCTTATGGGTATTACATGATAAGGAGTGTCCTTATCCCAGCCGACATGGTTGCGATATAAAGCTGGGGCTAATGCAAGAGCCTATTCCACTGCATAGACTTGCTTGACCTCATCAGGGACAAGCGCAGAAAATGATGGTAGTGTTACATCTTTACCTTGTGGGTATGTACATACAAACTCCAGGGGCCAATCGACCTTCGCTAAGAGAATATCATATGACAGTGATACATTTTTCCAGAATATTACCAGAATGGTGCGCTGTATGTCACCCTCAATTTGTATATCCAAATCATATAATCTGTCTGGAGGGACTGCGCACCTATCTGGGGTTTCAGCTGTAATGTACTGATCTGTTGCTTTTGCTGCCACAAACTCCTGGAGATTCCGGCGCATTATAGTGACCCTTGCCACGCTGTCGAGGTGAGTCACCACCCACCCCCTGTTCAGGAGGAGAGTTGTGGCATATTTTGTGGTTAATGCCGCAACCTTCTTTTTCTGAAATTGTGGTTTAAATTGTGGAGGTTTCTCCTGTTTCTTTATCTTCACGTCATACAAGCATTGTGAGTCCTTTTTGGTTTCTCATACTCTTCCTGTCTGCACTCAGAATGCCTTCCTCGCTCGTATGGTTTTTCTGATGAGTCCTGAAAGGAACGAGAAGGACGAGTATCAGAAAGCTAATACCTATCCGTTGCTTTCAACTGTGTGAAATCACGCAACTTATAGCGTCTGTCAGATGGCGGAGAAACTCCTCAAGATATAGACTTTTCTTTAGGTTTGGGTTTGTCCCATTGTTTTTTAACAAACTCCGGGTTCGGCTTGGCAGTGTCCTTGTCAAAATCATGTTTGCCAAGTTGTGATTTATTGGGTCTGGTTCCCAAATTATTGCAACCTATAGAAGTATATACTTCAGTAATAATTATAGGTAGCTCATGTATCTGGTTAGCTGGTGCAACCTGCGTGGTCCACTTGTGTATAGCCAGAGAAACTGCTTTACCTTTAATGTTTGACAGAATCATTGAGGAAACCACGGGAAAGTTTCACATTAATGTCATCCCCAAATCCAGGGCAGCTGCTGCCCTGTGTTTGTTCTGTATTTGTTTTAACACCACCAGCAAGACTGACGTAGATGGATTACCATGTGTGATGGTAGAGACTGCATTAAAGACTGTGCACCAAGTGTTACACACTCACCTATTTGGAGAATCATCCCATGGGGTAAGCATATAGTCAATTTTCTGTGCTTGTCTTGTGATCCCGTATGGGGAAACACAGTTTCAATTTGATCCATTTTTTGGGCTATCCAAAAAGGAATTTCTTCACGGTTTGTGGGAATTTTGGCCATAATTGAATTGCAGGACTTATTGTAGGTAGAGCAGGCAACTGGTTGCCCAGCCAAAGCTGCCCTTGCTGCCCTTGTCGGGACAGCCATCAAGGTGTGACAAACAGAGTTAAGCGTCAATATAGTCTAAGTAGACCAGTGTGTAATTGCTGTAGCTCATTAACATTGAGACCCTGTAGATTAGGTAATGGTGTATTACCAGCTAACGCTGGCCAGGTGCCCCTTCATTATTAATGGGACCTATGTGTACAGGAGCAAGCGTGTTATTATTGCACATCAGAACCAATTATGAGGTTGCCAATCTGAAAGTGGAATTTCTAAGAGCTGATACGCTCTGTATGCTTGTGGTGCTGCAACTTTTGACTATTCATGAAATGTCGTGTATTAGCATCCACAGCTGTAAAATTGACTCAAGGATGAAAGACTTTTAAGCAATAGACATCATGGGCTTCAGTCACGAAGATCATGCCCCCGCCTTTATCGCCAAGGCCATATAAATCTTAAAGGCGCAGAGACAGCAGGTATGCAAGTGTAAGCAACTGGTATATGCTGTGGCTGCGCTATAAATAAAACAATAATGGAAACAAAGTGCAAACACTAATATGGGTAATCATTTTAAAGGTTCAAGCTTGAATAACCAACAGACAATAGGTGCTTCCTAACAATACTGTGGAGGATTAATACCAAACATCACTGACGTCTCTGGAGGACTTGTAATGGTACTAAGTACAACTCAGGAGACCCATTAAATAAATACCTGACCAATCGTTGGTAGCGCCATGTCACATGGATTCTGCTGATGAGCAGAATTGTGCCTTTGGATGCCAGGACGACAGAACGTAGGGACTGAGGGCCACATGTACAAAACCTTTTTGAGGTTGCAGACAGGCCAGTTTGCAGAATCATCCCATTTGCAAACGCAAAAGGCATTTTGACATGTACCAAAGCCACATAGCGATTTGTTAACCTGTTACAGAATCACAATTTGGGTTTGCGATTCGGTATTTGGAAGGGGCATATTGAGGGTGTCCCTTCCTATCACTGAATCGCAGCGGTATATATATATGTTTTGCGACCAAAATGCGGTTGCAAAACATTTGCATTTTACCACCAAATTCAATTTTGTGATAACCCATTCACATTTGAAAATTCCCCAAGGGACCCCTTTCCCTTTGTGAATGTTTGGAAAAGTATTTTTTTTAAGAGCATGCAATGGTCCCACGGACCACTGCCTACTCTTAAAAAATTAAACCTAAAAGTTTAAAAAAAATGTAAATACCAGTTTTCCATTAAGGAAAACAGGCTGCATTTAAAAAAATGTGAATTATTTATTTAAAAGCAATCACATACATGGTGGTCTGCTGACCCCAGTAGGCCACCATCCCTGCGATAAGTAGACAAATACAACTAAGCAATGCAATTAGCATTACTCGCAGGCTGTATATAATAAACAACCCCACCTTGGCAAATAATTTATCTGCCTATGCCTATCCTTACTGTGTTTGCAAAGGAATATATTAGTGATCTCTGGGATTACTAATGGACCCCATACTGGTGTACGTGGTTAGGTGGTCTGCATCATGAATATAAACTCAGTTTACACAAGGCTGCATGTCAGGCTCTAAGTGCATTCGTTCCAGGACAGGTCTCTCTGACGCAATTCTCCTCTCTGACCCCAAGGGTACAAGACACAGTTAATATGATAAAAAGTACTGTTTTGGAAAGCTGCAGCTGCGCTACCATGTAATACCTAAACATTTGGAGTTGTTGGTGATCGGGCAAAATAAAACAGTTCATTATGTTGTTATATATTCCAGGCAACTCTATACAATATGTACAGACTGACTTCGGAGAAAAACCTCTAAATACCAAAACATCATGTGCAGCATATTCCTCAAATAATGGCATCAAAACAAATGTGTTATGTGTAGCTGTGCAAGTGGCATCACTACATTAGTGTTGTTGTTCTGTTATGATAGTTTTCATGTAATCTTCTGAATCTTTTCTTAACCATGGTTACCGCCTTATCTCGTGGATATCACGTATGCATAATAGCTTATCAAACTTCTCCCTTGTTAGGGCACATCTTTAAGTGGGGCTTCTGTCCTTGATGGGTTGACTTTAAATGAGTATTTCTTCTTTTCAGATTAACCTTAAGAAGTAATTATCAAAGGTTTGGTAAATTCATAATAATTTCCAATTTAATTGTTGGTGACTGAATATCTAGATTTCCATAACTGTCTAAATGTATCTTTTAGATATCTACTGAATCAGAGCTTTTCATTACAAGATCTGAAAATGTTAGAACATTCTGTGCTATTGTATGTAAAGACTAGCAATTAAAATGTATATACATCTGAATGTTGGTATGATACACAGCAGCCTTCTGCCATGTAAATGAATACTTGTTTTTCCTGATTCTGTTAAATCCTATAATGCATGTCCGCGGATGCGTTAATTTGAGCTATTATACGAGGTATATTTAATAACAGTTCACTTGCTCCAAACAAGATAGAAACGTCATCAGTCTTTTTGATAGCTGACCTTTGACTTCTTCCCACGTGAATTCTGTGCAAGTTGCTTCAGTCATCGGGTTGTAGCATGCTTGAGAGCAAAAATGTATATTCATTCGTCTCTCAGCTCCAGGAGTCGCGTATCACATGCATTAACCATACCAATCTATATTACTCAAGTGTTTGTCCCCGCTCCAGCCAAAGTCACGCCGCGCATCACATTTTTCTACGTTCTCGTTCTACAATTTCCAGCATAGCGGCACCATGTGATGATTTTAAAATAGAATCCGACAATGAGCCTGGATCCGCACAAAAAGGACCCATTGCGTGTATTTTTGTTTGACTGTGATTGATTCAGAATAGCCGCATTTACTCACTGCTTGTCATTTTGTACATCAGATGTGCATCTCCAGATCTGTATTATCCTGGCACAGAGCCACACACGAGAATGCACCAGTTATGTGCTGACGCCTGGTGGCTTCCGGGCTCTTGAATTCCCTTTGGCTATCATCGAGCCTGACACATCCGTCATTCACATTTGTGACATCCTGCTACAAGACTCACATCTTCCAATTTAAAGTTGTAGCTACGTTCTTATTTTCAAGTGGAATATTTAGGGAAGTAGAAAGTGGATACAGTCATTCAGTCGGCTTTATCTGCTGGATTTGACAAATGTAATAGTTGTGTCCCTGCGAGGAGGCAAATAGCGACTTAATATTAAACTGAATTACCATTTTTGGACAGGTGCCATATAAAACCTACCTCAGGTTGCCATGCAATACGAAGCTTACAGCTGCCTGTTTTGAAGCCCCCCTCCTCCCCCCGGGGAACAATGGGCCCTACGTGCAATGCAGTAAAAGATGGCACATTTTTAAAAACATTCCATTGGATTTGACTTCATAGCTGTAAATAGCTGTGCAGTTGGACCAGTTATTGAAAAATGTAATTTATTCATGTGGCAAACCAAGTGAAACTATACTGCCTCTTATTACCTTATGTTTCCCCCAACTTGTCGCTAAAAGAATGTGTTATGTTTGGAAACTTCTTCACAGAAGCAACACAGAGCCCCAATTAGCATATAATTCCTACCTGACTCGGGCACTTATTAATACAAAAGGTATTGTGACAAAACCTAGAGAGAACTTGGAGCGAAGAATCGTGAGGTTTGGGCCAGCATGAAATTAAACATAGGGCCATGCGTACACATTTTATGAATAGCGATTACCTAATTGTAATTTTCCACAAAAATGCAATTAGGAAATTGCTATTCCTATTGTATGAAGTGCATTGAGTTTTTTCCAGTGATTCCTGGTGAACTATGAGTAGTAATGAGGTAGGATCCATTCGAATTGCAGCCATCACAGGGATGGTGGGTTGCTGCGGTCAGTTGGATGCGTGTAAAAAGAAACGTTCAAGCTTCATATTTTTTATGAGTAGGCAGTGGTCTGTGGGGACCCCTTCCCATTTGCAAATGGTTGCCACGTTGTCTGAGGTGTCAGTAAAAAAATTATATTTTGCAACTGTAACTTGGTTGTAAAACATTCATACCTTCCACTGCGAATCGGTATCAGGAAGGGACGCCCTAAACATGCCCCTTCCAAATACTGATTGGCAAACACAAATTACAATTCAGGAACAGATTACTGAATAGCAAAATTTGGCTTCTGTACATTTTCAAAACCATTTTGCGGTCGCAAACAGCCTGATTCAGTGAATTGAGCCATTTGCGACCGAAATAAAGGTTTTCTACAAATGGCCCATAGTGCCAAAGATGACACGAAGGACTCCATTTTGTACTAATTAACAACTTGTAATAGCAATACAACATCACACTATGTAAAAGAGACCCAAAACATCACAGTAGATCAACCCAACTCAAATAGCAGATGTAGGCATGAATATACATCTCACCCTTGCATGCAAATTCTCAATAACGTAGGCAATGTATTAAGCAATGATTAGTGGAAATGTTTCCAATTATTTTGTTCTCTTTCTGATTTAAGTCGGGCTTTTTACAGGAGAACAGTTAGTAAACTGGTGCGTTCAGTTTCAGATGTTCTTAAAATATATGTCAATGTATACTTTTGGATTGTTGGCTGAAGTATAATTTACCAGTGGATTGGTGTGCTGTATAGGAAATCTTTTTGGAACTGCTGGGTGCATTAACCTGTAGACTCAGCTACTTGTGAATTGTAAAGTTACTCATCTGAGAATGGCATGAGTGGATGCAACGGGTGAAACATTCTTGTCTGTGCAGCAGGAGAATTCACCAGCCAGTTTATATCTAAACTGTTCTCAATGCAGGTGCATGGTCCTGTTTTCCCATAATCATAGAATCGATTGACTAGTTACATGTAATCTGATAAAATTGCAGGGCCTGGTGTAACAAAGATTAGGTTCCAAATCAGTGTTGCACAACGCTCATTTACAACACAATCTTTTTTTTCTTTTTAGCTGCGACGGATGGACCAGTCCTTTGTTGTGCAAAATGGCCATTCAGTGCGAGTAGCAAAAATCCTCCCTCATGTATATTAATGCAAATCACCGGTGGTACTAGTACCTAAAGTACTTGTGCTCTACTTACTTATGCAGGTAGGAGGGGAGGCTTATTCGGCCTTGAAGGGATTTACACTTGTTACCTTCAAATCATCTAATGTTCTATAGGTGAGATTCCAACTTACTTATTTGTTGTGCCGTCTTACAAACCGAATTAATTGATTGCACTTCATAATAAGTGTTAAAAGTACGTTTAATACCTGTCAGAACCTATCTGACTAACCTTAGAATAATGAAAGGTTGAGTTGCCATGCAAATTACATGCAGTTGTAGGCAGCTGGTGTATAACGTGCAGAGCTATTACGTAATGAAGGAGACTGAATTGATGTCATTTAGGGATCGCCTGGGATCACAGCTGTGACCCCTGCTGGTGTCTTTGTGACCCTGGAGCTCAGAGGTGGCACAATCAGTGCTAAGAACACATTGGTTGTTCGCCTTTATGGGCGTTGAGCAACAGCCTTCTTCTTTTCAGCCCCTTTTTGTTACAATAACAGTGAATAACATTATGTTATTCACTATTAGTGTAATAAAAACTCAAGCACCAGGATCTCAGACTGGACCATCGCTGTCAGCTGAGCTAAATAAAATGCTTTTAAATGTATATTGTGTGGGTGTGTGCAGGTGAAAGTGTGTTTGAGAGAGAGCGTGTAAATGTGTGAACATGTGTGTTTGTGTGAGCGAGTGTGTGCAGCGTCAGCCGCCATAAGCAAAGAGTGGTGAGGCGGGTGGGGTCGCGCGGCAGGTTTTGTGCGGTGGGGGGTTGGGAATTCAATATAAAATAAAAATAAAACTACCCTTCAGCTGCCGGACGTCTCCAGCGTCACGCCGCTTCTCCTGCTCTTCCTAGATGAGGCCCCAGCAGCCCCTGGGATGGACTCTCATCCAATCTCTGTGCTGCAGAGCAGCGCTGGGATTGGTCTGAGCAGGCAGGAAAGACGCTCTGCTCAGACCAGGGAGTCTCTGGAGTTTCTCCAGCCCGGCTGCTCAATGCAGCTGAGCTGGAGAAAACCTAAGTGTACATGTGTGTTTTGGTTAGCCTGAGACAGCCGATCAAAACACATATGCACACTTAGGGAGTGGAGTGCAAGTAGCACTCCTCCTCCCCCCTCCTTTGCCTCAGCCCCACCCCTCCCAACACCGCTGGCTAAAAGCCAGCAAATGTAAATATAAACGATGCAAAAACATTGTTTTAATTTACATTTGCTGGCTTTAGAAAGGTACTGGGGCGACACTCCTCTGCCATTGCGGACGAACCACCACTGAGTGTGTGAGTGAGAGTTAGTGAAGGTAGTTAGTATGTGACAATGAATGAATGTCAAAGAGTTACTAGTGTGAGTGGGAATAAATGAGTACAAATGAGAGTGAGGGAGTCTGAGAGTGAATGATTCACAGTGATAGTGAGTGAGTGTTACTGTGAGTAATAGTGAATGAGTGAAAGTAGGAGTGAATATGACAGAGAATATAATTGTGAGTTAATGAGAGAGAGAATAAGTGAGACTAAAGAATGAGTAAGAGTGGGTGCAAGAGAGTGAGAATGAATGGAAGTTAGTGTGAACGACTGAGATTAAATGTGAGTGGGTGTACGTAAGTGAGCATGAGTGAGAATATGGGGTTATGTATGTGAGTCTTCTATTGGCCCTGGCACACTGAAGGTAATTCTGGACTTAAAGTGGCACCCATGTCAAAATGCGGTTTCTGGCATACTGGAGGCTGTTGTTAGCATGACAGCACATGTGTCAAAATACTGGCTATGATATAGCAGAGGTCATTCTTGTCATAGGGGCAGCCTGTGGAAAAAGGCTGGCATACTGAAGGTAATTCATGACACAGGTGCCCACGCTGAAAAATGTTATGCTGGAATACTGGAGGAAATTTTTTGCAGTGTGTCACCCATGTCAAAATGCTGGTGCGAGAGGTGTATTGGATCAAAACCTTGGACACCATGATCCCGAAAGGAATGAATGACTGATTAGATATGTCATGTTTCATATAAGTCTCAAATATGGAATGTCCACGTATAATCAATCGGCTGAATAATCTAAAAATAGGGGGGCACGCACACTTAGTTAATAGCATATAAAGGGCACTTAATGACCACTTGCTACATCACCTTATAGCTGTTCTTTAGGGATTGTTCTTAATGGAATTGTACACCACCAATGATTGTGTTTAAGTTTGCAGAGTAATTACCTTTTGGAGCAATCGTTTTTCATAGTATTATTTTCACTCACAAAAATAAACATCCTAGGAAACAATATACACTAAGAAACAGGAGTTACATTCTTTGCTTTGACGGGCACTTATATTTGTCAGATCCAATTAGAGCAGTGATTAGACTGTGCCACGTTGAGATTCTTGGTATAGAGAAAATACCCTTGGGAATATTTCATCTAGTACGACAATAAGTCGACTCAGTTTATATCACCGCATCACGAAAGGCGTTACTCTTATGCCAAACCATAGAATTGGTTTTGGCAGCGGCATGTTACTATGTTTACTTTCAGGCATAATTAGAAAGCGCTCGCAAGTCGCCCGGTTTTAGAGCTCCTATTTTATTTTTTCATTATCTTTCACTATCACTGTTAGTTTTCGCTCACAATTTTAATTTTTCGTAACTATTTGCAAGCATTTTTGTATGAAGGGTTCTCGCTATCATGGCGACCAAGGATGAGCTGTTTAGGACTGTTCATCTCGATTTAGTCCGTCGTTACTGTCTATGAATATTATCGAGCTCGCGTGGTCAAATACGCAAGCATTTGGGGAGATTCTCACAAACAACACGGAGATTATTTTTTGAACGTTATCAGCATACTTTCAGGTATGGAACACAGCCGGTTACGACCGTTCATACTTTATAACGTGACGCTACTTTCACATTACTTATAGCGCCAAAGGGGGTCATCTAATCTGTATTTTTCTTGTTCCTTTTTTAATAGATATACGGTAGAAAGGGTGTTTTAAAGGTAAGGACGCTTTCCATATACATTTGTGGGTGGATGTATGATTGGGAGATTCTAATGCCTAACTTCTGGTATAGATTGATGTCTCGTTTTTGGTGATTTATGTTTCAGACCGCATGTATCATAAACCCTCGAGAGATAACAGCAAGCAACTACAGTGCATTTTAATACATCATCGGTTTGTTTATTCAAATATGAGCACAAGTAGGCGGTTGTCGCATCAATAGTGATATTTGGCTTGTTTCAGTTTATGTTTCATTAGGAAAGCTGGGCTTTGACAGTTAGGACTGCCAACTGAAGGTACGAATTTCTCCTACACATAGACATTCTACACTATCATATTTGGGCAACATCCCCTTAATACTCATTGCATTAACCAAATTAATTATGAAGATTTAATAATTTAAAATTATCATAAATTGTGTGTTTTGAGCCTCCATATGGACAGACATTTACAGTATATTATTTCTTTTTTATTTCAGAATTCCCCTGAGGAAGGAACTATTAGGTTCCGAAATGCATTGGGCATGAGCACTCGTCAATGTATATTTTTGTACATGTATACGTTTTCCTGAAACCTACATTTATGAGAAACAGATGTACAATGTTAAAATTTTGTTTGAACAATGTTATGTGTAAACGCATAGAAGTTTATGCATTTCTGAATCGAAATTGAATTTCTAAGAGTAAATAAAACAAAAATTTGTGAAATTATGTTTACATAGCGGTGTGTATACACCATGTGAATTGTGCGCAGCAAATACAACCTCCCATACTTGTTATTAACTTAAAATGCTGGTGCTGGCATAAGGGAGGGAGGCAACCACTACAAAATGTTTGCCTCGGCATACTACAGGTAATTTTTGACTGGTCACTTATGGTGTATGGCAAAATACTGGCATTTTGTATGTAATTGTTTTGCCTAAGAGGACACCCATGACATAATGCAGTCTTTAGCTTCATTCTGGTAGGTTTTGTCATACTGGGGCACCCATAGCAAAATTTGAAAGAGATGGTGTCAAGTCCTCAGAAGCTTCAGGCTTTCTTCACTTGGCAAACCATGAATGGACTTGAATATTTAGTGAGGGCCAATGGGTTGTCAGCAAATTTATGTGAAAATGTAACTTTGAAATGCACTACATGACCAATTTTTTTCAGAAATTTCTCAGGGAAGAACCAACCTGATTCCTCCCTAGAAGAGGCCGAGCTCACTTGATCACTATAATTTTGTGCAAGTATTACGCCTCACCACTTTCAAAGATCACCAGCTACCACTACAAAAACAGGGCGTAAACAGTGCCTTGATAAGAACTCTTTACTTTTTGTAGCTTCCATGAAGACTGGGACATTTTGTTTTAGGTATTGTATAATGAATACATTCAGCTGTGCAATGTGCAGTCTTAGATTTAAATGTTTTTAATGAACTTAAAAAAAATTCACATTTTAAACAAGTTGTTGCCATGGTTAATTATTGTGAATACATGAAAAACCATGTATGTGAATACAATCTTCACCTCCTTTTGCACAAGTGATGGTGCCTTGCATTCCTCATTGTAGTGTACACTAGTGGAAGGGTTACATTCTGACGAACTGTGGTCTGAATAATTTAGGTCCCCAGTGCTCTTCTGTGTTATGTGGTGACAAAACACAAGGATCACTTGATACACCGATCTGGAACAAAGGATAATTTACAACAACACAAATAGTGGTTCACTGTGGAGTTATTTGAATGAGTATTGATCAAGTAAATGACGTGTTAATCAACCGTAGAGCGACTAAATCCAACATATAATTCAGCCTGAACAGCACTAATATATCCAATTAAACTGTTCAAGCATTTATTCGATAGCAGCAACTGAGTGCTCAAAAAGAGAGATCACACAGTGCAACAAGTGATGAATGTATGCAAGTGAATAAATCACTGTGGACTCAGGAAAATACATAAGAAATCAAGGTCAGGGAGTCTAGATGTTTATAAATTGACTGTTTTTGGATCTCTATTGTGATTTTAAGGTAAACATTAGGACTGAGAATAACGAGCCCTTATGGAAAGAGGCCCATTGGTACTGGAAATGAACTACTTGTAAGGCAGGGCATGCCAAGGGCCAAGGAGAAACTACAGGACAGGGGATCTTGGTCATAGCAATGCAATGTTATTTGGCCATGATGGTATACTGATACGGAACATCTTATTTACTGGGAAGTTGCCTGGGGTAAGTGGTCCACGAGCGAATCTGAAGGGCTTAAGTTAGGAGAAATAATTTTGCGGAAGAAATGAATTCAATCCCTAGTAGTAGACTAACTTTGCTGTAGCCGTGAAGCGGCACAGTGGGCTTATTTTAATAAGTATTGATCAATTAATGGACGTATAAACCATCTATGAATGATCTATGAATAATTCCTACATCCATTAATTGATCAATACTCATTCTAATAAATCCAGAGTGAACCACTGTTTTTGTGTTATCTTCTTTGTGATTTTGCATTACAAGGTTTTCAGATGAACACATATAGTTTAATGTAATGCAAAGAAAAACGAGTAACGTTCTCCTAGAATATCATGCCACCACCCTAATGTATGTGGTTTGTAAAATAGACATTTGTCTGTGTTGTGTTGTTATAGTAATCATGCACCTTTTATAAAACCTCAACTATGTAATTTATTGAGGAATACAGTCGAGTGACATTGCTTCCAGGAAAGATTGAGAGTCAAAAGTCATAAAATATAATCTCCTGTGATGTCATTAAGGTCAAAGAGTGGGTGGTGACACCCTGCGACCCCAGGCCTTTTGGCCATGGGGAGAGTGGCAATGAGTTTGGTATTACCTTCTCTTCCACGAAAGCATTTCCTTTTGCTAGAAGTTAAGAAAAAATCATGCCACTTAGTTATTTGTCATTTGCTATTTAGTCAGGCGATAATGTGAAGAAAATTTGGTGACCTGTAGAGGAATCTTAATCACTGGTGCCCACCTCCCAACACACAGGCCTCCGATACAAGTTGACACTTCTTAGGTTGCTTGCAGATTTCATTACCCACACCATTTAAATCAACTAAATGTATTCACAAAAAAAGTGTTCTATTCTGTTCTGGTAATCTTATATAGCGCGTTGCTATCCGAAGGTCTCCCAGTGCTCACTAAGTCAATATGCAGCTAGCTTAGCCAGCTGAGGTACCTACCATAGAGCCAGGTCTGCAAGGCCTTACGAAAGGAAAGCTCATTAGACTGCTGGCGAAGGTCGAGGGGAAGAGTGTTCCAAAGTTTGGGAGCCTGATATAAAAAGAGATCCCTCACTGAGACCTGTCAAACTTAGGGATCTGTAACAGGTGAGCTGAGGAAGATCTAAATGACCTTCCAGGAACAAAAGAAGTAGCCAGCTAAATGAATAGGGCAGAACATTTCTTAGAGAGTGATGTGTGTGGAATACATAGGGCCTTGAATTGAAAACCTTCTCCACCGGAAGCCAGTGAAGATTCCTCAGAGCAGTTTTAGCCGAGATGCCTGGGAAGCAGCGGCGGCTCCTCCGCTAAGGCGGAGGAGCGTCGCCCCACTGCTTCAAAACAGTGCAAAGGAAAAAATAAAATTATAATATCCGAGCGTTATTATAATTTTATTTTTTGTATTGTAGTTGCTGACAGGTTAGGGGGGCGGGTCTGAGCTCCCTGCATCACAGGGAGGAGGAGTGGTTGCTCCACTCTTTAACTGTTTGGCCTTTGCATGATCTCCACCCAGGCTGCATTACAGCTTGGGTGGAGAACATGCCCAGGCTTCCACTCCCTCTCTGAGAACACAGCACTCAGACCAATCACGACGCTGCTATCAGCAGTGCGTGATTGATTGGTCAGGGGAATCTGGAAGCCTGGGTGCTTCCTGTTCCTGGTTCCTGAGAGAGGCGTCGGCTGGAGGTGGCGTTTGGTGACGGCGACCGGCAGGTAAGTAGTACTTTTTATTTATTTCCTACCCATCACACTGCCACGTCCCCCCCACAGTCTCCTACCAGCCGCCACTGCTGGGGAGATTCATCAGAAGCCGTGAAGCGGCATTCTACATAGTTTGTAACCTTTTTGTCACATAGCAAGATGATCCAAGGTACAGAACATTGTCATAATCGAGGCAGGAGATGACCAAGGCCTGAACAATTAGTCTTCTGGTTAAGAAGGGGAGTAGGATTAATACCTTCCTTAGCAACCTCAAGGCATCAAAGCAATTAGCCACCAGCTTTTGTGTGTGGTGATCCATGGTGAGACTAGAATCTATCCACATCCCAAGGCTCTTTATCACCCATTTGGGGCAGGGAAGTGTTAAGGGAAATAAGACACAAGCGTATATCAGGAGACTAAAATACATTCAAAACCATCTCAAGCTGGATTGTGAGTTTAGAGCTAACAACTGAGCCTTTGAAGCCATTCTTTGGCTAGAAATATAAAATGTCATCGTTCATGTTCTCAGAGAGGATTTTAGTAAGGTGGTGTTGTGCTCTTCCTGTCAGTAACCTCATGCAGTCGTGATACTAAGTGCATTCGGTGAGTCGCATCATGTCCCTGATGTGCTTCCTGGTTGCCAGGAAACAGCAGCAGTAATCGGCAGCACTTTATCTTCATGGTACATTTAACTAATGCTGAATTACAACAGAAACTGTAAGAGAGAGCAATGCACAGGGCACGTACACTGGGTGCATTCGCTGCAGTGATGGAAAACACACACGTACCTGGCAGGGACTTTAAATGGAAGCTTCCAAGCCAGGAAGGCTAATGGTGGACCACTGAGAAAGGCAGTACCAGGAAAGGTTCGGGTTTCTCTGCATTCTGTCAGCTGCTTCGGTAAATATTTGCAGTCAGAACAAAACACCCTAAAGCAAATATGAGAGGATAGAAGGACCCAGCTGGAAAAGGGAACAAAAAACGAACTTGCTCCCACTATAGCCTCATTTTATAATGAGTTATTTAATGTAAACACAGGCCCAACAAAAGGGAAAACTGCTCTCATATCTGGTTTCCTAAGTGCATCAGATCTAACCGGAATCGGTTCTTTCAACAGAGGAGAATGCGTGTGCTATGTAATCTGAATTGCTCGTTGATTATTAATTGTTGATGGAAGAGACCTGGGACAGAGAAGAATAAATGTTACTGGGTGTAAGAAGGTTGTCGGCTGGTTTAGCCAGTGCTTGATTTATGCGTGTATTGCAGACAGTGGGCACCAGTCCTAATTTTTAGGAACTTACTTTTCATCATCAGACTTTGATCCAGAGTGAGAGACAGAATAACAGAAATGGGGTAGAGAGAAGTAGGAAGAGAAAGATAGGATAGGATGATAGAATAAGATAAAAAGAACAAAAGCAAAGCAGGGATGAAAAATAACCTGCACAAGGGAAGAGACAGAAAGTGTGGGTGGTGGAAGAAAAGCAGTGGCAGCTCCTCCGCTAAGGCGGAGGAGCCTCTCCCCACTGCTTTTAAGCAGGGTCACTAAAGGAAAAATAAAGTGATAAATCACTCTTAAGTTATTATCATTTTATTTTTTCCTTGTTGCGGCAGAGACGTGGCGGGGCTGCTCTGCTGACAGAGCAGGGGAGGGGAAGAGTGGTTTGCACTCCCTAAAGTGTGCATGAATGTTTGCCCGACCCTCTGGGGCCGGCCAAACATTCATGCGCACTTTGCATGTAATGCAGCCTGCATGGAGAACATGCCCAGCCTCCCATTCTCTGGTGTGCAGCGTTGTGATTGACTATTGGGAGACTGGGAGCCGGGTGCATCCTTCTTCCTGCCCTGGAAGCTGGGAAGAGGACTGAGAGCATGTGGTGGCGACGGCACTCTGCAGCGGCAGACAGGTAAGTGTGATTTTTTTCGGATTATTATTTCATTCCCTCCCCTCACCCTCACACCCTGTGCCCCCTCACCGTTTTCAAATACCAGCCGCCACTGAAGAAAGGAGAGTGGCATGAAATCAGAACTAGGCAGCCGTGGTATTTTGCAACTCTAGTATTCGCCAGTGGGCTTTTAAGATAAACATTGGACCCCTGCGTTTACATTGTTTACAAATTAAGCACTGGTCAGTACTCATAAAACACAGTTCATGCACCCACGGTGAAAACGCACTGGAGATTACATTAGTTTACATGTTTCAATCACTTCACTGTTTCAGGCGTCAGTAATTGGGTAATTGAGATGTACGTGTCTACGATGAATACCATTGTGTCATCTTAAACCCAATAAACATCATTGTGTATCTTCGTGTACAATAAATATCTACGTGTCACCTCCATACCTACTATCATTGTGTTTCTATACCCACAATGAATGTCATTGGGCCATGTCTGCAAGAAATATTTGCAGGCAGTAAATCTACAGTGACATCTGAAGGTCTCGTTAGAACCCAGGCTGCTCACATGTAGGAAACATCTGACGATCTCTTTAGAACCTAGTATGCTCGCGTGTAGGAAACATCTGAAGGTCTTTTTAGAACCCAACGTGCTCGCATGTAGGAAAATTCTGAAAGTCTTGTTAGAACCCAGGCTGCTCGCATGTAGCAAACTTACATCTGGAGGTCCCTTTAGAACCTAGGCTGCTCGCATATAGGAAACATCTTAAGATCTCTTTAGAACCTAGGCTGCTCGCATATAGGAAACATCTTAAGATCTCTTTAGAACCTAGGCTGCTCGTGTGTAGGAAACATCTGAAGATCTCTTTAGAACCCAACCTGCTCGCATGAGGGAAACGTCTGAAGGTCTCGTTAAAACCCAGGCTGCTTGCATGTAGGAAACATCGGAAGATCTCTTTAGAACCTAGGCTGCTTGCTTGTAGGAAACATCTGAAGGTCTTTTTAGAACCTATCTAGAAGACAGTCAACCTAATAAGAATTTCACATGTCCACTTCCCCCCTTGTGTTACCTTTGCCAATCGCTTAACCTATTGCCTATATTCTGCATTGCAATTGCATTTCCATTACTTGTAAAGCACTCCGTTGCCAATTTCGCTTGGTGCCCTATATAATACAAATGCAAAGAATAAGAATTCTTCTATTTTTATTATTATTTAATACGTATAATAATTTATTTTTAGTTGTAATACCATTAAGCAGTAACAGATTTGTGAGTGTGATCATATTAAATGTCATTGTAAGCAAAATGTTGGACATAAACAAAATAATCCAGTATGACTGGTTCCTGTCTTATCAACGTCAAAAGCTGAATAATGCCTCTCCATAGACACAACCATCATATCACTGCTCTATATCACTATGCTTGTTTTCATTATAACTGTCTAGAAAGATTAAACGTTGAACCAACGTACAAAGAGGGTGCATTCAAAAACCATTATTGATGTATGAATTGTTTTCGTTCTTGTTTTTGCTCAGTCTTTTTTAGGTCTCGCAACTAGCGTGACAGAGAAGCTATTTGGTTACTTTTTTGACAATTCTTTATACCAGCAGTTCTTAACCTTTTAACTTCTGTGTACACCCACTTAATCATTTCTGGAACCAGGGGACCCCCACTGAATCATTAGTGGAATCCGGGGACCCTCACTAATTCATTACTAGAACCCATAGCCTAATCATTTTCAATTATTTGAACGGAAAAATAATAGACAAAAAACAGAGAAACAAGCATTCATCTAATAAATAAAACAAGCATTGGCATAGCCCATAGGTCTCGCCTTTGGGACCTTATAAGTGTTTAGCCATGCAACAGCTGCATAACAGCTGCTATGCCAATGCTTGTTTTAACTGCTGCAATCTATTGAAGCCTCACGGAGATAATCAAAGCGGCACATGCACTGTAGCTCTAGGCTGGCCTGGTAGCACTTTTTGGAGCCCTCTCAAAATGTCTCGCCAGACCAGCGCATGCGCTGGGTCAGGCGAGACCTAAAAATGATTAAAAGTTTATTTAATACACAAACAAAGGTAGAAAAAAAGAATATTTTAAAAGGAAGTATGTAGCTTTTCTAAATTCAATTGAGGCCATTCATCAGCCATACTATATTCTGTTTGATATTTTTGCACTGCTCCAACAAATTAATCTCAGGATACTAACCTAATTTTTAGCCTCCGATTACAAATTCCTATCCATTTACAGAACATTTTACAGTTTTCAGTTGCATATTTTGCTTCTTTATGTACATACATGGTATTAATCTGTTAATATCATTTAATTTCCTAAACAGCTGCGGACCCCCTGAGTAGGCTTTGTGGGCCCCCAGGGATCCCCTGGACCCCAGGTTAAGAACCACTACTTTGGACTATATATAGAGCAAACTCTGGCTCCACTCAGAGGAGTATTACTCTCTCACCTCTTGCCACTGGCTACTTGGTGTATCATTTTGCCTTCCAGGAACTGCTTGCATTGGAATGCCTGAAAGGCTATTTGGCGTCTGAAAAGTGCACTCAATCATCGTGCTCTTTGTAACATTGAAATCTTTACCTCCTATATGCATTCTTTACTGAAACCAATCCTTCTTTGCTCCTTTTCCGCAGAACTAGCAAAGCCAACAGGCAGGCTTTAATGTGATAAACAGCATTTGTGCTTGCAACACGTTTAAACAGCTTTTGCGATTTACTGTGTTTACATGCAAAGGCACATTAAAGTCAGACCTGTTGACTTTATTTTCTTTCTCTTTTTTCAAAGACATTGTGAGATGCACTATTCTTCTGCACAAGAATCATTGCCACTATGCCACATCGCAAATTCAATGCTTCCAATACGGAAATACTCACGTGTGGCGATTGGAAACATTATAGACCGCTTGCCGCCTGGCCTGATGAACTGGGATACCACTTAAAATATTGAAGGAAGTAAGAAACCTCGAAATGACCATGGACTCCAAGTTATCAATGAATGCCCAGGTGGACAAGCTAGCAAGATCAATCTTTATCACTATAAAAACTCTGCAACGATTCTTCCCCCATTTGGGATTTCCACACAAGATCCAAGCTACCATCTCCCTTGTTCTGTTCCAAACTCGATTACGCCAATAGCCTCTACTACGGATCACCTTTAACGACCATGAAAAGACTACAACAGATTCAGAACTTGGCTGCCAGACTACTCTTGAACATCAAACCGCAAGACCACATCTCACCTGCCTTGAAAGCCCTGCATTGGTTACCAGTTGCCAGAAGATCCACATTCAAGCTGCTTTGTATCACCCACAAAGAGATACATGGAATGGGACTGCTCTTCATCAGGAATAAAATCACCAAACACATTCAACAAAGGAACCTCCGCTCTAGAGTGGCACCTGACCTCAAAATCCCAAGATACAAGAAATAAACCATGGGTGGCACATCCTTCTCTGTTCAAGCAGCCAAAGTATGGAACTCTTTACCCCCCCAACATAAGATCCATGGACAACCACCTTATCTTCAGAAAACAACTCAATAAATGTCTCTTCCCCACATAAGCATTATTTGCAAACAAAAATATACAGCATATCCCTCTGTATATAAGCATGTATTTATACTGTAGATATGTACCCATCTTTGTGTATTGCTTTATATAAACATGTAGAATAATTATGATGTTAAAAACAAATAAAATACATTTTTAAGTACAACAACATTTGAAAACCAGTGTTTATCTAATGGATCTTTAACCTACATATACTCACTTCCTTTATGCATCTATATACCTTCCATGTACTTGGATCTATATATTTATTACTTTTGTCCGAAAAAAGCATATTCAAAGCACTACCCTATTTCTCATCCTATACCTCTAGCAATATCTTTAATCTACATATACTTACCTCCTTTATGCATCTATATACTTTCCATGTACTTATAGATTCATATATTTATTATTTCTAATTCAGCCTATCCAATGCACTAACCTATTTCTTACCCTAGACCTCTCTCAATATATCTTCTACCCCAACTTTCTGACTCACGTCAAACTTCTTTCTACTACTCTTCCAATGCACTACCTTATTTCTCACCCTATAACTCTATCAATATATCCTCCACTTGCACTCTCATTTATCCCAAACCCCATACCACTACTATGATCCCCAAAATAACCCTTTCTAGACTCTCCCCTACTCTACCCCTCCTTGCATCATCTGACACCTCTTTTACTATACCGATCCCCCAAAACAAGGCTTTCTAAACTCTTCCCTCTAACTCTTCCCCTCCACATCCCTTTTTACTCCTCCCAAGCATCCTCCTACTGCTATCACCTCCAAAACAAACACAAAAAAGGTCTGAATACTTCACTCTTCTATCCCTCCACTATCCTTTTCAATCAAAATAATAGACTAACATGTCCACTTCTCAAATTTCATATTTCACTATACTAATTCACCACTAATCCTTTATGGGTTCCGGAGTAGCGTGCTACTTGCCAAAAAAGCGCTTCAACACCCCATCAGGGGTAACAAGCGCTATATAAATGCAAACCTTTTTCCCTCTTCTATCCCTACCCTACCCTTCTCAATCCAAATAACTGACTAACATATCCACCACTCAAATTACTTTCATATTTCACTATACTAATTCAGCACTAATCCTTTATGGGTTCCAGAGTAGCGTGCTACTCGCCAAAAATCACTTTAACAACCCATCAGAGGCAGCAAGTGCTATATAAATGCAAACCTCTTTCCCTCTTCTATCCCCCCGCTTTCAATACTAATCCCTTATGGGTTCCGGAGTAGCATGCTACTCACCAAAAAAGCGCTTCAACCCCCCATCAGGGGTAACAAGTACTATAGAAATGCAAATCTTTTTTCCCTCTTCCATCCCTCCCCTACCCTTCTCAATCCAAATAACTGGCTAACATATCCACTACTCAAATTACTTTCATATTTTACTATCCTAATTAAACACTAATCGTTTACGGGCTCAGGAGTAGCGTGCTACTCGCCAAAAAGCGCTTCAACACCCCATCAGGGTTAACAAGTGCTATATAAATGCGAACCTTGCTCCCTCTTCTATCCAGCGGCTATCCTTCTGAATCCAAATAACTGACTGACCTCTCAAGCACTCAAATTACTTTCATATTTCACTATACAAATTCAACACTAATCCTTTATGGGTTCCAGAGTAGCGTGCTACTCGCCGAAAAAGCGCTTTGACGCCTCATCAGGGGTAGTAAACTCTATATAAATGCAATCACAATATAATCGCAAAGGCAATTCTGTATGGCCACGGATTAAGCACATATCAGAAGGAAAGTGACAGTAAAGATTACATCTTAACGACCAATAGATTATTCAGTCAAGGAAAATGCACTGTTTTGAAAATGTTAGTGTCTTGTTACTAAGGCTAATTTGGGGGTTGCTAGAATATTTTGGTAAATGATCTTGCAGCAGAATCTGTGCAGTTTTGGAAAAGGCACTCAGAAATCAAAAACGGAACACAATGTAAAGGTTTTAGGACGCACACGATAACATCACAGACCAAAGACAGCACAATGCAAACAACATAAAATACAAACATCACATAGAAATTTCCACAAGTATTCCGCAGTCACTTTTACCACATAATTTAAGGAGCAAAACGACAGCTGACAAATCATCAAATAAAATGCTCCACTATTACCTTCAAGTAACTTTTCATCTCCAATGGTAATGTGAGGGTCCCCCTCCAAGCCGGGCCTCATCACTGGGGAGTGCCAACTCCACCCTCCCCCTAGCTTGTATACCTGACACCTTGTAGCTCCTACAGCACTAGGAAACCACAGGCACATAATTCCTTTTGCATCTAACTCCATAACTGCGGGGTTCAGGACTGCTGCACGGCGGACTCCCAGTCTTTATGGTTGGCATGAACAGGCCAAGTAGGCTGGGACTGCCAATACATAGTGACCCTGGTGCACATGGCCCATCCCTTGCCTCCATGCCCACAAGGGCAAGGCAAGAGGCCATGAAAAGAACTTGCTCCAGCTCTCTGGCACCATGGAATGGCAGGAGGCCCATCGAGAATACCACTGAGACTGTGCCACCTGGGTATGCCAGGGCCTACCTGTGTTGCGGATGGCAGACTGGAGCCTTCTAAATGTGTCTTCAAAACATTTTGTGTCAGTCTTTATTAATCAAATTCCATTAACTTATCCCTAATTTTTATGATTTCATGTACAGGCTGGGTGTAACTCTCTAACCACTGGGTACTAATTTTAGTAGACTTTAAGTATTTTCCTCTAATGGAATCTGTGTCATTCCTTTAATACCATCTGGTGTAGGAATGGCGATATCTTTGGTTGTCAATGCTCTTACTCATTCTTTGAGTCGTCAGTTAATGACTTAGTTATTCTGCATTTGTATCTTTCTTCATTCATTCTTTTAATTTCTCTTAAATGAATGAATTAATGAATGAATACTTTCTTCTATAGCGCATGGCTACCCATGGGCATCCCAGCGCTGTAAGACCTAGAGGATGAAAGTAGACCTACTTAAACAAGAAAGTCTTTAGTTGCTTCCTGAAGATGGTAATGTTTGATTCATGCCTGATGTTATTGGGGAGCTTATTCCAGAGGTTAGCCGCTTGTACAGAGAGAAGCCGGCCGCCCATCCGGGCGAGCCTCACCCTGGGCACCACTAGAAGATTACGGTGATTGGATCTGAGGGATCTTATTGATTTATGGCGCTGAAACCAAGGGTTCAGAATAGAGGGGCCCATATTATGAATGGACTTATGAGCCAAACACAGAGCCTTAAATGTGATCCTCTCCTGAATTTGGAGCCAATGAAGAGTACGTATTGAAGATTTTGCTGAGCAGCGTTTGGGGATCTTCATGAGCAGACGTTCTGCACAGTTCTGAACACCTTGCAAAGTTTTTAAAGTGGCTGCTGATGTCCCCAGATATATAGCATTAGCATAGTCCAGTCTTGAGAGAATTAACGACTGGACCAGAATGCGTCTTGCTTCAAAGGGAAGAAGGTCAAGGACTTTTTTTAACGATCTCATGAGACCATAGCAGGTTGCCGCTACCTTGTTGGCCTGATGTTGGAAGTTTAGAGTGTCATCCATCCAAACCCCTAAACTTTTTATGTTGGTCTTAGGTTTGGGGGGGGTTCCGAGGCAGTTGGGCCACCAGGGATCAAGGTTTATCGGAGCTTTGAAGCCCAACAACATGATATCTGTTTTGGCCCCATTTAATTTTAGGCAAGAGGAAGTCATCCATTCCAGGACACTGGAGAGACAAGGGGTGAGGTTGTTGAGCCCATGATGTAGATTATTGTCCCTTGCCAAAGAAACCACCAGCTGCGTGTCATCGGCGTATGTGACAAGCTGAATTCCCCAAGGAAGCACCACATCAGCCAACGATCTCATATAAATGTTAAAGAGTGTAGGGCTGAGTGATGATCCCTGGGGAACGCCGTGGCTCAGATGCAACTGGTTTGATGACACCTCGTCCTCAAAGACAGAGAAATACCTGTCGGATAAAAAGGAGTGCAACCATTTGAGAGCCAATCCTGATATCCCAGCAAGGCGCAGCCGGTGTAGCAGGAGAGAGTGGTTTACCGTATCGAAAGCTGCGCTGAGGTCCAATAGGACCACCGCAGCGCAGCCTCCAGCATCCACAATCCTCCTGGTAGCCTCGACTACCGCCACCAGCGCTGTTTCGGTACCTTGCTTAGGTCTAAAACCAGTCTGAGAAGAATGAAGGGCGCCCGAGGATTCAACAAAAGAAGAGAGGACATGGTTGACGTGCTTTTCAGCTATTTTGCTGAGACTGGGTAACAATGAAATAGGTCTATAATTCGTCAGGTCTTCTGGGTCCAGCTTAGGTTTTTTTAGTAAAGCACGTACCTTTGCTCTCTTCCAATTCGGGGGAACCACTCCTGAGGTCAAAGATGAATTAATGACCTGCATTATAATAGGGCAGACTGTTTTAGAGACAAGTTTGAGTACAGCCGGAGGAGCGATGTCCTGAGGCGAGCCCGATTTCAAGTTGGTAAGAAGACGTTCCACCGTAACAAGATCTAATAGCGGGAAGGCCATGAGATCATCGCCTGACTTAGGAGCAACCAACTCCGAGCTTTCGGTAACATTGTCCAATTTATCAGGCGTAGGCGGGATTGCTGGAAAACTAGTGTAGATGTTAGACACTTTTGTTGCGAAGAAGTTAGCTAACGCCTCACAATGTTTATGCAAATCGGGTGGCAGATTAATGGGCCTAGGAGTAGCAACCAATGATTGAAAAACCTTGAAGATCTCTCTGGTGGAATTCTCTGCCTCTGAAATTTTTATTTGATAGTATTCTGCTTGAGTGAGTTTGAGTAATTTTTTATAAGACCTGAGGGCTATTTTATATTCCATTTTAGCAACGGGAGAAAAGGCTTTCCTCCATTTCCTCTCTGCCCGTTTGCAAGACTGTTTATGTTGTTTAAGATTATCGGTATACCATGGATGTTTGCTATGGCCTTCACGATGTCGTATTTCATTTTTAGGCAGGATGGTATTTAGAGTGTTGTTCAGCCAGTGATCAAAGGCTTCGTTGGCAGCCACAGGATCCTCAAAAAGGGATGGTGGACATCTCCTAAGGGCAGCTTCCCAGTCGCTGACCGATAGTCTGGACCAGACTCGGTCTACTTTCTTTGAGAGTCTAACTTTATGGTTCTGCGTGTCAGAAGACCAAGCAAAAGAAAGTAGGGCGTGATCTGACCATGGGATGAAGTGGGGAGGCTCACACACTATATTCTTGAGATTAGTGAAACAGTGGTCCAACAGATGACCTGCTGTATGTGTAGGGGAGGTCACTATTTGGTCAAGGTGGACTAATCCCAAGGTATCCAACAGGCATTGAGTCGCAGCTGTATCTGTTTCGTCCAGATGAATATTAAGATCGCCCAGAATGGAATAATTAGAGGAGCTGCTAATAGGGAGAGAGATTTTGTCAAGAAGATTGTGACAGAAGCTGTGATGGTCACCCGGGGGTCTATAGACCAAGATCCCAGAGAAAGTACTCGTGGGCGAGATGGAGATGGAAAAGCCGAGGCTCTCGCAGTCTATGAGAGGGCTGTCTTGAGTTCTGCAGCTAAATATATTCTTATGGATAATTGCCACACCTCCTCCCCGTCCTGTCTGGCGATCTAATCTAATAATAGAGTAATTGGGAGGGAGGGCCTGAACAATATACGGGTCAGATGATTCAGTGAGCCACGTCTCGGTTAGGAAGAGTATGTCTGGGGCTCTTTCCTCTAGAATCAGGTTAATTTCTATTGAATGCTGCGGAAGGGATCTACAGTTTAACAAGGCAAAGATAATAGGGGTGTTAGTTGTTTCCACTGAATTAAGGGGATTGCAGTGCAGTGTAGTGCAGCGATGGCAATGGGTAGATATGCTCTCGAAAATGGCCACCGGGGGACAGAGTGATCTAGCGTAATCTCTTAGTGTCAATAAAAACTCACCATTATAAACAAGTCTAATAGGGTTTTGAGCTGCCATGACTGCGGTCCTAAGCTCCGTCCTGCTCCGGCCTGGCACGGACGGGCACAGACGGGCTTTCCTTAGGCGCTCCTTCGGCGCTCAAGGCGCTCCCGCCAACGCGTACGCTAACGCGTATGGGAACGTTTGAATTTATGCGTTTTCGTGGCAGCGCGTGTAGCCCTACCTCCGAACAACTAGCCCGTGATCTCCTCCTCCTCCCAAGAAGGCCGCTATCGTGTGACGGCCCCTCTGGTCCCGAGTGCCCAGCGTCACCAGGAAGCCTGCAGGGAGCAGCGGTGTACGGCGATAGCCTTACGAGCCCAGAGAAGTGCCCAGTGCAATGAGGTAAAATTTTCAATTTTATTGTACACAAAGAAAAAGTACGAGAATTAAAATAGTTAGACTAACTAGCTCCCGGCTTTCCGCCTCAGGAGCAACAGGTCCCTAGGTCTGACACGAGGAATGTGTCCTGCTTAATTTATGCGTTTTCGTGGCAGCGCGTGTAGCCCTACCTCCGAACAACTAGCCCGTGATCTCCTCCTCCTCCCAAGATGGCCGCTATCGTGTGACGGCCCCTCTGGTCCCGAATGCCCAGCGTCACCAGGAAGCCTGCAGGGAGCAGCGGTGTACGGCAATAGCCTTACGAGCCCAGAGAAGTGCCCAGTGCAATGAGGTAAAATTTTCAATTTTATTGAACACAAAGAAAAAGTACGAGAATTAAAATAGTTAGACTAACTAGCTCCCGGCTTTCCGCCTCAGGAGCAACAGGTCCCTAGGTAGGCATTTCCATCATTTACTCAAGCATATCTCCATTTGGCCATTTTTGTTTTTTTGCTTTATTAACTCCATAATCCCCAATGCATTTCGAGTTATGACCCTTCTTCAGGGGTTACTTAATTTTTTTTAAACCAATAGAAAATAACCAGAATGTTTGCCTTTGCATATTTACAATTCAGCTTTATAAAATTTATTATGTCTGATTTTAACTCTAGTACAAACTAGTGTTTGTGCTATAATCAAAATTAAAGTACTTCCATATATATTATATTCTCTGTCATTTGTGCATTGAGAACATTGCTTGTTCCCTGAGGGAACGTATGAAAAGGCAAATATTTGACAACCAGGGAGGTCGCCATTCCGACACCAGAAGTAGTTCATGTTAATGGGATGACACCGCCCCAGTAGGGGAACGTGCTTCTCATTTTTCCCCTGTGTTTGTTTATATCATTTTGCCGTTCAGTTGCCTATTTAAGTTGCATCCTCTATACCTCTCTCACTACATCTTCCCCCCTCTCTCTTTGCTCTATCTCTCTATAATCCACATTTCCTTCTATCCTAATTCACTCTCTAACTCACATCCAGGTGCACTCCACTTCATCCTGCTCTCTCCACCCTTCTTTGGCCTTAATTCTGGTGGTCTCTAGCTCTCTCTCACACTCTTAGCTATCTGTGTACCTCCTTCTCTGCGTAGTGCATCCTCTTTCGACCATTTGGTCTCTTTTTTTTCTGGCTAGCTCCCCTTCCTATCCTTTCTTATCTACTTTACCCATAACTCTACACCTTTCTCCCTCTACCTAACTCTCTTGCATAGCATTCTCTTTACCTTTCTGCTCTTCTCCTGTTACCCACCACTCCCCTTTTCTCTCTGTGCAGAGTCAAAGGTCACTCTCTAGCAGAGAAATATACATATAGAGAGAGGTGAGGGGAGGAGAGGCAAAGCAGGGGAAAATAATTAAGGAGAGGAGCAAATGATCAAATTTGCCCTGACAGAATGGTCAAAATCCTTATGGTGATGATTTGATGTTCACTGCAAGAATGCCATGTGTGCAGGGGCGTTTGTTTGTGATTACCAATACCCAGAAATTAAGTCTATGGAGATATGCCATATGTCATATTTTAATAGTATGCAGTAATATGCTAATCATCCACCAAGTCACCATTGTTGTAAGCCATACAGCGAAGCTAGATCAAAGTGCAAAAATGAAGCCTTTTATTAATGCTTGTTCAAGCTTCCTTTTGGTACTATCTGGCTTTCGGACGCTTGGCAGATTAAATCTTTAGCTGTTTCTGCATGCTGCCATTTTTGTAAGTTTATTGTATAGTTCAATATTGTTTGGGATCACAAGAGTTTGAATGAGCTGGAAATGGGTAATACGTTCAACATTTTCCAAAACAAGTGTCCATAAACTATTCCTTGTCTGGGGCCGCAAAAATCCTTAAAATGACACAGCCTGCCTACTAACCTGCCCGTCTTTAGATGTCATTTAGTCACTTGGTTTGTTTAATCTGCAGTCTCCATTTTTTGCCTCCATATCTCAGCATGCCTTGTGTGGGCTTTCCTTTCACCTTCTATCTAAAGTACCACTTCCTCTGCATTGTGTTTACATTTATCTTTGGAATGTGCCCCGTAGCTCCACAAGCTCATAAAAGTTTACATCCCCTCTTGCTCCATTCATTACTTTTTTCCAAAATCGTGTTGGCCCAGCTCGGTCCCATGCATGTTGCAACATGTCTTTCTAGAAATGTGTCTCAAACACTGGAATATCATGTGGTGGGGGTCCATGTCCCTATTGAAAGCACTTTTATCTCGTTTTTCAGATGCAATCACCTTATCTCGGGGCTTTCAGGCCTTTCTACCCCATGTGGGGAAGGTTGTAATCCCTCATTAGGGCACATTAGAGGACCAGCCCTTTGCTAGAAAGTGTTTGTCGCTCTTAGCACCAAACATTGCTATATCCTTCATACCGCCCTCCAATCCTATATCCAATCCTTTTTATGACATTCCTTTTTGTTAAAAAAACAAGCCCTTCCAGTAGCTTTCCTGATAGATCTCCATCAACACAGCACGCTGGGGACTTGCCTGTCTCAACCTTTTTTAGGTCTCCCCTGACCCAGCGCATGCGCTGGTCTGGCGAGACTTATTGAGAGGGCTCCAAAAAGTGCTACCAGGCCAGCCTAGAGCTACAGTGCATGAGTGCGGGCGCGCGCCGCGCTTGACCGCGATTACTTTCACTTTCACGGCCGCTTGGCATAGCCAATAGGTCTCGCTTTTGGGACCTTATAAGTATTTAGTTATGCAACTGTTGCATGGCTAAACACTTATAAGGTCCCAAAGGCGAGACCTATTGGCTATGCCAATGGTTGTTTGATTTTGTATCATCTTATGTACTGTCTCAAATAGTACATTTAGCACTTTCACATGAGCACTTTGTTCTAGTCAGCTCATCGTACACATAAATAACTGTGTATTTCAATCTTTGCACCATGAAAGGTGAACATTTCTAACTATCACTTTCTATCACCGAAAACTTTTATGAAAATAATCCTTCCCTAAAAGTGTTTTAGATTTGAAGCCAGTAATTGCAAATAATGTGGAAGTGCACCTTCTTTCAGCAGCGGCCCTTGCAGGTAAGAGTGGTGGGGTGGTGGTGGTGAGGGGGGGGGGGAAATTTCGATAGACGACAAAGAGGGAAAATGAATTATGAAATAGTATTATTTATTTAATTTTCCCTCGTGGTTGTCTGACGAATGCCTCCCTAACCTGGCCCTAAGGCCCCACCGCTCTTACCTGCACAGGCCACTCCTGCCTTCTTTTATGTTTAGGTCTGGCCTAAACGTGAGGCAGTTTTGCCCGCCTCCTGTAATCAAAAACTTTGTAAATAAAACGTGCATACTTGTATGCAAGAGAGAGGTGCTTTGAGTCGGTCGACTTCATCCATTGGTCTCTTCAACTGTGATTCACATTTCACTCTGCTCACCACAGCATGCAGCATTGGGAAATAGATGAACTTACTCGCTGGCTCTTTTGCATTGTGAGTGGCATATTTTTTTGGACACTTATTGATCACATGTGCCCATCTGCCTAAAAAGATCATTTGCATCAAAGGGCCTGTGGGCCAATAGTTTACTATGCCAATGTGTTTCTCTTTCAAATTGTGTCATTCTGGTGTGTTTAAACGACAATGTCTTAATATTACAATAATTGAAAGGCAATAGTGCCTTTTCTTTGTGCCAATACGAATTATATGTTCCTGTGATATGCAATGAAACTAATAAAGGGTCCTGTACCTCTTGTACATTCAACTGCCTCCTAGGAAGTATTCATAGTGTTCCATTAAAATCATATGTAATGGTTATTTTTTAATTTCTTTTTTTTTTACTGCATGCGCATGGTAACCACATTTAGGCTGCAACATGTGTTTCCCTTCTTCCGGCATATACTTCCAATATTAAAAATAACATTACACTAGCTTGCCAAGACCAAATTCCTTGCCTTTGCTAGTGCTTGTTAGACAGTGCAATCACCGTCACAGATTGAATTAGAAGAGTTATTTTGCCCACATGTGGCAGATTGTAGCCCAGCAAGGATGCAGGCCCCTGCAGGAGCTAAGGGGTTTGGAAGGGATGCTGCCCTCCACCTGGTCTGGTGATGCCTCCTTCTTTCAATGCCTGGCATTCATTGTGTCATAGGGCAACCTCTGCCAGCTGGAAGATGTCCGACCCTGAGCTGTGGTTTGTAAAATCAGCCCGCGCGCTCATTCTCCTGACGAAAACACTTCCATCTGGTGCCAGGAGGATACTCTACCCAGCTATTAGTATCCATGTTTACAAACGACTCGTTCTCTTTGCCTGAGCTCAGCATTTCATTCAGGCTGGAAATAGCTGCAGGCATGGGCGGGCTGCATCTCTTCCTGCACTTTTACTGTACGAGGCACCATTCATCTGCCACAGGGTACTGGAAATGAGAACAACATAGCAATGATTTCGGTTTATTGCTGCCTTGTGTTGACAGTAAGTCAACACAAATCAGTAGATGTAGGAAATAGGTTCCAAGAAGGGGTTGTGAGTTATTTGAGAAGATATCACCAAAGTTCGTCTTCGAGTGACAGGCTCTTCAGACCTGATTTAGTTACAATTACCAAGTCCTTATTTAGGAAGTGTAACTCTTGGACAATAGAGCGAGGCTTCACGCAGTATTTCACTTCCTCCGTAGTAATGGTTACTGGTAAGGGGCGGAAGAGTAAGGCGGTGATGCTGTGTTCCGACTGCTGGATTCAAGACGCAGACTTCACCAATCATTTCTGGAACTGAGAAGCAAGCTTTGATGGCATGAGTAATATCCACCAATTTAGAGTGGTGGGTAAGTGACCCCAAAGGGTAGCAAGCATTGGCAAAGCCAATAGGTCTCGCCTATGAGAGCTATTACCTTTGGCGCCGTTTTGTAGCCTAGCCATGCTGCACAGCAGCGCAAATGCTTTGCAGTGTGGCTAAAACTGATTTTAAAAAGCGCTATGAGGCAGCCAGGGCTAGTGCACTTTTTTTTAAAGTGCGTTAGCTCTGGATAGACTACGATTGTATTCCTTTTATTATTATGTTTAGCCATGCCGCCCAGCAGTCACTCTACTATACAGTATGGCTACAAATCATTGCCAGAGTTGACAATGTCAGTGCTGTACAGCATGAGCAAAATGCTATGACAGAGTCAGGAGGCTCAAAAGTGAGACCTATTGGCTTTGCCACTGCTTGTTAAGTTTTGGCACAACACACCCGTGATTCTGAGCCAATCAGTTAATAAGGAAAAAAATATGACATTTGGCAAAACAAACTATATCATAAAGCAATTGCGTTCATGTTTCAGCTAAAATACATTTGGAAGCGTTTGTCACAATAAAAGGTAACATCTGTTGTTACAATAAACATCCATTTGAAAGGTTAAACAGGCTTCTTTGAGCTGTGTGTGGTGTAGTAAAACAGTTACAAATGGCAAGAAGTTCAACAATGACAATAGGCAAGTAGAAAAAATAAAAGTAGTACCTTAGTCAAAGCGGGATCAGCGAAAGGACAGCAATCAAGCTGAAGCAATCAGTACTTGGTCCATGCTCCAGCCGAAAGAAGAGAAAATTACGCCAGCATGCATTGACCAATTAGAGGACTGCAAATAAGAGTGACAATATAACCAATGAGCAATGGGCAGGCTCCAAGCCCCCTGTATAAAATATCTCTCACAAGCATGAGCGCATGCAGTGCATTTGCTGTTGCAGGCGAGACCTAAAAATGCAGAGTACATAAAGCATGAATGGCTGCATTATGAGTTAGCCTGAGTTTGTGAAGGAGATACCAGGGCCAGTAACATAACGCAAAATGAATGGGCTCGCCTGCAAAATGCAATGACGGGCCCGTCGTCTTCCAGATCGCATCAATGTTCATTGGTCTTGGGCTTAATGTGGTCCCCCTGAAGGGTTAGGGCCCCCCAATGCTGCAGGGGGTCTGCTCGGGAAAACAGAGTGACTTTCCCGAGCACTTACCTATTTTTTAGTCCATGCTATTGCACACATTTTGCAAGGCATGCAACAACATGTCTTTTGGAGGTGAGGTGGACCCCTCTAAAACAAGGAACTCTCGCCCCTGCTGCGTGGCCTCTGGTACGCCCCTGACCAGGGAACTAGAATTTCTCTGTTGCAAACTCCGGCGTGTGTGAGTTTTACAACTGAAATGTGGAATAACTTCACACCTGGATTTAACAGCTGCTTTTCTGATCAGTTGTCACCATTTCTGAGAAAAAAAATGATGTCATTTCCCGCCTTCTCTGAGCAGGGAGTAAATGTCAGTGGGACTTCTGATGTGGGTGAGTGGTAGGGGAGTCTATTGGGTGCAGGGGTGATGGGTTTGTGACTATCTGGGGGAAGCATTAACTACTCCCCTAGACCACCGTGGGCGAAGCTGTGGAATGCTGCTTGCTGCAGCCTCTTTCGCCTTTCTGAGAGGCCTGGTATCTCCAGGCCTGGAATTATCGAAACCTGAGATTTCAGACCTGATCATTACTGGCCCTGAAATACTCTTACTTTTGAATTGCTTTATTTCACCTGTTCCTACACTTAGTGAAATAGCACAACTCGTAATGACAACCAAAGTCATGTGAATTAACATTTAGGGTATAAGGAGCAATGTAAATATGTGTAAATTACATATATGTTTTAAACAGCGCTCTTCCACCATTGGAGCTGTATATAGGGCACTCCAAAGAAACAAATAGATGAGTCAGGCATGCAGACACTTTGCTAAAATGCTGGTAATGCATTACACCTCCCTGGAAGGGGTCTTATCTGGGAAAATGCTACACTAAGAGAAGGGCCACTGGAAATATGCATTCATCGAGGACCGAATTATGTAGAAGAGTTGACTATATTCAGGGCCAATGGAATTATGTGACTGGGGAGCACCAAATTATGCAGTAGTATTGACTAGATTATGTGGCAAGAAAAGGCAAACTGTGCGGCATAATGTGGCACATTTTTTGATACTATTGCTTCAACATTTTGTCATTTTTACAAATGGTAATACTGTCTGAGCAAGATTTCACATCATTAGTACTACTTTGTGAACCAAATACAGAAAAAGGCAACTGAAAGTTGACCAGTTAACCTTTGCAAAGGGCCTTTCCATCCACACAAACCCATGTCGGGACATTTTTTGTGACTTTTGAGCTATTTGAGCTAGAAACAATAAATTTAGTTAAAATCTATATATTATGCAGCAGATGATCATTTATATATGGCAAAATCAGCAAATCCATAATTATGCTGAAAAAAACACAGCCATGAAATCACATAAGTCCAGTGGCCCTGACTACATTATATTATATAGAACAACAATTGGTCCTAGGACTCATTTAGCCGTGCATTTAAGTAAAAAAACATTTATAATTCAAATTATGCAGAAATTTATTCAGAAAACAGTACAAATACAAATATGCACCTTGGGGAAATATTAAGGTAACCACTCTATTTAGGAAAGTTGGTCTATTTTGTTCATAGTACCAATATTGAAGGTAAAAACATTACCAAACATCAAATCGTCAAGAGGTTGCTCCAAGGAAAAGGATGTGTAATAGGGGGTGCTCATGTGTAGTAAAGCTGAAAAGAGGCATAGAATGCGAATAGTTCAACAGAACTTACAATGGTTTTCCATATACAACTGGTTATACCATTAGCACCAGCTGATTGTGGCCTGTCCAAAAAACATCATTTATCATAAATTCAAAATAATTCACAAGGGATGTAGCAGAGAAATATAATCTGTTCAAAAGGATGGGATGGTGGTGTCATATGGAACAAGCCCTTGGTAAAGGGTAGATGTCGACGTTTCGACCCGACTTAAGGCTCAAGGGGCTGCTTTAAACCTCCGCTTGCGGGTCTTCCTCAGGACAGGAGTGATATAGGGGCAACCTACAGAGATAAGTATTCCAGGATGAGTAAAGCGTACTGAATACATAAAATTAAATTTACAGTGGGACCTAAAGGGTGAGTAAATTACTGACCTATTGCAGGCGCCTGGCGTTCCCAGCTCCCGGGGAGTCTGTAGGACAAAGGTGCATATTAGAAAGCCCATGAAGTAATCGGGACTTTAATAAAGTTTCATAATTAAGACCCATGAACTTACCCGCATCACTGTTGTGGTAAGGGAGGCCAAAAAACCCTGGAGGGGTGTTGCAGGATGACTTCAATGAACCAGGAGAATTATCCAGTAAGGGGCGAGTCATTTGCACTATTTATTCTGTGAAGAAGGGCAAAAATGTATTTAAGAACCCGGCTGTGGTGGTTCTGGGACGGGGTACGCGGCCTACATCTTAGCGGCAGAAATAATGGGACAACCACTCAGTACTGCAGTCCGGCCGTAAGGTCACGTGCGACCTCGGCCCATTTATTATATACCCTCGGACCGAGCCCGGTCACGAGGGGTGCCGTGCGTACGCACACGTTCGTAGAGGCCGGGTGGCCCTCTACATCCCTCCAAACCTTTAGCTGAAAGGAGTGCAGCAAGGAAAGGAGCGAAAGAGAGAAAAGAGAGGGAGAGAGAGAGAGAGAGAGAAAGAGAGAGAGAGAGAGAGAGAGAGAGAGAGAGAGAGAGAGAGAGACTGTACTGTCCACCATTCTTATTGAGCCTCGGGCCCGCACTCCAAGGAAGCCGACATCGCGTCGGCCACTTGACAGGCATAGTCCTTCAGATTTTGACTGGGTGCAGGATTTGGCCTCAACCGGTAGTGTTGGCTTCGGGACACTGGTCCCCTTTGCGTTGGGGTGGCGCAGCGCGGAGACCCCCCCGGGTTGGAATCCTCCGATGCCCTCTCTTGGCTGGGGCTCCTGTGACTCTCAGCCTCTTGGCTAGGTTGCGGCACTGTGCTTGCTCCTGGACTCGGGGCTCTCATGTCTGGGAA
Source organism: Triturus cristatus (assembly GCF_964204655.1). Lineage (NCBI taxonomy): Eukaryota > Metazoa > Chordata > Amphibia > Caudata > Salamandridae > Triturus > Triturus cristatus. Next base: position 1,055,074,603 of record NC_140593.1, on the reverse strand, counting down.
GTTAGGCACGTCCTCTTCTTCTTCTGGGTCACCCGACACCCCATGTGGCTTACTCTGCACAACCTTAAACCACGACACGTTCCTCACCACCATGTGCCGCCCTCTCTGGGCGGTGACCATTGTTCCATTTACTTGGGTAACCGTCCACTCCTCTGGCTCATAGGGCGTGCGGAACTTCCAGCCGGGATGCCTATCTTTTAAAATCAACCGAGAACCCACCTGGATGGCCGGGACTTTGGCCCCTCGGCTGAGGGTAGCCTTGTCATTGGTCTGCTGGCGCCTTTGCTGGGCTCTTACCGGGTCCAGGCCAGGTGGTGCCCAGTTGGAACCTTCAGGGATGAGATCCCGAGGGGATTGTTTTAGAAGGAGGGTGGCTGGAGCAGATCCTGTCGTCGAGTGTGGCGTCTGCCGGTATGCAAACAGGAACTGATGGAGGCAGGTCTCAGGGTCTTGATGACGGTCCATCCCTATGCGCATCGCCCTGTTGAGGGTTCTCATAAATCTCTCAACTTCCCCGTTGGCTTGGGGTCATTGAGGTGTGATTCTTCTGTGTTTGATCGCCCGCCTCTGCAGGAAGTCCTGAAATTCTTGCCCTTGGAAGGGCGGGCCGTTGTCCGATTTTACCTCCTCCGGTAGCCCAAAGGTCGCGAATATCTTCTCGAGAGCAGGCTGTACATGCGTGAACGCAGTGGACGACACCAGCTCGACCACCGGGAACTTTGTGCATGAGTCCATTACGACCATTGTGTGCCGCCCGTTGGGAAAACTGCCGAAGTCGATGCTCACTTTGGTCCAGGGCGTGTTGCATGGCTCCTCCGTGATCACCGGTGCGGAGACAGGGTCAGCTCCGGTTATGGCAAACGAGTGGCAGGTCCGCACCTCTTCATCAACCAGCCGGTCCATGCCCGGAAACCATACCTTGGACCTGAGCCTCGCCTTCGTTTTCACGACTCCCTGGTGACCTTGGTGGGCTATGGACACGAGGCGTCTCTGAAGACTGTGCGGGACCACTATGTTCTGTCCCCGGAGCACCAGGCCCGACTCTCCAATGCTGAGCTCATGGCGCACCTTCCATAGCTGTCTTCAAGCATTCTGCTCCTCTTCGATGAGGCCAGCCACTCCGTCCAGAAACCTGAGCCAACGTCCAGTGGTGAGAGCCTCTTAAACCCGCTGCAGCGTGAGGTCCGCCTCCGTAGCTTCGCACAGCTCTTCCTTGGTGACCGCCAACGAGCAAGCATCATCCTCGATCATTTGTACGAACGCTTCCGTCATCAGGATGTCTTCCGATGACGGTCCCTCCTCCGCTTGCGACGGGTGCCTTGACAGGATATCCGTGTGGTTGTTGGCCCCGGGCGAAACACCAGTTGGAACGAGTAGACTTGCAGCTGGACGGCCCACCACTCAATCTGGGGTGGTGCTAGTTTGTTTGACCCACTGAACAACGGCAGTAGAGGCTTGTGGTCTGTCACGACTCGAAAAGGGTGACCAAACAGATACAGGTGAAAGTGCTGACAGGCCCAACGAATGGCCAGGGCCTCGCGCTAAATCTGCGCGAACCGTGTCTTCGTCGGTGTCAGCGCCCGACTAGCGTACACAACTGGCACATAGACTCCCTGCCGAGCCTCTTGCAGAAGTACTGCGCCAAGCCCCACCGGGCTGGCAACGACCACTAGCTCCGTGCTTCGTTGGGGATGAACGTATGCCATTGTCGTTTGGTCCAGCAGCGCCTTCTTGACTCCTTGAAACGCGGCTTCCTCCCTCGACGTCCAGGCCCATGGCGCTCCAGTCTTTGTCAGCTGCCTGAGTGGTTCTGAAATCGTGGCGAGATTTGGGAGGAACCGCCCACAGTATGTTGCAATGCCAAGGAAACTTCTGATCGCCGTTGGATTCTGCGGCACTGGAACATTCCTGATCGCCGCCGCCTTCCGGGGGTCCACTCGAAGCCCCTCCCTGGAGAACACATACCCAAAGAAGTCGATGTAGCTTTGGTAGAACGCACACTTCTTCCGGTGCAGGGTACGACCGCAGTCCGTTAGTCACTGTAGCGTGGCTCTCAGCCTAGCATGGTGGTCTTCGAGGATTTGGGAGTATATTAAAATATCGTCGCTAAGGTTGATTACCCCAACTAGGCCGGACAGGGTTTCTTGGATCGCGTTCTGGAAAACCTACACTGCGGACGACACCCCAAAGCTGAGCCGGGTGTACCTCCTCAGGCCCACGTGCATTGAGAAGGTGGTGATATACTTGCTCTCCGGAGCTAACTCTAGCTGGTGGTATCCTGAGTTAAGGTCGAGTTTAGAAAACCACTGGGCTCCGTTTAAGTCCGCTACGATGTCGTCCATCGTCGGGGTCACGTGCCGCTCCCTTCGAATGGCCTGGTTGGGTAGCCGCATATCCACACACAATCGGATGGCGCCAGGTTGTTTGGGCTTAGGTGCCACTACCAGTGGTGACACCCACGGTGTGGGCCTGATACTTTCTCTATGACTCCCATGTCTTCCAGGGTCTGCAGCTCTTGCTCCACCAACGGGCGGAGGTGTAGCGGTATCCGTCGGTGTCGGAGTGCTCTCGGTTGGACGCTGTTGTCAATGTGCAGCTTCACCTGGAAGTTCTTGAGCTTGCCTAGCCCTGTGAAGAGGTGAGGGAATTCTTTCATGATGTCATGTATCTGCCTCGCAAAGAAAACCAGCTCCAGATCCTCTGCAGTGTGGCATCCTTCTTTAAATCTTTATTTCGATTAAGTAAATCATAAAAGAAAACATACAAATGCATTTAAATCACAGAGATTATCTTAAAGAAAAAAATCATTCATGAATAAAAGATACACTATAAACTGGGGAGAATACAATTACAAATAAGTGAATTGCAACATAGTCCTAGCCAGGGATAGACAATTTACATTTCATTTCGGCAGGTGAATTCTTCTAATATACCATATTGCTGCTAAGTACTTGCTAATAGCAAAAACGGTAGAAGGAGATAAATCACTTTTCAGCAGCCTATAGGCATCTAGATGTCGTCTAAACCCCCAGCTCCTACAAATGGGAGCAATCCATTTCTTCCTAGATTTAGTGTACATAGGGCAAAAAAACATTAAATGAATATCGTCCTCCAGCTCACTAGAGCATGTAGGACAATTTTTTACGGTAGGCGGGTGCCACCTACTGGTGAGTGCTCTAACTGGAAGTGCGTTATATCGCCATTGTAAGAATAGTTTTCTCAGGGTGACAGGATTAATGTAATTCAGGACGGTTTCCAATATATAGTGATCCTTGGTGGTTAGAAATGTAGTGGTCATTGATCCCAAATTCTCATTTGCAAGAGTTGCCGAGAGATTAAAATTGTGATATAGTGCAACAAGTTCTTTACGGGGTATGGTCGCACAAGTCTCTAAGGGTTTTGTCCAGTGGGTCTGTAGGCCCAGCTTAGCAAATTCATTTTTAACATAATTCAGCCATGGGATTTTGCCCAGGGCTGGGTGAAGGTAGAGTTCCATAAGTTCAGAGCGATAGCTCAAAAGTTCAGGGGTTGTCCAGAGACGCCTCCAAAAAGTTAAAGGCTTCACGCCGAGTTCCTCCCTTATCGGTCTTAGTCCCATATCGAGCCTAAGGGGAAGTAACGGCGTGCTAGGTGGAAGGGCAGACAGGTTCCGTAAGAACTTGTTTTCCGTAGCGACAATCTCAGGGGCACAATCAATGCCCCAGAGTTCGCCGCCATAAATTAAAGCCCCACGAGCCTGCATTTTATAGATTTCCAGAGGCGGACCAATCGGGTGGGTCATAGATTGGTTCCATAATTTCAGGATTCCCCCTACCCTTTGATTTAACTTTAAATTTGATTTGACCTGATGATGAGACCAGGTCATTTTCTCGTTGAGTGTTAAACCCAAATACTCGAAAGTGTGGACTCTTTCTAAGCTGGTTCCATTTATGGTAGGATTAGGTCGGAGGGACCTAGGGGGGTTGAAGATCATAAATTTAGTCTTAGCCGTATTGATCTCCAACCCCCGATCAATACAGAAAGATACAAAACCATCCAAGACACGTTGTAACCCCATGGGGGTCTTAGCTAGAAGCAACGTATCATCGGCAAACATAATGGCCGAAATGGCAGTGCCCGCAAGACGTGGAGCATCTCTATTGGGTACGTCATTTAAGTGAGGGATGAGACCATTTACATAAAGGCAAAACAGGGTGGGCGCCAGGACACACCCCTGCCTTACCCCTCTTTCAACAGGGAAACTAGCTGAGAGGCTGCCACCTCTCCCACATCTTACCCTCGCATAATTATTAGTATGGAGACGCACCAGTATATGCAAGAGAGGCCCTGGAAGGCCTAAATCTTGTAGCACGGTCCATAATTTTATGCGGGGAACTAGGTCGAAAGCCGCGCGGAGATCGACAAAAACTGTATAAAGGGACCCCCCCTCTATCTTTACTGTTTTCCAGTAGAGCATACACAACCTAAAGATCTGATCAGTTGTGGAAACGCTCTTTCGGAAGCCAGCTTGATAGTTGCTCAAGATCTCAGATGACTCAACCCAGTCCATAATACGATTCAGGATCAGCCTCGAGAAAAGTTTTTGTGCAACATCTATCAAGCTAATAGGCCTGTAATTCCCTGGCAACAGTGGTGATCCTTTTTTAAAGATAGGCACAACTTCGGCGCCTAACCAAGTAGGGGGAATAGGCAAGCCGTCCAAGATGGCATTAAACAGTAATGTAAGATATGGAGCCCATACATTAGGTTCGTGTTTATACAGATCACCTGGTACCCCATCCAATCCTGGTGCTTTCCCAGCAGGAAGTTTGGAAATTGCAAGCTGGATTTCAGTTAGCGTAAAAGTTTGGTGGTCCCAGCTTGGTACTGTGTGTAATGGGCTCACAGGGGCAGACGTCGGGGCCCTATAGAGAGTGCTAAAGTGGATTTCCCAGGCTTCTGGGGCAATGTTATTAATTACAATTGCGGGAGGTTCGGTTGTCCCAGTAGATACAATCAACCAAAATCTCCTCGAATCTCTTGATTTTAGGGCAGAAGATAAATTCTCCCAGTTTTCAGAAGCCCATTCCAATTTAGCAAAATGTATCAAGGATCTATAAATCTGTCTCTTGTGTTGGATATCAGCCTTAGGGGCTTTGTTCTTTATAGCACAGAGCAGTTCGCTCTTTGCTGATCTGCAGGTCTTATTATACCAGTTAGGCCGGTTAATAAATCCCTTTTTACAAGGAATAATAGGGTTAAATAACCCAGACAGCATAAGAAACAATTCCTGATGTGCAGTTGCCAGTTTCTCGTGATAATTTGGAGGGGAATGCTGCTCTAGGATCTCCGCTATATTGTTTAGAACCGAGGCAACTGCAGCATAAACTTGGGATATTTCTTTATCATTGCGAACCATTTTGGTCCATTTAATTCTCCGCTTATTATTAGAAAGAATAGCTGAGTCCGATGGCTCCGAATTAGGTGATGACGCCAAATCTAGAGGGGACAGACCAGATAAGGAGACATCCAATATAAGAGGATTATGGTCGCTCTCCCCCCTCGGGATGACTTGAAAATCAAGGACTCTATTCCAGTCCTTGGCTTGAACAAAAATATAGTCAAGCCTGGCCTCTCTACCTGGTTTATTAAATGTGGGCTTAGGAGGGTTATCTAGAATAGTTCGACCATTGCAAGCCCTAATAGAGTGGACCATTGTCAAGGAGGTAATCTGGATAGCCAAAGGTGTCCAGGCCCTAGCCATTGGACCAGAAACCTGAGGAATATTCCAGATTTCGTCCTCTTCCAGATTTATTTGATCCGCCAAGCCCTCGAGTGGTTCAAAATGAGAGTTAAAATCACCAGCTATAAGAAGCGTTATGTGGTCGGGTATTCCAGTTAAAACATTCGAAAGGGCCTCAATCACCCGGGATTCCGCACAAAAATTCACGGGTCTGGCGTATACATTAATCACCGCCAGTTTGTTATCTAAGCCCCAATCCAATATTAAGCATAGAATATCATCAGACCCAGTTTCAAATTTAGTAACAATACATCCTAGGTGAGTGGCAACCCAAGTAGTCAAACCGCCAGAAGGGCGGCCACGTCCGGCCCACACCGCCGGGATTGAGTAGGTAGCATAACCCAATCGATGGTAATCTTGTCTCGCCCAGGTTTCTTGAAAACAACAAATTTGGTGAAGATCTATAAAGGAGCCCCAAATTGGGCAGTCAAGTTTACTGGGTAGACCGGCTATGTTCCAAGAAAGCACTTTATGTTTTGTTGTGCAATTGGAAGGAGCTACAGGAATTTTGCAAGCAGGAGACTCACACAGATTCGGAGAAGTAGGAGTGGTAGTGGGAACAGAAGTAAAAACAGGAGAGATGGGATGGTAATTAGGAGGTGGAAGCAATGGAGGCGGTAAAACTAAAGTAGGGCCTTCCTGGGGAAGTCAATCGACATCCTCGAGACAGGCATACCTGTTGAAGGTTGAATAGCCAGCAGACAAAGGCTCATCAAAATGGACGCGCCTAGGCCTGCCTCTGGCCCCATTGCCCCCAACTTTGAGCCAATTATCATCTGTGTCATCCTGGAAAAAAGTGTGGATTGGGGGATAGAAAAAAGACAGGGGCAAAGAATTAATAAGGGAAGTATTGTTACCACCAGTCCAATTAAGGATATAGGGAGCTGTTAAGCGGTTGCTGAAATTAACCAAGATACAGTCACCCTTAATGTTCTTTGTAGTGCTACCGAGCCAAGGAACCCTTCTAACCATTAGAACCTGTGACCTTACGTTTGGAGGGAGAGGCCTATGCTTGTTGAGCCAGTTAATGACTTTGTTTTTTAGAGATGCATAGGATTCAGTCGATGAATTGACAAGTTCCGGGACTCCTGTTAGAACAACGACATAAGGTGAGGCTTCTGGTGGGAGATTGATTATATTTCTCCTATTTGTTAGGGCCGTATTTGAATTAGTGTTGGCTCTTGGATCCTTGTTGTTTTGGTCCGAATCTACATGTTGTGGGTTGAGTACTGCAACTATGTTCTTAGTTTGGGATTGTGATTGACATTGTGGAGGCACAGAGGATGTATGTTGTAAGGCAGGGAATACCAGCAGAGAAGTAGTTGGAGTAGGTTCTGGTATATTTGACATAGGATCGCGGGGTCCAGGTGGAAGGATTTCCTTCCTTTGGAGTGGGTTTGGAGAGCCCATGGGAATAGGAATGGAGGAAAAATGTGGGTCCGCTTTTCTTGCTTCACATACAGCACACGGTTTGGCTCTGCTCGCTAGTACATTTGCCGGGGCTGTAACGACCCTTTCTATTTCCTTAAGCCTAATGTCAATTGCATCAAACCTAACAGTCAATGAAGTAAGGAGACCCTTGATAGCAGTTTTTACAATATCATTATATCGGCAGGAGGCCTCATCGGGTTCTGAGTCACAATTAGAGACATGTATAGGTGTATTAGACGTCAATACAGTTTGTTCTAGTGGTGGTTTGAGAATGCCACTGTTGACTTGGGCAGGCCTAGTACATGTTGGAATAGGTGCTTTAACAGTACTAGTATGGGGTCTATCAAGTCTAGGTTTTTTCCCTCTCTTATTGGCCCCCTCACGTTTCCTTTTTGGAACAGCACCCTCCTCAATATACTGTGCTCGATTTAGCATCTGGTCCGGCAATCGGGAAAGCATAGTATGATCCGTACCCTCAGGGATTGGTTGAAGAGTATCTCTACATGAGGGGGAACTAGATCTTAAGTCACATAATACAGATTCAATTGTACGATCAATACTGTCCATCAATGCTGCTTGTGAGTCATCGAGGTTTGTAGGAGAGCCTGCAGATGCGATTAAGCCCAAAGATGACCTACGTGTACTGGCAATTCCGTCAGATAGACGCCTTTCTAGTAAGTTCAGTTCGCCTTGGATTACAGAGTTCGCCCTGATGATAAAATTATCCAATGTTCCAGATACTATCGGTTGTGCTTTCGTTAGTTTACCTCGTGTATCCATAGTGACTTGCTTCCTTGGGCGAAAGAGTAGAAGAAAGGGACAGGGCCCGGTCCGGTCTTGTCCGTGCTTGAACGGGCTTAAACGGGCCCGCCCTTTGCCCGGGCTTCGCCCCGGACTACGCCCCGCAACGCGTCCCGCAACGCGGTAGTAGGCGCGGGAATTAAATAGGAAGAGGAGGAGCCGGGAAGAGTGGCCAGGTGCGCTCAATCCGGTTGCACAGCAGCGCACCCTGGTCTTCGCAGTCCCAGCAGGAAACGGGCTCCAGGTACAGCACACAAGATATCTCGATTAAAACTCCTCAGTGATAAAAGTTTAAAAGAGGGACAAAGTTCTCCTGTGACCACACCAGCGAGCGGCTCCCGCGAAGCGGGGGCCGCGAGGCGTTTTATCAGCGAGAGAGGAGGAGGAGGAGCCGGGAAGAGTGGCCAGGTGCGCTCAATCCGGTTGCACAGCAGCGCACCCTGGTCCTCGCAGTCCCAGCAGGAAACGGGCTCCAGGTACAGCACACAAGATATCTCGATTAAAACTCCTCAGTGATAAAAGTTTAAAAGAGGGACAAAGTTCTCCTGTGACCACGCCAGCGAGCGGCTCCCGCGAAGCGGGGGCCGCGAGGCGTTTTATCAGCGAGAGAGGAGGAGGAGGAGCCGGGAAGAGTGGCCAGGTGCGCTCAATCCGGTTGCACAGCAGCGCACCCTGGTCCTCGCAGTCCCAGCAGGAAACGGGCTCCAGGTACAGCACACAAGATATCTCGATTAAAACTCCTCAGTGATAAAAGCTTAAAAGAGGGACAAAGTTCTCCTGTGACCACGCCAGCGAGCGGCGCCCGCGAAGCGGGGGCCGCGAGGCGTTTTATCAGCGAGAGAGGAGGAGGAGGAGCCGGGAAGAGTGGCCAGGTGCGCTCAATCCGGTTGCACAGCAGCGCACCCTGGTCCTCGCAGTCCCAGCAGGAAACGGGCTCCAGGTACAGCACACAAGATATCTCGATTAAAACTCCTCAGTGATAAAAGTTTAAAAGAGGGACAAAGTTCTCCTGTGACCACGCCAGCGAGCGGCACCCGCGAAGCGGGAGCCGCGAGGCGTTTTATCAGCGAGAGAGGAGGAGGAGGAGCCGGGAAGAGTGGCCAGGTGCGCTCAATCCGGTTGCACAGCAGCGCACCCTGGTCCTCGCAGTCCCAGCAGGAAACGGGCTCCAGGTACAGCACACAAGATATCTCGATTAAAACTCCTCAGTGATAAAAGTTTAAAAGAGGGACAAAGTTCTCCTGTGACCACGCCAGCGAGCGGCTCCCGCGAAGCGGGGGCCGCGAGGCGTTTTATCAGCATCCTATTAGCGTGCCTGTTCCCCCTTCTGTTACATGGAATGTTGCTGTCAGCGTGCGAGCCTCGCTCGAGACCTTGACCTCAATCATGCCCCTCAATGAGAGAGGCTGGGTGCCCCCATACGTGAAGATCCTGGTTCTACTTGGAACAAGCGCTGGCCTGGGCTGTAGTAGATCAAATTGGTTGGAGTCCACTACATTCACCGATGCACCGGTGTCGATCAGAGCCTGTATGGGAAATCCATTGACGCTTACTTGGCACATGGGAGGTGGTCGTCTTCTCTTGCCCGTGTGTCCGGTGTATGAAATGACAAACGCGTCGTCATCATCTTCATATTAGGCCGTATCTGCGGCCCTGTCTGGGGCAGCTCCGGGTTCCCGGTCTTCCAGTGTGAGGTGCTTCAGACTCCCCGGGGGTCCTCTGGGAGCACTGCCACGTGTTCTTCACCCTCGCCCGCGACACACGCTGGCATAATGGTTGGCTTTCCCGCACTTGGCGCATGCCTGCCCTCTCGCAGGGCACCTTTCCTGGTCACCGTGGTCGAACCCACAGTATCCGCACCTTCCGCTGGGCCTTGGTCGTGTGCCCCGTCGTTGGACTCCTCCTGGCCGTCTTTGGATGGCCTCTACCATCTCCTCCTTTATCCACCCCGGTTTGGGCATCGCTGCCGCCAACATGTTTTGTAGCCTCACTGTCTCCATTTCCTCCACGTGTTTATCGGAGAGTTTGTGTGAACGGGCTAGGATCAAAATCTCGTCCAGGGAGATGCCTGGCTGATGCAGGATGAGGCGTCGCAGGGTCACTGCCTTGCATCCAGCAATCAATTGCGCTCTAATTTCGTCGTTGTGGTCTATGCCCGTGCATGTGACCGCCAGCTTTCTGAGCCTGGCGTAAAACATATCCATCGTTTCTGTTTCTCCCTGACGGGCCTGTCGTAGTTTGAACCGCTCATAGTCTGGGTTCATCTGGAGATCAAAGTATTTGCTCAATGCGGCAATGGCGGCATCATAATCGTCGTCCGCTCTGGTGTTGGGTAGCGACTCGAACAACTCGTAGAGCTCATCGCCTCTGAAGTGCATGAGGAGTGACCTCTTCACTTTGCTGTCGTGCTCTCGAGTCCCAGTGAAATAGTGGTTGAGGCTTCCTACCCATCGCTTCCATCTCGGCGCTGCAGTGACAGGGTCGGCCAGCTGACTGAAAGGCGGTAGGGACGTCACTGAGGCATGCAAATGAGGGGTTGTCGGGGCCGGAGCCTGGGCCGCCGGGTCATCGCCCATGTTGCTACCCCCTGTACCACCGACTGCTGGGGCCTGGTGGTGTGAACCACTTCCTATCTTAAGCTTTGGCGCTGTGAGAGTCATCCAACCGCACCTTCGTAGGCACTATCCTTCCCTTTTCCAGGCTGCCCCTCTTTGCACCTGGTATGGGGTGGGGGCTGCCTCTTCTGTAGTGCTGGCTCTTGTTGTCAATCACCCACCAAAGGGGGGGGCTCCTCCCTTCCTTAGGGACACAGACAGGTGCCTAGATGTGGGGTTATAGGCAACAGATCCCCTTGCTGGCCGGCACTATCCACACTTTGTTGTGGGGAGCAAACCAGGTGCAGTCAATCACCCTCGCACTGGTGGAGAAGCGGGCCACGTGGAGCCGAAGCGCCGTTCGGGGCAGCAGGCAGGTGCGCATGCGCGCGGCCTCACCGGTTGTCTTGATGAACTGCAGGGCAAATGCGCAGCTTCCCCTTAGCGCGCACTCCAGCGGGAGTCATGCGACACAGCGTGGGTCATCAGCACACGCTGCGAGCGGCTCCTGCGAAAGGAACCAAGTCGGCCTCACTCTTCGACGCGCACCGCCAGGAACAAGTGCGCGCGCCTCCCGATGCCGCCGGCAACACAGTGGGACACGGGCAGTAGGATCTCGCAACGCAGCAGCGGGGGTCCGCAAAACACCTTCGTCGCCAGTGTGGTGGTTCTGGGACGGGGTACGCGGCCTACACCTTAGCGGCAGAAATAATGGGACAACCACTCAGTACTGCAGTCCGGCCGTAAGGTCACGTGCGACCTCGGCCCATTTATTATATACCCTCGGACCGAGCCCGGTCACGAGGGGTGCCGTGCGTACGCACACGTTCGTAGAGGCTGGGTGGCCCTCTACACCAGCTGGGGAATTTGCCCAGAATAGTGTATAAAAAAAAGGCTTTAACAAAGAAATTACCTTATTGGCGAGTCGGCGTGAAAAATCTCAGGCGACCGTCCGTCACAGGTACGGGAAGCGACTGACGCGTGCTGAGCCTACGTATTTGAAGTATGCTCATAGCGCGTGCACGTAGCCGGGCGGGCACCGTGGATGTGCTGTGTCAAGTTGTCACCATGGCAAGGCAACGGAAAACTAACTGAGGGAATCAGCTGTTTATGTGGAAGTGTGGATGACGGTCATATATGATTCATGAAGTCATGTACGGGAGGATGTTAACGAAAATCTTAAACCGGTTACCTACTGCCAATGGCGATTAGAGGGAAACAACCCCCGGTTCAGTATAAATGTAAGTGACACTACAAACACGGACGTACTCTCGAACCTGATAAGATAGGTTAACCACTGAGTGCATTGCCATTTGCAAATTTATATAACTAAGATAGAGGGAAACAAAATCCCCTATTTAGCATGAATGTAAGTGACAAAACATACTGTCAAGACAAAACATATTAGAGGAATTAAAATACAATGTGAAAAATACATCCACAACCATGCAGTGTATAATACAACAATATGGGAAACAAAGTGAATGTGTAAATAGTGGTTAGACTATTTACATGATGTACAAGTCAAATTGGACGGTGAGGCCCATCATTAACAGATAAAAAGGGGGGACATTGACAGGGTGGATTTTTTATCCCATGTTAAAAATATCATGTGATGTACAGACATAATCATTAAAAGCTCAGCCATTGTTAAGTGACGCTACCTGCCTCATAATCTCCTCGTGTTCATTCATGCCCCTTAGGACTGAGTCAAAGATGTGTATCCATTTACATTCCCTAACACTTATGGTGTTAGCAAAATTACCCTCCCCACCAGGGTTGATCCTGACTTTCTCAATCACCCTCCATTTAAGACTCTCGGCCGAGTGTCCAAAGGTGTTGAAGAGTTCATCTAGGGTTGCGCCCTGGACGTTGCAGCGAATCCTGCTGCAATGCTGCAGTATATGAGTTTTTCTTCTGTATGGTTTGTGCAACATACAGGAAATCACATGGGCATGTTATAGCATAGATAACGCCCGACGAATTACAGTTAGCGTGTTCCTGTAATGTGTGTATACTCATTATGTGTGAAGTGTTTGATTTCCTTGGTCATAGGGCAGGCCTTGCACTGCCCACACTTAAAATGGCCTTTTATGGGTGGTATATTCCAAAGTGTCATTTGATTGTCCCTGGGTCTTGTGGGATGGAGAGATCTAACTACGTAATCCCTCACATTTTTGCCTTTCCTAAAAGCATGCATAGGGAGTTCTGTGATCCCTATTTCATCAGCCACCGGGTGCCAATGACGGTTGATGATCTTCTTGATATCATTGCTCTTAGTGTAGAATGTGGTGACGCACACCATGCGTTCCTGCTCAGAAGTTGCTTTTCTTTTGGGCTCCAAAAGAAACTCTCTATGTCAGAACGAGGCCAGATTATGCGCTTTTTTCAAAAGGCTCACCGGGTACCCCCTTTCCATCAAACGGGTCATGAGGTCAGCAGGTTCTTCAAAGAAATCATGTTTCTTCGTACAATTCCTCCGCAGCCTCAGAAATTGACCAAATGGCAAATTGTCTCTGAGGTTGCGTGGTTGGTGGCTGGAGCAGAGTGTTCCTTTCACTAGGTTTTCTATATAGAGTGGAATGAAGCCTACCCTCATCTGCCTTGATAGAGATGTCCAGGAAGTGTATAACCTTATTGCTAAAGTCGAGTGAGAATTGAATGTCACTGGACCTGGAGTTAAGCCACAGATGGAATTCGGTGAGTTGTTGTTCACTACCACGCCATATCATAAAAACATCATCTATATAACGTTTCCAAACCTCTATACAGTCAAAATGTGTGTATGTTCGTAATTATCCATTCAGATGATGGCCAAGTCCGGTGCAAAACTTGCTACCATCGCCACCCCTTTGGTTTGGGGATAGTATTCATCCTGATTATGTGGCATGAAAAGGAAAATTTTCACATTCTGTAGCTCTAATTTCTTCCTAGTTTTCATTTTAACACACATTGATTAATAAGGAATCCCTGCACAATTCAAAATTGGACGCTTTCTTAAGAGAGAAAACTATACATATTTTTATTGAAAATGGTATTCACCAATGGATAATGTTTTTGTCTTGTGTGGAAGCACATGAACACCCTTTTATTAACACTGTCCTTCTAATTACCTAATTAAGATAATGGTTCCTCCACGGTGCATATTTATAAGGAAGTGTGAAATTTGCATAATTTCCTTTTGATTAATTATGCAAAATTTCAGAAAAATTGCATGAAATTATGTCAAATTTACACCCGCTATATTTCAGTATGAAGTGTGTCCTTGCGTCCATATTGGACACAAAGAGGAATTTTGCACTAAAAATAGCATAAAAACATCAAGTGCAATGAACAGCCACTTGTTCTCTGTTGCTCATGTTGTTCCTGTGCTCCCTCAATAGAATTTTAAACCTGATCAGACTTGGAATTATGGTACTATCTGGCTGCCCAGCTCCAGTGGCTTACACAGGCAGTGGCATCGACGTTTCGAGGACCATACCCAGGCAACAGTTGCTGGATGCCGCGGCATGTGCTCTCCTATATCTTGCTGGGGCAGAAGCTGCGTAGAGACACCATTACGAACGAAGAGAGAGCGCTGCAGCGTTGCTGGGTCAGGAGTCATATAAAACATGGCGTGGAGCGTCCCTAGGCACCCGAGCTCCCGATAGGGGCATGCACGGCGTTACCCCACGGAGGAGACTGGTCAGCTTTGGGAGACTGGGAGGAGAAGGGGGTATTTATGGTGGGTGACCTCTATGAAGATGGCGACTTACTGCCGTTCTCGATTCTGCGAGACAGATATGACCTGCCGCGGGGACACTACTTATTACATGCGGCGCTGGTAGCGGCTATCCAACGCAGGTGGAAGACAAGACTGATAGAGCCAGAGACATCTTTAATCTGCCAATATGTAGCAATGGGTGCCGGCACGTTTAAGGCCATCACCTGCCTTAATAGGAGAATGGAACAGGAGGGGAGGCAACCGATGGATCACCTGAGGGGGAAGTGGGAGTGAGACTTGGAGAGGGACATCCCGGACGCTACTTGGCCTAAACTAGTGGAAAGAGCATGGAAAAGTACGCGGAACGCTAGGTTTGAGCTAATACAATTTTATGTGTTACATAGGGCATATATGACCCCGAAGCATATTAAGCAGATCTTTAAGGTGGAGACGGCTGGTTGCCCTAGATGTGGGACGGAAGGTGCGGACTTTCAGTATATGCTGTGGACCTGCCCGAATCTGGCAGAGTTTGGGGAGAAGTAATTACTGCACTGGAGTTGGTTACGGAGCGAAAGCTTAACAGGGACATGGGGGTGAGCTTATTGCATTGGTTTCCACACACAAAACACAACAAAGTGACCAGCAAATTTATAGATCTGGGATTGGTATTGGCAAAAAGGGAGATAACTAGACATTGGAAACACAACCAGGGGCCTAGGGTGCAGAGATGGAAGCATGAATTTCTTAAATGGGCAGCAAGTGAAACTGTGATTAAGCTACGGCTGGCGCATAGGTTGCAGAAGGAAACGATGTTCGAAACGGCGCGCGCCTGGGAGGCGCTGGTTGAGGTGTTGCGCAGGCCCGATCGAGACCTGGAGGATGAACCGGACCCTCCTTTAGACAGCTTATTTTTGGAGGCCGTGGGGGGGACATGGGGATTGGAGGGGCTATAGGAGTGGAGAGTAGCTGACAACATAAGGATGGAGGTCGTCCCATAGAGGCAGCATATCCTAGACATAATACCTATAGATCAGACTATATTGGGAATTGTACACTGCAGCGGAGCACACTGGAGGGTGGGATAGGGGTGGGGAAGGGAAGTAGTTATGTTGTTGGGGTAGAATGAACAGCATGAGTATTATTATGCGGTAATTGTTGATATGCCACGAGAAACTGTAAATGGCTGTCCAGAGTATACTATATGGCACTATGCTTGGAATAGCCGACAACTCTGCAATTATTAGACAGCGGGCAGACAATGACTATGTAATGTATGTCAAAATATGAGGATGTTGTGAGAAAGATGAATGCAAATAAAAAATGTTTAAATAATAATATCAGACTTGGAATTATGTGACGTGGCGTAGTTTCAGGAATTTCACATAACAAGCATAACATGAAATGGCGGAAACCACCTGAGATTCCATCTGAGTAACAAACATTTTGTCTGTGGTATTTGGTTAGCATGTCATTTAACTATGAACACTCTGATCACTCAATATATTTGTACCAGGAAACAATACAGGGTTAGCATAAAGCGGGGGTGCAGGGCTCTGGTTTTACATGAGTTTGAATGTTATTGCCTAGTGTCACCGATAGGGTACCTAAAAAACAGGAATTGACCCGAACATATCAGCAGATATGAACTTGATTATTCTTACTGAAATTATCCACACACATTTACTAAAGGGATTCCTGTTTAAATACGGCCATTACATTTTTTTTTAAAAAGTTTGGTTCCAGGCCATTGGCCATTTATTTAGAGCAGTACACAGAAAATTATGAGCATGCTTGAGTTTGTGAACTCATACCCTCCACCTCGATGGAATAACCTGCGAATGCTCTCTCAAGTTTATAGAGGAGTGAAAATGTGTGCAAAAGTTTTACATTTTCTGGATCAAATAATGGTCAATGGCAAACTGAAGGTTTGGGGATTTACAAAGAGAGTACGTGTCACAGATGAAAGGTTGCTTTTATAAATATCTCCAACGGCGGGATTGTATGCTGGCCACTAAGAAGTTATTGGTAGCACACTGGAAGGGGGGGGAGAGGACACAGTATGCAAAGTGGATTTTCTCCCACATATTCTCTACAGTATCCAAAATCTGCTCAGTTATGCCAAAGGTTGTTGGAATAAAGCATTCAATATTAATTTATTCTGAAGACTCCATTGTTCTGGTATCGGTGTAGAGAGAGTGCCCTCTATGCTCAACTCATGGTCTTGGAAACTTAATGAACACAAGACAGAGCCCTCCTAATAGAGGATGATTACCTCGTGCCTTCAATCTAACAGAACGCACTCAACACCTCTTTTTGACTGTATGTCAGGGGGGTCTTCCACTAGTTGAGGGAAACTCTTCAAACTCCCGCATCTGTAAGCATTACCTGGAGGAGATAACCACCACAGCAGATGGAGTCTGTAGGTGATCCCAACAATTCTCAAAACAGCATGGAATAGTCGTCCATCAAAATAAAAGTCAAGCCACCCAAGGCAAGATGGAAGGAATCATTTCTTATGGTGTCAAAATCGGGGGCTCATCTAGCGACACTCCGTCAAATCGTTGACTCAAGTTTTCAGAAAAAAAGCCATGGGCTTACCACATTCAGCATCCACCAGACCCCTGACTTTGAGTGTATTCCGGAAAAGTCACCAACAATTTTATACACAATCCAGAGGAAATTTAGCAGAACTGACAATGTGATCAAAGGTTCAAGGAAGGAGGCCCTAAACCTTAAATTGTAGTAATACATCCTATGTGATTCCACCACCTATTAGTAAAACTGCAGGCAAAAAATGTCCAGCACCTAGCGTAAACATAATTGTAGTATGGAAAGCTTTCAACACTGGTCCCTATTTCCATAGACCCGAGAGATGGGTCAAAATGGCGGAATGTTGCATGGATATTCACATATTGTAAAAGAAGCTTGAGTCCTACAGAGGCCACTGACATAGTTCCCATTTCACAAGACATGCTACATGAAAGCAATGCCGGATGCCACCATAAAACCAATATCACATGACTAGTGGAAATAGAACACAAAAACGGCTTGTCACACATCATTGTGTCCCTCTATCACTGATGCAGTATTCAGGAGAGATTTAAAGAACTCTCTGGCGGTTTCAGGCTGGGTGAAAATTGTGGCAGACCCATCTAAGACTATCCACAATTTAGCAGGTACTAAAGAGTAGTCTTCATCTAACTTGAAATAAATTCCATCTTTATTACTATAAGGTTCTGTTTCTGCATCTGAGTAGCACAGGCCAGGAATGTTGCAATATCAGTAACTATCGCTTTACAACCACCCTTGCCCCCTGAATTATTCCTTGATCCATTGGTAGGGATCCTACTGGCTGTGTATTGCAAAAGATACTGCACCAGCTCCTTCAAAGTCCTCTCATTTAAAGGGCATTGGCACCTTTGTCAGCTGAAGCAAACCCAGTACCCTGATCTTATAGGATGGTGCTGCATTTGTGAGAATGTCCTTATTTGATTCAAGTGTGAGGGCTCAAGCAATGACATACTTCTTTAACTTTTGCTGACCTTGTGAGGTTTTGTGCTGCTGGAGTTGTAGATTTATGTTTCTACTTTTGTGTCCAGACCTTTCACCTAACTTTTAGCTTTTGTCTACCCCACTCCCCCACTTCCATTGCCTGCATCACCACTGGCAATTTTTCTGAAATAAATTTGGAGGATTTTTGTAAGCCCTGCAGGGTGTCAAACAGGATTGTAACTGGGTAAAAATGGTCAGGTGTGGGGCTTCCTTCTGTCTTTCAAACTCCTCCACTAGGGTTGATGGTCATGGGGTACAGAAGTCCCTCTTGTCTCTGAGATATTTGTATTTATTTTCCTTACGAGAATTGATGAGACTCAGAAAAGCCTCCAGTGTACAAAATAATTTTAGCTACTCATTAGATTAAACAGAACAATTAATGGCAGCACTCTGCGTAATCTTCATCTTAAAGCAGGTGGCCGCATTCATACCACTGAGGATATTTGAAAAGGGCTCCTGCCCATTCTCCTTAGCTCTACGCCTAACATCAGAATCTCTCTGCACACCTCAACGTCACACTATGCCAGGCGTCCTCCTGCCTAGACAACGTCAATAGATTTATGGGTCGCTGGAACTATTAGATGGTGCCACATTGTTGATGGCCTTTGTCTTAAAAGTGGAGGTCCACCAGACTCAATCTCCAGTGACCAAACCGGTTGGCCAGGCTTCAGACACCTCCCGCTCACAGCTAATCCATTTTGGAAAATGTATCTCCTGCATTCAGATAAATACTCAACTAAACTGGATCTTTCTGGATTTTCTAAATTTCAACAAAAATGAGTTGTCTGGTGCAACATCACTTTCTACAACCCCTGTATGGCTCTGGCATCTCAGACAATAAGGGTGGGTACGTCACAGTGTCCGAAATAGGGCGCTATATCCGAGCTCCGAAAATTGGCATCCACTTTGAAGCTTAGCTTGCCCTGACCCCAACAAGACCCTTTTAAAACATTGCATACAGAAGAGAAATGTCCAAAGAACACACCCAGTCGTAGGATCCAAAAAACATAAACTGTGTAAAAGCTCTAAATAGACAGACACACATACTTAATATTATCATGACAATGCAAGAGAATCAGAAGAGAATGCTCTTCATAGCCCTCAGTAGTAATTTTATTATGAGTACTGTCTTGGCCAGGTACGCCAAATCAAACTCTTCGTCCGGTCTCTTTTGTGTATTTTTCTAGCAAACACCTCACATACTTCATTTTTCCTTGTCAAACTTACAGTCCGAAAACTAGATAATTTGAGTTCTAATCAAGGAAAGATGCACTAGGTTAACCGAACTGATCATGGCTAATTCTGAGCTTCCATAGATGAGGTCACCAACATGAAGGTTTTATGGTTTCCATGGTTCCAGTGTGATAAAAAAAAATCAAAACAATTACTACACCCAAAATGGTGCCAGTCCAGTATGTCAAAATTGATTAATGGGACTGACTTAGTAGGGGTATTATGTTGTGAGACAGTCATTACCTGATTCCGTAGCAAAGCAACTCTGAGCTCATCAGATGCAACTGAGCTCATGCCGTTCATCTGATCTGTGAGCTTAAGAGTCGGTGGGTTTTGCCCTCCATTCTGCTCCTGTAGTTGGGCGAGGTGGTCTCAGGTCATCAACGTCAGCCTGCCTGCCAGGAGCAGCATCAGTGGGCATGTGCACAGTTAGCATGCTACTGATGGCAACATGCCCTTTTAAGCGCATTACTGCTGAGTATCATTTGGCATGCGCCATCTAAGCGCATAGCATGAAACAGCATCTTCAACTCAAACCAGGTGCATCCAGGTCAGACAGTCCAGGTCTCCACAACTGTGCTAACAGTAGTAAGACTAAAGCCTTCTTTAAATTCTCATATGGATTTTAATATTATGGTTCATTGCATTTCTTTAGCTGTTAACCGTGTCACAGTTATTGTATTTCTTTGGGGATTTTGTCTGAGGCATAGCCTCTGAAGCAGTTGATTGGTTGGAGTAGTGTAGTATTGGGCTTCCAAGACATTGTGTTTTTGATGGTTAATGGGTTTGTCAAACATTGGGAATTAGTACTTTGCTGTGAGATTCTGGGACATTTCTACCCTGGATCGTTGTAGTGAATTGCTCTTGAGTTTTTGGACTATTGGATTATTTCCTTGTTAGCTGGAGTGGCTGGTTTATTTATGCTGGAACTGATTGTAAATATTTTTTGCATTTTTACAGCTTGGTGCCGCTAACTTCTATGGCCCTCCCTGTTTTAATCATGCCAGCACTGGTATGACTGGCTCTGTCTGGGCAAGGCAGCATGCTACACCAACAACAACTTCATTACCTATGAAATATAGCACTCTACCCGACAGCTCGCACAGATTATGGAGCACACCAGATTACACCAAGGAAGTGGGAATCCAAAATGGATTTCTCTAAAACACTCTGACACGCATTTCAATGTATGCAATCCCAGATAGTTGCATCTCATGCTGATCCAACTTGCACATGTGTGCCGTTAACTCCAATAGCAAAAAGAACAGATGATAGATGGAATGCTGAACCAATCAAACATTCACCCTAGTCACAGATCTGGGTTTATTCCATTGGATTTTTTTTGCTCACCACACCACCCCAGTTTGGACCCATCGATATGCAAATCACTCTTGACCCTGCGCCCCATGGAACAGTCCACCCCGAACTGCTAGGCCACCCCTGGACCAGAAACAAGCATCCTGCGACTCGTTTCAGGATATCACCCTTCATCAGCCAGGCTAGCTTGAATCAAGCGGTGCAGTGAGCCCGGGACCCACATCTGGGCATACCCTTCCCACTGAGGGTGACAAAAGCAAAAGAACACATGATGGACGTAATGCTGAACAAATCAAACATTCACAGATCTGTGTTTAATGATTGTTTATGTGCAGGAAGGTGTCCCTCCCTGCACAAAAACCATCATCCCTGCAATGCAGCACCCTTGCACCATGGTGCAAGGGTTTCTGTGTTGGCGCTAGGCAGCTTTTTTTATTGCCGGCGCAAGGGAGAACATAGGGGTGCACCGTATCCTTGTGAATATGAGGTTTCCCTGCATTCTTTAAATGATACAGCACGGCGCTGCTAAATTTCTTGCAGCGCTGTGCTGCATTATTTCTTTGTAAATATGCTCCTCTGTTCCTTAATCTCCCCTCATGCCCGATTCCTTTATAATTTTATAATATCTTCCTATTTTACTTTTATGGTTGTGTTCAAGGGAAATAACATTCCAATATGTAATTCTTATTTCACTTGTTCTTTATGAAAGCCGTCAAAGAATAAAGTGTAACTAAAATATGATAGAAGTTCTGAAAACCTATGAAATTGCCTGTTGTTCTCCTGCTATATTGTTAATAGGATTAATTTACCATTAAAACAGAAACGGGTTAACCACTGTTTGGGGAGTACCTGGGTGGATGGTGTGCTTGTGACCTTGCGGGGATCAACAAAGAAATGGAAACGGTAAAGAAATAAACATGACCCTGCATTTGCTCTTTACTGACTTATTCTTAATGGCGCCATTGTTGACAGTACTGTTTTATAGAGAACCAGTATTAATAGTACTATTATTTATAGAATTATTTACAGGACTGATAATCCAATCGCAGAAGTGCAAAGTGCTCCAGAGATGCCATGGCACCAGTGAGATTTACCAATAATTTATTTGGGGTTTTTGTAAAGCACTTTAAGCCAATAGATTTCGCCTCGGTGTGCAGGGGGAGCAAGACACATAGGAAAAGGAGTGAGCAAAGAAGGAAAATGAAATAAGAATTTTGTTACTAAAGCAATGATTTTGGGGCCAATCACGAGCCAGGCTGGGCGGTTTCCCTGCCCAAGTACAAGTTTAACAGGTGTGGAACCAGGCGCACTAAATCAAATGTGTTTTCTTGCTTATTGTGTTTTTTCAGCAGAGGGACAAGGTGGATGGAAACCCCCTCAAATCATGATTCTACGTAGTGTTGGAACCGGTAGATGCGGGCACTGCGTGTTATTTCTCATTCCAAAACACAAACTCGTTATGCATGCTGATTGGTGGAAAATGATACCCGTAATTGTTAACTCCTCCCCAGCATCTACCCCTCCAACCACCGGACGTCTTGTAATGATTCCCATTGAGTTTCTACCAATGGTGGAAAGGCTTTAAAGTGAGAATACTAGACATTGATAGCCTGTTTTAGGCATGAAGTGGAGGCTGCAGAACCCATTGTGTTGAATACATTGTTAATTACTTTAACTGAGCTCCTAACCGTATTTCACTCAAAGCCCCCTGCTACTCTGTGATTCAGGCAGTCCTCACACATCACCATCATACAGCCAAACCTCTACTAAAGTATAATAGAGCCCCACACATACACATCGCACACACCCCTCCACTTCAACCTTACCTGCCCCTCACACAGACTTCTGCAGCACCATTAAACTTGGTTCTCTGGCAGTGCCATCTCACAGACACTCAAATGTGCCCCCTTGCAGAACACTCACATTAGTCAACTTGTAATAATAATAATACACATTTGTAAAGCGCAAACAATCACCCGTAAGGGTCTCTAGGCGCTGGGGGCCGTCGGGAAGATTAAGCAAGCTATTGCCCAGAGTCACATGGTGTTGGGCTAATCTGCCGAACCGTGTGTAGTGTCGCGGTCTAGTTGACGCGCACTACGTCAGGACGGCAATGCGTGTAGCGGCCATATTGGACGCTACTGCGCATGCGCGAGTAGCGCGGCGCGAGAGAAGGTGATCGGAGCGTGTTGCCCGGCGCTCTCTCGGATAATAGTTTATACTTATGAATAAAGGCATCTATATCCCTTATACAGCCTCCTGCAAGTCATTTGGGGAAGAGCAGCAAGCATACACTGCCCATAGCATCATTACAGTGGCGACGAGGCTGGGCCGGTGAGGACCCTGCGTGAACCAGGAGGAAGGTGCCCCCGACTTGCTTCAGGGAGGAGTACCCACAAGGAGGGATGTCACCCCACGCGGTAAGAGGACCGAGGGGGTCGAGGACAGACGCCTACGCACCGGGAGAGCGCGGCAGTGGCAGATAGACGCCAGAGAGTGGCACGTGGGCAGTGAAGGTGCCGGCCACGAAGCGGAGGAACAGCGCAGGCGGACCGCAGGACGGCAGTGGAGACCCTGGCGGAATCGGGTGACGACGGCGCAGGCAGCTCGAACGCAGTCCCAGGAACCCGAAGAAGGGGAGTGGGGACAGACGCGCCAGGTAGCCCAAGGAAACAGGTGGAAGCCAAAATGAGTGCACAGGCATCAGCTTTAACGACGCCGATCCCGTTCCTTCCACGTCCGGGTGAACCCCAAATGAAGTGGGAAGACTGGAGGGAGTACTTCAAAAACTACCTAGAAGCGCTGGAAGATGAGAACGAGGAGGCGTTCTCCAGTGCCAGGAGGAAGAGGATACTCTTACACAATCTGGGACCAGAAGGAATACGGGTGTTTCAAAACCTCACACCGGTCGCCAGACAGGCAGCGGACACGGACGTGTTCTCACACGCCATTGAAGACTTGGACAACCACTATCGGCCTGCAGTGTGCACCTCTATCGACCGCTACAATTTCCAGCAGAGGAAGCAAGAAGCGGGGGAAACAATAGACGACTACGTGGCGGCGGTGCGAAAACTTGCGATAACGTGCAAGTATGGAGGGTTACAGGAAGAATTCATCAAGGACCAAATCGTAATGCATACGACAAGCAAGACGGTGCAAGATAAACTGTGGGCGAGTGGGGATGCGACGCTGAAAGATGTGATCGCCATAGTGAAAAGGGCAGAACTGACCAAGCGCTGTGCGGAGGCAGCAAAGAGGGACCAAGCCCCCAGACTCACTGTTAATAAGGTGGACGACGCGGACCAGCACGGACGAGGAAAAACGGCGCCGGGGGAGTACAGAGGAACGCCCAAAGGGAAAGCCAAACCAGGACAAACATGGAAGCAAGAAAAGGGAGAAACGGTGAGGTGCTACAGATGTGGAAGCTCGAGCCACGCAGCGCACGCCAAACGGTGCCCCGCCTTCAGAGCCAAGTGTGCGTTCTGCGGCCTGGTCGGTCATTACGAGAAAGTATGCCGAAGGAAAGGGAGACAACACTCGGTGAAATTTGTGGCGCAAGACGCAGGAGAAGAAGCAGAGGGTCTGGAGGAAGACGATGAAGTCCTGTGTGTGGAGGACCAGGTGCTGGGCATCGATGGGAGGAGATCGCGCAAGCCCCAGTGTGACATGATCATTGGAGGAGTAGGCATCACCATCGTGGCGGATTCTGGGTCTCCCTACACGATCGTCCAAAGATCGGTGTGGAACGAGAGATTCAGACCCACATGGGGCACACAGCTAGAACCCCCGACATTCGACCGGTCACCTACACAGGGGAACCCATCCCGATGGTAGGGTTCAAGAAGCTACTGTTCCAGTTCAAAGAGCGAAGCGCCCACTGCAAACTGTACGTCGCGGAGAAGGGACCGTCAGTCCTGGGCTGGATGGACCAAGGAGAGTTGGGCATACAGCTGAATCCAGGAGGGGACACCCAGGTGATGGTGACCCTGGACGGAGAAGAGTCGACGGCGGGGAAATGGCGGAGTGGACACCCGAAGGTTTTTGGCGGGAAAATCGGGAAACTCGAGAAGTTCTCCCACAAGATCGTCCTTAAAGAAAACGCCCGTCCGGTAGTGCACAAAGTAAGGAACGTACCGATTGCGGTGAGAGAGGCGGTACAACAGGAACTCCACCGACTGGAAGACGGGGGAATCATCTAACCCACCGACAGCGCGGAGTGGTTGGCGCCTCTGGTAGTGGCCATGAAACCGTCAGGCAAGGTGCGTCTATGTGTGGACCTCAGAGAGTTAAACAAGTGCATCGTGGTGGAAATATTCCCCTTACCACGCATAGAGGAAATGTTGGCCCGCACGAAAGGCGTGAAATGGTTCTCCACCATCGACCTGCAATCGGCATACCACCAGGTAGTGCTGCATCCTACGAGCAAGAAACTGACATCATTCATCACGCCGTTTGGCTGCTACCAGTTCTGCCGCATGCCCTTCGGTCTAGCCTCGGCAGCAGCGGTGTTCCAGAAGCTGATGGCCCGCCTATTCAAGGACATCGAGGGATTGCAATACTTCCAGGATGATATCCTAGTGATGGGGACTGAGCTGGAAGACCATGACAAGAAGCTGGAAGCGGTATTGAAGATCCTGGAGGAAAACGGCCTGACGGCAGAGTGGGAGAAATGTCACTTCGGGATGACATCAGTCACATACCTGGGGCATGAGATAGGAGCGCAGGGGATAACACCAAAGAAAGGGAACATGAAGGCCATCTGCGACGCACCTCCGCCCACCTCCAAGGAAGAAGTACGGTCATTTTTAGGAATGGCGGAATACTATAGCAAGTTCGTCCACCACTTCGCCACGAAAACTCACCACATGAGGCAACTCACGAGGGACAAGACGGCGTTTGTATGGACTGAAGAGACGCAGGATGAGTTCGACACGGTGAAACGGGAAATTAGCCAAGCGATCCCGCTGCATGGGTACGATCCTCAGGGGCGGTCCATATTGATGACGGACGCTAGTGACAAAGGGTTAGGAGCGGTGCTCATGCAAGAACGACCAGAAGGAGGGACAGAGACGATCAGCTTCGCGTCCAGGACGTTGACGTCGTCGGAACAAAAGTTCAGTGTGATCGAGAAGGAGATGCTGGCTGTGGTATGGGCCATGGCAAAGTACCGTCAGTTCCTGTGGGGCACCAGGTTTCAGGTGAAGACGGATCACAAGCCCCTAGTGAAGGTTTTGACATCTGATGGTCATGCCAGTGCCACTCCCCGGATTGCGAAAATGACGCTGAAACTCCTGGAGTATCGGTACGACGTGGAGTACATACCGGGCTCGAGAAACAAGATAGCAGACTACCTCAGCAGGGCGTCAGCGATGGACAGTGCCACCAATGGCACGGAAGACGAAGACGAGATGGTAGCCCTGACAGACGACCCGGAAAAAGCCATCAGCAGGCAGGAGTGGAAAGACGCGTATGCGGCGGATGAAGATATGGACGACATCAAGATGTACATTGTACGAGGGTGGCCGGAACGGAGACGACAAAGACCCAAAGTCCGGCAGTTCTACGAGGTCAGAGAAGAGCTGTCGGTGGGGAACGACGGGGTGTTCGTCTACAGAGGCAACAGAGTGGTACCACCGGAGAACATAGTACCGGATCTGCTATCCATACTACATGAAGGACACCTGGGAATCGTGAAGACCAAGGCCAGGACTAAACAAACGTACTGGTGGCCAGGAATGGACATGCAAGTAGAGAGGCACGTAAGAGACTGCGTGCAGTGCCAAGGAGCGGACAAGATACTGAAGCCTATGAGACCACCCTTAGGGAAGTTCACGAATCCCAGTAACCCATGGGAAGAGGTCGCAGTGGACATCTTAGGGCCTATACTGGACGATCAGGGGATCCCCAAATACCTCTGTGCGTTAGTAGACAAGTACTCGAAGTGGCCAGAAGTACACATCAACGAGATCATGGACACGGACGAAATACTGCGCTTCCTCAAGGCAGTGTTCCTCAGGGAAGGCATACCCAGGACCATAATCAGTGACAATGGCCCCCAATTCACCTCGGACAAATGGGTCAAGTTTGCAAACAGGAATGGCATTCTACTTCGGCACACATCGATATATCATCCGGCCAGCAACGGACAAGTAGAAAGGTTCAACAGGGTGCTTATGGGCTCCATACAAGCGGCCATCACGAGGGGCAAAGACTGGGAGAAAGAAGTGCAAAGCACGATATGGGCATACCGTATCACCCCCACCGGTACGGGATACAGTCCTTTCCAGATCCTACGAGGAAGGCAACCCTTCACCAGAGACAATGTTGCTTGGCAGGAGAAGACCATCACCAGCAAATGGTCTCCAGCGGTGGTGCAACACAACCTGGAGAAGGCACAACGCATTTATACGGAACACTACAACCGCAACAAGAGGGTGAAGGAGACGGCGTTGGAAAAAGGGGAGTGGGTCAGAGGGAAGCTGGCAGTCCTGAAGCGGAAGGGAGAAAGCAAGTACTCCCCACCCCTAAGAGTAGAAGAAGTGTACGACCGGGCAGCGTTGCTCAGCGACGGAAACGTGTGGTCTCATGGCCAAGTGCAACAAAATCATACAATGGCCCCGGGAGGACACGGAAGGGGAAACCCCGACGGAAGGGCCGACAAGGGACGCAGGTACGTCCAAAAGAGAGTGCGGAGAGAACATGAGTGAAGAACAGGAGGGAGAGAGAGACACACCGGACGGATGGCCCCCGGTGGAAAGGACCAGGGAAGACGGTGAGAAAGGAGAGAGAGAGGGCCAGGGCACTCTGGAAGGAACGAACGGAGGCCCGGTCGCAGAAGGAGGCCGAGCAGGACATTCCACACCGGTAAGACACACCCGGGCGGGGAGAGCTGTGGTGAGACCATCCAAGTTTAGAGACTATGAAATGGACTGACCACCTGGTCGGGGTATATTGTGTTGGGTGGTATAAAAAGGGGGAGATATGTAGTGTTGCGGTCTAGTTGACGCGCACTACGTCAGGACGGCAATGCGTGTAGCGGCCATATTGGACGCTACTACGCATGCGCGAGTAGCGCGGCGCGAGAGAAGGCGATCGGAGCGTGTTGCCCGGCGCTCTCTCGGATAATAGTTTATACTTATGAATAAAGGCATCTATATCCCTTATACAGCCTCCTGCAAGTCATTTGGGGAAGAGCAGCAAGCATACACTGCCCATAGCATCATTACACCGTGATCCCCAGATTCCGGAGGCAGTCGCCCTGGCCGCGGCGCCACACCTCTTCCCTGTGGGCATCTTGAATCCTTCATCCAATGTCTCAGCTCTCCCTGAGATCCTGTGAGTGTCTAGGTGAGAGCCCATTTGCTAATGCAGCTGCGTCAGATGACGACACATGAAATGGTGCCCTGTGTGCTGTAAACTTGTTTCTGGAACACTGACTCGCATGAGTTGCCCTTAAGGTACATTAATTGTTCATACCAACCTTGATTGCACTTTTCTCTTTATGGCCTGAAGGTGGGAAAAGGATAAACAAACAGCACATTGATGTCTTTTGGAGCCAGCTCGAATTCACAATGCCCCAAACCAAGCTTGATGGCAGTCAATGTATACTAACCCTTGAATTAATTAAAGTACCAGCTTGTAATCTACTAAAAGAGCTAGGCTCCTGAAACATTATTGATGCTTTAGGGTTGAGATATGGATGCAAGGAGGAATGAAGGCGAATTTGAGAAACCTTGTCTTTAGTGAACCTTTATCTCCCAGATGTGTCTTCATAGCAAACATTTGCCTTTATTAGGTGCTGCATTAGCGCAGGTCGCGCTGCCATTGCGCTGTGGTTTTAAAACTACCAGTTTTGTATTTTCGTTATTTTGCTTGGATTCTCCCTTGCTTTTACTACTATTCTGCCTGGGTACTCGTCCCCTTACCTGCATTTAATTTTTGGAAAGTGCACCGCCGTTTGGCGGGTCCGGGTCCCGGGGTTGGACTCTTGTGGGCGCCATCTTGGCTTGGGTTAGTGGAAATTTAGGCGGGCGCCATCTTGGAGCGTCCCGACGCTCGAGCTCTTCATTGCGACGCCTACTTAAGGTGGACTCGCTTGTCTTTCACTCAGATTAGGTGCTGCATTAGCGCAGGTCGCGCTGCATTTGCGCTTTGGTTTTAAAACTACCAGTTTTGTATTTTCGTTATTTTGCTTGGATTCTCCCTTGCTTTTACTACTATTCTGCCTGGGTACTCGTCCCCTTACCTGCATTTAATTTTTGGAAAGTGCACCGCTGTTTGGCGGGTCCGGGTCCCGGGGTTGGACTCTTGTGGGCGCCATCTTGACTTGGGTTAGTGGAAATTTAGGCGGGCGCCATCTTGGAGCGTCCCGACGCTCGAGCTCTTCATTGCGACGCCTACTTAAGGCGGACTCGCTTGTCTTTTACTCAGATTAGGTGCTGCATTAGCGCAGGTCGCGCTGCCATTGCGCTGTGGTTTTAAAACTACCAGTTTTGTATTTTCGTTATTTTGCTTGGATTCTCCCTTGCTTTTACTACTATTCTGCCTGGGTACTCGTCCCCTTACCTGCATTTAATTTTTGGAAAGTGCACCGCCATTTGGCGGGTCCAGGTCCCGGGGTTGGACTCTTGTGGGCGCCATCTTGGCTTGGGTTAGTGGAAATTTAGGCGGGCGCCATCTTGGGGCGTCCCGACGCTCGAGCTCTTCATTGCGACGCCTACTTAAAGTCGTCCTCTCCCGCGCAGCGGGACGCCGTCGCTTAGCCGGAGTCGTGCCAGAGTCCTGCCCGTCTGCGCTCGTCCACGTCGAGGAAGCGTGAGCGGGGCCTGGACTCTGGCATTTAGTCATCTTACCATCATGCAGAATACCTTGACGCTCAGGTACAATCGCGCCGCTCTGCATTCTACTAGAGAGAGGCTCACGGTGTGTGTTCATGATCCTGTGTTCCCGTTGTCGGGTCCTTATGACTGTGCCTGTGGCAGTTTGTCACTCGATACCCCGTCTGGGGTGCGCTCTGTGGAAAGGAATGCCCCAAATACACGTACTAATATCTCTGAGCGTGTGCTTAGCATCTGGAGTCTGAACGTGAGATCGTTGGTCAAGCACCATCAGTCCTTACGTGACATGATCGGAAAGGACTCTCCTGACCTCATCTTCCTCACTGAGACTTGGCTTCAGGATGCGGACACTGCAATAATCAATCTGGCATTCCCTTCCAACTACACAGTGTTCACTCTTAACCGCACTTCTAGAGGGGGTGGCATAGCTTTGGTGATAAAATCTTACTTCCCGGCTGAATGGAAAGCTCTTGACTTACCAGCGTGTGAGAGCACTTCTTTTAAGGTAGCCTTCAGTCATCAGTTTACACTTAGCGGTATGCTTATCTACCGCCCGCCAGGGAACGACACTGTCTTCAAGGCCGCTCTTGCTGACGTGGTTAGCTCTTTAGCTCCGAGATGTGCCAATTTTAACATCGTAGGCGACCTCAATATCCATTTTGATCAGGGGTCATCAGCACCTATTAATACCTTGCTAGCGGACCTTGAAGCCATGCAAATGATCCAACTAGTTACCTCCCCTACCCACATAGGAGGTCATATCCTTGACCCCTTCTTTACCACACTGGAGCGGGCTAGGGTCTCTGACCCGATGGTGGTAGGCTGGACTGACCATCTGCTGGTTAAAGTTTCATGTCCTATAGATGACCCACAATTTAAACCTGTGGATAGACTGATCCTTAAAAGAAATTGGCATAAGCTCAAACTGGAGGAGTTTTATAAGATCTTGGAGGCGCAGCCCCTGGGCAATCTGCTGAATGTGGAACAAGGATACGAGCAGTTTCGTAACTGGGTCCTAGCCGCCCTTGACTCTCTTATACCGATGCGCTGGTCGAAATGCCATGCTAAAGTTCCCAGCCCATGGTATAATGACACTCTTGCCGAGCTTAAGAGAACGTGCCGGCAAGCTGAGAGGGCGTGGAGGAAATCCTTTGATCCCACCTTGAAATCTTTGTATTTTGCCCAGCTTAAGATCTATCACAGGGCAATCTGTCAAACCCGGGCCGCACACTATGCTTTCGAGTTTCAGAATAGCCCCAACCCGTCTAAATTAATCTTTAAGGTTCTTAAAGACCTTATGGGGAAACGGGCCACCTCGGTGGAAATCTGCACGGACTCTCACTGTGAAAGTCTGGCATCCTTTTTCGTGGAGAAAGTGCAGGCGATTTACCGAGGATTTACGTCATCTGTCAGTGCCGTGCCTGGTGCTGAGCAAACTGGTGTGATGGCTACGGTTCATGAAACCCTGTCCTCCCTGCCAGTAATGTCTGACGAGGTCTTCGATACTCTGAGCCTCAAAATTAAATCCGGTTCTCCATTAGATCCGCTGAAGCCAGAGGTATTTAGACTTCTTCCTCCCTTATGTCGTGAGCCTATACTGGATCTGATCAATCTATCGCTCACATCGGGCGTGGTCCCTTCTTCCTGGAAGCAGGCAGTGGTCTGCCCAATTTTAAAGAAGCCTAACCTTGACCCCCTATTACCAGAAAACTACCGTCCCATCTCCCTCCTGCCCTGGACCGCCAAGGTTACTGAGGCACATGTGAACTCCATCTTGTCCCCCCACCTTTCTCGAAATAACATTCTAGACCAGAGCCAGAATGGTTTTCGTGCACAACACAGCACCGAAACTGCACTGCTCTTTATGACCGAGCACTTGCGAACGGTGCTGGATGCTGGGCAGACAGCGGCGCTCCTCCTGTTAGATCTGAGCACCGCGTTTGACACGGTGTCTCACGACATTCTGATCCGGCGCTTGGAGGGAGTGGGAATTGAGGGGATTGCTCTCCAATGGTTTCGCTCTTTCCTCTCGGACCGGTTTTTTAAAGTGGCTATTCCACCTTGTCAGTCCTCTTTCCATCCACTGGGGCTGGGGGTTCCGCAGGGCTCTGCGTTGAGCCCCACTCTGTTCAACCTATATGGGAAACCGCTGGCTGCACTCGTCAGACAATGTGGCTTAACCATGACATCGTATGCCGATGACACGCAGCTGGCGGTGACACTCAGCGGTGATCCCGAGGTGAACGCTCCCAGATTCCGTGCAGGACTCATAGCCGTGGCAAATTGGATGCGAACTAACTGTCTGCAGTTAAATGCCAAAAAAACCGAGGTCCTGATCTTAGGAAAGCAGGCGGAGCTCTGGGGAGACCAGTGGTGGCCTCCAGAATTGGGGGTGACTCCCATCCCAGCTGCCGAAGTTAAGAACTTGGGGGTCTGGCTGGATCCTACACTCTCCTTCACCAGCCACACGAATAAAGTTGCAGCTACCTGTTATGGTATTCTGCGAGGGCTGAGACCGGTCCTCAAATGCTTCGACCCCCCTACTCGGCAACTGGTGGTCCAAGCCTCCATTCTTTCTCGGCTGGACTATGGGAGTGCGCTGCTGCTCGGAGTGAATCAGGCGGAGGCTACTAGATTGCAAAGGGTGCAGAATGCCGCGGCGCGAGCCATCGTTGGCCTTCCTAAACAGTGCTCTGTCTCTGCAGTTTTGACCTCTCTCCACTGGCTGCCGGTCAGACAGAGAATTAAATTTAAGGCTCTCTGCCTGACATTTAAAATCTTGAAGCTTTCCTCTCCTCCAGCCCTCGCTAAGCTTGTTTCCTCCTATGTTACTACGCGGTCTCTTAGATCGGAATTTCTCCATCTGGCGGCCAATACACGGTTTAGACTGAGTAGGATGGGAGGTCGCTCCTTTCGAGTATTAGCGGCAGGATTATGGAATTCTCTCCCTGTCCATATTCGAGCCCTGAACAGCCTTACTTCTTTTAGGCGCGCCATAAAAACTTTTTTGTTCCCAACTGCTGACTGATTCCTTCCTCTCCTTCCCAGCATCGATTTGTTGTGTTGTGGTACCTGATCAGGCGCCGGGACGCCCCTTGGCTGGGGCAGCTGCGCGCCTTATAAAAATGACTAACATAACATAACATTTATGAGGCATTTCCCACCTTCTCTAAAAAATGGTCTGATATCCTCCACCTCCACAGAAATATAGATACCACAGGCATAGGTAGTTATGGAAAGGAAATACCATAGGATTATGAGTTAAACCCTGAGGGTTCCTCAGAAAATTGGGAATTATTGAGGACATTATGAATACTCTGATTCCTGTGATAATTCTCAATTTTTCCCTGGTATTTTACCCAGACATTTAGCCCACTTCATGCAGGTGAGGTGTCTTGATATAAACCCTCCAGACAAGGTGTGTTTGCACCGAACTTGTGATTCTGATACTTCTCATTACTGGCTCCTTCTGCATTAATGGGTCATTCATATTGAGGGCCATAGTGTGTTGTGGTTGTCAGGGTATAGGTTAGCTATCGATAATGGAAAGTAGTGTTCAGTGGAGAAAGAAAAGGTCCAGATCCCTAAAGATCTGGTGCCTAATAATGTGGGGGAGGATATTGATAAGTGATTGGCAGCCTATGAGGAACCCATGCAAGTGCATAGAGTCCCTGAGAAGAATTGGGGGGTTAGCTTATGGAAGCGCATGCCCCCAGTTGGGAGGAATACCCCACTGACCCCAGAGGTAGCAAACCAGATGGACGATGCCCCTATGAAAGCCACCCTCCTTGTCACCAAGTTTGGTCTTACCCCAAAGAAGTACATGCTCAGGTTCGGGGACAGTCACAAACTGCCTAAACAGTATTGGGTGAATACTCCAGCAAGGCACTGGATGGTTGGGTGAAGAGCAGCAATGTTTGCTGATGGGTGGTTTAAACTGATCTTGAAGAAACACATACTCAATTCTTCTGTTACAGAGTTGGGCCAACAACTGATTGATAGCAAGCTCTATTCACACCGAGAACTTGTAAAGGAGGAGGACCTCCGGGTCCAGCACAGAGTGTCCAAGAAAGTACCTGGGGTAATCTCCAAAACGGTGGACAGAGTCCACACCAGAAGAAAGAAGGGGAGACAAAAATAAAACAAAGAATTCTCAAAAGGTCCCCAAAACAGTCCTCAGAGGAAAGATTCCCGGTCCCAACCTGACCAGAAGAAAGGTGGTTATATTGAGAAGAAATCCTCAGGACGGTTTTCCACTAAATGCTTTGACTGCTACAGGTGCGAGCATATAAAGGGTGACCACCACGTTGAAAGTAGCGGGCAACCACAAGAGTCACTATCCCGTGGCTCTGGCTTCCTTTGAATGAGGAGGTCTCAGATTCCTTACGAGAAACTGTGAGTCCAGGAATGCCTGAGGATTGCCTGCCTGGTAAAGACATGGAGCCCACCACCTGGAAGGAAGTGGAGATCTGGTCCCACCTGGAGATGTTAGGGTTGCCTGAGTGGGTGTGCCTGACCATACGATCCATGGAAGCCTGTGAGGGAAGTCAAGAGGACCAGCCTGTAAAAATGGCCCAGGTACCTACCAAAACGAGGAAGGGCAGTAAGCATGGGAAACACGCACCCAAGACTATCACGGTCCGGGAGTAGACTGAGCCGGAGAGTGACGCCTAGAGGATATTGCTGCCCTGCAGGACCCACCTGAGCTGGCCAGTTGGCAAGCTGAACTGGGGACATCCGGATGGAGTTCTGTAAAGCCCAGAAAGACTACACAACACTTGAAGACCTACTGCGACATGCCTAGCCCAAGGCAGCTGGCGACACCTCTGATGATCATCTGATTTACTGAGAGTATGGTCTCCTGTATAATGAACCTAAGGTTCCTGAGCCTGGGGCAACTGGTGTGTTGGTGATTACCCCAATGCTTCAGGGCCGTCCTACTGGAAGTGGCATATGATGTACCCCTGACAGGACATCTGGGATAAGGAAAGACCTTTACACAGCTTGTCACCCACTTCTATTGGCCCCGAATGAGACTGGCCTCAGGTGCATTCTGAGGCATTCTCCTTCCTGCCATGCCAGTGGTAAGTCAGGGGGAAAGCAAAAGGCTCCCTTCCCATCAAAGACACCCTCTTTGAGAGGGTGGACATTGACATTGTTTGGCCCTTGAACCCTAAGACTACCCCAGGCAACAGGTTCATCCTGGACTTAGTGGACCATGCCATTTGATACCCTGAAGCCATACCTCTGAAAACAGTGACTGCACCTGCAGTGGCCAGGGTCCTCATGGGGATCTTTACCCAGGCAGGCTTTCCCAAAAAGGTAGTGTCAGATCGAGGTACCGACTTCAAGTCAGCATACATGAAGTCAGTGTAGGACAACTGTGGTGTAATCTACAAGTTCTCCACACTATCATCTCCAGACCAATGGGGTTGTTGAGAAGTTCAATAAGACCCTCAAAGGCATGATCGAGGGCTTGTCAGTGCTCTTGAGGCAGAAGTGAGACTTCCTGTTGCCATGCCTATTGTTTGCTTAGAGGGAGGTACCACTGAAGGGTGTAGGGTTCAGCCCCTTTGAACTTCTGTATGGCCAACCTGTCAGAGTGCCTCTCAGCCTCGTGAAGGAGGGGTGAGAGCAAACTCCCAAGAAACCTTCCCAGGATGTAGTCAGTTACAAGTTGGCTCTAAAAAATCAGATGAAGCGCTTTTGGAAAAAAGCCACTGAAAACCTGGAAGCTAGCCAGGAAGTCACGAAACTCTAGCATGACCAGAGGGCTACACTGATTGAGTTTCAGCATAGTCAGAAAGTGTGGGGTATAGAGCCAGTGGAACCCTGGGCCTTGAAGGACGGGTGGACCGGGCCCTATGAGGCAAAGGAGTGCAAGGGGGCGGTCACCTACCTGAGGGATGGCAAGACCCCAAGAAACTCCTTATGAATCCTGCATGTAAATTGTATCAAGCCCCACTTTGAAAGATCCAAAGTCACCATGCTCTTGGTGACGGATGAAAGGGGGGAAGAGAAGAGTGGACCTCTCTCTGACATCCTTTCTTCCGTGGAGCAGGATTGTTCAGTGGAAGGAGTTGTCCTCTCCCCTACTCTGAACCCTGAACAACAGAGGCACTGAAGTCCATTGTTGGGGCAGTTTTCCTCCCTATTCTCTCTTACCCCAGGTCTCACCATTTGGTGCACCCATGACATTGACACCCAGAACAGAATGGCTGTCACGAACAATATTTACCAGCTGTCTGACAAAGTGAAAGCCAGCATCAAGGAGGAGCTCTCCAAGATACTTGAGCTAGGAGTGATTGAGCACTCCTAAGCCCTTAGTTCAGTCAAGTGGTTCTGCTATCTAAGGCTGCCCACTGGGTGCCACACAAGAACTCTGATTCTGTGTGGCTACATAGGGCTCAATTCAGTCACTAAGGCTGCCCCCATCCACCAAGCTGATGAGCTCATCAACATTTTAGGTGCTGCCAAGTTCCCGAGTATATTTGACTTGATGTCAGAGGTACTGGCAGATTGCCTAAACTTAGGGGGCTAACAAGAGGTCTACATTCACCAGCCCAGAGGGCCATTTCCAGTTCTGGGGGATGTCCTGTGCATTGCAGAATGCCTTCCAGAGGTTGGTAAACTGGGTCCAGACTGGGATGAAGTCTTTCATTGCTGCCTTTCTTTATGACATTGCAGTCTCCAGTTCCAGCTGGGAGGCCCACCTGTCCCTCCTCTAACACGTGCTTCAGGCCCTGGAGAAGGCAGGCTTGATTATCAAGGCCAGTAAGTGCCAGATAGGACAGGCATCTGAACCACCAAGTTGGTGCGGGCAAGGTGCAACCC
This sequence comes from Triturus cristatus, assembly GCF_964204655.1. Lineage (NCBI taxonomy): Eukaryota > Metazoa > Chordata > Amphibia > Caudata > Salamandridae > Triturus > Triturus cristatus. Next base: position 1,055,038,519 of record NC_140593.1, on the reverse strand, counting down.
TTCCTGGCCAAAATTCAGACCATCTTGTCTTGTGGTCTTAGGAACCCTCCAAGACCCTGACTCAGGTGAGAGCCTTCTTGAGCCTCACTGGATACTGCAGGAAATTTGTCAAGGGGTATGGCATCATTGTTGTCCCCTTGACCAAGCTGACTTCTAAAAAGCAGCCCAGAAAGGTGATATGGACGGAGACATTACAGAATGCTTTTGACACCTTAAATGAAGCCTTGTGCACAGCATTTGTGATCAAGTCCTCTGACTTCTCTATGGAATTCATTGTCGAGACGAACACCTCAGACCATTCCATTGAGACTGTACTCTCATAGCTGAATGAAGAGGGCTTAGACTAACCTGTAGCCTTCATCAGTAGGAGGCTACGTCCTAGGGAACTGTGGTGGAGTGCAATTGAAAGGGGAAACCTTTGCTGTGGTCTGGGCACAGAAGAAGTTGAGACCAAACTTGGTAGGGACTTACTTTCGGGTTCAGACATACCACAGGCCCCTTCGATGGCTAGTGCTGATGAGGGGTGAGAATCCCATATGTAAACTATTGAGGTGGGCCATATCCCTAATTGGAATGAACTTTACAATGGAACATCACCCTGTAACTGACCACACCAATACTAATGATCTTTCCAGATTTTTTGCTGTAGCAATGAGAACTCACATGATAGTGGGTAGCTCTCCCTTCTTACACTTCAAAGGGCTTTGCCTCCTGCACACACAATAGAACCAGTGCCAGGCCTGTCCTGTCTTCTGTCACCCCAGACAGTTTAGAGCCTGGATAGGGGAAGGGGAAGAACTTTCCAGAACCAGATGTGAAGGTAGGAGAGGGAGTCCCACCACACAAAGGTATACATTTTGGGCCTCCAAAGCTACTCTTCAGAACACTCCTGGTGTCTCCCCAGGTGCTGGACCCTTGGTTGCCATCAAAGTGTACCTCTCCTGAAGAAAAGGCAGTAATACTGAAGTTTGGGCTCCTTATGACTGAGAATGGCCCTGTTCACAACAAGACTCTGCCCCCTTCAACGACCGCCAGCACAAAGCTCTGGTGAGCTCCACTGTCACGTTGCCAGCAACTGCCAGCGATAAAAGGCAACATGAGACCTGCACTTCGTACTACAGCAATGATAGCCTGCAACGATTGCCATTGTGAAGCTTCAGCAATGACCGTCGGCAATGCTTGACTGGCTCTTAGTGCTACAGCGACGACCGTCTACAAAACCCGACCTGCTCTTCATGCTACAGCGAAGACCATCCGCAACACTTAGCCTCCTCCTCGCAGCCTTCCCCAATATGAATGGATCTCTTCACGCTGGACCTTGAAGGTAACTTTTCAGCAGGACTAACCTGGCTCCTGTATATTACCTGTGCTCCATCGCAGGCAACCTGAACTTCTGTCTTTACCCTGGTTTAGCTCAATCAGATAACCGCAAGGTGCGCTTTGTGCTTATAGTGGCTATTTGAACTGAAAGCTTTAAAATTGAATATATCCAGGTCTATTGATTACATTTTTGTTGTTATAATATCATTTTATTTATTAAAATTAGCTTTATTTTCTAAATTGTTTTTGGATTTTTCTTGTGTTGTGTTTTCACTTTATTACTGTTTGAAGTGCTGCATAAATACTTCACACTTTGCCTCTAAGTTAAGCCCGACTGCTTTGTGCCAACCTACCAGAGGGTTAAGCACATCATAGTTTAGGGACTTTTTGTGGTTAGCCCTATCAAGGATTGTGGTAGTTGCCTGAGTGACACTTCCCCACCCCTCAACTAATAGCCTAATTTCTTACAGTCCCATTTAAGGTCCAAATGAAAACTACCAATATTTGTGTCTTATTCTCTGGAAGATGCCAAGATGACCAGAAATGCCACTACCAACCATGTGTCCAACCCACCACACACCAGTATGGTTTATCTAACTATCGGCCTCCCTCCAATCTGCGCTATGAACTGCAAAGCGAATGAAAACAGTAAATGTACAAAAAGTTTGTTAACCTCTTGTACAAAATGAACCCCGTTAACGAGAAAAAAACAATTACCCCTGATGACCCATGTGATAGACATAAGGCAAGATGTCTTCAGTAACTTCAGCCGTTTCCTGTACAAATGCTTAACAGATTCGTTGAGCACCTTAACAGACACCCACCCACATTTGACATATTCCCTTCAGCATAAAACGTAATGTCTAAAGTCTGCTCCACTTCCATTTCCTACCCAAAAGAGTACAAAAATCAGTTTTACAGATTCAATCAGTACCATTGCCCTCCTTGTGTAGCTGCATACTTCTCACATGGGGTCGAAGGTTTGTTTAGGCAAGCTCTCGATAATTGCCGTCCTACACGGCATAACTGTAGATAAGGCCAACGTATAACTGGAAGACTGGATCAGAGAAGCACAAGACCAAATTGCACCTCTTGTAATGCAAGTCCCATGCAGACAAAAGCCTTCTGCTGAATGGTTCAATGATGAACTTCTCATTCTTAAGAAGAAGTGTAAGCTTCTTGAGCACCTTTGGCAGAGAGCCTATGACAGAGCATGTAGAGCTGGCTGCATGGCAGCATTAAAAGCATATCACCGGCTTATTAATCAATCCCACCGTGACTACTACACTAAGAAAATTCGATCCGCTAACAACACCTCACATTAAATACTTTCTATAATTAGATCGTTCACTTCGCTGTCCTCAGTCTCGCCTTCCTCTCCTCCGTCAGAAGACAGTTGCAATGCTCTAGCTTCCTTTTTCTCCGAACAGGTGGAGAACATTTATGATTCTTTCCTTTCTGAAACTAGAATCTACCCACGGCTGAATACAGGGTTTAATTCATAAGCTAACAGCCCCAACCTCCTATATTATAATCCTATCCAACCTGAGGGACTGTAATCTCTATGCTCTGCCATCAAGTCTGGTTCCCCATTAAACCCAGCATCTCCTTCCATCGTAGAGCAGGGCCTTGAGATAATCCAGCTGGTTCGGTGTGAATTACTGAACAGCTCTTTGACCTCTGGCTGTGTTCCCTACCACTGGAAACATGCTATGGTGGTTCCACTTCTAAAGAAACCTTGACTCAACCCCTCTAAGACTAAAAACCATCAACCCATATCGCTGCTACCACTCTTCTCTAAGATTGTAGAAGAAGAAGCATGTGAATGGGCAGCTCTCCAGTTTCATTGAGGATAACTACCTTCTTCATAGGGCGCAATCAAGGTTTCGTCCTTCCTACAGCACCAAATCTGTCTTGTTAGCTTCTGAGTCACTTTGTCAGATCCTGGACTCTGGCGACACTGTTACAATTTTAATGCTGGACTTCAGTGCTGCTTTTGACACTGTATCACACAACATCATGATTGATAGACTATGGAGTTGAATTATTGGCAGCAAAGTGCTGCTCTGGCTTGCCTCATTTCTGCAAGGACGTACCTTGCAGGTCTCTCAAAAACATCTCCACTCGAAGGTGCAATTCTTGCAGCAAGGACTGCCTCAAGGTCCCTCACAGAGTCCAACCCCATTTAATATCTATGTTGCCCTTTGGCAGAGATCATCAAGCACTATGGGTTTACCATCTCAGACTCTGATGACACGCAACTTGTCATCACTTTGTCTCAGAATAGCAAACACATGGCCTTTTCTCTTTGTCTATGCTTATCAAAGGTTGCTGCTTGAATGGACACAAATTATCTAAAGTTGTAGGCAGGGAAGAACGAGGTGGTGGTTCTGGGTAAGCAACAGCACCTTAACATCTGGTCCAATGCACGGTGGCCCAGTAGTCTCAGTCCCCTACCCTCCCCTAAGCCCAAGTTAAACAATCTGGACATTTTGTTTGATGATAAACTCTCCTTTGACAACCAGATCAACAACCAAATCACTGCACTAGCAAGGAAATACTTTGGGAGGCTGAGATCTTCAAAGGGAATTCTCCACCTTTAACCAGAGTCTGCTAAAAAACAAAACTGTAATCCAGGCCTTGGGTATATACGGGCGGGACTACTGCAATGTTTTCTACCTAGGTGTGTCTCAATCTCGCCTAAGCAGACTTCAACAGGTCCAGAACGCTGCAGCACGGGTATGGCTACATCTGCCCAAGCGTGCCTCTATTGGAACCACACCAACAAAACTGCACTGGCTCCCCATGAGGCAGAGAATCACGTTTAAAGCACTCTGCTATTGTTATATGGCCCTATCACCTCATGGTCCACACTATCCCCAGGCAACAGTCAAACCTTATACCCCATCCAGAAATCTGAGATCAATCAAAGCTAAGCTGGCCTTTATCCCCAAATTCACAAGAGTCGGAAACGGAGGCAGCTCCTTGGGCTACCACGTGCCCAAAATCTGGAACTCTCTTCCCCCTGTAATTTGGCAGGCTTCATCTGAAGCCCTCTTTAGGAAAAAACTAAAAACTTGGCTTTTTGGGTCAGGTTGAGAACTGGTTCAGTATGGTGGGTGATCTCTTTCTCTGAAGTCAGGATTCTAGCAGTGGGACAGTTCGCAATATTGTTAATATTATTATTATTTTGCAAAACCCAAGGCGTAACCCTCTGGTATACTTCCTCACCTTTGTCCTCAGAATACCTTTATTCTGAATTTCACTGAGCACCTTGGATGTAAGTATTGTTTACCTGCAGCACCACCCAAATGAAGCTGGTGACCTTTTTTACAAAGGGCAGGACTATCTCAATTTATTTGAGAAGTCTCAGGCCCTCATCCCATGGGCCAAAAGAATTATGATGTTTGTTGCCGAATCAGGATATCCAAGAAATATAGGAATTACCACTCCCCATTGTTTTTTTTTCTGCATGATTTTCAACAGGTAAAGCATGATGCAATTTGTGCGAGGGGGAAAACTGCAACACTCCAGGTTTTGCTCCTCAGAACGGGAGAAACCACTAGGTACATGCGTTAGTTCACATTTAAGGGTTGAAACATGGAACGAGGTAGCAGCACAGCACCCAATAAATACGACATCCTACAGCATTGGTATTTGCCTGGAGAGTGATTACCACTCCCAAATACGTACCCAATTGTAATGTACCTTTTGTAAATCATTCATTTGATAGATTATTTGCACAGTTCATTCCACTAACTCATTTCACTAACCATAATTGCTTTTACACTAAACAGCTTTTGTGTCTTTTTTCTCTATCTCGCTTCTTCCATTGCATCTGCAAGACTGACACCAGGTAGTATCGCCACTACCTCCTAACCTGCTTCTTTATCAGTACTCAGACTTGACATACGATGGAAAGCACTAGTGGTGTAATTTTTCCATGGTCAAGATTTTCCTCTGCTTTATCTGAAACTGACCATAATCAATACTGTCTTCAGCCCTGAATGGGTGGTCAGTAAAATCATTGTTGTGCTCTAACCAAAAAAAACAACTAAAAAAGTAATCAAAGGGGAATGGATCACTTGTCCTGTTTTTACCAGGGTCTGGGGTTTTCCTCCATCTAAAAAACCCTCATTCACGTAGTGCTCGTAATAGCGGTATATCTTGGTTGTCCGCTTTTATCTTGTATGTGAGCAGCATCATCATTGGGTCTTATCTGTGCTTTCCTCCACCAGGAGGGAGACCAACTGGTTATTCCCAGTAGTGATCAGGAATAGTGAGGGTGAAGTGAACTTTAAAATTGCCTCCTTTCCCCTGTTTTGGATTTATTCTGTCAGGGGTGGGGCAAGGTTAAACAAATGTGTGGTGCATGAATAGAAGGGCTACTATTCTATGGCACCCGTGTTAAAAAGTGAGTGGTCGAGTGGTCGACATGTTTCAGCCCTATGAGTGCCCAGTCGGGTCGGAGGGCTTTCTTCAGGACCGGATTTGCAAATCACTATTGTGTGACCTGCGTAGGTAAGTAATTGCAATCACCCCTCTTCTTAGGGCGTCAAGTGGTACTGTGTATGGTTATGGGTCAGTTGTACCTGAGGACGTCGGGGCGTTCTTTGGTGACGGTGGTCTGCTAGACCACGACTCCTTCCTGCAGATTACGGGCGCACCGACACAACTATATTTATTACACGCTACCGTATCCCACTACATAAAAAACACATGGGCCCCACAGCGCAGCGAACCTCCACAGCACAACCTAGTACATCTCTTATACTGCATGGGTAATGGGGGACACCTGGTCCACTGGTTATATACAGGTATAAGGGCACAATCCGTGACCACACTTACTTCACTTCGAAGACAATGGTCTGAGGACTCTACCACGGAAATCACAGATAAAGCATGGCAGGGCATGCTAGAACACCCAAAAAGTGTTTCCCGTAATGCTAAATTAAAGTTCATTCAGGCTATGATCCTTCATAGGTCATATCTCACCCCCAAGGGGATACACCGCATGTTCCCAGACGCTTCACTTTGCTGCCCCCGCTGTAAAGGGAACGAGGTGGACTTCCTCCATATCCTGTGGTCCTGCCCTTGTCTCCAGGGCTACTGGGAAGGAGTACGGCAATCCCTGAGCAAAGTCACACAGATCCCTATACCGGATGACACCCTGACCTGCCTCATGGGCCTCCGTAGACGCTCGAAGGTCCAGAAGGTACGACTGAGGTTTGTGGACTTGGCCCTCATCTTAGCAATACGAGCTCTCACCATGAGGTGGAAATCCCCTAGATGCCCAGAGATATCCAGCTGGCAAGATGACATGATTTAATGGGGAAAGGCCGAAGGTGCAGCTCTTCGGAGGGAAGAAGAGAGGGGGCTCCGTAAACAACCCATTTCAATGGAATGGGAGATCATGCTGCATGAGTTTGAATCACTTGACTTACTACCCCCACGGTACACCATGACGTTCCAGTTTGAACCCAGCCATATGCAAATCAGTCTTGACCCTTTGCCTCATGGGAACAGTCCAGTCCGAACTGCCAAGCCAGGTCCTCCCTGGACTGGAAACAAGCATCCTAGGACCGGTTTCAAAAGGCAGACCTTCCCTCTGGGGGTAGTGTGACACCAGTTTCCCATCCAGCCCACTGCTCGGCACCGAACCCTGTGGTCGAAGTCTCCCCAGTGCCAACACCAGTTCTACCCCCAGCATTGTCTGTGGCATCTGGTTCTGATTGGGTGTCTCGGGTACGTCCCCAGGCACCTGCTGCTGCACTCTCAGTGTAGTGGTGCTCACCAGATGAAGAGGGAAGTGATCTGCAGCCTGCACTGCTATTGTGAATGCCTGGGTGCCATGCCACAACAGAAAGAAACAGGACCTCTGCAGCCCCAGCGTCCACTGATCTACCCATTGGATGATCTACCATCTCTACAGGGCAAGGTTTCAGTCCTGCCACACACTCCAGGCAACAAGAAGTTACTCTGAACATAGAGCCAAGCCAGAGCTACATGTGCAGCCCAACTCATTCTACCCTCCTTTTGATTATTTGCATATTTCCTACAGTATTAATTGGCATCATCAGAGTGCTGCTCTGTGGCACATGTTCTGGTTTGTTATGGTTACTCTCATCTTTTTATTTATTTGGGATAATGGCAGTGGGAAGATGAAGGATGGATGCTGCCCTCCACAGCCGCATCTGCCTCTTATTCATTCGCTGTTCTTCATGCAATAGGGCCACCTGGAAGTAATAGAACGTTTCCCACAAAAGTCAGCTTCTCCATGATGTACTGGATTATCAAACTGGAGTGCATTTTGGGAGCATGGCATGGGATGTTCTTCCAAGAAACCCCTTTGATGTTGGGAAATCTGCCCCAGCCTCTGTAGGGTAGGTTTTCAACATTTGTGGAATGACCAGAGTCTGATTGGCTGTCGGCTTCAGCCAAATACAAGGACGGTCAAATATAATCTAAAATGTCCCCGTCTTTAACTACACCTTTTTGATACAGAGCAGCGTGGGCCCTGCTGCTGTTGCTTGTAAAACATGGAACTCAGTGCTTCTCATTTCCCCAGGGTTATAAACAAGCCTGAAGGCTCTGTTGAAGCTCTGCTGGGCTGTCCTGCTGCTGTTTACCTAGCCGGCTTGGAAGCCATCCACTTTCCTAAGGCATCCGTAGACATGCGGAACGACACCTTGAATCCCTCTCTACTCTTCATCATAGAAAAGGGTAGTACTTCCTCAAAAGTTACTGCTACAAGTACAGGTGAGTTGAGTAATGAGTCTTGCTCATGAAGACACTCACTCCCAGCAGGGATATTTGATACTTTCTTCGTCATTGACCCTTTTGTTTGGGGTAGGTTCCAGCAACTGGTTGGCTTGCGACCTAGCCTGATCATAGAGACCTTTATGGTCTAGGAGAAGCACTGCCTGCCTGTGAGTTCACACCTTTTGTCGATGGCACGTCTGTGATGTGCTTCGTTGCTGAAGTTGGTCCCCCTGAGTGAGGAGGCCCTGCCTCTAGGACCACCACGTTGTGGAACATCTGCATTTTAAAATACCAACACGACTTGACCCTAAACAGGAGTCTTATCTCCTCGACCTCAGATCTCACTTGCCTGATCTCTTAGACACTCTCCCTTTGCTTAGCAGGGTGTCTGTACACTTTTTGCAGATTATCCTTGTGTGTGATTTGTTTCAGCTTGTGTTCAGTGTTCACAATCCATTTGATTGTGAATAGTAATAGTTTTCAAACCCATCACAACCTATTTCAGTTTTGGAAGGAAGACTACAATCCTTAATTTTACTGTATGGTGATTGCGCTCAGGTAGCAACTGTGAGTAGTTCATGTTTACAAACATTATCTGCAATATTCCAATGTTCGATTACATGTTTTGTGTTTTGTTTTCCTTTTCGAGAGTGTATTGGCATTCACGATCATTTAGTGATTGCAATTGGTCTCAACAGTATACATAGCCAGGGGCTTTGGATTTACCGCTAAATTGCAATACATAATTTTATTTTATACTGTGTTTAGCTTGCTTTACACGGTTCGATTTCCATTCGTACTGTAAATATGTGTATATATTTTGAGATATTATGAAAGTGAAGGGTACTCACAACTCTGGATGAACATTTACATCTTTATGTTGAAACTTTGTTGCTTCTTCGTCTGGACGAGGTGACGGTGAACCTTTGTAGACAGTAAGCATTACCTTAGTGAACATGGATAATAAAGTATTTCATGATAGTCAGACGAGGTTGAAAATAAAAACAGCTGATTTATTTCTTCAGGCATGCAAGAACGATTCAACTAAATCTGATTCCATGGGCCTGGCTAAAGATCAACTAAGTTGTCTGCAAAAGTATCCCAAGATGAGGATAAACATAGTGAAGAAACAAAAAGCTAGTTAACGTAATTTATTACAAGCATCTATCTAGATGTGTATACGCGATAGACAGAAGACCGAGGCAGGCTGTTCGCCAGCACAGAAGACCGCCCCGGTGGCGACCTTCTGTACTGGTAAACCGCCCGCTGTTGCCGTCCTGACGGCGGGGTCCCGCCAAGCAGATCTCGATGTTCCCATTGGCCTGGCTGTGTCCTGTCAGCGGAGTACTGACGGGTGTGACCCTGGAGGTGGGGAGACAGGTAAATGACTTTTTTTTAACCTAAATCACATGTTGTGTAGGTGCATATATGTGTCTGTGGGATATGTGTTGTGTGCATTATGTGAACATTCTGCACTGCCACCACCAACATACACACACCATGCAATGTATACCCACACACATCACCAACACTTACCTTCCAGTCCGTCAGAACAGGGTGCTGGTCCATCACGGTCAAGATGCAGCAGGACAAGGGGGACCTGAACGAAGGAGAAGAGGAGGAAACTACAGCCTGAAACCTCAAAAAAGGTGAGTGTTCACCCCTTTACATCCATTTCCTCCGAATTGAAGTAGGGGGATTCCCATTGGAATTCCCTTAGAAACAAGCAAGAACCACATACCGTGGGCGGAAACTTTTCCTACAGCCCATCCCGTCGAAGGGGCGGGGAGCTCAGTCCTGGCACAGTCGGCGGGACCACTGCGGTCTTCTCGCTAATCACAATGCAGCATCTAAATCGGTTGGGTGGCTCGCCAGGTAGGCGGGCGGGAAGACCGCCAAAAAAGCCCTTTCCGTCACTGTCCCGCCAACATCTGAATCAGACCGTAGGTCAGAGGTCTTCAAACTTTTGGGTGCCGAGACCCCCCTGTCAACATTTTCAGTCGTAAGGACCCCCTCCTGATAAACATTTCTAAACCTGTAGGCACGGCTTCTGGAATTACGAGGCAGGTGAGGACCAAATTACACGACAGGCTTGACTAAATTATGTGGCAAGAAAATGTAAATAATGTTATGTGATGCAGCGTTATTTTGTGATAGAATTGCTTCATTATTTTGATTTTTTTTGCACATAGTAACACTGAGGAAAGATTTCACCCCTTCAGTACCAGTTTATAACCAAAATACAGCAATTAACATCAGAAAGATGTCTAGTCAACCTTTGTGATGGGCCTTCCACTCCGCAGGAATACGTGTGCCACATTAGAAGCTCACCTGGCCCTGTCCGGGAGCAGCAGGGGTCCCTTAAAACCCTGGCAGTCTTGTGCAGAGTTGAGCAATTTACCCATGCCACTTTCCTCTCACCCCTCCCTTCCATCCCTCTCTCCTCTCCTCTCCCAATCCTGGATCCCTCTCTCACTTTGCAGGCCATTTTCATTCACCCCTTCTTACAACTTCTAAACTCTCCCCATTCAACTTCTCACTTCACCCTTAATCACCTCTTGCCATTCTGCGTTTTCACTGCCCTCATCTTTAACAGTTTCTCGCATTTATCTCATGGCCTCTCTGACCCTGTCACCTACCGTGCCCATCTGCACTTCTCATTCATCTCAAGTCTCTCCGTTCAAATTGTTGTCTATTTGTATCTTACACCTCTCCAGTTCCCCATTCATCTTTCATATCTACCCTTTGTTTTTTCACACCTTCTTGAACCAATGTCCCTCTCCCCTGTTACCTCAGCACCAGTGTTTAATTTGAGCAGGTGGTTTCCGTTGCTCCGCACTGGCACCTAATTGTGCACACTGGCAATATGACAGTCTGCCACATGCCACTTGATGGCTCTGTCTGTGTAATTTAGAGATGAGCAGAACAGCTGTTTATTAATTCAATATACATTAAAAACGATAAACTCCTGACATCCATGCCATTCTTATAGCTTTGTGGGCTTGAAATAGTCACACTTGTACAGAGTTATGGTTGGTAGTTGCATAGGTATTGACATTGGCCGCACATGCAAGGCAATGGGTGGGTGGTTAAAGTTGCAGTGGCCTACTGGTGAGGTTCCTGGCACATGTTTAATTACAAATTAATCACTGCTCAGCACCCACCGCAGTACTCCCTCTCTTCCCCTATCGCTGCTGTCCCTCACCAATGTTGCTTCAAATTACTTTTTAGGTCACAGATCATCTCTCAGCTATCTTCTCTCACAGTTTGACAGTAGCCCTCCTCTGTGCCCTCAACTTTCCCTCACACTCACTTCTTGCGTGTCCGCACTTCCCTTCGGCACTTCACATTTCTCCTCATCCGTGACCTCTTCAATCAAATTCCCTCACTCCCTTGCTGTCCTTTCTCATCCTCTCATCTCTCCTCACTGAGCACACGGGTTGGACCCGTATGCTCCTCTTGGCCTGTGCCACTCTGCTTATTGTTCCCTAATTCAGGAAGGCACGAATTGTCTGTCTTGCTGTTTTGGTGCAGGCCACACAGTTATGGAATGTCCACCATCCTTTGCTTCGCTCCACCAAGACTCTATAATGTAAATAATAATAGTAGTAGGCAGAAGCATGGGAGCGACTAGACCCAAACTTCGCGAGGGGGCCTACACTCCCAGGCAGGGCTGGCCATAGCACTGGCCACACATGGCGCAACAGTCTTTTTTGGTGCCCTATCCCCGTTTCCTCCTTCTCTATAAATTCCCTCACTACCATTCACCAACAAAGCACCTCATCTCTCTGTAGCACCTTTCTGACAAACATTTTTTTTTTTTTATATTGCCACTCAGTTTACTCACAGTTCTGAGATCTGCATAGTACATGTTCTTTGTAGCAGGCACATTAACCCTCTGCACTCTGTGGATGAGAAGTGTGCCCATGTGAGTGCACGGTGAGTGATGCAACAGTGTGAGAGTAGGGAAAGAGGAGTGACTGCAGGGTGAGTGAGGTGACCATGAATTTGGGTGCGGATGTAAGTGCAGAGTGGGATGAATGAATGCATGGTTAATGATGGGCTTGTTTGAGCAAGTTGCAAATTGAGCAGTGAGGGGACAGGTGAATGAGGTGTCACATGAGTGCAGATGAGTGGTGTGACTGCAGGCTGAGGTACAGGGTGAACAACGCAAGTGCATTGTGATTGCAGAGTGAGCACTGTGAGTGCAGGGTGAGAGGGTGAATGATGTGAGTGCATGGTGATCAGTGTGAGTGCATTGTGATCGCTGTGAGTGCAGCGTGAAAGTGAAGTGTGAGAATGAGAAGTGAGTTCTCTGAATGCAGGGTGCATTCCCAAACACTTGAAGTAACTCAGCATATTATTGACGGCAGCGTAGGGTTTAAGATATAAGTTAAACTATTGCTATTATGGCATTAATCAGGGATCAAGGGTGGAGGAAATAAACAATATGCTGATCCTGCAACACACTTCCTGTCCTATGGTTAGGGTTGCCTGCTCATTATTTTGATGTCCCAAACGGTACAAAAATAAGCAGTCACCTAAAGCTGTATATTTCAGCACTCATCTGTGCGTACTTAGAACAGCAAATATAAATAGAAAGCACTTTTGTGTTCTAGGGCTGCCTCAATGACCCATGACTGATAATTAAAGGGAACAAAGACAGAAAAGTCACATTACGAATGAATGCATATGATTTTATTTACAATCCCATTTAGTGTCATGAGGAGGCCTTTGCAGGCTCTTTAAACATCAAATGGCTGGTATTTTTCTTCTTGCAACCCTACTTTATATTTATTTTCATGAAATGCATTCTCGCACTACTGCAGTAACTGTAAAATAAAAATGTAAGGAAAAGGCAGAGTTGGGGCCCAGGGGGTACTGGAACTAGAAAAAAAACTAAGCCTCAGTAACCACTTTACAAAAGGTATGTAAATCTGCAAATGGTCCTTAATGACCTGTGAAAAACTCAGGAGATAAGACTGCAGACAGCCCAGCGGAGTCCACAGCAGCTCGAGGTGAGACACACTACGGGGGAGGAGGGGGGCTGAATCCCTTGTTGTGCCTGGGCAGAAGTGTGACCAGGAATGCGCGACCCCCTTTCCATCACTTCACGGCCCCCCTGGGGGTCACGCCCCACACTTTGAAGACCCCTGCCGTAGGTTATAGTTAGGAACATTTCACTAATTTTTTTGTATACAAAACCAACTTAAACTATGCAAGCATCAACAATTATAAAGTTATAGTTATAACATACAGTTATTATTTTTACTGTGGTTGAAAAGTACAATGACTCATGCACCCCATACACAGTGTTGTCAACTCGCTACTTTTTTATATTAGATTACTTATAGCATGATAATTTATAGCATTTATAACAAGATTGATGACATCTCAAATGATCTCATTTATGAGAACAGTGTGCTTGGTAGTGGAGTGCAGTGGTGCATCATCGAGTGTCAGTTGCCATAATTCTTTTATTAAATTTCAATTGGCACCGTGTTATTTCCTAGGTAGTCCTGTGGGACACCGTAAACTTTTTGTTTTAAAATATATTCAGTGGATGGGTGAATGAGAGAACGGATGGAAGGAATGGCATTGAATGGTTGGAATAATGAAAGGATAGCTGTAAAGGTGAAGGGATCGATGGAAGGGTGGGAGGACGCATGGCTGGGTGGGTGGATTGTAAGGTTGATGGGAATAATTCTAGGGAGTGTCAGACTTACTTTTCTTTGGTCATTAGTTGTCAATAGAACTTTGCTGCAAAATGGATGTATGTTCATTTTCTAGCTAATCTCTTGCCTTTAGGCGTTATCGTTTGTGAAGTGTTTTATATTCCAGGCCCGTAATTCCTTCTCAGCTTGAAGTTGTGGCTTTTGAGGTCTCATTTGACATAGGTGATCTGTATTTAAAACACAATCAAAAAACAGGTTTGGTAGTGGAGTGAGGCCATGGATAATGCAATGATTATTGAAAAGACAGTATATATTCACAGAGGGTGCCCAAAAAAATGGTCTCTGATATGGGGAGGGTGGAATGCCTATCGCGGGAATGTGTGCGAGCCCCCGGGGGAGGATCCAGACTCAGAAGTAAGCGATTGAAGGGACCATTGGAGCGGAATGTATGATATTATATAATTTGATTGTGTGCAGGGTCTGGGGCGCAAGAAGGGGTTCAATACAAAACAATGTCATCAAAATGATATATCATATGTCAAATGACCATATACTTGTCAATGGTTTTTTCTCATGATAAGCAATGCCGATAATGTTTTGATTATGTTAGAAAATGCCAATAAACATATTTTTTTTTTAAAAAGAGGTTTGGGAGGGGAGATCGAAGGTTGGAGATCACTGCCAGTTGTACATGGCAGCACCACTGCCAAATGTACGGTTGTCCTCAAGTTCAAGGGCATTTTCCTGCGCATGACACTCCATTCACAACAAGAATTAGACAGTGTTGGGAATATTTACGATTCCTAGAAAAGGATTTTTGGCAGTGGCGGCAGAGGTTGCAACATTTTGTCTGCCAATATCAGAGCATGCTTGCCAAGTGACTGAGTTTAGTAGCACAGTTGCTGACACATAACATTTTGTGTACGTCATGCATTCCCTATGATGCATGTAGTGTTTCAAAGAATTTGAGTATTGTCCTGGCAATCAACTTAACTTATGACAATAGTATTTAAAGTAAAAGCACCACATAAAATGTTCTCCTAAATGGGCGTTTTGAAAATGTCTTTTGCGTAGTATCGCCCTGGATTTTTGCCTTGACTGTGTCTGCTGGCTGTAGAACTCTTTGGAGTTCCCCCCTGCTAACCAGTGGTAATGTATCTGTGTTTCTCCATCAAATATGATGAAATTGGAGTACCCCTGATTGCAGTGCTTAATTTGAGCCGGTGGGGACCGTCGCTTATTTTCCTGCGCCAGATATTTACCAAATGCAAGTGAAGGAAAGACAGGCAGATCAGAAAGGCAGAGAAAGACGGCAAACCTGTCACAAAGGTATAAAGCAAGAATCTGCAAGTGTGAGATAAAGAGGAAGGGAGTGTCTGGTAGTGTATTAAGAACTACCACCCTTGGTTTTTTGAAGCCCAAAATTTAATTGCACCAGCCGCCGGCTTCTTAGCAGAGCTTCGGGTGCTGGCACTCTTTCTTTCACAAAATAAGCACTGCCTGATTGGCATATTTAAATTACTTATAAATCCTTACTATGTTTCCCCACAGTTTGCCCAGGGCCTGTAAATTAACCCCTTCGATGCTCATGACAGACCGCTTCCGTCATGAGCATCGGTTGGGCTGTGCTTATGACGGAACCGCTCCACCATGAGCACAGCCCCTGGGGGAAGCGATGGCGCTCCCCCCCTGGGGCATCGATCTTGCCCCCACAGAGGGGGATGGTCGCCGAAGAGGTTCCGCTGCCAACCCCGACCCCCCCACGCTTCCCCACGTCAGTGCGCACAGCGTGCGGCGACGTCATCAGGAAGCACTGGATGCGCTTCCACGGAGGAAGAGGTAGGTTTTGGTCTCCGGTGGGGCGGGGGGGCCAAATCTGGATCCCTTGAGGCATCAGGGGAGAGAAAACAGTGTTTCCTCTCCCCTGATGTCTCAATGCAGGGCATTCCTGGTGCACGATCGCGCACGGCGTCGCCATCGTGCACCAGGAATGCCCCCACTAGACACCAGGGATGTCCTTTTCTGTGTAAAGGAAGCGACCCCTTGGGCAAGGGTCGCTTCCAGGGGTCAAATTTATTTTAAAATTATATCCTGCCCCCCCTGGGGACAGATAGCCTAATTTTTTGGGCGTTTCTGGCCCCTTGGGCAAGGGTCACTTCCAGGGGCCATATTTTTTTTAAAGTATATTCTGCCCCCCCGGGGGCAGATCGGTTTGCTTAATTGGCCTTTCTGCCCCCAGGGAGGGGGGACAGAAAACCCCACTAGACACCAGGGAGTGTTTTAAATTTTGAATGGAAGCGACCCCTCGTGCAAGGGTTGCTTCCTTATGGGCCTAAATAATTTTTAAGACTTTTCTGCCCCCCGGGGACAGATCACCTATATTGTTTGGCATTTCTGGCACGGGGAGGGGGCAGAAAAGCCCACTAGAGCCAGGGATTTAAAAATAAATTAATTGGTTGCTTCCAGGGGACATATATTTTTTATGTGTATTCTGCCCCCGGGGGCAGATCAGCCCGTTTACTTGGCCTTTTTGCCCCCATTTGGGTAGTGACATAGAGTGTTGTAATGTGAATTGTTTTTATTTCTTGTGAATTGTAATTGTAATGCTTTATTTCTCCCTTTTTGTTCTAGTTCAAGGCTTTTGCTCTTTAGACTGTTGCAGGTTGCGCTTTCGTTACTGGTGGTTCTGCTGTTTGTGTAGTTGCATGTGTTGGTAAGAGACGTTTTTGTACAATGTAAATGAGTTTCATTTTTCTGCATGAATGTGTTTTTTGAAAATTGTGTAATAATACCAGTATGTTTGGCTTCTGTTTTATGAGTGTCTAAAACTTTTTGCATTTGTGCTTGATATGTATTTTGTTGTCTTTTGAATAATTGTTTTTTCTTTTCTTTCTAGTGGGATATTGTTGATTTTTGCTGTGTCTTTGCAGAGTAGGTGCTGGTGAGTGTAGCTGTCTCTTGTAAGTGAATTGTATAGTTTTTGAGTATATAGATCTTTGTGATAAAGGCACACTTTTTTTACTTACTTATTTTGCAGTGTTGGTTGTTGTTGACTTGTTGATGCAGTCTCCTTTCTTAGTAAGGATAATGGCTAGCCGCAGGATTACTGCTCAGCAGGTTGTAGGTATGCTTTTTGAGTCTTCCTCTGACCATGGTCCAGAGACACACTGACTCTGATTCTGAGGCAGAGGTGGGAGGGGAAGATTCAGGCAGTGAGTTTTCTCTCCACATGGCATCATCCGATGATGAAGCTACTCTCAGTGCAGATGAAGCTACTCTTAGTGCGGATGAAGTGCCTGTGTTAGAGGAGGACATTGATGTGCCAATAGTGCGGCAAGAGGCATCTGGGCTGCAGCCTGGGGCTGCAAGACTTCCCATTGGTATAGTGGGGCAAGAGGCATCTGGGCTGCAAGGCTTCCCGTTGAAAGTGCTGACCTCTGGGTTGCCCCAGGCATGGTGCAGCTGGCATTGCCAGACTTTACTGGTGTTCCAAGGTGTAGAGTGAATACTGAAAACTTTTTGCCAATAAATTTTTTTCAGTTGTTTATGGACGATGTGTTTTTGGCATAGATTGTTGAGCAGACTAATTTGTATGCCGAACAGTTTTTGAGGGACAACAGTGCCAGCCTTAAGCCCCATTCTAGAGCTACCCGGTGGACTCCCACAAATCTGGAAGAGATGAAGAAGTTCTTTGGTTTAACTTTTTTGATGGGCTTGCTAAGGAAGCCATCAATGTCTTCATATTGGTCTACTAGTCCCTTGATGGCAACTGCTGTATTTCCGGCAGTCATGAGTCATGATAGGTATTTGCTTCTGCTTCGGATGATGCATTTTGTCTATAATGGTTTAGCGTTGCCACAAGATCACCCTGATTGTGACCGTCTTTTTAAGATTCGGCCTGTCAGTGATCACTTTGTTGATCGATTTTCTGAGATCTATGCTCCAGGGAAAGAAATTGCAGTGGATGAGTCTTTGGTGTTGTTCAAGGGCCGCTTGGTTTTTAGGCAATACATTCCTAGTAAGAGGGCACGCTATGGAATTAAGCTGTATATGCTGTGTGACAGTAGGACTGGATATGTCTCTAATTTTACGGTGTACACCGGTAAGGAATCCAGGATTAACCCCCCTGGTTGTCCGTCCACTTTTGGAGTGACTGAGAAAATTGTGTGGGAACTAGGTAGAGGATTTTTTAACAAAGGCCACCATTTATATGTAGAATTCAGGGAATTGGCCAAAGTGGACACTGTGGCTTGTGGTACAATCCGCTCTAACTGTAAAGGTTTCCCAAAAGAACTTGTTTGTCAAAAGCCTGTGCGGGGACAGTGCAGTGCGTTGCGTTGCGAGGAGCTTCTAGCTGTGAAGTTTTCAGACAGGAGAGATGTCTACATGCTGACTAACATTCATGATGAAAGCACTGCACCTGTGACTGTTTGGGGTCAGGTTGCTGAAGCGCGCAAACCTGTGTGCATTTTAGACTATAATAGGCACATGGGTGATGTTGAGAGAGTAGATCAGAGGTTGGAACCTTACGCTGCTCTTCGTAAGGCTTACATTTGGTATAGGAAGTTGACTATCCATCTTTTCCACTTGGCCACCTGTAATGCTTTTGTTGTGTTCCAGGATTCTTGTCTTGAGTCAAAGATGACTTTTGCTAAGTTTCAGGAGTCTTTAATAGGCAGCCTTGTTTTAGTGGAACAGGCAAGTGTTCCTAGAGTTGGAGTTGTGGAGGATGTTGCTAGATTGAAAGATCGCCACTTTCCTGATCACATTCCTCCCACACCCTCAAAAGACTTTCCCAGTAGGAGATGTAGAGTCTGTTGGCGAAGAGGTATGCGGAAGGAGACTCGTATGTACTGCCCCGAGTGTCCTTCTAACCCTGGGCTGTGTGTGCCAGCTTGTTTTAGAATATCCCACATGCAAAATAATTTTTGGGGAGCATCAATGAGTGGTAAAGTGAACTGCCTGGCCTCTATTGTTTAATATTTTTTGTTCAGTTTCAAGGTTGGCATTTGTGTAGTGTATTTAGTTTCAGTTTTTGTGTTTGTAGATTTGTATCTATTTGCAATTTGTTTGTGTTTTCTTATTTATATAAAAAAAATCCTAAATGTGATGGTGGCGTGCGTGGAGTGGCGCTTGTCTGGTGGTGTGCGTGGTCTGGCGCTTGGCTGGCGGTGTGTTTGGATTGGCGCTTGGCTGGTGGTGTGCGTGGACTGGCGCTTGGCTGGCGGTGTGTTTGTACTGGCGCTTGGCTGGCAGTGTGTTTGGACTGGAGCTTGGCTGGCGGTGTGCGTGGACTGGCACTTGACTGGCGGTGTGGTGTGCGTGGACTGGCGCTTGGATGGTGCTGTGCGTGGACTGGCGCATGGCTGACGGTGTGCATGGACTGGCGCTTGGCTGGCGGTGTGTTTGTACTGGCGCTTGGCTGGTGGTGTGTTTGGACTGGTGCCTGGCTGGCGGTGTGCGTGGACTGGCGCTTGACTGGCGGTGTGGTGTGCGTGGACTGGCGCTTGACTGGCGGTGTGCATGGACTGGCGCTTTGCTGGCGGTGTGATGTGCGTGGACTGGCGCTTGGCTGGCGGTGTGTGAGTAGTGACTAGCTGCTGGTCACTACACACGCTGCTAGCCAAACGCCACTCAACGCAATCCATGAGCTGGTGTGGTTGCTGTGTCAGGAACATGGGCGTGTGAAAGTGATGGGCCCTTGAATGGCACTGTCTGCTGGTGTGAGTGTTGTAATGTGCTGGGCCCACGGCTGGTGTTGTGAATAGGTTTGTATGTGTCACACATATGAAAGGTGTATGAATGGCCTGTAAAGAGGTTGGTGCCTTGTCGTGGCTTTACAGCTCACGAGCTGTGAGTCAATAGTTTAGTTTCTCGTCCTTTCAATTAACAGTGCATTTCATTTTTGTGAAATCTCTGGTTAATACAACTGTATATACTAAACCATCACTCACCCTCGTGCCAAATCCAACCAGTATGTGTGTGTGCTTGAGGAATATGTGGTTGTGCTTAAAAATGTGTCTTTTCTGTTTTTGTCAAGCAGGGTGTGCCTTGTCCTTTTTAGTGAATGTTGTAATGTGTTGGTTTTGTGCCTGGTGGTGTAAATGGTCTTGTGTGTATCATGTATGAAAGGTGTGTGAATGGCCTGTAAAGCGGTTGGTGCCTTGAAGTGGCTTTACAGCTCACGAGCTGCGAGTCACTGGTTCAGTTTTTTGTCCATTCAATTATTGACAGTGCATTTCATTTTTGTGAAATCTCTTGTTATTAAAATTGTATATACTGAACCATCACTCGCCCTCGTGCCAAATCCAACCAGTATGTGTGTGTGCTTGAGGAATAGGTGGTTGTGCTTAAAAATGTGTCTTTTCTGTTTTTGTCAAGCAGGGTGTACGTTGTCCTTTTTTGTGAATGTTGTAATGTGTTGGTTTTGTGCCTGGTGGTGTAAATGGTCTTGTGAGTATCATGTATGAAAGGTGTGTGAATGGCCTGTAAAGCGGTTGGTGCCTTGAAGTGGCTTTACAGCTCACGAGCTGCGAGTCACTGGTTCAGCTTTTTGTCCATTCAATTATTGACAGTGCATTTCATTTTTGTGAAATCTCTTGTTAATACAATTTTATATACTGAACCATCACTCGCCCTCATGCCAAATCCAACCAGTATGTGTGTTTGCTTGATGAATAGATGGCTGTGCAGAAATCTTTGTCTGTTTTGTGTTTCTGCCAAGCTGTACATTTCATTTAAGAATAACCTAACAACTGTAGTTTTTGTCGTAAACTAAACACCCATGGGAGTGCATGGTGATGTCTCTCTTGTGGATCCCAACAAGTTATCTTACCCACAATGTCTTGCAAACCTCAAAATGTGACTGTGACATTTTCCTTGCATTATTGTGCCCAAATTTTCACACTGCGGAAAGTAACAACAAATTTCCAATCCCCCAGCATTTCTCCAAGTATCCCAATAGAAATGGTACCTTACTTGTATGGGTGGGCCAAGTACCCGCGGCAGGGAAGGGCCCAAAACTTATTGATGTGACATCAAAATTACCTATCACAAACCAACCTGGTTTTGCAAGGGGGGTCCCATGAATATTTGGTCAGGGGCTCGGCGGCCATCTAGGCAAACCTACCGAACCCACTCATTTCTGGAAACTATACACCCGGGGGAGTCCAGCGAGGTATGGCTTGCGTGGGTCCCCCATCAATCTCCTACCCAGAATCCCCTGCAAATTCAAATTTCGCTGAAAAATCCACTTCTTCCTCATATTTCTGTGTGGGAAAGTTCTGGAATCTACGTGGATCCACAAATTTCCTCCCACGCAGCGTTCCCCCAGGTCTCCCGATAAAAATGGTACCTCACTTGCATGCGTGGGTCAACGACCCGCGACAGGCAATGGCCCAAAATCTATTGAGGCGACATCAAAATTACCTATCACAAACCAACCTGGTTTTGCATGGGGGTCCCATGAGTTTTTGGCCCGGGGCTCGGCAGCCATCTAGGGAAACCTACCTAACCCACACATTTCTGGAAACTGGACACCCGGGGGAGACCAGCGAGGTATGGCTTGCGTTGGTCCCCCATCATTCTCCTACCCAGAATTCCCTGCAAACCTCAAATTTAGCCAAAAAATTCACTTTTTTCTCACATTTCTGTGTGGGAAAGTTCTGGAATCTGCGTGGATCCACAAATTTACTCCCACCCAGCGTTCCCCCAGGTCTCCCGATAAAAATGGTACCTCACTTGCGTGGGTAGGCATAGTGGCTGCAACAGGAAATGGCCCAAATTGTACTGTGGAGACTTCAAAATTACCTAGGGCAAAACTACCTGGTTTTGGGTGGGTCATCTGAGATTTTGGCCCCGGGCTCGGTGGCCATCTTGGGAAAGTACCAAACCCAAACTTTTCTGAAAACTATGCACCCAGGGGAGTCCAATGAGGTATGGCTTGCATGGATCCCCCAACGTTTTCCTACCCAGAATGCCAGGCAAACCTCAGATTTAGCTGAAAAAAACACATTTTCCACATATTTTTGTGTGGAATCACCGTGCCGGCACAAATGTCCTACCACTCAGCATTCCCCTTGTTCTCCCGAGTAAAATGATACCTCACTTGTGTGGGTGTCCAAAGCAGAATTGGCTAAAAACGTATTAATTTAAAAATTTAGCGCTTAGGGCGTGGCTCAGCAGGCCAACATGGTGGACGTGCGTTGAGCTAGCTCCGCACCGCTCGATAGCAAAATCCTTCCCGACATCCTGCCCAGCCGATCTCGCGCAGACATCCGGCTGGCTGGAGGAGCGGCGGACCGGTGTCCCCCCTGTAGAGTGGTCCGGTGAGCGAAACGGGGCTCGGACGCCAGCGGAACCGGGGTTGATATCCTGCGGCCTTGTGCGGCCTATTGACGGAGAGGAGGCAGCGCCCTTGCGTGGCAGAGGCGGCAGCAGCGCCGTCATCGCGGGAGGCCTCAGTGGAGCTCCGTACGGGGCCTGGGAGCCCGAGGTGACTTGTGCAGCTTGAGAGAGGCGGCGGCGCTCGGAGCGGGACAACGGCGTACTGGTGAGTGCCGCCGAGGGGGTGTTGATCCTTCCCTGTGCCCCCCGTCACCGGCTGTGCCCGGAGGAGGAGGAGGGGACGCGTCGCATCTGGGGCCCCGAAGGAGAGTGGCGGCGAGGCTTCGGCTGTCTTGCGTGGATCCGTGGCGGGGAGTGCGGCCGGGGGGCCCCCCCCTCATGAGCTTACTACAACCGGAGCAGCTGGCGAGGCTGGGAGGTGAGAGTTCGGTGGTTGAACCGGACCACGGGGAACACAGGCGATCCCCACACCACGGAGGGGCTCTCTGGGTTGTGCGCTGAGAAGGCCGGCAGACGGACGGGTCGCTGGGGCAGCGGGGGTCTCGGCAGCTAGCTCGGGCTGCAGTGGCCAGACCCTTTCCCCCTGCCCCCCTCCCCCGTACCCGATGGTGCAATAGAGGTAGCGCTGCCTGGTGGCCCCTGGACAGAGGGTCAACAACTCGGCTCACCTGCACACCGGGGCGATCAAGAATTGGTGTTGGAGGAGAGCGGTGGTGAGGGACGGGCAACCATATTGCTACCAGGGGGGCGGCCATCGCGGCGGCAGAGAGTGCGACCGGGACAGGGTGGGCCGCATCCCGCGACGCACGATGACGAGAGATGGCAAGGGAGGCGGCCAGGCCAAACAGGGCCCGATAGACAAGTTCACGGGCCATGGGGCGACCGCAGCAGTCCCGAGCACATCGCAGCCAGTTGGCCCCAGCAATGCTGAGCTGATGGCTGCTATTACGCAGTCAAGAGACATGCTAGACACCAAAATTGGGGCTGTGGGAGCGGATGTCACGCTGCTCCGCCAAGATCTGCGGAATGCCATGGATCGTATCACGGAGGCCGAGACAAGGGTCTCTGGAGTGGAAGACGACGTGGGGACACTTAAGAAGCGAGTCAAGGCGTTGGAAGTGGTGCAGAAGGGCCTGGCGGAGCGAGTGGAAGATGCGGAGGGGAGGGCCCGACGGAACAATCTGCGCTTTGTGGGTTTTCCGATGGGCTGTGAAGGGGGAGACATTGAGCGGTTCTTGTCGGGATGGCTGGAGAGCTGGGTGCCATTGGACGCCCTCTCCCGCTGTTTTGTGGTGGAGCGGGCGCACAGGGCACTTGCGCAGAAACCGCCGCCGGGCTCTCGTCCTCGGCCTGTGATTGCCAAAATACTGAACTATCATGACCGTGACGTAATCCTGAAGCAGGCCAGGGTGAAGGAGCCCCTGCTGTTTGAGAACACACGCATTCTTATATTCCCGGACTATACCCACCTTGTGCAGCAACAGCGCCAGTCCTTCTTGGCAGCAAAGGCCCGGCTTCGTGCCCTAAAGCTGCCTTACGCTTTTCTGTACCCGGCCAGGCTGCGGGTGGTCTACAGGTCCCGAACACATTTTTTCGATTCACCCGAGTAGGTCTTTAAATGGACGGATGAAAATGTACGCCTTCGGCCACAGTCGCCCCCGGGCTGAGGGACCAACAACGAGGCCGCTGATGCGGCTCAGGACAGTAAAAAGTCGAAAGGGAAGCACCCCAGGCGTTCTAGATCCCGGAGGCGCTTCAGATCCCGTGGCTCGGTGTCCGGGACTGGCTCCACGGGGGGAAGGGGGTGCAGTTGAAGGGTTACTATCTGACAGTTCTGCATAGTGACTGGTCTTGGCGGCTTCTGTATTTTTGGGGAGTGGGATCGGGGGGTACGGGGCTTATGCGGTGTGGGTAGCGTAGCACGGGCGGCGCACCGGTAGTTTTGGGCGGTTGGGGGGGATCCATTGGATGGGACGACCCAGGGTTCCCAGTTGGAGCCTGGAGGCGAGTTCCACCGCGACAGGTGCTTCAATGTTTTTGAGGTATGGGGGTGGGGGGAGGGAGGGTCACGGGGTGTTGGAGGTTTTTATGTTTATTGTTGACCGCATGTTTCCCATGGTACGTCTGGAGCAAGAGGTATGGCACAAGATACTGCGCAGCTGGGTACCGTTAAGGTAGTAAGTTGGAATGTAAGGGGGGCCCTAGATAAAATTAAGCGGGGGCGCTTTTGCGATACGCCAAGCGAGTGGCTGCAGACATTCTGCTCTTGCAGGAGACGCACCTGCTAGGTACGAAGACTCCCTGCCTCCAGAGGTATGGGTATACCCAAGTCTTTCATGCGGGCTTCACACGGGGGTCTCGGGGTGTAGCTATCCTAGTGCATAAGCGGGTCCCGTACACACATGCTAGGATGTGGACAGATGCTCAGGGACGTTATGTCTTTGCTAAGGGGCAAATAGGGAGTGACTGGGTGGTGTTTGGATGCGTGTATGCCCCACCCCGATGTCCTGGGCACTGGTGGAGAAGATCACCGCCGTCTGAACCGAATTCTCAGAAGTGGCATGTATGGTTGGCGGAGATTGGAATGAGGTGATGGAGGGTTCCAGGGATCGGTGGAGGGAGGGGGGAGTGCCCGATAGTTCGACCCGTACCAAACTAAGAGCATTGGTGGAGGACCTAGACTGGGTGGATGTCTGGCGGCACCTTCACGGCGCGCAGCGTGCATAAAAATATGTTTCCGCAGTGCATGGATCGTTCTCGCGGCTGGACTACATTTTTCTGTCCCCAGACCTGTCCGGCAGGGCCATGAGGGCCGAGATTCTCCTGCGGGGCCTTTCAGACCACTCTCCGGTGGCGGCGGTGTTGCGCCTGGGGCACTCGCGGCAGCTGTTCCGGTGGCGCATGTCGGTGTGGCACCTGCAGCAGGAGGAATATGGGTCGTGCATGCTGGAGGCGTTGGATCAGTACCTTTCCGTTAACGTGGGCTCGGTCCCCGGTGTGGGAGGTGCTTAAATCGACGCTTCGCGGGGTGGATATCTCGTATTGTGCCATGGCGCGACGGCACAAGGGGGAGAGGGCCGCACAGGCGGAGGACGAGATTGCCGCCCTGGAGAGCTGGAGCACCGGGGAGGGTGGAGGCCAGGCCCGTCGTCAGCTCCTATTCGCGCAACAGAACTATGCCTCGATGTTAATGGAGGAGGCGCGCCAGGCATGGTTGGCAACCCGTAGTCGGGTTTATCAATGGGGGGATAAGTCGGGCCGGATGCTCCATAGGCTGTGTCAGGGCATGAACCATTCGCGGGTGCTCCCGGGGCTGGTGGATGCAGCTGGGGGGCCCATCTTGGATCCTAGTGTGCTGGCGGAGAGTTTTGCGGTATACTACGCTGACCTTTATGGTCCGCAGGAGGTCCTATCGGTAGAGATGATTGAGCGGTTCCATGCGGACATTCCTCCTCGGGCCCTTTCGGATTCGGTACGAGAGGAGTTGGAACTCCCACTAACGGTTGAAGAGCTGGGAGAGGCGCTGGATGGCCTCAACCCGGGTAAAGCGCCGGTCCCGAACTGATTCCCCGCTGAATTATTTCGGAAACATTTCCTGCAGCTTGGTCCACACTATAGTGCGGTCCTTGAGGAGGCTCGCGAGCGGGGGATACTCCCGCGCGATTGGCGACACGCCGAAATAGTGGTGTTCCACAAGCCTGGTAGGCCCCCCGAACTCCCCGCATCATATCGCCCAATATCCCTCCTTAATGTGGAGGCTAAGATCTTGGCGAAAGCCCTGGCGAATCGCTTGCTGCCCCATATTACGTCCTTGATCCATCCGGATCAGGCCGGATTCATGCCGAACAGAGCGACGCGCCATAATATTCGACGAGCGCACGTAGCGATTGCGGCCGTGCAACGATTGAGAGTACCGGCGGCGCTCTTTTTGGCGGACATGGATCTGGCCTTTGATTCCTTAAGTTGGCAGTACCTCTTAGCCCTGTTGAGACGCCTGAACCTTGGGCCAAGATTCCTCTCGTATCTGCTGCTGCTATATACGGACTTATCGGCTTCGGTGCGGGTGGCGGGGGCGATTTCTGCCCAGTTTCCGGTGAGTCGGGGCACGCGTCAGGGCAGCCCCCTGTCCCCGTATCTCTTCGCGCTGGCGATTGAGCTATTGGCGGCGTGGGTCCGGGTAGACGCACAGGTTGCCGGGTTTGAGTGGTCCGAGGGACTGTCGGACCGCATAGCACTATATGCGGACGACGTGCTCTTCTTTCTGACGGATATAGATCGGACGGGGCCGAGGCTGCTGCGGATCATGCAAATATTCGGGGAGACCTCGGGTCTCCACATGAACCCGCAGAAATTTGCACTGTGGGTCCTGGGGGGTGAGGCCCATCGGAGGGGCTGGCACGCTTCGGTTCAACTGGCAGTTGGGGGGCTTAAATATCTGGGGGTATTCCTGTCTGACGTTCCGGCTATTGCATGGGAGAGAAATGTGGTCCTCGTATGGGACAGGGTGCGTGAAGACGTTAAGCTGTGGGCGCGCATGCCACTGACAATATATGGTCGTTCGGCCATCTTCAAGATGGTCGCGTTTCCCCGTCTGCTGTATCAGCTGCAGAACCATCCGTATGCTATTTCACCGGGCTGGTTCCGTAGAGTGAATACAACTCTGGGACAATTTCTTTGGGAGGGAGGCGAGGTGCGGGTGTCACTGCGAACCTGCTTCCTCTCGGTGTATAGTTGCGGCCTGGCAGCATCTGACATACTCTCCTACTATCAGACTTCCCATCTCCTCGCCCTCAATGAGTGGTGGTATGGTAATAGGAGTGATCCGGCGTATGTGGTCGAGCGACGGTTGATGGATCCATATAC
Organism: Triturus cristatus; assembly: GCF_964204655.1. Classification (NCBI taxonomy): domain Eukaryota; kingdom Metazoa; phylum Chordata; class Amphibia; order Caudata; family Salamandridae; genus Triturus; species Triturus cristatus. Next base: position 1,055,011,553 of record NC_140593.1, on the reverse strand, counting down.
CCTAAACACAATCCTATATGCGGCTCCCCTGCGATCGGCGTTGCCGCCGGTGACTCGAGTTATCTTCCAATTCTGGAGACAGGCCCTGAGGCGCATGGGCTGGTGGAATAGGCTCACGTTGGAGACCCCACTGTGGCATAATGGTCGCTTGCACAATTGGCTGCGTTGTCGGGCTTCGTGGGCTGGGACCGCATCGGCATATCCACACTTGGGGATGTGGTGCAGGGTGCAACATTAAAGTCCTTCCGGTGCCTGCGGGGAGAGTTCGACATGCCCTCATCGCAGTTTCTCAAGTATCTACAGTTCCGGCACGCAATCACTCCATATTTGGAGGGCTTAGATGAAATAGCCGAGTTTAACCCGCTGGAAGCCAGGGTCTTTATGGGGGACCTCCGGGAGCGCAAGATTTCTCGGATATATCAGGTCTTGGTCATTCATGGGGCCCCAACCCTGCAGACTCTTAGAGACCGGTGGGTGGAGGACGTAGGCCCATTGGATGACACAGACTGGATGGAGGCGCTGGCGTCGCCTCGCGGGGCGGCGGTTGCGATGCGCCTCCGCCTGATCCAATTTAAATTTTTTCACAGGATATATTATACTAGGCAGCGACTTTGGCGGGCGGGCCTGATCGCCTCCCCGGAGTGTCTCCGCTGTGGACATGCGTAGGGGAATTTCCTTCATACGGTGTGGTCTTGTCAGGGCCTCTCCCGCTTTTGGAGGGGGGTCCTTGGGTGCCTTGCGGAAGTGCTGGGGTGGGACAAACCATCGGATCCTAGGTTGGTTCTTCTCCACGTGATGGACGCTGTTGGGGGTAACATATATAAGAGGCATTTGTTGTTATTAGGTCTGACTCTGGCTAAAAGAGATGTGGCCAGGGCATGGAAGGCACCGGCTGCCCCTTCAGTCAATGTATGGAAGAGGGGTCTGGACTTTAACATGGGTCTAGAGCTCCCGGTGTTTGAGGCTAGGGGGTGCCCCCGCAAGCACTATAAAATCTGGAAGCGTTGGGCTGACTACAGGGGGATATTTCTGGAGCCGCCGGCGGTTGGGCGGGACGAACAGCGGGTGTGAGTGGTCTGTGGTGGAAGGTCCCCCGAGCGAAGCAATGAAGGCGGTGGGTCAGCTGGGCAAATGGAGGGAGAGCACTATATTTCATTGCCAGCCATGGGTAGGTTAGCAGTCGGGGGGTGGTACCCGGGGGTTGGGGGGGAATTTCAGATTCCGCGGGGCTATATTTGGTTTGAAATGCCCTGCATTATTTTACTATACAAAGAAAAATGTCAAGATATTGTGATGTGGTAATGATTGGGCAGTACTCTCTGGGTTACAGGGACCTGCATGATATGTGTTCTTGATAAATAAAATATGTTTTAAAAAAAGAAATCTTTCTTGGTGCTATACTCTAAATCCATATGTTTTGGGCTCTTCCTAGCCACAGGCCTTTGGCCCACCCACACAAGTGAGGTATAATTTTACTCGGGAGGACAAGGGGAAAGCTGGGTGGTAGGACATTTGTGCCGGCACGGTGATTCCACACAAAAATATGTGGAAAATGTGATTTTTTCAGCTAAATTTGAGGTTTGCATTGCATTCTGGGTAGGAAAACATTGGGGGATCCACGCAAGCCATACCTCATTGGACTCCCCCGGGTGTCTAGTTTTCAGAAATGTTTGGGTTTGGTACTTTCCCAAGATGGCCGCCGAGCCCAGGGCCAAAATCTCAGGTGCCCCCCCCAACACCAGGTAGTTTTGCTCTAGGTAATTTTGAAGTCTCCACAGTAAGATTTGGGCCATTTCCTGTTGCAGCCACTATGCCTACCCATGCAAGTGAGGTACCATTTTTATCGGGAGTCCTGGGGGAATGCTGGGTGGGGGGAAATTTGTGGATCCATGCAGATTCCAGAACTTTCTAGCACAGAAATGTGAGGAAAAAGTGAATTTTTCGGTGAAATTTGAGGTTTGCAGGGGATTCTGGGTAGGACCATGATGGGGGAGCCACGCAAGCCATACCTCGCTGGACTCCACCGGGTCTCTAGTTTCCAGAAATGTGTAGGTTAGGTAGGATGGCTGCTGAGCCCCGGGCCAAAAACTCATGGGATACCCCATGCAAAACCAGGTTGGTTTGTGATAGGTAATTTTGATGTCGCCTCAATAGCTTGTGGGCCCTTGCCTGTTACGCACACTAGGCCGACCCACACAAGTGAGGTACCATTTTTCTCGGAAGACTTTGGGGAACGCGGGGTGGGTGGAAATTTGTGGATCCACGCAGATTCCAGAACTTTCCACCACAGAAATGTGGGGAAAATGTGTTTTTTTTTACAATTGTTTAGGTTTGCAAGGGATTCTGGGTAACAGAACCTGGTGGTAGGCAGTAAAGTCCCCCCATCCTGGATTCCCCTGGGTGTCTAGCTTTCAAAAATGTATAGGTTTGCTAGGTTTCCCTAGGTGCCGGCAGAGTTATGGTTCAAAAACTACAGCTAGGCACTTTGCCAAAAAAGGGTCATTTTTCACTGTGAAATTGACGTGTGTCCACGTTGCGTTTTGCGCCGTTTCCTGTCGCGGGCACTAGGCCGACCCACACAAGTGAGGTACCATTTTTCACGGAAGACTTTGGGGAACGTGGGGTGGGTGGAAATTTGTGGATCCACGCAGATTCCAAAACTTTCCTCCACAGAAATGTGGGGAAAATGTGTTTTTTAAAACTATTTTTTAGGTTTGCAAGGGATTCTGGGTAACAGAACCTGGTGGGAGGCAGTCAAGTTACCCCATCCTGGATTCCCCTGGGTATCTAGTTTTCAAAAATGTATAGGTTTGCTAGGTTTCCCTAGATGCCGGCAAAGCTATGGTTCAAAAACTAGAGCTAGGCACTTTGTTAAAAAAGGGTCATTTTTCACTGCGAAATTGAGGTGTGTCCACATTGCATTTTGCGCCGTTTCCTGTCGCGGGCACCAGGCCGACCCACACAAGTGAGGTACCATTTTTATCGGAAGACTTTGGGGAACGCGGGGTGGGTGGAAATTTGTGGATCCATACAGATTCCAGAACTTTCTATCACAGAAATGTGGGGAAAATGTGTTTTGTTTGACAATATTTTAGGTTTGCAAGGGATTTTGGGTAACAGAACCTGGTGGGAGGCAGTCAAGTCACCCCATCCTGGATTCCCCTGGGTGTCTAGCTTTCAAAAATGTATAGGTTTGCTAGGTTTCCATAGGTGCCGGCAGAGCTAGGGTTAAAAAACTACAGCTAGGCACTTTGAAGAAAAAGGGTAATTTTTCATTGTGAAAATGTGGTGTGTTCACGTTGTGTTTTGAGCCGTTTTCTGTCATGGGCACTATGCCTACCCACACAAGTGAGGTACCATTTCTATCGGGAGACTTAGGGTAATTCAGATTTGTAAAGCAACTGTTATTACCTATTGACTTTCGATGCATTTCTGCCTTCCAAATGAAAGACATTGTGAAAAAAGAAGTCATTTTGAAAAATGACCGATAATTCTCATGCTAGTATGAGTATTCCCAATTTCGAAAATGTGCAAATATCTACTGTTTCAAAACTCTATAATTTGTTCCCATTTCAGAAATACATAGGTGTCTTTCATACCGATTTTTCCATGTATACATTTTCCCACAATAATTGCTATAGACCTGGCACATAATAAAACGCCATTGCATATTGCTGCTCAGTTTTTGACTCTGGGTTCGTCGGGTTCTTGGTGAACCTACAAGTCCTATATTTCCCCATAACCAGTAAGGTCCAGCGGATGTAACGGTATATTGCTTTCAAAGAGCTGTCACAATTAGAAGAAGTTACTGGTGAAAACGTTGACACAAAAGGCTGTTTTTTTCAACTAATTTTCAATTTTTCCTATATTTAACTGTTAGTTTCTATAAAGAAACCTTGATGGATCTACACAAATGACCCCTTGCTGAATTCAGAATTGTGTCTAAAATGTATAGCTTTCCAGGATCCATTTTTGCTTTCATACTCATTTCTACCATTAACTGGAAGGAGGTTGAAAGCACAAAAAATATCAAAAATAGGCTATGTCCCAGAAAAATGCCAAAACTGTGTAAAAAATGTTGGTTTTCTGACAAAAGTCTGTCATTCCCTAAAAGCTGTGGAAACTGTGATTTCAGCCCCACAAACCCTTTTTTGATACCATTTGCAGGGGAATCTCCCGATGCTTTCATTTTCAGCCCTTTTTTCCCGTTTTTCCCCAAAAAAACAATATTTTGCTGTATTATGGCTAATTTTTGGGACCCCTCCAGGGGAATCCACAAACCCTGGGTACCTTTAGAATCCCCATGATGTTGGAAGAAAAGGACGCAAATTTGGCGTGGATACGTTATGTGGTCAAAAAGTTACAGGGGCCTAAGCGCGCACTACCCCAAATAGCCAAAAAAAGGCTTAGCACGGGGGAAGGGGGGGGGGGGGGCAAGGCCTAGCAGCGAAGGTGTTAAATGTCACAAGTGGACTGCAGGACTCATTGTGCCATCCACTTTAGTGTCAATGTCAACATGACTGCAGGCCTACCACCAGTAGCCTGGTGGTGCAGTTTTAAACTGCAGATTCGACCTGTCAAAAACACCTCTTTTGATAAGCCTAAAACCTCCTTTTAAATATTAGTAAGTCACCCCCAATTTGGCCTTAAATACCCATAAGGCAGGATGCATGGTAGTTTAAAGTTGGACCTGTAAAATGTGTATGTTAAATATGTCCTTACAGTGAAAAAACCCTGAAAGCCATTTTACTGTAGCAGGGTTAGCTGTTCAAACTGGTTACAATATTACATTTAATATTGCTAACTCTGCTTAGGAAACAAATACAAATGTAGTTTTGTGACTTTTAGAAATATTTATTACAAGCCCAATTCACTGGTGAAGTTGGATTTGAAACAAATATTTTAGAAAGATGACTTTTGAAAACTTACCTTCGGCCTGCATGAAGTCCCTGAAAGCTAAATCTGCTTTTTCTTTTCCCATTTTGCAGCCAGTAATTAGCATTTCAATGGGTGAAAGTGGTATGAACTTGCTCTCAGGACAAGAACAAAAGGCCTTGGGTGTGTGGAGCTGTTGTTCCCTTATTTGTTTTTATTTGATGAGTTTTATATAGCGCTGACTAGACCCGGAGGTATCAGAGCGCTTTACATACAGAACAGCGAGTTGCAAGTTACAAACAAAATTATTACATTTGTTACACAAAGTTACATAACAGACAAGAGTAACTATTAATTACAAGAGCATGGAGTAACAGAGGACAGAGTATCATAAGGGGTGAAGAGGGTAAGGGGGAAATGTAAAAAAGGAGTAAGGAAAGCAGATCAGGACAGGGAAATGAAAAGCGAAAAACAAACCGGTGTTTGGACCCTTAATCTCAGGAACCCAGGATTCGGAGCCAGAAAAAGGAGAAAGGAGTGGAGGGGACTTAAGGGGGGGGGGGGTAAGAATTAAAGGACAGTAAGGCTAAGAACGAGTAGCAGTCCAGCGGTAGAGGGAAACGTTCGAGGATCGCCAAGATGGAGTCCAGTGAGAAGGGAAAACGGACATGGGTCGACAAGATGGAGGATCCAAGTTGAGGGGGCTAATAAAAACATCTCGAAATGGCGGGACACACTCAAGTCAAGGCCCAAAATAAACTCCTGAGAGCGGATTTTACGGAGTGAAGCTGAAGGCGGGAAGCCTCCAAAAGCGCTGAAGGAGAGCGGAGTGCTGGAGGGAGTCGAACTCCACCGGTCCATCCGAATGCACAGGCTCTGGGTCACGGGGGCAGTAGTGCCATAGATCAGCACGTCAAGGTCCGGGGAAATCTACCTGGGTGTTGGGGCAGCGGTCCCCTCGAAAGGGAGGCAGCAACGCAGTCTAGGAGGGCGGGTCTCCCAGAAGCAAAGAACAGCCTCGGGGCGACGCACCGCAGTGCCGGGATACTCACTGCCTCTGCACCCCCGTACCTGGAAAAAGACTCACGAGTCCTGGACGTCCTACGGGCGACAAAGCTGGAGGGCAGGCAAAATGGGAAGCAGCGGCTGTCGATCTCGGAAGGCATCGCGAGGGGTGACCTCGTTCCATTTATTCCGGATTCTAGACCTGTCTTCCGATTGTTTGAGGAATCTCGGTTGAGTTGTTGAAGTGTACGACCTGTCGTTCTGTAACCTTGAGTGATTTCGGAGTGAATCACGTGATTTGCAGTTATGACCCAAAAGTGGGTCCACTGTCCCATTGGCTGATGAGACGCGTTAATTATGGGAGAAAATAGCTCTATCTCCTACTTGTAGTATTGTATTGAGGGTGCAATCTTGTCGAGAATAATTCACAGTACACTTGGGGTTTGTTTACATCACACCCAGTGTCATAGCTCTAGACGTATGTAGAGGAGTTGAGAACAGGTTCGGTTGTGTTGCCATTTATTTTATTTATTTGCACACGATTATGGTTTTTGTTTACTGTTTTGATTCTGAGGAGTTTGATTTCGCGCTCTTACTTTTGAGTGGATATAGCAGGACGATTTCGCTACGCCAATAGTGGCCATTGACAGAGTTTTAGTCACCCGTCTAGTAAGTATATGAGTTTTACGTGTATCCGAAAAGTAGTCCTTTGTTTGTGTTTGGTTATCTAGAGACGTTCCACTTAATCACGTGCTCACGTATTTAGTGACGGCCCGTTAGGAATCAGTAACGCCAGCTCGTTGAGATGACGGACGGTGAAGGAGCACAGTGTCGGTGATAAGAACAAGGAATAAGCGTAAGTTTTGATTATTTGTGCCCCCTAGTCTGAGATACGCAGTAGGGTTTACAGACTTATAGAATCCCCGGACACTTGGATGACAGGTTGTTTGTTTCTTCTTGTTGGTTATAGCAACTGGAAACTACCCGAAGGAGTCGAAGAAGCCCAGGGCTCCCGAGAAGACACAAGCTTTGAGGTTCGGTTCCCACTTTTAGTAGTTCTGATACAGTGTCCTATTTGATACATATGGGTTGTTTTTAAGCTCTTTCCCCCCCTATGTAGGAGTTCCATACTGATGAGTGGGACCGGATTATAAGCCGCCCGGCTATGTAAATTACGAGACCAGGTTGTTTCATTTGAACCCACAGGTATTCCAGCCTTGACCCGGGCTAGGACTTGTTAATCTTGGGTATCCTCGGTCATGTTTGTCACTCTAGCGGTGTTGGTGTGCATAAGGGGTGCAGTACCTTGCGTTCTTTCTACATCCACTGGCTGGGTGCTGTTGCGCTTTGAACCATGCCATTATTAAAAGCGCGCCTTGAGTAGTAGCACTGACGCTTATTGATTCAATTATTATTATTTCTTTTCATTATTCACGTTTCATTCTTTATTTCCAGTCACGTTTGTATAAATAGCTTGGAGGTTATATTTTAACCTTCCAATAGTTCACGCATCCTTGCGGATCCTCCTCCTTTTACAACACTGTCTGGGCAAATAAGGGACAGAACACAGCGCAAAAATAAAAATAGAAACAAAGGTTTTAAGAGTTCATTTTAGCGTTATTATTTTTGTAGATTATATCCCCGTCCTGAGGAAGCCATAAAGAAAGTGGAGGCTGAAACGCGAACGCGTCGACACTTTGATAAAGGAGGAGTCCACCGTGTTGTGGAATAAATACATGAGTTGCATTGGCATTACAAATTTAGATGAAGTACTTATATCTTTGTGTTGCTGATAGGACTACCTTCTGATGTAGCACTATGCAATGTGAAGTGCACACATGTTTTATGGAATAAGTTTATAGGGGAAAGGATTTTTGATTGAGTTATTTTACACAGGAGTTTGTATATATGTGTTGTAGTGAAAAAAATTGTTTTGTATTCGATGTATTGATTGTGTGTATTGCGGTACACCATATGTTTGGATGCTCACCGATGGATACTTGTGCCTGCATTATAATTATTTAAATTTGTCAGAAGAAATTGATTTTTTCGCCAAGGTAATTAATAAACTCTTGTGCAGAAAGTAAATATGATCTATCCCTCTATATCATTTGTACATATACCTTAGATGTAGCCATCCGGAGAAGCACCACCAGGCATTAGCACCGTCGAAGGATAGATCCCTCGAACAGTCGACCATCAACGATTCATCAGGAGGCAGGGGGAGGAAAGGTGTCAGCAGCGAGAGGTGCAGAGAAAAATGGCAGAAGCCTGGCTGGGTAGGTGACGGCCATGGCAGTGCGCTGGAGCCAATCTCCTCTATATCTGGTGATGCAGCTCCACCAGGCAATGGCCATGTTGCTCTGGCTCTGCTGATCAGAGAAGTTCACCTGAATTCGTCTGAGGTTAACGAATCCAAGAAGAGGAGATTGGAGAAACAATGGCCGCAATCGGAGCACGACCTCAGTGAGTAAACGGGTCCAGGAGGGGGTGGAAATTTCGGGATTAAAGCCAAAAAGGCAATCCCTGGCCGAGAGCTCCCGGCCGGAGCTCCTCACCTGTTGGCCATTTTGAACTTAATCCTTGACAGGGTGAACCTATTCAGAACCCTCCTGGACCTGTGGAAGATTACAAGGGGGCTGAACCTTCTGTCTGAGATCTAAGAAGAGCCAAGAGGACTGGATGTGCTGTCTTTCTTTTATCCAGGACAAAGAAGTGAACTCCAGGGGTCATAAGGCTGAACTCCTATTAAAGCTGCAGAGACACAAAAAGCCACAAGAGGCTTTTTTTCTGCAACTACCTGGCTGATAAGTACCAACTGGACCTGGACTGGACCCTTCTGTTGGCCTCTTGCTGCCACTGTGTTAGTCTCTACAGGCCTCCCCTGAGATCCTGGGGGATTTTAGAAGTGTAATTGTAATCCTGCAGTGGCATGGAACTTAAAGCACTAAAGTCAGAAGTTAAAATCTTTAACCAGGATTAACCTGGTTTATGTATCTGACCCAGCCCCATAGCAGTCAGTATCAAATTGAACCTAGGTCCTGTTCTGTTGCGACCATTGACTATCATCGGTACTTTGTGCTTCTTGGCCGTATTTCTACTTAAAACTTTAAAGAGTCATATCACTGGTTTCCCATATTGGAATTTTGACATGTTGGTTTAACTTTGTTTATTACATTTTGGGTTTTTTGTTGTTTTGCATTTGAACTTTATTACTGTTTTAGTACTGCATAAATACTTTACACATTACATAAGTACAAAGTGACTTTAATGGTTCACTCGGACAAGGATTGTGGTTATTATTTGCGGTGAGTACTTTTCACCTTAAACTAATAATTCAACTTCTTATAGAGCCAAGCAAGGAAGCAAAAAGAGCAGGTCTGCTTATCCAGTCCCATATCACTAACAATCTCTAAAAGGGGCATTTCAGAATGTTCCTTTGTTTGATGATGTCAGCCCATGGTTTTGAGTTATATAGTGACATATTTCACCCTACGACCCCTTTGACAGTTTGCTTGGTAGTTATGAATTAAATTTATTTCTCAGATCATATTTACAAAATGAAGGATCTGTATGAGTTTTCAGTACTTGTCATTGCTTTCTGAATTGTGCACTATTTGATACAGTCTACTATGCTGTTACTGGAAGACAGAGGCACTGTCCACAGTCTAGTGAATATAAACTGTAAACAGCATTACAAGTCTGAATGGAGATTTTATTGGATGAGACTTTTTATAGAAAGAGTGAAGAAATTACCTAGTTGGCCTCAAAAGTGAATGTACTACACTATACTTGAATAGATTCTGCCTGCCCATAAAAAGGTATCACTGTATGCAACATGCAGATTCATATATTTACATGGACATGAAAAGGAAACTTCTCGGCCATGCAATCAGATTTGATGATGTTAAATGGAGAAAGGAATGCTTTGGGGAGGTGGTTCTTAACGTGGGGTCTGTGAACCACTGGGGATCTGCAACATCTACGTGTGGGGTTCACAACTGTTTAAAAAATGTTTAAAGCATTCTGCAAATGTGAAGAAATTGAAAATTGAAAGTTAAAAATGAAGTAGTTGATAACCTTAGCTTGATTTGTGAGAGAAGCTAAAGTACAGCAAATTGTAGTATGGGCAATTGGTGACATCAATTAAAGCACAAATATGCACCGACAAAAGCATACACTGGGAGCAAAAAAAACGAAGCATTATGCAAGAGGCTATTACGTTGCTTTGCCTTTTAATAAATAAATCCTAATTTTGAAAAGTTTAAACCTTTTCATTGCAATAGAAATTCAGATATTTGTTTGTGTATTAAACAAAATATTTCACAATATATGTATTTGTTTAATATATAGTCTTTTAGTATGTTGCATCGCAATACTGTTTCACTGAATTTTTTAGTTTCCTACTGCACAATGCAGGATAGGGTCTTCTCACTTCTTTAACTCATCACACCACTGAGAAAGGTGATTTTAAAGTGTAGATTTAAAAAAAAAAGATGGCTAAAAGGTAGTGGTAGCCCTGCAACAGCCAATTATTTATTTATTAAATAAATTTGGAATTACAGTTCTTTAATTTTGTGATACATAAAAAGTTGAGTGACAGACAGGGTTTATGGGTGATGTTAGAAAACACAAATACTGGCTACAATGTACTTAATACAAAGCTGGGTCTGGTGGCTAAGTGGACTAATGTATCCACTGTAGGGGCCTTTGTTCGACCTCATGGTCACAGGTTTAAATCTCATCTGATCCACTCAGCCTTTTATCCTCCTGAGGTCAGTAAAATGAGTACTGTTGGGTAACAATAAAACATCGGTTTTTCAGAGACAAGATACCCTTGGGTGAATGAATGCTATACAAATACACATGTTTCAATTGATATTGATTACTATATATATTACCAATCGTATCTGTAAATAAGATGATGTACTATATACCTTTACAGAGTGTTATGGATTACTTAGTTGTTAATTTATAATAAAAAAGTGGCAGGATCTAAGCAGTTACTTAAGAGGCTGACGGTGGAGCCACTCATTGTCTCTGATGGTGCCTAGTAGTAGATGCACTGAGTCGCCGGTGCCACCCCATTCAGTGCCAGCACCACAGACCTTTTCATTGTACGAGATCAAGCATGCTACGGCTGCAAGGACAGATTTTTAGTTTGCAGCCTACACGACAGCACAGCTGTCTGATTTGCTAAAGACATCTTGGGGACATTCAGAAAGTTGACCTAGGAATGCATTCCGCCCGTTGCTTATCATTGGCCTTGTGGTTTGTAGCTTACATTTTCTGGCTTTCTATTTGCTGGTTTTATTTACTTTAGGCAGTCCAGGTTCAGTTTGTCCCTCCTGTTGCCTAAATAGTGTTTACTGTATTCTTCTATGAACTCCTTTTCTGTAAGCAGGCCTTTAAATCTTGTTCTTATCTCGTCACATTTGCTGTGCATTCGAAGACCGAGGTCAAATGTCAGGTCCTGTCTTCCGAGGGCGCTTCTTTACATTTCTTTTTCTGACTTTAAAGTGAGAGGATTTATATGACAATCTTGCTGGACAATGAGAGCAGGAAGGAGTCTTTTTCTAGCACACAACAACATTTAAATGAACTGTGTAAGTATTTCAGAACATATCAGAATTAGGAACACATATGAAGAACATATTATTTTATTTCTGCAGTGTGTTGGAAACAAATAGTTTAATATTAGCAACACTATTTCCCCTCATTTTTGTCTTGCACTGTATAGTTTTATTCGTAAAACTGTATGTCTGTGCAAATGTAATGGTCATTTCAATTGAAAATGTGTTGTCTGTAATGGCAGTATGCTACCACACCATAAATACTCCACTCTACTCTGCACCACTCCACGCCACTGCACTCTACCCCGCACCACTGCACTTTACATCACTCCACGCCACTGTACACTGCACCACTCCACTGTACGTCACTGCACTCTACTCCTCTCTACTTTACCCTTTGCCACTCTACTCTATGCCATTGCACTCTTGGCCACTCTACTCGAAACCACTGCACTCTTATCCACTGCACTTTGCACCACTCCAGTACAGGACCACCAATCTACTCTGCACAATTCCACTCTATGCCACAATACTCTACACCACTCTACAACACAGCGTATGCCACTGCACTCTATGTCAATGCCTTCTACGCCAATGCACTTTACTCTGAAACACTCAACTCTATGCCCCTGCACTCCACACCAATCCACTATACGCCACTCCAATCTACTCTGAAACACTGCACTTTATGCCATTGCACTCTAGACCACTTTACTCAAAGCCATTACACTCTATGCCACTGTACACAACTGCACTCTATCCTGCACCTCTTCACTCTACTATGAACAGTCTATGTTACACCACTACACTCTACGCCACTCTTCTCCACTCCACTGTATGCCACTGCACTCTATACTACTCCACTCTTAACCACTGCACTCTACACCACTGCACTCTACTCTACAGCACTGTACACTATGCCACTGCTCTCTACGCCACTCTACACCACTGCACTCTGACACTCTACTCTGCAACACTGCACAATCCACCAATGAACTGTGCACAACCCTACTCTGCACTACTCCACTCTAGGCTACTTCACTTTATGCCACTGCACTCTATGTCACTGCACTCTTCAGCACTATACTCTACTCTCCACCGCTCTATGGTACTCTACTTCACTGTACTCTATGTTACTCAACTCTACTCTGCACTCTACACCACTGCACTATATGTCACTCAACTCTACTCTGCGCCACTGCCCTCTGCATCACTCAACTCTAAGCCACTGTACTCTGCAGCACAGCGCTCTACACCTCTGCACTCTATGCCACTGCATTCTACAGCACTGCACTCTACAGCACTGTACTCTACTCTGTGCCGCTCCACTCTGCGTTACTGCACTCTGCACCACTGCACTCTGCCCCACTGCACTCTACTATACACCACTCTCATCTATGCCACTACATTCTATGATGCTGCATTGTACGCCACTGAATTAAATGCCACTACACCCAATACCACTGCATTCTACGCCACTATACTCTGCAATACTCTATGCCAGTGAATAGGTATACCCTGAGGAATTTTTCCTATTTTTCTTTTGAATCCCTGCTTTATAATCCAGTAACGATTTATAAAAGAACTCACATTTCTGGTTGAGTCCGCCCTGGTGGTACCATCCTACCAGGGTGTGGCTAGGCGCCGAATATGAAGCATGCCACTATCTGTTGGATTTCCCCAGGACCTCACTCTTATTGTTCAACCTAGTTGTCCATATATGTAGAAAGTTGTGTTAGGGAGGACGCAACTAAGTCTCCAATCCTCTCGCTCTCCCTTCATGATAGAAAATACACCCTGAGGACACATAGCATCCATAAACGCCTTAATGGGGAACACAGGACTGTTGTCTGAATGAAACGTAGGAACTCATCACACTGCTACAAGGAACTGAAAGTCTTTTATGACTACTCCAGCAGTGGCAGTCTTTTGTGGCCAAAACCAAGGGAATCTAAAGGAAGAATTAACTGTAACCAAAATGTACCTATACTAATTGCCATTCACGAGTGGCCCAATATGGTTAAGAAAAAATACATTGAATGGATTGTTTGATATAGTGAGGGGAGTAGGTGCTGGTCTAATAACAGATGAATGCTTTATCTGCTGACAAATCTTACATTGCAGTACGTATTTCTTTTTTTTGCCTTCTTGGGTAGATATGGACACCATTATCGTTGTTACAGCACTGATATCAGCATCAGCCAAAGCTATCCCTTCATGAGGTGTCTTGTTTACATCTAATGTATCTATCTCATTGGGTATATGCCTATCCCAGATCCCAGGAATAAAAACCATCAGAAGGGTGTCTTTTGTAAGGCCATAAGAATATGTAACAGAGAACAATAAATCAGGAAAGTTTTCACCTTCCAATTTTGCTTGTATTTCCACCATGTTGTCTGTATCGATATTATTTTGATATCAAGCTACAGCAGCTACTTTAAAGGTATGCACATCTGTCTTTGAAGCGAAATCCAATGCACTGTTTCCTTGTGCGTGAATTCCTTCACTTGTATGGTGCATGGTGTGTTACACATGGACCAAGGAGGCTTGTCCCGCAGAAAAGCTACCTTTTACCCATTTCTCATTTTAAGCTTTAAATCAATCTGGGCACTAATGTGGGAAATCCACATTGTAACCATGTACATAGATCGCTGAGTCTGACACTGTAAGCGTGGGAACTAACCAATCAGCCTACTGAAGAACAAGTAATAGGGAATTACTTTCTGCAATTTGTGCAGTGGAATTACCTAAAACCTTAGTGTCACCTTGTAGTCACCATCTTGAAAAGTTCCCTATACTGAAATGCAAATGACTGAATATTTGTGTTTAGTACGAAATACTGGGTGTGCAGAGCTGTCCATGTAGAACATGCTCTTGTTTTCATTTATGGGTAAAATATTTGGAGTTTGTGGAATATTCTGTGAGTACTATAGAAATTCTGGAGTTCAAACTGTTGGATCATACTCAAATTTTATATCAGTAGCATTTAAAGACGAGGTCCACTCCGCCCAGTGAAAGTGCGGAGCACCTGTACTAGGGATACTAGCTTTATTAGCTGTTTCTAGTGTAGGAGTAGTGCAAACTGTAATTATTGGTTTTCCCTGTGCAAGAGGAGACTCCTTCACTATGGCTGTCTCCACTGCTGTGAGGATTCTCTCAATAGGAAGAAATTGTTTCTCTGTAGTTAAATATAAATGTGATTTATACGCCATGGGAGGTCATCTCTTCCCCATTGTAAACAACATATGTGTAGCCAGAAGTACAAGAAACCCCCCAATTACTAGGTGTGTCTTGTTGTTCCAGGTCTGTGAGTACTTAGGACATAATTTATATTATGCCAGCTGGTCTTTGTTCCACCAGGGGAATGGAGTAAAATACTTCATCCCCCTGGTGGAGGGACTGCTCACTAAACTTATAAAGTATAAAACTGGTGGTCATTTATAACGCATCCGCAGGAACTGCTGTGACAGCTGTTCCTGCCAATGCATACCACCATTTGCGGCAGAGTTGCATTAGCATGATGCAACCCTGCACCATACAGTTTTATATTGTAAAAGAAAATCCCAAAATGTGATTTTCTTTTTCAAAATACAAAAATGCTCCCCTCACCATGGGAATCATCTCACATGGTGGGGGGGAGCATTATTTACATTTGACTGACCCTCGCCACCAGGTTTGCCTGGCAGTGACAGGCAGTAAAAAATGGCTTAGTCTGCCCATCTAAATTGGACAGGTGAATGTGTAGCCATTTCTCCATCTGCCCTTACTCTGTCAGACCGCCAAAGATGTTTAGGTGTGGTGGAGTAGTCACCGCCGTAGCCAAACCTATGATCTGCCCACAATTAAATCGGGTAGGTGACCATTATGTTGGTGGTGAGTATACTCTGTCGCTGTTGCAATGGAGTATTCACACAGCAAACATATATATTGGACCCTTAGTTTCTAACATGTGTGCTTGTAGTCCATGTAAAATAGCTGTGTTTGTCTTCATCCATTTCTTCACATAATGAGGGAGTCATTAATTCATATAAGGGTTTAACTCACTCTGCATAATGTGGCAAATAAGCTCTTCCAAAGTTAAAAACACCATCAGACCGTGTAAGTTTCTCAGAGTATTTGGTGGTTGTAAAGTAGCACACTTGTGTAGGAAGTCAGGTGTCACTCCTTTACTCTCACTCAATACTTCATATCCAAGAAAAACCCCATTAAGATATGCAACTTTAGAGTTTTTGAAGATCATTTTCTACACATGTAGAACCTACACAAGGACACAAAGCCAGGCCTATGTTTTTACATCTCTGCCCCGACTCTGGAATATCCGCAGTTGTAAACTTACTATTAACTCATAGTTTGTGAATAGCAAAAAATAGTAAATGTACACAAACATTTACGTTTACCTTTGTAAATCAGTCCCATAGAATGTACTTGTATTAAAATTAAAATATTATGCTAATGCAAACAATGTGTTACTATAAAAACAAACAGGAAAGTGGCATTAATAAGAGCTGGTTAACAGAACATTAGGAAAAACTGCAACACTATAATGGTATTTTAAAAGTATCCCTGTATCTGTTCCCTGTATCTGTGCCTCTAACTAAAGTAATCTGAGCACTAAAATGTGTGAAACTATGTGAGTTTCTCACGATGCCTTGCCTTTCACTGCATATTTTAGCAGAACAAAGGTTTACTGTTTTGAATGAAGACTCTATTCTCTCTCTCTCTCTCCCTCTCTCTCTCTCTCACTCTCACTCTCTTCAACAGCTATAGTGCCCCCAGACCAATCGATAACTTAATGGGCAACTCTATATATCTGCCTTTGGACTTTAAAAAGGTAAAAGTGTTAACAGCTCTTGTCTGCACGGTCTCTTAGCTCTCTGCTGCTCCCTACAAACAAAAAATCTTCTCTGCCTAACCTTTGTCTATATGCAGCTTAATTACTCCTGTCAGCTTACTGAATGTTATTAAAATCAGTAATCGATATATGAGCCTTAATGCACTTTCAAATTCTTCAGTTTCTATGAAAGACAACTGACGGTTTGAATTACATGTCTCAATGATTACTGAAGCATTTGAAGCAAATATTAAACAACTGGAAACATTGTTCAATTGTCAAACTATCAAAATGTCAAACAATATTTGCTTATACCAAGTTATCTGAATGTTCTGAAACATATATTAAATTATATGAATTATCAACCTGTAATGATACATGTATTACACAATACTAAGGGCTATTCATTTGTAATTGAAAAAGTACACCAGAATATATAATTATATTAACTGTAAAGGGGGGTACCTCTATAAGAAAATATGAAGATTATATCAGAGTCAGACGGTATTAAGTTTGGCTACTTCCCAATCTAACATATTGTATCAAAATACAAGTAATGTAATTTAGGACGCCCTTTCCTCTGAGGGAGTGTCGTTATGGTTTACTTGATGCCTCTCTGGGTACAACTCTACTCCCTCACCAAATTTAGTTAGGTTCTTGGGTCCTGATTACGAATTAGTCATTCCGCTGCGGCGGCAGTTGAGAGAACGCTGCCAAGCCAGCTGCATCCCGACTACCCCATCACGAGTTTACCGCGGGGCTGGTGGTATGCCAGCAGCACAACCACAACTGCAGCATGCTTTTGCTCTAAGAGAGAGCCTGAAGGCAATGCCAGCCGCACTGCTGTGTCTCCAGCAAGTCAGGCGCACTGTTGCATGCACCACGTCGTGTATGGCAAACAGTGGGCGCACCGACAGTGCAGGCATAGAAGGACACAACCTGTGCCCCCGGCCACAATCCCAATGGGCTAAGTCTCCCTGGGGCCATTTTGTGGCCCTTTACCTGCCTTTCCGCCGACCTTTTCATGGCGGGGTCCTCACCATGAAAAGGTCGGCGGAAAGGCAGGTCATAATTTCCATGGCAGTGCCCATGCCGGCACCGCCACCACTGACCGCCGCTGTCCATACTGCTGCCACCGCAGGAGCTCCTATCTTGGCGGTGGCGGCAGTCTGGAGGCGGTACCGCTGCACACATCGTAAAGGGGCAGTTGGCCAGCAGAGGCGGTGGCGGTCGGACCGCCACAAACGGTACATCGGTCCTAAGACTACCAAAGTCATGCATCAGTCACTTAGTAACGCATAATATAGGCCCAAGATTCAGATGCGCTTTCAGTGGCACACTGTTGCACTGTATCTTGTTTACTCAGTCTTTAATGGTTAGACCTGCTTCTGCATGACCCAACCCTAAGAGTCACAGTGACCAGACACTGGCCCAGCCGATGCTGAGTGCTGAGCCCGGTGTCTTGTGCGAAGGCGTGTGTTTTGGCTGAGGGAGCAAGCTGACATGTGCACAGGCAATAGGAAGGCCGAGGTACACTGACACCACTCATAATCAGATGGATCTGCATGTATGGTTCTGCCACAGGCTACAACACCAAACCATCACCCAAGCAAAGCAAACATCCCACTTTGGGTTGCAGTTATTCAGGTACCTCAGAGCCAAAGGAAGTTTCCTCACAGGGAGATCGCAAGCTTCAGTTGTGATATCTGTTAAATGGTAGCGGCAGTTTCAGTCGGTAACCTTTCAAGTATTGCCCGGCGGTAATCGCCTCTCATACCATTCGATGATTTACCAATAAAAGAGGCAGGCGCCGGAGACTGGAAGGCAGGAAGCAAAGTTTTATTCTCTCCGGAGGAGAACACATCAGATCAGACCCACAGGGAATCTTCTCGAGATGCTCTAACTGCATCTCTGAGACCTGGTCTCTTATACACACGTTTATGACTTTATTGCAGGTTTATCACACATGGCACATTCTTGAGATCGCTTTGATACATGAAAGGATATCCTCGGAACCCCCGGCTCAGGTCCGCTCCCACACATAGTTACAGTAGAAGTCCCCACCCCACCGCGGTGGGGGACAAAAGTCCGCGTTACTTATCCTTCACTGTCTGCAAAGACTTAGGCAGAATATTTCTATTCTACGTTATTTGTAAACAGAGAATATCTCAAGAAGTACTATTCTTCAAAACAATCAATATTCGGTCAATCAATCAGTGGGGAGGAAAATAGGCGCGACAGATTACAATGGGGGACAAAAGTCCGCGCTACCTACCCTTCACTATCTGCAAAGGAAGAGAGAGTATTTCTACTCTTCCCCGTTTGTAGGCAGCGAATACCTCAAAAAGAACAATCAATAAGCAATACTAGTATTTTCAATCAATTAGTCAATCATTTAGCAATTTGTCGTATTTCACGACCTTACCCGGACCGCGTGGACAGTTTTCTCGTCTTCCGCCTCCAGCGCCCGATCGTCCTCTACTCTCCGTTATTGCCGCGGCACTCCTGATGGTTCCCAGTCAGGACCGTAGATCACTCGAGAGAGGTCTGCTCGGAACCAGTGAAGTTCGGATGATCGGCTGCCAGACGAGGGTCTATCGGGCAGGAGCTCTTTCCGATCGTTGCAGTCGTTCACTCTGTCGTCGGGACCTCTCCCACTGGATCTACGTGTCGCGGATGGGCCCCACGCTTGGGACGCCAATTGTTAAATGGTAGCGGCAGTTTCAGTCGGTAACCTTTCAAGTATTGCCCGGCGGTAATCGCCTCTCATACCATTCGATGATTTACCAATAAAAGAGGCAGGCGCCGGAGACTGGAAGGCAGGAAACAAAGTTTTATTCTCTCCGGAGGAGAACACATCAGATCAGACCCACAGGGAATCTTCTCGAGATGCTCTAACTGCATCTCTGAGACCTGGTCTCTTATACACACGTTTATGACTTTATTGCAGGTTTATCACACATGGCACATTCTTGAGATCGCTTTGATACATGAAAGGATATCCTCGGAACCCCCGGCTCAGGTCCGCTGCCACACATAGTTACAGTAGAAGTCCCCACCCCACCCGCGGTAGGAGATGGCTATCACACAGCTGGACATTCCGCCAATTCCCGGGGGTGTGTGCAACCGGTCGGGTCTCAGGGGGTGGGAGCCTTGATCAACTGTAATCCCTTTGAAGTGAGGTGTTTCCCTTACAGTAGGGGCAATAAACTGCATCCGCAGGGCTAGGTGATGGCCTGGGATCGGTTCGAACAATCGGGCGCAGAGGAAGGGAGTTATCAAAGAGATGTATGACCATGTATGGGATGAAAGAAGGTGTCGGTCAGGCGTGGGATGTGGTTCCATGGCAGGGTCGGGCAGAAGGAGAGGGTTTATGGCCCATGTATGAGAGAGCGGGGGTGGCCGGCGCGCGGGGGGGGGTGTTCGCAGCGCCAGAGGGACGCGCTGGCGATCGGCAATGAGGTCATGGTGCCTAAAATGGCCGTCGCGCGTCTTCAGCGTGCGGGCCTGAGAGGGGGCAAGATGGCGCCGATTATGTTGACATTGCAAACCAGATTTTAACATATCCATCCCAAAACCTCACGAGCACTTCCTTTCTAGGCACGCCACAGGACCCTCGGGGTCTGAAGGCCTCACCACACAGCCTGGCATTGCAGAGCCTTCCCTGGGTTAAATGAACCCATTGTTTATTGCAAAGTATCGCTCTGAGGAAGTGCCATAAAACCTACGGCACGAATCCAACTTATGCTCTTAGCATTCAAGACCCACACTATTTAACATTGTAAATCATGAATACAAACTTTGAAGCTGGAATGACACAAGAGAAACAATTGGTGCGAGATGTCATCCTACTTCTCTTCAAGACGTGTAGGTTTCAGTCAATTCTCGGTCTAAAAAAGAAGAAATATTGGCGGGTAGAGGCTGATGCGGAGAGGGACAGGAGGGGGGCAGGGGGTTTATATGTTTTGTTTTCGACTCTTCTTCTAAAACTGTGATACACGAGCAAATGCCTGACAGGCCTGGCCTGTGTTCCATCCTTTTCTTGCGGGGTCGCCCTCCGGGCTGTAGACCTGTGTGCTGTGTATGGCATATTTTGTTTCGCTCTGCCAGCCAACTGATGTAGGCAGTCGAGCTGTGTATTTTGGAGGTGTGTCACTTAATAAAAAAGATTGATTCGAAAAAAGAAGAAATAACCTTATAACCCTGTTGATCATGTTTCACTATTGCATTATTATTAAATACCCGTTTAACATCATCTCTTTCTCAGCTGTTCTTCTTCACAACAATTGTAATACGTGTATGATCCTAAAAGGAATAAGCATTCACAATAATAAGTCTTGCAATCTTTCAACGTGGTTATTGCTACTTTTCAATATGCAATCTACAACCTCACCTTTAAATCTGGGAGGAATTATTTCAAAAGAAAACAAGTATGTATTGAATAACTCAGTGCTTTTTCATCTCAAAATACATTACATTAATGAGAAAATATTTCTCCAAAAGTCGTTTTCTTTGTAAGCCAAAAATAGAAATAAGTTGCCTTTCTGTCCCAGAAATGTTTATATATCAAACCTACACGGTCACTGGCCATAAAAGAACTCAAATGTAACGATAGGGAAAAAATTATAATATCAATACAAATAATTTTAAGAATAGTTCTAGTGTCATCAAGATGGGCATTAATAGCCTCATACTATAGCGAGAGTAAGTATGATGAATTTCAGGAAAGCGGTAATTCACGCTGGAAATACAAATTCTGCTGCCAAAACACAAGAACTCCAAGGTTTCAAGAGCCAGGTTTTGGGAAACAAGCTTTTCCCTACTGCTCCCATTTTTATAGTGAAATCCACGATGGCTACCTCAGAGAAAACGTGTGAGATGAAAATTCCAAAGTCTTGCGTTCTTTCCCTTTACTTTCATTTTGCGGCATCCTCACAGTGCGTATTCACAGTGCTCATGTCTGAAGCCTGAAAGGGGAACGCCTTAAAGACTTTTGCTCCTAACTTAAGTACATCCTGTCGTCCCTCTGCCTGTCACCTTTAACAAACCAAACTCCTCACACACATATTCAATAAATCAATCAGGATTTATAAAGCATGGCTAATCACCTGATAGGGTATCCAGGCACTTACAGGTCCCAAAGGCTTATTCGAACAGCCAGGTCTTGAGGGCCATTCGGAATTCTAGAAGTAAGGTGGTGGATCGTAGGTGTATGGGGAGGTTGATCCAGGTCTTTGCTGTTATGTGGGAGAAGGCGTGTCCTCCACTTCTGCTTCGGTAGATGCCGTGAGTATGGGCAAGTGAAAAGGAGGTGGAGCATAGCCTTCTCAATGGTTGGTGGACGTTCAGACGATGGTTAAGGTATGTGGGTCCTTGGTTGTGTTGAGAATTGTGTGCGTGGGACAGCAGCTTGAATTGACATCTTTTCTGTACATATTCAAGGCACTACACAACTCAGGCCCCACCTACTTGAAGAGTTGCATCTCCTTGCCCCTCCTACCATCTTTGCTCCTCATTAACCCTACTTGCACACATCCCATGCATACACAGAACCAGATCAGGAGGATGAGCTTTCACTTACATCGCTCCTAAAATGTGGAACAATCTCTCACTCCACATTACAGCCTCTGCCTCTCTTCAAGAATTCCACAAGAAGCTGAAGACCTGGACTTTCAATTAACCAATCGACCATAGGCAGGACTAGGTACACAAACGTACTCAACACTAGTACCCCCTTGCGGGTGATACTCCACTTCCAAATACACATAACAGATCAAGGATCATGACAGTTGCAGTGGGCAGTGTTCTGCTTCTCCCATCCCAACTCTTTGCAGTCCTCCGCTTCTAGGTAGCATCTTCTAATGCAAGGGAACCTCCAGCACCAATCCTCAGCATTCAGCCCCATACCTCAGGGCTCCCCAAAGGCAGCTGCACTTTGCAGGTTACTGACTTTCCAGGTTCCTGTTAACAAACTTGTCAAAGAGGAGCTGCAAGTCATTCTGCAAGAAAAATCCTGGCGCACTACCTATCAGCTTATAACAGGTTTGCAATGAGAGTTTGCATCTTCCACAGGTCCTGGCAGTTTCCAACTCTTCTGTGTTCTTCCCAGACTAATGTTGTGCCTCTTTAGACCATCCAGTCCACTTTGCACATTACATTCTGGATTAAATGGAGCCCTCAGTGCACATGCATGATTGTCCTGTGTACTAAGGCAATACCTAGAAACGAACAGAAACTTGCTAGGGGGAACTCGAGGCAGGGATGCACACTCGACTGAGCCATGCAGGGGACATTTAGGGCACTAACAGTCACCAAGAAAATGTTTTCTCCTATGGTACCTCCTTCGTTTGAGGCAGGCTATAAAGGGATTTATATAAATCTCAACCTTTGCAAAGGGCCACAAGTATGTAAGTAAGTAAGTAAACTTTATTGTATAAAGTCAATTCAAACTGATACAAAGTTTGCGATAAAAAAAGAGCGTACAAATGATGCTCGTGAGTGACTAAGACAAAATATTAAAACCAGATAAGAACATTTGATGATTAAAAGAATTGTCATGCGAATTGCCAGGCCCAGTTAAGACAATGTTCATGAGTCCTTAAGTGTTGACCCTCTTACGCGATTGTTTGATTTGTTCTTCAACCAGCTTTTGTGGAGGTTCATAGCAGTTTATTGATCGTGTGCGCTTTTCCCGCTGAGCAATTGAGTTCTAACATTTACCTGTGGTATTACCACTGTTTCCCAGCTTCTCGTCTATCGGTGTTAGGAATTTTACTAGCTTGCAGTTCAACTGTGGGTCGTCTGAGTTAAAGCAGGCTATCACGGCTTGCATCCGTGTTCGGATCCCTCGCAGATTGAAGTGGAGCTTGAGCAGACAAGATCTTTCTCTTCTTAGGCTGGGGCAGGTGCATATCAGGTGAGCCATGTCCTTGACTCCGTGACTGCACAAGCGGCAATCTGGAGACTTTTGATCCTGTAGCTATGGTGGTAGATGCTGAAAGGTTGGCAATTTTCCTCCTAATCAATGTTTCAGGAATTTTTCCTTAATGGTCCTGGAGTACCCTGCGCTAAAGTATGGTTGAGGTCTCAGTGATACATAGCCGTTTATTTTCATCCAAGCGTGTTTTCTCTGCGGGCCACAAGGAATTAGTCATGCAATCCCAGGCGTCATATACAGAAGACCTTGCCTACTGTATCTAACAGTGTTCTGGGTGCGAAGTGTTATACTAATGCTCTCTTTGACGGGTTAGTGACCTAGAGCTGACCTGACATGCATCATCAAGTTACTGCTGCCTTCAGCCCTCTCCTGTCGCCATCACTAGTCATTGTTGCAGCGGAAGGTCAGAGACAGGTTAACCCTGAAAATCTACCCAACAGTGGTTGAAGACACCCTACTGTTGATCTAGGCAGCACTTGAGTCCCTAGGAGACGATGTCAATTGTCCTGCAAGAGCATCACTTGTTCATGCCGCTGCCCCTAATGTAGTGTTTTGGCTAAAACCCATCGTCCTCTGACTGACTGGCAGGCTGAAAGCACCATGCTTAGTGGCAGCCTCTGTCCATCTACCAGCATGACTCGGCACAATATACACAAACATGAATCCAATCTGACTGCCAATACACTGTAACTTAAGAGGCATTCAATGCATACTACAACTCCTAGCTCTATCTGGATCTCCTGCACCCGGGAGCCCAGTGCTTGCTACTTTAGGCCGGGTCTTGACATCACACATTTTGATATTCTTGTAGGGATAGGGGTGTTGTGTTCTGAATTTCGTGATATGACATGGTGCCATCTGGCTGTTGTGAAGTGTGTATGTTTATCCCAGTGTGCATAGAGACTGAAGCTGTATTTATTTATTGGTACTAATGGCACATATGTGAGATGTAGTTTTTCTGTAAAAAGCATGAAGATTTTGTTGATGTGTGTTGGAAATGGCCCTTTTTGCACGGTTACCCAAAACTTTTTGCTTTTTCCTTTTTTCCTCCTATTTTTTCCTGACCTGTGTGTGTTGGTTTTAGGACTCTGGGCACTTCACCACTGTTGATCAGTGCTAAAGTGCATATGCTCTCTGTGTAAACTGTGTTTTGATTGGTGTTTCCATGATTGGCTATTTGATTTATGTGTCAGTCCCTAGTAAAGTGCACTGCGAGTGCCAGGGCCTATAAATCAAATGCTGTTGGTGGGCTGCAGTACTGGATTGTGCCACCCACGCAAACAGCCTGTAAAGTGTGTCTAAGGCCTGCCATTGCAGAGCCTGTGTGCAGCCTGGGGCTGCCATGTCGACTTGGCAAGTGCACACACTTGCAAGTCTCTAAACCTTCCCTTTTCTACATGTTAGTCACCCCTATGGTAGGCCCAAGGTACCCCTGTGGGCAGGGTGCATTGTATGTGAAAGGTAGGACATGCCCTGGTGTGTGTGGCATGTTCTGATAGTGAATTACAGCCTACTTCGTTTTTCACTATTGCAAGGCTACCTGTTCTCCATAGGCCAGAATGGGCGGTTTGATTATTACATCCTATAATCCTAACTGACCCAGGGAACATGGAAGAAATTCGAGTTTAGTATGCCTGAACTCAGAATGATAAAATACATCTTTTAGTGAAGTTGGTTTTAACATTCTGTTTTTGAAAATACCACTTTTAGAAAGTAGGCATTTTCTTGTCTAACTATCCAAACCTGCCTCTGCTGGGTTGTGTATTCCTTGTCTGGAGTTTGAGTGACAGGGGCTGGGGAATTCCAGGGGGCTGGGGAATTCCCGGAGACAGGGTGTGTCAGCACAGGGCTGAATAGAGAGATCTCCATGTAGATGGGTGGGAGGAGTTGCACCTGGGACCTGAATAGGGCTGTGCTTTCCCTCCCCAATGCTGGCTCCACCTCCTGCGGTGCGTCTGATGTCTCTGCCCTGCACTGTGAAAGGAAAGAAGGAGTCATGTAAACAGAGCGCTCCAGGACTGACCAGAACTGGTTTGGACTAGGCAAAGGCCTCTCTGCCTTCAGAGAACAAAGAGAAACTTGGTATAAATATTGGGACCCCAACCCAAGAATTTTAGATCTCGCTGGAATCAAGGAACCTGCCAAGACGAAGAGCTGGAAGAGCTGCCAGGAGTAGTACTGCCCCTCTGCTATGTTGTTGCTTTGTTGGGTCGGCCTGCAGCTGCTGCTTCTGCCTTGGGCAGTGAAAGGACAGGACTGAACTTTCTCTACTTGTGCTGAGTATCTCCAAGGGTCTGAACCGAGCTGGCCTCCTGTTAAGAAGTCTCAGGGACTGCAAAGACTTCACCAACCTCTGGGTGCCGCTCCTGGAACCGATGTTTCAGTTGCCACAGAGAAGTGGGAACCGCGACCGACTCTGTCAACCGACTCCGTCGCTGGCCTTGTGTCCTGAAGGCACTGCAAGCCGCACCGACTCGCCCTGCACCGTAAGCCTTGGTCTCACCGACTCCGTCACCGAGCCACTGCCTGCACCGCATCGAGAGACACCGCAACCTGCATCGCCTCGCTTCACTTCGCTGGCCTGGGCTCACCAACACGATCGTTGCTGGCTCGACACCCGTGAACGACTCGTCACGCACAGCTGTCCGACTCGGCCAGTGTCACTTCCCGCCAACTGGCTCTGTCGCTCGCATCGCAACTTGCCAGCACCGCATCGAGCACCGCCTCACCCTGCACCGCCCGCCTTGGTCTCACCGACGCCGTCTGGACGATCGTCACCGAGCCGCTGCTCGCACTGCATCGAGAGGCGCTGCCACTTTGCACAGTAACCACAACGGATGCCACGACCGGCTCTGTCACCTGCGCCGCAACCTGCCAGCACTGCATCGAGCACCGTCTCGCCATGCACAGCCCGCCTTGGTCTCATCGACGCCGTCTGAACGATCGCCACCGAGCCGCTGCTCGCACCGCATCGAGAGGCACCGCGCACCGCTTCCACTTTGCATCGCAACCGCGACGGACGCCAAGACAGACTCGCACCGCCGTGTGGGTCATACTAAGAAAGGTTCTGTGAATGAATCTGTCCCGCTGTTGCTGGCCCGTACCGACGCGGTCAGCTGGAACTGCGAGACTCTGTTGTTTTCAGCATCGTGGTAGGCTCGGACCGAGCTACCTACTCGTACGAACTGTGTTTTTCAACGTAATTTGCAACTTAAAGACATTTTGAGAAGTAACTATTTCCGAAGTACTGTATTGTGGATATTTATCGTATTTGGTCTTGTTTATATAAAAATATTGGATATTTTTCTAAAACTGGTGTGGTGTCCATTTGTAGTGCTTACATTGTATTACTGTTGGTTTTGTGCAAATGCTTTACACACTGCCTCTAATATAAGCCTGACTGCTCGTGCCAAGCTACCAAGGGGGTGAGCAGGGGTAATTTTAGGAGTGTAACTCCCTTGTCCTGGCTAGAGTGGTGGTGTCTGCCTGGCTTGGGTGCAAACCTTAGCCAACCAGAAATCCCATTTCTAACAATGTGAAGAAGTGGGACTTACTGATACTGCGTGTACCGAGGCCCTGTTTGCATAATAGGATTGTAGTATATCTTCTGTTGATGCATGGAGTATGAACACACAACGATGAATAGAATGATGCTGATGCTAGGACTGATGAAGTAGAAAGTGTGCTATTGACTCTTCTAAGAGTAAACTCGCAAGGCCCAATCACAAGCGCGGTAGTAATCTTGAAATTGGGCAAAAATGTTTTTGCGCTCAGTTTCAAATTAGAATTTGGGCGCAAGGTGCACTCAGTCCCAGGCTTTTGGATATATAAATTCCTCCAGGTAGTTGGAGAAATATGCAGCATCAAAACAGTGTGGAAATTGAAATGTCTTGTGGTTTTACATCGCATACACTGCGTTTCAGTGTGTAATTCATCATTACAACTCCGAAAAGTCAAAGTCAGAGGGAAAAAATCCCCCAGGAAATACTGTGACCTTCAGAACCAGACTTTCTGAGAGTTTTTATTGCAGGCGTCTTGTGCAACTTTCAAATTAGACTATCAATTCGTGTAGAAGTCTTTAAAATAATCAGCTGATCCTGGTGGGACATTATATATGTATTCTGTAATTTAAAAAGAAAATTTCTAAATACAATCTGAAACAGTTACAAAGAACCAAAGAAAATTGCAGCGTTTTGCAGCCTTGTCGGAAATATGGAACAGCCTACAATACACTACATCTGTTTTAGAGAAACTTAGTTACACAAGCCTAATACGGCTTTGATTTAACCTTTTACAGAATGCAGTGTGGTATTTACCACACTCAGTAAACACCATAACTCAAAGGTGTTTTATTTACTGAACATGGAAAATATTCCAAGTTTACAATTTGGAAATGCGGCAATACCTAGATAATCTGTATATGACACTTCCAATTATGCATGTTTTACCGTTTCTTAATTTTTGAGAGGTTTGAGCTGTTAAAATCTATTAGGGGAATGCTGTGAGATGGCATACTAATCAGAAGTCATAATTCCTATCACACTCACAGTGCATACTCGTCTTGGTACTGTGATTAGAATTTAGCTGTGACCTTCTAATCAGGGCCTAGGCTTTTCTAAAACCTTTCTAAATGTGCATAGTATGTGCACCAAGATATGCTTGTTATTCCTCACTAAAAGCAAAAAACTTGAATGGATGCTATGTATCCCACATGATAAGTCCCGAAACAGGTTTGTCAGATATTGGGTGGATTAGAAATACCTGCATCTGATTATTAGTATTTCATGTGTTAATTTTTTCAGGTCAGGCCTAGAAACAGTCTAGACTTTTTTTGCAGCCTTTTGTATTATAAGTAGTAAGGCCATTAAAATATATACGTACATAAAGCCCAATTATGATTGGGCTAGAAACGTACGAACCGGTGAACCTGCTGTGCCACGGTTTAAATAAATTACGAGTTGTGCAGACTTAATTGCCACCAGTAATTTCTGGGTGTGATAAAGCCTGCAACTACTGATAAATTTCATAAGGTCGAACCTATCATAATATAAGAAGGGTAAAAGGCACAGTAATTACTAACGTGCGAATTTTGGATCGTACTCGCCAATATATGCTTGTTATTCCCCACTTAAGGCAAAAGAAATCAGAACGGGTCCTATTTATCACACCTGATAAATTCTGAGCCAGGTGTGTCAGATTGTATTGAGTGTGATCATGTGATACATACCCACTACCCTTCCAGGGCACTCATAATCAATTCTCTAGAGTGGCTTTTGGTCAGGTGTAAAAAAATTATTGTGACGCGCATATCCACTTGAAAAGTAGTGCCCTCTAGTGCCAGGGCAGGTAAGCCTTCTTTTCCTTTCTTTGTGATTTACTTTGACATTTTTTGTGCATGGAACCCTGCCGCTCGCCAGGGACATTTTTATGTGTAAGACTGCAATGCTGCATTAAAAAACATATAGAGGATTTGCCAATGCCTCTTTTGTCTGTGATGCTTTGTTACCAAAGAATCCTGTTCTGATGGGCCTGTTTTTGCTCCGCTGCAGCTCGAGTGTTTACACTTTTTACAACATCGCGCGTGACTTGGTGCCTGCTCTGTGCCCAGTCGTCTCCCGTGCATGTGCTGTTTCTGTTTGGGTGTGCGGAGGAGGCTCCAGATCCCCGTGGCAAGATCCAGGCCTGCTTTCTGCTGCCTCCTCCAGACGAGCAGGCCGGGGTCCGGCCTCCTCCCGTCTGTGACACGGCCTGGCCGCTGCCTCCCCTTCCCGGCTCCGCCCGCCCAGGGGACCCGCCAGCAACAGCAGCGCCGCCGCTTCCCCAGCACCGAGCATGGCCGAGGCCGGGGAGGACACTGGGGCCCGGGCCCTGCTGGCTCTGCGCTCAGCCCCCTGCAGCCCGCTGCGCAGTTCGGGCGGCGGCGGGGTGTGCGAGGGCCCGGCCCTGGCCCGCCTGGAGGGTCGCGGCCTGGAGTTTCTCATGCGGCAGCCGGCCGTCACTGTAGGCCGCAACTCTTCGCAGGGCTCGGTGGACGTGAACATGGGCCACTCGAGCTTCATCTCTCGCCGCCACCTGCAGCTCTTCTTCCAGGAGCCGCACTTCTACCTTCGCTGCCTCGGCAAGAACGGCGTGTTCGTAGACGGTGCCTTCCAGAGGCGGGGGGCGCCCGCCCTGCAGCTGCCCCGGCAGTGAGTGACACGAGGGAGTGGTGGGGGTGGCCTGGGTGCGGGGTGCTGCTGGCAGGCGGGGTACCGAGAACCTGTCAGTCGAGGTTTGCGGTTGCAGGGGCCCAAGCTGTCTTTGACTTGTAGGTGAAGGGGTCCTTGCGATCTTAACTTGTGGGTGCAGGGGGCCAGGCAGTCTTGACTTGTGGGTGCAGGGGGCCAGGCAGTCTTGACTTGTGGGTGCAGGGTCCCAGGCAGTCTTGACTTGTGGGTGCAGGGTCCCAGGCAGTCGTGACTTGTGGGTGCAGGGTCCCAGGCAGTCGTGACTTGTGGGTGCAGGGTCCCAGGCAGTCGTGACTTGTGGGTGCAGGGTCCCAGGCAGTCGTAACTTGTGGGTGCAGGGTCCCAGGCAGTCGTAACTTGTGGGTGCAGGGTCCCAGGCAGTCGTAACTTGTGGGTGCAGGGTCCCAGGCAGTCGTAACTTGTGGGTGCAGGGTCCCAGGCAGTCGTAACTTGTGCGTGCAGGGTCCCAGGCAGTCGTAACTTGTGGGTGCAGGGTCGCAGGCAGTCGTAACTTGTGGGTGCAGCGGGCCAGGCAGTCGTGACTTGTGGGTAAAGGGGTCCTTGCAATCGTGACTTGTGGGTAAAAGGGGCCCTGGCAGTCTTGTGGGTGCAGGTGCCCTCGTAGTCTTGACCTGTGTGTGCAGGGGACCTTGCAGTTTTGAGATCACAAATGTGCATGCAGCCTAGCTGGAATATGTTATGTGTAAGTGTTTGTTGGGTTAGGCTTTAAGGGCAATTGCAGCGAGTGTCAGATGGGTAAGTTACTTAGTAATAGATGGTGAACGCGAAGGACGTTGGCATAAGATAACGGAAGTTGGCTCTGACAAATATGCTTGGAAGTCTACTAAAGTGATGGCGATTGGGCTGATAGTAAGTGGTTGGTGATAAGTGTGGGTGCAGTGTGTGGTAGGTGGCAATGTGTGGGGTTGGTGCCGATTGAGAGGTGGGGGATATTAAGGACTGACAAAGCGTTAAGTGTGAAGTGAGGAATGTTGGTAGTTAAAAGTGGACAGGCGCTCACTGTTAAATAATAATTTATATAAGTTATGCATAGACTGGACCAGGTGATACATCTCAGTTGTTTTGGAAAACATAGCTGGATCTTATTTATGAAACAAAGTGTATATATGTGGTGTTGTATAGGACAAATTTAGACTAAAGGCAAACCTCATGAAATAATCACATAAGATCAGGATCCATGTTAAATATTGCATGTTAAAAGGTCAGCATTGTCTTTTAATAGAATTGCGCTCAATTGAGTGCCTAACCCATGCTTTCCGCTTTCCTGCAAAAAAAATGTAACTTTATTGTGGCATTGCTAAACTTAAACACCAAATACTAATTATGGTGGTTCTGGGTAACAATCTCTAGACGAGCTGCTCCTCTTTTTGCCCTATACTTAGCTTTCTCTCTCAGTTGTTACTAATCGTAAAGGAATTTGCCCATGTCTGTGTCCAAAAATTACCAACCTCGTATACAAGGCTTACTTTGGACAAATTGTGAGATGTAAATATTCCATATCCCCTAGTTAATAATATAGTAATACTGTCCTAACCACCCTTTTTAATACCATAGAGATTAACCTATGTAATAACCATAGAGACGCAGTTCTTATGAACTAAGCTCATAACTCTCAGGATCCTTCCACAAGTCAAAACATCATAAAGCGACAGTAACAAAGTGAGATATGATTTTTTTTAAAAGGCGACTCCCACGGAGGTAATCGTAATCTATTGATATTCTGAGGTCTTCTAAGGGGCAAGATGGACAAGACCTAAATACCAGGGGCCTTTTAGCCTCCTGGCTACCCAAATCCCCTTCTCTGCCGTACACCTCTCTGGCCTTTTATTACATAAAAATCGATTTCGTGTACTTGAACTTTAGTTTTGCATAATCACATTTTATTGTTGGAAATAGTTTTCATGATTTCATGGGAAACGTTAAAAAAAGTCTACACTCCGTCACACATTTCGTTTTTCTTTCCTGACAGTCAAAGTTATAGGATAAACTCTGGAGTAGTCGGTTCTCCCTTCATACACATTCCTTCCGAAGAATCGTTTTGGTCATGATTCTTACCAAGACACAATGCTTTAAATTTTTTGCATGCCCTCCTTTCTCCTAACTGAAAACCTGTCCAAGAAACGGGAGCGTTCAATTAATTTTGTAGTTTTCTAGACGATCAACTGTTTTGAGGCTCACCTAAAAGTTAGATTTGAATGGCCTCGTTCTGGATGCCCTGGTGCCGGGCCAAGAATCTCGGCGGGGTTGGTTGCCTAGGGAAGGGTAGAGTTAGCCTGTTTTGCGAGGTGCATCATTAAGAAGTTAGATTTCACTTAAGTAGACTTTTTGTTAAAGGCATTCATTTTTCAAAGTCCTCCGTGATGCTCATTAGTCTTCTGACGTGTTTTGATAACGGCAAGGTAACCTTAGTGGGGAACCTGGAAGGATGAGATAATTGCATTCTGCTAGTACATTTTTGTGGCAATCGTGCTATCGCAGCTGGTAATCCCATCCGTTCTGTCATATTGGGCTTTTCAAAAGCTGTGAAGGACACTTATTGAGTAATATGGCTGTGTCTTTGGGACCGGTGATTAGAACGTGTGAAGTGGAGCCTTATCATTGGACTTGGAAAACCACAGCCGTTTTTTTGCTGAAAGAAGTCTTGATTGAATCTGGACCAGTTCAGACATGCTGGGAGGCTTATTTACCTTCTACCCCCACTCCCTCTCCACATGCTCTCAGAAAACCCTCCATTGTAAAAAGTTGTTTCTCAGGTTAGGCCGCTTTCATCTCTCGGAGTTATACACGTGACAGCCAGTCCAGTCCGTCCTACCTCTTAGTAGCAATTCTCTTTTCAAAATCCATGCTTTATGCAGATAAGATATTTTCAGTTTATTATGGGTATGTACGCTGCCATTTTTAAGCAGCCATGTTACGAGCTGCATTTATTTGCACTTTGCCTTCGGATGTTTGAATTTCGTCTTAACTTTCTGTCCCTGAAATGTCACTTGCATGCACGCTTTTGAGCTGCATGGTAGAGTAAAATTAAGGTGTTCAAACAACAGACGGAAACTATGAAGTAACTTTATTAGTGTGATTCATTAAGTTGCTTGTACTCAGGTGTGTTTGTGAATACATCAGAAGCTGAAACCTATATACGTAAGAAACATGATTCAGAGCTTCCTACCTACTGCCTGGGAAAATCTCTCATGATATTTGAACAGAACCCACCCATTTTACTTTCAGAAACTAGTTAATGCACCAATTTTCCTTTTTAACGCTAATGCACTTACCTATCTTAATACTACTGATTTATCAAAATGCCTTTCAGACCTATGATGTTTGAATTCCATGCAAGATCCAAACTTCTATTGTGTATTCTATTGTTCCATTTGTATGTAATGTGATATACTGAGTTGTCTGTGGAGAGCTAGATACCATTTTCGAACAGTTTCCAACCTGTAGGACACTGACTTCAGCTGATTGAAGAATCCCTGTGATATCCTGTAGAATGTCTTGCAGTGACCCTCCATTCATCCATCGGCTGTCCACATAGGTCTGAAAGGCAGTGTGCAAATCACTCCTAGAATGAGTTCAATAAGAAAGCGTCCTTTTTTGTTTTCACTCCTCCCACCTATTTTCTGCATATTATTTTCTCCACCTCTCATTAAATAGGAGTGAACTTAAAAACTTGCAAGGGCATGGTTTTGCGATGAATAGTAGTCATAGAATTTTAAGGATGCAGAGGGGAAGATCCAAATTTGAAAGCAGTAGCATAGCTTCTATTAGTACAGTAGGTGCAGTGGCACCAAGGGCTGCGAGGCCTCATGGGCCCACTGAACCCTGGTTATTGCTGTATTTCCTATTTGAAATATGCTCGGGGGAGGATTCTTTCCATGCACAAGAGCCCACTGCACACAGATTACTCCACTGTTTGGAAGAGATTTGACAATGCATTGGGTGCAATTGATAAAGCTGGTCTGAATGCTAGATATGCTATTTCCTGCTTAGCTATGACCACCATGGAGCAAATATACAAATGGGCCATTTAGGCTTGGTTGTAGTTTGACCTCCTATTGTTGTACCAACATGGGTTTGCCAGACCTTGCCTGGACACTACCTAGTTAATCAGCAGCAATTAATCGGCAAAGAGAGATATGAGTGCACCTGCACTCTTTTCTTTGTTGTTGTAGCCCAGGGGTCTCCAACCTTTTCTGTATTGAGAGCTACTTCAGCTCAAGGAAAGTCCTGTTGAGCTACTAGCAAATTTTATCACAGTAAAATATTGGCAGCACATATAAACATTACACTATGACCACCCTAAGCAGGATTATCATAGTGCCACCCAAGTATTCCAGGTGATAGTACCAGAAGAAATGCTAGAGAAATATTTATCAATATTAAATGCTAAATGAACCCAAGTGACTGATAAAGTAACATTCAAATCTTCACATGCCTTGTGGCACAAAGGACATAACCACAGCAATAAGTCTCCTCAATTCAGCGTGACTTATCTTTCAAGTATCAACTTAAAATGTGTTTTGGAAATGCAACCTTTTGTCTTCATCAGCATATCAATTTCTGAAAATACACAGATTTTTCTATCACCACTTTCCTTTCCATTTTGGGCAAACAAACTAAATATTCCTGAAGAAAACCCTTGTTTGAAAAAATGCCTTTAAAATACACGTTTTCATTTTTAGGAAATACATAGTCCCCAAACATCAGCTAGTCATTTTAATTGGCCATTCACCTTTACAAATGCCTCACATGGACAGACTGCTTCAAATGCTCAGGTATTACAGTCATAATCCATGGCACCGTAGCACAGAGGGCGACTGTATAATGCCAATAATGCCCACCAGTATAAATTGTGCCAAGTCTGGACACCATAAGGACCAGGATGGCCACCATATTATTAGTCATGGTCATTATTATGCAAGGGGCAGCCCCAATTATATCAGGGACAACTAAATATAGTGCAGCGATGCTCTTAATATGTCCCTGATGGCTGCCAGTATACCATAATTAGACCACAAATTCCCAAAATAGTAAAGGATGGCCATAATTATGTCATTGGCACTATTATGCCATGAACTGACACAGTTGCGCCACAGACAAAACCCATATGATGGGGGCTAGCATACCTATATGGTAGTCCTTGACACCAGGTGTACAGGAAGCAACAGTGTTTATAATGGACGAACACATAGATGAATGCAGATGAGGCTCTTCATTTTCTCTGCTCAGAATCATAGCTTTCCTCAGCCCTTGGCTCATGCACCCAACTGAAACATTTTCACTGACTCCTGCAGTCCCACACTTTAGTGGGTCAGCACTGATTACTGCTCACGCCACTCTTCATTTATTGCCCACTGTTCACACACATGGTGAAATTGAAAAAGCAGGGGACTACCATACGGCTAATCACCTTGTGATTTAGTCCGTGACTGGATAAAGGTGACAATGTGGCAGACTGTTTGATTGTTAATATGAGTCCCTGCCGTAGACTGGTTGGCTAAAGATCTTCAGAGGAGAAGTGCTGCCTTTTTTAATATGCTTAGAGTCTCTGCATAGAGTACTCTCTGAATGAGATACTGGGATTGACTTCACCTCCGAGAGCTACTTTGAGAGTACTGGTGAGCTACCAGTAGCTCCCGAGCTACTCGTTGGAGACTCCTGTTGTAGCCCAACTTGATTGTGCAGGTAGTAGTCATTAAAAGAAGCTTTTAGGTGTGGTGTTACTTGCATTGGGTACATTTTTTCTAATCCATCACCAATTTTGATATCCAATATTGCAGAATGGTTAGTGTTTTCCAGTCAAACCATTGGGCCACCTCCTACCTGTTTATGATGTTTAACAAGAACAGGAGTTTGGGGCATTCTATTTCCTCTCTTTTGGTTTTAAACAATAGGTCGAATTCACAAAACTTTTTGCTGTCCGAATTCAGAAGTAGGATAGCTAAGTCTTAATGCACGGATGCATAAATTACATTTGAATTTTTTACAGCGGTAATATGCTGCCTTTTACCTACTCTATAGTTTACTGTAAGCTTAAATCTGAACAGATGACAATATCAACACTTAAAAAATGCATATATTTATTTGCAAGATTCGTTAAAGTAAATACTGCACGCAAGTTTGCCAGAGCTCTCTGTAATGTACATGAAACATGAATACATTACAGACATATTTGCAAAGAATGCCTTTAAAAGCGTGCCCTAATGGGACTGTCAAAGAAGTGGCCAAGAACAAGCAACTGAGCGATAAACCAGTGGAGTTTGGGAATTGACAGACATTCAGGGACATTCTTTTCTGTACTTATCCGAGTGTCTTGAATACCAATAGATCTGCATAAGTAGTGCAGAAAGGTGAATTGAAAAGCAACTTATTGAAAAGATGTGTGTTCCTTTAAAATGAATAGCGAAAGTTGCATGTGCAAATTATGTTGCTTCTATAATGTTTACGTTGTGCATGTGTGGTTTGTAAAATATGCAGAAGTAACAATTCTACGGGAATTCTTCATAGTGCATGCATAATACCACCGTTTATGCCTCAGCCATGTGGTCAAACATTGCAAGAAATTGAAAAATATGAACATGCATAAGAACAGTATATGTGCTGGCAATGTACTTTTTGTCTACCAAACGTGATCATATCCCACTTTTTTGTTCTCAGATTGTAATTTCTCGTTTTCTCTCCCTTCGTTAAAGAATTGTGTGTGTTAGTGAACGTTTTGGGCGAATGCTAATCCAAACTAGTAAAGTTAGAGCTCTGAAGAATACACTGGCATGTTTACACTTGCGTGTTAATGGCTTTCAGCTATTTCAGTGTTTACCCGTGTTCAAAACGTAAGGAGGTGGGGTCCATGTCTCTGGAGTTTAAAGCGATAGTAAAAGCAATTGGCGAATACCTAAAGGATATCGGGTTTTGTTCAGAAGCTCATTGGGAAAATGCAGGTGTTGTGGTGATTGCCCACTTGTTTTAAGTAAGAGAGTGTGTGTGTGTGTGTGTGTGTGTGTGTGTGTGTTTGTGTGTGTGTATATATATATATATTTGTTTTTTTGTAATTTTATTTACTCATGTTACTAAGCACTTAGCAGACCCAACCCTCTTTAGCAACAAAAAGGGGCATGTGCTAATTAGCAAAATTGCTACTTCTGAACTGCCCCCTGAAAGGACAGCAAAATGTTTTTTTCTAAATCTGAAGGGGAATTTGATTCTAGAGTGTCCAATTAGAGAGAACCTTCAATAACCCTTGTTTTACATCTAGTTGGGAACTATTATAGGAAGAAGATTGGCTAAATGCCTGGTTCTACTGTCCAGGAAACTTGTGATCTTCTCTTGGGCACCAAATGCTAAGCAGCTATTCCGTGGAAACGTCTGTAGACCGCCTCGAATATAATGAACCGTACTCTGGCCTTTAACGGCATGGAATAGAAATCATCTTAATGTGAGACTTAATCCCTTTTCCGGGTATGAAGCAAACCGCAGCTTTCAATAAATTTAAGAAAATTGACTCATTGTAAGTTCTTGTTTTTCACCTAAAAACAAGTAAATGATCTGCACATCATTTCAAATTCGGTTGTGAGATGTGCATAACTGCCTCGCTATTAAACAAAGAGTTGCACTGTTTTCCCGTCACTTCAGCAAGCTCCATCAAGGTTTCTTTATCTCAACAGATAACACCATTTTTAGTTTAATGCTACTGTGATACAGTTTTGGCATTAAGTGCTCTTGAATGCCTCTGTTGTTATTTAGTAAGACTTGTAGTGGGAGAAGTAAACTGCCAGTACTGTGCCATATATTTTAAAGACTATTTTTAAGCATTAGCAACTTGGCATGACAATCAACTCTGATTGCTTTTCTAGAATTCCTGAATGGGCTTAACCATTCCCAGATGATTGTCCCTTTGTGTTTTATCATTGGATCGAGTGGCAAGTGAATGGCCAATTTCTGAAGTTCTTGTATGGCATGTGAGTAGTGCACACAACAGTGTATGGAGTACAGTAGCATCTCTGCTCTGTGGAGCCGTTGATCATCCGCGAGGAAATGTGATGTGTAGTTAGAGACATGCAACAACAAAGACTTTCACCAGTCTAGGATAGCGCTAATGTTTTTTTTATCATAGTCTGCATGAACATGTGTGAATGGGAGTGTCTGATGGCATCCATGTGTCTTGTATTTGTTTATTACGCTCTTATGCCAAGGTGCTTTACATAGCAAAGTCAGGTGGCAAAAGGGAGCATGGTAAAATACAATTAAAAAATAGGACAATTAATGCAAACAGGTTTGTTAAACAGGTAGAACTATCCCAAGGGAGTCTTTGTCAATGAAGAAGTCCACTTTCCTAAATGTGTAATTATGGAAAGGGTTGGGGAGCAGTTCAGACATGACAAGCAGGGATTCTAGTATTGGGGTCCTGTAAATGAGTGCTTGAAGTGTAGGGGACCAACTGCAAGGAGGAGGGGAACGCACAGAGTAAAAATGTGTTGTACAAGAGTGAAAGGATGATGAGATGGGCTAAGGATAAGTTTAAGAAGCATACAGAACAAGATTAGAGTCAGAAAGCGACCGGAAGTGAGCAAAGATATATGAAGTGGGTTCATGGAGATTGGAGGAGTAGTTTTAAGCGTTAGTGTTCAGTTTTCTACCACTGAGATCTGCATTTTACGTACAATTAATGTTTAAAATATTATTTGTATATGTAAATGAGCATATGTAATGTACTAAGACATTGAGGCACTCAGAATTAGTATGAGGTCAATAACTAAGGGAACGATGGGGTGTTGAGATTCATACATACAAGTTCCTTTTTTACAGTCACAGAGGCCCCTTGGGTGTTTGTTGAGGGAAATGGTCCATCCGGTACAGAACATAACGTTGCGACTCTCAAATAATGGAAACAGTAAACTGTTAACTCCTTTTTGGTTCTCAATCACAACGGTCAACTTTCTTTGTTGTTACTGACTGCCTTTAGCGGCAAGCTGCCTATCCCTTTCTTGATTGTTGCATCCAGATTTCCGTACCGTGTGTCTGGCCCAGGAGTGAATCCAATGACAAATGTCAGTGTGTTCAGGAACATGGTGCACCTATTTTCCGGAACTGTTTCATTGTTTGGGTAGCAGTTGTTTACACGAGCAGCACTCCTGTGTGTATGGCGGGTTCTGTGGCCCATTCTCTAGCTGGTGTAGCTTTGCACAGCTGCTGCGTCCTGGGTGTTATGCCTGCTGTTAAGTCAGTTACAATGAAATAGTTAAGTAATGGACCACCTTGGCTGGTGGACATCTGTGTAGTGGCGATTGAATGCTGTGGTGCTTTATTTCGGATCTTTTAGACTGACAAGTAGTGCAGACAGGAGAGGAAGGAAGAATGTATTAATAAATGAAAGGAGTAAGTTCACACCAGCGGAGAGGTTGTGTGTGGATGTGAGAGCTAAAATCTACCTACATATCCGTGATGACAGGGAATGCCTTTTTAATTGATGTGCATGAAATATGTGTGGCATGTAGATAAACCTGATGCTTTGGAAAAACTGATATTACTGCTTAAAATATGGAGACATGTGAAGATGCTCCTTTTCATTTTGTGTTGTAATAGAAAACATATTTCCTTTATTATGTGAAACATAAAACGTATATAGTTTGTGAATACATATTACATGAACATGACTGATGGGTTTATGAACCTTTTTACAGCAACCTATTTTGGTCACTAAAAATGAGGCGATTCCATTCTTGATGGATAGCAGATGTTCCGGTGCTTTTAGTAGGAATGCAGTGATTGGAGATTAGCAACCACAGAGGTGTTGGAAAGAAGAGTCTTGCATGTGTCCGAGAGTGTCTCGATTTGTGATTTCTCAGTTTAGGAGGATAAAGGGTATGGCTTTGTATGCACAAATTGGGAGTGTGTGATTTTGAGCAGCTTTGACTAACCCTATAACATTTCTGCATGGTGGTTCTCAGACTTCATGTATGGTAGGAATGGTCAAAGGGGATATTTTTTTGTCAAAGTTAGCAGGACTTCCATCAACTGTTGAATCATTGACACCTTCTTCTATTTGCTAAAAAGATGTACATCCTGCGGTGTGAAGAACATGGATTCAGTTGAGAAGCCTGATTGAAAGTTCTTATCCAAATATTGGTCATCGTACCTGCTGATTCTAGTTTTCCATAGCATTTACACGTTCTTGTGCTTTTGAATTCGGTATTACAGAATAGGGTGACTTTTGTACCGGTTAAGGAATGAGCCCTTGTAATTTTCCTTAACTGTTCACAGGATCTGGAGTTTGATGATATTCCCATAAGGTTCTATTGGGTATCTTGGGTAATCATAAGTGGTGCCCAAACTCGTGATTTCCAGGTTAACGATTGGTTCTGCTCAAAGATTTGTGTACTTGTGAAATCTTCTCAGTACTCTTTAATAATTCTTTACATTATCGTCTCGTAGTGGATTCTGCTGTCATTTATACTGCAAGAGCATGCCTTCATTTTGCATATTTTGTAAAGAAAGTGTTGGTATGGTCCGTAGCCATAAGCATGTGTGTAACTTTAAAAGCAGCCCAGAATCAAATTTGTTGTGTAGTCGTGGTCAATCAGTAACTTTCCAAAGGTTACCAAAGGCGCTGTTTATTTCCTAGCGAGCACTAGTATGTTAATTGGTATAATTAGAAGGACCTGTGGTATTGTTACAAATTTGCAAAGCTAACTGTTCAGGGTTCCACGGTTCTGGAACTGTTTTGCTGAGATAAGTGAATGTTTAGTTCTCATAACAATGTAGAGAGAATTTTAATTGCATTCATCTAGATTGTTGTTGGGATGGTGCTTGCACCATACACAGAGAAGACGTCATTTTGATGGTGTTTAATCTTCCTCACTAAACTAACCTCTCCATGAACATGGCCTACTGTTTCCTGGATAGAAGCGTCATTGAGGGGAAATATTACCAGATTGTATTTATTTTAACCAATTAAAGTTACTACTGTCTAAATTTGCTGTTTGACACCCTCTTTCCGTTCTGCACTGGTCTTTATTATTGGTGACAGATATCGTGTATGCATTTTTGCTCTCTCTATTATGTATCTTTATCCGTTTTTGAATGTCTGTTTCTGATTTGAATGGTTGATCGCTTAACGCTTTGTTGTAATTTTATATTTAATAGATCAGTTTTCATATATATTTCAGGATCCAAAAATGAATCAATCTATTCTTTTACTTCGTCATACTTTATGATATTATGTCCATTCCTGATGAGTCAGTCCTCGTGGTTTCCTTTAGTTTTCTTTTTGTCATTTTAGCTGTACTTCTCCTAGCCATTACGGAGGTACCTAAATTGTGCTGGTCATTTAGTCCATGTTGGGACACAGTATTTAACTGTTTTACTAAGGATTTTTTTTGCTATCCCGCTTTTAATTGTGTGCGGTCTGAAGGCTCTAGTATCGTAGTACATGCTAGAATGAGCTTTCCCCTTTGCTACTTTAGTGCTATCATGTTCTTTCAGATCGTAAACTTCCATCTGGCTTTGTTGTTTGAGTAGCCCCAGTCATGCAATAAAAGTCTGCTGGCTTCATACCGTACTGACAGTGGTTTTTCCCCATTTCTTTTTATTTCATATAATGCTCTTCAGTTTTACAGTGTGTCCAATAATCGAAAGTAATAACATTCTAATAGAGTTGAGAACTAATGTTAATTAAACTAAAGTTTTTTCCAGAGAAGGCAGGTTCATGAGCCATATTATTCATAGTGCATGACTAGAAGTTGTTTCCTATCAGGAAATGCTCTAAAATCTAGTTTAAAACTCTTTTTGGCTGAACACACTGAGCTCCAATGCTACCTCACTCTGCATTGCTCTACTTGGCTCTGCTAATTTCTACTTAAAATGTACTTTAAAAGTTTGTAGCGTCACAGGGATCGCACCATAAATGAGAGGTACTCCTCAAGAGAACAGCACTCACAAGCTCCTCCACTTCTGAGTCCGCCACTGACTTTAATTCTGGTCAGGCAGAATGATTGGCCACAACTGACAACCTCTAAGCAACCTCGCCATACCTGTCATGCACCTTTCCAGGCCACTGGCTCCGAGTAAGATGAGAATAGGTGCAGTACGGCTGTTGGCAAAAGCAAAAAAAAAGATTAAGAAGAATGGCAGGCAAAACTTGTCCCTGTGTTCAGATCTTGTAGTCTCAATCATCCAAAAACTACTTTCCTCAGGGAAATTCTGAATTATAGCCAGCTTCACGGTGACGGGGACATGGAAAGCCAGGGGTGCTGTTAAGGGCATTGATGGCTCAATGGCACGAGGAGTGGTAAATGTTGTGATGCAGAGGTAACTCTAAGATCTAGTAGTTCTAAGCTGAGCAGTCGAAATTCAGCAGTAACATTGCCAACATTGGCATAAGCAAAACTGCGGAGAGCGTAGAGAGAAACGCCACTCAGGTGTGTCAAGAGCTTGTACAGAATGGGAGAGACATGAACACTCCCAGCAGAACCGGGCCCTTTGTTTGTTGAACAACCCAACCACTCTGAAGCAGAAGAGGCGGCATGTACAATTCATGGGTGCTTTAATAAATGGCTTCCTTATGAACCTGAATCCTTGTGGTATGCTATGCCTTAGCCACGCCTGTATTAAAGAAGTTTATTAAAATCTTTAAAGGTTTTTTTTTTATCAATCAATCAATCTGGATATCTATAGCCCAGCTATTCACCTGTGGGGGTAATGAGAGGTTATCTCTGCATCCATAAGGATGGCACACTAGAAGTCATTTCATTTCTCTTCCTGGGCTATTTTGGTAGCATAAAATCGAGTAATTGGTAGGTACTTGATTCGGTTATATTGTGAGCTCGTAGATGTTCTGGGACCCGAATGTAAGGCGAGCTCTTTTACCTGTTAACATCTACCTTTGAACCAGATTTTTCTGGCTATTTCAAGGGGGTAAAACTGTTTAACCATATTTGTAAAGTATTAGTAGACATTTTAGAGTTCAATATTTAATGGTGCAATTGGTCAGCGGTTTTTCAGGAGAGTGGGGCGTTTGCCCGTTGTTTGGATTGGAGCTCATGGCTTCAAAGAAGTTTCCTTTGTAGTTATTGAATTGCTTAAGTACTTTACATAGTTTTAGCATGGGGGCTTTTATGGTTTCCAGAATCTAAGGAAGGAGGTCTTGGAGTATGCCCATAGCCTTGTTCTGATCACTTTATCAATTGTCACTAGAAATCCAGTAGTATTGGCACTTTCTGTTTCCCTTGAATTGTCTTCCTCTCAGTGTTTCCTTTCATTGCAGCACGTTTTAGCCCTCC
The DNA here is from genome assembly GCF_964204655.1 of Triturus cristatus. Classification (NCBI taxonomy): domain Eukaryota; kingdom Metazoa; phylum Chordata; class Amphibia; order Caudata; family Salamandridae; genus Triturus; species Triturus cristatus. The sequence continues at coordinate 1,054,968,810 of NC_140593.1, read as the reverse complement.
TTGCTGACTTTCTAGAAGTTGCAATAATTCTCCCTTTGTCTCCATTGTGGTGTTTGCCACTTAGCAGTTTGAAGTCAAAGGCAGTGTAGCATCTTGTGTTAAGCTGATTTGAGGTTTTGTAAGTTGAGTTGGGTGCCCTTCTACTGGATTCCAATAGTCAGTTTCTGGTTTCTGTCAACTTTTTTTCTGGCTCTTTTGTCACAGGTGAAATTAATCATTTTCCTTCCTTTAATGTTTTTTAAGTATCCTAGGGGCTCATTACGATGGCGGGCAGATCGTTGTGGTGTTTGGGACCACCCGTCAGACATGCGGCGGTCCCACCACTGCAATTACGATGCGCCCGCCATACTGGCGGGCGCATCCAGGGCATTTAACATTGTGGAAGGTGCTGCTGGCTGCAGCACCATACGCAATGTAAAAATGTCATGCTGTACATTTCCCTGCACTACATGGCAGGCACCGTGCGGTGCCTGCCACGCAGTGCAGGTAAATATAGGGGGGTACCATGGGTACCCCCCCAGTGCACAGCTACCTCCCCCAACACAAAGGGGGGCCGGCTACGGGCCCCCAAATCCGTTTCTGCCTGTCTTTTCACGGTGGGATGACCGCCGCGGAAAGGGATATCGTATACCCTACGGCGGTGCCTGCAAGGCACTGCTGCAATGCTGCCCTATGTTTTGGTTCTGCAAGGCGGGCGGAAAAGGACCGCCTTGCGGAACCTTTGCGGATGGTCTTTGCGTCCTCCACGCTTCCCTGAGGATTCCCCCAGCCATCATTATCTGGCGGGGGAAAACTGCTGTTAGATGGCGGAGGGTCCGCCACCGCACGGCTGGCGGTCCCTCCGCCATCGTAAGGAGCACCCTAGTTATTAACATTTAGACTAAATAACACTCAAAGTTGAAGCTTTTGTGTAGGTCTTGAAAATCTGCTGTCCAGTGGATTTTGTGTTCAGGCACCAACCTGAGGAACTGCTCTTCTAATCTTCCTCTAAATGGAAGAAAACTGCCCAAATGCACACATGATCTAAAGCCTTCATCATCTTATTCTTAGGTAGATGTTAATCACAAACACTGCTAATCATACTCTCATACCAAGCCTTTGTGTTTGAAGTGGTACTATTCATGGGGGCGTGCTAACATGACCACACGTTAAATAAATTGATAAAATACCAGAGTTTTGTTTTTTTGGTGTCAATGTATTGCTTTAAGGGCCTTGTGGTTGCACTATACACTTCCCTATTGGTGCCTGGTAGCCACACTACGAAGTTCAGTTACCTCACAGTTGGACTATGCTCCTCCTCTTGAATGAGAACTATAGCCTCTGTCTTGTAGTGAGAAATGTAACTACTTTTTACCTGTGCTGAGAGATGTCACAGTCTCTTAACTAAACTGTGAAATGGACATTCTCTTACCTGGAATGAGAAATAGGTATACTCTCAATTAAGACTCAGAAATGAAATACCTAATTCTCTCTCTCTCTCAGGAGTGAAACATACCCTCCTGTTTCACTCCTGAATAACCTTTCCTCTCACTCGGTACTTAAACGTGCCTGCTCTCTCCTCATGTACTGAAAGTATTTGTCTTAGCACTGAAAAATGCCCACACTCGCTTTAGGATTATATTTGTTGTTTTGCACTTAACCCGACATTATCTTTTGTATCTATTATTTCAGTTGTAGCTATTTCCTTATTCACGTTGTGCATATGGACACACTTCTAATGTCACTTGAACGCCATGTGCTCTTGTCATCAACATTTAGGGATATCTTACTTGACACCCAAACAGTGTCACTGCGCCCACCAGCTAGCTAGTCAACTCAGTTTTGAGATCTCTTGCGTTGAATGCTGTATAATGATCCTGGATAAAGTCTGCTGCTCAAGTCTACCAGCCGAAAGTGGAATAATTACTTTGACTGTGGATTAATTACAAAGAGTTTTTCTTTTTGACGTCTGTACAGGTCTTGAACATACACTTACGCCACAATTTTGGGCCGAATGCTGTTTCCTATCATTCTCGCTGCATATTGTTTTTCCTTCTAAGAAGGAAAGGGCTGTAGAAGCCCTTCCTAGCATCATGCAGCTGCACTAAGGTTCTCAGTAGAGATTCACTAGCTCTCAGACAGAAGTGGGCAATGCGGAGTGAAGAAAAGCTATGTAGTTACATTCTTGCAGTTGGACCAGTTGCAGTTGGACCATTGTTCAATGTGGATGCTGTTCTGAAACCGAGTTAGGTGGACCTAAAATCTGCCTTCAAAATGATTCATTGCTCTGACTGGAAACTTCATTGGATTGGTAGCATGCTTCACTGTCTGCTTTCCTTGGTTGGAAGGATGTTGTGTTGATGGGGTGCATGGTGACTTCATCTTGTAATTTTTGCTGTTTGCAAATCACTACACAGTTGGTAAAGAGGCGTACACTAAGTGGCTTGAATTTGTTTTGCGTCAAATACAGTTACCTTTTTAGTGCGTTGATGATTGGTGATGAGCTGCCAAGCTTTTAAGGAAAATGCCGTCATAGGTTCTCCAACGTGAACTTTGTCACAGTAATTGGGTAGAAAGTGGAAGTTTACCTTTACAAGTTGTTTTCAGTTTAGAAGCACATCTTTTTAATGGAATACAAACTGCCGGGTTATTGGTCGTGCCTTTCGTTGATGTATGTGTGAGTCATAAACAGTGCATATTTGTTTTCTATTACGCTAGATGATGCTTTTAGACTGTTTTGCAGATCCAGTGACGGCTGCTAAAGGGAAAAAGTCAGTAAATGGCTTGCATGCCCTCGAATGCATCACCGTTGTTAATGGTCCCATATAGTTACAGTTTATTTCAAGTGGCTGATGCAATTCAGAACTGTATCTCGAGTCTTGTATCCGCTGCCGTAAAGGAGAGAGTTGCAAAAAGAACAATTGATGGAGAAGAATGTTGAACAATGTCAAACATTCACTCCCGTACAGAGATCTGGGCCTAAATCCATCGTTTTGTTGCTCCCCATGCCATCCCAGTTTAAACCCAGCCATATGCAAATTAGTACTGACCTTGCTCCCAATGTGAACAGTCCAGCCCTAACTTCCAGGAAAGGAGAGAGTGGCACAACTTAATCCTAAAAAGCAAGTTTGCTGCTGTTGTCCTAGCGACCTTAGTGAACTTGCACCGGCGTCAGCCAGACTTCATGTCTAAAACTCTTGATCTCTTACAGCGGACAGACAGTAGTTTCATGGAGTAATAAAAATCAGGAACCTTACACTGCGTCCTTGCGACAAACGTCAAAACGTCTGTAGTAGGCTTTGGATGTACACATTCTAGCATTGTTTATTTATGATATTTTATTGAAGATTGTCGAAATTGTAACTAGAAGGCATATTGCCATGTAATACAAATGAAATCCATGTGTATTTGTGTCATGCACACTTCGCAAAGAGCAGTGGAGTACTTTAATTGGCTTGGTTTGTATCCACGATTGTTTACAGAGTGAGGGGAGGAGAGGATACTAGTGTCCGTGAAGAGCGAGGGAGTCTAAATGAGGATGTTGAGATGTGTTGTGGCGAATCTTCAGATCTTTCCTCAATTGGAGAAGAGTTGGGCCGTTCTGATGGTTACTGGCCTAAAGGGAGTATTACCACATTTGAATACCAAAAACGTCTCCCTCCCCACATGGACAGCTAACACCTCTATATATCCCTTGTTTGCTCCTCATTTTTGATGTTCTGTTTAACTTGTAGAGCGCACAACTAACCCGGGTGGGTTTCCTGGCACTTGGAGAGAAAGGGAAACTGCCCTACCTGGGGCCTGAAAAACGCACATTGCTCTTGCAAGGTACCAGCCCCTCTGGTATTTCCCATCCAACATTTGTAACTCACATTTCCTTTTGGATCTAATGGAAGTTGTTCTGTCAAGTGTCATCCTTCTGAATTCTGCCCTTCTGTCTTTGTCCATGAAACACTTTAAGGTAGGTGCGTAAGACAAAATTGCTGGAGCGCTTGTTGGTGATCCTAGGCCTAGGAGCATCAGTCCAACCTCAGGTACACTACTGTGTCAAACCTTGGCACTCCAGATTTTGCCATTATTCTGTCTTGCTTCACTCACCTTTTGGCGCAATCCCCCATTAAATATTAACAACCCCCCATTAGTCAAGGATCATGTCCTCTCTGCAATAGTCATTTGGATCAGTTGCATCATTGAACATTCTTTTTCAGTTTAATGGGCCTGTTCTGCCACCACTTGTTACCTTTTTGGTCCACTAGCCCTCGTCACAGCTTGGATTCCAATTGGCACAGCCCCGATTAGAGCAATACCCAGCCTACTCCCTTGTATGCCATGATGCACCCTCTTTCTCTTCCATAGTGCTTTCCGATTGTCATTCTCTGCCATGCCCGTGCAGGTGTCATACTTGGTGGGCAGTTTATTTCATACGATGGTTAGCTACCTGTGCTCTCTACTCCTATTGGCAGCAAGTACCCTCCGGCATCTTGAATGGGGCCTACAACCACCACCACTCCACCGGCCACCAAACCTCTACTTTTTGGTCGCCCATTGTTCTCTTTCAATTGGTTGCCTTTTGAGTGTTTGCTGTTAAAAAATAGAGAACTTGCTATGAATTCCGAACATATCGCAGCCCCCTCAAAGTGTGTGTAGTTAAATTAAGTTCTGTTCTGGGTTATTAGAGGTTGTTATAGCTACTTTTTCAAATGTATTAGTTGATGGCATATATAAGGTGTCTTCAACAAGCAGCCTCTACAGAACTATTTGGGAGAAACCAGTTTTCAGAGGGTACAGGTGGAAGTGGGACGAAAACACTTTGTGACATGAAAACAGTTTTTTAGAAGACACAGAGTGTGGAAATTTGGGGAAGTAATGCAATTTTTGTAAATGTATCTTTGTTTTTAACACTTCATGTGGTTGCCGGTTGGAGTCTCAGAGTAATACTGCCGGTGTTTGCTATTCTTAATTCCCAAATTTCTGACATTCCTGTAATAAGAAACACATTTTGTTGGGAAGCATAAGGGAGGTGGACGACCTAATTCAAATATTTATCTTTTTTAGACTGAGTACCTTTTTCAGTAAAGTGATAAACATTGGGAGTAAAACGAAATATGCTCGAACATAAAATGTCATTTGGAAAATGTGATTTAAGTCGGAGAAAGAGCTGGCGGGAAAGTAAGTAAAATAAAAACCCAGTTGAACTGTTTAATGTTACCCCCAACTTGGTTAAGTGGATAGTGAACTTATAATTTTTGGAAAATAGGTAATGGTTACCGTCAATACTTTTACAGTTCTCTTTTTCTTTTAATTCGAATATTGGCGTAATTTGTGTACCATTCGTAAGCCCACTGTGATCTAATTAATACAAGAGAAGCAATATGGTCTGGTACGGCCTAACGCCCCCTCCTCCCCTAACTGTGACAAAAACCAAGATAACTTACTTGTTTTTGGAATAGGGGGTCGTTGACCCCCGATCGTATTTATTAACATACAAAACAAGTTATATTCATAAAAATACCATAACGCAGAAATGACAAGACAGGATTCGGTACATTTGCTTAGATCCTAGCTTTAACAAAACTCTAATACATAAATGTTCCTATCCTAGTCTAACACATTGCTGTTTACATTTCTGCGTATTCCTCTGGGCCTACGGCAAGGTCAAAACGCTGGCCCCTCCCCCTTACACCGAAACTGTCCCACGCACCCCAACCGGGATGCGCATGCGCCGGAGGCCCAGCTGACCCGGAAGTACTTACCCCCAGGCAACCCCCAAACGTCCAGGACTTACTCCATAAAGGGGCCATGCAGACAGCGCAGCTTACTTACACCCGTGTGCGGGGTGGCCAACCAGCCAATGGAAAGCGTAACCCCCTTTGTCCCCGCACCGTTCCAACCAACCGGTTGTAACTGCCCCTGGAGTCTGGTGAGAACCAAATGTCCCTCCCCTCTGGGCGGCCCACGTAATGAGACGCCCCAAAAGATGAGTCAATTTAGTCTGTCCAACCTATGACCTTACCGCTCGCCTATGGAATATCGCCTAAAAACACGACAAAAAAGGCATCAATAACATACCTACAAATTGGTAACCTGTGCAAAAATTCACAGAAAAACATACATTTTACAACAAACTCTTATTTCAGGGATGGTGGGTGGGGAAAAAAGCGGTTAAAGATCCTCCCGAGGGAGGGGACGCACATCCACCTGATGTGCTACCAGGGGGAGAAAAGAGAACGATTCCTGGGCTCCCCCCGCTTTAAGGAACCGAGGGTCGCCCACGCCCCCGGAAGTAATCAGATCACTTCCGGGGCGCGGGGGAGCCTCACGTGACCCGGAAGAGATTCAATCACTTCCAGGGCATGCCCACCAGCGAGAGACCAGGATTGGGGGACACCGTTCCGGTGGGGGCACGGCCGACCACCATAATGGCGGCGGGGCCGATGCTGGCCCCGCCTTCCTCGTATGTTCTTCTAATGTCCGAATATGATTGGTAATTAACGATTTAGTATGATTTGCTCTTTCAGGAATTAAACACGTTCACTTCTGTAGTAGTTAACAGTTGTCTGTTTTATTACGAGAATTGTTTTTGTGTGCTGCTAACCTTGAGTACGTCTGCATGAAAGAGCTAGCAAAATGTGCCAGCCTGCCAAGTGGACTCTGCCTCTGTTTAGAGCAGATAGTAGTTGTAACGCAGAAAACAGTTGAGTGCACTGGAATAACACACACACGCGCACACGTGTTGCTTAAGCTTTTATGCCAACAGGTTGCCCTTGCTTTCAGTGCTGTACAAGTTCTGCGAGCATGAATTCTGAAGCGGAAACTCACTTTTTAAAGATCCAGTTCTGGACAGGCTTTCAAAATCCAGGGCTCCATGCAGGACATCGATGGCTTGGTGGCAGGGATGGAAAAGCTCTGTCGCTTTGATGAATAATAATATACTTTGGCACCCGCAAAAGGTGGATTGGTGATAAGCTACCGAATCAAGGGGGTTGATAATGAAGAAACATCCTTGAGAGAAAATTCTATCTGAGAAATAAAATGCCTTGTGGGTCAGATATCTAGGTTTATTTATTTATGGAGCATTTTCAAAAAGAAATCCTGTTTATTGCAGCAAGTTACAGAGATCTTGATAAGTTTGGCCAGCTAATTTAGAGGATTGTGGTTTTGAAGAATAATAATAAATTGCAGAACAAGATTTTCTGGGGCATACTTTAATGTACAGGTGACACAATCAATACAAGTTCGGTGAGGCTGATTTACTGTAAGTTTGAGACTACGCATGTGGGTCGGGGTCTGACTAAGGTTTAGGTTAATAGAACTAAAACTATGTCTTCCTGAGAAGGCACGTGGCTAAATACGCCTGAGTTAGTTTGTTGAAGGCAGGGAGGATTAGTAACTTGTATGTAGCTCAGTTTTGAGTGATATTCACCCAAATTTATGACAGTAGCATCAGGTAAAAGAATTCCGTCTGCAAAGGTTGAGTAGAGTGGTCGTGACAACGTTTAAAACTTTGTCCAGTCGTGATAATAAGTGCTGTGGAAGGATCATTAATAGACTGTTACCATACACAATTACAGTAGTTTCATTTATCGATAACATTTGTGGTGTGTGTGGCAAGGGGTGTTGATTCAGAATTTGTGAATGTTTAGTGTTTGATATCTAGCAGCTTTACCAGTTGAGGAGAACTCAAAGTGAATAGTTGCTTTTGAAGTGTTTGCCAAGGTTTCGAGCTGAAGCTGTTTGACAGACCATATCAGAGTGGCGAGATATTTGGATGTTTAATGGACTTAGGCACTCATGTTACAGGAAAATATATAATTTCCATCAATGTAATATTTTCTCCAGATCCTGTATTTTGCTAAAACTTTTAGGAGAGGGTGAAAGCTAATGCAACATGTCTGTAGGTATTTCTATTATTTCAGATTCTGTAACAGTACTCCTCTTCATTCGTAGTTCTTTTAATCGGGCTGATAATTATAGATACCAGAGTTTTGAAACCAATATTGCTTCTTCAATCTGGTTGTCAAAGAAATAATGAGAGAGAACCCTCAATACAGGGGCCTTATGTTGGAAGCATTTATTGAGCGCTTTGTTCACGAAGTACGACCATCTTGGCACTAAAGTGAAACAGTTTGATTGAAGTATCTGTACCAATCCAGAACAGAGACACCAGCTGGTTGCATTTGATGCAGTATAGCCTTAAAGCCTGCCGTAGCGACTCTACCGGCCATTAAAAGGTGGCCTTTTATGGCCAGTAGAGCCTGCTACGGAAGTCTCTAAGGCTATTAGAACTTTCCACCCCTAGAGGGCAGAATGTTCTAGTTGTAAAACAAAGGCTTCACGGAGCCCGATGGGGTTGAAATCCCCTCGGACTCCGTGACGACTTTGTTAACACAACCGCTGTGAACAAACATTGGAATGTTGATGTTCCAGGTGTCTACCAGCCATTAGAATCCCGTAGCACTCCATTGTCTTCAATGAAGCGCTCAACATTCCAATGTTCTAATATAGCCTGCCATAACTGGCTATACAGCTCATTAAAGGCCCGCACCAGCGTTAAGGGCCCGAGTCTTCGGCTCCGCCTTTAACAAGGGAGCGGGGCTTTAATGGCCGGTAGAGCCCACTACAGAGGGCTATAAGGCTATTAGAACATTTCGCCCCTAGAGGGCAGAATGTTCTAAATATTAAAACAAAGGACTCACAGAGTCCGAGGGGGTTGAAATCCCCTCGGGCTCCGTGAGGCCTTTGTTCACAGCAACAGCTGTGAACAAAGGCAAACATTGGAATGTTGATGCTCTGGGCTTCTACTGGCCATTAGAAGTTCGCAGCACTTCATTGTCTTCAATTGTGCTCTCAACATCCCAATGTTCTAATAAAGGTTAATGGCAGAAGGGGTTGAATTTCCTAGATGAATGAAGGAATATTAAGGCACAGGCATAGCCCCATCTGCTTTCCAGTGCGGCTATCCACTAAAGAGATGAGTATTGATTCTGTGCACGTGACTTGGCTAAAGCCTTCCTGGCATGAGTAAAGCTGTTTGCTACTCTGGAATCCAGGTTCGCAGTAACTTTTCAAATACAAACACTTTTGGTCACTACCGTTTGATTGTGATTTGGACCACCATTCCTGTGATTGAGGCCTTAAAGTTTATTAGCGGTACACACATGATTTGTTGTTACAGAAATGCAAGGCTAGTAGGTACATATGGTGTTGCAGTCATATAAAATAGGTTGCATTCCCTTTGTTCCTATAAATTTCATGAGTGCTGGTCTGTTGCAAGGTTTTTAGGGGTAGCTAATGATATTTCAGAAATGCGATCCAGACCACTGAAAAATTGCTTCTCAGGACTATTTTCATCCCGATTCCCTGTTTAATTATTTTGGTTTAGAAACCCTTAATTCAAACTTTTGTCTCCCTATTGAAATACCTTAACCACTCCGTCCTGACATGCTGTGCCATCTCTGAGCAATGAAAAATAATCCTGCTAAACTTTACCCTCCAGAGCCCACTCGTCCGTTGCTGATATAAATGATTGTATTCAAATTGTTCATTTTAAGTTGCAATGATAATAGTTCACACTTCAGCTGATTAGCATTGTGAATTGAATCTTCATTTTATACCCACCACATCGTTGTTAGATTTAGTGTCCTTTCTTTGGGCTTTGCTGCACACACTTAGATTGGTAAATTGGTGGGGCAACTGCCCAGAGACCTGCAGGTCACAGTTTAGAAGCATGAGATGTCAGTTATACCCTTGTGAAACAAGTGACCTAAGTTGTACTATAAGGTTATTGTATATTCTGGGTAGTTTTAGGTGTGCACCATATACGTAGTGTGCTATTATCAGAGCCACTGAAATTATTTCATTCTGTGACCAAAGGGTTTAGTGTTTTTTCCAAGTAACTATGGAAGTGCCACACATAATACTGCATGTGAAAATCGCTTCAGCTGATGGCACTTAGCTTTTTAACCCCTTGTTTCTTGTCGTACTAAAGAGGGGAGGTTTTCTCCCAGATGGTGTTTTTAGCCATAATGAATGGCAGTGCGTTTGTCCACAAAGTCACTTATTCTATATTTCGAACTTCGCAGAAAGAATAATTTGTTGTAATGAAATTTCTTCCTTCTTGTTGATGTATTTTCTGTAATATTTACTGAATATTCAAAACCACATTCATGTTGAAGTTCTCTGAATTTAGCAGTCTCAACAAAGCATATTTTGAAGATCTTTTTCCCAACGTTTTGGTATCCAAGTAGTCTTAATAGCAATGTCTGTTAAAATGTAGTTTCTAGATAAAAGCCACACATTGTGTAACATAATCACCCCTTCGTTGTAGTATATTTGCGCATTTATAAAATACATACATGGGATGTGGTCCGAATACATGGCTGCAGGAGGCAGTAGCTTCTACGTTAGGATAATTTAAGAATAGTACACGTATAAAGCATCCGCAGTAAATGGGTGTGCTATTTCAGGAGTTTATATATCTGCACATTGCAAACGTCGTCTGGTGTAACATTGATGGGGCCGGAGACCAGAGCTGGAAAACCTAACTTCATAGTAGTGCCTGATTTGGCAGTGTTTACATCAAGGATGATAGAACGTCAATGTTCCTCATTGAATGAATGAAGGACACCGGAAAAAGTTGTATATATAGCACTTTGCATTGTCAATTGTGTACGTGGGCAATGCCTCAAGTTGTTCCTGAAAAAAACCAACACACATCGCGCTTCACGAAATCAAAGAAGTATGCTTTCTAACGTTTTACAGTAGGCCTTCCGCCTGAGAGGTCACCGGGCTTACAGCTGAAGACATCTTAATAGGCGGTGAAACCTCCTGTGTGTAGGTCTGCTGTGGCAAATGTTTGCATATTCGCATTTATTTTTTGTTTTGATGCATTGGCTGGTGTAGGGGCGGTCCATCCCGTTCAGATATAAAATGGAGGGGAGACTGTTTGAGCTTCAATGGGTACTCCCACATGATTTCATTATTGGTCCAGAAAACCGCTCCAAATCTGTTCAACACTGAATTTTTAAAATAATTTATTGAATAGCAAAATCGTTAGAATATGCAAATCATATAATTCTACAGTTCATATAATTCTAGTGTCCCATGGTGCAGCAAAATTCATTGGGCAAAATTAGAAAATGGGTAATGAGGCATTTGTCTTAGCGATGTTCTTTTGTAAATAAACTTGCACACAAAATAAACGTACATTTAATTTAATGAAGATTTGAGAAGGGACAGTGATTTACAATGCCTCCAATAGATGATTGGATCTCTGACTAGCTCCTTTTATGAAGAATTTTCCCAACCTTCACAGCCGACATGAAAAGCATAATTAAAACTGCTTTTATAAATCATCACACTCCTTCAGACACCTACATCGGACCCATACATGTTTTCCAACTGCTGCACAGTCTGGACCCTTCCACGCCCTTGTGAAATCTTGGAAAGTGAAGCTGTGGAGCAATTGCAAGAATTTCTTTCTGAGTGACTACCAATCTGGAATTGGGTCTCCTGGGGTACGGTCAGCTCTGATTTGCATAAACAAAGAGGTCCTGCTCTCCCTTGATGGAGAGCAGCAAGCTGCCGCGAAGTCTTGGCTACTTAAGACATGGTTGATCTCACCTTAGTACTGACCAGAGATAAGCAGCAGCAGAGGGCCCTTGATTGCAGTCACACATTTGTTTACTAGCAGAGTCGACTAGCCAGATTGTACAATACAGTGTTCGACAGAGTTCCGCTGCATGCTCATCTTCAGTTACACTTGCTTCCCATCCTAAAACCTCTTGACCATCAAAAGGTAAACTGTGGATATATGCATATGATACACAGATATGCAGACGTTTAGAGAACAGGGTGCAGAGCCATAGGAGTGTTTACTGTTTAGACCATACCTGCTTTCTGAAGAAAAGTTACGTCTGTATTTACATGTCAACAGTGGTAGTGCTTTTCATAGTTACGAGCTCCGTATCTGTACCTTTCACTCACCTTTCTACCATGAGCCCCCATCCCTCCTCAAAGATAGCAAGTGGGAAATCTGGGGCTAATGTTTGATTCGGACCTCAGCTTCACCCTTGAAATCAACACTTTAGACAAAGGAACTAGTTTCCAGTGCTCTCTGCTATATAAAAATCCTTCAACTACTTCAAACCAACAATTGTATTGAGCCGACATGAGCATTGATCAGGGCTTGGATAGACTACTGTAATGTAGTATACACATCTCCCTAAAGGCTCGTCGGCAGAATGTGAAAAATAAATTTGGCAGCCTGAATGTTCTTTCAAATAGGTAAATGGGACCATTTTAGGCCCTCTCTGTAAGCTGTCAATTAATTTCTGATTGAATTCAGGATAAAATCCATGCGCTAATTTAGAGGCAATGCAAAGGTTGTTGCTGCCTTTAAAAATTGGCATTTCACTAGGCTGCAGGCTGGAACCCACCATCCTTCTTCGTTCATGGACTCCAACAACATGCTTTTAAAAGACAAAGGTAACTTGGAAGCCCTTTGGGGATACAGAGGTCCGAACGTTGGAACAAGCTGAGCCCTCCACTGTGAAGAGAACCTTGTTACCTTAAGAACAAGTTAATGCTGAAAACAAACTGAACTGTTCAAATAGACTTTCAATTAAAACTAGCATCACCCTGGGATTGGTTAAAGACTGTCAAACCTTAACATTTGGCTGGACTGCATAACTTTCACACTTTCTGAAATTTCTCTGTATATTTGTCTTGTTGTTCGAGTGCTATGGTGTAGTCTAGGTGATGTGTAGCGCTTGGCAAAGTTCGATAAGTAACAAAAGTTGAAATTACTTTTATTTTATGACTTCACCCTTAATATTTTGGATGTTTCTTAACTAATTTATGTATATCTATTTTAATTGTTTTATGAAATAGGATTTGGATTGCCATTTTACATTTGCTCGATTTTGGTTAAGATTTTAGTAGTAATCTCAGTTGCTGCACATCCTACAGTAATGTTGAGCTAGTTGTGAAAAAAGTTTCAATTTAATATATAATTATGACAAGGGGTAAAACTGCGTGGACTGGTTTAGAAATATTTTTGCTGCGTTTATGAAATTCTTTCTTAGACATTGCAGATTTTTAATCTTCAGAAGGAAATCAATGCGGTAGGAAAACAAAAAAACACAAGTTGGCAGAGGAGTTTATTATGTGTTCCTATCATTCCTTAAGATAGTACATAATTAGCATGCATGCCCTCAGAAACCTTTGTAAGGTGAAGGCCTATCCACAAGGGACCATTAAGGAATTGTAACAAAGACCTAGTTTCTTTGCTGTTTAAAAAATTGTTCACCCCTTAACGATAACCCTTCAATTGAAGATTTGCAAATCGTCGTATGACTTTATCACTATAACCACTTAAATGCGTTGTTCAGGCCAACATTTTTTCCTCCATAAAAGATCTCATGTCTACCTCATTTCCTTTGCAATTATATGTTGGTCATTTTTGGCCTGGTCTGTGATTAATATAATTACAAAATACTAAATAAATTGATCAACACGTTTATCCATCAGCTTGAAGAAACCAGACCACAACAATCCTGCACTTGAGGCATGACATTGCTCTTCCACCCCTGCTGAAGTCCTAATCAACTTCAAAGTTCTAGGTGTCCTGCTCAAGGTGTTTGGAGCGATTGTTGAAGATGTGTGTAGTAGTGGGTCATACAGTATGTTCCAATCAGGAAAACCGTCCAACCCGTAACAAGTGTTTAGAAACTGAACCTGGGAGTACAGTGCCCAGTTCTAGGGCTTTTCTCTCACCAGCCACGAGGGTGCATCTATATGTATTATTTTTCAGAATATTACTGAAAAGCAAACTGGTTAGTTGGTCCTATACTCGAAATTTATGTGCTCAGAGCAACACATTTTGCTGAGGGTCAGTTTACTGCTATGCCTGCGAAACTGAAGTTTTCATGGGCATGCGTAGTTCCAACATATCCCTAACAATACCAGCTTTCTGCTTTAGCACGTCAGATATGGAAGTTTTAGCTAAGCCCATGTAACTAACTAAACTAGTCCAACCTCGATGTTTAGTTCCATGTGACCTTGATATTTTCTTCTGTTTTTCTCACTCCATTAAGGATCTTGTAAAGCGCTGCGTGTTGCTTTGCTGATACAAATCATGACCCTCCAAAATGGCTGAAAGTCAGCATGTTGTCCCTCTACAAAAATATAAAATATTAAATCATGCTCATCGTTAAGTGGAGCTTAATTTTGCTTCTCACTATTTTCTCTTGGCTGTCGGGGAGCCCGCAGCAGGTGGTACATTCATTCTGGTTTGTATTCTGTAGCACATTCAGATCCGTTTATGATTAAACACTGCTCAAACAGCAAGTCCAGGATTTATTGACATAGCAGCCAAGCCAAATGCACAGAGCGTCACAGGGTAATGTCTGTCTGCTCTTTTTACTTCAGTATCACAACAATTGTTCATTTACGTTATGGCTTACCCCTATGAAGGTTTGCCTATCCTTTAAGATTACAGCTGCCTTTGAATGTCATTAATATGAAACGGATAATGGTGTAAAATGTAGGCCTATCTTATGTCCTGCATTAGCTTTGAGTCCTTTGTTTCCTTTTCCTTGTTTCCTTTTCCACCATCAGAATAAATGGGAACCTTTATCTGTTTCTAGTTCATTGTTTTTTGTTGAGCCAGGAGGGACTCGTGTCTATTGGCTTTTGGTTGTTGGTTCTTTTGAGCTGTTTTTCCCACCGAAGTGGTAGAATTTGGCTAGATGTTATATTTGTGTTGCAGCAATAGCGGCTGGCATGGAATGAGGATGGAGAGGCAAGTCAGACTTATAAAAAAAAAATTAACTTACCTCTTCCGCTGGCTGCGTCTCTCCTCTGCTTCTCCTGTGAGTCCTGGAACCAGGAAGCACTCAGGCTTCCCTAAGCTTATCACTGTGATGCAATGCAAAGTTGTGATTGGTCTCACTATGCTGCAATGCAACATTGTGATTCGTCTGAGCGTGGTGGGTCGGCGCTCGGATGGGGACTGGGGGCCGGGGCCTGTGTAATGCAGCTTGGTGGGGAGCATGCAAAGTGCACATCACTGGCCGGGCCAAGACGGCAAGCCAAGCACTCATGGGCTCTTGAAATGTGCAAACCACTCCTCCCCCCGTGCCTCCATCCCCACCCCAACCCAGCCCCGAACCTGCTAAAAATAAAATGATAATATCCATGTTATCATTTTATTTTTCCTGCTCAAAGAGCAGTGGGGCAACGCTCCTCCGCCTTTGCGGAGGCGCCGCCCCTTTGTTTCAGGTTGCTTCCTGGCTTTAGAAGGTGCACTAATTAAAATGTTCTCTTCATAGCCAAGCAGTGTCCACTTAGTACTGCTTTGCTCTGCATTAATTTGCCCCTGTGTTTGATCTTACTGAGTGTTCTGTGGTCAGAGATGAGGCATTGCAACATAACTTCATCTCAGCTACGATAGAGAAAGGAATTACGTCTGCATTATCTCAGTGTTTGGGTTTTGTATCATTTGGCTTAGCATGTTCTTTTCTGCACTGGAGCAAGGTACGATAGGAGATGGCTCTGTGGCTGGAATGGCTTTTTATTGCCATTCGACTGTGGCTGGATATATTTGTGGAAGGCATCTCTGATGGTGTCCTGAACAGGACAACTTGTCACTAAAGTGGATTGAAATAGCCATTGTCACAATGTTTGAAAGAATTACCATTCGTCTACACTAGTTCCTGATCTACATTCAGGATCTAGGGTACTGAAGTATGTCCTTTTGCTTGCTCCAACACAATATGATTACTTTTCACAAATAAGGAAGGTGCACTCAGCAAAAGTCAGTCAGAGCCAAGAAGTAGTTTCCATTTGTCGTCTTATATTCCAAAAAACGGCAAACAGCCAACGCATTTTGTTCTTTATTGCCAAGGAACTTCTTCAGGGCTATGAATCAATTGAATGGTACAATATTGAAACGACAAATATACGATAGCCACGATATCCAAAGCTTGATTACTGTAGAATGTTTAAAACTGATGCGCATTTTGAGACATAGATATTCAAGTCTATAATTCATCCATCATATAAATGTTGCTTCCATATTGAAGTAAATGTTGGGGAACACTGAATATGGTTCCAAAAGTAGATAAACAACTATTTGCATTTCTAATTAAAATCCAGATGTGTGCAATGCGGGCGTACCGAACAGCATAATAACTTGCTGACTGAGCCCTTAATCTCCTAGACTCAGCTTTTTCCAAGTCTTTTGCTGTCCTGTGTGAGAGCATATTGTGGTTGAGTGGTGGTTAATTGCATCTCACCTTCAGATATCCCCTGAGCCAATGTTCATCACAGTGATGCAGAGACAACAATGTCAAAAGCGTGTGCTCTTAAGTTTAAGCCTGATACTGCTTTTGGTCTGTTATAAGCATAGTAGTGATCCAGACCATACATTTCTTGCAGCTGCCACCCTGGTACATTGCAGTGGTACAACTAGGCCATCTATTTGGGATGAAGACATTTGTTGTCCTGCAGAATTGTGACTAAAATCCATCCTCTAGATCTGGACCCACCACATAGTTTATCATATATTAATGAGGCAAGCACCCACATCTTTTCTCATGGACTGATCGTGGCTTCTGGCAGATGCTTCTTTCTGTAAGGTGACATATCATGATGAAGTTTTATAGAGAGCACCATTCCCCAAATAGAGTGTCCTAATGATGACCTACAAAAGAGGAGAAACTTGAAGAGAACACAAAAATATGATTGGAAGTGCTGCGTTTTCAAACCTCTATCCGAAGCCAGGAAATTGGACTGCTTTCTAAGAGAGAGAGGAAGCGAGGTCCACTGTAGAGGACCAAGAAACAAAGTGCGACCCCGGGATCTAGATAAATACATCGAACCACTAGTAGGTTCTGAGTGGCAAACCAAAAGGATTGTGTGGATTGAAAAAGATGAGTTTGTTGTTGAAGAAAATGTGGGCCAGTGTGGTGAATGGCGTGATGACCAATGCTGAGCACTTTTGAGCAATGAAGGCTTGACTCTTAAGTAGACAATTAAGTGTAGCAGGCAAATTGAGTCATTGTGTCTCTGACTGAAGAGATGCAAGACACTGTTTATTGATGACACACAATACTACCTCAGAATTTAAACTTGTTTCAATGGGGATAGGAAGTTTGTGACTCCCAGCGACAGCCGAGCCATGACCATTGTTGTAGACTCACAAGCTTCTGCTGCAGCCGGAGAAAGCAGAAATACAATATGCTTTTGCTTCACCCTCTCAGTAAACCACTGGCAAGGGGATCAATGCCTTTGAGGAAGGGGAGGTGGTGGGGCGCTACAGCGAACATTTTTGCGTTCTTAACATGCCGGCCATGATTACTCAAAATAGATGTTTGCTTTTGCCTAATGTCTCAAGAAAAGTTTCTGTACTGTGCATTAACTGGACAGTCACAACAGTGCCCATGACATCTGGCTCGCTGTGTCTGGAATATTGGTTTGAATCCAGGAAGAGTGGATTTTTTTATTCAGAGGTACCAATCTTTTTTGATACAGTACCCTATTGATGCTGATAACTGTTCAAAGCAAGAAAAATTACAGTTTGCAACCAAAACGACGACATATCCTCCAGGAGCAGAAGCCTGCACCTACATTTTCTAAACAT
The DNA here is from genome assembly GCF_964204655.1 of Triturus cristatus. Lineage (NCBI taxonomy): Eukaryota > Metazoa > Chordata > Amphibia > Caudata > Salamandridae > Triturus > Triturus cristatus. The sequence goes on along the minus strand of NC_140593.1, from coordinate 1,054,951,187 downwards.
CCATATGCAACACATTCTTCCAATGGTAATGTCTGTGATAATGCTGCTGAGCTGTTTTGGTGGAAATTAAAGTAATACCACCCCAATGTTTTTTAGTTTCACTGGCTTTTGTTGTTCCTAGAGGAATTGCAAGCTATGTTTGCATTCTAACAGTGATAAGAATTATATTTCCTCCTTCCACTCAGTCTCCTTGCTTCCATACAAGTCTCTTTTCTGCTAGATCTTCTAATGTCATGTGAGGTATCAGTCATTCATTTGGTTGCAAAGTCCCTTTTATGTAACCCCAGACGTTGATGTCATGTGCCCTGTTCAGTTGAAGTGGAGAATATATTCTCTCCTTAAAATGTGTGTTGTGTTTGTTACAAACCACATCCCAATGCAAAACAGCATCTTGAAATCACTTGTAGGTACCAAATGTTTCAAAGCAAGCGCGTACACAGTTATGTAGGAAAAACTCGCTTTTATTCCCGACTCAAACCAAGAGAGTCGCAAACTACCACCTCCTCCCAGCTCCGTTTTGAAGACCGCAGTCTTCTCATATTATTCCACCGCACGAGGGTTGCATGAGCTATGGAACCCCACAAGCCCACTAGCCGGCTGGAGTACACCAACACAACACTTCCCCCTCCTTACAAAACTAAGGTAAACTTAAGCATTAATAACTCTGGAAGATTACAGTAGAGTACATGACTAGTACCTAACCATAGCTAAAAATAAAAATCTAACGTAACTAAATAACTACAAAATAAAATGACTACAAAATACAATAAGATCTACAATGAAGCATATATAGATACAGAATAACAATTAATTGTATATGTGTGTGATACAACATTCTAATGTTTTAGGTTTGACACAAGTACCTCTTGCTCGATTGACCGCCTCACTCTTTGTATTTTTTCCATTCATGTGTACATCACATTCACATTTTCCATACATACTCTCTCCCTGTGCAGCATGAATAGATTGTGCCCCCTCTGCAGGACCTTGTGGCAAATGAGCTTGCAAGTTTGGTTCGCTCACTTCCTTGGTTAGAACTAGGCCTGGGCGAAGCACTACGCTACGCTCGCGTAGTTTGCGAAGTTCGCGCTACTTCGCACTACGCGAACTGCACACTACGCGAACTGCACGTAGCACAGTGCGAACACGCGTAGCGTAGTGTTGCGTAGTGCTGCGGTCATTTTTTGCTTGCTCGCGACCGCGAGCAAGCAAAATGACATCCTGGCGAGACTTTTTCCTTGTTCGCGATCGCGAGCATGGAAAATAAACCTCCCGGCGAGATTCCCAACGCAAGAAGGTCAGGTTTCTCATTGCGAGGGGTCGTGTATGCTCGCGACCGCTCGCGATGAGAAACTACCAGTTCGCGTTGAGAAAGCTGCAGCTCGAGTAAAAATCTACTCGAGCAGCAGAAAACTACAGCTCGCACTGTGCAAGATGCCATTTTCAATGATTGCACAGTGCCGGTTGCTTGTCCGCACTGTGCAATCATTGAAAACAACATCTTGCACAGTGCGAACATGTTACTTCGCAGTTCGCGAAGTGCTACGCGTAGCTCGCGTAGTGCGAACTTCACTTTGCGTAGCTTCGCGAAGTGCTACTTCGCGAACTACGCCCACCCTTAGTTAGAACCACATCTTCGACCTAATCATAATTTCTTACCTGTGCCTTGATTAGAGTCCTTGCCCCTCACCACCTCTTCTTGAACATCCCTGCCAAACCCTTGGCATTGTGTCATTCTGTTTGCATGCCACACCTAGCCATCACTGAGCAGAGTAGAGTTGCATAGTATCTTCACTACTTTAAGGGGGTTAGAGAACTTACTTTCTCCCTTAAGTGTCAATCTTTCTTTCTTTATTTTGACATCGCCAACACGCAAACTCAGTTTTCTTGCCTTGTGTGCCTCATCATAATTATTTTTGAATTTAGCCTAACTAATTTCAAGTGAGTTATTCACGTCCTTTGCAGATCAAGAGACGATTTTAGTACAACTCAACCATCCCATATGGTCTTTAGTACGTGGTGATCTCCCTCTCAGCAACTCAAAGGGGGAATGTCCTGTGGACTCACACTGGGTAATTCTGTATGCACTCAGTCTTCCTCAATTCATCCTCCCAATCCTTTCCATTACTGTACGCGATTTCGATAATTTCTTTTATCACCCTTTGAAGCGCTCAACGCTTCTATTTCCTTCTGGATGATAGAGATGTAGTTCTGTGCATAATTCCTGCCTCTCTTATAAATTGCTTGAAGAACTCTCCAACAAACTTTCCCCATTGTCTGAAATTAAATCCTTAGGTAGACCCTCTTGTCAAAATACGTCCCCAAGAAACACAACTGGTTCTCTGAATCCGCCCTCTCAACTACCTTGACCTCTGGCCACTTTAAAAAATGATCAGTGATTACAATAATGTATTTTTGTGACCCATCCATGCCTCTTATGGACCAAATATATAAATTCCAGCTCTCTCCCATGGCATGCTAGGAACAATAATGGGATCTAAGGTCGGCTTGAAGGTAATTAAACTCTTATTCTAATTGATGCACTCAACACATTCACTGACGACCCTTTCAATATCTTTGTCTACGCCAGGCCACCAGTATGAGTGTTTAACTCTACACTTCCTTTTCACAATTCCAAGGTGTCCTCCGTGGCAAAGGTTGATCACCTTGTCACGGAATACTTTAGGTGGAACCAATCTTCCACCTCTGAGCAACATTTCTTCTCCTATAGACAATTCATTCCTTACTTCCCAGAAAGGAACCACATTTTTGTGTTGCCGAGCTTTCTCTGGTCATCCACTGTGAATGTATTCAACAACTGCAATTAATTCCTCATCCTGAGAAATACTCTTGATCCAGTCTTCATGAGATATGCTTTTTAACTCTTTTCCAAAAATAGTCGCTACCAACCAGTCGTCCCATTCATTCTTAGCTTCATCAGTAACTGGTAATTAACATCTTCTAAAAAAATCTGCAATTCTGTTACATACCCCAAGCACGTACTTGATTTCATACACAAAATCCAAAAGCTGTACAGACATGCGTGAAATTCTGGGAGACTCATTATTTAAACCTTGAGATGAAGACTCTGGTGAGTGGTTTGTGGTCTGTTCTCACAGTGATGCAAGTCCCCAATATATACTGTCTAAAGTGTTTGAGTAAAATTCGGCCTATCCCAAGAAAGACCTGACCTCCTCTTTATTCTAGGGTGCAGGCGTCTTCCTTATGGCATCTACTAATACAGACTTGGGGCAAACTCCTAATGAGCTTATCTCCTGCCCCAAGTATGTTACGCTCTTCCTAGCAAACTTGCATTTGGACTTTCTGCCGTCAACCCATCCAACTCCAATGTTCTTAGTACCTCCAACAAGATCTTATCGTGTTCCTCTCTTTTTTTACCCATGACGAGAATGTCGTCTTGGAAGAAGACTACATTCTTCGTGACCTTAAATATTGAGTGCATGAGAAGTTGGAACATGGCAGCAGTCGATGCCAATCCAAAGAGAACCCGTCTGAACTGGAAAGTACCAATCGGGGTGACAAATGCAGTTAAATGTCTGCTGTTTTATGCAGGGGCACTTACTTGGTGGTACTCAGAGGTTAAATCAATTGTGGAGAACCATTCCATGTTCCTAGTGGCAGACATCAATTCAAAAATCCTAGGTAGTGAAAACACATCTACAAAAATATTCTTGATGAGCTACACACACAAATGGATCCAGCCATTCGCCTCACTCGCTATGACAAGATTATTTTGTGAGAGAATCCTTTGAGTTCTCCTATACTTTCAGTAAACACGTTAGGAAATTTAGTTAAATATTCACCACACGCATCTTCTTCCTCTCCTTTAACACTTAACACCGGGTCAGGACTGTTGGGATCAAGTCGTTTTCCCAACTCTCCTTGATCCTACCAACTTAACACACAAGGTCCAGAAACGGACACGTAAAGTTTGCACTCTGTTTGCCTTCCTTTGACTTCAAATGACAGCTTGCGAAAGCCCAGTAGGTCAGTTGGTTCACCAGTATAACTCACAGGGTGCACATCGGACCTTTCCAAGTCCTCACCAATTTTCCCATAAAATAATTCTTCCAAAGTGTTTTTGGTTTTAATGATGGTGTACTGTGAGCCCAAATCAGCCATAGGATCACTGGCACACCACCCACCACAATCTTACACACAATTTTTTTTCCTTTGTCTGCTTCCTGCACCACAACACTCTTCGTGTAAACACAGGACTTGTGAGTCTTCAACGTCCAAACTCTCATTCCCATGTTCATACTGATCAACCACACACTTCACAGACCTCCATTTGCGACATACGCGCGCGTAATGAACTGTTAACTTGCATTTAGCACACTTCTGACCTAAAGCAGGACATTACTTATTGTATGCTAAATGTGAACTTCTCCTTAAGACATTGTTTGTACCCCCCTTTCTCTTTCAAAGGTTGTTTCTCAACTTTTTTCTTAGTCTGTTCACTCATATGTGAACAATTTCCTTTTACTATTCGGACGATATCCTCACTACTATCTATTCTGCTAGCGGACACTACGGCTTTGGCACACCTAGAGGTAAGATCAGCTTTGCTGATAATGGCGGTAATCTCACATAAACTTGAATCCCATTCATCCAAAGTTTGTCTTGAAGATTTGTGTTGCAGTGCATAACAAGTTGGTCCTGAACCATTTCTTCTTCTATCACTCCAAATTTATAGGAAAAGGCTAACTTCCTTATAGCCGCCACATAGTCTTCAATCCAATCAAGCTTTATTCAACAGCATATGTCATAAAAGCAAGACTACAGTAAAATAGAATGTTTTTCAGCCATAAAACTAAGCAATAATGAAATAACAGGTAATTCGTACATAAAAAAGGTATTTCATATATTTAAAATATTAAAATAGTTAAAATAGCTCAGGGCTCATAAGTAGAGTGTCAACGTATCAATCGCAGATAAAATTACGAGGTCATCAGGTCGCTGGGAATGAACGCGATCTGATAACCCACATCCAGCTCAAGAAGTTGGCTACTGCAATTGCGTTATAAGGTGATGGGTCATTGCACAATATTCTCAATGCATCGCTACTCCTTCTAGTGCCCAGATTCCTACAAATTGGCGCAAGCCACACTTTACGGGGGCCAGCATAAGCAGGGCAGACAAACAGTGTATGGGCGTAATATTCTTCCAAATCCTCGCAAGTGGGGGCATTTGCTGTTACCTGTTATAGCCCATTTTGCAGTGTATGATTTTACCGGCAAAGAGCCCACTCTAAATTGAAAATACAGTTTCCAGTTGAAGTGTTTGGATATTACGTCCCAATACTGTTCCAAGCTAGGCCAGGGTTTAACTGCTAAAAAGCCCCCCGTCAGCATTGAACTATCACTTTTTCTGAGTGTATATTGGGTCACAGATTCCCAGTATCTTTCCTTTATGATTTCTTTTGAAGGAAACTGGGTACTCAATGGGTTATCCCACAGGTTGGGCAAACTGATGCTGAGTTTGGAAGCTCTTACCTCTCGTAACCATCTCATTTTGTGGAAATGGTCTACCTTAATTTTGTCCCCAAGGCCATCAGTATATGTTTCCAGTTCCGGCGCACACCAGAGTCTACGGCAGTACAAGATGGGGCATAACCTAGCTAGATCAGCCAGTGCTTTCCTACCTAAGTCATACAACATTGTTAGCACCGTAGTGTTTTGAAGTAGACTAGTGATTTTTCGTAGAAACCTATTTTCTGCGACAGTTAACTGAGTGAGATTCTCTCGACCCCAGAGTTCTGCCCCATAGAGTACCGAGCTCACTACTTCCATGTAAATCTGTAACACTGGGTTAACTGGTTTAGTCAAGGAGACATTGAACTCAATAAGTAAGGCACCTGATAATTGTTGATGTTTCAATGTGGCTGTATCAATCTGACGATTCCATCTCATGTCTTTTTACAGGATGACTCCCAGGTAAGTGAAAGCATTGAGTTGTTCTAATGGCAACTTGTCCAAGAGTATGCCTCCTCTAAATGCTCTGTGCTGATTAAAAGTCATGAACTTGGTCTTCGCTACATTGATTTCCAATCCCCGTATAGAGCAAAACTGTTCAAAGAGGAGAAATGCACGCTGTAGACCGCTAGAAATTTTTTAGATGATGAGCGTGTCATCAGCGAACATTAGAATGGGAATCTTTTTGCCCGCTAGGACCGGTGCATCAGTGGGGACAGCTGTTAAAAACTTGGCAATCCCGTTAATGAAAAGGGAAAATACTGTGGGTGCCATAACACATCCTTGGCAGATGCCCTTCTCAATAGGAAAGAGATTGGTGGTGTTCCCCTGCGAACCCCAGCATATTTGTGCGAAGTTATCCTCGTGGAACCGGGCTATGAGGGAGAACAGTTCAGAGGGCATCCCCAGCTCCTGCAACACAACCCAGAGTTTGCTACAAGAGACCAGGTCAAAGGCTGACATGAGGTCAACAAAGGCAGCATACATGCTGCCCTTGCCTAAGACCACAGTCCCCCAGTATATTAAACTAAACCGAAACATCTGGTCAATGGTGCTAATATGCTCCCGGAAGCCTGCCTGTAAAGGGGTAAGAATGTCCTGTGCAGCTATCCACTCTTGGACCTTGTCCAAGACCAATCGAGCTACCACCTTTTAAATGGAGTCAATCAGGCTAATAGGCCTATAATTTCCTGGGAGGGATTGTTGCCTTTTTTGCACACTGGGATAATCGCTTCCCCTCTCCAAGAATCAGCGACTGGGGCACCAAGGGCGATCACGTTGCCAGTAAAATGATGTACCTATTCCACTTGATCTTATTATGAAGGAAGATGTCAGCTGGGATGCCATCTAAAACAGGTGCTCTTCTCATAGTAATTGCACCGAGATCAGCATTAACATCAGCTAAAACAAAAACCTTGTCCGAATAGTATAAATGGGGGATTGCGGGAACATTGACCTCTTCAACATCACTTACATCACTTGCATATTGTAACTCAGTGATTGACACATAGGTCCTGGGCTACATGATTTTGTGGCTGCGATGGATGTCCACAACTGCCCCATTTAACCAAATTCCAGAAACGCTGGGAGTTATTTCTAGCACATGCTAATCTGAGGTCCTGCCATCTATTTTCATCCCACATTTAGCCTTTTCCTGCACTCTCCTGTACTTTGTCCTAGCAGTCCGTACTCTACTTGGTTCGCCTGATCTAATTGCTTCCCTGCGATATCTGCGTGACAATTTGCATTCCTCGTTAAACCATTGGCACGGATTCTTTTGTGTGGTTCTCTTTGCCTTGAATGGCTTTATAAAATAACGCATTTTGGCTAAAAACTTATTATGAAGTGCAGTTATAGCCTCAGGGGAGTCGAATTTAGTGAGGAGAGCCTCCATTTCGGCTAACATATGGCCAATGTCCATGGCAATGGAAGATAAGGTGTCAGGTTTCTCTAGAATTATTGCCCATTTAAGTCTCCGCAAGTCATTGGTAATTTCCAGGTCTAGGGTAATAAGTGGGTTATCAGGTTGTGTAAGTTCGTATAGGTCCTGGAATTCAAGGGTCGAACATAGCAGGTTGTGATCGCTCTCCAAACGATCCTGCAAATCCATGTCTAAAAGGGCATGCAATAATTTTAAATTAATTTACAAATGGTCACTGCGGCTTGCATTATGGCAGTTATTAAATATGTTAGCTAGTGACGATCAGAAGAAGTTCTTCATTTGCCGCCCTTAGGCTTTTTTCTAAGCAAATAGCTTTAATTTGGATAGCCACATCTGTCCATCTTTTTATTGGTGCTAGTTCGAGACTTGGGATACCCCACTGAGCATCTTCCTCTCTTGCAAGATCGTACTCCTCACTGCCAAGAGGCTCGAAGGATGAGTTAAAGTCCCCTGCTACTATCACAAAGGAGTCCCAAGATAGGTGATCCAAGATATCATCGAGGGCGATTGAAACTTTCGATCTCCTCCCCCCACTGAGCCCCCTTTACATATACATTATAAATGTCGGTTACCGTACGAGCCCATCAGCAACCGAATAGCAAGGATGTCGTTATTGTGGGTCAGGAGCTCCTGAATCTTCTAGCTGGTGTCATGTCGATCCCAGTTTGTTAATCCCCCTGATGGTCGAACTTTGCCACCGCTGTTGGCCGGGATATGATAGTTTAGATGTAGGGGTCTACTAGCCATGTTTCCTGAAATAGACAGATATCATACTGTTCTAGAAAACTATGAGTCAGGGGTTGTACCCTTGGACCTTGGCCCAGCTATGTTCCATGACATTAATCTAGATGAAGTAGATGGAATTCTGTCAGCTCATTACACCCTGGGAAAGTGTTTCCTGCTGTCTCCGACATACCCTTCTCGGGGAAGAATGTAATAACTTGATTTATCGACATTAAGGGCGATAGGGCCTGTTTAGAGGGTACAACAGGCTCGCTGGCGGATGGTTGCATCATATGTTCCCCGAGGGCGCCAGCCAGTGACGATAACCTTCAATCTATCTCTCTTAGCAGAGATGTGCCATTGTTAGGCAGTATAAGATGGTCTAAGTTGGAATGTGTAACCATTTCAGATGGATTATATTGAAATCGAACGTTGGAATGAGTGAGGTGTTGGGTACGAATATCCAAGTTCACAAGGTTCTCTGCCCAGTGGTGGTGTGAGAGTGTCAGAGCAATATAATCTAGGGAGGCCTTTGAAGATGAGTGTCTCTTGGCCCTGAGAATGTCGTCCCTTATTAGGGACCGGCAACCCCTTACGTGGCAAATCCATTGGGTGCACTTGTTTAGGAGAGATCCCTTGTCTTCTCTGTACAAGCCCCCGGATTGCTTCGGTACATTTATCATGTACACAACATTGCTGGTATCTAATGGTCTAACGGCAGTATTCGACACTCGAGGCACACCAGCCCGAGAATGGACAGGAATTATTGGAGAAGCAGATGCCACAGTGGGATGTGTGGATTGCCACTTAGTAGTTACGCTTTTGAGCACCCTATCAGGTTGTGTGGCCTATGCTAGCACAACACACTGACACATCCCTAACTTACCTATTTGTGCTTTGCAACACTTGAGCTTTGCTGTTAACAGGGGTCTGTCTTGCAATACCTGTGTCCCGTTGAGGGCTGGAACTAAACTTTGAATGTGCTCTCAGTGATGATTTTACCTGCTGCACTACTGAGTGAACCTTGCATAGGGAGTCAGAAAGGCTACTGACGGAAGCTTTCAGGGCACTAATTTCGCTCATCAAATCAATTAGCTGACCTTTGGAAAGGGTCCGCAGTGATCGTACTAATTTGCCCAACACTGCCCCCTCTATACCATTATGATAAATTTTGCCTGCTACTACTTGGCCCTGAATGGTACAGCAAATGCTGCTCTCTGTGCCCACCCTATGTGCCTGGCTCCCAGTACTGGGGGAAATGTCAACTGGTTTTAGATGGTCTATCAGGGTAGAATATCTGTTGCTACAGGGAAAAACAGCCAGGTCGTCTCAGGGAGGTCCCCCCCCCTCCCCGTCGTCAGAGCTCATGGGGAATGTTTTTGAGGATTCAGGTGGTGGGATCCTGCTGGATGACTTTATAAACATTTCTAGTAGGCACTCTTTACATGTGTTACTGCTCAGAGCCTGCGATGTCCCTACACCTAGGCAAGGTATTGGTGATGGTTGTTTTAAGGAGACCCTCGCATTCAATTAGTAAGTTGTCTATTCTGTCTAATACGGGCCCCAGCTTCCGGGGTCATACACAAGCCTTTATTTTTCCCCTTGTTTGCCTTCTCCTTATAGCCATCACCCATACCTCCCTCACAGGCTTTTCCCTTAAACATTTTAGCCCCAAGGGTATCTGTTAGGGGGAGGCAAAATGGGACTGTCGAATGGCCTTCAGGGACGACACCGATGACAAATTAACCCTTAGATCTTTTGCTGCGATTGCAAGCACTCAACCTCACTACTTCTTTAGCCAGAGATAATAACAGCAGCCGGTTCAAGTTCACCTGGGCAAAGCGTGAAGATGTCCAAATGTCTAGTTGTCAGAGGGGTTGCCCAGCCCGGCCTCCTCCGGGCGATGACTGGCTAGGACGGGCCTGCCCTTGGCCTGGGCTTCGCCCGGGCACGTCCTGCGCCGCAGTAGTCCAGTGGCGCTTTTAAGTGTGTGTGTGCAGCCCCTCGGCAGCAGTGAGGGCTTCTGGGGCTTGGAGTCCCTGCTGGTCCATTGGAGATGATAGTGAGTCAAGGAGCTATTATGCTAGTTAGGGTCCGTTGGACTGCTACTACCAGTTACAGCGCCCCACTCAGCTGCTGCTGCTCCCTTTTTTTTAGGCTTTGTTTAGTGCTCACAGCGAATCCGATTAGTCCGTCTTTTTGCCGGTTCCTCACCAGCGTCACCCTTCAATCACATGCCTAGCGAGTGGGGCACACCAGGTATACCGCAGGCTGCACCCGGGCCTAGTCGGGCTGCTGCACAGTCCCCCGGGGGCGCACAAAGCTTTGTTCGCCATAAGTTGGCAGGGTATGCTCAGACGTGAGTCCCTTGCTCACTTTGCCACTGGATTCAAGCAAGCCTGGCTGAAGACTGCTGTAATGCCAGAAACCGGTCCTAGGAAGCTTGTTTCCGGTCCAGGGAAGACATGGCTTGGCAGTTCGGGCTGGACTGTTCCCATGAGGCACAGGGTCAGACTGATTTGCATATGGCCATGTCTGAACTGGGGTGGCAGAGTGGGCTAAAGAACGGTGATGGATCAAACCCAGATCCGTTGACTGGGTGTGAGTGTTTGATTGGTTCTGATGCTCCGTCCATCACCACCTCCTTTTGTACTGCTTTGTTTTCCACAAGTAGGCATATGCGCAGCAATTTTACGAAAAATTGAGATGTATCAAGCTGTTCTTTTATAGTGGTGTTTGAAACAGTCCAAGCTCGTGCCACTGAACCCGATAGCACAGTGTACCACCTGCACTGTGCGTTATACTGAGAGTGATGGTTTGTGGAGGGATTCTGGTTTCCTCAGTAGCCAGGACCAGTGACTTTATCAACAATGTAGCCGGCTAACGGATCCCAGGGGAATACGAGTCAGCACAAAATGAATGTGCCATCTTACCAGGCAGTCCAGTCCGTATGTGTATATAGAAGTTAATCAAGAAATACATTTCCATCCGGGGATTTGGTATAATTAAGAAATCTGATCCACAAAATGGTTGTGATCTCCAATATACTATTTTCTCTATTTAAAACTGTAAACCAGGCTTCTGACTAGGGATGCCAGCATAATGTATATGTGCCTTATCATTATGCCATGTGGACCAAAATATATCCATTCCCAGCTAATATATAGTTTCTCATGTTGCGGGAGGCAGCTGTGGGGAGTACTATAGCTTGTCTCTGATGCATCTTTGCAGTAATAAATGTATGTAAGGAGGTAAATGATTGTGTAAACCTTTGGGTTTGGATAATATCTCATGCAGTCTCTTCACCGAAAGGTTAACTGGCTATTCTTATAATAAACCGAATATTTTTATATAATACACACAATCCTGCAACCCCTGTATATAAGCCAGTCTCTAATTTCCTTTTTACAGGCGACTTGAGACATCTCTGGTTGCCTGTAATAAAGAAATGACCAAACATCTCAACTGTAATAACTTATTACAGTTGAGATGTGACTCCACAATGCCTGCTGCACGAGCCAGCAGCTACAGCGAAAGACACGTCACGGTGCATAATTAAAGCTGCAGTTTAATCAGTGAAAACATTGGCTTTTCCTTTATCTGCTCTGGTGTTCTAGATGAACCGTGAAAGCAGAAAGGATGTATTTATGGCAACATGTTTACTTTTGGCACATGCTTACTGTGTGCAGCTTTAGGTAAATATAGGAAAGGTAGAATCGCTTTGCTTGTTTCTACACATTCTAAGCTACAGCATTTTTTTTATCTGACTTGTATTAAACTGATTCTGATCTTTTTCTCTCAGCAAATATCCAATTGCTTTTTGGTAGGTTTTTTTCACAACAAATTGTATTTGTATTTAATTGGTGCATCAAGACCATACCAGCCCACGGGATAAAACAGTGACCATTGTAGTACATGGCTCAATGTCGCCAAACAAAGTAGAGAGAGAGCAAAAGTCTCCCATAAACAAGGCGCCGGCATTAATCCTCACCGTCTTCCTCACCTGGTGTTGTGTAGGTCCGCATTGAGCATGTGGAACCTCACTGTTCTGAACCGTAAGTCTGTATTTCGCTGTTCAGTTGTGTTTGGATAGGCTGTATAGGTACAAATGCAATGCCTCGATACTCCGCCCACCACTGCCATTTCTTTGCATGTGTTTTTTGGGGCAGCCGTGCGCCTGGAACACCACCACCTCTGCGCCCATACAATAATCTAATGCTTTCCTCCAGACCCCGACCAACGGCGGGGAGGTCACCTTTCAGCCTTTTGGTATGTTTACTTTTTCACTAGAGCATGTACTTTTATTCTTCATGTGTACCAGCATCCTATCTTTCATATGAAAGGGCGACACACCAAGGATATAATCAATTTTTGGTAAGGGTGATGGTGTGACCGTGTGTACACCTGCTGTACATTATACGGATATCGCTAGCCACTTCCGAGTTCCACAACTTTATAGGAACTCTTCCTTCAGTCTTGTTCATGTATATGGTCTCAAACCCCCTCGGAGGCTTGCAGTACTGTATAAAGTGTGGCAGAGGTGCTTTATCTCGTATATAAAAGCATTGAATTGTTTCAGGAAGTTGAGCTAGCCATAGAGCGCTTGATGATCAATAGTACTGCGTCCTCTACCTAGTTGTTTACACTGCAGGGCAAAGCTACCCACTGGTCAGGCAGCCTGTTATGACTTCCATGACCTAAATGCTATGGTCTTTATTTTTGCAGTTGGGCCACAGTCATTTTGCAATGGGGTAGTATTCACATGTGTATAATCCATACGTTCTGAAGAGTTTAGCTTGTGAAATGGGAGATATAAGATACTAGTGTGTCATCCTGTCACCATCCTTCATAAGAACTAAAAGGCTGGTGTCATTATGTTGTCTGCCATTCTGCCGTCCTAAATGCCACTGGGCCGCGTCAGTATATTGACATCACGTTGTCAGTGACTCCAGAGTGGATCCTGACAACTCATCTGCAATTCTTTAATTTCAGGGTTTGTATATCAGTTGAGTACTTCATGGACAAAATAATTCGGGTCAACCAGCTAAAGCCATTTAGTTGGGAGTCTGTTCTCCCCCCCCCCTTCTGAATGGCTCCCAGTCCTAAAACAAACACTACCCTGACATTTTCGAGGTCAAAGGCCCACAAGGAGATACATAATAGGCAGTTAGACCTGCATGATTTGCTGCACTCCCCTTCTAAGTTCAGCTGCTCGGCTCTCACTCCAAACAACCACCTTGTACCCAACATTCAAACAATAGACATCACAGGCGTTGGCCTGGCAGCAAATGTCATGAACTCAGTGTGTTTTCTCTCTCTCCCTTTCCTTACACAAGTGTTATCATCATTTGCATGTCCCTTTTCCTTCCGGTTCAGTGTGCAGAACCTGCTAACAAGTTTTTTTTTTGTTGTGGTGATTCTTCCCTGTGGATAGTTCCGGTGAAGATGCATGTTCTGGAAGTGTGAAGAAGTGGTACATGGTTATATTCTATGCTGTCTGCCGTAGGATTGTGCTCATAGGAATTTATCTTATTTGGGGCATGTGGTCACAGATTTCAGTGGACGACCACTCTAATTTTATATAAATAAGCAGATGTGAATACACTGCCTTCCTTTTCTCCAGGGCAGGTTAGGTCATTGTTCGCATTTTTGATGCACTAAGGTGTTGCTATGGGGCACTTCATAGTGTTGGATCTTCGTGAACTGAACTCCACAAATCCTGCAGGTGACTCGTATACGAGACACTTAATGTGTCTAATAGTTCCACAGCAATGTCATAGTTCTTGGTGAAGAATGCCATGTTGGTAAGAGTTCATTGTAGCGGGTCTAAGCCATTCCAGAGCTTTAAACACTGCACTCTGATATTTTCCTATTGAATTTTAAATGGCTCGTCAGTTTGGGTTTGCCTGATCCTTGGGTCTTGAAAAGGAATATAAGGCTGGAGGAGAAGCCTATGGTGAAAGCAGGTAGTTTCCTCACATAATCAGGCCATTGCCCCATAAGGCCTTGTACATTGTAAATGGAATCTAAAACAATATTCTTTGCTTCAATGGAAGCATGTGGAGCTATTGACGGTAATAAGATTTGATTTGTTTTACTTCTATTCAAGCAGGTTCTTGCTGCTTAGTTCTGGAAATTTGGTGTTCCTCTAAAATGGACTTTGGTGATCTAGATGTTATCATTATATAATAGTCTCAGTAGGTTGGGGTCAGTTCTCTTGTGATTTCGATACAGTGGTCCCATTAGAGCAGTGTAGGATTGAATAGGGATGACCGTACAGTACATTTGATTGGAGGACCTCTTCGAGCTGCACGGTGTAGGTGTGTGAGTGGGGAACTGGACGAGTTATGTAGGCAGGTAAGCTTAATATCTCACCCTTTATTGGGATGGATTGCTTTCCAGCCACGGTGTTCCTTTTCTCAACCAGAGAAACAGTGATGTATAGAAGTTTCACTGTAAGAGGGATAGCGATCCCTGAACGGTAATGAGCTACACTCTTCTAGTCATGCAGTGTATGTATGCTGCCAAAAGGCACAAAGAGTACTCTGACTAGTATGTCAGATCCTTGATCTTAAGATCTCCATTTGGCTGTCCGGGGTGCCCATGCTTGGTCAATACTACCATACTGCCCTTTCTGAGACATACTTTTTTGAAGATAAAGCTGCAACAAAACCTTTGTACATGCCCTCTATAAATATTGTTTTGTTACCGAAATTATGGGTCAGGTCGTGTTCAGTCAAAGGCGTTCATAACACGTTACCCATTGGGTAATCTAACTTCTATCCTGCTTCTTTATTTTTTTAATTTCTTTTTCTTGTTAGAGCACCTGATGAGAGTAGCGGTATTTAAGTATTGTCTCTTCAAAACTCTTGCCATTTCCCGGCAGATGTATATTTTAGGTTGCTAGTAGAGATATTGCTTGTTTGCTGCCATCATAACCAGTTGTGTATTCGGTAAGTGTTGAGTGTGTGGCACAGATATACCACCTAAAGGCAGCTTCATAGAACTGAGACTTTACATTCACAGAATATGTTTCTGTGCATGGAAACCATGCCACAAGCCTAGGGCAAGCTTACTTGGGTGACCAAAATCTAATGTAAGGTGGATTTGTAGAGCACTGTTTGTCACCCTCACCTGTGATGGTATCCAGGTGGTGAGTAGGTGACAGTAGGTGTGTGGTCAGACTGGCCTGAGTGCAAGCAGTCTCGATAGTCCCACAAGAAGACTGAATACCGGGCTTTTAATTAAATAGTAAGTAGGAGGAGGCCCTGGTTTGTTGGGTGAGGTCATTCCCGGATTTGGTGGCTTGGAAGGAGAATGATCGGAACCCCCTGTTCTGCTTCTGTGGATGCGGGCTGCCGGTTAGAATGAGTGATGCTAAGCGAAGTTGTCTGGTGGGTTGGTGGAGGTGAAGCCAGTGATTAAGGTATGCAAGTTGCAAGTCTTGTGTTATGTAGTTACTTGAATGCATGTGTGAGAAATTTTAACAGGCAGCGCTTTCAGATGGAGAGCCAGTGAAGCACTCTATTGAGTTTTTTGGTGCATGAGGTCTAGGATGAGTCTGGTGGTGGCATTTAGGATGGTTTGAAGTTTGTGAAGAAGATGAGTTGGGATGCCCGCATAGAGTGCATTGCCGTAGTCCAATCTACTTGTGATTAGAGCCTGCGTGAAGGTACGTCTGGTGTCCAGAGGAAGCCACTTGAAGATTCTACATAGCATGTGGAGGACGTGGAAGCATGTGGAGGGGATGGCGTTGACCTGGGATCATGGTGAGGTTGGTGTCCAGGATGAGGCCTAGGTTCCTAGAGTGGTTAGTTGGGGTGGGTGTGGGTAAGAGTTTGGCAGGCCCCTCAGGTGCGGTCCCTAGGTGAGCTCTTATTGACAAAGATTAGCACTTCAGTTTTGTTGGTGTTGAGCTTGAGGCAGGGCTCTTTCTTCCAATTGGCCACGCTGGTTTTGCATTGTTTGAACTTTGTCTTGGTGGTGGTGGTGTCATCTGAGAGGGAAAAAATGAGCTGGATGTTTTCCGCATAGGAGATGATGTAGATTCATTGTGACCTGATGAAATTAGCCAGAGGAGTCATGTACATGTTGAAAAGTGTGGGGCTTACGGATGACCACAGTGGGACTTGGGTTCTGATGTGAATGGCTTGAGCCTGACGCCTTGTGTTCTTCCAGAAAAGAATGAAGCTATTCATTTGTGTGTTGCTGCTTGTATTCCTGCTGTGTGTAATCTAGAGATGAGTGTGTGGTGTAAGACAGTTTTGAAAGTGGCAAGAGAGGTCGAGGAGGATGAGGGCAGCTGTTTGTCCACAGTCGAGGATGCTGCACATGTTGTCTGTTGCAGTGATGAAGGCTGTTTCGGTGTCGTGGTTGTTTGAGAATCCTGATTGCGAGTTGTCTAGGAGTGTTTGGCGTTCTGGGTGGTCATATAGTTGTCTGTTGATGGTATTCTCAATGACTTTGGTTGAGATGGGGAGCTTAGAGATGTGTCAGTAGTTGCTAAATCATTGGGGGTCGACTGAGGGGTTTTTCCCCAGCTGACTGCGAAAGTGGCTGTTTTGAGAGGAGAGAGGCGTTGATGATGGAGGTGAGTGCAGCTCTGATCGTGGCTCTTCCCAAGTTGCAGGGGTCTGCGGGCATCCCTGAGTGGACTGTCTTCATTATTGCTGCAGTGTCATCGATGGATAGAGGGTTCCATGTTGTCAGTTGGTAGTCTTTGTTTGATGGTGTTAAGAGGCTGGGAAGGTCGATGGTGGGTGGCTTGGGTTCGAAGTTTTATATCGTGATGATTTTTTCCTGGAAGAAGTCAGAGAGATTGTTGCAGAGTTCTTGTGTAGGGGTAGTGGTGTTGGTTGTGGCTGTTGGGTTGGTGAATTCCTTGACGATGCCGAAACATTCCTTGCAGTTGGAGCTAGATTTGATTCTCCTGGTTATGGCCTTTTTCTTGGTCTCTTCCACTTGATAGTTATAGTGTCAAGGGCGGCCTGAAAGGTGGTTTCTTCGGTGGTTCCGCTGGTGGTTCTCTGTTGTTCGCAAACTCGCTTGGATTCTCTGAGCTCAGTGCTGTACCAGGTAGCTTGTTTGTTGGATCTTTTGGGTTTGGTGTTTTTCAGGGGTGCCCGGGTATTGGCGCAGCTGGTGGTCCAGTTGTTGAAGTTGTTTGTGTCGTTGATGAAATCCTTGGTGGGGTCTAGGCACAGTAATTGATGGGCGCTGAGCCATTCTGTTTCTGTAACTTCTTTTTCCAGCATTGGTTTGGTGTGTTGCAAGACTACATAGGGGTGGTTTTGGCCATGTTATGTGGAAGTGTTTGAATGAGTGGTCTGTCCATTTGTGTGGAGTGATGTGACTGACTTTAAACTTGTTGGGGGAGGAAATGGGGTCCAGGGTGTGTCTGGTGATGTGGCTCAGCATGCGAGGGTGCATTTCGATTGTGGTTTGACTTTGCTTACGAATGTCTGAAGCTTGAAGTGCATGTGTTCCATAAAGGTGGCTTCTAGGTCAGTGTAAGAGGTGCACTTGCTGGTGTCTGTGGATGATCTTTGGAGACGCGCAACTAGAGGTAGCCCAGAATACTTTTAAGTATCTTGGCATACAAATATATAGGACGACTGATGATATGCTAGAGGGAAATTTGCACAAAGCAATCCGGGCCCTGCGGTCCAGCATAGGATTCTGGGCAGTGCTGCCACTCTCTGTAATGGGGAGGATTGCCATAGCAAAAATGGTGGTACTGCCGAGGCTCATATATTATTTTACGAACTTACCGCTAAAAATACCACAGAACACATTTAACTTATTGAACACAAAGCTAACTGAACTCATTTGGGGAAATGGCAGGCGACGCATAAGTCTACGGAAATTACAAATCAGCACACAAATGGGTGGCCTGGGTGTACCGGACCTGAGAGCATATTACTATGCTAGCAGTGGCTATCGTACTGGACAGCGGGACGTAACCTGCAGGAGATAGGCTTCACAATGGCAGACATAGATAGAGGAGCGCTACACAAGCTACTACTACCCGGTAGTAGACCACGGGGTGACCTTCCACCACTGCTGGCCACAGCGCTTCACTGCTGGAAGGCAGCAATACACTATACTCGGACCCCCTCAGCATACGCAGGAAACATTCCCTTACTGGGGACTCCCCTGCCAGGAGGTACGCTTACGAGAGGCAGGTTGCAACCCTGGTTGGATGCAGGTGTTGGCACGATGGCAGATCTTTTTGGCGACGGCACTTTATTAGATCACGATACCTTCATAGACGAAATGGGGGCCCCGGCACATTTATATATCATACACGCTGCATTGCTCAGATACATTAGGTCACACTGGGCCCCGCAGAGACAGGAACCCATAACAAATGAACTAGTTAGGACGATATATCATATGGGAAGAGGCAGGCACCTTATCCGATGGATCTACACTGGTATTAGCACACACACGGCGGCTGATCTTACCACACTGAGGGCGGCATGGGAGAGGGACATAGGTAGAGACATCACGGACAGAGAATGGACACTGATACTGGAACACCCACGGAAGATATCCAGGAACGCAAAGTTCAAATTCATACAGACAATGGTAGTGCACCGAGCTTATCTTACCCCACATAAATTAAATCGAATGTTCCCGCATACTACACACTGCTGTCCGCGATGCTTATTAGAGGGAGTGTGCCTATTACATATGCTGTGGGCCTGCCCCAAGGTGCGGGGATACTGGGATGCGGTCCGGCAGAGCCTAGGGGAGGCGACACACCGGGAAATACAGAACACACTAGAGGAATGTATTCTGGGGCTTCACAAACAGGCCTCAAAGTATAAAGTGCAATACCGTTTTATAGATTTAGCGCTCATTCTCGCTAAGCGTAATATAACTATGCGTTGGAAATCGCGGAGGCCCCCAGATACGTTCACATGGCATTCGGAACTGGCGAAATGGGGCGCTGCAGAGAGCGCGGCATTGCACACAGAGGAACTCAGGGGGCTGCGGAAAATACCAATAGAAATGGAATGGGATATGATGTTGGAAGCGATAAAATCTGTAGGCGAAGCCTGAGACCCTACATAGAACATAGAATGCATCAAGGCCCACAGAGAAGGACGACGAGGGTCTTGCATTGTTAGCACAGGAGTAAATGTGTTGTATAAACTAGACACGTAAATTGGGCTGAGTACACCATTGAAAGGTAAAAAGCACATGGCACAGACGTACACAAGTGAGGGGGGGGTGGAACGGGAGGGGGGGAGTTGGGGAAAGTTTCAAGTACTAAATACTGCATAGACATTATTTATAGCGGGGGCGGATACCCCGGCAGGCCTTGTAACACTTATCCTAGGATACTGAAGAATGTAACTATACAGCGATGGAATTCTACCACACACGAAGTAGGGTGTGATATGTACAGAATAAGGCTGCTACAAATGTATACTATAATGTCTTTGTACCGTGACATCTCGAAAATCAATAAAAAGTTTTCAAAAAAAGTGTCTGTGGATGATGGCAAGTTCTCCTCTGGGTTTATGGGGTCAGTCCTGGTGCAGGATTTTGTATCCAATAGGGGTGGTTACGGCGATGTTCAGCGCTGATGTGGGGTTCAGACAGGTTTCAGTGAGGATGAGGAGGTCCAGTGCAGTGGAGTTGGTGAGGCCTCGAATCTCAGTGTAGTGCTGGCAAAGTGAGCCCGTGTTGAGAGGCAGTTGTTGTGCGAGGTAGGTGTGTGGGACTGTGTAAGTGCGGGTCTTGTGTTGGTCTGGGTTGTGTGCGATTGTGGGCAGTGGAAGCAGGTGTGTGGAGGCGTGTTGAGGCATGTGAAGTAGCAATGCGAGCTTGCAAAGGAGCCCACTGTGGACTGAGGTGTGGCTCGACAGTAGCGTTCTGTGGTGGCATCTAGTGTTGAGCTAGTGGGACTCATCAGCGATGTAGCTGCAGAAGGGTGTTTTGATCAGGGTTCCTGGTACTGGGTGCGGTCTGGGCGCAGATGGGCTTGCCTTTGGTGTGCGCGTGGCTGCGTCTGTGGCCTTTATTAAGTAGGGCCTTGGAGAGTGGGAGGAGCTTAGAGGGGCAGTGGGTATGCTCAGCTATAGTTGATAAGTGTGGTGGGGAGAGCAGGAAAGATCGGCGAGAGCGGCATGGTGGGAAAACAAGATTGTCAGGGCAAGTTGGGGGGCAAGCACTGATGGAAGAGACCAAGATGCAAAACGGTGCTGTAAGAGGAGCAAAAGATGCAAAGAGCCGTATGAGAGGAACAAAAGATGAATAAAGTAACATAAACAGGAGGCAGATAGAACAGATGGCACAAAGAAAGAAAGAATAGTTACTGAGTTGTGTTTTTGAAGCCCTTCTGTCCCCACAAATCCGGCTCATTGCTGATGGAGTTACGAACTGGAGATTCCTGTGCTGGAAGTGGAACCGTGCATAAACTGGCTTACATCACTGCCGGAGACGACTGCCTATGGGATGTGTGCATAAATGCGGGATCCCTATTGCAGATGTGCTAGTGGTGTTCATAAATACGATCTCAGATGCCTTCTTTTGTATAGGCCAAAGAGCACCGGTAAAGGGCTAGAGCCATTTCAAGTGATCGCTTTAGGGGCCTTTAGCTAATTACACAAGCCCTTGTTTTCTTCCTCTGTTGTGTTCTTTTTAGGTCTCGCCTGGCGTAAGACTGCGCAGACATGCGCAGTCTCGCTGGCGAGATTTAACGTTTTGGTTAGATTTCTCTAGTGGGCTTTAAGCCCCGCCCCTCCTTTCCATTGGCTGGCGTCACCGTTTATGCTAAACGGTGGCCAGCCATTGGAAAGGAGCGTCTCGTGACGTACACTTTTAGCTTTTAGAGCGGTCCCTGTTGGACTGGCTGCCCCGACTTACTGCTGGCATTAAAGGTTTTCTTATCTTTATGGGGCCAAACACATGGCCCCATAAAGATAAGAAACCAGTCATGCGAGTCAGTCCAACTGGGACGGCTCGCGAGCCAGTCCAACTGGGACCGCTCTAAAAGAGACAAGGGTTCCAACTGTCCTTTTATTGTATGTATACCCCTCGAAAGTTAACATGGTCTTCATATCGGGTACGTATCCGAGATCAACCGAGCAAACTTCTAAAAAAATATTCAGGTAAACGACCAACTACACCCTTTTCCTCGATTGACCTGCCTTGCCTGACGAAAACTCCTTTGAATGGTTGCTGAGCTTCAGCCAATCTCAGAGGTGAGGGATAATTTCAAAGAGCCTAACAGTGAAAACGGACCGAGGCCTAGCACGACCAGCCGCCATCTTTGTAAATAAAACCGAGCCCTTGGGTTGAAAGAAAAATTGTTCAACTTTCAATAGAGCGCCATACCGAACGCCCATATTGAGCGCATCTGAGCCGTCAACCATTAGATCAAGAACACTTGTCTAGTATATATGAATAATTAGCAATCATAACATTGCACTGTTTTTCCTTAATAATCACTCTTAAGACCGAAATAAAGATTTTCTCTCCAAAGAATTTTTTCAATTTCGGCGAAAACTAATGGGTGTTCTATGCTATACATTTTGCCTAAACTCATGCAATTGGGCTCTAGTTTTGCTGTCCGTCTTCTATGTTTCGCTAATGATCACCCGGCAAATGATTCCCAGAATGCACTGGGCGTATTTTATGTGAATAAAACCGCTAGAAATTGGTGTGGCCGACACCGTGTGCAGAGCGGTGAGATGTCGTGGCCGTGCATGTGTGACCTAAGTATAGGAATGGTCTGGCTCTCAAGACAAACCGTGATTGCGTGGCGTATTTTTAGAGGAGAGTATGACGGAGGGATGTCACACTCATCTAAGTAGTGCTTTCCTAGGTTAGTAGAGGCATCTGGGCACTCTGATCTGCAAATGGCACTGAGGTAGTGTCTGTGTTCTCATTTTAATTAGGGTCTGAGGTTTAAGCAAACCTACCCCTGATTCTTTGAAGAGCTCATTATAACCAATGCCCCCTTCTACACCATCCAAAGCATGAGCGCGCGCGCGCGCACAAACACACACACGAAGAATCGAAAGGACAGGTTGCAACGTTTGAAGAATTTGTTGAGGGGTCTGAACGAAATACTAAAGAGAAACTTTCCACATAATAAAACTACGCTTTTAAACTTTCCGGGAGGATGCAAGCAGTGTTCACTTGTTCATTTCTGAAGGAGCAGCCTCACATACATGGATTCATGCATGGGTCCCCAGGCATCGCTGCTGCGACCCCTGGCTTGGCCCTTGCAACCCCTGGTGATGCCTTTGGGACATCTGGCCTCAGAGATCATACAGCCAGCACCAGGGCTATCAGTGGGATGAAAAAACTGGGGGATCTCTCAAAGGGGCGTGGACAATGTAATTAAGGGTGTGGCTTAAAAACACACAAACTAAAAATCTGTGCTTAGTTTAGTGTGCCACCCGACTTGTATTTTGCTGTTTCTATCATTGCATCCAGATATATGATACAACAAGTAACATCATACCTACAAGTCATGATTATTTGCTTTGTCAATAGTTGTTAGTTGTATAAGATAAATAAGCAGCAACTGTGGCTTGTATATAATATTGAAAAAGCTTCCACTTAAAGCCCTGGTGACACCAGGACAATGTTGTTGCTCCTGAGTTTCAAAAGGAGAAGGGGAATGCAGAGAGAAAATTATGCTCTTTAAAGGATTTCCCTTCCCCTACAACTCTCACCTGGCATGTCGTCATGCCGTAACTTCTCCACCAGTGCAGTGTCACTGCAGTCTGGAAAAAAATGGACCGCCTGTGCCAGGGCACAAAACAGAGCCCGATAGAGACCCGTTTCGAGGCACTCTTTAAACAAGCATTAAAAATGCAATAGGCCTCGCCTTTCATTAAGTTAAAGCCATTTGCTTTGCTATACAATACCATTAGCAAAGCAAAGGGCTTTAACTTATTTAAAGGCGAGGCCTATTGCAATTTCAATGCTTGTTTTGATTGATATTCCTGTTTGTGTGCTCACATGCATCTATTTAGGAAATAACACTTTTACAGATGGCTCGCTTTACTGCCGCATACGTTTTTGCCTGCTGCTTAAAGAAGACAGGCAGAGTGACTTCCCTCATGGGTTAAGACCAAAATCAGTTCAAGTTCATGCAGATGTAAACAGCTGCCGAAGGCGGCAGAACGTTCTCGCAACCGCTGTACGGTGAATCAAACGGTATTATTACATGAGGCCTGCGCCATGAAAGCTGCAGCTGAAAGCTGCGCTGTGCTCTGCCAGCAGCAAGTTTCGACTTTGCATGGATTCTGAAAAAAGGAGATGTTTATACATGGAGCAGGAAGCATCCATGTGACTGCTCAAACAGATGTTCCACTGTTTTGATTTTCTATTGAGACAAGCTCGTGTGCATTGGAATTTCCACAGCCCTAGCTTCTGCTTTCAATTAAATAATGTTATTTATTTTCTGTTGCCAGCTACAAACGGCTGTTTATAATAAATTATTTCTCATTTTTAGTCCGCAAGTCTGATGAACGAAATGCATGTTCAAGTATTGTTTTTTCGAATCCTTTTGATTTCAAATTTAATGCTTTTCCTGTTTTCGTTTCCAGCATCCTGACCTGCTGCCCTGAAGTCTAGGCTTCAGTAGAATGGCGAGGCTTGGGTGCACGACCTCTAATCAGCTGCGTATAAAGTTTAGACTTTGTGTGCTGTGTCGACGTAACATTTCAAAGAAGGTTGCACATTTTCCCGAGTTTTCCTATTTTGCTTTACTAGAATGGTATTGCACAAACGTTGCCTTGTGCAGTTCTCGACAAGCACAACCTATTTTGTGAGCACGGTTTTTTACAGATTTGAAACCTTGCAAATCTCAGCTACTGCCGAGTCCTACAGAAATCGTATTAAAGAGCTGTAGATGCCAAATGTTTTTATTTGTTCTTGCTGATTTCTGAGTCGAATCGTATTTCTGCTGTCTCCTGTGCGTGTTTTTGATGCGTAGGAGAAGGTAGGTCAAATATGGTGCTGAAACAGACGTGGTTTTGCACACCTTGTTTATGCTTGAGCTCGAGGCCCGACTTTTAGTCCCTGACCACTATATGGAAAATGTTGGATGCTTGATGGCTTATCAAGAACAACTGCAATCGTCTGTGGCTTTCTGTTTTCTCTTATACTTTCTTACTTTTTTTTAACTGCTTATGATCACTGTTCATCTATTTGTTAATCTTTTTTTTAAATCTCTTGCCTGTTCTGCTAATAGTCATAAGGTATTGGTTATTTGTTTTCCCCATGTCCCTTTTATAGGTCTAGAATTAATCAAGATCTATTGATTTTCAAAATATAATTATTTAAAGAATACATCTGCAAATAGATACCTCGAGGGTCTTTCAGTCCTTCCCCTGCATCTATCGATTGGTCTTTTGCACTGCCATTCACATTTTGTTTTATACAAACCACAGCGTATGGCAGTGTGTCAGCCCATTTATACATAGGCTCCCAGCATTGTAAGTGATGATATTTTGGTTGTGCAAATTGTGCACGACGGGCAAAAACCTAATGCTCTTCGGTGCCGGGGCTATAGGGATTTTTCTTAAACATACCACAGCTATAGATTTCTCACCGACTGTTTTTCTAAAAAATAAATAAACATACTTTGAGGGGCTTTTGGTCAGAGGGAGTTATCCACTGATTAGTTAAATTATCAATCAGATTTTGTTTTTATCCATAAGGCAGTACAGCATGAGGCAGTGGGTCAGCCGTCTTTACCCATTGACTCCCTTCATTTTGAGTGACAGTACAAAGCTTTATTTCGCTATTTAACTTTGAATTCTAGTTATTTATCTTTCCTGCACTTTGGATGCTCAGAAGGTGATTCATTCCCAGTTTCTTTTTTAAAGTTATGAATTGTTTAAGTAACCCTGTAGCTGCATGTGATTGGGGTGCTTGATTATGTGGCGATTTATTTTGGTCTCCTTCACAAATAACTATAATAACTAGGGGTGGGCGGAATTTGCGAAAGTGACTTTCGCAAATTATCGCGAAAATGTTAAAAATCTCCGCAAACACGCGGAAATATCGCGAAGATGCGAAAGTTTTTTTCCCGCCTGTTCGCGGTATTTTCTGCGTGGTCGCGGCTCGCCAACTTACCCATGCGGTTGCTCCCGGGCGCGGCCATCTTGTTTTCACTCTTCTCGCGGTGCATGATCGTGAAAAGAAAGACGTGATCACGCGACCAATGACATTACTGCGGGCGCGAACTGTCGCGAGACAGCGCAAATGGCTACCAACAATCCAACATCTCGTGGAGAACGCGACCGGATCGGAAAAACTTGTCGGCGAACGCGGGGATTCAGGTAAGGCGATCGCGCGCGAGAGTGTATTATTTTACAGCGCGAGCAAGAAACAAATTATCGCTAAGCTGCGGAATGCGGATATTTTGACATTCTCGCGCTCTCCGCGGAACGCGAAAATGTCACATTATCGCAATTTCCACGAGCGGAACGGAAATTTAGCCCAGGCCTAACAATAACATTCAACTTAAAACGGAAAAACGCATTATAAACATTGCTAGTAAAATGTCCCACTGGTGATTTCATTTTTGAATGAAACGTTTTAATGCAAAAATGTGGCAGCCACGTTTGGGTCTTCTTTTCTTATTAAATTGTTGTTGCCAAAAATGTGTTCGCACTGATCTGGAACAATGAGGGGTTTCAGATTGGCAATGTCACAATCCATTGTGCAAGACTGGTCATCCAGAGAAATCCCGGTTATTAAACACCTGCTGGACGACTCTGTCTTAAATACTTTTGAGAAAATGACAGAGGAGTTTAGTATCCCTCAAAATGAATGTCCGTGGCAACTGGGATTGCGAGATTGCCTTGCAGTATTGTAGATGCTAGCATCTAGAAAGACCAGAATCTCTCATCCACAATTTTCTGAAGAGGTGGTGTGACTTCAGTGCAGCGATCTCTGGAATCTACGGCCTGTTAATTGAACTATGTTTTCTAAGCAATTAAGAAAAAAGCTCATTAAAAAATGACTAACAAGACTGAATAAGGAATACTCAGAATATTAATGGATGGTGTGGACGGTGATGCGGTGTATACACAGCGGTGGACTACCCAAGACGCGCCACAAGAAGTTTTTTTTTTTATTATTAATTTTGTATTGTACTGGACTGGTATTGAACTCCATACAAACTATATATAGAGCGGTCCCGAAACCAGTCTGTTATTGTTGGACATGTGGTGACGCAACCCCGGCAGGGAGGTCCTAACCCCTACTAGCAGTGGTTTTTAGAGGGACATGTGGTCCACTTAACAGGTCGCTAGTGATTTAATATGGACCCCATCCCTGGCAATGCTTCATGGCACAGTGGAAATTATCTTTGGGAAATGTGGATAGACACTGCACTAGTGATGACAACGATGAACATACTACGCAAATAAAAATCAAATACACCTCCTACTCGCGTGGACTGGTTCAGAGAATCGATGCCTATAGCTTCATACGAGCGCCCTATTAATAAACTGACCCATGTATTCTGTTGATGTCTTGGACCTGACAAGTCGTAATACAAGGGAACTAGTTCTTCTCTTTACACAATGACTCATATAAGACTACTTGCGGTAACTGGCAAGAACACGTAAAATTTTGGTACAGATGTTATGAAAAATTGTGCTTTTGCTTTGTATGAATAATTTAAATAAAATGTTAAATTCGAAAAGCAGTATCCGGCAAACTGGACAGAGCAGTGTGAAGGAAGCTTTGTCATAAAGAAAACAAGAAGTGTGTCGGCAATTAATAGTAATTGTATATTATATTGTCTCCTGTGCTTTCAACTTTGAGCTGTTATAAAGACAACCGACCTGTTCGAGCTGTTTTTAAAAAAACATTCACACCATGGTAGTATGTTAGCTGCGGCAAGAAAAGAATATTAAGATCTTTATAGAGAACACAGACGGAATGGTCTTAAGCTTCTTGTATAATGAATGGGTTATCCAACTTGGCTGTATACATTTTATCGATTTTTTGAAAGATGAAAGTGTGAGTCAGTTCTTCTGGAACTCAAACTGGTGAACTACGCTAATTTTGGGAGATGCACATGGCTGAGACATCTCGCCTTCTGAAGCGGAGTGGCTTAGTGAACTTTCTATATAAAATGTTTAAATATTCTTTGAAGTAGCAATCTTATAAAGGTACTGGCTGCCATACTTAGTTTGTTGCAGGTTAATAGTAGGGGTTTGAGACCAGATTGTGTTAAATCCATTTATTTTGGCACGTTGTATTTCCCAGTGAGGAAGGTGTGTTAAATACACTTTTACAAGGCGAAGAACTATGAACATCGCTGGGTGGTTGGGAAGGGAGGAAACGTATTCCATTCCAATTCAGAACTGATCTGAATGGGGTTCTTGCTTACTCTCGGATGAGGCTAAACTACTTTCAATTTGAAAGTAGGGATTAAGGTAGAATGTTGGGGAGGTAGAATGTCTAGAGAAACAGGAAGAGCTATCGGAGTGGGCCAAGAAAGTTGATACATTTAATGGTGTTTTCTTTATTTCATTTGCCCAAAACGGTGCAAGGAAAGATGGCAGCAAGTTTCAGAGGGAACTCACTGAAGTCAATCGGTACAAGCTCATAAAGATAATAAGGTATATGCCTATGGTAGAGGATTTACAGATTTAAAAGAAAAAACGCACCAGAATGTTCAGCTAAAATCAGAATGGGGTGTGGAGACATGTATAGATTTGTATTCAACTCAGTATAGATAATCTGATAGAGTATGCAGTGTGCCCATATGGTAGAAAACCACAAATAAACATTTTTGGTGCATCAATGCACCCACACATTCGAAGGCAATTCGAGACCAGGCGACAAAACTGTATGTAGACGAGCACAACAAGTAGTCATGGCATGCGGACAATCATGCTCCAGCTTCTAGTCACGGGCCAGGTCCCCGTCTCAATCAGGCAGTTGTCCAAGGTAAAATCCAAGCATAAATAGGAAAGCGGGACTCTACCCTAACCCGCCACTCCGACTCCAAGGACACGGGGCAACGGCATCCAGATGCGAGTCTAGCGCAGTCAAGGTGACTTGTCACTAAGCTGATTCGTCACCTGAACCTGATGTGCTTAGTGTTTCCTGGGCAGTCGTAGATGCAGCAACAGATCAAGGCCTTCTTCAAGGACATATTACACATATTTATTGCCCTCTTGGCTCCCTCTTGCTCTCGTTCGGGCCCAATAGAACCGAAAAGACCTTGATACTGCTTATTGCCAGTGGTTCACTCCCCAGTGCCATCTGTCCATTGAGACACGTTCTGGGATCTTACTGACTTTAGTATGGACTTCTACTTACGACCCACATTCTGTGTTGGTTCCGGCCACCCTGACACCACTGGTGCCTGCGTCATCTTCACTGGAGGAGTATCTGTTGCCAAAGCCAGTAGATGATTGTGTCTGCACCCATGTCAGACCCTGAACCAACATCAGCCCAAGCTCGATTAATGTCATGCTCTGAAATTACATAATATCAACCAGTTGTTTTGCAGTCCGACTCTATTTTTGTGCCTCTACCACAATATTATGAATCAAAAAGAGGGGGACTAGGAGCCAGATTAAGGTCCAGTACCTGTGCTCCTCACTATAATTGACACGTCTAATCAGTGTGGGTACTTGTTCCTATGTGGAGAGGGTATAGAAAACGTTAAAGAAAAGGTGTGGTTGGAATATATGGTTCCAAGGAGATCTTCCTTATTTGGAAGTGTTGCCCTCACACACCCTTGTGGGTGTCATGCTTTATCATCGGGCGTTTCGTTCCTCATGGGGCTGACGCTGCAATGCCCTCAGGGGCCCCGCAAGAGGGCTCTTTGTTGGAGATCTTTTCTTGTATCAGCTGTGACTGTGCATGTGGGTGTATGGGGTGTGTGTAAGGTGGAGAGTGTGATCTTAAAGTTACCTAAAGGAGATTAAATTGTATTCAGAGACTCTTCAGTAAAGTTAAAAAATAAGATGCTGTAGTGTGCACAAAGTTATTATACGCCACTACTCGGTGAGTGTGTTATAGTGAACTATTGTGGTTTCACTGATCAGGTCGACATGTTTCACGCTATGTTGGTCCAGTACTGGATCCCTAGCATTTCTTCAGGACCAAAAAATATGTTCCCGACCCCTGAATTAGGGTGGGTATCTAGAGTGTTATTATACTCAATTCCTGGTAGTGATACATTAGATCCTAGGTATCTATGTCATGCTCACCCCAGTATGAATCCATAAATCAACTTGGAGGAAAAAAGTAAGATATAGGGAAAGGACTTGAAATATCCAAACAATCAATGTTTTATTGTGGACAGTACATGTGATGCACATATGGTCTCTGCATTTCATCATATCATGCAGTGCCATGCTGTGTTGTCCGAGCTCTACATTAGCTTTTCTGTTGGCGAGTGCCACCAGTACTTAAATCACTTGTGAAATTGCCATATAACAGCAAGTGTTATTAAAAAATATAAAATAGAGACTACACAAACAGGAACTCACAACATACTGTTATTATTACAGCTACAAATGCATTGTCATTACTGACTCCCATGAGGTATTTGTATTTCTTACCCCTACACATAGGCTATAATGTTCCCTAGGTCAAGGCAGGGGACTGCAAGATTATTGCAGTTTCTGTAAAAGAATAATATCAAAGGTGAAGATGGTCAATGCATAGTTTCACCGATTGGGTACTCGCGTGTCACTTTCTCCTCCCCGATCAATATCCTAGTCACAGTTCCATGCCCGGTCAGCAGCCCATCACCTACCCCATGTCCTACCTGCCTGCAGATGAAGTGTATGGCCGAAAGGGGCTTGCTTAAGTTCAGAGAGACCGGTTAACGAGGCTCACCTGAGGCAGAGACCCGGAAGTACTCTCTGCGTCAAAAAGCATTGTGGGTACATGTAAGTGTGGTTGGGGTGTATGGTGGCGGCCATCTTGGAAAGGCTCAGTTCTCTGTAGAAGATGTTCTACGGCGATAACGTGAATTGATAGCGGCCATCTTGAGATGGTCAGAGAGGTCTCATGTTCTTACGGAGCTCCCGTTAATCAGTGGGCTCTCTGACATTTCTCATGTTATATAAGGACAATCTTTGTTAAATCACTACAATGGTCGACGTATCTCCAATAGTAGCCATAATGCAATTGTTATGGAGGATCTTATGTCAATTGTGATATTCTGTGTATATTGAGATGTGTTCCATGTAATACTGGTTTGACTATTCCCAGTAAGCTGGATTGCTGTGACGTCTGGACTGGGGTGGCTGGAACTTAGGTTTGCATACAGTCGGCGTAGTATATGGTCAAGCTAATAAAAGTGACTATGGTGCTCGGGGCGAATAGTGGCAGCCATGTTGTAGATGGGAGAATCTTAAATCATTCAGGGTATTTAGTTGATAGGGGATGGTGTTCTATTGTAGTCTATGGTAGGCATGTGAGGTGACCTCTCCAATATTATTTATGTTTTTTGATTGTCAAACTACCCCCAATAAAGAAAATGGCTGTTATTTGAACCTAGGTAGTCTATGGTAGTCATTTGAGGTAAGCCCTCCAGTATTTTCTGGTATTGTATACTTGGCGGGCTATCCTAAATAAGGTAAACGGTTATGGTGTCTGAACCTAGATGTCCGGGACCTTCAATAGCTGTAATGTCATTTACTCATTATAAATGCTCATGATCACCCCAGGAATCCGTGATAGTATAGATTTATTGTTTTGAGACAGACCTTAACTCGCCACATTGGGGACCAAAGAAGGAAGGAATGCTTCATTTGCAGTCATGGTTCGGAAGTCATTCGAGGTGGCAGAGTTACAGCTGCCTTTCGTTGAAACTAAAACACATGTTTTAACAGAAATTCAGCAGCCCGAGCCACAACTTCTAAGCCCTAGTTTCCTTTTAATAATGCCCTCAAAGATACTCTGACTACTTGGTCGAAACAATTTTGCTGATATTCCTGGAAGCACATATGGCCTCTCTGGCCTAGACAATACATGATGGGCAGGACGCACTACCACATAGTTTATCCAAGCATATGAAAACGACAGGTTGCCTCAGCAGGCCGATTGGTATCAGTGTGGTCCGTTATTGACATGTCTGGATTAACTTCTCTGGGTTGTCTTGTAATGTGCAGGTTTCGCTGATTGACATGCTCTTTAATTGGGTCTCACCTCTTTGGTGAGAAGACAGACTCCATTTTGGAATGGTTTCAAGATATTCGAATTACGGTGCGTTCCTTTGGATGTTGGTCACCCCGACTAAGAATTGTAGCACCAGTTTCAGAAATTTAAGGGCTACTCCACCGGTCTGGCATATAGACAGTGACTGCCTTCCCAAAAAGTGGTGCAACAGATAGCCCAGTCAATACGGGGTTGCAGACCCTAGTCCGGCAGATACTGTGCTGGTTTGCAGGGTCTCCAGGCTTCTAACCACTCTCCTGCTACAATGGCCTACAAACCGCTTTAGTTTGCCCTCCATTATGCACGCCCACTCAGTGGGAGGCAGGATCCAGCACTTCCATATGGGTTAGAGATCCGTCACTTCTGATAGGTCTCGAAAATGATTCAAAACGGTTATGCCCTACCTTTTTCTTCCCCCCCCCCCCCCAAATATCCCTCATACACCAGAATAGATTTCACAAGATCATCCGTCTATCCTGCTCCAAAAGGTACACCTCTTCCTCCTCAAAGGTCCTGCAGAGAGGGTACTGGATTCGTAGAAAGGTAGGGTTGTTACTCTTACTAAGCCTCATATGGAAAAGGATTGGGGTAGAGGGGACTCATGCCTATCTTGCATTGCCGTCCTCTCAAGGCCTTCATTTAAGAGAACAGATTAAAAATGGAGACTCTGCCCAGATCCATCTGCTCTGGGCTCTGTCGACTGGATGGTGTCCTTAGACTTGCAGGCCATGTATTTTCATATACCCGTCTTGCTGTCCCACAGGCATTCTCTGTGGTTCAAGGTGAGCCAGGAGCACTTTGTTTACCATGCTCCCTTTCTGCCTCACCTGTGACTCTCCGGTGTTGATAAAAGTGATGATGGTCCCTGCCCATCTGCAGATGTCAGGAGCTGCTGTATTCCATACCTCAATGACCAGCTGAAGAAGGCAGGTGCACCACAGTCAGTCGTAGACCACCTCCGGATGACAGCAGAACTATTAACTTCAAATCTAGCCACATATAAGATACACTTGACTGTAGACTTGCCTCTTTGTTCATTAAATGCATTGTCATCAGGGCTTGGCCAGGAATGTCTCTCACATCATGTTTAACAACTATCGCCTTTAATAAATACATAACTAAAGCATAAAGTAGCAGCCTACTGGTATTTGCAATCTGCAGATTTTACACTGAAATGGCCACAGAATTTGCCACTGACATGTGGTTTTAGAACTATATAGTGTACAATGTTTGGAAATACAGTTTCTGCAAATATTTGTCATTTGCACATCACCAAGTAAAGTGTTCTGATTTGTTTTCGCCTATTGGAATCTTTGTTTTCATCACACTTCTGAATTACAAGAAAATGTTATTTCATAATTTCTGATCTACTTGTACTGTTCATTTACAAGCTGTTCAAATGTTGTTTTAGAGAAAAATGACATTTTACTGCATTTTGTTTCACAATTATTGTCAAATAGCTCACTTGACAAAAAGCATTAACTGTAAAAAGAGAAAGAAAAGTAAACATTTTCCAGGAACACTAGCAACAATTAGTAAAAAGACAAACTGACATTTGACCTCTATCCTTGAGCAGTTGGCAAATGTGTCAAGATAAAACAAGATTTAAAGATGTTTTAATTGCTCATTCACTTTCTGAAGGAACAGAACACCTGTTTCTTCCAGCTTAAGTTTACTCACCAGCAGGTTGCAGTGAGTGCTAAAAATAGCTCGACATGCTAAATTTTCACTCACAATTGATAGTGGAGTTTTCTGGGCCTGTACTGGTTCCTGTGGCCAGTGTCCTTCCACTGGCCAATGGGTACTCCTTTTTTTAGGTCAAGCCTGAGCAGCGCATGCGTTGCTCTACGACGTGCTGTAATCTAGACTGTGGCTTGAAGCACCTCCCATTTTTTCCATCTGTTCTTGTTAGTGCCCTTCATACATGCCTGCCTTTGTTTGGTCAGCATGCTTAATTAGTCCCTCCTTTTCATGTTACGGAGCCTCCCAGCAGACTGCCCCTGCCACATGTGGTTTTACACTTTATTTACACTTTATTTAATTTACATTTCTTCGTGCACTATTTTTTTTAGGTCTGCCTCGGCTTGTGTATCAGCACGGCACCTGCTTCACGGACGCCACACTTGCATTTTCCAAGAAGTATATTTTTATCCTAATCAGCACAACTGCCGCTGCGCGAAGTTGTGTTCGTTTTTTGTTAGCCATGCTCTCGCTGATCTCTGCTTTCCCGTTCGTGGCGGAGTCCGCCCACCACCTCCCGCATGTTCCTATTCCAGCCCTTCCTTCTTTAAATTGATTCAGCTGCACCGAGTTCAGCTCCGGCCACCCACGGGGCCCTTTTATAGCTCTGTTGTCTACAAATATTGTCTGCATAATTAAAGGAGAAATTCCCACGAAAGAAATTATGCATCTGGTCATGTGATTTTCGAATTGCATACAAATGTTGGTGGGGGCAGGCACACAGATTAATTAGCACATGCCTGTGTTTTGTTAATGACTTTAAAGGTCCTCCTTGTGACAGCGCGGCCAGTTGGTCACCCAGGCCCTCGTCACCAGTCGGCTGGACTACGGGAACGCCCTCTACGCCGGCACCGCCGCCAAACTCCAGAAGAAACTCCAACGGATCCAGAACGCCTCAGCACGACTCATCCTGGACATCCCCCGGACACCTGAGAGACCTGCACTGGCTCCCCGTCAACAAAAGAATCACGTTCCGACTCCTCACCCACGCACACAAGGCTCTCCACGATCTGGGCCCCAAGTTCCTCAACAGCCGCCTGACCTTCCACAAGCCCACTCGCCAGCTCTGCTCCGCCAGCCTCGCTCTCGCCACCGTCCCCCGCATCCGCAGAGCCACCGCCGGAGGAAGATCCTTCTCCTACCTGGCAGCCAAGACATGGAACTCCCTCCCCATCCACCTCCGGACAACGCACAACGCAAGACCATCTCGCCTTCAGGAAGCAACTCAAGACCTGGCTGTTCGAGCGCCTTGAGACCCTCCGGGTGAGCAGTGCGCTATACAAATGCCTATGATTGATTGATTGATTGATTGGGGAGGAGGCACCCTAACAGAAAATGTTTACAGCGGTGTGTGCTGCTGCACTAAGCGGTTTGCTCTGGCTTAAGGCGCAGCTTTTCTTAGCCCCGCTCGCATTGGGACTGCTATTTTGAAGCTTTCTGGCTGTTGTAGTGCGGGCTGTAGCTCTGCCTGGCTTACATGGAGCAACACCAGAGAGCTAGGGCTGCATGCCCCTCCGTCTCAAAGAGGATCCTCGCTCCACAGTGGCTGTCGGTAATGGACGTTTTGTTGTTTTTCACATGTTGGTAGTGTTTTGTACCTATTTATATCATCGAGCCAGAACAGCAAATAACAATCACTGAAGTGCTTAGGTGCCGTTAATGCTAGTCTCTTCAAAATATATACCTTTACACACATTAAAATTACTTTTGCAGGTGATAGGCATGTATTGGATTGTGATGCTGTATTTAAATTAATAAAATATTGGTTTCTTGTTGCTGATTCAGCCCCGCTCACACTGGGACTTCTATTTTGAAGCATTCTGGCTGTTGCCCCTGTCGACCCAGCCAAGTCAATTGGCTCAGCAGTTCGTTATATTTAGGGAGGGGGAGCGGGAACCTTCGGGCAAGCAGCTTCACATGACAACAGAGGGTTAGAGGAAGCATGTGCAAGCCCGAACCAACGTCGACAGACTTGCACCACCACAGCAGCCCAACAACCGCTCTAGTGGCAGAATACTTTCCCTTTTGCTGGTGGTCTTGCATGATCATCAGTAGCCTGGGAAAATCACCAGGAGGGAGGCTTCTAATATGGCCAGTAGCCCAGCAACATCAATAGTAACATTTCTCTATCGACAACAGTCTTTCACTATTGCCGATAGGCTGACTCCATCATCTGTAGCCCAGCAGCATCCCCTGTCGCCGGCAGCCTTCCGCTATTGTTAACCTACCATTATTGCCAGTAACCAGGCAACATCGGCAAAAGGATTCCACTGACACGCTCATCATTCTATTGTCACTAGTCCTTTAACATCACAAGCATCATGCCATTAGCCCCAGTATCATTTCATGATTAACAATATCTTTCCATGAGCACAGTGGCCTTCTGCTATTTGCAGTAGCTCAGGAACACTGCAGCCACCAGCGGTGTACTGTCGCTGTAGCCATGCATGATCTTCAGTAGCCCAGCAACTTTCCCAACAGTCTTCCACAACTGAAAGCAGTAGTCGTTTTTAGCCATTGCGTTGCTTTGTCAGCCAGCAGCCTTGCACTCTCACCAACTATTAACACATGTTTAGGTTATTATTTTGCTCAGTTTC
The DNA here is from genome assembly GCF_964204655.1 of Triturus cristatus. Lineage (NCBI taxonomy): Eukaryota > Metazoa > Chordata > Amphibia > Caudata > Salamandridae > Triturus > Triturus cristatus. Next base: position 1,054,915,509 of record NC_140593.1, on the reverse strand, counting down.
TTTCATTTGGAACTATGTTTTCTGGTTGTACTTGTTTAATCTTTACAACCCATTGCCTCCCCCTTAAAATATCTCTGTCCACCATCCCTCCCCTCTGGTAGGGGCACATACTAGGAACTTCAAACCTTGCGCTAAAAGGTTTATTATCCCTATCACAGGCTTCCAGATCCCTTCAGGGCACGGTTACATGCCGGCTTGCGCTTCAGTTTGTAGAAACATTCCAAATTCATGTTCTTTTTTTAAACCGGTATTAAACCTATCCAACTACCACAGCTTTCCTGATGAAGCTTTTGTGTATTTTATTCCACCCTCATCTAAAACAGCCCTTATTGCTGTGACTTCCACTAAACCCTATCAATCAACAGGTAGGAGGGCTGCTTTTTATTAAGGCGGATAGGAGTGCATTAGGAGCTCGTTGTTGAAATTCAGATTGATGGTGCCAAAGGCGCATAAAGACCGTGCCCTTTTGTACTACCTCCAGCATTCTATACAGCAGCCACAATCCTCTTCAACATACCTTAAACACATTGGCAAAGTCAATAACTCTAGCAAAACACTTAAAAGGTCCCAAAGGCGAGACCTATTGGCTATGCTAGTGCTTGTTTTTTTTTCTACTTGCGGGCATTTCTACTTGCGGGCATGCACTCAGAGTACATGCCCTATAGTCTCTCTGTCATCGTTTTCCTCCTCCCACTCCAAAAGTAACTTTACTCAACCACCCACACCCTGCCCTTCTCCCGGTCTCCGATGTTTTTCCCGGCGTCAAAGTGGCTTTTTATTTATTTGATTTTTTTACATTAAGCCATGTTGCACAGCACCTCAACTGTTGTACAACATAAAAAAATGTTTTACAAAGCCAGTAGATTTTGCATATGCAAAACCTATTGGCTTTGCCTATGCTTGTTGCGTGAACGATGGCCTAGGCCACTGTCATTTGGGGAGTACATGCGCCCTAATCTGATAATGGCCCCCTTTTCCCATCTGTCTGAATCTAACCTTTGGAACGGTTTTGGGATCATAGCGTGTATTATCCTCCATAAATCAACTGAAGTGCTTGGCAATACCATTCCCAAACTGTATAATTTAGGACTGTATTAAGCAATTGACAGGTGCTGGCTTTTTATTCTGTTGGCTATATGACAATCTCAGCGAGACAATGTCACCTTCATGTGAAATTCTACTTTCTGAATTGTTTTTTTTAAGTCTCTTGAGTGAATACCATAATGTGTATTTGTAGTTACTAAGGGAAGAGATGTGGCCAACTGACTAAATTGATTATTCTGGGACCTAGATGTGAGACCTAAGCTTTTCTGTTTCTAGTTAACTTAAAGTGAGTATCCCCCTCTGTTTTCTGATCTTAAAAAAATAACAGCCATATAGTTCCTTCAAGGCTGGAATATGGAGTTTAAAAAGTATCTTAATGACTGTGGAACATCCAATATGCTACGGACAGCTTTTTAATAGCAGTAGTAGAATCCGTAGTAGTAGTTGTAGAAGTGCCCAATAAGAGGGCACAATTTTCCACATCTTTGGCATTTCACAGTGACCCCTGTGGATAACCTTATTCGGTTAGTCCTTGTGCAATATCTACAAACTTCTACATGAAGATAGCGTTTCTCATGTCAAAATGTAGTTTCTTTTCCATGCCAATGGAGATCCAGCGTTGTCTGAGGCATTAGCGTTGTTGTGAAAGTTCCTGCGTATGTCTTTCCAAACCACTGATTATTGCTTTGTAGACTGTTCAGGATCTGTTTGTGTTTAAGTAATGTGCCCTATTTCTCAGCTTTGACCATCACTTAGGCCTGTACTCTGATAGGTGATCTTGTGGCTAGCCAAGAACTTTTAATGAGTTTATAACCTAATTGGTTTTACTGTGATTAAACTCCTGTGTTGCTTTCTACCTTGAAAGAAGAGTCAACCATGCCAGTGATCTTACCTTAATTTTGTGACTTCCATGGATGCTTACTTATCACATGTGGTGACTGCCACAGCCTTTGAAAAGTTAGATACTGTTGCCAGACGATTACGTCTTGGGCAACATACAGCTGAATATTTTGGAAAGATTGTTGTGTCTTCGGACTCTTATGTTTTGCTTTATATTTATTTATATTGTTACTGATTATGTTTAATATAGCTTTATAATATGGATATAGAATATCACTTTGTGTTAGCTAATGTTCATAATGGTAAGCCCTTTTTCATTGTATGCACGCTCCCTGAGTTCCAGATTCTGTTCGATGGAACTTGGATTGGGCAATTGCTGGAATAAGGAGAGTTGGACAGGACGTGCTGTGTATAGTGTTTCAACCTTTAATAAATTATTCTGGAAAATATGACTCCGACTTTACAAAATTGGCAATGAGCTGGAAGAGAAGCAGTTGTAACACCAAAGGATAATCCACCGTGCAGTGTGAAGGAGTTTCTTTGTTTTGGTATTTTGGCACAACTTTGGATTCTCGATGTTGTAAAGTGCCTTTTGTGTATTCTGAAGATGTGTTGAGTGCTGCCTTTGCAATCATCGAACTCTGGGATCACAGTGATTCTTTACTGGCAGTGATTGTCATTTTACTCACCGTTGCTTTGGGCTTACCATTGGTGGCTACAACTGCGTTTTACAAACGTGTGCATCTTGGAATTGCCGTGTTGGGCTGTTCCAGGCCATTGTTGCAGGAGTGGATTCACTTGTAAAATGGTGAGTGCTGCGGGATTACAGAGCGGTGTTTCCTTGCATCACCTTCAGGCATTTGCTTGCGTTTGTCATTGTGCATCTGGCCATATTGGAAGTACTTAAGCACACGGCATTTCATTGGATATTCATCACGTTTTGCGTGTATGCATCAGCGTACGTGCAGCCATATTGTGTGTACAATTTGGTTTGTACTCTAATAGTTTTCATCCACAGATGTCAGAATGCAGAGCAACGGTTTTTGAGAAGCAAAGTGACGGTTTACCATCAAACGCCATCATTAGTGTCTTCTCATTTACGATCGTGTCAGTTTCCCCCCAACTTAGAATTTAGACCAGTGCATAAGACAGTAAGTGAGCAATTATTGAACCTCTGGTCAGATTGGGGTACATTGAACTAGTCTCTTCAGGGATGAAGTCAGGACACTGTTGCTTGACACAGCAATCAGTGAACCAGTCCCGTTGGATGAAAAAGGGACTCTGTTTGTTGTGTATTTGGGTCAATTATCAGCATGGCAACAAAAAAGTTTGCACTCCAGCTCCCATAGTCATTCTGGCCAACTGATGGAAACCCATATATAAAATGGGTGGAATTTGAGGCATATTTTTAAAATTTCTTGGAAACAGTTGATAAGGAAGGCAAAATGAAGTCTGAAAAGAAAAAGATTTTCTTACATTCTATTGCTCCAGAAGGCTTAAATGTGTATGCGGAAATGACCAAACGAACAGTTATTGGGGAGTCAATCGTTTTTAGGTCTCGCCTGATCCAGCGCTTGCGCTGATCTGGCCGAGACATTTTGTATACAGGCTTTTCAAAGTGCTGCCGTGGCCTAAAGCTTCAGTGAAAGTGCACGCGCGCAGCGCCATGTGTCTTTCCTCCGTAGCACGCGATCGTAATCGCGATCACTTTCACTTTCGCGGCCGCGTTGCCAAAGCTTGTGTATGTTAAAGCTTTTGTTATTTTAATGCTTATTCTTTCTTTTGTCTGAGAGCAGAGCGAGCTTTATTGCATGGGAGCTGAGACTCCTGGCTAATCGGAGTGTTATGTGGTGAGTTTTCTCCATTTTGCGTGTTCGGCATCACTTGACCAAGCACTCCAGTTTATGCCTTTCTGCGAATTCCCCGTTTAAAATGCATTTTCATTTCAATTTTCATTAAGTTTAGAACGGCCATGAGGTATAACTGCAGGTTTGTTAATATCCGGGGACTTACTGCGCCATTACACTCTCTCATGCTTCCCCGAGTACTACGGGGCAGATTTACAAACACCTTGCACCACTTTTGCGTCAATTTTAACATGGAAAAGTGGCGCAAGGGGCTTGTAAATCCGCCCCAATGTATTTTAGTTTCTGTTTACGGTGGGTCTCCGTGTCTAACTGCATCCTGACACGCTCATCCTCTTCCACTACATTAAAGGTTTCTATTTTATACTTGCCATAACTTTTACAGCAACCTATTTTTATGAAGATAATGGAGAATGTTTTTTAGGGTTGTGTGTGCTTTACATTTTCTCTCGCAAAGGGATGTTAGTGCACCATGACAGCAATGGCTATCAGATTTACAATGTGATAAAATATATTGCTAATGCAGGTAAAATATATTTGCTCTACAGCAGCGCTCACCTTTATATTTCTTGTGGTTTTGGTGCCATAACAGCAACACACTTCCCCGAACCATCTCTAACTGTCACGCTGTCCTGCTTTCACAACACGAAAGGAATGGGTTTTATATTTGTTGTAACTTTTACAGCAACCTATTTACATGAACATAATCGCTATCATCATTTTAGGGGTGTGTGTGTGTGATACATTTTCACCCTCAGCTGGACTTAAGTGCAGCATGACATACTAAATAAAACATATTGGCAATACAGGTAAAATACATTTGCTCTATAGAAGCACTCCTTTTCTATTTTTGTGGTTTTGCAACCATAACAGAACAATACTTTCCCAAACTAAAAGTAATTTTTAAAGTTTGATTAGCCGTATGCAGTGACTGTTTACCCATTCGAGGGCTTAATTGCACCATCACACAACACAGCAGCAAATATGTCTGGTAGGAGTCGCTAAGGGTAGTGCTTTCTCACTACCCCGACTGTAAGACATTATGTTTAGGGACATACAGTGTAGCAACAATAGTTTAAAAATATAATCATGTACTTATGGATGGTCCGTCAGTTAGGCAAAACAGATAACAGCAGACATAAGCTATTATTTGTTTTGTTTTGTAAAACATCCCCTCAAGCAGTGAATTTGGCATCTCATCGGAAGGCCTCTCATTATCTGCATCGCCATCTTTTGTCAATCTGGGATCAGCACCCAGGCACTAAACAATACGAGCTTTTCACCATATGCTGTCACACTTTACTCTCCCTTCAGAAATCCCAGCCAGTGGACTACTTTCTTTCTCTGCTTCTTTTACTTTAAGGTTGGAAATAGGAACACTTTACAATTAAAAGAATACAAAGCAAAATAAGTTCCATTGAAAAATGTTGGTTATTTCTAATTTACAGTTGTGAACACTAAAACAGTTGCCTCCTACAAAATAAAATCCTAGTTGTTTAGTGTATTTTAAAGGAACATTTGTGGAAGGTACTTTTCTTTGGCGCACTTTATAGGCGCAGTTTTACCTCCAAAGCGACTCTAAAATTCAACAAAGTGTAAAATATGTTGCCAATGTACCTACAATATTTTTAACTGATCGAGCACGCATTTTCAATGTATTTACCGTGCTTGGTTCAGTTTAGCAATGCAATGGTGGTAAATATATGAATCACACGTGGAGCACATCCTTTGTGCAAGCCACTCCCTTTATATTTTTTGTGGTTTTGCAGCCATTAGAACAACACAATTCTATGAGCTATCTTTACCTGACCCACTTCCCCAACAGTAAACGAATTTGTTTTATATTTGCTGGAACTTTTAAAGCAATCTATTTCCATGAACATAATGGATAAGATTGTTTTAGGGGTGTTTAAAGCATTTGTTTGTTGGGTGCTTGACTTTTGCTCTGGCCCAGGTTCTTCCTGCACCATGACCTGCTCTCTCAACTCTAATGGATTTTGATTTTTTTTTGCAGTGAGATTTAGAGCAACCTATTATTATTATTTGTTTGCCCTCTAAGTTTTCACACGCACTACCGGTGCCATTCATAAATGTATCCAAATTCCTCCACAGTTATGCTTTTTATGTGGTCTTTGTGTTATGTTTTCATCAGAAACAGAGTCTAAGTGCAGCAGCATCTAAGGCATTTGGTTTTGTGTTTCTGTAACGTTTGGATCCCAGCCTGGTCTTATTGTAACATAACACACTCTCATACTTCCCCAACTGTAATAAATTATCTTTTCCATTTGCGATGCATCTCCATGTGTAATTGCAATAAGACACACTCTTTTACTTCACCGACCATAAAGGTTTTGGATTTATATTTGCGGTAAGTTTGACTGCAACCTATTTCCACAAACATAATGGATTAATTTATTTTCTGCATGTGTGCGATAAATTATCACCCGCTCCAGGCTGTTAGTGCACCATAACACAGTACACCTTTCACATTCACAATGATAAAAAACTATATGGGTAATGCAGGTAAAATACACTTGCCCTATTGACGCGCTCCCTTTATATTTATTTGTGGTCTTGCAGCCAAATCTGCAACACAGTTCTGCAAACCATGTCTAACTGCACCAATACCCGCTCTCCTGCTTCCTCCACCATCATGAATTTTGTTTAATGTTTGAAATACCTTTAACAGCAATTTATTTCCCCGATCATAATGAAATATTTTATAGGTGTGTTGCAATACATTCTCATCCACTCCATGATGTACGTGAACCATAACATTTTACATATATTCAATTTTAAGTGCTATAAAATATGTTGTAAATCCAGGTACATTACATTTGCCCTGTTGGAGCGCTGCCTTTTTCAGTCGAGCCTGGACAGCACATGCACTGCTCTGCGAGTCATGCTGTATTGAGGTAGGGACTTGAAGCTCCGCCCAATCTCCGCCCACCTTTTTCATTGGCTTGTGTCATTGTCCACTGTAAACTGTGGCTGTTCATTGGTCAACAGGCTTAGTAGTCCCTCCTTAGTACCGCGTTGTCTCAGTTTGTAACTCCCATGGCAACACCCTCTGTTACGTGTGTGGTTGCTTGGTAGGCTTTAATTACAGCCTCTGAGTACTATTTTCTCAAATAGCTTTGTCCTGCCTGCTGTTGCAGGCAGCACATGCTCTCTCCTAACGCTTTTTTAACATTTTATAGCTTGCATTTGCAATGCAATGGGTCTCGCATTTGTGAGAGTTTAAGCTAGTGGAATTGTAAATGACAATGCCTTTTATTGATCTGTTTTAAAAACTACACATAAATTAAAAGCATTGCCATTTACAATGTCAATAGCTCAAACTCATAAATGCGAGACCTATTGCATTGCAAATGCTTGTTAATGATGCATTGAGAGATTTTGATAACCATTTTGCTCCTAAAGTATGCATAGGTATTTCAAGGTATACATTTTTCCAGAGGAAGCAAGAACTAGGGGAAACTGTGGAGGCGGGTGTAGCAGTGCTTAAGAATTTGGTGTGGGGATTGTAAATTTGATAATTTGCAAGAACAGTTAATCTGGGATCAAGTGGTCATGCATACCCGTGATTCTGCGATTCAAGAGAGACAGTGGATGAATGGAGATGCAGACCTTAAAGCCATATTAGCCATTGTTAGGAAGGCTGAGTTCTGTAGTTTGAGTGTAAAGCCTTAAAGGCAGAGTTGAAAGAGTCTTGTGATGTAGTTAGCGAAGTTAAACACAAGGGATTTAGTAAATCCAAGAGAGGGTGTGAAAGTGCAGGAGCCTGTTAAGAGAGATGGGTTAAAATGTTATTGTGACAGTAGTTCACATGTAACGTCTAGTAAATTTTGCCTGGCGATTAAATAGAAGTGTGCAGCTTGTGGGGTGTAAGAAAAAGAAGAACCATAAAGTGAATTGTGTGGATGATGGGAGTGTAGGTTCTAGTGAGGAAGAGGGTAATGTAAAAAAGATTATACATTGTGATGCGAACAACGTTCAGGCTATAGCATAACAAAGGATTTATTTGTTTTGAATATTTATTTAAATTCAGGTGGAGACCAGAAAAAAAAACATTGTGCCTTATGACTATTGGAGGGGTGAAGCTACAAATGTATGCTGATTCCGAGTCTCCTTTTACCATTATAAAGGAGGAAATATAGAATTCAAAATTTTTAAACGAAATTAGGAATTAATCTTCTGGAACCAGACATTTGCCTGGAAGGGTTTTCTGGTGAAAAAACAGATTTGCTGGGTTTTAGAATTTTAACATTCAGATTTAAGAACGGGAACTCTGTTAGAAAATTGTACAGAACTATAAAAGGTCCCTCTGTGCTTGGATGGAGAGACCAGGGTTATTTACATATGACCCTTGATCCTAATAGTCCTTTGCCGGTGACGATAGTTGATGATGAGTAGACCATTGGGAATGACATGTTTAAAATGTTTCCAAAAATCTTTAGTGGAGAGATTGGCATGTTTGAGGGATTTGAGCATTGTATTGTTATCAAAACTAATACCTGTCCTCAAATACATTAAGCGAGAAATATCCCTATTCTCCTCAGGGAGGAGGTAGAAAAAGAGTTAGAGAAACCAGTTGGTGCAGATATAATAGAGCCAATTGAGTCTTAGGTGTGGATTTCTCCGCTGGTGGTTGCAAGACAAAGTAATAGAAAAATCAATTTGTGTAATGATTTGCGCAATTTGAATGGTGATATTGTAGTAGATAAATTTCCTTTACCTAAGATACCTGAAAGGCTTGCACTGATAAAGAATGCTAAATGGATTTCTACCATAGAATTGTCAGCAACATATCATCAGATTCGGTTGAGTGAGGAAAGCAAGCACTACACAGAATGTATTACTCCTACTGGGTGCTTTCAATATAATAGGATTCCTTTTGGCTTAGCTTGGGCTGCAGCCATCTTTCAGAGGCTCATGTATCAACTGTTTGGAAGTCATGCAAGTGTAAGGTATTTCCAAGATGACATTTTGCTTTTTGGCAGAGATAGGTCAGACCACGACAAAAGTTTTGAATGCGGTCCTAAGCATGTTGGGGAAGAAGGGGTTGACTGTAGAGCATTCCAATTTTAAGTTTGGTGTAAAATCAGTGAATTATCTTGGGCATGTTCTGTGTGGTGAATGTGAAGCTACAAAACGTAAGTTGGTGGAGGCCATCCAGAATGACCTGAATCCTTCAAATAAGGATGAGGTCAGATCATTTTTAGACTAGGTGGAATTCCATGCGAAATTTGTAAAAGGATTTCCAAGCAGAGTGTGCAATATTAGACAATTGCGCAACAGTAAAGTGACGTTTTTTTGGTCAGATGAACGCAAGATGGAATTCAAGAACATAAAAAATGCTATTGTGCAGGTCACTGGGTTAAGCTACTTTGACCCTGATCTTACAAATGTGATCACTGTGGATGCTAGCAATAAAGGGTTGGGGGGGAGGGGGCGTTTTGACTCAAATTGATGAGGACGGAAAAAAAGCAATACTTGTATTCGCTTCTGGGGCCTTGTCACCCATTGAAGAAAACTTTTTAGTAATAGTAATGTAGAACCAAATTCTTGCATGTGTTTGGGCCCTAGAACATTTCCCATCTTTTGTTTGTAGAAAGAAAGGCATTCTTCAGAGTGACAGCAAACCTCCTTGTTAAGCTGTTAAACATGGAAGGTCTTTAAAAGGCGTCTCCCAAGATTGCAAGAATGTCGATGTGTTTGCAAGATTTCATTTATAAGCTCATGTATGTACCTGGAAAAAGCAAGGTTTTGGCTGATTTCTAATCCCACACGCCAACAGACATTTTGGAGTGTGACAAGAAATAATTGGGATGAGTTACAAGTTGCGCTGATTCATGATGAAGGTATTTCAGGTGTGAAAGAAGAGGAATGGAAAGATGAATATGCTAGGGGTAAGGACTTGTAACAACCTATTGAGTGGGTGGTGAAAGGTTGGCCAAGTAAATCTAGGATTTCGAAGGGCTTAAGTCTCTTTTAGGAAATAAAAAATTAATTGACAGTAGTTCCTGGAACCCTTGTCAGAGGGGATAGAGCTATTCCCCCATTTATGCATAGAGACAGCATTATGAAATTATGCCATGAAGATGATTGTGGCATAGTGAAAACTAAACAAAGAGTCAAGAAATGATGTTGGAGGCCAGGCATAGGCATGAATGTGGAGAGAATAGTCAGGGATTGTATGGTGTGTGCTAATTCCGACAAATATTTAAGGACTTAAAGACCCAACATGTGTGAGCCAATCATTCTGGAGAAACCATGGCACACCCTGGCCATAGATATTATGGGTCCTATTGGTACGCCTTCAAAGTATATCATTGCTATGATTTATGTATTTTCTAGATGGCCAGTTATCAAAATTGTAGAGAAAGTAGATTCTGTAGAGGTGTTGAAGTTTATGGACAAAACGTTTGTGGATGAAGGATTACCAGTTCAAATTATCAGTGATAATGAAGTACGTTTAATGTCAAATATAGCCAAGAAGTATTTTGAGAGGTTAGGTGTGAAGCATAGAACTACGTCATTACACAGTCCCAGTAGGAATGGCATGATAGAGAGATCAAATACATTTTCGAAGAATGCATTAAAATTTCTTGTAAGAATGGTGAAGATTGGGAGGTCCAACCCTTGATCTGCAGCTTTCAGCAGGCTCCAAGCACGGTCCGGCAAGTAGCCATAAAAGTTACTCGTGCCAGCGGTTTGATAAAACTGACTTTACTAATCAATTGAATCAGAGCAAACCCTGCCTTTCCACAGATCCAGAAGTAGCCTCTTTACAATACCATAACTGGATTTCAGCAATGGCACGTATTACCATCCCCCAGAGAGCTGGAAAAATTAGGAGGACTGCACCTACTGAACCTTGGTTCTCTGAAGAACTAAGAATATTAGGAAGACTCTGCCGTAGTTCAGAAAGATGCTGGCGCAAACACTATGACCCCAGGGAAAAAGAAAGATACAAGTCAAGATTGGCACAATATAAAGAACTGATTAAAAATACTAAAATCCGCTATTACTCAGAAAGAATAGAAGGAGCTCAGAACAACTCCAAGGAGCTGTTTGCAACAGTTTTGAAACTTAGCCATTTGCAGGAGACTAGTCAATGCACAACAGATCAAGCTTTTTGTGACAATTTGGCCTCGTATTTTTGTGATAAAGTTTCGTCCATCTATAACACCTTTACGGCACGATCGGTAAACGCCCTGATTGTTCAGGCTCCACCAACTGATATTGAAAATCCACTCTTAGGCCTGTCCATCTCAGCCCATGAACGCACTCCACTTTATTCTTTACATTTTACAGTAATTTCTCATGAACAAACTGCAAAAATTCTTGTAGCAACTAAGTCAGGATCCCCGTTGGATCCATGTCCTCCGAGAGTAAGTCATATGTTAGTGGAGACAATCGCCTGCTCTCTCATTGGGGCTCTAAACACAGCCATTGAAACTGAAACCTTCCGCCTGCTGTGGAAAAAGACATCTATTTTACCTTTATTAAAAAAAAGAAAAACTTGGATAAATCAGATGTGGGAAATTATCATCCCATCTGCCGCCTACCTCTACCAGCAAAGATTCTTGAAAAACGCATGAATTGGGAATTAGCCGCCTTTATTGAGAAAAATCAGGTCCTGGATCCCACCCAGTATGGTTTTAGAGCCCAACATAGTACCGAACTGGCCTTGATTACCGCTACTGAGGAAATTAGACTGGCAGTTGACAAGGGAGGATCGGCAACCTTGATACTGCTAGATCTGTCAGCTGCCTTTGACACGGTAGACCACGGCCCCTTAATATATCCGGCTTCGAGAGGCAGGAGTAGGTGGCCCAGCCCTCGCACTCCTTGTCATTTCTGCGTGGTAGGGAACAATTTGTTGAAGTAGAAGGTTTTAGATCAAAATGTTTTAGGCTCCCATATGGGGTGCCCCAGGTCTCATCCCTGAGCCCCACCCTTTTCAACGGTTATGTCGCTCCCCTGGCTGGTATGATCAAAACTCATGGTTTTGAACTGGTATCATACGCAGACGACACACAGATTATCATATCGATCTCGAGCAAAATCATGATACAGCTTTGAATTTCAAGGAGTGCATGAGAAGTGTCAGCGAATGGATGGCTGAGAACTGCCTTAAGTTAAACTCAAATAAAACCGAGGTTTTACTTTTTGGCAAGGACACAACATTCTGGTCCTCAGACTGGGGGCCATCTGAATTGGGGACTGTCCCTGTCCCAGTCACCAAGGCCATAAACCTTGAAGTCATTATGGATTCCACCCTATCCTTCTCCCGGCATGTAAAAATGCTTACTGCATCTATTTATTAACTATGAAAATTCTGAAGAAAGTGCGCCCAATTATACCGAAAAATCTGCAGAAAACTGTGGTGTCAGTCTTAGTGTTATCGAAACTCGATTACTGTAGTGGGCTACTGGTCGAAGTAAATAAATCGGTTGTAGCAAAGCTACAGGTACTTCAGAACTCTGCCGCGAGATTGCTTTTTGGATTAGCCAAATACTCGTCAGCTAAACATGCTCTCAACACTGCACTGGCTACCTATGGAGAAGCGCATAAGGTTTAAAGCCTTATGTATTGCCTTTAAAGCATTACAAATTTCAGGCCCTAGTTACCTGATAAAGCGCTTCTAATGGCATAATCCTGCACGTACACTTCGGTCGACCTCACTGAAGCTGGTAACAGAGCCTACTTTCCGTCTCCAGAGATGGGGTGGTAAAAGTTTCTTTAGTATCACTACAAGATGGTGGAATAAGCTACCATTCTATTTAAAGAATGCTTCTGATCTATTGTCCTTTAGGAAGGGACTTAAGACAAGGCTCTTTACTCTGTAACTCCGCCCAAGGACTTGGAAACATAACATCTAGTGTGTTCTGTGTGCCTATTCTGCAAGCACCTAGACACCCTCGGGTAGTAGTGCGCTATATAAATATTTCAATAAATAAAATTAAAACTGTATAGACGTATAGAACCACAACCCATGAAGTAATGAGAGGAAAAAGACCAAGGACTAAATGCAATCCAGAGTGGTTATTGCAGAAGGCTGATCTCATTTTATTTTTTGATGAAGTAAAAAAGAGGATAATCAATAAGCATCAGAGATGTAAGGAAGCTTTTGATTACAAAAAGGGCTCAGGTAGTGTGGAAATCCGTGAAGGCATGTGAGTCAAGGTCAAAAAGCCATAGAAGGTAAAAAAAAAAATTTTTTAAAAAAGCATTTGCAATGCAATAGGTCTCGCGTTATTAAAGTTTGAGCTATTGGTGTTGCATTATTAGCCCGTTGTTTCACGTTAACTCAGTCAACAGTTCTGGCTAGTGTTTCCAATATTAATATTATGAAAGCGCAATATTATTATGACTTCTTGATAGTACAACTAACAGTTTGTCTGCCTTTTTGACCTGGAGTGCTGAGAGTGCAATGTGCTGTTCCTGACACCCCGGGGCTGTATACGGGTTTAAGGACCGTACACTAACTCGGTCTGTGTCTGGATACTGCCCACTGCCAGGGCTGTGTGTGTAGTGGAAACATTCCACCCCATGGAAAGTACTGGGGTGTACAGAGCCCTCATAGCTATGTGTGTGCTAAATCAGCCGGTGTAGTGAGCTCTTGCTCGATGGGGTATGCTGGCTGGTACTTTTTGTTTGTTTTTGTTTTGCAGTTATATATAGCGCGAAGTCCACCCAAAAGTATTGGAGAGATTTACAGGACTACCAGTTACATTACTCAAGAACACATTGCCTATTGAAAGGCGCAGGGAGACTAACTAATTTGCCCCGATTCACAGGATGGTGAGCCAGCGCCGTGACTCGAATATGGTTCCTTATCTTCTCGCTCGGCAGCTCTTATCATTAAGCCACATCCTTGTGCTTTAGGGAGATTGCCTACTGTCGTGTTGTGTGCCTATGCTCCGTTTTTGTACAGTTCTATTGCAGAGAGGGCTACTGTGCCCCTAATATTCTGTGCAGTGCGCCACAGTGATGCAACGCATCAGGTGTTAGTGGGGAAGAAGGGAGTCTTGGGACACAGTGAGGAGCAGCGGGTTATAGAGTCTCCAGAAGTGTGCGCCGGGTGGTACTGTCCCTCTCGTTCCTTAGTATGCAACAGGCTGAATACTCTACACAGGGTACCGCCTATAAATAATAAGGTACCCCATACATTGGCAGAACTGTTCCGATCTCAAACTCTAAAAAAAAAAAAAAACGAAAAAGTAGAGTTTCACTTCAAATGAGTAAGATTTAGTGGCTTGTCATTTAGTCTGCGGAAAAAGCTTCAGCTCATTCATTTGACATGACGCACTCTTGCACTCAGAATGGCGTCTAATGTTCTCAGTCGGCTGGTGTTTCTGCTCATCTCGCTGTGGAGCAGATTTTGATGTTCTCTGACAGTTATTTCCCTGCCAGCCAGCTAGATTTATCTGTAGGCTTAATGAATGGCAGGAGTAGATGTCCAAAAAGATCTAAACAGAGTGTGTCCAAGTGTGGGAGTCCAACCTAGAAATATGAATAATGTTTTGTGGAACTCCGTAAGTTATGCAGAGAAAGTAAAAATGGCTTTCTGGGTCTTTGTCTTCATTGCATTGGCTGAATAGTCTTTGAATAAATCGCACTTAAACACAGAAGAGAAACCACACTAGTAAATAAATAGTACGATCCATTCCATTCCAGTTCAGAGACTGGTGGTCATTCTGCAGCATTACTAGGCCACTCAGCCGCATTGGATGTAGTAGGCCACTTCAGCTCTATAGATTCCAAACGGTGTGCAATAATCAAACAAAGCTACTTGATGGTCCAACTCCTTCCTTGAAGATCGCACCCAACTTGTAATAGGAGAACTTCCCACCATTGACCATACGGTTACCTATGAGTCCGACAGGGATCTTTTTTTGTTTTGTTAGTGACATAAAACCTCAAAGGACCCACTCCACGCTGACCTTTTCTAGCCGTACGCTGATGACATAAATATGTACTTTAAAGCCATAGGGCTTACCAATCAGTTTGCAGTCAAAAGCTAAGACCTCAAAATTGAGAAATGGATATCTACTTCAAATTGAACCGCTCCAAAACAGAAATCCTGTTCCAGGTCCCAGCACATCTCTTCCTGAGCTTGCAAGCAAGGAAATACAGTAAAAAACCTACTGCCGGCTAATCAACCACTTGGGAATGCCCCTCAATACGACCCTACCCTCACATGGCAGTGGGGAAATTGGGCAACTTGAGAATAGACAATTGGAATTCTTTGTTCCACAGGGTGGCAGCCTATCATATGAAGAATCCAGAAGGGGCAAATGCGCTAAGAGGTCGATATTTTTCATCTGAAAAAGCATGAACCATTACCAGCTCACCTCCAAAGTCTGCACAGGCTTCCAGTAAACAACCAACCCATATTTAGGTTTTGCAGCCTCTTTTACAAATGCATGAAAGACACGACATCAGAAACCTGTAAGAAAAAATGGAACATCCCCTTACCGTGCAACTCGCGCTCTGCACAAGACTTCCTTTTGGTCAATCCCAGAACCAAATGTAAACACAGGAGTCAACGTATATGCAGCTCAGATTGTGCTCCAAGACCCTGCAGATTAAGCATTCAGTCTCTCTTTGCAACTACCCTTCCATGCTGCTGTCAGATACGGTTCCTGTTTGTTCTATAATACCCACGTCTAAATATATCTTAATGTGTCCTATATAATGGACTAAAGCATGCCTGACAAAATCCCCGTGGTCAACCAATCATGATACTACAAGGATAATTATCTGGTTTACAAGGGGATGTTCAGCTCCATCCGCCTTCATAAAATGATCCAGACTTAACCGTAACCAAAACTAACCAGTCTGGCATCAGTATCGGTGATGCTGCTATATTCACTTTGTTTAACAGCTTAGTGCGTAGGTCTCTGGAAGCGGGTAAATGTTGCTGTGTGAACATTTCAAGTAGAAGAAATTTAAATATGGTTGTAAATTGGAAGGAGTTATTTTTTTTTTTTAGGTAGTTTGTTTTTAATAAAACTATAAATAGTATACACACTTGTATACAAGGGATTTCAGTCAGCCCTCTTCATCCATTGCTGCACTGTGGTGTCATTCACATTTTTCTTCTACCCACCACAGTGTATATAGTGTGTGGGTACAAGGTTAGCTTAATTCATCCACTGGTTTACTTGGCTGTGAGTGACGCATTATGTTCTTGCACAGTGTGGACATTTGCACAATAAGCAGTCCCTTTTAGTGCCAGGTGCTACTGGTACAGTGTCTTATAAATTAAAAAACAATTTTGGCTTTTAGACATGCTTGTTTTAGGTAAAAGGCTGGCACTTTCTCTGACACTGCTGTCGGATCACTTGTCACACAAGTCTTCATGCAAAAAATTATAAATTGAATAAGCATTGGCAAAACTAAAAAGCCGGCAGCCAACTCCAGACCTGTTGACATAGTCAATGCTTGTTTATCTTTGTTGAGCGGATAGCTATTACACCTGCTAGAGCTTGGCTTTGTAAATAATTGCAGCAGCACTGCCAGTGATTGCATTTGCTCCACTGTGGCTTTTCCCGGAAGGAATACGGTTATACTTGCTGCTCAGCCAGTATGAGTGTGGAGTGGAATGCTCGTGTATGGTGATGCATGGAATGTTGTATGTCTGAGAGTCAGTTGGAGTATGGGCTGAGAATCAGGAAGGCTGCTCCTGGTGGGGCTCTTGATCTTAACTACTTCAAAAACCATTTTACTTAATCTACACCTGGACTGCTGGACATCCTTTATATTACAACATTTTGTTGACGATTTGGTGAGTAAGAACATACGTGTGTTTAATTGAATGAAAGAAGAAACATTGAAAACCAAGATTACAAGGAGCTAATAGCCTGAAGAAACTTCAAGAAGGGAAGGACTTTCAAAGAAACGTAGAGACTAAAGATACAAGAACATACAGTAAGCTCGGCAGCCCTGCAGCCCCACCAGTGACCTCCAGACTGGTCGTCCCCAGCCAGGGCGTGCTTCTTCTAATTACTTTCATGAGCTTCATGTGCCTGATGAAAACCTGTGGCATATGAGCTATTCCAGTTAATAGGCTCTGGCAAGGCTAACATGGAATTTGTGTTCTCAGCGAGGTGCTATGTGTCCAGTCAAAGTGGACGGTTATGAAAATAAGGGAACTGGCAGTCAAAGCCGACTGCTTTTAAAATGAGGAAGCTGATTGTCATCCTGCGAAGCAAGCTGCGGGACCAGCAGCGTGTGTCTGAACCACTTGTTGACATTGGTGAGCTACGTGGTCCTGGCAGAAATAGCGTTTTTTACTGTGTGTGCCCATTAAATGTGACATTTGAAATGGCCGTGAGCTACTCTCGCACCCCTTACCTTGTCATCTGGGCCACGGGGAGCTGTTTAAGGTATTCAGCAGGGCACGGCTCTACATGCTGCTGAGCGACGTGAGGTGCAACGCGTACTGGCTCAGAGCTACCTAGCGCTCCTCACGTGGGTGTGCTACCATCTTTGCTTAGTGTGGATGGATATTCGTGGATGTCAGAGGCTATCGGAGAGGGCATGCATGCACGCACGAAATTGACAGGACCTCCATGTTTTGGTGGTGTTTTATTCGCTGGTGAGAGAATTGCACAGTTATCCTAGCTTTGAGGAGGAACAGTTTCCTGACTTGTAATTGCGTTTGGTAGTTGCTCAGCATTCAGGTATCAGTAGGGTGCATCCTAACTGTGACTTCTTGCGCAGCCTGAGGAACTTGCGTAGTTAAGTGCTGGCCAGTTGGGTGCTGCATCTGGTGTACCCAGATGTCTGTTGTCCTGTCCCGATAGCTAATACGATTTCATGGAAGTGGACTAATTTGCCACAGTGAAGGGGACAGATTTTAGCATTTCAAGTTTAAGGGGTCAAATCTAGCAGTGGACAAATGTACTGCGCATATTATGAAGGTGTGGGAATTTTAGGTCTACGTTGCCTAATATCATGCTTCTTTTCATGCCATGTGGTTCAGGTTCTTAAAATGTGCATTTGTGGGCTAGTGATATGTATGGGGTATTAGCTACTTAAGGTTGTTCTAAGTATGCCAAGGTCTATTAAATTTGAAGGACTGTTATGGGATGGGTCATCCACAGTTTTTAGGTCTCGCTTGGCGTAAGACTGCGCAGACATGCGCAGTCTCGCTGGCGAGATTTAATGATTTGAAGAGATTTCTCTAGTGGGCTTTAAGCCCCGCCCCTCTTTTCCATTGGCTGGCGTCACCGTTTATGCTAAACGGTGGCCAGCAATTGGAAAAGAGCGTCTAGTGACGTACACTTTTCTCTTTTAGAGCCGTCCCAGTTGGACTGGCTCGCTTGCTTTACGTTTGTAGTAAAGCCTTTTCTTATCTTTATGGGGCCATGTGTTTCAAACACATGGCCCCATAAAGACAATAGATCACCGCCTGGAGCTTCATAAAGCTCCGACGTCACCGCAAGCCACGCTGGGATTGGCCCAGCCTCGCAGGTTGCCTAGCAGGCAGCGGAGGGGGGTGGTTTCGTCTCTTGACTCCTTTGTGGGACGGCGCCCCTTTGAAGCGCTCCGAGGCATGCCCTGTAGTACAGAGAACTTCACAGGAATCGGAAACATGAGCGCGCAGGTTTGAAGCCGGGCTACTGTACAATGGCGAGCAGAAAGCCCGGGAGACCCAAGCACCGCAGGCCACCTCCCCGGAGCCCGCGCTCGTATCAAAGCCCAGCAGACACCGGCTGTAAAGGCAGCGCGGCAGTATCCCGGACACTGCTCGTCATCCTGGTCAGCTGTGTCTCCAGGAGGCGGGGAGGTGCACATTCCCGTGTAATCTCACCCCTGAGCTCGTATACTTTTCACGTTCCTCATGTCTGTCCCACCTATCAACCGCGACCCGTGGCCTCACTTCCCACATGATCTCCCACACTGAACCTTACGTGGCCTCTCCTAATGCCCTTTGACAGTATTCCATTCTGCCTCTCTGATGTTGCCCACGGCACACTTATAACCTGGCCGAGCTCTACCCTCCCCGCCTGTGGTCTCAAACACTGTAGAATCATACCCTACCAGCTAAGGTCCCTTCGGTTAGTATCCCTAACTCCAAGGGTGTTGCGTGCCACTTCTTTCAGGAATTACTACTCCGCTCTCAGGTATCTCTGCTAGTCTCACCCAAACCTCTAATCCCAGAGTTCCCTCTCACTACACACCTCTTCATACATCTCATGTCCCCTCTATACACTCACACATTTTTGAAAGGGTATTTTGCTTCATGGGTTTACAATCTTCCCCTCCCGCTTCTCCCCGCACTCCTCCATGCCTACAAGCGTCTCTTTGTCCCCCTGACCCTCGCTTTGGTCCCAGGTAACCTATCAACACTCACCCATCTCAGCCGGTGTTCTTTCCTTTCCCCGGTCGGTTCCCTACGTCCTGCGGACAATAAGTCGGAAAGAGACGGCAACCCAGAGGAACCATACGAAGCCAATGCGCAAACTTATCCGAAGTAAGCCGAGCCTTTCCGATATATTTGGCATCCCATTCAGTTCAGGATATCCGTCAACTAATTGAGCCGAACGTTTTCGATGTAAATCCCATCCACTCTGTGTTTTTCATCCCCTGGTCTTCGGCTATCTTCGGGACTCCTCCTTAATCACTGGACTCGTATTCCTCATCGCTGGTTTGACTTGTCACAGACCACTCAGTTTCTGCACCATGGCGGGAGTTTCTTGTTCGCCATAAGTTGGCAGGGTATGCTCAGACGTGAGTCCCTTGCTCACTTTGCTACTGGATTCAAGCAAGCCTGGCTGAAGACGGCTGAAATGCCAGAAACCGGTCCTAGGAAGCTTGTTTCCGGTCCAAGGAAGGCATGGCTTGGCAGTTCGGACTGGACTGTTCCCATGAGGCACAGGGTCAGACTGATTTGCATATGGCCATGTCTGAACTGGGGTGGCAGAGTGGGCTAAAGAACGGTGATGGATCAAACCCAGATCTGTTGACTGGGTGTGAGTGTTTGATTGGTTCTGATGCTCCGTCCATCACCACCCCCCTTTTGTACCGCTTTGGGAAGTTTCTTAGCCCTTCTTTCTTGGAATAACAAGCATTGAAAATGCAATAGACCTCGCCTTTTATTAAGTTAAAGCCATTTGCTTTGCTATATAATACCATTAGCAAAGCAAATGGCTTTAACTTAATAAAAGGCGAAGCCTATTGCATTTTCAATGTACGTACACTTTTCTCTTTTAGAGCCGTCCCAGTTGGACTGGCTGCCCCGACTTATTGCTGGCGTAAAAGTTTTTTTTATCTTTATTGGGCCAAACACATGGACCCATAAAGATAAACCAGTCAGGCGAGCCAGTCCAACTGGGACGGCTCTAAAAGAGAAAAAAAAGCGGGAGGCGTTGTTGGCGTTGCTTGTTTATAATAGCAACGATTTAAAGAAAGACTTTTCGTTCTGCTTGTTATTCATTTTTAGTGTGTTTCACAAAAGACATCCGATTAAAGTTTAACGCATTTACCTGCAAGAAACAACATAAAATAGATATTTATATATTTTTAATAAGCGTCTCGTTGAGGTAAGATGGACCGGGCAGCCCGGGCAAACGTTAGGCTCTCCCCTGTTCATCATGAAAAGTCTTGTCTTTGAAACTCCCCCATTGTATGTATGTCATGCAGCGTACAGGCTAAAGAGGAACCTCTCGCAGTCCCTGTTGGCTGTGCCCCTGCCCTGTCGGTACATCCGCTCTGAAGCGCCATCTTATCATGCAGCGTGCAGCTTTAGGGTGGGTCCATCCACACTGAGGAGGCCCCGCCCAGCCCCTTGAGTGCTGGCGCTGTGCTAAGTGTGCTTAAAAAAGATTGCCATATACTTTCAGAAACCGCGCGGAACTGTTTGAGGGGTGTTGGCGGGCGCGCCGCACGCAGCCTTTCTTACCACGGAATGAAACGCAGGCACCGAACCGCATTTTTACCGCAGCGGATGCAGAGGCCACACACAAGCTTTGTTACGGTTAGAAAGCGGACAGTTAATTTGCTGCAGGTCAGTGACTTGTGAGCTGCAAAGATTCGTCACCGATTCGATGCAGGAAATTACGACAGATTTTCTGTTCCTCGTCACAGAAGGAAGGTTATCGGATGATACTTTTCTTCTATATCTGGTAACTGTTAAAAACTAATAATTAGAAAACAAGTATTCTAAGCGCACCTTTTATAGCTGAAGCAGCATTGCACCAATAGCATGCTCAACAAGTGTCGACAAAAGGAATGGAAACATGCCTTCGTGCATGGCTTGTGAAAAGCCAGGAACAGCGTCGATGTAAATAATGCATCCATTTCAGAGGCTTCAGTGTAACCGGAACCGTGATTAAAAATATTTAAATGAGTTTGAGCAGCCATAAATCCCAAAACGCCCTGCTATTCCTATACCAAGATGCCACTCTATGGTTTGAAATAGTCCATTATAAATGCATAACGTTATGAATTAAATCTCCATTTTGGTACAATATAGGACTTTGTAACATGAGTCGATGCCCCTCTCTACAGTTGTCTGGCAGCGAAGGGGACAGAAGAAAAAAAAGGCACAGAATCACAGGGGCAGCGAAGGGGACAGAAGGAGAAAACAAGCATTGAAAATGCAATCTGTCTCGCCTTTGATTAAGTTAAAGCCATTTGCTTTGCTAATGGTATTATATAGCAAAGCAAATGGCTTTAACTTAATAAAAGGCGAGGCCTATTGCATTTTCAATGCTTGTTAATGTGTATGTGTTTGTGTTTGGGAGGACGGTTATGGTGTAAGTCTCCTGGTTCTTGCTGATGTGTGGTGTGCATGAGAGTTTGTCACACATCTCTTGTTATTGTGCATGGTTAAGTCCATCATGTCTACCACTGTTGTGTGGTTGTGGGATGATTGCAAGGCCATTGTTTTCTGCTATGGTTGAGATGATTGTACGTGAATAAGTCACTCATGTCTACCACTGTTGTGGGGTTGTGAGATAATTGTAAGGCACCTACTTCTTGGTGTGATGTGTTCGGGATGACTGTGTGAAGTTTAAGTCATCCGGGTCTGATTGAGATGTTTTGTGTGGGATGACTGCGCTAGTATAAGTCACCCATTTCCTGGTGTTGTAGTTAAGATGACTGCACATGCATAGCTAATCCATTACTGTGAGTATGCAAGTCACTTGTTTTCTGTATTGGTGATTAGTGTTGGGTTGATTGTAAAGGTGTATGTTGCCAGTTTTGTTTTTATTTTTCACCTCTGTGTTGTTCTCTGCTGCGCCGCTTTGGTGTGTGTTTTCATTTGGCTGCATTTCATACCGGTCTAGTCAGCTGGTGTGCTGTGTGCCATCTGGGATGTAAGGCGGTGTAGAGTGCGGTGTTGTCTATTGTCATTTTGAAAGAGGGGCGATGTGGTGTGTCTCCTTTATGATTTAGTGCTTTTATGTGTGTAAGTTGCTCATGTTTTATCTTCAGTGATTTTACAGGTTTTATGTTTTATTTAGTGATTTTATTTGCATGGCCTCTAATGTATTACATCTCATTTGTTTCCATGCATTCTTTATCATATAGCGATTTGTCCATCTGTCATTCTTTTATTGATTGCATCTAAGTTGTTGCAATTGTGTTTTTGTTACCTGTAAGGAAGGGAGATGTGTTATACCTGCTGCTCAGCCAGGGCGAGTGTGGTGTGGAATGTTGGTGTGTGGTGATGCAGTGAAATGTTGGATGCAGTGGGATGTTGGACGTCTGTGAGTGTCAGTTGCAGTATGGACTAAGTAGCAGGAAGGATGCTCCTGGCGGGGCTTTTTACTATTGCTCTTCATCATTACTTAATAAACCATCCTGCTTAATATACACCTGGAGTACTGGCTTTCTTTATATTACAACATTTTAGGTAAGAGGCTGGCACCTTCTCTGACAATGCTGTCGGATTGCTTGTCACACGAGTGTTCATGCAAATCATTATAAAGGGAATAAGCATTGGCAAAACCAAAAGGTCGGCAGCCAACTCCTGACCTGTTGACATAGTCAATGCTTGTTTATCTTGAGCGGATAGCTATTCCACCTGCTAGAGCTTGGCGGTGTAAAATATTGCAGCAGCACTACCTGTGATTGCAGTTGCTACACTGTGGTTTCCCCGTAAGGAATACTTTAAAGTGTTAAAAACTCGCCCTGAAAGCCGCGTAGAAGCAGTATTTCTCGTCCTAAGTACGTTTGCCAAGGCACCTTTCAGAGTGGATTTAAGTTGTCATTTACACACCAAATAATTTTACTGATGTTGCCAGAATTTATTTTAAAATAACTTTGCTGTTGCTGCCCTGGGTGTAAAGGTAAGCACCGACAGTTTTATCTGCATTAAGTCCCTTTGAGTTGAAACGCTTTAAGTATCCTCCTGAAGTTGGGTTTTGCTTTTCGCTGTTTCTTCCTTTCAGGGCCGTTGTTAGTCGTTCGTTTGGAGCAGGAGGTTTAGAGGTGCTCTTCGCCTGCAGTTGGCACTGCAGCTGGATTAAAGCCTCCTGCCCATGTGAGCACATACCACAGGGCTCCCTGGCAACAGAGGACGGCCAGCTCGCAGTTCTTGAACAGGAACCTGCTTTTGCTCTTCTCCATTCACTTTTTTCTGCCACCATGGGCTTCGAATAATACTGTGTAGGATTGGGAATCTTCTGTGAGTAGTTCCAGTCTTTTAAATGTCTGGTACTGCGAAATGGGCTTCAGGCATGCCAGATGGACGGCCTGACGGTATCTACCTTTAGTCTGCTTTATGACTTTCGGATGTAATGCCATGCTGCAGCTCGAGTACAAAGGAGGTGCTGTTCAGACTTTTTTTTCTGAACACCATGATTGACATGGAAACCTAGAATTGCAGATACTCTTATCTCAGAGTATCTGGGATAGAGTACCTGTTAGTACTGCTCCCTTTAAACACAGATGGACAATGAGGGGTGTTAATGTTGGCAGTGATTGATCTCTCATGCACTTGCCATCAGTTTGGTTCTATGTTTTGGTAAAGACTCCTCCTCTTCTA
Source organism: Triturus cristatus (assembly GCF_964204655.1). Lineage (NCBI taxonomy): Eukaryota > Metazoa > Chordata > Amphibia > Caudata > Salamandridae > Triturus > Triturus cristatus. The sequence goes on along the minus strand of NC_140593.1, from coordinate 1,054,891,743 downwards.
TTTACTTTAAGAAAGCAACATTAGATTGAAAAGTTAGGATTCTGTTAAGAACACACAGGTGAGCATTATGCTAAATCTTACTTTATAAATTATGTAGCATAGCAGTGAAAGCAAGCTAAAAGCACAACACCCATAAGCATTGTGAAATAACCACACATCACTTGGACTTTAAACGTCCAGTAGTGCAACCGGAAACACCACAAAATGGCCAAACATCTCGTCTCTCTTTCCTTTGCACTGCAGGTAGATTAATTCATCCAAGTTCATGCTTGGCTTGTCATCCTGGCTTAAATTATTTAAAAATAATTGAGAAATATAGAATAGTCCTCTAGTCCAGTACTCTGTTCATTATAATGCATTATAACGTCCGTAATGGAACACAATAATGGACAAGCAGCAACCTCAGTAATAATACAATAAGAGATCATCTTCACCTCTTTATTCTTTGTAGAATCATAACTTTTCCTTCACAATAGCTAGCACATCTTTCAGCAGTGGCAGGTGTTAACATAATTAAACGCTTACTAGAACAGTGTACCCCGAATTGAAAGGCTTATGCCTGCTTGTGCCTCGTCCATCTCTCTGTTTGCCAAATTAGGAGAGGATACTGCCACGAACCGCTTTCTGAAAGAGGTTAGCAACTGCTTCGCTCAGCATGGGCTCAACAAACCGGTCACTCTAGTATTCTCACAAACAAGACATTAAATGTCCAGTGTATTGGTTTTCCTGGAAATAGTTAGCATGAAGTTCTCACGAGTAAAATGTTCTTTGAAGAAAATCCAGCTTCCAGACATCCGATACCGGACGACGTGAAATTAAGCATAACAACATGGCCGGTTTCACTAACAGCTGTTTATCGGACAAAGCGTCATTATTTGGCCAGGTACAAAACAGACACAGCTCCCTATGTACATTTGAAAGCCAAAAATGTTTACACACTGGGAAATCTGGCACTCTCATATTATTCAACAACCTAAAACCATACACATCTCCTGTTGGGTTTGGCCACTCCAAGGCATTTACTTATCCCACTGACATTGCTAAGATGTATGAATTCCCCCATTAGTTCCTCTGTAGACATTTTTCAAAATTGATTTCCCCTTCCCCTGTTGCCTCCTCCTCACCTAGTCTAGGTGTGCTGTACCCAGAGATTGTCCGGGCATGCCATCCTTCCATGTTATCCAGTCACCGTATTATCTCTGCCCTGGCGTCCTCTGAGAAATGGGTGTTATTGAAATACAAGGCCTCTACGAGGCCTGCCTGTGCATGGAGTCCAGTAAAATATTCTGGCTGTTTGAGCTCGCTAGCAGTCCGCATGAACGATATGCTGTCTGCTGGTGAAACCTGTTACAGTGCTCTTTTATTGGATGTCATTTTAGACCTGATTGATTGGAATGTTGTGACTTTGAATCTTTGATGAAGCCCAGAAAGTAAATTTGCATCGTGGGCACCAAATCTGATGTCTCACGATTGATTAGAAAGCATAGGTCGTCCAGTAAGTGGATTGCCAGCTACACCTGAGAATGTAAAATATCCCATTCCAGGACCATGAAAAGTATGACCAAATATATTCAAATTGTATTTCGGTGGTGCTTCGAAAAACACCACAGGGCACAAGGCAGACTGAAAGATGGTTTCCTCAAATTCCTTGACTACCCATACCTGTTACTTCCAGATACAGTGGGGACATATTTGGTGGGTTCTGTGCTTGGGCACCAAGTGGTGTGCATTTTTTAAGTTCTTTCTGACCATTTGTTCCCTCTCAAAAGGATGATCACTTCCATCTTGTAGGGCGTGTATATTAAGCACTTGCTTAATTCTTTGAGATTAGTAACGGGAATATATGTCAAATAAAACCGTACACCTTCATATCACACATTTCCTGATCTATCGGGGCCACCTGCTCGTAGGCGAATTGATATGCGCTAGATTGCACTACCATTAGCTCCTTTTTTTTATTTTTTATAGTTGCCCTGATTGGATCTTTCCCCGGTTTGGAAGAAAGAAAGAAACCTTTATAGGTCATGCAGTCCACCCCCTCTCTTAAAGCTCTGGCTGCCTTTGGAGCCTTGGAATTACTCTCCGCTAAAAGTGCAGCTTCTGTAAACAAAAACTAAAAAGTGAGCACCATTTTGCATTCCAATCAGGACGTGATCATGCCCTTGCCCTCAAGGGAGTGTCTTGGACACTCCACCCAGTGGTGGTTCCTTAGCTTCCTATCCATGGTCCAATGCAGCTTCGCCTGCATGTGGGCACCTCCTAAGGGTCTGGTTCCCCTTGGCGCACTGAGAGTGTCTGGTGTATACAGGATAGAACATGTTGCTTTGACTAAGTTCCTAGTCAAAAGAGATGGCCTTGTTTACCAATCCCTTGATCTTTTAACGCTATATTTGGGCTTTCTGCATAATCTGTGCCTGAATCATCAGGTCTTCCTCAGAATGTTGATAGGCTGTGCTAATGTGTTCACGGGAGTGCTTTAAGAGTTCCCTATGGATCAGTTCAGTCCCAAACATTTGTTGAATAACTAAATTTTATATAGAGATTCTCTGAGAGCGCTACCCTGCCCACTTGTCATTGACAAATCGGCTGTTTTGGGAGCCTTCCCTCCCTACGTGGTCTAGCTGTATGGCATCAGGCTTTCTCTCTTGGCCAGATGTGGGAACATTCTGGAGGCACCTTAAAGCAGCCTCAACAGCTCATGGAAAGAGGCATCCAGTGCTTACACACGCCCCGATTTAAGGCTGTATGAATTTTCCTCCTCCTTCACTTAAGCCTTCAACCCTCCGCATACATGGGGATTCCAGTCCTAAAATGCTCAAATAGCAAAAAAGACCGAGAACTATGAAAAACTATTTAGATCTTGAACTAGTATACTGAAAAAGTGAAGTGAGGGCTGATGCTCACGTCTTGAACAAGTTGGAGGCAGCGGAGAATTACTTGCTAGTGAGCAAAAACGAATGTGTAAATAGCAATTGGGTTACAACAAACCTGGGTGTGTTGGAACTCATTGTGGTCACCCCAGGGACTCTGAAGAAGTAGTTCCTTAATTTGTGAGACCTTGCAGTTGAAATATTTTAAGACTTTTTTTCGTATTCTTAAATCTAGGCCTGAGGGATTGGTCCTTTTTCTTTCCTTCCCGCCCCTACCATTACCCCAACATCCCCGCCTCCCATCCCACCTTTTAGTATAATCGTTGTAGAGGCTGGTGGGTTATAGTAGTTATAAAATGGATTACAAACTGATGGTTAATGCATGCATGTTGTTTTAAATTCTGCTGGGGTTGTTTGAGCCATGTTTTTTTTTTTTTTTTTTACATTTCTGTACCTCTGTAAAAAAGATCGAAACCTAAAAATGAATGGAGCACTCCTGTCTGTACTGCCGATACTGATGGAGGACTCAAATGGGTGTACGGTCCTGCAGTAGCTAGCAACTTGCGGAGAGAGACTGAAACCTTCTGCTGATGGATGTTTGGCTGGTCCATATGCTCTTTGGCATTCTCCCACTGAACTTTAGGTACTGTAGATTGTTTTGGCTTCTGTGTTAAGTGGTAATAAAAACACTTAACATAATCCGCTCCTTTAGTCCTGCCATAGAATCCTCAGTAACTCGTTAAATATCTGTTATTCTTTGTGTTAAAATGCCTCAAATCTGATGTATCACGATCGATTGATTTATTTATTTCATGTCCATTATCCTACTCAATTTAGGTTTATCCCTACCATTTCATACTGGTGAGGTTCCTTGAATTCCCCTCCATCATTATTGCCTAGTCCTTTTTTAGGTCTCGCTGAGCCAGTGCATGCGCTGCTCTGCGAGACATTTAGTTAGTGGCTTTTCAAAGTGCTACCACAATCTTTTCCTGGCCTCAAGCTTGCGTTCATGAGCACGTGCACACGCGCAACCGCCATGTGGCTTTAATGGCTCATTAAGCCTTGCTCTCCCAAGCACCTTGCTCTGCCCCTCCCCCACCACAGAGCGCGTCCCTGCCATCATTTTCGCTTTCACGGCCGAAGGGAGGAGAAATTATAACAAAAGAAAACTTTTAATTTTGAGTTTTTGGTGAGAAACTCCTTCTAAACAGACAGAAGCTAGTGGAGAATTACAATGAGGTCCATCGCCATTGCTGTAACTAATCTACTAATCGTCTTTACCATATGACTTTCTTCCAAGAACCCTCATGGATCTCTCTGAAGCACTCCTCCACTAGAATGGAGTAGATGCCCAAGTTAAGTGCGGGTCAGGTTGGGTTACACATATACGGTAGCATCACTGAAACAAAGAAGTCCATGAAGGAGTTTTAAATTGCACTTGGGTTTACTTCAATGGCACAACCAGTCCCTTACGTTACCATCTTAGTCTTTTTCTTCCTTTAGTTCTTAAGAAGTTGGCCTTCCATCCTTCACTCTAAACTGCTGCTTTTCAGACGTTATTGAATTCATAATAAGAAACACAATCAAGCTGTTCTCACAAATACATACCCGTTATCTGTATGATACTTATCTGTGTGACTTCTGGATCACATGTGGCTTGACTTCACAAGTGCATTTTTAGTAAATACCGAACACTCCTTGTGGCTCTGATGACAACAGTCACCACAACTACATTCTTAGGAAAGAAGTTATTCTGTGTCCCTTGTGTTTGACACCTGGGTCGACCATACAAATGCACATTGAGGAGCTAAGCAAATCTTTGTTTTCTTTCAAGTATATTGAAGTATACAGTACAAATACTACTCTGTTCTGAGAAATTCAGTAATTCCATACGTTGCATTTAAAACCCATATTTTAATCTGTCTCAAATACTAGTACACTTTGAAAGAGAGTAACCCTGTATTTCACTTATAGGAAGAACTTAAACAAGCATTGGCATTGCCATTAGGTCTCGCCTTTGTGACCTTATAAGTGTTTAACTATGCAACAGTTAATGTTGTTGCACCAAGGATATTATGTTGCATAACTAAATACTTATAAGGTCCCAAAAGCGAGACCTATTGGCTATGCCAATGCTTGTTGTACCTTATTTACAGGATCGTTTGTTCATTTCCTTCCATCTCGCTCTCTGAACCGCTTACCCATTTTGAGCTTGGTGCGCACAGCATGTGGCTGTGCAACTGCCCTACAAGAGGTTGCCTATTTGCTGTTGCCCACTACCTAGACAGCAGCAGTTTGGGCGCTAAATTATCATGTGGCATAACAAGAGGAAGTATGGAGAATAGGGAAGCAATATGCAAATGAAGGGCATATTTAGGAATTCTGTCAAAGAAGTCCCTCCCCAATCATGAAACCAAAATGGAGCTGAAAAATAGTGAAACCTGAAGATAAGTAAACCAGAAGCCAGATTCTGTGACCGTAATCTAGAAGAGTGGAAATGTGTACAATTAGGTGGAGTGGTGTTATTTTTGGATGTCATGATGATGGAAGACTTTGGCTTAACAATTGATATGGGTAACACACATTAACATTGTTGTTAATCAGTGTATCATCCAGGACCACTGAGGATAGGAAACAGTCTTTACAGTCTAATACCTTTACCACACAATGCCTTTACCATGCTCGGGAAGTATAGGTACCATGCTCAGGAAGTATAGGTAAGTGGGTGGGTATGTGTGTATATGTATATGAATTTTGCACAGTGGCAGTTGTGACCGCGCAATTACAGTTAGGACTGGGTTTCTTTAGGAAATGGGTTTTTTGGGTTGCTAATAACTTGGGCGCCGTTTAACAAATCTTAACAAAACTTTCCACAAAAAAGGTCAAGCCAACTCAGCTGCTTCCTGGAAAGTTTTGGGTCATCCATCAAGCGGTAGCAGGTAATAAGAAAATGGGTGGGGGAGGTTCAAGATGCCTTTTCCAGCATTTAATTTTCCATAGGAAAATTGACCAATGATACTGCCAAAACAGCCAAACAGAACTACTCCAAATGTGGCCGAAATCTAGATCTTGAGCCAAAAAGCGTTTTTCTGTGGTTTGGTGCAAATCAGTCGTTTTTGAGAAATTAAGGTTTGTATTTCTATATATAGAGATGCTGTTACTTCCACGAAAGTACTGCAATCTCAAAGTACAAGTTCTGATTGGCTGGCTGCAACCACAAGCAAATGTTGCAGCTATCATTTTGTTACTGAGGGACTCCGTCCCCATATTGTAGGAAATAGAAAGGAATAAGGGGGCAAAATGGGAGTACCCTGCCCCCATGGTCCTTGTGAGGGAGCCCAGAAGGACCCCCTTGGGTCAAATTTTTTTTTAAAAAGCTTTTTTTCATGGTTCTGCTGTACTACGGTGACACCCAGCAAGCCCCCTGTGAAAATTGGCAGTAGTACCGTGGGACTAGGAAAAAGTGGTTGGCCAGCAAGGATGGGGGTGCTTGGCTGGGGGGATGTTGGGTTTACGCTGCACCCTAGGGTTTAGGGGGGTGTAGTGGAAAAAAAGGGAGGTATAAGGTACTTTTAGGGTTTGGGGGTAGGTAGTGGTAAACGGAACTAAGGTTAATGTTATGTTTGAGTGGGTAGTGGTAAAGGAAGATATAAATAATTTTAGGATTTAGGGGTGAGTTGTGATGAAGGAAGGTTTGGCGTAGATTAGAAATTATATATAATCTACTGGCGGTCGCCAGTTTATAGTTACAACCTAGTTTCCATAGGAAATCTCAAAATTCTATTTTGAATAACTTTGGCGCCGGTTGACGAATCCTCGCGAAATTTTCAAAACTAATGGGGAGCTCTGCTCAGCTCCTACCCTGAAAGTCTCGGGGGGATTCGTCAAGCGGGGGCCGAGAAAAGGGGGGTCCCAAAACGCGTTTTCCCCATGCATTTTTCCATAGGACCTTTAGTCGCAGCTACAGCCCGAACGACCGAACAGAATTACGTGAAATTTGGCAGAGAGGTAGCCATAAGGTCAAGGAAGTGCCTTTTGCAGGTCTGGTGTAAATCTGTTCAGTATTTCCTGAGAAAATAGCATTTAAAAGCATATCAATATATATACGCGCGCACCGTGCGCGCACCCTGCCGTGCGCAATTCTGATTGGTTGTTAGATGTCGGTAAACATTCGAATCGGTCGAAACCAGGAAGTGTCGGCCGCCATTTTGTCTCTCGCAGTCTGAGGGGGTGAAAAAAAAAGGTGGAGAACGTGAAAAGGGGGCAGAGTGGACAGTTCCTGACCCCCTAGCCTTGGTCAGGGGGTCACAGAAGGACCCCCAAGGGAGAAAACATTTTTTTGTTTTTTTTTAATAATCGCGAGGTGCGCGCGCACGGCACGCACTGCGAACCGTGGGTGCTCGGTGCGCAAAGCGCACCGAGCGCCCACAGCGCGCGCACGGTGCGCGCACCTCGCAATTTAAAAAAAAAAAAAATTCACGGTGTGCGCATGGTGAAAAACCTGAAAAGAAAAAAAATTAATAAATACATAACTTAGCATTTAAAAAAACGTACAAATTCACTGAAAAAACCATAGGTTTCACACACGTTATAGTTACGAATTAGCATTTAAAAAACCTTGCAAATTCACTTAAAAAACCATAGGTTTCACTCATGTTATAGTTAGCTGGACAGTTCACTCGTAAAAAAACCAATGAAATTCCCCCGTTATAGTTAGTGCAGGCAACTATAACTCACGCGACCGCTATCCTCTGCTGATGACGTCAGATATTACATCACTGATGACATATGTGTCTTTATGAAAAATAAATATTTGTAATATATGTATAGCTAAAGATTAATGGAAGAAGACATGGGTAAATAAGTGTCTAGATACAGTGATGTAATATCTGACGTCATCAGCAGAGGATTGCGGTCACGTGAGTTATAGTTGCCTGCACTAACTATAATGGGGGAATTTCATTGGTTTTTTACGAGTGAAATGTCCAGCTAACTATAACATGTGTGAAACCTATGGTTTTTTAATTGAATATATATATATATATATATATATATATCTTCCTCAATGTGTGCTCTATGTTGCTCCCTCATCCACCCTGCAAGCTTGCCCATTGCTTTTCGCACCTCCCGGACTTTTCCTTTTTTTTTTTTTTTCACCCAGCCTCAAGCACCTAAGTTGCTCATTTGCCACCACCTACTCCCTATTGCTTCCCCACTTGCTTCTCTATGGCTCTCCATACCATTTTTTTTATTTAAGTTCTTGAGAGGGCATTTTTTTGTTGGAAGGTAGGGTCTTCACAAGAGCCTAGAGCGATTCAGGTAGGAGGTAGATTCTCTATTTCATGCATTTGGCACAGGCATATGGGCAATTGTTTACTTTTACTTCTATGGTGCAACCCCCACATACAAATGAGCCCCTGACCCTCCCACCCCCCTCACCCAATCCATCCTTCAGGTGCAAAATGTGCACCCACATGGTGGGTATTACAGAAGGATCTACAATAAGAAATGGCCACAGTTGTGCCGAAAACGGGCGCGGATTGCCCGTTAAATTGATGTAATCCGTCCTCTGTTAATTCAGAAGAGGTTTTTTGTGCTCCTGTGCCAGCCTTGTGACACTGGCCCTCGAGGCCGGGACTGTGCTGCCCTAGTGTTTAGAACAGATTAACATTGCCTTTGTCTGCTAATCGCTAAATCATGAAACCTTCCCGCAAATCGGAGTAAATGTTATATTCACTCTTTATAATCGAAAGTATGTTAGCGTTCTAGTTGTTGGAAAAAATGGCAAAAGCCTCTTCAGCGGTCCTTATCCTGTTTGGAAGCGAAACAAATGTTTCACCCACATATAAGAACATGGAAACAAATGTTGATGTTCTGAACTTGCAAGAAAGATTTCCGTTTATTAATACTCATCAGAGGGAGCTTGGAAATAAACTGACACATGCCATTTACTCCTTTTATTTAGCCAAATCCTTTCATTTATACTTTTTTTAGTATCTTATTTTGCTTCAGCTCTTTGCATGCAGAGTCCTATCTTTTATATTACAATTTTGCTATATCATTTTCTTTAGGCACAAGCTGTAAATTAAATTGTTTATTTTTAAGACGAAGAAGTGGGAAAAAGTCTGTTAATGGAAGGGGTGTCATTGGGTCTCATGCACGAAAATCGTGGACATTGACATCTTAGAGGCTCGGCCTTTGTGGATCAAGAATAAACTATTGTTTATTGAAAATTCTCCGTTAAAAATAGAGGAAGTCGACGTTTATAATAGAGTTGCTTCATAACAGAAGCCACAAGTCCTACATGTTTCCTTATGAAAAACTTTGTAAAACCAAATAATATTTGACACCTTTATGAAGTCTCTAAAGTTTGACGCTATTAAAATGTATTCCATCTTGCCCTTATTAAATGATTAAAAAGTGGTTTTGCATAAAGTAAACTTACCCAAGAACAGTTGGTGTGTTTGTGCTCCTGTGCAATTTCTTTGTGCTTATAAAAGCTCTGTAAAAGGTAAACTTGCAGAGTAAAGTCGGTTATATATTTTAATAAGAACGAAATGGTGTGAAATGATACTGCAATGTGAAGAAAAACTTTGCATAGGTAAAGATAAACTGGAAATCTTCTCGGAAGCAAAACATCGAGGAATTTGCAGCACTAAGAAGTTAAGGCAGGAGATAACAGTTTTCTGCGTCGCACCACATTTATATCATAATAACTCGCGTTGAAAGGGGAGTGGGTGGTGGCCGAACCCGGAGGCTATTCCATTTTTGTCCCTTCTTGGTGTTGCATTATGTTCATCAGGGAAACATTGATGTAAAATGTCGGCGTTTTGCATGATCTTACTTGAACACATCTGCTCGTTACAGAGTCTGATCATTGCAAACTGAGTTTTCACACAGTAAGTCTGACTCCTGGTCTTTGGCAGCAACCATCTGGTTTGTAAACTCCGAATTAAGGCCAAACGGACTTCAGTAAATAAATTAATAAAATTAATTACATTGCACGCTGCATCGCCGGTTTGGCGTTGCAGCGCGCGCAATGTAATTCGTTTTATTTATTTATTTAGTTACTGAACTCAGTTCGGCCTTAATCTGGAGTTTACTACCCCCAACCCTACCCCTCCCCAGCCCACAGCACTCCCTCCACGAGCCGCTACTGATCAGAACTCTTCATGACCACAATGGATGATGAGCTAACATAGTAATGGTTTTTGTCTCCACTGTCGTAAGCCCACATTGGCCATAGAGGGAGCCTCTGTTTTAACCAGGAGTGCTTTTCTGCTTAGTTTCATTTCTGCACGCTTAGCAGAACATTTATTGTGACATTCTCCTTTGAGAAGAAGTGTCCCTCCAATGATAGGACTGGAGTTTGTTGTCTGGTGCTGCCTGTATGCTAGTGTCCCACAAGAAAGACCATGCAGTTTTCTTGTTACACTTCTTTCACCAGAATTTGTAGGGTAAGAGCCCACTCTCCTTAAACAGAAGTGCCATTCGGGAGAACAGTGATGAAGTTTGGGTGATATTACCTTTAGATAATAGTATTAATTTGTGACAAATATATTTCACTTCCTGGTTCCAGGAGAGGATGCAAATGATGGATAAATGGCCTGTGTGGTGGAGGAGGCATAGTAAAGGAAACTTCATATGTGGAAGGACTTCTTTAGGTTAACTGGAAGTGTGTGTGCAGGGCTGTGGCAAGCCAGTTTTAATCAGGACAAGCTATTTTTAGGGCCTTCTCAAGCTATTTTTAGGGCCTTCTCGCCCTTTCTGGGGAGTAGAAAGACAGCCTGACTGTTGACCTCTGTCTCTGAAAGCTGTGCAAATGTGACAAGATAATAAGATTTAAAGACATCTTTATTGCTCAAAAAGTTAATGAGCAATAAAGATGCCTATAAATCTTATCTTGTCACATTTGCTTTCAGAGCCAGAGGTCAAGTACAGTTAGGTCCAGTAGATTTTTCAAGTTACTAAACCTGAAGGTCTAGTAATATTTTAAACATTTTTCGAGCCCTGGACTGTGGTGAAAGGCTTGTGCTATCAAACCACTTGTAAACTCTCTGAAAACATACCTTCAGTGATGGAAATACGAGGTAGTCTCATAAGTGAGACACACCCAGGAAGTACCACAGCCACTGACGTGATGTCAGTAAACTGCATACTTGTGAATGAGAGCTCTTCCCTAACTTTCCCATATAGAAGAATTTTAAATTATCGATTGGCAGATGAGTTGGGGTGGATTGACATCTTCCCATTCACGCTGATCTTTGGTTAACTGATGCAAGAGCTTCGAAAGATTCTACGGTTTGGGTCGGGGGCACTCGTGCCTTGGATGCCCTATATGCCGTTGATCCTTGGAAGGGCTAGCTTTTCAAGTTCCTCAACCTCAGCTGGGAGCCTTCAATCGTAGGATTTTGTTCCTCTGTCTGTGGCAATGTAAGTCGGTAGGTAATTCACGTAGAGCTGCAAAGCAATGAACCGCTGTACCTGGGGAAGGTGGTTATCGGAGAGGGGAATAGAGCAGAGTATCCCAAACATGTGAATGGCAGGGAAGGAGGCAAAGAGTGGCATGAAGTCAGTAAAAGTAGCAGGTGATGGGTGGCTGGCAGTGGCGGTAGGTAGGGCATGTGTGCCTTCTTCAAAGGGGTGCTATGGCCAAGAGGTTACATCGTCATGACCTCTTGTCGGTTATTTCGATTTGCGCGTGTACTTTAATCAGATCCCTTTTGGCTAACAATAGTCCACTTCATTTCTTGATTTATTGATGTTTTCGTATGTTCATGCACAGCCGTCCATCCTATTAGTTTCCAGGGTTGGGCAAGGCACTGTATAGTCAGTCACATATGGTATGGCATATTTCTGTGGCTAAAGAGGAAAGATAGCTGCCTCTGTGTGCCCCCTGCACCTCTTGCCCCTATTCGTGTACCGTAAATGCACGTATATATCTCTTCATACCCCTGGTACAGCACTGTGGTGCTTTAGCCATCTAGTGGCGCTCTACACCATATGTTAAATATCTCATGAAGACGTCACCTGACGCAGCAGTAGCGTGATGGGTTGTACAACTCTCAACCGCCACTTTGCTTGATGCACTCAGGTGAGCGGCTCTGTGGGTCTGGGCAGCCCTCATCCAGATCTTGTTAGTCCTGTTCCAGCTCGTGCTAAGCACGTGCTCTTCCGGAGTTGAACAGGGTTTAGAAAAGAGGAGCACGTTCTGCAGGAACTGCAGTGCTGTGCGTTTTTCTAAGAAAAGCCGCATTCCAGCACCTTGCAGGAGGCTGTGTTTACGTTTTTCCTTTCTCGGCGTTCTTTGAGCAACCCAAATGCAGTTTTACTTCAGTCTGCATGAAAGAAACGTGCAGATTTGCTTGTTCACTTTTATTTCGCAGTCGTTATCTCCAATAGTATAAAAATAAAGTTCCTATAAATCGACCGATGTATTGATGGGGGCCAGTGAACAGCATTTCATCGCTGTAGGGAGTGTAAAGCTTCAGATTCTGGATCGGTGCCAGCTTTAATTGCTTATTATTTTTACTTACTCTACCGTTGGTGTTACGGTAATAACTCTTAGTGTATTATAGTTTGAAAGCAAGCATAAGTGTGAAATTGCAACATTTTGTGTTGTGTAATATCCTAGGGTCTGCAAATCACACTGACCACCTTGAAGACTTTTAAATCTTTATATGTGATTAACTTTTTCATCCGGGTTGGAAAGATGATTCTCTCTGGTTTTATGACTGGTGTCCTCGTTCGATAAAGGTTTTAGAGGTAATTGATCCTTGGTGACTGAATGGCATAGTGTATAACATGGTGGTTATTATACTCCCCTAATGTCATCAGGGCCTCGCAGCTGTTTACAGATGAAATTAATTATTAGCTAGATGGGTGCCAAACTACACCGTGCAAACTTCTATGCACTAAATAGCCAATTTTCTCTCTCCTCACTTAGAGGGCAAGGAACTGAAGAATGGCATGATCTAAAATGTTTCTCTGCTCCTTTGGTCCTTGCCTATAGGGTGTCAACGACTGCGAGAAACTGCCTTTTTGGACGTGGTTAGCCCCCACTTTTTGCCTGGTAATTGATGTGGTTTTGATTGTAGTGCACAAGGTACCTGCCAACCGGGTCCCGGTGCTAGTGCTTCTTCCCCCAAACTATTCCACAATTGGCCCTTCAGCCCACCACCTGTAAGTCCCTAGTAAATGGTACCTGGGTACCTAGGGCATTGGGACTGAAGAGGGTGCCCTCACCTAGGCCCTGCAGACTGCCATTGCAGCATGTATGGCCTGGTGCAGACAAAACGACAAAGTCAATATGGCACACTGTGCCATGCCCACTTGCACTGCCTAAGGTATAGGTAAGTCACTCCTCTAGCAGGCCTGCCAGCCCTAACACTATACAACAGGTGTGGGCATATATACATGATCAGGTATGCCCCTACAATATTTAAGTCCATTCCTAGATATTGAAATTGGTTGGGAAGCAATAGAGTGTACATGGGCAGGAAACTCGCCAACTCGAGTTCCCCGACAGCATGATGGCTTCTCTGAATCCAGGAGTGTTTTGTACCAAACTACTCCTCTCAATAAGCCCCTACTAATGCCAGTGTGGGATTTATTAAACCATGTACTCAGAGGGCACCTCAGAGGTGCCCCCTGAAAACCTACCAACCCTGGTGTGGTCACAGACTACCACCAGACATGTTTCTGAACCCCTGGGTTGAGAGCCTCTGCTCTCTGGGACCAGAAACCATGCATATCCTGGGTGGAGGTGTCGCACCTCCTCCCTCAGGATGGGCCCAGTGCTCGAGAGTGAAGCTTCAAAGGCCTGCCCTGCCGCCTTTGTAATGCGACCCACAGTCTATGCTGCTAGTAGCATATTGCAGTCCCTGATTTACATCCCCACTTTTGGTGGGAAAACCTAGGAAGATTAGGTGGTGTGCCAACCTCTACCAACTCAACCCCTAAGTTAGGTGAGGTGAACCACATCTTTCAGGCCCCATCATCTTGAAGATGGGGAGACCCCTCCAATCAGGGCTAGGACTAGGCTCTCCATACCCCCCCACCCCCCACCAAAAGGGTGAGAGAATTGAAGGAGTAGTCACCCCAGGTAAGGTGCCCATTGGCCCTACCCGCTTCTCCCTTAAGTTTAGTATTTACGTGGCTTCCCCAGACCTGGAAACTAATGCCTGCCGGCTAAAGAAGAAGAAGGACAAAGAAGACGCCTTGCAAAAGAAGATTGTCGACGCCCACTGACTTGGCCCCAGCCCTATCAACCTGTCTGCAGCTCTTAAATCCTGCAAAGAAACTACGCCTATCCTGCAGTCAGCGACCTCCACAAACCCCCTGGGAGGTGTGCCTACTTTTGAAAAAGACCAGAACTCCAGAGGACAGCGGCTCTGTCCACAAAGAATACACCAAGGACTCTGGTGGCCCCCGAATCCACGATACTAGGCCACTATACACCCGACACCTCTGGCCTGTGTCCAGGCCCACCAATCCAGAAAAGGTTCCCCAGCGATCCTGTGTCCAAGTCCAGCGTTGGCTGACTCCTCCTGGACTCCACAACGCCGCCTGCAAATTGAATCCAGAGGCACCCCCGACTTGCTCCGGTAAGAAGAATCCAACGTCAAAGAACATCTCTGTACCCGAAGCCCCTGGTGCCTTGGTGATCAACACTTCAGCTTAACTCTGCTTTTGCTGGTGTCCTTTGCGTAGCCTCCAGTTTGACGCCTGCAGCCTGTTTGTCAAACTGAGATTCCTCTTTGAAAAGCATTGGGCACCCAACGCTGTATTTGCACCCTGCACCCGGCTGCCCCTGTGTCGCTGCATGTTTGTTGCTGCGCAGTGCCCCCCCCACTCCCTGCGCGTGCTCTAACTCCCCCAAATCTTGGCCCCTGCAAGCGATTTACCTACTTGCAAGCAGTGTGGCTCCGAACACCCCCATTCTCCATTGAAACGCATTGGGCGGATCTCTGAATCAGACCGCTGCACCCAGCCGTCCCTGTGCCACTGGTCGTGCAAACTTTGCGCTTACCTGAACTTTGTCCTCTGCTGACCTTACTCCCTTAAGACTGGAACTGTAAGTTGGGTACTTACCCATGAAACCGCATTGTTGTTTTCCTCCATAGGATAACTTTGAATTGTTTGGAAAATTGCACTTTTAACTTTTAAAATACTAAAGCATTTTTCCTGAAAAAATATTGACCTTTTTACGAGGATCTTGGTCTTAAAATAAAACTTAAACAAAGCTTATTTTTCTAAAATTGGTGTGGGTCTCGTTTTTGAGTCGTGTGTCCTTTTTGGGTTTGAGTGTGCAATAAATGCCTTACACTCCTCTGTGTTATGCCTAAGGATGCTTGCCCACACTACCACTAATAGAGCCCTTTGGCTGTGCATTGAGCCCTGTACACTTTTGGAGGAATCTTTGTACTCTGTGCACGATATAACCACCTAGTGGTCTACCATATACAGAGCCAGCTTCCTACAACCACCTCCTGTTAAAGCATGGTGGGTAGGAGCCTCACTTGTAGGTATACAGTGCTGTGCCCTCGTCCATGTTGTGCATGCGTACAGAATCAAAAACCAGATCAATGTCCTCGCATTGCAGCACTCTAAAACACACACAAAACAAAATATACTTTTTACTTTTTAGTTTTAAGAGGACATTAATCTTTGTCCAACAAGCTATCTGATAATTGAAAACTACATATACTCGTCTTTTAATAAAAGATTACCAGCAATTAGTGACTTTGGGGTGCTTACCTTCTTAAGTACAAGTAACAAGCCTTGTGATTCAGTTCTAAACACTATTTGAACTGCCTACAAAATGCCTGTATTACTTGACTTTGGTTAATTAACATGAATAGTTTCGCATAAAATGTTAAGTTTGAGTAGAGAATTTGCTAACTAGTTTCATAGCTATTTTGTATATACCACTTGTCCAGCAAGTAACTTACAATATTAATTTAAGATAACTCATCTTGAAGAATGGGCCACCGAAACTAAGAATACCACTAGAACAAGGGGGCTTTCAGGAGGATCATTCCACCGTAGACCACTGTTTTGCATTGTGGGCTATTACGCGAAAGGCTCTGGAGGAAAATCATAGATTGTGCAGTTGTTTTGTAGATTTCCGGACAGCCTTCGATTCTGTTGACAGGGATATTTTGTGGGGAAAACTTGCTGCTTGGAACCTACCACCATACCTTCTTGGGGCTCTTCAATCCTTGCACTCCGACAATTGGGCTCAGGTAGAGCTAGACAAGTCGGGACGGTTGTCCCAAAGAATCTCTATCGATAACAGCCTACGCCAGGGGTGCGTTTTAGCACCCTTACTTTTTAGTCTATTTTTGGCCGGCCTCCCAACAGTTCTTTTCCATATCAGTCTTTCTGGCCTAAAATTGGGGACCAGCATATCGCTTGTCTGCTCTATGCAGATGATTTGATATTACTGGACTATACTCCTATTGGTCTGCAGAGGAAACTTAATACCCTGGCATCTTATAGTAAGCAGAACCAGCTCTGCATTAATCTGGAGAAGACTAAAATTATGATTTTCGGGAAAAAAGTGCTGAGTATTTCCTGGTATTTAGATTCACAGGTGGTGGAACAAGTGGATCAATATAAATACCTGGGTTTAACTTTTAAGAGAAATCTGAATTGGGGCGCGCATTGGGATGCCATTAAACAGAAAACCGTATTGCAGGCAAGCTGTCTATCAGGATCTAATGGTAGATTCGGTGGGCTATCCCATTACTAAAGGCCTATGAAGGGAAGGTCCCACCGTTAGGCCTGTATGGGGGAGAGGTCTTTTCTCTTGATCCAACCTATGAATGGGACAGACTGGAAGGGGTAGTGCTTAAAAGACTTCTATCACTCCCCCAAGGTACCATGGTCCAGGCTATAAGGAGAGAGTGCAGTCTGGTTTCCTGGAACATGGCGGCCGCTACTCGGGCTCTAAGATACTTTAACACTCTGTTGGAGGATGATGAAGTGGTCAAAGTCTCCAAACTGTGTTGGGAAGAGATCCAAAGTAGTGAAAGGATGTGGGCAAAGGCCGTTAGAACCAGAATAACTGCAATTAAGAACATCCATTTAAATAGTGGCACAGTCACACCCTGGCTCACTTTTCCAAGCAAACGAGTACTGAGAGAATCTGCTGCTATGCGTCAGAACAAATTGATTTATTAGATTTAAAGAAGAAATCATCGATTAGTTTCTCGTTTGCTTCATTTGGCCAGGATAGTGTCTTCCCTTATCTATCACGGTTACCAGACCCAGGTTTGAGAAAAGAAATTTTAAGGGTTCGGTTGGGATGTAATCCAATCTATTCATCCCCACCCACATAGGACTGGGGTGCAGAATAATAGTGGTCTTTGTCCCTGCCCTCTGAAAGTCAAAGGTACTCTTATGCATATTCTTATGGATTGCGTTTTTTATCTCACAAATCGGATCAAGTTTTTAAGACCTTTATATTTTAAATATGACGCTCTTCATAGGAACAAAGCGGTGGAGTTATTGTCTGAGATGCGATGTTTAGATGTGGCAGTTGGGATTGCTCGATTTTCATGATCTGTTAAACAGAATTTAAAAAAATGAAATGTAATGGGGGTGGGGTGGGGTGGGGCAGCGAGGAGGGGGGCTCATTTAAAGGTTTTAATTGTTAAGTGTGCGTTTAGAATGTTTTATTGACAATCGTCTAAATAAACTTTTTTTGAACCTTGAAACCTTGTCCAGCAAGTCACTTGCAATATTAATTTAAAATAACTCTCTCTCTCTCTCATTTACAGATGTACGTTCCGTTTCCCTAGTACTGTTATAAAGATACAGTTCACCGCTCTCTACCACAAAGAAGAGGTGAAGGAAGAAGCCCCCTCCTCCCCGCTTCGACCACTTTATCCCCAGATTTCACCACTGAAGATCCACATTCCGGAGCCGGATCTCCGGAGTCTCATCAGTCCCCTCCCTTCACCCACTGGCACCATCAGGTAAGGCTGTCACTGTTATTTCTCTTACGTTTTGTTATCAACGTTGCAAGCAAGGTTGGGAATAGTAAAATATTTTTCTCAGATTCTGAGTGGATTCAGGTTTTGGGAATGCCTTCCCACAGCCGGCGTTCTTCATGTCTTCTAGTTGGTTAAAAGATTTCTATGATGAAGCCTGAGTAGGACTGGCTTAAGGACTGGTGGCACCCGATGTCACAATCTTTTTTTGGTGCCCCTCCACCACCTTAAGACTTCCTTTTCCACGGATTCCCTCACTGCCACCCTCCAGCAGAGCCCCTCATCTGTCCATAGCCCCTCTTTCACACAAATTGTATTTGTTTTATAGTGCTACTCATTCAGTGTAGGATGTCAGAGCACTTTACATCACACACAAACATACAATATACAGAGTTAATGAATTATACATGGGTAAATCAGTCTATGGGAAATGGTACATAAGACAGTGGTGGCCGGCATGGCTCGCGGGTGGTGAGGCGGGCGCGGGGGGGATTGCGCAAGGGGGCATGGCAGGTGGGGGGAGGGTCGCACTTAGTGCAATCAATAACAATAATAATAAACTTACCTTGCCGCCGTCCAGGTCCTCAGTCTCTGCTCCCGCTCTCCTCTTGCACATCGAGGAACAGGAAGCAGACCCCACTGAGAAATCACAACAGCAGCATTGTGATTGGTAAACACCAAGACTCCCCTGACCAATCACAACGCTGCGTTGTAATTGGTTTTGAGCCTCCTGGTGGGACACTCACAGGGCCGGACTGGCCGTAGCGGGCAATAACCCAGTGCACCGCACGGGTGGGGGCTGGTTTTGGGCCCCTGGAGGCCGTTTTTGTTACAGGGCCGTTTTTGCAGCATAGCTGCAAAATCGTCCCTGTAACAAATTCGGCCAAAAACCGGCCCTGGCAAAGAGCTGGGCGGCACTCCTAACCCCCGCGTGGGGCGGAAGGGGGGCGGCCGAGCACTTTGCCAGGGCTGGTTTTGGTTCCCAGTCCAGCCCTGGACACTCAACCGGGAAATGGGAGCCTGGGCTTGTTCTCCATGCAGGTTGTGATGCAGCCTGCATGGAGAACGTGGAAAGTGTGTATGACTGGTTTGGGCGGCCTGAGATGGCCGACCAAACAGTCATTGCGCACTTTGGAGTGGGCAAACCACTCCTCCTTTGCCCTGCTCCAAGAGCAGAGCAGTCCCACCCACCCGCGAAGCAGCAGGAAGCAGCATAAAATCATAACACAAAATTATCATCCTTTTATGTTTCTGCTTCCCAGTCGTGCGACACTCCTCCGCCATAGGAGAGGAGCCATCACTGAAGACAGTGAGGATTACAAGGTCTAGTAATCACATGTCATCCATACTAGTAGACAGTATTTTTTATGAGGTTTTAATCCAGAGAAGCACAAATTTAGCATTCTAACTCATGAACTGCAGATTACAAAAGGATCTCTGTGACTAAAGCAGTAACCCATTAAGATATCCATATAAAATACAGTCCTGTGATCTGCATGGTACACGTTCTTTTCAGCAGGCATATTAACCTGCGATACTTCATGATGAGTCAAAACCGCATTAGACAAAACTGAGCTCGCTCCAGCAGGAATATTAATCATCAGTTATCCTGACATTTTTACAGTTACTTAAAAACTGTAGGACACACAAGGAACTCTCTAGCAAGTGTTTTTAAACTCCTAAGTACTTTATATCACAGTGCTAAGCCTCCTATAGGTTAACAATGTCTTGCAAGCAACAGAGCATGTGCTGTCTGAGATGAGATCTAAAAACACAGTGTATGTGGTTGTAGACAATAGAATGCAGCAACCAGGCCTGAAGCAAGTGTCAGTCTTGAATAGTGGCATCAAGTACAACGTAATGTGCATTGAAAGATGAGCAATACTATGCTAGGATGGTCAATTAGACCATTG
Organism: Triturus cristatus; assembly: GCF_964204655.1. Lineage (NCBI taxonomy): Eukaryota > Metazoa > Chordata > Amphibia > Caudata > Salamandridae > Triturus > Triturus cristatus. The sequence continues at coordinate 1,054,871,961 of NC_140593.1, read as the reverse complement.
AAGGAGAACCGTTTATAGTCTAAACTTGTAACAAACCTTTAGAGAGACAGAGTAATCTGTATATAATTTATCCCGCAATATTTTCAAGAAATCATCATAATCCATTTTCAGTGTGCTTTGTTACTTTACCCGAACAAACTACCGCAAGTTTTGAAGCCAACATGGATTTCACTAAGGTGTGAAGCACACCTATAGAGAGATTGAATCTGTTATTTGGAAGCACTAAATATGAAATGGATAGTGCATGGGATTGTGATTTTAAAACGTGAAATTATCTCTACACATTTTAAACCAAAGACTGGAAGGGTGCCGTTCCTTAATATAATACATAATTGATGGGATGCAAGAGACTTGTAGAACAAAATTGTGTGCCTTTTTTTTCAAAACCTAATTTGGAAAGTAAACTGCCCAAAGATGCAGAATCGTTCCACAAAAGCTTGCCTAATGAAAGTATTTACTTTCCTTGGATAATTGCTATTTACAAGGGTGGCTCCTCCGTTATGGCGGAGGGGCGTTGTCCCACTTCCAGCAGATGCAAACCTGGGCAAAATAAAATTATAGTAAAACAGGTTTATTATCATGTTTTTTTTCTTCACAGAGCCCTCTTGGGGGGTGGGCCATCCATCGAGATGACTCATGAAGAAGGAGTGGTGGGCACTGCTACAAATTCACATGTCGGTTTGGCTGGCCAAACCGATATGCACACTGAAATGTTTCCAACCCGAGCTGTGTTGCTGGGTTGAAGGCAGCAGGCACAGGATTCCTGTCTCTCTGGGAGTGCAAATCCAAGGCGCTCAGGCCAATCCCGACGCTTCTCTCATGTTGCCAGAAGCATGAGAGCCACGTCTGGGTTGGCCGTAGGGGAGTCTTAAAGCCGCGAAAGTGGGTAGGAACGCACTGCTTGCATGTAACAGCATCATGACCCCATAGCGTCTTGGGAGTTGTAGTTCAGTTTTTCACACAAAGTTCATATTATTTTTCACCTTATGCTGTCTTTCGAAATCTTATCTCTAGACACCAGTGTTTTGAGATTCCTCCTTCATCAGTAGAGAGTATTTACGTGTTGCTGGACACGCTGCCAGTTTTCTCAGGTATTATACCACTCAGCGTGCAGGCGTTCCAAAGCTCGTCAGCTTGGGGGCGGCTCACGAGTGACTTTTATCAGTTAAAGTGGGTAGGAACGCACTGCTTGCATGTAAGCCTCAGCCTGTGCAGCAGTGGAGCCAGAAGAGCGGCGAAGGTGCAGGGCAGGCGAGTTCTTTTTTTATCTGTTCTTGTCCACCCCCAATGCACCCCCCCCCCCCCTCCCCCTGGTACTGAACCTCCATCCCCCCACTGTCCCGCCACATTTCCATGACTGGCAATTACTGGCTCTTTATCTTATCTTTGACTAACATGATTTTTTGAAAAAAATATTCCTATGGGGGAAAGCCCACGATATCTCTAAGGAGTGGCTGTAACTAGATGATTCTTTTTTTTTCTCCATATGTGGAGGGAATGGACTTCTTGAAACCCATTATCAAATGTTTCCTTTCAATTGATTTTCAGGTATGTATTTACATATCTGCTTTATTTTAATCTTGGCAAGTTTGCGGTGTCCGTGTTTATTGCAGTGCTTTCCTTTTTAACCATGATTTTTGGTCAGTGTGACAAAGTTTAAAAGTACTGCTGATATTAATGCTTCTCCCATTTCTCGTAGGACTTTATCTTGATTTTCATCTGAAGTTCAGCGCAAGAGCCAGATATTGTCAATTGTTCAGTGGGTCACAGTTTGGGGAGTCAGGTCTTAAATGATTTTTACATGCTGCGCCCTCTTTCCAGTATCTGAGGCACATCTCGTTCTTTTCTCGTGTTCTCTAAGAAACCCACACGGCCCCCGAGTCAGCTCGAATCATTTAGGTCGAGTGTTCGACCAGACTGCGTGGGTGTTTGTTCTCAGTGCGGTTGCCGTCGTGGAACATGATTGCTCTTCGCCTGACCGTCTCTTCCTGCCAGGGTGGTGGTTACTGTGCATGTCCTTTCGGAATGGAGCATTAGTCGCAAACGTTGTTGTAAACATAGTTGAAATTCTCTACACATACATTTAAGTCAAAAAGGAAGTGCTCAATCTCTTTTTTGGGCTTGGACAGTCATTAATTAATAATTGTTGGTGTTTCCACTGGAGCTGCTTAAACTGGGTGTGAAGACAGAGCCTGTTAATTACCCCCGATTAGCTGCCTGTTAATTTTTAGCTAAATTTGGAATCCTTGCAAGGGTAAATTATAGTTTATTTCTTAGAGCACTGAGTTGGGTAATAATATTAGCATATCACAGGGCTATAAAAGCATAAGATTAAATTATATATATAAATGTGCGACATTGTACTATACATATTATGCTACTTTCCATGTTTATAATAAAAACCGGATTCGACACAGCTGCTCTCGTCTTCCATATTAGCCCTTCTATTGCGGATGAGATGCCCTGTCCCACGCTGCAGTCTCCCTTAACTGGTTGTGCCAGGTGGCCACTGGGACAGTACCCCGCTCCCTTCCTGCACGACTGACCAGCGCATTAGTGACAGGGGACCAGCCTTTCGGTGGCTCTGGTCAGCCTTTCGCTGCCATCCTGAGTTTGAAAGAGGGGGCAGTGATTCCCACCGCAAGCAGGTATTGGGAGTGACTGCACACGACTGAGGGTCCTTGGGAACTCTGCATCCTTCCAAGCCCTCAGGAGTGCACTGGCTGTGCGCCAGCTCTATTTGGCTCGCAATCATTGCACCGCCTGACATTTTCTTTGCTACTGTGCCCACGGAATTAATGTGGCACGGATCCAGTGCCCGAGGGTTCCCTCATTTCCATGGGTCCACGCCTACATACAAATGAGGGGGAAGCACCTTTGTGATCATGCTGTGGCATAGTTTGCTCCAGCACCCATCTGTATGTTATGCCAACGTGTACAAAGGGTGCAAACAGCTGGTCCACACGCCGGTTGTGCTCTGTTACCATTCTGTAAAACAGACTCTAGCATTTAACACGTGCGTCCACATAGCTTCTTTTTCACCTACTTTTTAAGTCTGTTTTCATTTTAATTGGACCTACAGAGGAAGGTTTTCATATCTGTTGGCCAGCAAATGAATTTATGATCCAGAGCCCATTTTTGTTTCGGCAAAGTTTTGCTCGATGGATATTAACAAAAGCCACTCATGGGAGCAAAAGGAAATCTGTGAGTTCAAGGAAGGTTAGGGCTGGGGGCATCCTGTTTATGTCACAAATTTATGGTTATTCAATACAAGACGCTAAGTGTATAGCAAATCAGTATTTGCTGGAAATTTCATCTCACTGTTAAAATACTTCAGTTGTAGAACTACACTTAATTGTCACATACGCACTTTTAAATATCTTTGAAAGCACCGTCTGATTGGAGAGGAGTGTTTTAACTAGCTTCTTACTACTGATGGGTATCTGTGCGTTCTTCTTATACTATTCCTTGCCCTGCCAATCAGATACTTCAGTCTGATCCAGCCTACACTTTCCTGGTCTCCCCTGGTTCACTTCAGGTGCTGTCTACAGCTTGTAGGTCTTTCCGGAGTGTTTTTTCTGGTAGTTCAGCTAAGCTTTAAAAATCAAGTTAAAATGTTATTTAAACAGGAGGAGGGAGCACACTTCCTCACATCCCAGCACTGAATTTGCCCCAATGCATTGTGGTAAATGCAGTGCATGATAACACGTACTTCAATAGTAGTCTTTAATTTTTCACTCTTGTTGGTGCAGCCTGTCCTGTGTAATCTAGTCAAGTGTTTCTGGATTCACTCCTTCATCAGTAGAGAGTAACAAGTCATTTTGGGGGTGCTGGAAATGCTGCCCAAAGTCTTCTCAGTTATCTGTGCCACTTACTTGGGCACAGGTGCATCAACACGAGCTCGTCAGCTTAGCAGCTCAAGGGAGCCTTTTCTAACAGGAGTAGGGTGGGAGCACACTGCCTCACATACCAACACTCAGTTTGCCCCAATGCATCATGGTAAATGCAGTGCACTTCCGTAGTAGTCTTTAATTTTTCTCCCTTGTTGGTGCAGCCTGTCTCCGGCTCCTTGATCCCCTGGTCATAACAGTCTTTGGTTTTCTCACAACTCTTTTATGACCTTGACTCTAATCTAGTTTATTCAATGAAATGCTGATGTCTGTTGTGTCTGCATAGTCTATAGTTTCTTAAAGATTCCAGCTTGAAGGACATGGAGAATATTGTGTTCGCTAAAATGCATGACTGCATGTGCCAAGAATTCACATCTGAAAAAACAATTGGCACGGATGTTGCTGATGCTGTTTTATATTAGGAAGCATTGTTGCCTTGATTTTCATCTGCCTCACTGAAAAAATGGTCTCTCTCTCTCTCTCTCTCTCTCTCTCTCTCTCTCTCTCTCTCTCGTCCAGTTTCTGCCTCTCATTCTCTTCCTACCCCCCACTTCCTAGCGTTGATTGCTCTGCCATGTACAGTTAGGATGTCATTAATGAATACTGCTGGTGGTAACAACGTGAAGAAGTGAAAACACAATCTCTGCCAGAAAGATCAGAAACTTCATGCTCCCCACAAACGTAGCACACAACTCTTCAAGCACTAGTCATAGCCTGGCCCTTTGGCAGATCTCTTCTATTTAGCAGTACCCACTTGGTGATTGTGTCCTGATGTCAGACAATCCACTGATTTTACAAATAGAGACAAAATTCCACACTGTACTAAAGCCCCTTGTCAGATCAACAGTGGTTTTACTAAGCACACTTGTGCATGAGACTCCATACAGCACAATCAGCGTGTTCATTTTGAGGCAGAAATAGGCTTAGTATCCTCAAATGCTGGACCTCTCCTAGACATGTGTGTACTATCACGTGGCTTCTTCCTCCACACCGTATATAAGCGGTTCTTTGGAGCTGACTCTCACACATCCTGGTCACTTTCCAGCACAATAAAAATGCATTACAATCCAGCTTTTCTCAGGATGTCTCCCATCGCTAGATGAAGGATTTTGTCTTAAAGCATTTCACACTGGATCTTCCTAGGGACATTATCTCAAACTACTTGTGGGATAGTGGTGTTCTCTTGAGAATTATGTGAACTCAACTTTTGTGTTTAACACTCGCCTACCAAAGGAAAAGCCATCCTTTTATCTCTTGCAGTGGTTGGAGTTTAGGATGTTGAGCCTCATTCCATGCAAATTCTCAAACCCCCTTTTGTGGTCCTTCTCAGAAAACTGGATTTCTTTTAACTCCTGCTGATTTCATTGTCTTCGAACCAAAAACGAAAAAAGAAATGCAAACAAGAATGAAATGAAGATTTCCAGTTGTCCGTGAAATGCAGATTAACAGTGACACTAATCTTCCCCTGTCTTCCGCAATGCAGCAGAGTTATTTGACTTCTTTTAGGTCTGCATCTGTATGTAAATCAAACAGGGCTCCTCCTGTACTGTGTCCAGTTGTAGGCTATGGCTAGGAAGGTACACACAAAATTCAAGAGTTTATGAGATAGTATGGTACAAATTGTATATTCAAAATCATTTTATGAATTGTGCAACCCTTGACAGCGACACTGGAATGTCATTCTCCCAATTCTGTTATCCTTTTCTTTGGTAAGTCTTGGAGCCAGAACTAGTTCACTCCTACAAACATACATTGCCAACCCCTCAGGTGCAATCACCAAAGTCTGTGGTGTTTCCTATCTGAAGTGCATCCAGGTCTTAAGCTCCACCTTACATAATCCTTTCAAATGTACTCTTTGTGAAGACACCAAACAGGCCTTTTGCTTTCTGCCCTTTGTTAACTCTGGCTACATCAAATGTAGTACAAACGTCCTACCACTTTTCCACCAGGAAGCTTGTGCTGGAAACATGGGTAGTCTACAAACAAAAGCAAAAGGCCTGTTCAGCTAGTTTGGCACTCTAGATATCATCCAATCGGGAGTTCTTACTGAATCTATTGGGTCTAGGTTATATAGTTCATTTTGCTGCTTCCTGACAGTTTGTGGGTTTTGCATGTAATGCTCGCCCACTTTGACCTAGAGATCCTTAGATTTTTTGTGTGTAAGTTTTAAGGTCCATATTGCAGTTCCATGGGTATGATTAACTCGATGCCCAGTAGTATCACTCCAAATTAACTAATGCAGGTTAATTCTGAGTCCCAAAAACAACAGTAAATGAATTGCATCCTGATTTTGCCATCTATCCTTCCTTTACTCTCTGAATATTAGCAATCTACAACACCCCGCCGTCTGTGTCAGTAAGAAGGAGAAATTGAAAGAAATAAACTAAAAGTATTAAGAAGAAGAAAGTGATTCCCCTAAGGTCTCGTTGATGGGCTCTGAAGCTTTTAAGTAACCCAGAAAATATTGTATCCTTAAGGAATAGTTCCACTGTATTCAATAATGAAAGATGGAGTCTGCCATCTTTGGTCTTGGTCTGCTCGATGATGTGTTCCTTGAGTTTGAGGTCTGGTGCTATGGCGAATCGAGTGATTTGGCATTGGGAGAAGGTTGGGGGCTTATTTCATCCAGATTTAGGTCATTGGATTAGTCTTTTTTGTAGTTTTTGGTGAATAGGAGATGTTCAGATTTGGTGAGGTTCAGTTTTGGTAGGTGCTGAACATCCAGTACTGGAGAAGGTGCAGGTAGCACTTGAGAGATGAATGCTGGAAGCAGAGGAAGATGTTGTGTGCATTTGTATGCCATCAGCACACTGGTCAATTGTATTCTGTTGTGGTTGAATAGAGTTTTCGCTAGATCTAAAGCTGACCGATGATGGGACGGGGATTATATGAGTACTCTGTAGGGAATTGGGAGCTTCTGTTGTCTGTAAATGCTTATCGGAAAGAACTGGCCTCAGTTGAATAGGTAGGTGGGCAGGCAGTGGATGACATTGCCTGTTATCTCATTCAGGACTTTAGGGCATTGATGAGAGTGAGGAGGTTGGCTGCATTGAACGTGGAGATATCGGGAGGCAGGTGTGTTTTTTTTTTTTTGGTGTGCCATGTCAAGAGGACATACTGTGTGGCCATTTCAAAGCTGCCAAGTGATCTAACGCCAGATTGGGAGTTTTGCTGGAGACGGTTAGTGTTAGTTTATTTGATCTTGCTTTTGTACATGAACTATTTTATGATGTACTTGATGACCGTGGTGCCAGGTTGTGTTCGAAAAGCGGTTTAAAATAGTCTGGAGTATTAGTATATAAGGCCTTATTGTTCGGGCGTAGAGTTCTAAATGTCTCTTTTACTTAACTGGCAGGCAATGAAGCCATTTCCATGCAGTGGATACATGGTCAGATTTCCTCAGGAAAATTGTGTTCAACAAGAGGTTTCAAGTATTCTTTCCCTGCATTAGTGCTTTTTATAAATATAATACATAACTTCTCAGCGCCAGTAAAGTTGCTGAGCATAATGCCACACGATAAGAAGAAAGCAACAACCCAGAGTCTAGCAGCATTGTTGTCAGGTCTTTGCAGTTGCTCGTAGTTTGTCATTCACACTTCTCATTAAAGTAGTCTGTGTATGCAAGAACCAGCCTAAGACCATAGTAATCTGGTGATGAGTGAACATTAGAGGTAAGATACTGCAGTGGCAAGTGTTTGATCACTTTCTTAAATTGTAGAATGAATAATAACTTCAAGTTGGAAATGACCCTAAGATTTTTGACCAAGCTTGATGATCTTGGGCAGTAGTCTTGAAGTGGGGTCAGGTAAGCGGAAGCACCAATAACATTTCCAAAGCCTATCAGCAAGATTCATGCAGAGCCATTTGGGAGGCGTCTATTTTTGAATGTGGAAAAGGCAATCATGATGGGAGAGCAGCTTCCCATTTCTTTCCGAACATGGTATTGATCTGAGAGACTTGGAGTACACGTGATACCCATCTTTCTGACTGTTGAATAGTTGTGAGTGGTTAAAGACCGGAACTAGGGTTGGTGAAAGAGAAGGAACTTGGAGCATTCCTTAGTTCACTTTGGGATTTTTTGAAAAGGAAGATACCTTGATTTATCAGTCGTGTGCTAGATTTGGTTTTCTGAGCAGAGTGAATGGACAACAGCTGAGGTACTTTTTGCTTCCATCTTTGAGTGCCTACTTTTTGTGGGACACCCATTGGGAGCTGCAGTTTTTACACCTGAATTGAGGAGGAGAATTGGGACTTATTCAGTACCTTCTATTACAGGATTGGAATGTATTCCATATTTCTGTATCAACTTTCACCAGAACCTAGAATTCCGAGCCGAGTGGCGGGTGGCACAGGGAAACAGATTTGAAGCAAGGTGCCGATTTGTCAGCCTTGGTCTCAGGGCCGCTGCAATTATGAGATTCTGCAACTTTTTCTTCATAATAGTTCATGTACCAGCCTTGACACATAATCCACCATCTGCTACATGATTTGCAGGTGTGACCAAAACATGGGTTCGAGCTCAAAGGGATCAAATGTTACTAAAAGAAACTTACATGTGGGGCCGCCACGCATTAGCCTTTGGACCCTGCACAGGTAATGATTGATGTATTCTGGTGTTAAACTAGCACAATTCAGGTAAGATGTTTTCCCAGAAATGTATGCTAAAAAGACAAAATCGTGAATTAATGCTTTAATTATGGCCGTAATTTGCTTTTTTTGCCGACTGTTCCAGTCAGCCCTCTACTGCCGCATAATTTCTGTGCCGCCTGAGCCGCGGCCTAGTGTGCCTGTTACCTTCGCCTTCTTTCAGATCCAAGTTTGAACATTAAGAGCTCCAGCATCAAACATTGCGCTGGACACCTGTCCTGACTTACCTATGTTTATATCCGCCCCATCCTTGAATTGCTCTACAACGGAGACACTCCCAAACCCCTGGCGAACACTGGCACATTGTGTAACTTGGATCCCACAACTTACAGCCCAGGTTGGGCGGCTGGCATTGTTTACCATACAGGAAGCCAGCGTGGAAAAGCAGCGCTGTAATCACGTGGCGCGTCTGTTGTGTATGTAGAGCTGCGTGGACTTTGGCTGCTGCAGTGTTGCTAGTAAACATTGCATCTGGCTTGCAGGGCATGGCTCGGGGTGTGCCTGCAAGGAGCAGGCCTGGAGCCGCCGCAGCAGCAGCCGTGGGCCCTTGCAGGGCATGGCTCGGGGTGTGCCTGCAAGGAGCAGGACTGGAGCCGCCGCAGCAGCAGCCGTGGGCCCTTGCAGGGCATGGCTCGGGGTGTGCCTGCAAGGAGCAGGCCTGGGGCCGCCGCAGCAGCCGTGGGCCCGCTCCCTTCCCACCGCCGCTGCTCGCTCGGCAGGAGCATGTTTTCATAGGGCTCAAGCTCCACGCCCCTCCTCTGTCACATCCCCTCCATGTTTACTTTCCTAATTTGGTGCGTGTTTGCGCCGCTTCTTTGTGATTGGCTGGCCCAAGGTGGTTATGGTGGCAGCTCCGAGTACGGCCACTTTCCTTTTTGGAAAGTGTTTTTTCCCCGCACCCCTCCCGGCCCTCCCCTTGTCTCCAGTGAACTTTCTTTGCTGTGTATGCCGACAAGCGTCCGGAATGCTCACACACAGCTCTGGTGAAAACAAACACGCAGAGCCCTGACCCACCCTTGTGTTTACATTCAGCTGTGACGCCGCTGCAGCTTGGAAACGGTCGCCTTTTTTTAACAACATAATGTCCTTCCAGGAAATGTGCCACCCAAACCCAGGACGTGAAAACAAATGTCGCTGATCTCAGCAACTCGACGGAGAGGAGCTCAGCCTGCGAGGAGGAGTGGGGGTGGGGGTTGTATAGGGGATGGTCTTTCGCACGTAGCGAAATGGAAACAGCCTTTTATTCTCAAGTCCCCCTGCGGCAGATAGGTTTTCGTTTTTAGCATGAATCATCATTATGATGTGATTTTGTTTTGAATTCGTTTTGATTTCATGCGATGGGTAAAATAAAAATAAAAAATCACAAACCAGGGCTTTTGGGGGGCTGGGTCCTGCCGGTGCTCAGCACTGGCAATTCTAACAAGCATTGAAAATGCAATAGGTCTCCCCTTTGATTAAGTTAAAGCCATTTGCTTTGCTAATTGTATTGTATAGCAAAGGAAACGGCTTTAACCTCTTCTGTGCCCATGACGAGATAGTCTTGTCATGGAGCACGGTCGCGCTGTGCCCATGACGAGACTATCTCGTCATAAACCCCACCCACTAATGAAACGCCTGGCACAGGAGGGGGAAAGGGCGTGGCACTGAAGGGTTAACTTAATCAAAGGCGATACCTATTGGAACAAAGGCCAAACAACAGTGATTCACCAAGGAAGCAGTTGTGTGGAAAATAGATTGTCATTATACCCGTTTTCCTGCAAAAGAGCCTGGGATATGCAAGCACTGGATTAAAAAGGTAGTGTTCTCGCCATGATTTTAGTTAATATTTCCAGGCATACGAAGCCAAATTTGCAATGTATTTCTTATCCAGAGTTTCCAACAAATCATAAATTGTGTTTAGTGTGAAGCATGAAGGCATACGAGAGTAGTACCAGAGATTATGACAAGATAGTAAGGGGTAATAAGTTATTGCTCTTCTGAAACCCTTTTGGGTGTGGACGAGTGCACATTTTAAGTGTAATGCGCATATACTATATGTTTTAAAGATTTATGCACCTGGTGACATTTAATTATTGTGCAACTGAGACTAGGGCGATTATTTTTCTTGCCAGACATTTCGGGAAGGGGGCCAGGCCAGCTTTGGAAAGCCCGGGTCCGCTGATGGCACCTCTGTCTCTCGGGGAAGGGGGCGGGGCTGCTGTTGTGTCCTGTTGAGGCCCTGCAAACACCTCCAACAGTCATAGGACGAAACCAGTGCTGGAAGTCCGCCTAATTGGTCACACCGACAACAAGGCAAATGAGCCCTCCCAAGAAGACAGTCTGGCGGTTGTGCTATCCTGGAGATCAGGGAGTTAAGGTGCCCGAACTAGAAGAGCGCTGCAAGGCCACTCTAGCGGCAGCAGAGCGCTATTCAGATCTTTGTAACATACCATACGGTTACTGTTTCACAGAGAGCGGGACGGGGTGTCTGCTGCACCGTCACGGGTATCGGCCCTGCTGTGTGCTCATAACCAACAGCGTGCAGATGAAGACAGGGTCGGGGTGTCTGCCTCCTCTCCCGGGGCAGACCTGAATCGAGCCGGCTCCAGCACCCCCTCTGCAGAGATCACCCCCGATAGAGCTCCTCCGGGGAGTGCGTGGGTGGGGGAGGGGATCCCCTCCAGAGCATACACACACTCCTTTCACCAGGCCCAGATAGGCTGAGGCTGACACATGCCACCATATTATTACACCGGTCTTTCGTCTGCTCTGAAGGGCGGTTCCAACGACCTGAAGGCTGTGTTTTTATGGCCCTTTGGAGGCGCTGGCTTTGTGCACCAGGAAGGGCGCGGAGCGATGCACCGCGCTCGGGTGAGTCTCGTCCGAGAGTACACGCTGACTGTACATATCTCAGACGCTGCGCTGCACACACAGTGAAAAGAAAAGAAAATAAGCGGACGCCATGACGTATTTGCTCTGCTTTTTCTGCCGAGCCACTTGGACGGCCACACCTGCCAAAAGGTTTCTTGTCTTTATGGGGCCATGTGTTTGGCCCCATAAAGATAAGAAACCTTTTGCGATGAACGCAAAGCAGGCGAGGCTGTCCAAATGGGACGGCTCAGAAAGCTGAGCAAAGACATCACAGACACCTCTTTTCCAATGGCTGGCCACCGTTTAGCATAAACGGTGACGCCAGCCAATGGAAAAGAGGGGCGGGGCTTAATGCCCCTTACAGAAAATACCACATCTCATTAAATCTCGCCAGCGAGACTGCGCATGCGCGCAGCCTACGCCAGGCAAGACCTAAAAAGTAGGTCCTGAAACGGGTCCTGATAAACCTTTAATTTAAACCTAATCCGTGCTTGTATAAACATTCAACGATGGCTTCTGTGCTGTAAAACAGAAAGTAGAACTGTAGCGTTTGCTTTAAAAAGCTTTGTACTATGCCTAACGTTTTTGCGAACTCAGCAAGGTAATATGAGAGATTACATGTGTCAAATACACTTATTCGTGATGCTGCCTTTGCAGGAAGTGTGCTATTGGACACGTTTGCAGCTAAATATGCAGCTATCTAAGAGGTATGTGCTCATCTTTTGTTTATATTAGTGATCTGAAGCACTTCCGCACTTTGAGGTCTACACAAAAACAAGAAACTATCACTATTGGAAATGTAAAAATATCACTTAGAATCTGTTTTACATAATGTAAATTGCATGTGCATTTTCCACATTGTGAGGGTAGTTGAACTATTAAATGACTAACCATTACAACATTTTAAAGCTAAGGTAAGCTTGGCTAGCACGTTCTAAGGGTCATTTTCCTAGGGTGAAACAATAATGCTTTTCTCAAAACACTCTGTATTATAAGAGATGGCTTGCAGTTGCAGCCTTGTGTTTGTCTCAGACAGACCACAGCTTCCTTTAGATAATCTGACCACTCTAATAAGCATTGGCAAATCCAATAAGTCTTGTCTTTGGGTCCTATTCGCTTTGCCAGTGGTTTCTTGGCCATGCTGTGCAGCATTGCTTAACAAAACAAATTAAATGACTCCGTAGCTGTACCATTTTCGTTGCCATGTGCACCATGCATGCACACACCCACAAAATGTTGGTATGTACAGTAAATCAAATTAAAAAAATATACTAAAATGAGTGGTTGGGAGCAGCACTTGCAATGCGGGTGGATAGGGAGCAATACAGAGGTCTGGGGAGAGGAGAAGCAATACGCAAGATGCGGGTACTGGGAAGCAGTTTGGGGCGGGGAGGAAAAAAAGGGATGGATTGAGAGGAAACAAAACATGTGATAGAGGAGGGTGGAAGTTGAGTGAAGCAACACAGGGTAGGGTGGAGAGCGGAAGCAACATACGAGAGAACGATGTAGATGAGGAGATGCACTCGGATGAGAAATCAACAGGGGAGTACATGAGGGTGGACACAACATGGAGGGTGCATGGTAAAGTGGCTAGCTACATGGGAGGGACTACACAAGATTGGCAATCTGGGATATGAATAAGAAGTAGGCAAATGAGTGACAGGGAAGCCAACCAATGGAAAGCAGTTTAAGGGCTACAAGCCACTGCATGTTCTTGGTAAGCCCACAGTATGTCTTTCGCACCTACTCGTAAAAAGCAGATGCTCTACACTACAGAAAGTTGGAGGTGTCTAATCTTGCTCAGGTAACCCACACTGTCCACTTGTCACAGCGCCTTCTCAATTAGACTAGGTTCAGCCAGGTTAAACTGAGTGAAAGGTCCTGGCCAGACCCACTCGGACCTACCAGTATTTATTGCTGGTGTTTGGTTTGTGGTGGTGGGTACAGGCACCCCTTTTTGGTGGGGCAGGACATATTTTTCAACCTTTCTGGGTGGATTTTGGGGCTGGTGAGTTTTTAATACACTTAATTTGGTATGAAATACCAGAAAAGAGTGTCTCAGCCTATCAATGTGCTGTTATTTTATAGACCATTTCCTCCTTGGCTGGATTTTTTATGCTTGCCTGTTTGATGCGAGTTGCAGCTGCTCTGCAAATGTGTTTACGATTTAAACGATGTAGCAAGAACATAGTGTAATGTTATCTCTATTTGCTGGTTTTGGTGGGTTGCCGCTTTGCTTACTAGTCTTGGAGAGTATTCTGAAGTGATGAATCAGGTCAGTGAATTTTAACAAGCCTTATTCTCCCCGGAAGACAGTTTTACACATTTTCCATCTCCTTCACTCAGTACTGGGACATTGCAAGCCCCAGGCCTTCTGGTGGCAGTTCTTATTGCCATAGGACGCCGAAGTGGAGCATGAAATCTTGTGCAAGACTGTTTGCGGTCTCATCTATTTGACGTTTGAAGCTGGGAGGCTTGTTCTTTCAACGTGACTCCTTCACGTTTGCTTTGAGCAGTAGATAAATATGGTTGGGTTCAGATAGGTGCTGAAGAGGATGCCAATAGGCTGAGATAATGGGGAAGAGTGCAGGATGTAGCTGTTGCAAATCACCACTATCATTATTTATTTTTTTATGTTATGCTCCCTCATCTACACCTCCACTGAAGTGAATATCAGCAAGTGACCGCAAACAGTGGGAACTAATAAATTCGCTACTCAATAGAATATGTGTATAGTAGTTTTAGACAGTAACTTGCTGCCACTTCAAACTACAATGGTAGGTTTGAAATTCAGAAAAGGTAAGCGTGGGACCCAGCACTCGGCAGTACCAGTAGCGGCTCCAAAACAACATTCGACCCCTCAAGTTATGTTTTATTGTTTTGTGTGCAAATTCTGAACTGTCTGTCAACAATTTTGCGGAATGGCAATGTAAAGAGCCGGAATGGAAATACTTCCTAAATTGAGACACTGCAGAATTCAGTCGTTTCCTCTGCTGCAAATGCACACCAGATGTCAGATGAGTCCTCACTGCCAAATAGAGGAAAGTCATTGCAGAATTAGGCCTGCCTTATCCCTGTTTTAGGGCTCCTAAATGCCCGAACTAGTGCAGAGCACCTGAAAGTGTGAGTGCAAGGTTCGTCTAAGGAAGCACAGTGGACAACACCAGGGCTACTGAAGTCCTCAGCTCGCCAGTCGTCCTCTGCCCCCGCTCTATCAAAATGTATTTTTTTTTGTTTTGTTGGATAGAACCTCTTCACTTGCTTTTAGTATTGGTTGACTACAGAGAGCAAGCATTGGCAAGACCGATCCAATGCAATTTGCCATTATTCTGCTGTCACTTCATCGGCTTTGTTCTTTGACACACACATTTAATTTAGGCTGACACTGACAAAGCCAATAGCAGCTACTGTTCTTATTAAAGTATAGAGTCATTTTATATTCTACTTAAAGTAGGGGACTATACTTAAAAGTGTAGAAAATTAAATTCTGTTTTCTATGCACTCATAATAGCCACCAGGTTGCATTGTCCAGTATGTTAGTCATCATGAGTGCATTGAATATAGTGTTTCTCCAGCATTGGCTCTTTCATAGATTCACAGGCTGGAATTATTCCTCAATGTCAGCCTGTTAATCCTCCGTAATCAGTATTAACTCAGCAATGAATTAAAACAGTTACTTCCGTTGGAAACAAATTGAAATCCACCATAGTCTACCAGCTGCCCATCCACCTCATTCTATGATCCGAAGCTCAGCCAATCAGGTGGCTGAGCTACAAACCTTCTTAAAAGCAAGTGATCATTATGTAAGAACCTTACAAGGTGGCTAGTACTGACTTATTTCAGCACTTGAAATACCTTCACCTAGTCTGTTTAAAGAGCTCCCTGAGAGGCAAAATCTAAGAATTGCAGCTCTGAACCGAACACCCCAGGGTATCCAGTGAAGGCATCATCTACTGTATCTGAAGTGCTTTCGGGATCTCTCAGCAAGCACCAGACTTCTGGTGCAGCTGCCAATCCCTCTATTATGGAAAATATCTAAAAAAAAAAAAAAAAAGCTAAAAAAAAACACTGATGGCTCGTCTATGGTAACCTTGTGAGGTCTCTCAAATCTTTTTCAGCAGCAACATCTCCAGTTAAACTGTACAGTTTCCATCGACAACAGCACCGTTGACAAAGAAAATACCATCTGGGACTCCGTTGATGATGACCAAGACCCCTTTGACTATGACCTCTCTGCCAGGGACAGGAGTACTGGCAATGATCCAGACTATGAAGCAACCACTAAAAATAGTAGTGACTGTGACTTTGAGGATGAAGACAACGTCAAGTCTATTGACAATTCTGACCTCAGTACTGGCAAAACTTGGCCTTTGGTGTGTACCATTCTGCTCCATTTGTTTTTTTCATTGATAAGAATCATGCCAGAGCCTTCGCCAAAGTTGCTTGAAGGAGAGAACGTTTAAGTGACAATGAGAAGGAGGAAAGGGTGATGTAGGTCAGGTAGAAGTTTCTGTGGCACACCCACATGAGGGCTTACAAATAGAGATTATGCACAATGATGACTCAGAGGATGAAGAAAATTACAGCGCCACCATAATGAAGCAATACATTAGAGAAAAGCCATAATTCCCTATGCTGTTAATGGTAAATGCCTCCAGATTTCTTGGACTCATTAAAGCACATGATTAGGGTTTTTATGATGGACAGGACAGCATCCACTTCAACACACCGCTCATCTAGATGTTCTGACAGTTCTATCATAACGTGTGGCCCCTACTGACCCTCCTCAGCCTGAGCCTGTCAGGGTTCCTCCTCAATTGATTGTGCTTGACCCTGTCCTTCCAGGTCATTGTATGAACCCCAGTATGATGCAGGTGATGAATCCTTTAGCTCAGTTCATAACCATAGTCTAGATCACACTGATCATGATGCTGACCTTGAGAACGACGACAGCAACTCCACCACCCTGATAGATAACCTCGCCAACCTTGGACTGATGCAACTCGTCACAACGCCTACCCACTCCGCCGGCTACACGCTCGACCCCGTCTTCTTCTCAAGCTCCCACGTCTCCTTCAGCCACACCACCGAACTCCCCTGGACCGACTACCGCTGCATCCACTTCATCTTCCAGAAACCCACCACACACCACCGCACCCAACAGATACCCCGCCGCTGCTAGAGCAAAATCACCGAAGACCAACTACACGCAAACCTCGCTCTCAGCCCACCCACTGAACTCTACAACACCGACGACGCTGCCCACAACCTCAGACGCTGGATCGACTGCGCCAACACACTCGCCCCTCTGAGGAAACCCTCCTACAGAGACACTCGCAAGAGGGCCAGCTGGTTCACCCCAGAACTCCTAGCCTCCAGGCAAGCCTGCCGGAAACTAAAGAAGAAATGGCGCAGTGAGCAGACTCCGGACAGCCACGCAGCCCACAAGGACGCCACCCACAACCACCATCACCTCATCAGGACTGCCAAGAGGACCTCCTTCAAAGACCACCTCGACAACAACGCACACAATAGCAAGGAGTTCTTCAACATCGTGAAGGAACTTTCCAACACCAACGACATCCTGCCGTCGCAAGCTCTGTGCGACTCCCTCGCCGCTTTCTTCCACCGCAAGATAGCAGACATCCACGACAGCTTCAACACCCAGACAGCCCCAACAGACATCAACACAACAGACTCTCCGCACACCATCGACCACGACCCCCTGCTAGCCTGGGCCAACGTGAGCCTTGATGACACCATCAAGACCATGAGCACAATCCACTCCGGCTCCCCGTCGGACCCTTTCCCGCACCACATCTTCCACAAAGCCAGCAGCTCCATCGCACCCCATCTGCGCAACGTCATCAATCTCTCCCTCGAGATCGCGACCTTCCCAGAGAGCTGGAAACACGCCGAGATCAACGCCCTACTCAAAAAAAAACAAGGCGGACCCAAGAGACCTCAAGAACTTCCGGCCCATCTCCCTGCATCCGTTCCCGGCCAAGGTCATCGAGAAGATCGTAAACAGACAGCTAACCCGATACCTTGGAGAAAACAGAATCCTGGACCCTTCCCAGTCAAGGTTCCGCAGTAACCACAGCACTGAGACTGCCCTCATCGCCGTCACTGACGACATCAGGACCCTGCTGAACAACGGTGAGACGGCGGCCCTCATCGTCCTGGACCTCTCCGCCGCCTTCGACACCGTCTGCCACCGCACACTACGCACACACCTCCACACCACAGGGATCCGAGACAAGGCTCTGGAATGGACCACCTCCTTCCTCTCCGGCAGAACCCAGAGCGTCTGCCTCCCCCCTTTCCGATCCGAAGCATCCGAGATCTGCGGCGTACCCCAGGGCTCTTCCCTCAGCCCGACACTGTTCAACATCTACATGGCCCCGCTCCCGCATGTCGCCCGACAGCAGGACCTCAACATAATCTCCTACGCCGACGACACCCAACTGATCCTCTCCCTCACCAAGGACCCCATCACCGCCAAATCCAACCTTCAAGAAGGAATGAAGGCCGTCGCCGACTGGATGAAGATCAGCCGAATGAAGCTGAACACGGACAAGACGGAGGTCCTCATCCTCTGCTCCAACCCTTCAGCCTGGGCCGACTCCTGGTGGCCGACGGCACTGGGGTCAGCCCCGACACTCACCGACCACGCACGCAGCCTGGGAATCATCCTCGACTCAACGCTCTCCATGACCCCGCAAATCCACGCCGTCTCCGCCTCCGCATGCACCGCAAGATCTACAGGTGGATCCCGACAGACACAAGAAGAACTGTCACCCAGGCCCTCGTCAGCAGCAGACTCGACTACGGAAACACCCTCTACCTGGGAGCCCCGACCAAGCTCCTCAAACGTCTGCAACGCATCCAAAACGCCTCTGCACGACTGATCCTCGATGTACCACGCCACTGCCACATCACTCCTCACCTGAGAAACCTGAACTGGCTCCCCATCAACAAGAGAATATCCTTCAAGCTCCTCATCCACGCACACAGGGCACTCCACAAGACCGGTCCAGCCTACCTCAACAGACAACCTTTTCCTTCTACATCCCCAACCGCCAGCTCCGCCGACCTCTCACTCGCCACCGCCCCTCGTATCCGGAGAACAACCCCCGGCGGAAGATCCTTCTCCCACCTTGCCGCCAAGACCTGAAACACCCTCCCACTGAGCCTACGACAGACCCAAGACCTGCTGACCTTCAGGAGGCTACTCAAGACCTGGCTGTTTGACCAGTAGCGGCCCCCGCCCCCACGTCCCCGCACCTTGAGACCCTCGCGGGTATGTAGTGCGCTCTACAAATGATTGATTGATGATGAGCAGGGAGGTGTCCCACCGCTAACAGAAGACCATGTGCCCGTGCAGGTTATGCAAGTGCATTCTCTGGATACTACCCAAGATTCCATATCACATACCTCACCTCTCGATGACGTTGAGAGGCTCCACAGAATTACAGATGTAGCAGCCCAAATGTTTAACAAAGCAATACCAACGGATTTGAAAACGAGCTTCCTATTTTACTTTAAAGATAAAGCAAGGAAATCTGTCGGAGCTGTCTCAATCTTGGGCTGCTTGTGAGAGTAAAGTCCATCTTGTGTGAACAATATCAACATCAGAGGTGCATGTAGAGAAAAAAATATAAGGCCCCTGCCTCTTTCCTGTTTTGTTTGTTGAATCCGATCAAAACTAATTTTATATTTCTCTAGCAGCACAACTTCACTCACTGAACCCTTCATCTCTTTGTACGGCACCACCTGACAAAGGGGGTCATCACTTGGATACAATGGGCAAACACATTTGTGTATTAACTGCGATGTCACCCTAAATTGCTAACGCAGTACGATAGGCAGCTCTGGCATGAAGCATCACTTTTGTGGATAAACGTCCAGATGAATACTGTGGGCTCTTTTGAGAGAGAACTTGCATCTTCAGAACTTATTGACACTTTGCTAAATTTATCTAATAATGCCTTATGCCAGATATCCAGATTCGCCTTGCTAAGGAGATATGAATGACTACACAGCAAATCATTCAGGTTGGAAGTCCCTATGAGGGTTTGGATAAGGCTTCTGTTGACCAGCACCTATTTGGCAGGCATGCAAGCTGTCAAACCCAACACTGATTCCGTGCAGTCTTGTTGAGCTTACTAATTCAATGTTACCCCAAAAGTCAGTTACCAAACCTCTTGAATGTTGAGCTTACTAACTGTTGAGCTTACTAACTGTTGAGCTTACTAACTGTTGAGCTTACTAACTGTTGAGCTTACTAACTGTTGAGCTTACTAATTCAGGAGGCAAATCTATGGACAAAAGGCAGTTACCAAACCTCAAATTTCTGTCAGTGCAAGCTTGGATTTTATCAGCAACGGTAGTTGTACTTCCTCTACGGAAGATATGTTCCATCTTCAAACAGGTTACAAAAGAAAGAATGAGTGTCTTCTGCCACCAGGGACCAAGACCATATGTGCTGAACCTCATATATAGGTAGGTGGGCGAAGATTCAGGCATTTCTTTCGGTCTGGCTCAGCATCACTTCAGAACCCTGGGTTTGCATATTGCCATGTATGGAATTTCAATGGTTAACACCAAACCACCTAAGTCTTCAAAGAAACAGAACTATCTTGATCTAGAGGCACTACAAAGAGAAGTCCTGAAACAGTTGCTCAAAAATGAAGTTGAGTGTATCCCAATGAGACTAATGAAGTAAAGGATTGCATATCAGGTTACCCTTTTCCAGAAAATATTAGGGGAGTGGTGCCAGTTTTTGCCCTAAGGGCTTTCAGCAAATTCCATAAAGAGACACAACTTAAGAATGGTAATGTTACTAGATAATATTTCAGATGCAGGAGATTACATGGATCCACAGTCTTGGAAGTTCCATACTCCACATACCAATGTATTCTCTGTTAAAGAAAGAAATTGAGATTCAACTGTCAACATTATAAATTCAAGGCCTTACCGTTCAGCCTCACATCCTGTCTGCAGGTCTTTATGAAATGCCTATCCCCTTTGGTGGCCCATCTACTTTGGCTCAAGGTAGGAGTACTTGGATGATTGACTAGTCAAAATGACCATGGTCTAAGACCTAAATAAGGAAATTCAGCAAACTCTAAACCTCGTCCTTCATCTAGTATTAACTCTAAATATTTGGAAATTAAGTCACTCACCTGCTAAAAAGATGTTATTCGTAGATGCACATATCTGAAGGTGTTTACCTTATAAGAACAAAATACTTCTAGCCCTAGCCCAAGATATTCCTTTGAATCACACCCAAACCTGAAAATATAGAGGACTGTTATCCATGATGTCATTGTGCATCCACTGGTGCCTTCCTACTGTTGACTCATGCACCCATTGCAGTTGCAATGAAACCTTCAGTGACAGCATCTCAACAATCTTTGAGACAAGTCTGTGCTGATAACACCACCTTGCAGGCAGCAAGTGCTGATTCCATGAATAAAACCTACTCTATCAAATTGAAAAGATTTAGCATTTTGGCAAGAAAACATGTTTAAATTCACTTCAAATAGATCCAAAAGATTTTTTTACAGTATTTGCATCATTTGGCCCAGTTGGGCCTCTCATATTCTTCAATATGCGTACATGTGGCTCCTACAGCCACATTTTTACTTTCCCTTTCTAAACCTTCAATGTTCTCTACAAGAATCATTAAGGAATCTATAAGACGTTTATTCAGACTGTATCCTCGACAAATCCAACAATCAACTGCTTGGGAGTTGAGCACAGTTTTATTGACCCTCATGAGAGACTTGTTTGACCATATTTATAAGTTATCCTCATAGATTCTCTCAAGGAAGACTGTTTTCCTTCTGGCAGTGGCATTCACCAGACAAGTTAGGCAGATTCTCAGTTAAAACTTTACTTTATTTCGGCCGATGGCCATAAAAGTAGTACAGTTAGAATAATTATAAAAACAAAGTACATAAAAAGCTGAAAAATATACAAATATAAAGCATAAAATATTAATTGAAGAATCCACTCTTGGCCTGAAAGCACAAAACAAATGTACAATCACTTGACCGTAGACAAAAACCTATTGTGGTCCCTCATGCCTAAAGGGACGGTTTATACGTATCATACTATAGTAAAAATGTTACAAAAAACTTCAGGCCAAAACAATAAACTTAAAAAAAAAAATGAGAAACCCCAGAGAAGTGTGTTGCTGGGCATGTACATACTACATTTGACACCTAAAGGACAGGAATTTATCCATTGTGGGGCATCAATAATCTGGATACAAGGATAGCTGGGGTTATATACTCGGCCCTGTCTCTAAGAACATCTGAGCGGAATAAAGTGCGAGTGCTCTAGCTAAAGAGATAGTTAAAAAGAAAAAAACAGGTTCTTAAATTAATAAAACCATGGTGGAAGGGAATTTGCATTAGTCAGAGGGCAGAGACAGAGTAAGAGAAATGAAGACAATGACCAGAGATGTCTATTCTACATAATCTTATCACTACCATGCATTGGGCAACGCCTAAAGGGTGGCACGGAGGAACAATCCAGCACTTTTGCAAATGGGACATATTTTACTGCCACCTTGTTGACTATTCCATTTAGCAGTAAAGGTGGCAAGTGATAATGTTCCTGACCTGAACTCAATATAAAGAGCTTTTGGTAACGGAGGATCAATGTCGTTCTTATAGTTTTCAAAATAAGAGGTAGGCTTGAATTCTATGAAAAATGCAGACAGTTGGCCCAAGCATTCCTGTTTGGAGAATTCAACCTCTTCAAGCTCCCAATAGATGGCCTTCAGTCTCCTATTTGCGGAAGATGGAATAGTTTCTGGGGACAACCAATACTCGTGTAGAATCAAAGAATTTTAGGATTGGTTTACATACTCCAACCAGTTTAGAAGTACACCTCTCTGAGATTTATCTAGGACATCTTTCAATCCCACCCAAAATTCTGCCAGCTCGGGCATAGGCCAAATCATAGCTAGAACAGAATGGGTTTCAGGTGCACTAGGGGAACATTTGTCCGGAAACCTAGGTCATGTTTAAAAAGCAATGGCGTACTTTAAGGCAGTTTAAGGGCAACTCTTAGAAAGTTGTTCTCTGCCACTCCAGGGGCTTTGAAATTATCATAACCCCAAAGTTCTACTCCATATGTTGCGGCACCTACAGCTTTAGCCCACCAGACCTCTAGATGGACAGAGATTAGGTGAAACAAGGTCTTATTTGCAAATTTTAAAATGGCTTTTGCCCTGTGCTTTAGTATGAGTGCTTTTAGTAACCTGGGTACCTTCATGTATTTGCCCTAGAGAGGTGAATGCCAAGATAACCAAATCTAGCGCTTTCTCCAACTCCAACAAAATGTGTTAAACTTACTCAAAGAGTCTCTAGGCCCTTTAGGGGTTTTTGATACTAATAAAGTATCATCAGCAAATAAAGGGGCGGTAATTTAGGTTCCGTCTAGAACCGGAGAATCGTTAACACAACCCAAGAGGTAATCTATGCAGCCATTTCTAAACAGCAGGAACAACGTAGAAGCGGGTTCATATCCTTGCCTGACTCCTTTTTCAACCTTAAAGGGATCGATGTTTTCCCGTTGGGACCCCTTTTAACTTGTACAAAACGGTCATAGCAAAGACTGGCAAATCGAGGAGGGGGCAGGGAAGCCCTACGTCTCTTAGCGTACGCCATAACTTATCCCATGGGACCATATCAGATGCTTCCTTAATGTCGACAAGTGCTACCCCTTTTTAGGTCTACTTCTTTCTACCTTATTTATTGAAATCTGAACTCCTGGTCGACTGTACTAATTTTATGATGGAATCCAGCCTGAAATTGTTCATATTTTATTTTCTTTGGCCTGGGTGAGGAGCTGGTATAATAAAAGTTTTGGGGATGAATCAATTAGGCTGATTGGGCGGTAGTTGGCTGGATCAGACTTGGGGCCTTTCTTGTGTATAGGAATAAGTACCGGCCCTTTCCATGAGGTTGAAATCTCGACACCCGCTAGAATGTTTTTAAATACATGCGTACGGTAGGGTGCCCAAATTACCATTTCGGACTTGAAAATGTCTTCTGGAATTCAATCTAGCCCAGGGGCTGCTTCTGCCTTCTGGGATCTGATGGTCACAGTCATGTCGGTCACTAAGAAGACCCAACCAACTTTAGCAGTGTCTAATTTAGATGTAGTCTTGCAGGATGTGGGGGACACCATAAAATTGGGAGGATCAAAGATTGCAAGGGTTGGAGGGGGGCTGCTATATAAAGATTTAAAATGGTTCACCCAGTCTTGTGGAAGAATGTGTGCTTCTGGCTTCATCCTATTTGTCTTTGCTCTGTGTGCTATTATTTGCCCGAAAGCTAACTTATCACCTGAGCATGTTGCAGACAAAATGTTGTTCCAGACAAAATGTTGTTCCAGATTGCTGAGCCCCATGTAGATTTTGCATGTTTCAGGACTAATTTGTTGCCTGCTCTAGCTGACTTTATGTCCCGCGAAAAACCTTTTTTAAGGGCAGTAAGGAGATCACTCCTGGCTGACCTACAGGCCCTATCATACCAAGAAGGATCGACCTTGTGGGGGATTCTTACACGAGGCAGGTCTGGTATATAAGATCATTTACAGTTTCTATAACCATTTAGAGTGAGCCTCCATAATCATATCAGGAGCTTCTTCTAAATTGGCCATGTAAGACATAATGGTAACTAGGTCTTGGTAGAGTAAGGCATACCTGGAATCATTGACCATATTGCTCTCCCACATTATTCTCGTCCGTTTATAACTGGCTGAAAAGACACCTTCAGGCAGTTGGGAAGTTTTGCTCCCCCCTACGCCACTTCCGGTAAAGGGAGAGGCAAAGAGGGAAGTGGTCACTCCCATATCTAGGCAGGACTCCATATCAATAATCTTAGCTCAGAATTGAATGTCCAATAAAAACTAGTCTAAATGACAATGATAGGTATTTCTATTAAAGGTTAGGCACAACTCCAAGTCAGATTTGATTCTACCATTGCATGCCCTCAGATGGCAACTCGTACAAAGATCCAGCATTTGTAAGGCAGCCCATGGGAGTGAGTTAGAGATGGACTCAAAATTTGGGGAATGCCCCAATATTGGTCTTCCTCACAAGCTATTTTATTATAAAATGCCATTGGTTCAAAGCCTACATCAAAATCCCTTTCTACAATCACAACTGCATCTTCTCAAGGTAAGGTGGAAATATAATCAAACAATAGATTGAGGACAGGGGTGTCAGCTGATTTGGATAAACTCCTGCAGTATACGTTAAAAAGAAAGATTATTTGATCAGAGATGGAGATCTCAATGCCTAGCAAATCCTGACTAGTGATGGGTAGCTGACTAACATGGAACCCCAACATAATCTTGAACCAAATTATCTCTCCACCGGAGGGTCTACCTGGTTTTGACTCACAAGCCGGTAAAGTTGAAGGTTTTAAAACCCAGCCTAAATGAGGGGGGAAATCTCCCAGGTTTCTTGAAACATGATTATATCAACTGTTTCTATGAATTCCCCCCTGTCCACTTGAACAAGCTTGCCACCCAGCCCCTCTATGTTCCCAGAAATCATTATCAAGATATTTGTATGAATATCGTGCGTTTCTGCAGATGTCCTGATTGCTAGACTCGGTCAAGACTGCCTCCTTTGAGTGCCATAATCGTTCCTTAAACTGTCAAAGCAAGCCACCTTCTTTTGGTCATGGCTTCGATGAATTGTAATAGGCCTCGGGCCCTCTGTAGGTGTAGCCCCCCATAATTCCCCCCGATTGCACCTTTCAGCACACAAGCTGGAATTCGAGCAGGGAGAGGTTTTAAAAGAACATGCAGGTATTTCACTGGGGCAGGTATGTGAAGCTCGATGCCCCATTCTTCGAAGATCGCCTTTTTGGCCAATACATGATTCCGTTTGGCTTTTCTTTTCCAAATTGTCTTGGTCACGTCCCCAGTTGAGTTTAACAGAGACGCTTCAAATTTGCCCAGTCCAGGTTGTCAGTAGCTATATTCTTAGGATCAGGGATACTCTGCTGAGTGTGTATATAGAACCCTTCTGAATGTATCGAGGAATGGAGGAGTATTAAGTGGGAACTCGCCTCTTCATCTCATTATGTCCATTAAAAACGTGTTGCTCATCGGGCTGTACTCTAGGTGTCCCGGAGCAGGTAATTGAATGCTGGTTTGGGGAACTTTTGCCAGCAGAGATATTGGGTACACATCTCTGATGCTCGCTAAATAAGGCTTCCCGACAAGTTGTAACCAGTTGAGGCCCGAAACTTTCTGTGTGCCTTAGAGGCCTCTTACTTCCACGCACTGAAGATGTGCGTGTGTGCCAACAAGTTGGTGGACACCCCCTTCCTGACTCTTGATCAATTCTAGATCATTAATTTGTGCGATCCCTTGTTGACCCCTGGGAATAAGGCCTAGCAACTCCAGTGTCTCCCATTCAAATTGGGTGCCTTGGTCCACCCTTTGTGTGCCCGGCATCCCAAGACGCTCCTGTCAGATCGCTTCCCCTAACAAGAGTGCGGGCCCCTTGTTCTAAAATTCCACACTGCAGCGGTTCCGTATCTCGGGTTGTTTTTTTGCACAGAGTGACCGTCGATCTCCAAGGCCCCACTGGACCGATTTGCCTCTTCTGTTTTGAGTAATACAGGAACGCGCATGGAGACTACAGTGGAAACATGGATGGGGTGCAGGGAATTAAATGTCTGTGTAGGAGGGGCAAAGATTGGAAAAAGATTTCCAGAGTTCTTTTGATCTTGTACTTTATTGATTCTTGCTGATTTAGAGAGGTTCTCTTAAGGAAACGCTGCCTTTTTGTCTGTTTTTTTTTTTCATAAACCTTTTCTGGTTTTTTTGCCCTTTTCAGGCAGGAAGATATGAGTGGCTCAGATAGATTTCTGTTTTTTAAAATCACTTGTAGTCCACTCGCAGTGTCACCGCATGACACACTGGGGTGGTCCTGCCTACAATCTCCCCTTGTTGATTCAATGACCCACTGGGGAAAGAACGGGCCCTCCTGGTCCTGGATATCAGATGGTTTTTCAGAAACTTCCAGGGGAATAGCCGGTTCGAGTGTACCATGGTTATTTCAGAGGATTTCCTCCACCATAACAACAAATGATAGCTTAACCTGGGATGCTTTATTTTTTGTAGCGCCAACCAAATTCCCCAGTATCTCACGTTATGTATGCAGCTTGTTCATGATTGGGGCGCATGGGTAGGGTTTATACTTCACAAGGAATTTTACTTCTGTTTCCAGGAGATTCAGTTTAGAACCAATTTCAGCTAGGTGGATTGCCAATGATTGGATTAGGTCTAATTGCAGTTCCATTTTGCTTGACCGGCAAAGTAGAGTTCTTCGTGGCTCTTTTCGCTACGATCTCAGATTTGCTGTGTGGCCTGCAATGACAAAGCTGTCCATATTGTTTTTCTCACTTGGCCCCGTATCTTAATGGGGTTTGCCCCCAGAGTTTCAACTATTTGAGCCTCAATGTTAGAAAGAAAACGATTAATCGGGATACCCAGTTCCTTATCAGTGAATCTCTCTCTTCTAGGAAGTGAGCATGCAGTCTTTTGGTTTAAGGGGAATTCGTTTGTTTGAGGTAGCAGGGCCGTAGGGATAGTCAGTTCTAGGGACCAATCCAAGGATCAATATACTTGTGCAGTCGTCGAGGTCGTATTCATATTCGAGCACGCCATTCCATTTGGGATTACACTTTCGTTAACTGGGAAGTTGCCTATATTAATGGTGGGGCTCGGGCTAGCAGCAGGAATTGACTCTTGCGTTTGCTCCTGCCGTTCCGTGAAAAGATCTTCGGACTCAGATAAAGGGAGAGCAGGCTGTACAGGAGAGTCTGTCGGATCAATGTTTGATGCAATATTTGCAATTCAAATATGGATTCGCCGTTAGTCAGACACCACTTTAAAGCATGGCACAGCATTCACCTACGGGAACTACAAATCACTGATATACTAGTTCATAAGTAGGGCTCCCTACATTTCCGTCTGTATTTATCCATATTTATTTTTGTCAACTTTATCTGTATAAAACCATATTTACTGTGGGTTTTGTGGAAAAAAAATAAGGCTGAAACTGGTATATTTCAGCATTTATTTAACCAATAAATATGCAGTCACGCTTCAGTGCCTGCCAGGTTTCAGTGATATGAACACTAGCAGAAGAGAAATAAATGCACTTATAGGACAATAGGCATATTTCAGTATCAGCTTGTGCAATTCTGCTGTTTAAGCTTCTTTACTGAAATTCTTTATTTTCTTTAAACCCGTTACCTATCAATCCACACAATTATTGGTCTGGCAGTCATGGCAAAGTGTATTGAGAATCACTCAAAAAGCACCCAATTTCCGTTTTTATCCACATTTGAAAATAAATACAGACAAGAACATAAATGTTTTTCTGTTTGTATTTATCTGTAAAAATCAATTAAAACGGAAACGGGGATCCTTATTCATAAGCAACAATGTATTGTTTTCAATAAAAAATTGCCTAAAAGAGGACTCCTGGATTGAAATATAAAATATAATATTTCCTAAGCGATTTCATTCATTGTCACGCATTATGAAACATGGTGGCCATGTAATTTATTCCAACATGGCAGAGAGCCATGTTAGAATGGTACATTGAAAGAAAATGAGAACAAAGTGCTCAGAATGCAAAGTGAGGAAGCAAGTGGCCCTGTAGCACCATACAGCTGCCAGACCCTCGTAAAAAGAAATACATTAATAAAAATAAAGTAGATGGGGGAGCAGAGAAGATGAGTAAAAAAAAAATGCAGGTGGGGACAGATACAAAATCAAGCAAGGGAGAGAGAGTGTGAAAATAAATGCACTTCCATGCAGCGTTATATCAGAAGTAAAGAACACAGACCGAAAAGCTCCCGGGCAGGACAAACACAAGAATAAGGAAGAAAGACATCGGATAAACACCTGAGATATGCAACCAAGCCATGCAGTCATAAAAAGGAGCTGAATCAAACCAAACCAAGCTCAAAGTATGTCTGCTAAAACGGTTTGTAGCCAAGACCTAAAAGAACAATCCTAATAAAATATACGTACTAGCAAAATTGTTAGCATAATATAACAATGTAAGCTAAGTCTAATGCTGCCTGATTATAAGAAAATCCACAAAAGGAAGATTGGTGATTGATTACTCTCAGAATAAAATATGCACAACAAATTTAATCGTTTTCCAACTTTAAATACCATTGTTCTGGAACATTAGTTACTAAAACGAGTTTGCATCCCAATATTTTTAAAAAAAAGATTATTAATAGAGAATTAATGTGAAATCATTATGATGAGCATTATAGGCAGCATGAAGATAACATTGAGCCTGGATTCATTAAGAAAGTCACCAAAGTACACTACCCTGGTATATGCCCTTGCTTTGGTGCAGATTTATGACCAGCACGTATTCACAGGAATTTACAGAAGTAAGCCTGGAAAAAGTACTCCTAGCAAACATTTTTAATTCATTTTAATTTGATAAAACCCTCTATAGGGTTGCAAATTCACTTAACCTGCATACCGTTTTTCTCACCTTGGCAAATGTTTTACTCCTGCTCTTCTCTCAAGTAAGTTTCCAACCTTTTCCAGTATTGGAAGAGCTCAGTGACGAGTTGGTGCACAGACCTGCGTGGCATTCCTACCCTTGAGCCGCCGTTTCTTGGCTACAATACTCCTCTATGTAGATTGGCAGAAATGTGCTAAAAACAGCCCCTTCCTAAAATCAAAAGGGTGTGAAGTGAATGTACACCATCTGAACACAATGTCACCTGTTTACCTCGGATCTGAACACACCATTGGTTAAAGTGATGCATGGATACTTGCACACAGTTGTTGCCAGCTGTCTAAGATGCAAGATGCTGCTGTCACCACCTTAAAAGTGGGTAGCCTGTTGGGCTTTTGTAGCCTCCAGGCCTGCCATCACCGTATGTGAAGCATTTTACCAGGTTAGAATTATGATGCAGCATCAGTGGACCAATTTAACAATGTAATTTAAAACTTTTCTGAAGAGCACTGAAACGAGCATGGGCACAACCAATTGTACATGTCAGATGTTGGTGTGCTTAATGTAAATAAATGCCATTATTAAATTGTGCTTACCTACTGAAAAAATGGGACTCAAACGACCATGAGGCATCTAGTGCATACTAATAGTACATATGTGCAAGACCCTTTCACCACCTTATGTATTTAACATGCAACCCTATCTTTCCTTACATGTGTAAGTGGGTTAGCAAGCATGGACAGCGAGCTGGAAGAGAAGGAGGTGGCTGCAAGCTTAATGTTGGTGTTGCAGCCTTTTCTTTTTAAACGTTTTCATTTCTATGGATAGTGAGTTGGTAGACTTTGTTTACAATAAAACTGTCACCCAAATTAATTTATATTGCAAAACATTTGCAAGAATGTATTCATGGTTGTCTGTGGACTGTTGTTGCAGTCACTATATGCACACCAGTCAACGTGCCAATTTTGTTTAGGTCGAGCCTACTAGACAGCGCATGCTTGGTCTCTTAAGAGATATATTGATGCTAACCATGATCATAGAAGGGCATGGCTCTCCCGCCACCCAATGGTACACCGCCAAAGAACTCCTGGAACTGGACGCCAACACAGCAGCTGCATCTCTTACTCCCCACGATCTGCTGAAGGACCATTCTTCTACAGACACTGCCATTTCTCCTGCAACACAGCCTACAGAAGATCCCGCACCACTCTTGCCCACAAGACCAAGAACACCCTACAACCACGCCATTGTATCTTGTTCAATACCCGCTGACTCTGCAAACACGCCACGGAAATCTGTGACACCATCACCACCCTTTCCACGACAATTGCCTTCAACACCAAAACGTGACGACACCTCCTCAAACCCAGACATCACCACTGCCTCTCCTGAAGGCTACAAGATGATACACAGAGATCCTGCCAATAAGCAAGGCGGAGGAATCTCCATCATCTTCAAAGAAACCATCACCAACGACGGCTCCACACCTCCCATGGAACACCTCAACTTCCTACTACAAATGGACGTGAAGACCATAATAAGAGGCACCCTCGCCTACAGACCCCAAGCAACTTTCTGCAACACCATCCCTAACCTCCTCGCCCCCTAGCAATCAACTCTCACCACTACGTTCTATTCGACGACCTCAACTTCTACATCAACGCCAACTTCCCTGCCCTCCTGCAAAACCTGAAGAACATCTGCCTCACTCAGCTGGTCACAGTACCCACGCAAAAAGCTGGACACACACTAAACCATATTTTCACCTCCAAAGAAATAATCAAATTCTGCCACACCACAGAACTCACCTGGATGGACCACACCATCACCGACACCCAGCACACCATCTCCAGACAGCAGACCTCCTCCCACCGCAGCTGGAGCAAGGTCACGAAACTCAGTGGTCATAGGCCTTTACCACCTCTTGACCCGAGGCCTCAATGGACCTCGATCAGGCCGTCCAGAACTTTGCCACCTGGATCACCGACAGCATCATCCCACTGAAACATACAAGGTCCAACAAGACCTCCAAACATGCCAGCTGGTACACCCCAGAACTCAGGACCACCAAGCGCAACTGCCACCAACTGGAGAAACGATGGCACACGACTAAGATCCCCCCGACAGAGTAGCTCACAAAACAGCCCTCAGCAACTATCACCAGCACATCAAGGAAGCCAAGAAAGCAGCCATCACCTCCTGTATCGACTCCGCAGCCAACCACACAAAGAAATTCTTCAAAATAGTCAAAGAATTCTCCAACCCAACTACAGAGAACACCAACCACCCCTCCCAAAAACTTTTAACACCCTCTGACTGCTTCCACTGCAAGATCACCAACATCTACAACAATTTCAACCTCCAACCCGCCACCCTCAACCCCATGACCTCAACCAACCAGTGAACATCAGCCTAACCAGATTACCTCCTGGTCCCCTTTCACTGCCCTGACCACCTCAGCCATCATGTCTTCCATCCACTCCGGGGTGCCCACCGACCCCTACCCCCACCACAACTAAAACCTTGCAACAAACCTAATCAGCACACAACTCACCAGCATCCTCAACACCTCCATCTGCACAGCAACCTTCTCGGACAAATGTAAGCACCAAACGTCAGACCCCTCCTAAAGAAAGCCTCCGCTGACCTCAGCGTTCTCAAAAATTATCGTCTGATCTCCCTGCTCTCCTACCCGACCAAAGTATTCAAGAAAGCCTTCAACCAGCAGCTCACCGAATTCCTGGAACAAAGCCCGGATCCTCCTCAACCTCTCTGCGACGTTTGACACAGTCTCATACAACACCCTCATCAACATTCTACAGCATAGGCATACAGTAAGACACCCTCGAATGGATTGCCTCCTTCATTACAGGACGTACACAGAGCATCCGACTGCCTCCCTTCACCTCTGCACCCAAAGATATCATATGCAATGTTCCACAAGGATCATCCCTCAGCCATCCCATTCAACATCTACATGACCCCCCTCACAGACACCGTCAGACCCCACAGACTACACATACTCTCCTACGTAGGCGACACTCAACGGATCCTCTCGCTCACCGAAGACTCTTCCAAAGGCACAACAAACTTGTGCGACATGACCAGCGTAGCCAAATGGATGAGAGGCAACTGCCTCCAACTCAACTCTGACGAGACTGAAGTACTGATCTTCAGGAAGAACACCTCCGCATGGGACCACAGCTGGTGACCTGAGGAACTCTGACCTACATCCAGCACAACCGACCATTGCACACAACCTCTGCATCGTCCTCAACTGCCAACTGACCATGAAACCAGTCAAAGCAGTTGCCTCCCCCTGCTTCCACTCACTTTGCATGCTCCGCAGAATCATCAGATGGATCACAACCGACACCAGAAAGACCGTCACTCAGGCCCTCATCACCAGTCGCATCTACTACGACAATGCCCTCTGCGCCGGTATCTCCACCCAGCTCCTCAGAAGACTCCAGACCTGACAGAACACTGCCGGGCAGACTCATCCTGGACCTCCACAAACGAACCCACATCGCCCCCCACCTGAGAGACCTCCACTGGCTCCACATCCAGAAAAGATGCCAGTTCAAGATCCTCACGCATGCATATAGAGCCCTCCATGACCTCAGACCTGCCTATATCAACCAATTACTGAATTTTCCCCAACCCTCCATACACCTGCGCTCCTGGTCACTCGCCCTCGCACACCCACCCGCAGACGTCACAGCGGTGGCTGCTCCTTCTCCTATATTGCTCCCAAGACCTGGAACGACCTTCCTCTACAGCTCCGCACCGCCTCCTCGCTGGGAGACTTTAAAAAGAGACTCAAGACCTGGCTCTTGGACAGAGACACAGCGCCCAGATACCCCTAGGGGTAACAATGTTTCGCTTTACAAATGCTGTTTGATATGATATGGAGCCACCCCTTTGCTTATCCTTGGTTAACGTTCCTTCTCATTCTTTGCCTGCATCTTCGTGTCAAAGTTTCTCAGCCTTGTGTTTGTCCCTCCCATGGAGCATTGCCTCTCTACTATATATGCGTTTGCTTAGTGTCTGTGCTCCGCCTTCGGAAACTACTTCGTTCTTTTTGTGTAGGCACTCACCGAGAGTGAGTGCGTATGATTTCGGGCCATCTCCCTCGTGTACATCTCTCCCACTGTAGTTGCTTGTGTGCCTCTCCCCGACCTCTCCCTGTTGTGCTTGCCTGTGTGCTTCTCCGTGTTGCATCAGCCCCTGCCCGCTTCTGTGTTGCTGTCGTGTCCCACTGCCTTCCCCGCTATAGATCCACACTGTTGCTTTGCATCATTGCTTCAGCCCCTGTTGCTACCGCTCCCTTCCACGCGGTTTAAAAAAAATAAAAAAATAAACCACTTTTGCATTGTTTGTTTTTAGTTACTGATCTGACTCCGATCGCTAATTAAAAAGAAAAAAAGAGCGGCTGCATCATTTTGTAGGCATCCAAGTGGGACATGCTTGTGGCTACAAAAGGAACCCGGAGGCTGTCAAATAGCTATTTTTTGTTTGTTTGTTGTTGTTTACTTTAGCCATGCTACACATCATCTGGAATGCAGTGCAGCGTGGCTAAAAAAACATTGGCAAAGCCGATGTGTCATTAAGGCAAGAACTCTTGGCTTTGCCAACGCTTGTTTTCTGCAGGAAATATCCCACCGAGCATCGTGCACCGAGCCATAAGTGCCTGCAGTCGTTGGTTTCTTTATCTGTGGGCATCATCTTGCCAGCAGTGCTAATTATGAAATGCGGATCTTGTAAGAAGAGCATTATACACGCCGCATCATGGTTGCCTCCATTGCTCAGCCCCTAATTACCAGTTTCCTGACAAGCTGGAATATTATGGTTTCAGTTTTACTGCCAGAGGCCCTTGTGAATGTGCACCAAAGAAGCATTTAACTGGGAAATTGTACTAAGGCATTCATTAAACGCGCACAACCTGGAAGTTGTCAGAGATTCCACTTGGACAAACACAAAGGGGTTTTGTTTGTGTTTTTCCACAGCTATACATAAGAATTTCCGTTCTCTTCAGCACTGCCAAAAACTCTTTCCTCGCGCAATCAAATGCAATCTCCATTTCTAGAACACATTTGTGTACTTGAGCTTTAGGTATTTGTCAAAGGTATGAATATTTGTGACAGGCTAAGCATCCTTATGCACCGCCTTGCTGGTATGATGTATTTCATGCTGCCTGCGGATGTAATGTAAAACGCACACCAGATGAGCCATTAAACCAGGGTTCTGTTTTAGTTGAACGCCTGTGCAGATGCTGCCATTTTCTAGCTTCACGTTTGTTCTGCACTTGAGTAAATGAAATGGTATATGTTAAATGTATCTTCTTTAGAAAACCTGTAGAAGGTATTTGCCCCAGCAAAAGCATCACTTAAGATAATTCAACCATCAATGTGTGGCTAGTTAAAAACCGTTATAATAACAAGTTCAAACATTCATTGAGCTAACATTGCAACGTTAAAATAAAGCAATTTAGTAAAAACCGAAAATACCTTGAAAAATGTGTTCAAAGCATCAAACATATAATTAAAGCGTTCTAAGCAAAGGGTTAAAAACAGAAGATAGACTCAGATAGACAAGTGAGATTTCTAAAGCTCCAACTTGCCGGGGCTCAAGGACTGGCCGCAGGTACTGGTGATTCATCTTCCATACTACACCCCAGAGTCTTCCCTAGAGCTCCTCTGGACAGGGAGTCATGATGGCTAGACATCCTCAGTTGGAATGTTTATCTTTGGACTGTCTCCTTCTCGGTAAGAGCGAATACCACATGGCTACTTGACCTCTTTCTCCACATCTTGTGGGAATTTCTAATACAGCCAGTCACAAGCCTCTTGCAACATATGCAGAAACACTTTTTTAGATCTGGCCTTTGCAGCACTTGCGCTGTTTCTTCAAGACATGCTGTATTCAGGATATGGGCATGAATCTCCGTCCACTTTCCACCCATCTTTTTAATTGTCTCCAGTCACTGCCCTTTGTAAATAGTGGCTTTTTATTGGTTAGTAATACCTTTTTAGTGCCGCCTTTTCTCGTCTTGTAACCTCCCATGAGGACACCCCCTGTTAAATGTGTTGTTACTAAGCCTGGGCGGAGTTCCGCTACTTGGTACTCAGCGAAGTGCAAAAAAACTCTGCCGCGCTACGCAGAGCTCTGCAAGCGGCGCAGTGCTTTAGATATAAGCAGTTCACGGTCATTTTCAACGCCGGGTGTTTGTCCACGCTGTGAAATTATCGCGAACAGCACCATGCACAGCGCAAGTGGGCGCTGCTTCCTTTCTGCCGCTCGAGTAGATTTTCTACTCGAGCGGCAGCTTTCTCAACGCGAACAGACGGCTTCTCAACGCTAGCAGTCGCGAGCATACGCGGCCACTAGCATTGAAAAATCCGACTGCTTGCTTTGAAAAATCTCACAGGAGGTTGATTTCCCTTGCTCGCAAACTTGACGGTGACGAGCGCGAAGGAGGAAAAATCTCGCAGAGAGGTGGATTTTCCTAGCTCGCGCTAAGCAACTTGATGTTTATGAGCGCAAGTTTTTTGGGACACCGCGAGCTCAGCGTAACGCAGAGTGCAGAAAACTCTGCAAACTCCGCGAGCGAAGCAGAGTTCACCGCCCAGACTTAGTTGTTACTCTGTACGTTTAAATTACAGACGCGGAGCACTATTTTCTTAAATAGCTTTCTCTTGCCTGCTGTTGCAGGCACGACACGCTCTCCTGCAAAGCTTTTTTTAAATTTATTTAACCAGTGCAGCACGCCTGAGCTGGCATAATGGCGGCCACGCCTTTCTTTTGTTAGTTGCAATCTCAATATTTTCTATTTCTTTGCATTTGAAATAATTCCGGCACCCACGCTTTAGCTTAAGATGTTTAAAGCAAAAACGTGGATACCTCGATTGTAACAAAATGAAACAAATAGAAACAAATGGCAGCTGCATGCTTTTTTTCTATTTTAATTTTTGCGATTGCTTCAAAAGTAAATAAAACTAAGAAAAAAGGCATTGTGCTTTAGCTTTAAACATCTTAAGCTAAAGCGCAGGTGCCGTAATTGTGTCAAAATAAGAAAGGAACAAATACGCCTATTTTTTCTATTTCTTTACTTTTGAAGCAATTGCGGCACCTGCGCTTTAGCCTAAGATGTTTAAAGCTAAAGTGCATGTGCCGCCATTGTAACAAAAGTAAGTAAATATGAAAAAAGCATGTGGCTGCCATTTTTATCTATTTGTTTAATTTTATTACAATCAAGGCACTTGCGCTTTTGCTTTAAACATCTTAAGCTAAAGCGCAGGTGCTGCAATTGCTTCAAAAGAAAAAGAAATAGACAAAAAAAAATGTCTGTTTACTCTTGAAGCAATCGCGGCACCCACGCTTTAGCTTAAGCTGTTTAAAGCCCGAGTGCCATGATTGATTTGCAATGCAATAGTCCTGTTATTCCTGAAAATTTGAGCTATTGGCGTTGCGCTATTTTTCGCGAAACCAAGAGCTCAAATTTCAGTAATGCAAGTCCTATTACATTGCAAATGCCTGTTTGAATTGGTCATTGATGCCTTTGATGCATCAAAACAGATTCTGAAGTGCTAGTTGGATTCTGAGGATACTGTGGCCCAGTATATAGGCATAGCTGTCATAACAACATGCCTAGTTGCTTGTTACTGGCTCTTTAGGAGACATGTACGCCACTCTGATGGACATGCCTGTCGATGTCGAGCAGCTTTTTAGTAAAAAGGCTGACTACGCTCTGGAGTGCCTGAAGAATTCCAGGTCTATAACCTGCTCTTTGGACCTGATTTTGCGAGAAAATTTGGTGGCTACTTTAGAAGTCCCAGTAGAGAAAGCCGTCGGTCCAAATACCTCAACACATGTACTGCTTCTTTCAAGGTAGGGGTGGATCAGAAGCAGCAAACTAGTCCCCTCCATCCTCTGTTGAATTTAGTGCCTCAAAACCTCTCTGATCACCCCTTCCCCTTAGTTTCCCCCCCCTCCTCCCTTCTCCTGACTCCCTTTCCCGCTGTCCCCCCACCTCACCCAAGCCAAACCACCATTTTCCAGGGGGTGGAAGGGTATGCCAGTTTTCCACCAATTAGGAATCTGTCATGACAGACTGCTGGTCCATCCACTTGATCTTTAAGACCTCCACCCTGCCCTTCCCCTGTGATCTCCAGCTTACGTCTTGATTACGAAGGCGGAAGTCCTTGCCCTGCTGAGCAAAGCATCCATAGAAATGGTAGTTGTAGAGAAAATGGTCACAGGGTATTACACACTCTTCTTCTTCCTCAAGAAGGATGGCGGTCTGACACCCTTTTTGGAAATCCTCCTCCTTCTGAACTCGTTTATTTGTATGGACAAGATCCAACACTGTCCCTGAGTCAAGTTCTGCAGGCCCTGACCACAGTGATTAGTTGTTCACCCTAGACCTCTACGTGCATACTTTCATTTTACAACTTTCCTTGCTCACAGGAGATGCCTGGGGTTCTCTGCAGGATCCCAGCAGTACCAGTTTGTGGTCTTGCTGTTCGGATCGACCACCTCATCTCCTGTTTTTCCAAAAGTGCTGGTGGTTACACTGAGCCATCCAGGACTCTATTGATTACTAATCTTCGATGACTGGTCGGTAAAGGTGGAGTCATCTCACCTATGCTGGTTTAAAAACCTCTTTGTGCGCAGTGATTCTTCTCCACAACATGGGCTTTACCATTAATGCCCCAAAGCCTGCATCACCGTGCAATTGTTCACCTTTGTAGGTATGGGGCTTAAAGAAACCTGCATTAAGGCTATTCCTCCTCTACGGAGGGTCATGCTTACTCGGGAGAGGATTGCAACATTTCCAAATCAAATGTATCTTTTGGTCCTACTGGACTCAACTCTGATCTGCCTTATGGCCTTGTGCATCCTGCTGGTTCCATTCTCCAAATAGCCAACATGGACCATGCAGTGGTGCCTCTGATGATAGTGACTCCATCTCCAAGTGTCTTGGCTCGAGTGCAGACCTTCCAGCCACTTCACCAAGCCCTTCATTGGTGGATGTACCTCCACCGTCTCATGGTTGTTGTACGTTCAGCCTGCTCAAGCGCATGCAACCGTTGTCATGGATACCTCTTCCCAGGACTGGCTGCCCTCCTGAGCAACATGGCGGCTCTGGGCTTTGGTCAGCATGCAAACAGTCTAAACATAAATTTGCTAGAGCTGCAGCCATTCTGACTTGCCCTGAAAGCATTCCTTCCTTCAGGGAAAGCTATTCAGATCCTGTTGGATAACACTTCGACCATCTGTTATATCAACAGACATGGTGGCCTAGGGTTATGGACTCTTTGGGAGGCAATTTGCTGTGAGGCTCTCAGTGTGAGTACAGGCGCTCTGTCGCTTTGCGCTAGAGGATAATGAATTGGATCTATAACCGGAAGTGGCAGGTGATTGCCTCTAGATTGATGTGTGCATCCATGGACCTGTGGCCTACTACAGAAAGTGTCATCAGAATTGTGCCTTACACTTCCCTTAGAGTGGGTCGCTGCGGGATACGTTAAGGTTCACCTGGTGTCTAGGCCTGCTGTACACGTTTTCACTGATCCTGACTTTGCCGAAAGTCCTTTGAAAGGCGCAGAGGATCAAGCATATTTAGTCATAATCACCCCAGGTTGAGGAGGGTATATGTGGTAAGCCAATCTGTTGCCGTCAGCACTTCTCCACCTCACCTTCCACAACAGACAGACCGGCACCTGCAGCAGGCTGGTCTGGTCGTCCACCCTGATGCAAAAAAGAATCCTTTGCCTCCTTGATGAAGTTGCAGAGGTTATCTTGGCTGCCAGAATACCTGCTAGAAAGTCAATTTTTGCAGGTCGGTTGGAATGTTTCTAGTTGTCTCTTGCACGCAGCTGTCAGTGTCTGCAGTCAAGGGTTACCTGGCTGCCCTTTCTGCTTTTACGTGTCTCTCCGACCAACTATTGTTAAAGTTACCTTGAGAATCGCATTTTCAGAAAGGTTTGTTTTAGCGGTTTCCTACCACTTCATACATTGTTTCTCAATTGGATTTAAATCTTGTGTTAAATTTGTTGGTGGCATTTCCCTTTGAGCCGATGTACAGTTGTTCAATTCAATTATTTTACTTAGAACAAAGTATGGTTGGTTCATTGGGGAATCTTAGGCATAAGTTAGTCAGCGTACCCGCCCACCCTTCTTGACTAAAGTTATTTCGGCTTTTCATATGGTCCGGTCTATCATACTTCCGACTGTCTATCCTCTGCTTCTTTCAACCAAGGATGAGAAGAGACTATATAGACTTGCTCCTATATCACATCAGCTTTACGTGACAGTACAAAGTAGACCACCAGCTCTTTGTGTATATGGTGGTGAGCTAAGGATAGCAAGACGGAGACCAAACATACTATTGTGTATTCGGTCATCCTATTATTAAAATATGCTATGTCTTGACCAACGTAGACCTTATGGGGGTTATGTGTCCCAACCCAACTAGGGCCATGTCTGCTTCCACAGCTCTCACCAGAGTTCTTCCCTTGTCAGTCATCCACCGGATGGCCACATGGTCCTCCCTGCAAATGTTTGCTACATATTACTGCCCCACTGCCAGTTGGGCCATAAAAAAACTATTGCCTTGTTTAGCAAGGCTCCCATTTATAAAGCGAGAGGCATGGGAAAAAATATGAGCGGCTTCATAGGCGCATTACAATATTGCAGTTCCATAATTGGTTCTTTTGTGCTGTGTGCTTGCGGTTTTATCCATTTTTGGAGACTTTTATGTTCGTGGCAGGCATAGCTTTGACAGTGAATAGAAGAGGTTTGTATCTAGAAGTTACACGTGCCAACCCGTTGTATTGTTTATTCCTGTGATGTTATTAAAGTACTGCATGTAATTTAAAATTACCAATAAAATTAGTTTATAGTGAATATAAATCACTGTTACTTTAGAGGTTAGTTGTTTCCTTAGCAGTATTAGGAGTATGTGGGAAAACATTGGCGGGATAATCTGGACTAATTCTGTTGAGGACAAGGCCTCCCAAGTGCTGTTCTCTCCCTTAATCTTTACAAGTGTACATAGCATACGTTTGTGAAGCGTTTCCTTCGACAAAGATCAAACTGAAGAACCGTACTGAAAAACCTGCTTGCTTTTCATGGTCATATTGACTCTTTCCTGGTGAATGTGTTCACCCTTATGGAGAGCATATTGCAGCCAATTCTAGTCGCTTAACTGTTGGTTTACATGAAATTGCTCTCATTGACAATAAGAAGAATGTATGGCCATTCCTTCCCTCTTGCACAGACAGGTACATTATATAAGTGGCTTAGACACCAACGTCCACTGGGGATTTCCAGAAAGAGCATTTAAAAATACTTGCAGAGAAATTAAGGTTGTAAAGGACCTCTGCAAGTGATACCGTCAGATGACCCATGCATCACTCGATGCCTCGATAGACCTGGATGTGAGACCGCTCTATTTTGAATTCTCCATGTTTCTCCTCTTTCTTTTGCTTCGTTTCAACCTGAACCTAGTTAAAATGTTCTATACCGCCCTTTGGGTACGATTGTGCACACATTTATCGATTTCTGTAGCAGCTACACAAGGATAAAACTAATTTCCATCACCAGACACCCCCCTCATGATTCATTGTATAATAAACACTATATAAATGCCAGAAACAAGGTGACCGTCACTGCTGCATGGTAAGCGGACCATCCTCGCAGCTAAGAACAAAATGGCCCGTTTAGAGCTTTATTACTTTTAAAAGCCACGGGTTCTGATCTCCGCTCCTCAGGCCTGCAACTTCTTCCTGGCTGTCCAAAGTATAAATAGTGTTAACTGGATCCTGCTAGCAGTTCTGTCCCTTGTGCCTGAGGCTCGACTCCATTCCTGGAGGTGCACTGGCTGCATGCCAGCAGTGTTGTGGCTGCCAAGGCTTCCGCGGCTGGCTGGATTCCAACAAGTCGCTGATCGGCCCAATTCAAGTGCCAAACTCAAACTCTTCGTTAATGTGGATAATTGTGATTCCTTTCTGCCACTCTCGCAGTCTGTCAAACTGACTGCATTTCCATCCGACCTCTGGGCAAGCATTCAAGGGACAGAGTGAGATCTGTGCCTGCCCTTCATTGCTTCTAGCTGGACATAGGCGCACTTGATGCAACTGAGGTTGCCGTGTCTCCTTTAGTTTTTAGTTAAGCAACTTTTTTCTACTCAATAGTAGGAACCACCCCAAAGTGAGGCAGACCTCACCAGGGCAAGAGAGGGTTGTGTTCTGTTTGGTATTTACCAGGAATAAAGCGGTTCAAGCAGGGATTTGCATATTAAAGTGCCACAAAAGATATGAGTGGTGTACAGGGTTAGCGAGAAATGGGGCAGAAAAGCGACAGTGTATTTCAACTGGGTGTCATCATATGACCCTTTTCCTCTAAAATGTCTACTTTCCTTGTTTCATTCTCTTCATGTTGCTGAGAAAGTTCCTGAATCTACAGCCAACAACTAAATTGTCTTCCATGAGTTTAAAGCAGTGCTTTTCTAACCTATTAACACATTACTTCATTTCCTCAAAAAAGCACCAATATCGAAAAACCAGTGTAATTAACAGGATATAATCACTATAAAACTTTAGTACTTTTGTACAAAATATGCAACAGTTTAGTAATTATGTCAAATTAAAAATATATCTTAGAAACATTTTCTATCGCTTCATCCAGGGTCAACCAAATTAGGAGAATGGGAAAAGTCACGCAAAACAATGTAGTTCACACTGCTCCCTAAATCAGTACTTCAGTAGTATAACACACTTTTTAAACAGTAATCACATGGTGTTTGCCCCTCTTACAGATGACACATCTAAATCTGCGCAGGTGTTCTGGGCTAATCTACTATAATATCGGGTTTCAGCCTTTTTATACTGTGCAAAACCGAAATGCCTGAGGTTGTTGCTGCCAAGCATTTTGGCTGTATCAATGTTTTTTTTTTTTCATGGTTTTTGCAAAACTCTATTGTTAGGAGCCATGCCCTTGTCACAAACATATTGTGGCCCAAAACAACTTTTTGGTGTCAAAAAGCAAACATTGCTGTAGAAGTCACTAGCTCTGAAGGGAACTACTTTGTGTGTGAATGTGCTTCTTGTGAAAGGACAGAGTGTCCTCACTAACAGAGAAGTTAACCAGTGGCTAACGTGAACTTACCCATTGCCCCATGCTGTACTGGGCAGAATAAATATGTGAATGGCCTAATTACAGACCAATGGATGAAGAGAGCTGAACGAGAGCTCCTGAAGCAAGTATATTATACATATAGTTTTATCAAAAGGTTTTGGCAAAAGCCATCCAAAGGGGAAACAACTTCACACCATGGGTCTTCTGTCCATGCTTAAATCAAAATGTGTATTAAATGTAACTCTTAATTCGTCATTTATGAGATACGTGGATTTCTTTTCTGAAACATTAAACGAAAAAGTCCAAACTTTTTTTCGTATAGAAAAGCTTGGAACAAAACTCTTTAATGTTGATTTTGGTAATATCTCCATCGTAATTGAAATTTGAGAACTTAAAATTGATTTGTTTATTCTGCTTGTGCATGTAAGGGGAAATGTCTGACAATCCTTAGCCCTGTGCCGTTCAGGGCACCAGCATAATAGTCAAAACGGAAAAACTCATTTGTGTAAATTACCCTCAGATGTATTTTCGGTTTGTCTCGTGCAAACGTATCTTTTAAGTTCAGCAATCATTATGCAATCAATCTAGCACGCAGAGGCTTCTGTATGCGTGTTACTTGCAGCTCTTACGTAAGACGTTAAGCTGTTTTACTAGGATTGCAGCTTTTGACCTAAGGATCTCTGCAACAAAAACATGTATCCCTGAGCATTTGAAGTACATTCCTGACTGGTGGCCTGTGTACTCTGCTGCAGCGCATCAACCCTCCGTGCGGTTTGATGGCAGGCAGGCCTGCATCCGGGTATCTCAAGCACCGGAGTCACCTTTCTGGACACAGAGCCCTGCGGCAGGTGCCTTAAGCCAATAAGGTGATTTGCAGGACACGGTGTGCCTGTTAAGCCGGAGCAACGTTACTGCCACGTGTTCTTGTTGTCGGTATATTTGGAAGCAGTTTCGTTTTCTTTACTAACCTCGGTGCCGCGCTTAATGACGCTGATCATCAGAACTCTGCTGCTAATGTGGCATCGAGAGGAGGGGAAGAAGCATTTACAAACGGGGAGGCAGCACCCTCTCCCCCCACGTCCCCTTAATTGCCAATGTTTGGGTTCTCGGAGTAAAGTTCTTCCATTCCCAGCACTGAGAGTGTATGTATGTTGCAGCGAACTGTTGAGCGGTCCTTTTTTCCATCCGCACGTGGGTGCTTGAACAATGCATCTCCCCACCGACGAGATGCTGCCAATGCTTGTTGATCGCGGGTGCTGCCTCTATTTCGGGGTTTCGTTCATCGCATGCTTGCATTTTGTCAACTTTCATTGACGCGTAACACGCCAGGCGGGCGGAGAGAGATAAACTCGGTCTTGAGCCTCAACTGATATCCTGTGACGCACTCAGCATTCTGTTGCGGGTATAGCCGGTCGTACGAGTATTACATTCAGTCATATAGGCGCAGGACGGGCGTTTATTGCATACAGATAATCAATCATCTCAGACGTTACATGCCCAATTGTCAGGCGGGGGTCGATGACTTAAGCCCCTGTCATTGTGTGCTTTTCCTGACCGTTTAATATGAGAAAGCCTTCTTTTAAAAGAGATGTTTCCATTTTAATGTCCTATTCATGGTATTTAGTTTCGGTTCACGTTTAGATGTTCTTAAAGCGCCATCTGGTGGTAGCTGGGAGTTCGTTTCCATTGCATGATTTAATGTGTTGTAAATCATTTGAATGAAATTTTCTGTTCTCCTCCATACTATCAAACTTTAAGACCTCGCAGACCCCTGAAACGATGGGTTGCAAGACTGCAGAGTCTTTCTTCCTACGTCTTTGTTTGGTGGCGGTGATCAGCGCTCAATTTGAGGCGGTGGGGGCCACTGGCACTCACTCGGATCTTAGTGCCCGGGCATGAGCCAAGCCCTGAATATATTTAC
Source organism: Triturus cristatus (assembly GCF_964204655.1). NCBI lineage: Eukaryota > Metazoa > Chordata > Amphibia > Caudata > Salamandridae > Triturus > Triturus cristatus. Next base: position 1,054,827,965 of record NC_140593.1, on the reverse strand, counting down.
TGTGGAAAACATACAACAAAAGTAACGTAAAATATAATAAAGTCTATTAAAACAATCATTTGCAATGTAATAGGTCTCGAATTTGCGAGAGTATAAGCTATTGGAATTGTAAATGACAATGCCCTTTATTGATCTGTTTTGATAATTAACGCATTAATAAAAGGCATTGTCATTTACAATGCCAATAGCTGAAACTCTTAGAAATGCGAGACCTATTTAATTTCAAAGAAGCAGCCGCCATTGTTTCTGGCTGCTTGGAAAGTAAAAGCGCGCATGGTGGTCTGAATAGTGCTTACAAATAAGACATACTGTGTAACAATAGAAGTAAAAGGGCCAGTCCACATGGGAGGTTACAAATGAAGACAAGATGGCACTAAGGAGAGACTAACTAGTCTATTAACGAATCAGAAGCCAGAATTTACAAAGGACAATGACACAAGCAAATGAAAAATATGGGTGGAGAGTGGGCAGAGCTTCAACTCCATACTCCAGTACAGCATGCCTCACAGAGCAGCGCATGCGCTGCCCAGGCTTGACCTAAAAAGTATATATATTTAATATACGGTATCCTTGACATTAATAGGGCACATTATAGCACTGCACTGAAAGTACTTATTAAAAGTGATATTTTTGTACAACTGTTCATTTGAACATACATATTTGAAAGTGTCTTCATATGCGAAGAAAAAAGTTTTGGTGAAATAAAATGGGTGCATACGATCACACTATTAAAGGCGGAAAGCTGCGATTTGTCCAGGTTTTCCGTTTCACTTTGAGGAAATCAGCCAGTAAATGAGTAGGTATTTACCTTTTCTTATGTTAAGGCTTTGTTTTTACCTAATGGTACACTTTTTAAAATGTAATGGTAAATCGAACATGAGCACCAATTAAAGTACACAAGGACACCTGCATTGCTTATAGACTCTGGGAGATTAAGTGATTTGCCCAGATTCACAGGATGTTGAGTCGATGCTGAAACTCTTAACCTGTTTACTCAGTTGTGCAGTTAACACATCTGTCTATGACACCACATTCTGAGGGAGGGAGGCAGGCAGAAACTACTTTAAAGCTCGGCTCCTAATGGGCTCGATGTACCAACAAGACCTCGAGCTGAGCCAGAGCCAGGCTTCAGGCTCAAGGTTTCAGCGGCTTGTCCACCTCTAAGTAAGAGGGAGAAAAATACACAAAATGAAAAAAATAGAGGAATAGAAAAATGAACAAAAACATCACGGAGGGAGAAAGCAGGAACGTGTAAGAGTGAGATAACCCTTTAGCTGCTAGGCCCCCCGTGCCATGCGTTTTTTTGGCTATATGGGGTAGTTTGCGCTGAGGCCCCCATAACATTTTATCCACATGAGGTAATGATTCTCAAAGTACGGCCCGCAGGCCACTTGCTGCCCGCCATACCTTTCCATGCGGCCCGTGTGGAAAACAGCAGTCATTATTTAGCTTTTTGGTCGATCCATGGGATTGCATTCACAGTGAAAAAATGTAACCATGGAGCATGCTCAGAACATTAGTGTGTAGCTGCTCACCGGCCCCATAACCTCTCCTAGTTCTGCTCAGTGGCGTCACTCCCTTGCGGCCGGCAGAGGAAGAAAGAGGCTTTTAAAACTGGCATGCAAGTTGCTGGCTTCCCTTTCTAGCCCAGCATAGACATCCTGTCTTACCTGCCCTCAGCCTTTCCTCGCCACCTGCGTTTAGCTCCACAGCTGTGCATTATTGCCAGCCCTGCCTCGCCACTGGAACCATCCAGAATAAAAACTGACCTCTCCTCATCCTGTGGGTGGCTTAGAGCATTGCCTCTCACCTGATTCACCCTGAGCTCCTCTGAAGCCAAGCTGCTTGCAGAAGGGCACTTGACTGTGAAAGTGCAACTCGTGCACTTCACCGAGGATCTGCAGCCCCGAGTTTCATTTTTTAAAGTAAATCAGGAGATGGGAGGCACCTGGAGAGCAGTGAGGGGGAGGCAGGGTGGGTTTGCTGAAGCAAGGGTGGAAGTTCCAAGGGGGCAGAGAAGTTGACTTTAAGGAGCCAGGTGCATGATTTCTAATGTGGTTAATATAAAATTGCAATATTTGTAGTATTAGAAAGGGTTTTAATGCATTTACTAAGCTCTTTTTCAACCTGTACTTTTTGCAGCCAACATAGTTCGGTTTTTGATTGGTACATTTTCTAAAGTAAGTTCAGCTTGTCCTAGGAACAGAGCAAGCACAGGGAGATGATGGACGGAGCGCTGAAACTTTTCAGACACTCGCCTTCAGTCACAGATCTGGGTTGAATTCATCATCATTCTTTAGCTCACTTTGCCACCCCAGTTCAGACACAGCTATATGCAAATCAGTCATGGCGCTGTTCCTCATGGGAACAGACCAGCCGAACTGCTAAGTTAGGTCTTCCCTTGACCTGAAACAAGCATCCTGGGACCGGTTTTGGGGTAACACCCCTCAACAGCCAGGCTAGCTTGAATCCAGTGGCAACGTGAGCAAGGGACCCACGTCTGGGCATACCCTGCCAACTTGGGGCGAATAAAGCAAACACAAGGAGATGATGAACGAAGTGCTGAAACTTTCCAGACACTCACCCCCAGTCACAGATCAGGATTGAATCCATCATCATTCCTCAGCTCACTTCGCCACCCCAGTTCAGACTCATTTTAAAGCAAACACAAGGAGATGATGTATGTCTTTCATCTCCTTGTGTTTGCTCTGACTTAGGAACAAGGCTCATCCTCAACAGACAACTGGACTGAGTCTGAACCTGCTTTGAAGAAGCATGGTTGTTTTCCTTGGCAGGTTTCTCACGATTTACAGAAGCTATGACGAACATACAGAAGGTAAATGTTAATTTGGGCTGCTTTAAAAATACAAATAAAAGATAAAACGTGTGGTCATTTAAACCAGAAAATATTGTCAAGCAAATAAAAAAAAAAAAACATGTTTGCTGTTGGCAGGAGGAGTTGTTGTGCTTTGTGTTAATGATAATGGCAATTACGTTGTACTTTACTGCCTTGTTTTGAGTAAGTAAATTAGTTAAGTAAGTAAAATCCGGTGCTTCTATTTTCTGTTTTTTTGATTTAGGTCTGGCCTTTTTCAGTAGGCAGTTGAGCTTGTTGTAAGAGTAGAGCTGCAGCCCTGCCAAGTACCAATCATCGACATGACTAACGCATTTTAGTACTGGTGTCCACATCACTGCACTAAAATTCTGTGTCACGCATCATAGAGCACATGGTGCAGTGCAGAAGCTCAAAGCATTGTTGCAGGTTTTTAGTTAGCTTGCTAGACAGTAGATCAGTTGGCCCCTGGCACTGGGCCCATTTCCGGACTGGCATGCTGTGTGGATTTCAGTTTTAGCCTGGCTAAGTTGTTTACTTTATTTTGTTAAAATTCAATAACATGCAACTGCCTCTGGGCCCTGGTCAGTCCTGGTCTTCTCCCATGGTTACTCGGGAAATGTTCCTAGCATCCTCAGTCCTCCTGTAGATAGCCCTCTATGCTGATTGCACAGTGAAATTAGACCTGCTTGGAATCTATTTTCCAGCCCTAACACATACACAGAAGGTCTGCCTGCAGACATTGAGCAGCAGTAACAGCGGTACCCAGGATATGTTGTACTTCCTCTTGACACCAGTGGATTAGGGATTCAGGTGCAAGCTGACAGTTTCAAATACTCTAGCATCATGGTGACCTGAATCAACTGGGAGATCTCAATTGCAGGAGGCTAGTGCTGATGGGCCCTGGGGGTGCAGAATCATTGTAATGAAGACCCTGCCAACCGGTAATACCAAGGTCTGCGGAAGAGAACAGCATGTGCACACTGAGGGTGGCTCTGATCAAATCTAACTTTGCACAGACAGGTCATTCTAACACTGTGCTCCTGAGGAAAGAAGTTGCACCAGAAGTAGGTTGGTGACTGTCCATTTCAGGGGGTTTTCAGGAGTTGCAAGGCCTTCTTGGGCTTCTCATTGCCCAAAAAAGGGAAAATTAGGATATTTATTCCTTTACATGGAGTTCATTGCTTGGGTCTAGTCACAACAAAGTGTCTCTCACAGTGTCCCTGTTCTGCCCAACTTAGCCTGGCCCACTGAAACAACCTCCCCCCCCCCCCCCCCCCCCCCCTTCCGGTCATCTGTGCGGCCCACGGTGATAACCCAGACTGTCCATTTCGGCCCTTGAAAAAATGTTTGAGAGTGCCCATGACATAAGGTATCCACGCGAAAATCGCGTCCTTTTCTTCCAACATCCTGTGGATTCTAAAGATACCGAGGGTTTGTCTATACCCCTGGAGGGGACCCAATAATTAGCCAGAGTACAGCTAAATTGTGGGGGGAGTTAGGGTGAAAAATTGCTGCAGAAGAAAGCGCCTGTGTTTTTTGCCTGCATCTGGTATCAACGAATGGTTTGTGGTTCTAAAATCACAATCTTCCCATCCTTCAGGAACCGGCAGGCTTTTGTCAAAAAACCAAAATGTTCTATACAGTTTTGGTATTTTACTCGCACATAGCCTATTTTTCCTCCTTTTTGTGCTTTCAACCTCCTTCCAGTTAGTGGTAGAAATGGGTGTGAAACCAATAATGGATCCCGAAAAGCTATCTATTTCTGAAAAGTAGACACAATTCTAAATTCAGAAAGGGGTCATTTGTGTAGATCCTTCAAGGTTATTGAAATTGATTTGAAAAAAGCAGATATTTGTGCCTACATTTTCACCTATAACTTATAACTATGGTAGATCTTTAAACCAATTTACCGTTGCGTCCACGGAACCTTTCTGATTGCGTGGATATAGGATATAAGTTTTGTAGGTTAACCAAGAACCCAATGTACCCAGGGCCAATAACTGAGATGCACCATGCAATGGTTTTTCAGTACCAGGTTTACAACAATTCATTTGGTAAAATATAAAGAGTGAAAAATAGGTATCAAGGATATCTATGTATTTCTGAAATGGGAACAAGATACAGAGTTTAAAAGCAGTGGTTATTTGTGCATCTCTGAATTTGTGGGTACCCATATTAGCCTGTGAATTGGAGGGTATTTTTCAAAATGACGTTTTTGCACACTATCTTACATTTGGAAGGCAGAAAGGCAAATGGTAATAACACTGGGTTCGAGGCATATGAGCTGTAGATTGTATACCTCAGCATAGATCGCCACCTGGTGATGGGCTCGTATGTTTGCAGTTTGTTTGTCGAAGAAGTCTGTTAGTCACGAGATAGGTGACTCCTCCATATGGTGACAGTGCGCATGGGCATCGACTCCATCCCCAGATTGTTTTTTTCCACCATCGGGTTCGGATGTGACTTGCTGCGCTCCGGGTCAGTGTCGTTATCGAAACCCCCTTCGACGCGCAGTCACCTACCACTCAACGGTATTGTCTCAATGGCTCTTTCCTTTCTCGACGCGCTTCTTCTACAATCGAAAAAACTTCGATAAACTTCGACACGGGCCGGTGGGCCTACCCACGCCGATTCCGATGGTAGTCGATGGAACGGACTCCCTTCAAGAAATGTCCCCAGTGTGGTGCTAAATTCAGACACTCGGACCTACACCCAGTGTGTAATCTCTGCCTCTCTCCGGAGCATCGAGAGGATACCTGTGAGGCTTGTCTATCTTTCAAGCCTAAGAAGACTATTTGTGATTGTCGGGCTCGACGCCATGAAATGTCCTGAGGAAGCGGCTCCATTCCGGACATCTTCCATCCAGACCCGTCAGCATTCCGGAACAAGCCCAGGAGGAACAGGTCTCAGTCTCCGAAGCAGATTACTCCGACTTCGAAGACGCAGTCACCCCAGCTCACCGGACCGCGAGTACCGAGACCTCTGCCCCACCCAAGCCCATACCAAAGGCTCTGGTAGCACCTTCGCCACAGGGGCCAGGTCCATGCAGGTCCAACATTTCAGATGCCCCGCCCTCGTGCCCGAGCCAACCAAATTCCGGTACCAAAAAACCACCTTCGGCACTGAAGTCCAAGGCTGCCGATATGCCACGCCCTCCTCCATCGGCACCGGAAAACCCTTCGGCGCTGAAACAGCTGAAGGATAAACCCTCGGAGCTGAAGCAAAATGGAAAAACTTCGACACCGAAAACGTCTGAGCTGAAACAATCCAAAGAAAAACCTTTGACTCCTAAACCCCCGAAGCAAAAGACTCCGGAGCCCCAACAACCGACACTGAAGTCTTCGGAACCAGAAAAGTCTTCTAAACCGGACACTATCCCTATGCCTAAACAGTCTAAGACTCCTCATAGGGAGAAATCTTCGGCACCGAAAACAAACACGAGCTCCGAAGAACTTTTTGTCCCGGATCCAAACTAGAAAATTTATATCCATCCAAACACTGGTCATATTCTCTCCAAACAACCTGCAAAAAGGAAACCGGACCATTTGCAAAATTCACCGGTTCGGCTAAAAGAAGAGACATGGGCACTAACACCTCTCCACCCCCTCCTCCACCTATTGATCCCAATGTACTTATCGCTTCAATACACTCTCCAGAACATGCTTTTCCACTCTCACAACCAGAGGATAGTGATAATGGAGATGGGGACGGACAAGGGGATGATAATGTAGTTCCACAAGAGAATGATGATCCCCCACAGGAGCCAGATCCATGGAGGGACTATAATACAGATCCTGACTTAAACAACAACCCAGATCTTTTTCCCTCTAAGCCATATCCACCAGGCGATAATGTAGGTTTTGCTCAATTAATCCATAGGGCCGCAACATATCACGGGGTAAATTTACATTCAGATCCTGTAGAGGAGGATTTTCTCTTAGAAACTTTTGCTCAGCCACAAAAATCTTCGCACGTCCTACCAATGTATAAAGGAACACGCACCAGAGGTGTTTAAGGACCCAGGATAGACAAAAAATACAAAGCAGCTCCCAGTGACCCCATATACATTACGGGTCTGCTTCCTTTAGATTCCCTGGTAGTAGCTAATGCATGTAAAAGGGCCAACTCTCAAGGTTCAGCTGACACCCCACCTCCAGATAAGGAATCCAAATTATTAGATGCATCAGGCAAACGTATGGCGTCTCAAGCTGCAAACTATTGGAAAATAGCTAACACACAAATCCTTTTGGCAAGGTATGATAGGGCCCACTATGATGAGCTGGAGAAGCTCATTCAACATCTACCTGACGAAAACAAAGGTAAAGCCAATGACCTCATACAGGGAGGCAAATTGATCACAAATACATTCGATCAAATGTGCTCTAGACGCAGCAGACACCGCGTCTCGCTCAGTCAATACTAGCGTATTGTTACGCAGGCATGCCTGGCTCAGGATATCTGGAGTTAAGCAAGAAGTACAAAACAGTAGCCTTAATCAGCCCTTCGACCAAGAGCACCTGCTAAGTCCATGGGAGCCTTACTGTTATCTTCTCCTAGAGGCTCCTTTCGACGCTCCTTTTATAGGGGTGGCTCTAAAGCCAACACACCAGAGCACCCATCCTCATCCTACAAAAGCCCCAATCAGAGCTCCTTTTCCAAAGGATACTTTAGGGGAGGTTACAGGGTTAACCACAATAAGGGCAGAGTCCGGGGTGATAACACCCACAGCTCCCCTACCACCAAGCAGTGACTTTACTGCGCTTCCCCCCCGACTATTACACACCTGACGCCTTTCACAGTTCCTACTTGTCTGGAATTCCATCACTACAGACAAGTGGGTAAGACAAATTATTCAGTATGGTTACTGCCTGGAACTCACATCCAGTCCCCCACACATTCCTCCCAAACACCGTCCAATTTCTACAGAACATCTGACTCTCCTCAAACAAGAGGTTCTCTCTTTTCCACAAAAAAATGCAATAGAACCAGTCCCCTTACCCCATCAGGGCACAGGGGTTTACTCACTCTACTTTCTCATTCCAAAAAAGGACGGCTCTCTCAGGCTAATATTAGACCTCAGACCTCGAAACTTCTGCATCCAATCAGACCACTTCCATATGGTCACTCTCCAACAGGTGCTCCCATTACTTCAACAAGGCGACTTTCTCTCCACTCTGGATCTAAAGGATGCCTATTTTCATACTCCCATTCACACCTCTCACAGAAAGTATCTCAGGTTCATGGTGGGCGGACAACATTAGCAGTTCAAAGTCCTCCCATTCAGGGTAACCACAGCACCCAGAGTCTTCACCAAATGCCGCGCAGTTGTAGCAGCTCATTTAAGAAGGCAACACATCCACGTGTTCCCTTATCTGGACGATTGGCTCATAAAAGCCAAATCTCACAACAGTTGTGTGCAGCACACACACAGAACTATCCATCTACTTCACGACTTAGGTTTCACATCAAACCTTGCCAAGTCTCACCTTCAACCATCCATCATACAACAGTATCTAGGGGCTACTCTAGCCACCTCAAAAGCTCTAGCATACCCCAATCCAGGCAGGATTCACTCCATGCAAACTCTAATACTACAATTTCAGCCTCAACACTCGTTGCCAGCTGAAGTGTTTATGCAGTTAATCGGAATGATGGCTTCTTGCATCCTAATCGTCCCTTATGCAAGACTCCAGGTGCGTCCCTTTCAGGAATGCTTAGCACATCAGTGGAACCAGGCTCAAGGTCAGTTGACAGATCTGGTGTTGATGGACAGCCGCACACATCGCTCTCTGCAGTGGTGGAATACACATAACCTTTCCAAAGGGCGGCCTTTCTTCGACCCGGTTCCTCAGATAGTACTAACAACAAACGCATCGCTCACTGGCTGGGGAGCTCATCTACTAAATTGAACTGTACAGGGACTATGGACCCCTCAACAACAACAACTCCACATAAATCACCTGGAGTTACTAGCAATATTTTTAGCTCTAACATTTTTTCAACTCTTGCTAATAGGCAAAGCTGTCCTGATACGTACAGACAACATGACAGCAATGTATTACATTCAAAAACAAGGAGGAACACACTCACTCCAACTCTCACGCCTAGCGCAAAATATATGGAGATGGGCTATTCCCCAAAGGTTATACCTTCTCGTACAACACCTCCCGGGAGTACACAATCAGATCACGGATCTGCTCAGTCGACAAACGCAACACATTCACGAATGGGAACTTCATCATCAAGTCCTTCTTCCATTTTTTCAAATGTGGGGGCACCCAGACATAGATCTGTTTGCCACACATCACAACGCAAAATGCCCAACCTTCGCGTCCAGGTATCCACACCCATGATCCAAAGGCAATGCGCTCTGGATGAACTGGTCAGGCAAATTTGCTTATGCTGTTCTGCCTCTCCCACTATTTCGGTTAGTGGTTCAGAAACTCAAACAGCATTCCCTCACAATGATCCTACTTACTCCAACATGGGCCCGACAACCATGGTTCACAACCCGCTTGGAACTATCAGTAGTTCTGCATCAAAAGCTACACCTCTCACCCATACTTCTTACACAGAACCATGGAGAGATAAGGCATCCAGATCCCAATCAACTCAACCTTGCGATCTGGCTCCTGAGGTCATAGTTTGGCTACCTCAATCTCCCAATAGATTGTATGAACATCATCAAAGAGGCTAGAAGTCCTACAACAAGAGCATGCTATGCAGCAAGGTGGAAACGATTAGTTGTTTATTGTACAAATAACAAAATCAACCCACTAGATGCTTCCATTCAAAACATTATCTGTTACCTCTTGCATCTACAACAGTGTAATTTGTCATAAACATCTATACGGCTACGTCTAGCTGCAATAGCCGCTTACCTCCAAAACAGACAACACCTGTCTTTATTTCGAGTTCCTACAATCAAAGCGTTTATGGCAGGACTTAAAAGAATAATTCAGTCTGGAAACTCAATATTGTCCTTACCAGTCTCATGGGTCTCCCATTTGAACCTCTACACAAATGTGAGTTACAGTTCCTCACTTGGAAAGTAGCCTTCCTGGTAGCTACCACATCCCTCAGGAGAGTTAGTGAACTCCAGGCATTAACCATACAAGAACCATTTTTGCAAATGCATCATAGTAAAGTGGTTCTTAGGCCTAACCCAAAATTTCTGCCCAAGGTAGTTTCCGCCTTCCACCGTAATCAGTCTGTTGAACTCCCAGTTTTTATCCCTCAACCAGACTCGGTGGCAGAACGTGCTCTTCACACGCTAGACGTCAAAAGGGCATTAGTATGCTACATAGAAACAACTAAACCTTTTAGAAAGACTAAACAACTCTTTGTATCTTCTTCCCCACCTCACAAGGGCAATCCAATCTCAAAAACAGGAATTGTAAGATGGATTGTCAAGTGCATACAAATCTGCTACCTCAAAGCTAAACACACGCTAACCATTCCCCCTAGAGCTCATTCCACACGCAAACTAGGGGCTTCTATGGCATTCTTAGGGAATATTCCTCTAGATGACATATGTAAAGCAGCAACTTGGTCTACACCGCACACTTTCACTAAACACTATTGTGTAGATGTGCAAGCAAAGCAACAAGCTAGTGTGGGCCAGGCTCTATTGAGAATGCTTTTTCAGACCATTGCAACGGATACAGTTTGCCACCGCTGAGGAAGGAAACTGCTATATAGTCTATGCTAAAGTATACAATCTACAGCTCATATGCCTCAAACGGAAAATGCTACTTACCAGTATGCATCTGTTCTTGGCATCTATAGCTGTAGAGTTGTATACGCCCACCCACCTCCCCAGATACCTTTATCCGTTACAGTATTATCTTACTTAGATACATTACATATGGACATGTGGAGAAGTGTAGCTCACTGGTTAGAGGAGGCATACCCTGAAGCAGAGGTCAGACCCGGGACCAGGGTTCGATTCCCGACGCGGCAGGGTCTGGAGCCCAATTGTCCACGGACTCGATAATTCTCGCTTCGGTGCCTACTCTAAGCACGAGTTCACACTATGCAGCTCTGGGCAACAAGCTTGCTTAATCTCCACAACGGCCCCCCGCGGCGGGATGCCTGGCTTTCACCTTGGGGATGCCCAGTACGGGTTATCTCACAGGGAAAAACCAGGATGGGTTCCCAATGCAAGCGCCGAGATGCCCAAGGGTAATTTGAGCGCTATATAAGACCGCACATACATACATACATACATACATACATCCTTTTCTACTTTACTACTAACTCCATCATTACCATTCATGGCGAAAAGCAATCTGGGGATGGAGTCGATGTCCATGAGCACTGTCACCATAATGAGGAGTCTGCTATCTTGTGACTATCAAAGACTTCTTCGACAAAAACAAACTGCAAACATCCGAGCCCAACACCAGGTGGCGATCTATGCTAAAGTATACAACTCTACAGCTCTACATGCCAAGAACAGATGCATACTGGTAAGTAGCATTTTCCTTCTACTATTCTGTGTCCCCCCTAAGTCTCCCGATAAAAATGGTACCTTACTCGTGTGGGGAGGCCTACTGCCTGCAGCAGGAACCAGCCCAAAACGCAACGTGGACATAGCAAAATTTTCCAGTGAAAACGGATCATTTTTTTGCATTGTGCCTAGTTGTGGATTTTGAGCTCTAGTTCAGCTGGCACCTAGGGAAACCTAGCAAACATGTACATTTTTTTAAAGCTAGACTCCCAGAGAAATCCAGGATGGGATGACTTGTGTGGCTCTCACCTAGTGCTGTTACCCAGAATCCTTTGCAAACCTCAAATGTTGTCAACCCCCCCCCCCCCATGGAAATTGGGCCCAAGCTCAGCCGGCACCTAGGGAAACCTAGTAAACCTGTACATTTTTGAAAACTAGACAACCAGGGGAATCCAGGATGGGGGTGACTTGTGTGGCTCTACACAAAAGTGAGGTATCATTTTTATCAGGAGATCGAGGGGAACACTGGGTGGTGGGTAATTTGTGCCGGCGCAGTGATCCCACAACCTTTCCACACAGAAAAGTGAAGAAAGTGTAACTTTTTAGATAAATTTGAGGTTTACAGGGGAATCTTGATATTAAAACGCTGGAGGATTGATGCAGGTCTTGCTGCCACCCAAGCCCCATCCATGCACACCACCAGCCAAGTGACAGTCCACGCACACCACTTGCCAAGCGACAGTCCATGCACATTGCCAGCGAAGCGCTTGTCCATACACAGTCGGAGAAGTGCAAGTCCACGCTCACCTCCAGCAAAATGCAGGTTCTCACAGAGCCAGCCAAACACTAGTACACATAGACAGTCAGCCAAACTCCAGTTCTCTCACACACAAACCTTCGCTAGTGTGTAGTGGTTTTCTACCTAGTGGGTAGTGGTAGGTAAGCCTATAAATATCGCTGATCTGCCCCCAAGGGTGGGAGAAACGGCCAAAATGTGTCCACAAAAGTGGGGGGGGGGGCGCAACCCTTGCCTAAGGGGCCGCTCTGTGACATGCAGATGACCATATCTCTGGTGCCTAGTGGGCTTTCTGCCCCTCTGCGGGGACATTTGTTTGGGGGATGGGGCATTGACATCCCCATTCTGAGCAGCCCCCACCCCTAAACTTATTTTAAAAGAAAAGTCCCTGCCTTCTTAGTAGACTTTCTGCCCCCAATATCTCCCCAGGGGAGGAGCAGAAAGAATGTCAATTTGTTTTTGAGTGGGGTGAGGGCATTGGTATGCCCATTCTGGGCACCCTCCCCCCCGGAGGCAGATCTGGGGCTATTGCCACCATCTGCCCCCTAGGGGTGCAGAAAGACTGTGCCTATTTTTGAGTGGAGTGGGAGCATTACAATGCCCATTTAGGGCAGTCCCCGCCCCTAAATTTACATCAAAGAAAGCCCTGGTTTTTAGTGAGCTTTCTGCCACCATGTGCCCCCCAGGCGCTGAAAGACTGTGGCTATTTTCATTTAGGAGGTGGGGGCATTGGCATGCCGATTCTGGGCAGCCGCACCCCTAAATTTACATAAATATGTAATCCCTGGCTCCTAGTTGGCATTCTGCCCCCATGGGAGGGCAGATTGGGGCTATTGCCCATGGGGCAGAAAGACTACCCGCCTTGTTTTTTGGAGGGTGGGGGCATTGGCATGCTCATTTTGGGCAGCCCCACCCCTACAAATACAAATTAAAGTAATCCTTGGTGTCCAGTGTGCTTTCTGCTCCCTGGGGAGTGGGGCAAATCTGGGACTGTTGGGGGGGGGGGGGGGGTCAGAAAGACTGAAAGTGCCCAGAATTGTTGGGGGGGGGGGGAGCAAGAGCCCTTGCTCAAGGGGCAATTCCTCCTTCCCTGGTGTCTAGTGGTGGATCCCCTTTCCAGCGATACCTCTCCTGTGTGATTCGGTGCTTGGGGGGGCTGCTATAGCTGGTTCATTTCAGTTTCAATGTAATGATGTCAGCACGCCATGCATGCGTTCTTCATTACATTGAAAAAATATAAAATGCCTCGAGAGGTTGGGGAAGCTCATCCCCACCTCCAAAGGCAAACAAAATGAAAAGGAAATCCCTCTGTTTACAGCAGAGGGATTTCTCAGTGGTGTACATAGGACGTAACGGTTTTGTCCTCGGCACACTAGCGCCACAGCCGACGACGTTACTGTTACGTCCTCGGCATGGAACCTGTTAAAGGAGCAGGAAGTGTCTGGTGGTGAATTAAGGTGGATTCAAGACTACCAGCCTTGGTACTCAGAGCGCTGACATTTAATAGCACCGGGCGCTGGCTTCTGAACAGAGCTTTGGGCACCAGCACTCGTTCTCCTACAAATTGAGCACTGGCATTGATTTACGCTCATTACCAACTGGTGATCTTGCTTATAGCTCACTCGTTAATGTGATCACCGTTTGTTTGCAAGTGTGCCGGATTTGTATACAACCACCATCAGAACTCAAATTGAAACGTCCAAAGCAGACAGGGCAAACATTGAAGAAGCATGTAGACTCTAAACTGCTTTGTAACCCATAGCAGTCAATGTAGAGAAAGTAATCAATGCATTGCTGCTAGGGAACATGGTTAGAGACAATGGTGCTGGAACAATTTTCAGAGTATCGGCGCTGCCATCAATGTTACATCACAGTAGTCACAGGGGTCTGTGAAAATCCAAGCATCACATACAGAACATGTATAGTAAACAAGCCACTCCCATTCTGCAGGAGAGTGGTATGGGTGTGCTATGTATATAGTGGTGAATTTTGGAGCATGCTGTTGTAGATATATCACTAAAGCATGATGTAGCCACTGTCATTTTCCCTTCAAACAGCCCCCTATTTTAGAATGACTTTACTACAACCCTAGAGCGCACTGTAGCGGGCTCTACTGGCCATTAAAGGCCCACTCCAGTGTTAAAGGCTTGAGCTAAAGGCTTTGGACCGGGCCTTTAATGGCCGGTAGAGCCTGCTACAGAAGGCTCTAAGGCTATTAGAACATTCCGCCCCTAGAGGGCAGAATGTTTTAATTTGTAAAACAAAGGCCTCTAGGAGACTGATGGGATGAAAATCCTCATGTGCTCCATGAGGCCTTTTGTTGGCAGCAACGGCTGTGAACAAAAATTAGGATGTTGGATCTTTGGACTTCTACCGACCGCACTCTATTGTTTTCAATGGAGCTCCCAACGTTCCAGTGTTATAATAAGTACACACCTTTGAAGAAACCTCTGAAGTGCGTCTGAATCTTTGCCAGATTTCGAAATTCTCATTAACGTACCACATAAAATTTCTTACAGTTCAGGTGCGGCCAGCCACCGGTACTTCTGATCAAAGCAATCTGGAAAGAGAACAATCTAAAAACAAATATTTATGCACATATGACAGTGACGCGTCTTCATATTCTGCCCTGTTTATGATATTTTCTAATGTCTGCTTTACTTGATTGGAGTATCAAAATAACATGCTGCTGCATATTGAAGTGTGTATATATTATACAAGGGATTGAATAATAAGTCTTTAGTGGTAACCCACTGTGCTATTTGTTTTCTATAGAAAGTTACAATATAGAAAATGTAGATGAAATTGAATTTGCTTGTTAAGACTTATGATTATATTTTGTTTTTGACTTTATCTTTGTAAAACTTCAGCTTGTAGTGCTAAGCTTAGAATATCCCATAAATGGTGGTCTGGTTCATTGAATAACTTGATTGCTAAACTCGGCAGGAACGGGACAAGTTCTCTAGGTTCCTTCACTTCAACGAGTGAACAGAACGTGGAGTATGTACAAGGTGCATGTTTCTAGGTGATTTTCTTCAGGTTAGACATTGTGTAAATAAATTGAACTGTGATGCTGCTATTTATTAAATGCAACTTCAGGAAAGACCCACGTGGAGGGAGGGTCATTTTGTGATCTGAGATTAGAAGTCCCGTCTAATCGTCATTCTTTTCATCTTTAGTGTGCCCAACTCCTGCCCAGCAAGTCCTCGTGGGGCTGGATCCTCGGGGTATCGCTTTCGGAACATCGCCTCCGATCTGCAGCTGGCAGCAGAGTTTGCGGCAAAGGCAGCGTCGGAACAGCAAGCAGACGCGTCTGGAGGAGACAGTCCGAAGGTGCAAAGAAATTAACAGATTTTCTTTTTTGCAAATAAGTGTCCTAGTCACATTTCTCAGATTGTTTAGGAAGAATCCGGGTTATCGTATAGATTTGTCTCTATGTAGGACTGTTACTTCCTTTTTTTGTTACTCCAGGATATATGTATGAAGTCTCTGACGTTTGATCTTGAAAACCGAATAAGAGGATAAAACTTTATTGAAAAAAGAAATATATGATGCGACCTAGCATATGATTACTTAATGTGGCTATCGGTATAAAGTGGATTTCTGTTTTCCACCTTCTTGCTCTTCGCCAGAACTTGATCTCTTCTGTTCATGACTGAGACCTCTTCTCCTTTGTGTGGCAATAATCAGACCCCCCCAGGATATGGCGGCGTAGTTATGCAAAATTTGCGGCACAAAAATTGAAATTTTGCGGCAAAAAAAATGAAATTTTGCGGCACAAAAATTTAAATTTTGCGGCAAAAAAATTTAAATTAAGTGACTGAAAGTATTTGTTTGCTAGTCCCCAAGTCCTGTAATGGCTGGCAGCAACATTTTCTCATGTTGCTGGCAGCCAATCCGAGAACTTTCGAGACTATAAATTTCCGCTGGAGCAATCATGGCCCGAGGGAAATAAAGATCCCAGGGCCAATCATAACTCTCTACTTTTAAATTGGCGTGCCCACGCAAGTCTAAGACACACTTTCAAGCCTAAATGCAACCCTGCTGGGTCCCGAAACAAGAAGAGAGTGGATACGTTGATGCCCAATGCTGCACCCTGCTACCTGTCTACTCTCGCCCCAGGGCAGGGTGCAGGCACCCCTACCCTGACTAGTGGCATCAACCCTTCAACTTTCCCACCACGGACCCTGCTTACAAGCCTACACAATGGTTTGCTGTAATTCGATTCTCTACCGGCTGCTCATGCAACTAAAACTGTGCAGTAAACAACAAGTTGCACACATGAATATACTGACTGACCCCCACTCCCCTCACCCTCCACCTATTACTACCCCCTCCTCCAGGGAACACGTCCTAAAAAAAAAAAAAAAGTGGGGGACTAACCAAGTTAGGTAGTATACAAGTGACATCATGGCATGTGCTACCATAGCACATGACGCCACGACTCATGGCATTGAACGTGGGATCACAGGAAGTGATCTCCCTGGGGAAGTTGCTTTCAGTCCCTGGGTCTCTGGGGAGGTTTGACATCAATTTGAGCTTTAGCGTTGAGCAGGGGACAGGAGGAAAAATCATTCTGATAAGAAAGGTGACCGCATCTCTTGTTGTTTTTGTGAAGTCGCGGCTGTCTGGACGATTGGAATGCATTGGCATGTCCAGTCTCAGTAATTCCTGCCATTTCAAAATATTCACTGATTTAAAGTTCCTCCAGCTCAACCTTTCCCCATCCGTGTGTGGGGTTTGCTTGCGGTCCCCATCTGCTCATGCCTGCTAATGCCTCCTTGTGCCTCGTCTGTACCCGTCCCCTGCCATCACTAGCTTTCCAACTAGCCGTGGGTGTTTACAGTGGAATGAAGTATTTCTGTACTGATTTTTGCAGGTTTTTACTAAATTCCTAGAATTCCCCCCCAACAGGGAGTAGTTTTTGCCATCACTTCTAATCCTGATTCGATGCAACCTCCTGTTCGCTCCCAAGTTTGAACTGACATGACTCCGATCCATTTTGTCTTAAAAGTTTTTTTCCTCTTAGTCACTGGGTGTACTGCGTTAGAGGCACAGTGTATAGTGTCTTTACTGTTGAGTTTAAAAGGCTTCAGCTTTGGTATTCTTCTCAACTAGTAACTGGGTCAAGGATTAAAGATATGTAAGTTATTTACCATCTTTATTACTTATTATCCATTATCAATTAAATACGAACTGCCCACACTCTCTTGACTGGATCAAGTTACCTGCTTAGCAGCTTATTTTTTGACAGCCAAATATGGGTACTCAGGCTTTTGTTTGCAGCACTTACCTAGAGTTTTTCTGTCTCACGGCGGGATTTGCCATACATATAATGAATACAACGAGGATGAGCAGGACTAGGAGTAATGAAGATTACCAGTAAGTACTCAGGAACTTCACCAGCCACTTAACCAGCCACTTAGCTAGATTCACCCATAAACCCACTCACAATTTGTCCAAACTGTGGCTTTCCTATCCACATTCCATGTACATACATACCCTTCTTTAGTAATAAACAAACGCACACACATACATACCCATCTTAAGTAATAAACAGTCCGGCCTCTTGTCTTTTTCAAATTAATTTATTAACCTATGCAATATAGGTTTTTTGTGTGTGAAATATATATGATGTCCACTAGGAATATTTTGTGTATGCGAAAATGTAACACGGTTCCGTCTCTCAAATGTTTGTGTAATGCTTGTTAAAAAATAAATAAAAATAAGTGTGGTAACTCCAGGTAATGCTGTTTTGTAAGTAGCACAAAGTTTTCACAAGCATGCTAAAACGAATCCTAAAAATACAGCAAAGTGACTCAATTGAGCATTGTATTCGGTTTGTACGTCATTTTTTGCTTTGAGAATACATCCCGTCTTTGCTTCTGTGTATGGCCAGGAGTACTGGCTAATGTAATTCACCGGGTTCAAGGTGGTTTTTGCACTTCCAGAAAGAGTACCTTTTGAAGAATAAAAGCGATTTTGCTGTGAAGTATACTTTAGTCCTTGCTATACTAAGGGGAAAAAAGACTACAATCTTAGTGCTGATTGGGTACATGGAAATTTTATTTCTGATTAGAATAGCATGAGTTAAAAATAAGATGAAGGCCCTAACTACAATGAAGCAGTCGCACCCGAGAGAGAAAAGTGGGTAAAAAGAGTGTAAAATGTGCAATACTGAGAAAAAAGCATGAATCAACATCAATAAAACTGACTCACTTCATTGACAGACTCAGAGTGTGGCCCATTTCCTCTCTTAGTCCCAGAACAGAGGTCTTCTTCCCCATGTAAGTTAAACATCCAATAAAATTAGCCGGCAAGCCCTGATTTTGTGGGTACTTTTGTAAAAAGCGCAGCCTTTTAACAAACGTGCCGATTTCGCAATTATTTTGCAAATCAGGAAATCCTGGACGGTCTGACTAATACTTTACTCCACATGTGAGACTCCTCAGGGCCCCCAAAGGCTGGCATTTTTAACATCCTTCCCTGTTGACATTCCTCCCCTATTGACTATTAGTTGGCCTTCCCTGTTGACTACTGTTCTTCCTCAACTCCTGGCCCCTGGGCGTTGGGCTCGACCCTTGGATGTGTTCCTACCACCCTCGGCGGGGGTTCTCACTACCCAGGGGGTGCTGGGGGAGTGTACAACTGCCCTGGGGGGTGGGAGGGTGTTCTTACCACTATCAGTCCTTGAGAGGGTTCCAAGACACCCTTGGAAGGATTACATGCTGCACTGGGGGTAGCTTGCATGCCCTTAGTGAGGTTGCATGCTGCCCTGTGGGTGGTTGCTTGCCACCATCTTGGCTCTTTCAGGGTTGCGCCCCACCCTCAGCCCCACAGGGTAACGAGTCCCCCTAAGAGTTGAAAGTTACCCTTGGCCCGCTAGGTGACACGCCACCCTTGTTGCCTAGGAGTAACACGTCACTCTTTGGAGTTGCGTTCCATGGTTGCATGTGGTGGGCCACTTTCGGCCCTTGGGTCCAGCGTGCCACATGCCGCTCTTTGGATTTGCATGCCACCTGTTGACTTGGGTCGTGCGTGCCACCTGTTGACTTGGGTCGTGTGTGCCACCTGTCACCTTTGGATCATGTGTGCCACCTGTCACCTTTGGATCCTGCATGCCACCTGTCACCTTTGGGTCCAGTGTGCCCCTCGCTGGCCTTGGGCCTTGTGTTCCCCTGGCTACCCTTATGTCCTGCATGCCCCCTGCCGCCCTTGGGTTGTGCGTGCCACCTGCCAACCTTGGATCCTATGGTCCGACGTGCCACCTGGCACCTTTGGGGACTGCGTGCCACTGGCCAACATTGGGAATGGTGGGCCACCTTCAGCCCTTGAGTGTTGCACCCCCTCTTTTATGCTTTTATTCTCGCTTAGGTAATGCGTACCCTTCTTGACCCTTGGGTGATGCATGCTGCACTTGGGTGATGCATAGGTGATGTATACCTACCATGGATGTTGCACTCCACCATCCACTTTTCCGTGCTGCCATTAGATGTTGCACCAATCCTCTGCTCTTGGGTGTGCATGCTGCCCCAAGGTGTTGCGCGCCATCTTTGACTGTTGGGTGTCCAGTGCCAAATTTGTGTGTTGGGTGTTATGCTTAGCCCTTGCATGCCCAGGGGGCATTGCTGTACTGCCTTGGCACAGGGACACCTGGATGTTGCTGTCTTGATCCTTGAATAACTGTCCCTTTCCTCTCTTGTCCATCTGTTTCGACCAGTCCGCTTAGCCAACATTGTACTGCGTCCATGTCCTTTGCAGAGCAGGTGCTTTCC
Organism: Triturus cristatus; assembly: GCF_964204655.1. Taxonomy (NCBI): domain Eukaryota; kingdom Metazoa; phylum Chordata; class Amphibia; order Caudata; family Salamandridae; genus Triturus; species Triturus cristatus. Next base: position 1,054,808,106 of record NC_140593.1, on the reverse strand, counting down.
CTAAAGCACCCCTGTGCCTCTGGCCCTTTTATGCTATCCAGTTGTTTCCCAGGACTGCATCTGAACATGAACAGTACTCAAAAATGGTGGGAAAGGAATGTCTTTCAGATGTTAAGGATTTCTACACTGTTAATGGTGAACTTCCCGTGGCTTAAATATTCTTGCCCCAATTCTCTTGTACAGGAATAGTCCACAATCTCCCATCGCAGACCTTGTGACTACTTCAAGATGTCCACTGCGAATAAAAATGAATGAGTTGTAAACCAAAGATAGTGAGAAAATGAACGTGGCCTTCAACTGAGACTATTGTGTATTTGCTTTAAGTTTTGGAATTACTATCATGTGGACAAATCTAATCCTAACTAAGCTTCCAATCTACATTGCCAGCAAACCGTCTTGTGATGGCTGCTAATGAAACATCCTCACAAAAATGAATATGAACAAAAAAATGAGAAATAAGCCATCAGTCTTTCCCTTTCAGAAAGAAAACCAAGAATCGGATATTATCACAAGAAACACACTGCAGAAAACAAGATTTACTTTGTTAATTGTGGGAGACCACAAGTCCCCGTTGCCTTGTTTAAGCTTACCTCCACTGCATGTTTTTCTGCCCACTATCACAGTACGCTGCAACTCCTCCTTTGATCAACTGTCTTCCCCAACCCTTTTAATTTCATGTGGGACTTTATTTTCTTTACTGGCTTTGTAATTTCGGTCCCAAGTGAGCCACACTGTCAAGCATGCACAGATATTCATTTATCTGGGATTATGTTTTTGCCGGCAATGTCGATTTAAGCCTTTCCGAGGCTTCACGGTGCACAATTCTTGGCTAGAAGGATTGCCTGAATCTTAAAGGGCTCTGGTATTCTTCTTGTCCTTTTCCCTTCTTAGGAGGTGTGTCAGCAAAAGGGATACAGCTAGGGTCCTCAGCTGTTGCCCAGTGAGTTGAAGGTTTCGGAGACAGCCTTTTGTACCAGCTCTTGAATGGTGATTCCTTTGCCCTCTAGCAGGCATTAATCCATATTTATTCATTCATTTCATTCATTTAATCTTTATTTCGGTAAAACAAACCATAAAAGGTTTTTAAAAAAATAAATAAAACACAAGAATTTCCACAATACATTGTATTGGGCATAGGATACAATACTATTAATTTAACTGAATTCTACATGGAATAAACAACCAATTTTTAGATGTTAGAACAAGTATATCAATTTTTGCAATTTTACAGAGTTCTTAAAAAGTGAATAAAATATAGGTTTGAGGAATAAACATATCGGGACATAAAAAATAATTAGACTGTACAGTTAAATAAATTCCTCTAAACTAGTATATTAAAACTTTCATCAATAATTTAAAAAAAAACAAAAAACTGGTGTATAAGTCAATATATAATTCATGTTGTAATCATAAAGTGCACGTGCCAAGTTCATTATGATTTTACATTTTTCAGCCTAGAGTTTCAAGCCTTCCCTTTTCCTTACCAAGCTTACACCAAACAAATACCTACTAACACTAAAAACCACTGTTTGCGTGGTATCGGATCGTAATAATCTTTCTGCTTCGTGGCAGGATATTTTACCAAGCAGACGACAAATGGGTTTAATCCATTTCTTCCTACATCGTGAATAAGCTGGACAGAAAAACAATAGGTGTAATTCATTCTCTATTGCACCTGAATCGCATAATACACATCTGCCCTCCTCCTCTTCGCCTGACACCCATTTCACGGTATTTCCCTTTATCTGTAAAATACCATAACGATATTTAAGGTATAAGAATTTAGCTAGCTGCGGCTGTATTTCATCTAGGAAGGGCTCACATTTCCAAACTGTTTTAATATGGAGGAACCGTGATGTCAATGATCCCACAGTAGAAGAAAGGGATGAAAAGTTGTGTATAAAAGACCAGTAGGTCTCCTTTAAAAGCTTTTTTGAGGTCGTAGTCAGGCCGGACGGCTTATCCCAAAATTGCCTAAGTCCCAGTTTAAAAAAACAGTCGTGTATGTGCTTTAGCCAGGTCAGGTCTATGCCTTTTATTAAGACCTAGGATTTCCACAAGCCCCACTCTATAATATGCAAGCTCATCCGTGCACCACAGGCGAACCCAGAAAAGCAATGGTCTTAGGTTAGCCTGGTCATCCACATGTTGATATCAAACGCCAAAATCCAATTTGGTCTTTTGCTTTGGCTGCTACAAGTAATTCTGCCCGAATGTTATCCTCCCATTCTTTCCTAGTCAAGGCTAGTAATTACTTATATTCAGCCCTTTTTTCCCTTAAGGCCACTATATTTTTGGTTTTAGAAGCCAAGATAAGCTCGTTTTTTGCTATACGGCATTCTTTATTATACCACGGGCTTTTCAACTCCTTGGCTGCTTTGATCCTATTTTTACATTTTTGGGGATTTTACTCAATATGGGTAACAGGTCTTTGACGAATTTACAGTGAATTTCCACAATCGGAATTTCTGAAACAGGTCGATCTACATACAGGGAGACCCTATCTGCAAACGTTTCATAGATCTGCTTAATTGCCACTTCATTTCCTCCTATCGAGGGCCATTTTAGAGCTCTCCGGTTATTACTTAATAGAGGATCAATATTAGAACCCTCCACTTCTCTGGGCCTTGGGGTTATCGACTGGAAAAGATGGGCCGCCAATGTCGGGCATAAAGGGTAATGGTCACTCTCTGTTCTATCATCGACTCCTAAGTCAAGGGCCATCGGCCACAACTCGATCGAAATTAATATGTAGTCTATGTGGCTCTTTAGATTACCTCTAGTAAATGTGGGGGCTTTTGAACTATCAGAGGGCAAGCGGCCGTTACAGGCTCGTAAGCAGTACCCCAAGGCAAGTCTTAATAGCTGTGCAACTGCTATTGTACAGGGCACTGCCGGGATGCTTTCCAAAGGCGGGATATTATTGGCCAGATCTTCTTCCTCAAAGATATTTTCTAGACCAACCGTAGGTTCATATTTGCGGTAAAAATCGCCCCCCACAATTATCAGGGCCCTTGGTTCGGTCGAGCTTAAAAAATTGTCTAGCTGCTCAATGACCTTCGATTCCTTGCTTGTGGGATATGGTCTGGAATATATATTTAATATATAAACTCCCTTTTTGTCCGGTGTGTAAAATGTTACTCCCAAAATGTCCTGCGAGCAAGTTTTGACTAGTTTAACATCAATGCCCAGAGTTACCTTTACCCAGATAGAGAGGCCTCCTGAGGGCCTCCCTCTAGCTGAGGAGATAGCATCTTTACTAAAGATTTTGTAGCCTACTTTATAAAAGGGTTCTAAGGCCCAAGTTTCTTGAAGCATGATTATGCCATTCTGCCCAATGTATTCCTGCCACACAACATCTTCTACGTTCTTTCTAAGCCCTGCAATGTTCCAGGAGATCAATTTTATCTCTCCCACACAGCACACCTCACTTTGTTCCTTACATCCGTTTTTTATACCAAAATTGTTCTTAATATGATGGCTTCTAATGTCCCTTCTGTTATTCTTTGGTGGCTCTCCATGATTGGTATTTAATTTAATGGCATTGACCAGAACAAGCCCCTTCTCTTGAGCTTGTAACCCAGCTGCCAGTGATCCTGATACTTGAGGTATAAATGATTGTCTGTCTTGGCCGTCCAAGTCTGACAATGCGTGGTATCTATTTGTCAGTGGCACAGGATACTGCCTAGTATTTGAATACCATGGCTGTGGTCTATAAAAAAAAAACCCTAATGGAAGTGTACAGATGTTGGTATTCGTCAAGTGTGTTATCTCAGTTTTATTCAAAATATGGGGAACCAACAGGAGCCTACGAAAATGTACCACTATACAATCTCCATTTATATTTTTACTGGAGTAACCTATCCAGCCTACCCTACGGACCATTAGTATCTCCTTAGTATCTGCTAGCTGAAAAAGTTTGTATTTGGCTAGCCAATCTATGGTTTTGTTCCGTAGGTCTTCCCAACTTTCTCTCTGTCATTCTAAGAGCGGGGACACCAGCTAATATTAGCGTGTATGGGCATGAAGCAGGGGGCAGGTTTAAGATATCCAAATTGGGCTTTAGTTGATCATTAATGGCAGTTTTGCTAGAGTTATAGATCGTCCTAGGGGTCCGTATGTCTTGCCCCCTGTCTGCATTAGAGCATACTGTACAATTGCTCTGTGTGCCTAAGGGATTGGAACCAATTGGTGCCTCCTGGGACCTATCGCCCATACTAACATGCGTTTGTTCAATGGATTTACCACCTTGTGCTTCCCTATTGTGTGTGGTTTTGTCCTCCCTCTCATAAATTCCCCTGTTTAGCTCTTCCACTATTCTGCCCTCCTTACTATGGCTTACGTTTTTTATTGCTTCTTCCAGAAGGTTCAATGTGTTCCAAAGCTGTGTGAAGCCCTTCTTAAAAGAGTCTTGAACATCATTGACCATTACACCAGCAGTTGCACTATTGATGGTGGCATCGATTCCTGTAGCAACTTCCCTGGTGTTACCCCAGCTATGATCATGGAACACATGAACCGTGTCTGTGTGCCAACGGAAATACTTTTGGTTTGACATATAATTACATCGTGTTATATATCTAACCTGTCCGTTGCTTGGGGGGCCATTGCAAATTTAGATTTCTTTGTAGGTGGTCTTCATTTTCTTTTTGCTGGCAAAACTTCGGTTTTTCGTGCTACCACATTTTTCGATACCATAGTCCTGGTACCTCTGCCCACCACCACTTTTGGCGCTGGTTCTAGGTTTGAAGCAAAAAAAGGAGAGTGGGACGGGGATAAAGCATTAATGGGGGACTTAGTAAACAAGCCATCAATAACACCCATGCCAACATCCTGAGTGTCCGCTGAATGTTTACCTCTTTGGGTTAATGGATCCAAAGAAAGACGTCGCTCAGTTAGTTCAATCTCGTGAATCAATAGTGATTCTGCCCTTACCAAGAAGGCATCTAATGTCCCCACTGCTCCCTTACGTTTCTCCATTCCTCAGTTATTAATACGTATGACAAGAGACAACAGGGACAGAGCAACAGTATATATAGGATCCTGAATTTACAGTACCTTCCTGCACCTGCAAGTGTCCGATCCGTAGTTTCCAAGATAGAGTGTTAAGGGATTTGCCCAGCCTCTTCCGGGCTAGGACGGGCCCTCCCGCGCTGCGGGAGCCCTCGCCTGTTCTTATGCGCCTCCTGGCGCGTAGGATGTCGTCAGTGGCAGGCGTGCCGCACAGAATGCTGGGCAGTGTAGTCCCCCAATTCGCGATGGGCAGTGGTCGGCACCCAGCAACAACAGAGTGCCCCCTGGTTCACCAGTAAGGCTTATAGCAAGTGGCAAGTTCCAAGAGCTCCCCTAGTCTCTGAGGAGCCCAGACCAACAACATCACCTCTCAAGGTCCAAGCTCCAGTCAAAATAGCGAAGTTAGGAGAGCTCACCACCCAGTCCCAAGGTCGCCAGCACTCAGATTCAGGGCAAGGATGCTGCGGGTGGCAGGTGGCAGTCAATAGGCCAGTCAGTAGGCCACCGGCACAACCAGTCCAAATTCATCTCTTCCAGGAATTGGGGTATGTTGTGGATTTGGCAGCTTAATGGGCGATTAGATGTCCAAGCGGAGGTCAGGCGGGCCTTGCAACTCTGTGGCAAGAAATCAGAAGTCAGAAGAGGCACTCGCAACACCCGCAAATTCGCGGTTCCTATGGTTTCGTGGTTCCTGCGTGGCAACCATGACTCCGTGCGAGAAATCAGGCGGGGCACCCCCGAATTCGCGGCACCCGCGAATTCGGGCACCTGCGGCTCGCGGTCTCTGTAGTCTCCGCGGCTTGAGCGGCGCTCAGTTGTGGTACAAGAGCCGCTGAAGCCGAAGCCGAAGTTGCCACATCTCTCCTCCTCTCCTTCTCGTGCTCACTGTTCCCGTTTGCTGCTCTCTGCTGCCCCCTCCTGCGCTCTATCCATATTTATTCAGTAACCTATTCTTGCACACTTCCTCATAATAGAGGGAAGCTTTTTCCCTAACCTCAATAAATACAGATGAAAATAAGGCATTTTGTTGTGGAGAAAAGCAAATTAGACCAAGGAATAGTACTATTGTATTGCCTGAGTCTTGTGCTTGTCATCCTGCAGCAAATGAGGCTCCTTGAAGTGCCAGTTATGTACCTGTCACAGGAAAAGTACACTGAAACAAGGAAGGCAGCTGAAAAAAAAGTGAAAGACGAGATAGTTACCAAATAATTCTGTTAATTGAAAACACTGTACTCCAAAGTTTCATAAGCATATGAGAAGAAAATATAAAAGGGAGTACTCCCCTCAGGTGTCTGACTAGCAACGAAAGAGCTAAAAACTGCAGTGCAAGCAGTGCCTAAGGCCATAATATATTCCTGATTGTTGTGTTACAGGTCACTTTTTTTAATACTTTTGAAATGTATAAGTTGTCTTCACAGCATGTGTGGCTGTAGATACCCATGCTCTGCTTACTCCTAGCATCTAGTGTTGGGCTTGGATGTTTGCAAAATGGTTTTCTTCGAATAAGTCTTTCAAATCATGAGGTATAGTCACCCCTCCCTTAATTGGCAATGACTATGGGTGATGACTCCACTTCTTTTTTTTTTTTTTTTGCCATCTGGTATGGATATTTACTGATTGGGCTCCTTGTTTGGTGCCTACTAGTGCTTTTACTGCTGGGCACACTCAATTGCTTGACTCCCATTCTTACAGAAAGATTAACTGATGACTCCTTGATAGTTTTTCATCTGAACTAAGCGTATGCCTCTGACCCTCTCAACAATTCAATGCCAGGCTCTCTGCCGCTTCGGTGCCATTCTGCTACCCTCCCCCAGTCTTGTTCCATCGATGAGAATGCAAGGACAGTGATGGATAAGGCGCTCTCCAGTACTGCCATCATTGTCAGCCCACATTTCCCTGGACAAACTGCCATAACCTCTGCAACCTATGCCACTCCCCAAGAATGACACCACATGCACTGCGTGTCTCACCATCCGGTTGCAGAAAATTATTCAGTATCAATGCGATGTGGGCCTTTTTAAGATGGCGACAGGAGTCCACTGACACCCCTTACATATTTGGGGAGAATTGCTTTGAAGCAAAAGAGGCTGGATCCTCAGAGGCCCAGCTGCTCCAGTATAGTTCAGAGGTGAGCTCTGACTCAGACTCTTTAAGGGGAGAACAACAGCAAGTACCGCTGCTTTGCTACCACAGAAGAAGACATTGTCAGTATGGTTGTCACCACACTAAACCCATGGCTGCATAGCGGCCGTGTTTAGTGGCAGAGCACTGACACGGACTGGGTCAGACATCGAGCCCAGAGCCTAAACAGCAGCCTCCCGGGTCACCGCTGCCTATGGGCCATTGTCGGCACCGACTGAAGTCTTCTAAGATGAAAACACTCCCTCTTCTGACTGCCACGGACATGCACGAACCGCAGGACTCTTTGAAGCCGCAAGAGCTCTCAACACCAGTCAATGTCGGTGCCAAAGCCTAGATCAGCACTCAAGCCCACCTCGGCACCTAAACCCAAGATTAGCCTCAACATCAAAGACTCTCTCAACATCGAAGATTTAATTAAACTCCAAAAATGCTATTGGCCAGCTCCAAGAATGCTGATAAACCTACCCTCAACTGCAGACTGAGTTAAATGCCTGCCAGAAGCATTTGTTTATACACCAGCAGATCGGTAAGATCTCCACAAAGCTGCTGCAACCAAAGCCACACAAGACTCTCACACAGAAGAGGAAATTGACTTTTGAGGGGCAGGTTGCTCTCGCGTCTCCTCCACTTCCCAAACATAAGCGGCTCAAGGAAAGAGACACTAGCCCTCTCTCTGCTCAGCCTCCTCCTTCTCGCTCACCACCCCATACTCCACCGTAGGGTTCACCACACTTCTTACAGGAAAGACAGCTCACTTCACTCTGCCTTTCTCTATGACACATCCTAAGTCCCTGAGCTAAGGGATGACGCATGGGACAGCTATAACATTGATCACACAAAAGCCTTACCCCACTAATTACACTACTACATACCATCACACATTCAGAAGGCAGCCATATATCACAAAGTTGATATACACATTTTCCAGGAAGACAAATAATTCCTGGTCGAAACGCTATCCAAGACGCAACAAACAATTCAGTTCATCCCTAGGCTTAAGGGTATGTTCAAGACCTCTTCTGACATCTTTGAAATCTTGCCCAGGCAAAGGTCGTCACACCTAGGGTGGATATAAAACATAAACCCTTAGCCAGTGACATACCCTACATCCATGACCCCAAACTTCTTAGTTGTCCAGACAGCATGTAAACAACCACTCAGCCCACAGGGGATGCTTCGCCTCCTGATCAGGAGAGTAAAAAGTGCGCTGTAGTGCATGCAGCCACACGTTGAAAGATTACCAACTCAGTTGGTCTATTCTACCGATACGGCATAGCACATTGGGATAAAAATGCAGGATCTCCTTAAGCACCTCCCTGAGGAATATAGGCAGCATGGGCAAGAACTGGTAACAGAGAGGAAAATCATATCTAATGCCACTATCCAATGTGCCCTAGACTTGGCCAATTCCGTAGCCAGTGGGATCAACACCTGTATCCTGGTCAGACGCCATGCCTGGCCCCCCATCTCTGGATTTAAACCAGAGGGCAACAGCATCTGCTAAACCTGCTGTTCAATGGCGAACATCTCTTCAATCCACTGGTGAACCAAATGCTGGAGAAAATTTAAAAAAAGACACAGCTAAGGCTAATTGAACTCTCTATATATCTACTGCAAAAGGGTTATTTCAGAGTCTACAGTACAGATGGCAGTAAGACCACCTCCCAAGACACTCCCGCCTCCCATCAAAGGAAACAGCAGGCCTACCACCAGCAATATCTACAGGTGCACGCCATAGAGAACAACACTGGGGTTAGAGGCAAAGGATGCCTACGCAAAGGAACCGACTCCTCCAGGCAGTGACTCCCTTAGCCCCCTTACCTGGCCCAACCCGGATCTCATAACCCATTTCATGTGGAAACTTCTGGGGTTGTTACTTCCTGAGAATAGATAACCTCCGATCAGTTCTGTTCATCGTAGAGCATGGCTATGAGTTCCCCTCAGTCCCACCAAACATCATACCCCCACAGTCACTGCCTACAACATCAGATGTAGCTGAAACAAGATAAAGAACACAGACTAGACCGACACCATCACTGCCCACCAACCTACCCTCTTCGGCATTCCGCATGTGACATCAAAGCCTTCAACAATTGAATCACTATCAGCGCAGGCCGCATAGCCCCACAGAAAATCGCCACACTCCAGAACCAACACCCAGCCAGCTGGTACACTAAGGAACTCAGAAACTTCAAACAACTCTGTAATCAGCTGGAGAAAAAAATGAAGAACCATTGCAAGAAACACAAGTCTGTGCTTAGGAAATACAACACTCAACGAGGCAAGGCAAGGCAAGGAAAACAACCCTAACTCTCACACTGGAAAACAGCTCCTACAACTGCAAAGAGCTTTTTAACATCGTCAAAGAATTCTCCTCTGCCACAGCCGCCACCATCTCCATCACCTGTGCGAAAACCTCTCCAATTTCTTCCACAATTAAATCCGCAACACCTACTGCAACTTTGACCCCCCACACAAGACACAAGAATTAATCACCCAACTGCCCACTACCGGCAACTTGGACCAACAGATCACAAACTGTAAACCTCTCACCCCAGAAGACACTGCCAAAATGATGAGAAAAATCTACTCCGGGGGCCTGCTGACCTTTACCCCCACCATATCTTCAACCTAGGACGAACTCTGTTCAGTTCCCACCTCACCACCATCTTCAACACTTCCCTCCAAAGTAGCACCTTCCTCGACAACTGGAAACACGCAGAAATCGCAGCTCTCCTGAGAAAACCCCTGGTAGACACAAAAGAACTCTGCAACTATAGACCCACCTCACTCCTTCCTTTCCCATCCAAAGTCGTGGAAAAAGCGATCAACAAACAAACCACTCTCCATCCATCTTGGACAACACTACCTACTAGATATCTCAGTCTGGAAATCCGCAGCAATCACAGCACGGAAACCACTCTCATTGTAGCAACAGACAATATCCGTACCATCATAGATAAAGGGAAAACCGCAGCACTCATACCACTTGACTTCTCCGTAGCCATTGACAGTCTCCCACAGTACCCTCATCACAACACTCCGCAACTCTGGAATCAATAGGCCTGCCCTGAGTTGGCTGCTCTCCTTTCATCTCCAATAGTACCCAGCAATCAGGCTCCTGCCCTACACCTGCGAACCCAAAACCCAAATCTACGGAGTCTTTCAAGGATCATCGCTGAGCCCTACCATCTTCAGTGTCTCCAGACCACCCAGAATGCCACCACTGCCAGACTTATCCTCAACATACCTTGCAAAGCACACATCACGCCCCGCCTGAAAGAACTGCACTGGCTACCATTCCAGAAGTGATGCCAATTCAAACTGCTCACCCAGCTTCGAACCAGCCTAACTCAATACCCGCCTCCACTTCCACCAACCCATCAGGCAACTGCACTCAACATCACTCCACCTCATGCACCTCGTGCAAATACCTTGCATCCTCAGGAACAAATCAGGGGGACGCTCCTTTTCCTAAAACGGCGCCAAATCCTTGAATGACCTTTCACCCCACATCTGGACCTCTCCATCCCTTCTTGAAGTACGCAAGAATCTTAAGACCGGGCGATTCAGCTATGAGACCAATCAACCTCCTCCCCTATCCAGCGTGTGGATACCCCTCTGGTGATAAGCATGCTTTACAAATCCACTTAACTTAATCCTCAGTCGTGCACACTATTTCCTTCTTCAGGAGGAGGTTCAGGCACTCATTCACAAGGAGGCCATAGAACCAGTACCACTACCGCACTGTGGCCAAGGGGTCTGCTCCCAATACTTCCTTATCCCCAAAAAGGACAGAACCATAAGGCCCATTCTGGACCTCAGGCCTCTCCACCAGTACGTCCTCTGTTCTTTTCCGCTTGGTCACTCTGTGGAATGTCAGCCTGCTGCAGCAAGGTGACTTCATGACAGCATTCAATCTGAAGGACTCCTACTTCCACACCCATCCATCCCTCTCATCACTGGCCGCTATCTATATTTCGTGGTAAGTGGTCAACATTACCAGTTCAAAGTATTTTCGTTCTGTCTCACCACAGCCACCAGAGTATTCACCAAAAGTATAGCTGTGGTAGGCACCCATCTCAGAAGCGTGGGGCACTCTCATATTCCCTTCCCGACAATTGGCTGATCAAGGGTGCTAGCAAACAAGAGTGTCTAGCTCACACCCAAGCCGCCATATCCTCCTACTCCGATTGGGATTCACAATAAATACTACCAAGTCCCACCTCGAGCCCCTTCACATCCTGCCCTTCTTGGGAGCTGTTCTTATTAAACTCACTGGCATTCCTCAGCTGCTGCAAACATTCCAGCAATTACTGCCTCTTTTTCAGCAAGATCATCAACTCAGTCAGAAAAGTTATGCGCCTCCTGACGATAATGGCCTTATGCATAGCTAAAGTCTCCCATATCAGAATGCACTTCTGATCTAGAAGAGCTTATCAGCACTATGGTCACAGGTGGAGGGTCACTTGGTAGATCTAGTATTGGTAAGGGCCAACACCCATTGCTCTGTGCAGTGTTGGAATAGCAACACTTTCCGTTCCACGGGTAAAATCACCTTGCTCACCGCACTCTCAAGGTGGGGAACACATCTTCAATACCTAACTGTTCAGGACATGTGGACACCGTAAAGTGAAGTCTCCACATCAGTTAACTCAAGCTAGTGGACATCCAACTATATCTCAAGGCCTTTCGTCAAGAGATGCATCACAAAGTAATCCTCATAAATGGTGCACACTAACCACAGTTGTCTACACTTGTGCAAAGTATTTGGCATTGGTCTATTCACCCCAAGATATTTCTGGTTAAGTACCTTTTGAGAGTGGGCGATGACTTTGCAGGCTGCATCCACAAGTTCCACTCCTGTCGCTGGCAGGTCGCAGAGGTTGACTTTTTTGCCACCGAATGAACCGCAGAATACCTCAATTTCGCCTCCACATCCACAGTTCAAATTCGCTGAGTGAATTGATCATAAAGCAACAGTCACACTGTAGGTTTAATTTGATAATACAAATAGCATACCAAACGGTACTCAGTGAAGTGATCACATGCCGTCGACACTAGAGGGCATAAAGACACTGTACTGACAACCTGGCCCACCAGGAGCTAATGGAGAATGTGGGGGATTCCGCTCATTTGTTAAATTTGGCAATCGCACTTACATGCACTGTGTGATCATCTCACTTCTGAGAGCACCATTCTTTTTTCTCTGTAGATCGTTTTTGCAAAATGCAAGAACTTGAAGGAAAAAAAATTGGACATTTGCCATAAAAATTACTTTGTTTTTTTACTGAGTATAGATTTCAAGTAACATTTATTTGCTTGTGATTGCATTGACTGACAATCTAAGAATGTGTACTATTTGTATTATCAAATGAAACCTAGAGGGTGACTTGTTGTTTTATGGTTACTGTATACCTTACCCTTACTAGGTATATGGGTTGCTTCTGTGGTGTTCATAAACTCTAAATGAAATCATCAGGAATCTTTGTCTATGCTTTACCTCCTCTCCCACTCCTTCTGTATAGGGTCCGGAAGCTTCAGCAAACGTCCCTCACTCTCATCCACTTGACGTCTGTGCGGGTCAGACAACTCTTGTTCTCAACCTTCCTCAAGATGTCCATTGTTTCCCAACAGGCCTATACTTCTCACTCAAAACTAAGGCAGAATCAAGCATCCCAGGCTTCTCAATCTAGCAGCATGGCTCCTGAGGTCCTAGAGTTTGATTTTCTCAACCTCATGATCTCATTTGGTCATCTCACCCTACCTCATAAATGCATGGCCATCCTGAAGGAAGCATGCAGACCCAATCCATGAGCCTATCATACTGCCAAGTGGAAAAGGTTTGTCCATTACTTAATGTCCAAGCACCTGGGCCCTTTTGATCTGGCAGTTAAGGATATAATCTATTACCTCCTTGACTTGCAAAAATCAGGCCTAGCATACAGTTCCATACGCATTCACCGAACCCTGTGCTGCAGCTTTCATGCTGAATAGGGAACACTCTTTGTTCCAAATCATTGTCATCAAGGCTTTCATGGAAGGACTCAAACCGATATCTCACCCAGAGTTCCCCCGCTCCTGTCTGTACCCTTAATGTTGTTCATACCAGACTCATGGGCCTCCTTTCGACCACTACAGATGCCCTTCATACTTCCTCTTGTGGAAGGTCGCCTTCCTTGTCACTCATACAACATTAAGACCTATGAGCGAGCTACAAGATTGACCTTTCCCGTCCTGCTTTGCTCATTCAGCCTATGATCTGGTACTGCCATTGCTGCTTCTGTGATCTGAAAATATTTAGTGCCCATCTGTCATTCATTATTCTAAATGGTTTTATGCCTGTCCCTTAAGAGCCATAAACCAGTATGCGTCATTTGGTTTTCTGCAGTAAATCTCAGCTGTTCAGACAAAAGTCTTAAATCTTTGTGACCAAACCTAGCCAGGAGAAGTGGTCTGATTGAGAAGAGAATTCACATGGCTCACCCTTAACTATTTAATCTTGCTTGATGGCAGCCATTACATATATTGTCCCTAGTTTGCTTTTACAATCCTGTGTGCATTAAATGACAAATCACTGTGTGGACCTTAGGCGCTTCAGGGTTGTTTTGTGGTTGTGCTGTACTTCTTCATATGCGGCATCCTCTCCCTTTTACCCTTGAGAGAAGGATGAGACAAGCTAAGACTCAATGCCATTGTGAAGGAAGATTAGTGAACATCAGCTCATTTGGAAAAGTTCATGTTTTCATGTGTTTTCCTACAGTCAAGATATTGAATTGGTTGCAGTGCCACTCTGTTGCACCCTATTGAGGCATCGTTGTTCAGCTCATTGAGCGGAGACGAAAAAGACACCTTACAAATGTTTCCAGACCTCTACTGTTTGAAATCCCTCAACAGATCATCACATTGTCTGCAATCTTTGTGTACCCAGGAACCATGCCAAAAATACGTGTAAAGCATAAAAATACTATTTCATTCTGGAGTGAAAGGCAGCTGGGCACTTAATGCCATGATGGCCTAATGGGATTCGGGCTCACCCAAAGGGTCTTTTGACAAGGAGTTCAAGAACGACACTGGAGTGGCAGAGAGAGAGCAAACCATGCTAATTTATGTGGTAAATCATTTCACAACACTGAAGGGACCACATTCTAGAGAATTCATACCGTACAATTGTGGCTTTCCTCCTCCGCACATACACCAGAGAACCATAAGATCAGTTTAAGATTAGACCAATCTCACTCTGAGGATCAGCTTTGAAAAGAGATTAGACATTCAAGGGCGTATAAGCCTCAAAAACAGCTTAGATTCCAGGGAGACGTTCAACTTTAACAAAGAGATTTGACCCCAAAAATGAGCCTAGAGTTGAATGGATGTTCCATTAGCACAAGTGGTTTATTGTAGAGGAGGATCAAGATACATGCACATCTACCACAACAGAACTGCCTATACCAAATGTCAATCAAAGGAAGGTGAACATTAATTTGGTGACAAGCCACATTCTACCATAATGGCCAGATGGTCATCCACAGACTCCCACACGGCAGGATCAGTGACAAAAGAATTTAAAATCCACTTTTAAGAAAGCCCGTTCTTTTGAGCTTAAAACATATCCTACACTGAAGAAATAAACAGTATTAGCTGATCCACCTGCCATGGTTTCATTGACCTTCAACTTCACAACAGACAAACTCACAAGGTAAAGAAGGTAAACACTGTAGAGCAGGTATGAGTGGGAAGAACAGAATGATGCGTGAAAACCTATGAAATACATTGCTTCGAAGACGAGCGTTTGGTTGTTTACTCCATCACAGCTGGACCACCAGATGAACGACCTTACCAAGTTTTCATTTATAGGTCTGCTTCCCACCACTGAGTTGCGATAAAGGTAAGTATGGCTATCTCATTGATACTCTCGTAAGAAATAAAAAACTAAACTGTATCGCCTAGAGCTAGACCAATTTAAAATCAACGTAATAGATTTTCAAGGCTCCCGTAAAGGCAAGATCAGTCGCTCTGTAACTGGGGACAATATAAAGCAGCGCCACAAGGCTTTTGTATTCGAGGTTATCCACGTTATTAAGCTGTTACTCAGGATGCAGCCAATATTTCCTTGTCAAGCAAGGGGAATTGCATTTTGATGCAGGTAGCAAGAGGACAGCTTCAGGAGTTATCAAGAATTTGGAGACTCACATTTGGATTTGCAATCGCCCAAGTGACTTTAGAAATTTCAAATACAGAATTTCCTTAGTCCATTTTTACTTATAGACGCCTATTCGAATTGGGGAAATATGTACTTCATCTGAGGTGGAATGTGATGCTGTGCAGTGTGGGTTTCAGGGAACATTATCACAGAATATTGTATGTATGGTGAATCCTAAAAACGTCAGACGAAAAACAAAGTGCAGCATTCCACACCTCGCACTAGATGGCGACACTGTAAGCATGTTACTCTACCACACAAGCTGCAAACCGATTGTTGCTGGTAAGTAGCTTTGGCGTTTCTGGTTCATAACTTATTACAAATGGTTGACATTTGAGGCAAGTGGGGTTTAAGAGGCTGAAAAGTGTACAAGTCAGTAGCATTACCGGGGTCTGTTACTCATAGCTGATTCCCATTCCCAGGTCTACTACATCTCTAGTAGTTTTTGCCAGGTTTGTACATTTGGGACTCAATATTGCTATCCTGGGGATATAAGGGAAGCCATACTGTTTGCCCTTTGAGCTCAAATTTCTCATAGTTCCAAAACACACTTTCTTGGTCTGCAACGAGTCTGTTTAAAGATGTTATTAGTTAATGAGAGAGGATTGTAGAGACCTAAAGTTAAGGAGCACTACAGGTGTGGCTTGCTGCTGCTGTTCCTGCAACAAGAAGTAAAATGAACTTAAAGGTTAAAAAGAAGAATAGATGGATGTAAATAGTTGGTTTAGTGTTAGGACGGAACAATGTATTCTCAGTCCTATTGGATTTGTCTTCTGTTTGTTAGCGTTCCTTACTGGATGTAAAAATGAAAAATCAATTTTGTGGTTAAAAAAAACACACATTAAATTGTATTTACTCGGAAATATCCCAGATCTAGTCTTTAAAAAAAAAATGTTGGAAATAACCTGCAAAAGTGTAAAAACATTTTAGCTTGTGCACTGAATTCTGAAACGGTACGTACCATATGCATTGCTAAAATGATTTTCTTTATCCTGTTCTTGTACAACACTGACTCGTGTCTGTTACTCTCTCCATAGGATGAGTCCAAACCTCCCTACTCGTATGCGCAGCTGATAGTCCAAGCCATTTCCTCCGCCCAGGATAGACAGCTAACACTAAGTGGCATCTATGCCCACATAACTAAGCATTACCCATATTACAGAACTGCAGACAAAGGCTGGCAGGTAAGACATAAACATATTGTGTATGGGTTATTGGGGATGCCTTACAGCATGGACTCAAATGTTAAAAAAAAAAAAAGTCACGTGTTTCCCTTTCCAGCTTTTTTCCAATATACATCGTTTTATTTGGAGGGTGGAAAATGAGTTTTTTCCCAGTTTTCATTCAAGGCCATTCCCAGGATTTTTCAGTTCTTACATTTTCTTGGAAAACATTTCAAACCTTTTGAATTCCATCGTATCAACTGGTGGTTTGTACACTCTCTGATGGAATATGATCTAGGGGGTGTTAGTGACCCGTTCTTGTGGATCATAGTACACACAAACATTGCACTTTTCCTATCGCCTCTCTGCTTGCAGTCCATAAATAATCTAAGTGGAGGGTTCGTGAAGAATTTAGATAACTTGAAAGAACTTTGTCGCTCCTTTGTTACATATAAACTTTTGTGTGTGAAAGACTGCCTTGTAGACGCTATTCTGCATCCTAAGCAAAACATTTGTTTCCTATATCTGAGAAGTAAAATGGTGTACATTTTAACAGAAGAGCTGTTAAGAGTAATTCATATGCATTATTTCACATTTGACTGTAAATCCTAGAGACCATATGATCCATCTTCTGGGAGAATGTATTCATACAATGTGGTAAGTAAAACAATGTGCGTGAGCAGCGTTCCCAAGCATAGGAGATCATTTGCATGTTTTTACTAAATGGCACTTATGTACAAACAGGACAAGCATTCAAGTTCCAAGATCGTTTCAGTGTATGAACATTTCTGCCTCAGTCATTCTTTTCTGATCAATAATGTGAACTATGAAATACCTGGTAAGCCATATTGATAAATCATTACTTTCTAGTGCAGTTTGAAATTCTCCCACGGAAAATCAGCACTGATTGGTTCTAAAGACATTAAATGTTTACAGCCTTCACATTATTCTGTATATTTTAGTTTTGGAATTAACATTTCTTACTTCATCATATTATAAATGTAATCACTGAACATCAGATTTGCTTAGAATAAAAAGTATGTGAATGCATTCGCTATCACAAATGCTATAGGTGTATTTCTTGTAAGAATCCATACTTTTTACCATAGAATGCTTGTTGCACCTCAGGTGGCCCTACAGTCATCCACTATTCCCTAAAACTACTGTCATTATTCCTCTAGATTAGTTTTAAGTTCACGAAAAATACTTCATGCCAGTTTCAAGTTTGGAAGACCAATGTGTAGCTGTTTTGTCATCGCCTCAACATTGTATACGGCATTAAATTGAGGTGCTTGACTAACTGCAACAATTGTGTTTCACAGCAAGAACATTTGTCCAGACAGAATCACAAAATACGCCTCGCTTGTACAGTGCTGTCAAACAATTTAATCATATATTTGTGTTCTGCAGAATTCCATCCGACACAACCTCTCCTTAAACAGATATTTTATCAAAGTCCCACGTTCCCAGGAGGAGCCTGGAAAGGGGTCCTTTTGGCGAATTGACCCTGCATCAGAAGCCAAGTTAGTGGAGCAAGCATTTAGAAAAAGAAGACAGCGGGGAGTGTCATGCTTTCGAACTCCATTCGGACCCCTCTCCTCCAGGTATGACCATTTTAACTTTTTTATTTTTTAGAATTCTTAATTTGCTTTGTCAACACTCTGAAAAGATCCAGTATCACCCGTAATTAGAGCACTGAAAAACTGTGTAGACCTCGCAGATCCTAAAACAGGTGCCAGGTTCTCTGAAGATAGTGATGAAGTTAGTGTTTGTTACATCAAAATCATTGTGCATTTGAACCAGGGGTATGCCGGCTACTTTTTTTTTTTTTGAAGGCTGAAGCTTAGTTGTTGAAATTGTGTTTTATAAATTGGTTGTTGTTTTCACTCTATACAAGTGTTTGAAACACAGGTGTATATCTATTCACAAAAATGAGATTGTGTTGCAGCAGTGAGTTCTAGTATAAGTCAGTGCATTTTTCTATTCCATTTAGAAATATGTTTTTGGCTTCATTCTTTGCTTAAAGCAAATTGAGACGGGTCATGTCAGTTTTGTGACTGTAGGTTGTACCAAAGCCACATAGTTCGAGCTGCGTCTCGGATCTTAAAGTTTTGTTCACTTCATTTGCGTTTTTATCCTTTCAAGATATTGGATGGAAACGTAAGGGTGATGTTTGGGGTTCACCATAAAAGTCTGGTCATTTGACACTTTCTGATGCTGACATTTAACTTATTTGCATTACTTAAACCATCCTCTTTGTGACTGTATTGAGTCTTATGAGTTGCTTGAGTATTCAGCCTTTGTCATCTGCATGGTTTCAGATAAAGTTCTCCTCCTGCTCTGCCAACATTAAATATGGTTTATGTTAAGCATTTGTGCTCCAAACAATGTCAGGATGACTCTTTTCCCTGTTATTTTCAAGTAGAACTGCCCGGTTGTCCGTTCGTTTTAGCATGCAGCCATATTTTGGTGCTCTAGGATAGAAATTTTCAAAAAAGATGATCAAAGGAGACTATTGATTTCGATGAAGATGGACATGCGAAACTGTCTGAATGAGTGTGCCAATGTTAAACCACACAAACAAAAAATCGCTGGTTTGCATAATACTTTAAAATCTGACCTGTCCTTTCAACGGACGTCCACCTACGAGTGTAATCACTTAATTCTTCCTTTGCCGTTGAAGAGGCAAATAATGAGGGTACATTACTTACGAGTATAATGAGGCATACAGGTGATACAACTGATGGTCGGCTGGGGTACCCAAGTGGTCCACATGGATTTCTTC
Source organism: Triturus cristatus (assembly GCF_964204655.1). Classification (NCBI taxonomy): domain Eukaryota; kingdom Metazoa; phylum Chordata; class Amphibia; order Caudata; family Salamandridae; genus Triturus; species Triturus cristatus. Next base: position 1,054,788,803 of record NC_140593.1, on the reverse strand, counting down.
ACATCAGTTATGCAGCTTTGATAACGGTTCTGGTACTGCCCACACACTGGTGGAGCCCCTTGACCTAGAGTTTCAGTTCACCCTTCAACATAGTGCGGTGAAGCGTTGGCTGCCATTAGATTTAAAGGTTAGTTCTTAACCTGTGTTTTTAACTTGGTAATATTTCAGTCTGAAAATGTGGTGCCCCTGACTTGGATAATAAGAACCAGGACATATTTTCCTATCTGCTCAAGCTTTTTGTAAATCACATGGTTTGTTCCCAATGGGAAGGTGTTTTATATTAGGGGGTAGCTTTATCCCCTCATGCTTCTTTACTCTTATTATGACATTCTGTTAAACCTCTGAAAATAGCAAAATGTTTAACTGCTCCTGTTATTAAAATGGATTCTATGGCACTTGCGTTTTATTTAACAGGATCAATTTAAGAATTGTAGAAACGTTTTGCAGTTTATTCACTTACAAAACCGCATTTGACAATTGGAAAATATATAAACTACATTTCTGTTCTTCATCCCTGCCAGAGGGATATTCCCACAATAGTGTGAAGTGAACGAAATCCTTGTCTGAAAATGGTGTTAGGAAAGTAAATATGTCGAAACAACTCTGTATACTTAATAAGTTAATCACAAAGTGGTATACCCGCCAAATGAGGTTTGACCCTCAGTCCGCGTGAGATGCATCATCCATATGATTGTGAGTCTGAATTCAATCATCCAGTCTTGTCCCCTAGCGATATAGATAGATCTTTATCAGCTCTGCAAGCATGTACCTGCTTGCCGAAACAGTCTAGTGTTGGACTGTCTCTACAATGTGTTCCTCTCTTTGGGGATGTTTGGTTGCATTGTGCTCATTTTGAAAATATGGTGCATTTGAAGTGGGTATAGCTTCATGTCAGGGTATTCTCATGTGTAATGTGTGTGCATTTGTTTTCCTTACCTATATGGTTTACTGTGTCATTTTATTTACACACATGATGTAGGAGTGCACCTGCCTCACCTACTCACCCCGGCCTAATGTCACCGGGCATGCAGACCCCAGAGTGTTTGTCCCGTGAAGGATCTCCTGTTTCACATGATCATGACATTGGATCAAAGCTAGCTTCTGTTCCAGAGTACCGATATTCGCAGAGTGCACCTGGTAAGCTTCTGCCATTATATCCTAAGTTTCTGATTCAGATGTTATTCTTAAACAATATCACGTTTAGAATACATATATATTTTCTTTTGATTATTGTGGAAAATGTCGTGCTTTAGACAGGTTTCGGGGGGAGAAATACTCCTAAATTAAACATATAGGCTTATAGAAGTGCACATGCTCAGGCAGCATTCAGCCTAGTTGGGTGATATTTGGTATTTCATAGGTACCAAAACCTAAAGAGATTTAGAGTGCTACATCCCCAACAGTAATAAAATGTGCATTGTTTTTGTAGAATTAATACAAATAAATGCACTTGAAATTAGGCACAACTAAGTATAATGAGAATTAATCACTTGGACAATTGTTGCTGTGTTGGTGAAATTTGGTAAAGATCACTAAATGAAATAATAAATCAAGTCACATATTTAATTAATGACTATAACAATAATTGAATTGTGGGCAGGATAAAAGCATATTTAAATTGGACTGTCAGCAAATTTCTCAGCCCCAATTGTGCTTCTGCACCCTGGTGCGGACAAATCCTGGAAAACTGGAACATTTACGTCTTGGACTAAATAAGTGATTTGTTTGACATCACTGCCAAAACATTACCAATTCATACCAAATTGCGATGTTGATTTTTGTCTGGTGTGTTGGCATTCAACCACTGGAATCTCTACTGAGACTACCAAACTCTTTGAAATAGTCCAGCGAGTGTGTACCAGTCCTCTTGAGCCCTCCATCTCTCAGTGTATTCCAAATACATTTTAGAAACCTAAACATCCTGATGAAGGCTATATTTAAAAAAAAAACAACAAAAAAACTGTGATACTTTCCCATTTTGCCCGGTACCAACTTTACTATTAAACCTATGCTAGGAAATTGCAATTAACTTAAACTAAAGTTTGTATAGTTATGCAAAGTTATGATGATCATCTCTGGGACGTTCTCCAAGATTTTCATTGCAGGCAGGTAAAATTAAAATAGAGTTTGTGCATTAGAGGGAAGTAACTGTGACTGACTTCCTCTTGACACTTCATTTTCTGCAACCTTTATCTTTGAATCTTTCAATCGCAATCTTTCCACGCCTTTTTTATGCCCATAGTTGGTCTGCAGGCCTTTTTGTCTGTTAAACGGCCTATATTTTGATTTCACTGCCTGTCTTAAGACTGAAGCAAACGTAAGAACCTCTCCTTTCAAGACCAATATGTTTACATGCTTGTTGGCATAGAAGGATGAGTGACTTTGAGGCACACACTGAAAGCCTCTATGCTACAGATATGAAGAACAAAGTTGTGACGTTGTACCAATCTTGAAACCAGAATATGTGTGTATGTTAAAGTTAGATACTGAACAATGTTGATGGTTATCTAATAAAGGGTTCTACAACTTGTAAACTGTTTTGGGATGCTAGCAATGATTGGGTGACTCATGGACACATAGGTTGTATGGCTTCATCCAATGTGGGTCAACAGTGATAAGAAAAAATGTCTTCTATACAAGATGGTAGATGTTTTAGTTTCTCACAAGTTGTCTCTCGGCTGCTGAGACGTGTGGTGCTTGCTACCGCATCTCTGCTTATTAGGTTTCGAAAATGATCATTGGTAGTTGACAGGTTTGACAACCCAAGTCATATAATTGTATTACCATAATTGTGTTTCATATGTCATAAAGAAGCAGAAGTGCTGTAAAAATAAATTTATTGTGGAGGCAGTACATGCACCATACAGCATGTCTGCTTGGGGACAACTTGTGTCCTTTTGTGAATAGTTGGCATTTTGTACTTATTGAATACCTTTTCTCTGTATTACCTCTGCGTAGTTCTAGAGCATCCATAGCATGTCCCCTCCCACCAATGGTCATTTTCAGAGCACTACACTTTCAACAATGAATAGATGTTTAGGATCATCATCATTATTTTTAGTCACAGAGCGTAATGTTAGTGTCCTGATACTGTAGAATGCGTAGGTAAGGAGATGGAGAACACACCTTCAGTGGAGGAATACATTTCTGAAGCATGTGTTGTTGTACTGGTTGTGTCCAGACCCATGGAACCCACCCAATTGTTACAAGTATTTCAGTGAGTTTTTTTTTTCCGGTCATAATTGATTACCATGTCTGTTATCACTCGGTGTTCGTTGTAGGCATGAACAGATGCTGAAGTGCCGTTTTGAGAATGTGACCTTAGTTAGTGATTTATTTACTTTCTTTTTCAAATGCTACAACCAGTGCAACCCATTGTGGTGGTATTGTGCAGCTTTTGAGGTGTTGTATTTGGCTGAACTTCAGAACAGGGCAAGGACCTCTCAGTGGTGCTGGGACATTGAGGTGAGCGTAGCCCAGGACCTTTCTGTCTTTCAGTCCTATAGTTCAGAAACCTGGTGACTAGATGTACAGTTCTCTATTGCTCTCTGCTAGGGTTAAACTAAAGAAATACCCACACATAAATTCATATATAAGGTGCCTACATGTTTCTGGAATATTGCTCAAAGCGATGAATAATCTCCAGGCCACAGCGTGTTTTTATTTTGTCCTATGTAAGGAGCTTGACAGCGTTTTAAATTAACATTCGTAATTGTAATTCATGAATCAAAATGATTTGAAGCTTTGTTCCCTTTATTTGCAGGTTCTCCAGTTAGTGCCCAACCAGTAATAATGGCTGTGCCTCCACGGCAATCCAATCTGCTTGCAAAACCAGTGACGTATATGCCAGCTTCGATCGTTACTTCTCAACAACCTTCTGGTCACTCAATTCATGTTGTTCAGCAAGCACCCACAGTCACAATGGTCCGGGTCGTGACCACTTCTGCCAGCTCTGCCAATGGATACATAATAACCAATCCATGCACGACTGGAGGAACACATGAAATGCAGAGAACAATGTTCGATGGACTCGGTGAAATACGAGGTAAATTGTGATTTTCCCTAATCTCGCTTTTAACCCCAAATTATACGACAACAATAAAATGGGGCATTGGAACAATATTGCATAACAACTGGGAAATATGTTCAGGCCCCCAGAGAAGAGGTACTCCTCTTTTCATCAGTTCAAAGTGTAATCAATTTTTTTTTTCTTCAGGCAATTGTAGCTTAGATTGAATTTTTTTCGACACATTAGAAAAAACAACCAATACATTTGTATTACCTTAATCATTGGTGTATCAAACCTACTTACCCATCTGTAGTCTACTGTTGTAGCTTCCTCTCAGCCAATAGCTTCTCCATTTGCTATTTACTTTTGCCTGCAATGACTTGATCGCATTCTTAGGCCATGTGTCATTTGTTAAATTTAGTCTCATTGAGTAATGACACTGATGACACCCAAATCCACTTTTAGCTCAAGAACAACACAGAAAATCAAGCTAACATCATCAACCTCTGGGACCACTTCTTTCATGGAATAGAGGAGAGCTTCCTCTGCATGACGGGACCTAAAATTGAAGTCCTTTGATATGCTCGGGAAATACCTATTCGAGGCATGTGTGGCTATAGATACACATGTTGTGCATACTCCTGTCATCTAGTGTTGGGCCTGGATGTGGGCAAGTTGTTTTTCTTCAAAGAAGTCTTTCGTGTCACGAAGTTTGATAGCCCCTCCTCTTGCAGGTAATGCGCATGGGCATCAACCCCATTGTCAGATTGTTTTCTTTCTGCTGTCCGGTTCGGGCATGTGTTCTGGTTCGAGGCCATCATCGGTACTCTTCGGTTGCCATGGGTACTTATTACAGTCTGTATTATTTTCGAAAGTGTATCCTCTTTTCCTTCCTTTCCTGGTTGATGAAGCCAGCTGCACCCGTGTGATCCTCTGATCGATCTCGGTCCCTCGTGGGGCCACTTTTTCCAAGGCCGCCTTTCTCTGGACTTACAATTGGTTCCATACCATGTCACAAGGGTGATGATACAAACGCCTTTTAGATAATTTCCTCGGTGCCACTCTAAATATCCATGGTCCGATCTTCATCAGGTCTGTAACCTTTGCATTTCGCCCAAGCATAATGAGCTTGTTTGTGAATCTTCCTGGTCCTTCGGATTGTAGAAGAACATCCGTGACCATCTGGCATGATGCTTGGAGATATCGCAGAGGAGCGGCCAAGAACCGGTAGACCACTTCCACACTGAACGGCTTCAAGAATATCACGCCAAAGTGTCTGCCGATGTACTGACCAACGGACAGTGCCAGCTCCAACCTGGATATCGAAGATCATCCAGCAGCGCAACAGGTCATGAGCACAGACCCTTTCCCTCCTCGATAGAGCTGACACGCATCCACACACAGCCACTCCAGAACACCAACGGCATACCATCTGGCCACCACTGCCCTTGTGCCATGGTCTGCACCGACCATCGACTTCACCCATAAAGGCCAGTTCTGGCTTTACACCGAAAAAACACACCAAGACAGCCATCTCAGCACTGATTGTGACTGGCTCAGCCTCAAATAAGCCATTGGAGCCGAAAACACTATTAGTCCCGAAGCCTTCAGCACCGAAGTGGAGTACTATCTCAGACGGCGATGAAACTGTTGAGCCATCGGCTCCAAGAGGAGATTGATGCGTGACAGACATTTGACAATCCATCCTCAGACGGGCCGGATCATCTCCTGCTCACCTTGAACTCCCATAGAGCCACCAAAAAAGACCGCTTTCTTTCCAAGAGGCCTTGGATATAGCCCCAGCCCCTAAAAAAGGGAAATATAAGGACAAGACTACCAGTTCACTACCTACTTCACGTTGGACTCAATCTCCCCACTCCTCTCATGGAGGCCCTCTTTCTTACACTCCACAGGGATCACCACTTCCATACACTGGGGACATAACAAGGGAGACCCAACCCCAATTTCCCCACAACCAGCCTAGAGCAGATACCAACCCTTACCTTTTTCCAGCTCGAAGCCCCTACCCCCGGTCGATTTCTCCCACCCCAGAGCAGCAACCTACCATAAAGTTCCTCTCCATTCAGATCCAGTAAAAGAGTATTTCCTATTTGAGACCCTCTCCTCAACATGCAACGCACTACACGATATCTCTGTACGGTATGTTGTGTCACACAGCAGACATTTTCCAGAATGCTGTTTGTGCTCGGGTAATTATCGCTGAGTTGATAAAAAAAAATATAAGGCATGCTCAAAGATCCTCTTTATATCTGAAGGAAACTTCCTCCAGACTCTCTTGTGGTTCATATGGTGGAGAAGAGGGCCAACTCCCAAACAATCGGAGATGCCCCCCTGCCGGATAAACTAGTAAAAGCCTAGACGCTGCGGGAAGAGGGTAACAGCGCAGTCAGCTAACTACTGGCGTATTGCTCATTCTGTAGGTTTCATGGGCACTTGGGATAAAATGGAGGAACTCTTCAGTACCTCCCTGAAGAACACAAGAAAAGTGGGGAAGAGTTGGTTTCCGAAGGGAAATTAATCTCCAACATGACCATACAATGTGCCCTTGACGCTGCCGACACTGCTGCTCCGAATGTCAACTCAAGCCTCCTTCTCCGATGCCATGCATGGCTTCGTATGTCAGAGTTTAAACCAAAGTTACAGCAGAACTTACTTTGCCCTTCCTTTTGGCGGTCAACATCCTTTCGGGCACCAGGTGGACCAAATCCTTAAAGAGATGGAAAAGGATACTGAAGGATGGTTTTCTGAGGCCAATTCTAGACCTAAGATCCGTCGTCAAATGCTTCCTTTCAGAGCATTTTCACATGGTCGCTCTTTGGGATGTCATACCTCTTCTACAGCAGGGTGACTTTGACTGCTTTCGGCCTGAAAGATGCATACTTCCTCATATTGATTCACTAACCGCATCAGCATTACCTCAGGTTTGTAGTCGGCGGCAACCATTATCAGTTCAAGGTACTCCCATGTGGGGTAACAACTGCTCTCTGGGTGTTCATAAAGTGTCTCGCAGTGGTAGCCACAAACCTACATCGGCAGAACATTCACGTCTTCCCTTATCTGGACGACTGGCTCATCAAAAGTGCCACCCTCCACCTATGCTGTGAACACACTCAAACCACTATAAATCTTCTACATGAGTTGGGGTTCACCATCAATGTCACAGAATCCCAACTCCAACCCCGGCAAATTCAGCCTTACTTAGAGCAATGCTCAACTCAGACCATGGGTTAGCCTGTCCCAAGCATGCATGGATACAGTCTTTTCAGACACTACTCTTGCTCTTTCAACCACACCACCACATCAAAGCCATGACAGTTACGCGCATCCTAGGCATGAAGGCTTCCTGAATTGCAATAGTTCCCCAAGCAAGACTACTCCTGCGTCCGTTGCAGGAATGCCTAGTGCATCAATGGTCTCCAACGGAGGGTCATTGGGATGATCTAGGGTTGGTCAACCCCTGCACATATCACTCTCTGCAGTGGTGGAACACCAAAAACCTGTCGCCGGAGTGGCCTTTTCGCAACCCAGTGCCACAAGAGATCACAACAGATGCCTCCCTCTCTGGTTTGGGAGCAAATTTGCAAGATCTACCAGTCTAAAGCCACTGGAACAAAAATATCAGGGCCTTTATATCAATTACTTTAAACTCTTAGGTGTTCACCTTGCATTGAAGGCTTTCTTTCCCCATCTGATGAGCAAAGTCATCTGTGCCTGGAAAGACAACACCACAGCCATGCTTTATCTTCAAAAACAGGGGAACGCTGGTGCAATTTTGGACGCAAGCTCCATCTCCTCCACTACGCATTGTTGGTCCAAGTGATTGTCTATGCCAATGAAAAATTGACCTCGCTAATACAAGAAAGACCACATAAACTCTACAAAACATTTATTAAGACTGGGAAAAGATACAGGGGGCCGACGGGAAGACCGGCTATTATTCATCGTTCTGGGATGAATTAAAGTCCTCAGTGTCGGAGTCTGATCCAACCCATGAGGATACTTCCAATGCTCACTATGCCTTTCAAATTATTATAAAGATACATTTTTCCTGCCTTCAGCCACTCATTTTTTTATTGTAAGCTGAGTGACCCTGCTGCAATTTAAGAAGATATTAAAATGAAGCCACCAAAATTGCACCCTGAGCTGCTTCTGAGAAAAGATTGATAAAGCTTGGATACATGGTTTTTCCACAGATACCCAAGTTTCTTGAAAACATAATATTACTGTCTTCTAAGATTTAATTAATAGATTTTGACTGTATCAGGCGTCTTACCCCTTGTACTTTCCATGATAAAACAGATTGGCTGTGGAAATCATGTCCTAATCAATATCCCTAAATCTACAATGCTTCTGCCATAAATGCCCATCTGGATTCATATTCTCAAATCTGTTTTGCTCGGTACCCTAGTCTTTTTTAAATTACCTTTGTTGAACCCAACAGCTGTTTGTTGTTGGTTCACAATTCATTCTTCCAATTCTTTCATTGACTTGTACCTATCCCTGCATGTCAGTTTAGAAAGGGGTGTTGACCCTGCACTGATTTGTCTTGAAATTATACTAAGCTAATTTTGGGCAGCTAATCCTTTTTCTGCAAATAGGATAGTTGTATTTATTTCCCAGGAGAACAGTATCAATTCGGTAACTTCTTTGGGGAGATCCCTTCGATAAAGCCCACTTCTTGTAAGTCACTTGAGGATATATCTGTTAATGACGGGCAATTCTTGAAGATCCTCAGCAGGTTTGATCTGTTCAGTGGTCCCAATTTCTTCCCCTCCTTCCGTTCCTTTATAATAGCAAAATATAGTGAAAGAGGTTTCGAATACGCATTGGATACAGATTGAAATTTATCCTCCTTTGATTTTCATAAACCAAGCTTTTTATTAACTGGGCTACTAAATATCTGATTTTCGGAAAGCTTTTTATTCTTTACTTTAATTTTATTCAAATTCAGAGGATTTTTTTTCAAGTTTTTGCTTGTTTGCTTTGCTTAGTATTTTTGCAATAACCTCTGGATACTAAAGTACCTCTCATTTAGAATGTTTGATCTCCTCACTTTTTGATTAGCATTGGGACCCTTGAAATCTCATTTATTTCTTTCGGACTTGCATGTAGCTGCCACTGTCCTCACAAATTTATATCAACTCCTTTTCTCTTGATCTAATGCAAGTGACCCCTTTTTTTGTATTTTGATCTGCTTAGAGCAGTTTAAAATTCTGAATGGTGAAGCCAGTGCATAACATATTTGGCAGTAATTAAAAAACACTCTACTTATATCATCACTTTAACTGAATTGGTATGTGGTATATAGACTGGGCGTTTGAATGCCCTTAAGACACCACCACAATTGAGTAGAGGTGCAGTCAGTATGCCACATGGTCTTCATGAATTTTTTTTTCATCCTAATGAATTCGCAGGAGTTTTTATCTAGCTGTGAAACAGATCAAGCTTTCCGTAGCAAAGCACAAGCATGCCCTTCCTGTTTCTAACTGTGCAGCTACACATTTGATACAAATTGCACTAGTGAAGACGTATACACGTGTTTCTAAAACTTTGGCAGTCAAGTTGGACAAAAGAGAAACTTGGTTTTAACAGATTAATACCACAGGATTGTTTAAAACTAGATAAACCCTCTCTGATCCTGTGGTTAGCCTATATTTTGCATAATTTGAGATCTCTTAGGAGGCCTGACCTGTTTGGCAACCCGAGCAGCATAGTCCAATCTGATGGTAAATGGGTTGAAGAGGCATGAATGGACAAGGCGGCAGCAGATCGTGAGGATTCTGTATTGCTGAAACTTTCGATGCGACTCGCGATCCTAGTAAAAACTCTCAGCAATGTAGAACCCTATCTGAATTGGAATATGACACGACACCAAAACCGCTTGTTGACTTATTTCAGGCTGAACTTATTCCCCCGATTAGTTCCTCTCAATAATGGTTGTTTCAAGGAGTCATATTTGCCCCGCTGTAACTGTGACAATACTTCAATCAATGACACGTTGTGTATTAGTATGATTTTCCCAAAATACAATAATTTACCACATGAGTTTTTGTGACCAATTTTTAAATCAACTAATTTTACCCAAGTCAGGCCGACTTTACTTTATTTATAGTTTTTTAATTCTCCTACAATCTGTTTTTCTCTTATACTTTTTCTTTCTGGGGTTTTAAAGTGATGTGAGTATGTCCATGATCATTTCTATTCTTTTTAATTGACCTGGCTTTTATGATTTTACTTGTAAAATCGAATAAAGATTATGACTTGACTTGTTTCAGTTGGTTCACTTTTCACTTCACTGAGGACTCTAACCTCCTAAACAAGGGGACATTATGGAGTGTTAGAATAGTGTTAAAGGGTGCATCACTGTCATCATCACTTCATAATACAAACTCACTGTTGAAATAAAGACTGACTAGCTTGAGGGTACTTTATCCTGAACAGCCCCCTTATTCCCATTGCATCTTGGCTGGACGCACCAATGATGAGAAGCCTTGCAGAGGTCAAAAGCATATTTGACCATCCTGAGGTGGCGCCTTTCTCATTTTTATTACATCTGTAGCTGAATGTAGAATAAACCTTTTTTCGAGATATTTCAGTTGCTCCCTGGGTACAGTTACATGTTCTCTTTTCCACAACATATGCAGTTATTGATCAAAAGCAGGGTATTTTGCTTTTGCTCATAGTTTACATGTGGGTGTAGCTTGGCATTTTTGCCTTTGGTTCTCCTTTATTTTGTTTTATTATAAATTTATATTTGCACACAAAGCAAAAAAAGGGGAAAGGAGTCTCCAAATCAAGAGTAGCCAGATGGTGTGTAGTATTCAATCCCCTGTGCAGTTAGCAACCACAAGAATGTTGACCAGTAAACTGATGATAGACGCTACCGAATGAAAGTGATCATCTGTAGCTTTCATAAAAAGAATTTACTACTAAAAAGATATTTAAAGCAGCAACCTGGCACTCAGTAAGTAAATAGATTCACAAGACACTGCTCCTTACATCAACATGATGCGTAGGTTTAGACAGTGCTAACAAATGTATTTAATCTACTTTCTCTTTTTTACCATCAACCACTCTATAGGCAGTTTCTGAATCGATTACAGATTACCGTTACTAAGTGTTACTTACTTGTAAAGTAGGTTTCTGATGGATACATCTGCCAGTGGATTCCTCACCTTGTGAATATCCCCTGCGCCAGCATTCCACGGAACTTTTCTTCCCCAGCATTCCACGTCGACGTGGGCGACGTCACAATACATCGGCTCCGCACGCGACTCCGTGCGACGTCATCGGAGCCATAAGAAGCCCACGTCGGCGTGATGACGTCAGTTCCCTTTTTTCCGCGCCGTCGACGCGCAACGGTTTTTTCCCAGTGCTCTCTAGATACTTTGTAATCTAGTGGTGTATTCTTGTTAAAATCGGTATGTCTTCGACGAGGAAGTCGGGCTTTAAGCCCTGTAGGGAGTGCGGAGGCCTGATGTCCATGACGGATCCGCATCAGAATTGTTTATGGTGTCTCTCCTCTGATCATGATGTGGATGAGTGCGGGTGCTGTAGGAGCATGAATCCTAAAGCACTGAAGGAGAGGAAGACCAAACTCTTCATGAAGAAGATCGGTGAGGAGAAGAGAGGGAGGAAAAAGGAGAAGTCCAGGCGGGAGTCTTCGACTTCGAGGTCGTCGAAGTCGAAGAAGCACCATAAGAAGAGGAAGCATTCTTCTCGGCGTCGGTCCTCGAAGTCTAAGAGGTCGAGGTCGGCTTCGCCTCGTCGACGTCAGAGCAAGGTCTTGTCTCCTTCGCCTTCTCCGGATAAGTCTTCGAAGTCTCCCTCTCCGAAGCGGACTCTGGCTCGTTCCCCGACGCCGTCGCCGGCGCCGTCCAAGGCTTCGACTCCGGGTCGGGTGGAATCTGATGTGGAGCAGGAGCAGGAAGAGTCTGTCCCGGTGCCTGATGACTCCGCTGTTCCGGTGGAGGATTCGGAGGAGCCGACGCCGGTGGCTCCACAGGAGGATACAGGGGCAGTTCCTTATCCCCAATTCCCGGCTCCAGGTACGGATCCTTCGGGATTTCTGAATGCCATGTATGGCATTTTTCAGAGAGCATCCTTCCCATCCGGAGCACCAGCAGGTCCCGTGGGTCCGATGGCGTTTTCTCTGGGAGTGCCGCAGCAATACGCTCAGGCTCCTTTTCTGCCTTTTATGCCGATGGCGCCTTCTTGGCAGTTTCCGGCGCCGGTTGGGAATCCGGCTCGACCTCGGATGGATGGTCAATCTTCGGAGCCTTCTTTGACGCCGAGGCCGGCTCCATCGACGCCGCATCCGGCGCCGTCGACTCCACCTGTAGCGCCTCCGATGCCTTTGGCTCCACCGACGCCGCGTACGACGTCGACCACGCCGGCTCCCCGGAATCGATCGAGGCGTGAGGCCCAAAGGGTTTTGGAGGAGGAAAGATTTCGTGCTGAGGTGGAAGAAGGTGAGGTCGACTCTTCTTCGGATGAGTTTGGAGGTATAGAGGTAGCAAGTGGTTTGGATACCACCCCGGAGTGGGAGCATGCTTCTTCAAGGTCTTCTCCACCACAGGAATTGGCGCCCTACCATGTTGTGATCAAGAAGGCCGCGGAGTTGTTAGATCTGCAGCTGCCCTCTGTGGAGTACAAGTCCAATCTGCTCACAGAGGTGTTGCACTCCCCGACGTCGGCTTCGGAGCCTTTGCTACCTTTCAATGAGGCTCTCTTGGAACCAGTGTTGGAGGTGTGGAAGAAGCCTCTGTCAGCTCCAGCAGTTTGCAGGCAGGTGGCAAGGAGATACAGGGTTGCGCCAGGAGACCCGGATTTTTTATCCGCGCATCCTTCTCCGGAGAGCCTAGTGGTGCAGGCTTCATGTTCTAAACATGCTTCGGGTGCTTTCCCCCAATCTCCTGCTGATAGGGAGTCAAAGAAAGTTGATCAGGCGGCCAAAAAGTCTTTCTCCTCAGGAAGTATGGCGTTGAAGTCATCAAATGCTACGTGCTTGCTGGGGCGTTATGTTCATGCCCTGATGGACTCTATAAAAACTCTGGCCCCTAAGTTACCTGAGGGGGATAAGTCGTCCTTCATGGAGGTTGTGGCGGACACTCAGGCAGCTGCCAGGCAGGTGATCCAGTCTGGGCTGGATACGGCGGACTCTGTGGCGAGGATTATGGGGTCGTCCATTGCCGCAAGGAGACAAGCTTGGCTCCGTTCCTCAGGGTTTTCTGCAGATGTCCAGGCCACGCTGGTGGATCTGCCCTTTGATGGACAAAAGTTGTTTGGGGAGAAGGCAGATTCTGCTCTTCAACGTTTTAAGGACAGTAGGTTAACGGCGAAGTCCTTGGGTCTGCAGGTTCCTGTGAGAGGTTCAACTTTCCGTAAGGCTAGGGGATTCGGAAGGTCATCCTTTCGCTCTTTCCGACAGCCACAACAACAACAGCAGCAACAACAGCAGCAAAATCCCCTCTATCGCTCCTATAGAGGGAAGCAAAGGGGTCGGAGAGGTTCTGGTCGTAACCCCTCTTCTTCCTCCTCCTCCTCTGCTCCAAATGAGGCTTCAGGGAAGCAGCCCTAGATCCCCCATCCCGGATCATGTAAGACCTGTGGGGGGTCGGGTGTCCTACTTTCTACGGGGTTGGAAATCTGTTACAACCGACCTTTGGGTTTTGAACCTCGTAGAGACTGGGTACGCCCTTCCCTTTCGGGAGTTTCCTCCCCCTTACCCTCCTTGCCAAGGTTATTGCTCGGAGGACCACCTGCTTCTCCTGCAGAAAGAAGTTCAAGCTTTGTTTCAGAAGGGCGCAATAGAGGTGGTTCCGGAGCAGGAAAGGGGTCAGGGATGCTACTCCCGGTATTTCCTGATCCCCAAGAAGGACGGCAGATTGCGTCCGATTCTGGACCTCAGAATCTTGAATTTTTACCTGAAACAGGAGAAGTTCAAGATGCTGACCCTTGCGCAGGTTCTTCAAGCGTTGCAGCAAGGAGACTGGATGGTGTCGCTCGACTTGCAGGACGCGTACTTCCATGTCCCAATCCTGAAGTCGCACAGGAAGTATCTCCGTTTTACGGTTGGGTCGCAGCATTATCAGTTTGCGGTCCTCCCGTTTGGTCTTACTACTGCACCTCGAGTCTTCACAAAGGTGATGGCAGTGGTGGCTGCTCATCTCAGGAGGTCGGAGATTCCGGTTTTCCCCTACCTGGACGACTGGCTTCTGAAGGCAGAGTCCCCAGAGATGGTGCAGCGTCATCTGCAGGTGACAACTCAGCTGTTATTCGACTTGTGTTTTTCGATCAATGTGCCCAAGTCTCACCTGGTGCCCTCTCAACGCAACCTGTTTATAGGGGCAGTACTGGACACTACTGTGTGTCGAGCATTCCCTCCTCCTCAAAGGATTCTCGACATTCAGGAGATGGTCCCTTTATTCCACAGTGGAGCGGTTGTTCCAGTTCTGAAGGTCCTTCGCCTGCTCGGTCTATTCGCTTCCTGCATTCTGTTGGTCAACCATGCACGCTGGCACATGAGGGCGCTCCAGTGGTGCCTCCGCAAGCAGTGGTATCAGCACAACGGGGATCTCGGGGAGTCGATCAAGATCTCCGGAGAAGCTGCAGCGGATCTGTCTTGGTGGAGCGTGGAGGGCAATCTGTCCCAAGGAAAGCCTTTCCATCTACCTCCATCGGTGGCCACAGTGATAACGGATGCCTCCACCCTAGGGTGGGGGGCTCATCTGGGGGATCTGGAGATCAAGGGTCTTTGGTCTCCAGAGGAGAGGTTGTTTCATATCAACCTTCTGGAATTGCGGGCGATTCGTTTGGCACTCAAGGCCTTTCTCCCTTCCCTTCGCGGTCAGTCAGTTCAAGTCCTGACGGACAACACGACCGCGATGTGGTATATAAACAAACAGGGAGGGGTAGGGTCTCTTTGTCTCTGCAGAGAGGCCCTGCGGCTGTGGTCCTGGGCTCAGGACCATCGGATTTGTCTGATGGCAAATCATCTGGCCGGGGTGCTGAACGTGCGTGCGGACAGTCTCAGTCGGCAGTTCTCCGCCGACCACGAGTGGAGGCTCCATCCGGAGGTGGTTCGTCACGTCTTTCGGACGTGGGGGACTCCTTGGGTGGACCTGTTTGCCACCCGAGAGAACGCGCACTGCCCGTCATTCTGCAGTCTCCAGTATCCGATGCAGGGGGCGTTGGGGGACGCGTTTCAGTTGAGTTGGAGCTCACGACTCCTTTACGCGTTTCCTCCCATACCCTTGATTCCTCGGGTTCTGAGGAAGATTCGCCAAGACCGGGCCCAAGTCATATTGGTCGCCCCGGACTGGCCAAGAAGGGTGTGGTACACAGATCTTCTCCACCTCTCCTTGTGCCCTCCGCTCCGTCTCCCTCTGAGGGCAGACCTCCTCTCGCAGTCGGAGGGGCAGGTTCTACACCCCCACCTCCAGAGCTTACACCTTCATGCCTGGAGATTGAACGGGGCAACCTGAGTTCCTTCTCTCTCCCACCTGATGTGGTGGACGTTATTTTATCGGCCAGGCGACACTCCACCAAGTCCATATACTCCTACAGGTGGTCTAAGTTTGTAAAGTGGTGTGGAGAGAGGTCCATTGACCCTTTAAAGGCTCATCTTTCTGATGTGCTTCAGTTTGCTCTTTCCTTGGCTCAGCAGGGCTGTGCGGTGGCCACGGTTAAGGGCTACCTTTCGGCCTTATCGGCATTTCTGTGCCTTCCAGATCAACCTTCGTTATTTAAATCTCCGGTTGTTCTGAGGTTCATCAAGGGCCTTACAAACATGTTTCCTCCCACTCCATTTGTAATGCCTCAGTGGGACCTTAATCTTGTCTTAACCTTTTTAATGGGGTCCCCATTTGAGCCTCTTCATAATTGTCCTTTGAGGCTGTTGTCCTTTAAGGTGGTCTTTCTTGTAGCCATAACCTCGGCAAGGAGGGTAAGTGAGCTTCAAGCTCTTAGTTCCAAACCTCCTTTTCTTACCTTACATGCTGAAAGGATGGTTATCAGGACCAGGGCTGCTTTCCTGCCAAAAGTTGTTACTCCTTTCCATTTGGGGCAGTCTATTACCCTCCCTGTTTTTTATCCACCCCCTCATCCTTCCAAAGAAGAAGAAAGACTCCATCGCCTTGACCCGAAGAGGGCTATGAGTTTTTATTTGGACAGGACCAAGGACTTTCGTGTTGATGACCAGCTTTTTATTGGCTACGTTGGTCGTTCTAAAGGTAGAGCGGTGCACAAGCGCACGCTGTCAAGGTGGATTATACTGACCATCAAGATCTGCTACGCCTTGGCTGGTAGGACTCCTCCTGAGG
This sequence comes from Triturus cristatus, assembly GCF_964204655.1. NCBI lineage: Eukaryota > Metazoa > Chordata > Amphibia > Caudata > Salamandridae > Triturus > Triturus cristatus. Next base: position 1,054,772,450 of record NC_140593.1, on the reverse strand, counting down.
GTATTCGTGCTCACTCTACTAGAGCTAAGTCTTCAACATCTGCTCTGGCCCGGGGTGTTCCTGTGGCAGATATTTGTAAGGCCGCGACTTGGGCCTCCCTCCATACTTTCGCAAAGCATTATTGCTTGGACTCTGAGATGAGGAGGGAGGGCCACTTCGCGCGCTCTGTCTTGCAAGACTTTCTGGTATAGGAAGGTGGACACCCTCCTCCGGGAGTGGGGACTGCTGTGGGAATCTATTCACAAGGTGAGGAATCCACTGGCAGATGTATCCATCAGAAGAACAAGTTACTTACCTTCGGTAACGCTTTTTCTGGTGGATACAGTATCTGCCTGTGGATTCCTCACCAACCCACCCGCCTCCCCGTTGTCCACCTTTTGTATACCATGAAATTGGTCTTGTTTGAAATGCTTATATTTTCTCTTGTACATTTGTAGGTAATGCTTGTTTGATTAGCATTCCTTTGTTTTGTATGCTATGTATATGTATTGGTTTTTCTATATACTGTGTATACTTGGGATTGTCGTTGGTTCACCTGTTCGCCTCGAAGGCACGGAAAAAATGGGTGGAACTGACGTCATCACGCCGACGTGGGCTTCTTATGGCTCCGATGACGTCGCACGGAGTCGCGTGCGGAGCCGATGTATTGTGACGTCGCCCACGTCGACGTGGAATGCTGGGGAAGAAAAGTTCCGTGGAATGCTGGCGCAGGGGATATTCACAAGGTGAGGAATCCACAGGCAGATACTGTATCCACCAGAAAAAGCGTTACCGAAGGTAAGTAACTTGTTCTTCAGGTGTTGAAAGATAGTATCAATGCACTTAGAAACCACCTAGCCGATTTACCAATTGGTGCAAGTCCACAGAATTGGTGCTAATCACAATTTACAGCTAGAGAAGCAGTGACTCCAACGGTATTGAGTGGTTCCCTTCGAAGTCAAGGGTATCTACTAGATCATGTGCCCATGTAGTTTTCCATACTAACCAGTACAGGGTTCTGTTTTGCACAACATATCATGGTCCATATACTGCCAAAGAAGTGCACAGTTAAGTAGTGTACTCCAGCATCCGTCTGTAGGCTAATAATTTGTAGGTATTTTACCTACCACTAAATAACTGGACTAGAAACTTCTTTTGAGAGTTCCTAAGCATATTTTTACTAAGTTGATACTGCATGGGTGTCTTGGAATAAGCAACCACAAATCCATCAACACCAACCTAGTCTGCCTCCTCGCCACTTTTCTTTTTTCTGGTGCTTTCTGTGGACTGACACCTTCTCTCCTGCTTGGCAGTTCACTTTGTCACATGTTCCTTTTTTCATATCTGTTTTTTCTCTTGGTCTTCGTTCTGTAGCTCAAGAGTAATGTTCTATGTTCATATGAAGAGAATCACTTGTTTAACAGCAGTTGTCTCCATTTCTCACAGCATGACATACATAGCAAGCAGTCATCTATGACTGCTCTTAGTACATAAACCAGTAAGTCCCCAAACAACCATTTGGGCTGCTGGCAGTGCAGAAAACATTTGATTTAATTTAAAAAAGGTTAGTATGAGCTATTAAACCAGTTTCCCTATTGAGCACCACTTAGGCCACTGAGAGACTGTAGCTTCATATGCTGTGACCCTACTATTTCCAGGTGAATATGACCTTCACAGGAATAGGTAGTAGTGAGTGATGTTAACCCACTGGTTCAGGTGGTTCAAAACAGCAGTCTTCCACCTGAGACACCTTTTATCCAGTTCTGGTTGTCTGTATCCATGGAAGAAACACTTACCATCCAGGAGCTGGAGCTTCTTTGGCTACCAGACTATCTTTTGCTCTAGTACAATAAGCATAATCTATTCGAATCTGGCTCACTTTTTATGGTTGGTGACATTGGTATTTTGAGAAAAACCATCACACAGTGAGAAGATGCTTGCATACCTCATCCACTGTTAATTATTCTGGCCCACTTTTCCATTTATTTTTGTTAATGCCCGCAGTGTCACGAGAATCAGGGAACAACCTTTTGTAAATCAGCCTTGAACCAGTTCCCATAAGAACAGTCCATCCTGAAATGCCAGGCCACATCCTCTCTGAACAGGAACACAGGGAATCACAGACAGGGTTTGGCCTTGTTGCAGCTCAAGTCCTATGCACAGTGAGCATGAGACCCACGCTTGATCATATCATCACACTTAGAGTGCCTCATTGATATAGACAAAGAATTTGGTTCTGGAGTCCACAGGGGTTACACACTCCACGAGTCCTAGGGGCATTTCTTTGACCTAGTCTTATTTATGCTCAGGTGACTTCACTGGGGTGAAGAGCTACTCACCTCCTTGGTTCCTTCTCAGCCAGACCAGGACCATACTGCTTTGCACTCCTCTTTCTTCTGTTCCTGCTTGGCACATGTGTTTATTAACAAGGGAGGAGACCCCTAAAAAAGTAGCTGTGTAAGAAGTGCAAAAGCCAGTACCTTTTAGATCGCCAGTATTGGTTTTGTTAGTCCTAGAATCCAGGTTAAGCGGAGTTTGTATGGGGTTGGCATCTGCCTTTTCCAGGTATTAGATGAGACGGGCCTTGTTAAAAGAAAATAAATATTTCTCTATAAGGAACCTAAAAGTTTTAAGAAAACAAATATTTTGGCATGGTTGTGTTTCTTCCAGATGGGATCATTACAGCTTGCAACATTGGCACAACACAATAAAACTGCCTCCTTGCTCACAAATGTTTCTTCTGGACAAAGAGTCTCCATACTCAAGCTTTGTGAAGGAGCACCTGAGCGCATGTTCATGATGTTCAGGGGCTTCAGAGACACCCATGCATGGTGTATTACACAATTTCCTCCATGCTCAACAAGCATGATTAAGGCCTTCTGAGGAAGAGAACTTCCATGTCAAAATATTTTTCAGTTTGTTTATGGCACTGGCTTGCGTCTGCATTATTTAAGATTTCCATAGAGGTTTCAACTTTTTTTAGGTCTGTCTTGGCAGTACAGCTATTATCATACCATTTGTGCTCACCAGCTAAAGAGCTTTAAGAAGCAGAACTGAGATTGGGAGTTAGGCTCCACCCACATGTTGATCATACTACCTAAAAATTTTAAGTCGGAAGAATGTATGTGCTTCCACTGCAAAGAGTGTTAGTTTGCCTTTTAGGAAAGTTTATACTCATAGTAGACCGGAGTTGGATATGGTGGCAAATTAATAGTCAAGGTTGTAGGCTTGTTTGATTCAATAGGAAACTTTCTGTTAAATACCATAGACCACATCTGGCTATTTTTAAAAGTTATGACAAAGGCTAGAGGGCTGACTTTTATTGTGAAGGAGATGTATTAAAGTCAATAAACCTTTTAGGGTAGATTGTTGGAACACTGTTTTAGCCTATAGGCAGGTATCATGTTTTTTAATTTGGTTTTACATAGATGCTCACAGATTAATAAGGTAGGCAATGGTGTTGGTGTTGATTACCCCTCTGGTAAGCCTTGTGGGTAGAAGATTTATACAGTAGAAACTCTTGTTAATCCCTCCTAGAACAAGTTGTGTAGCATTTTTTCAACGGTTAGTTTGTACATAATTGTAATGTTATGACTGTTTGATATCTTTGGGAAAGCATATGCTCCGTACGGAAGGGCCCCCTTTGGTTAAGGTTAAAACTGAATATTAAAAGGGTACTGCCCTTATGAGTTTATGGGGCAAAGTTATGTCAGATGCTATAGATCTGATCTATTTATTATGAAAATAGATGACATAGGCAGTAGTCCTAACTTGTATGTTGTAAAAAGCCTATGTTAAAGCCTATTGGCCTTGACAAGTGGCATGTTATTACATTGTGTTCAAGCCTTCAGATATGTGTTTTGTTGCACCATTGTAATTGTTGGTTTTGGTGTTGGTTATCCCCTCTGACAAACCCAGTGTGTAGAGGATTGCGCATGGAGCAATTTGTCCTACTGACTTTAGCCTTTGGCTCTGTCGACCTGAGTAATTGCATTTCGACTGATCACGTGCACATCTGTCTAAAAATGAGTATTCTGAGGACTGATGAGCCACCCATTTGGTTTCCATTTCCTCTCTTTAGGTCCTCCTTCTTTTCTCACCTTGTCCTTTTTTATATTTTATTGGTTTTATGTTGAACACTTTGAGGCTCCCAGCTGGTACTGCTTGCAACTCATTACAGCTAATTGTAAATCAGGTGGCCCTCTTGGAATGGTATTTTGTGGAGGGGCGGTGTTTATATATGTATATATTTGTGTATATACGTGGGTGTGTATATATATATATATATATATATATATTTGTGTGTATATGTAGATATATATATGTTCGAGGCATATGAGCTGCAAATCACACACTAAGATAGTAGATCGTCATCTGGTGTTGGGCTCGGATGCTTGCAGGTTGTTGTTGTCTTTGGAAGAAGACTTTGTGGTCACGAGATAGGTGACTCCTCCTTTGGACGACAGTGCGCATGGGCATCAACTCCATCGTTAGATTGTTTTTTTCCGCCATTGGGTTCGGATGCAACTTTTCCGCTCCAGTTGGAAATACCAATTCCAAGCTTCTCGAAGCGTAAAATTTCCACAAAAACCATCGAAGCACCTTCATCTTTGACATCGATTTCATCGGCTCGATTCCGGACGTCAACGCGGGCCGCTGGGCCAATCCAGGCCGTAAGGCCTATGGCTCATGGAAAGGACGCCTTTCAAAAAATGCCCCCAGTGTGGAGCAAAATTTCCACACAGTGACCATCACAAAGTCTGCAACCTGTGCCTATCACCTGAACACGACTCCTCCAGCTGTCCAGCCTGCGCATCCTTTCGATCCAAAAAGACCATTCGAGATCGAGGGGCTCGAAGACACATCATGGCACAGAGACCAGCTCCGGAACCAGAGGACATCTTTGATGAAGGCCCCGATGTCCCAGAAGAAGATTCCGAGGATCTCCAAATCATCTCCGAAGCAGACGACTCAGACGACCCCATCACTCTTGGGCACCGTGTGAGTACTACTGCCCCTGCCTCAACCCCTCCAAAACCAAAGGCATTGGTCAAGACTTCGCCTGTTGGCCCCAGTCGAGACCGAAAACATCCTTCAGAAGCCCCGCCTCCGGGCTCGGCTCCGAAGAAATACAAGCCTTCCGGTAGCTCTGGACCGAGCAAACCGCATGTCATTGTCCCACCGGCACCTTCGGCACCGAAGCCAAAAGACCACTCTGCACCGAAATCGGCTTTGACGCCTTCGGCCCCGAAAAGGCCAATAGATAAACCGGCACCGAAGGTTCCCAAGCCTAAAGACCCAGCTTCGGCTCCGAAACCATCATCGGCACCGAAACAAATGGCTAAGGACTCTGATACACTACCTAAAGCCAAAACCTACACGGATCAGCCAAAACCTCGCTTGGAAACGGAAAAATCGGCACCAAAAACTGTTCCAGAGGAACAAGAACTTTTTTACCCAGATCCCATCGATCCAAGGCAGAAAAAGATTTACATTAACCCAAAGACTGGACATGTCACGGCTGTGCCATGTAAAAAACGGAAACTGGACACACCACCTGCCCCAGTTCCTGTACACAGAACGGACTCTGCAACATCGCCTATGCCCCCTTCCTCTCCCTCTCCTATACTGTCTTCTAACCCACCTCCTCTGCCTACACCACCCTTACCTATACCTTCTCCATCACATACACCACCTCCAGAGGATGATGATGATGACCTAGGGGGTGGGGGTGATCCTCATGACCCGTTCACGGATCCAGATACCTCACCACTTGATGATTGGGCATTCCCTCTCCCAACAGACATGCCAGAACCGCAGCCATATCCCTCCAAACCATCTCCTCCAGATGATCATTTAGGGTTTGGTCAATCACTAAATAGAGCAGCACTTTACCACAGCGTCACAATGCACTCCGACGCACCAGAGGAAGACTTCCTCTTAGATACTTTTGAACAATCTCAAGTCAGTGCAAATCCTGCCTATGATTAAAGGAGTCATTAAGCACGCCCGAGGTATTTAAAGACCCCGTCCGTGCCAGGGTTCTTAACCCTAGAATAGAAAAGAAATATAGGCCTGCCCTTGAAGATCCTAATTGCATCAAAGGACAGCTGCCTTTGGATTCTTTGGTTGTTTCCAATGCTAGGAAACGCGCCAACTCCCAAACCACAGGAGATAAACCACCCCCGACAAAGAATCCAAACTACTAGAAGCCTCTGGCAAAAGAGTAGCAGCACAAGCCGCTAATCATTGGTGTATTGCCAACACCCAAGCCCTACTAGCACGATATGATAGGGCACACTACGACCAGTTAGAGAATCTCTTACAACATCTGCCTGAACAGTATAAAACCCAGGCAAATTACCTTATCCAGGAGGGAAAGCTTATTTCAAATGCGTCAATTAAATGTGCGCTTGTCTCTGCAGACACCGCCTCTATAGCAATTAACACCAGTGTGCTCCTTAGACGACATGCCTGGCTACGCATTTCAGGCTTTAAGCCAGAGGTACAAACTACTATACTTAGTCAGCCATTCAACCAGGAACAGCTAATTGGACCAGCAGTAGACACTGCACTTGAAAAAATGAAAAAAGACACAGAGACTGCTAAGTCCATGGGAGCATTACAGTCTCCACAACCACGTGGCTTCTTTCGGCGCTCCTTCTACAGAGGAGCCTCCAAAAATATGGGCGTAGACACTGCATCTACATTCAAAGCCACTATGCAAACATCCCCCAGTAGAGGATATTTTAGAGGCGGATACAGAGGAAACCACAACAAGGGACAAGGTTGAGGTAATAACACTCGCACCTCCCCTGCCACAAAACAGGGACTTTCCTCCGCTCCCCCCAGACCATTCCACTCCAGTCGGGGGCAGACTAACACAGTTCCTACCTGTCTGGAACTCCATCACAACAGACAAGTGGGTAAGACAAATTATCCAGTATGGTTACTGCCTGGAACTCACATATACCACCCAAACAGCGTTCAATGTCACCAGACCATCTTACGCTCCTCAAACAACAGGTTCTCTCATTGCTCCAAAAACACGCAATAGAACCAGTTCCCCTAGAACATCAAGGGACAGGGGTATACTCACTCTACTTCCTGATCTCCAAAAAGGACGGGACTCTTAAGACCAATATTCGACCTCAGACCCCTAAATCTATATATACACTCAGATAATTTCCATATGATCACTCTTCAAAAAGTGCTCCCACTGCTGCAACAAGGCGATTTCCTTGCCACACTAGATCTCAAGGAACCCTACTTCCACATTCCCATACATCCTGCTCGCAGGAAGTATCTAAGGTTTGTGGTGGACGGACAACACTACCAGTTCACAGTCCTTCCATTCGGGGTAACAACCGCACCCAGAGTATTCACAAAATGTCTGGCAGTAGTAGCCGCACATCTCAGAAGACAACAAATTCATGTCTTCCCGTATCTAGACTGGCTAATAAAAGCCAAGTCATTCAACAAATGCGTTCTACACACTCACCAAACCATCCAAATTTTACACAACCTGGGGTTCACAATCAACTAGCCCAACTCTCATCTCCAACCCTCTCATATACACCAGTACCTAGGAGCCTTCATAAACACCTCCACAGCCCTAGCATATCCCAGCCCAGCCAGGATAGCCAATATACAAACTCTTATCACAAAATTTCAAATCCAACACTCTCTTCCAGCAAGAGTGTTCATGCAACTCATAGGAATGATGGCGTCATGCATCTTCATTGTGCCTTATGCAAGACTTCAAATGCGTCCCTTGCAAGAATGTCTAGCACGTCAGTGGAACCAGGCTCACGGACAACTCACAGATCTGGTGTTGGTGGACAGCCGCACACATCGCTCTCTAAAATGGTGGAACATAACAAACTTGTCCAAAGGGCGGCCGTTCCTAGAGCCTCTTCCACAGATAGTGCTGACAACAGACGCATCACTCACAGGATGGGGAGCTCATCTCCTCGGACACACCACTCAGGGCAAATGGACCACTCAACAGAAAGTGCTCCATATCAATTACCTGGAACTGCTAGCAGTATTCCTAGCACTAAAATCATTCCAACTACATGTCCAGAGCAAGACTGTCCTCATCCGGACGGACAACATGACAGCCATGTATTACATACAAAAACAAGGAGGCACACATTCTCTGCAGCTGTCCCAGCTCGCACAGAACATTTGGAGATGGGCCATCCCTCAGAACATATACCTACTTGCAGAACACCTTCCAGGGGTTCACAATCAGATTGCCGATCTGTTAAGTCGACAGACACAACAGATCCACGAATGGGAACTACATCCCCACTACTGGAACTCTCTCTTGTTCCACACCATAAACTGCATCTCTCCCCGTCCTTAATAACCCAGAACCATGGAGAAATCGGACACCCAGATCCAGGTCAACTGAATCTTGCGATCTGGCTCCTGAAGTCCTAGAGTTCGGTTACCTTAACCTGCCACCAGACTGCATGAACATTATAAAAGAAGCCAGAAGACCTACCACTAGAGCTTGCTATGCTGCAAAATGGAAAAGATTTGCCATTTACTGCACTAACAATGATATACACCCACTGGATGCATCCATCCAGAACATCATTTGCTACTTACTGCACCTGCAAAGATGTAATTTAGCATACTCATCCATACGTCTCCACCTAGCAGCATTAGCAGCCCACTTACAAAATCGCCAGCACTTGTCACTCTTTCGAGTCCCTGCCATCAATGCCTTCATGGAAGGACTTAAAAGAATTATTCCTCCCAGATTACCACCCTCTCCAGTGTGGAATCTAAACATTGTTCATACTAGGCTCATGGGACCCCCATTTGAACCTCTCCACAAATGCGAACTACAGTTCCTCACATGGAAAGTAGCTTTCCTTATCGCTATCACATCCCTCAGAAGGGTGAGTGAAATCCAGTCTTTAACCATACAAGAACCATTCTTACAATTACACCGTAACAAAGTGGTTCTTAGGACAAATCCGAAATTCCTTCCAAAAGTCATATCTCCTTTTCATCTTAACCAATCAGTGGAGTTACCAGTGTTCTTCCCAAACCCAGACTCAGTAGCTGAAAGAGCTCTTCATACCTTAGATGTTAAAAGAGCCCTTCTTTACTACATTGACAGAACCAAATCATTCCGCAAAACAATTGTTTGTAGCTTTCTCGTCACCACATAAGGACAGCCCCATTTCCAAATCTGTGATTGCTAGATGGATAGTTAAATGTATCCAAATATCCTACTACAAAGCTAAACGTACACTAACAGTTCCCCCTGGAGCGCATTCCACACGCAAAATAGGGGCTTCCATGGCATTCTTAGGAAAGAAGGTATTTGTAAGGCAGCCACATGGTCTACTACACACACGTTCACTAAACACTATTGTGTTGACGTGCAAGCAAAGCAACAAGCTTCTGTGGGCCAAGCTGTCCTGAAAACTTTATGTTCGAGGCATATGAGCTGCAGATTGTACACTTAGCATAGGTCGCCATCTGGTGTTGGGCCCGGATGTTTGCAGTTTGTTTTTCTTCTTGGACAGTCTTTGGAAGTCACGAGTTTGGTGACTCCTCCTTCGGTCCGTACTGCGCATGGGCTTCGGCTCCATCCTCAGATTGTTTTTTTCCGCCATCGGGCTCGGATGTGATACTTCGTGCTCCGGCTTCGAACTTCTACGGTTCCAGCCTCGACGGAAAATCCTCGATTCTTCGAGTTCCTTCATCATCTTCATCTCTCGAAGCGGCACTTTTCTCCATCCCGTACATCGACACCGGCCTTCGGGCCCTCCGCGACTCCGGTCCCGGCCGATGGAAAGGACTCCGTTCAAAAAGTTCCCAAAATGTGGGTCTAAATTTCCCCACACCGACCTCCATCAGGTGTGTAACCTTTGCCTCTCCCCGGAACACGAGGCTAGAGACTGCCCCGCCTGCAAGTCTTTTCGATCGAAGAAGACCATCCGAGATCGAAGGGCTCGACGCACCATGGCGCACTCATCCTCGGCAGCTCCACCGGACATCTTCGGAGACGACGCCGAAGCTTCGGGGCAAACACACAGCGAGCAGGAGGAAGACGTCGTCAGCGCTTCCGAGGCCGACGACTCCGACGTGGAGGACGTTACACCAGCGCAGCGGGCCGTGAGTACTATGCCCCCTCCCACCCCCGCGCCGAAAACCAAAGAGACTCAGGTTACTCCCTCGCCTGCCGGCCTGGGCAAAACCAAAACCAAAACTTCGATCACCCCACCTTCGGGCCCGGTGTCGAAGCACCCAAAGTCTCATGGCAGCTCGGGATCGAGCCAGCCGACACCCGGTGCCGAAAAACAGCATCCGGCACCGAAGACTGCAAAATCCAGCTCGACTCCGAAACCACCGGTGCCGAAGCCTGGACACTCGGTGCCGACCAAACACAAACACAAATCTGTCGGCACCGACGCTCCGGCGCCGAAACATCATTCGACGCCGAAACACCCGGAGACCTCAAAAAAGCATGGCGCACACAGACCATCGAAACCCCCGGTTCCGAAATCACCGGTGCCGACAGACGACTCGACACCGTTGGCTCTGTTTACACCAGACCCTTTACAAAAGACTTTGTCCAAAGATCCAAAGACTGGGCTTTTGACTTTAACTACCAAGAAAGACGCCTTGATGCTCCGGCTCCTCCTCCTCCACCCAAAAGGAAGGACTCTGCTACTTCTCCCCTCAGAGTGCCCTCCCCACCACCGCCTCCCCTACCCACACCTCCTCCACCGCCTCCACCTCACAAGTCTCCGCCACCTTTACCTCACTACGATCCGGCCCCATCCCCAGATCCAGATGATGGGGATCCGGACAATTACCCGGCGGACCCCCCAATGGATCCCACTCCACCAGGGACCCCAGATCCATGGGAGGATTACAATAACCCTGATATACCCAATGTACCTCAGGACGACCTATACCCATCAAGGCCGTCTCCTCCAGAGGACTCCTTAGGGTTTCATCATTTAGTGCAGAGAGCAGCACACTACCATGGGGTGGACATGCACAGTGAACCAGTAGAAGAAGACTTCCTACTGGATACATTTGATATACAGGACAAATCTACTTCCATTTTACCCATGCTTAAGGGTGTCACCAAGCACGCTACAGAGGTGTTCAAAGACCCTGTCAGAGCCAGAGTACTGAACCCTAGAATAGAGAAGAAGTACAAGGCGGCACCCACAGACCCTGCTTACATCAAGGGCCCTGCTCCCCTAGATTCCCTAGTTGTCTCCACAGCTAGAAAGCGGGCTAACTCCCAATCCTCAGGAGATGCCCCACCGCCAGACAAAGAATCTAAACTTCTGGACGCGTCTGGTAAACGCACCGCCTCCCAAGCTGCAAACATGTGGCGCATTGCAAACACACAAGCACTGCTTGCGCGATATGATAGAGCACACTATGACGAACTAGAGGCTCTTATGCAGCACCTTCCAGAAAAATACAAGCACAAGGCTCATGACCTTATACAGGAGGGTAAACTAATCACAAACACCTCCATTAAGTGTGCCCTCGATGCAGCCGACACTGCTTCTAGGGCCATAAATACCAGTGTCCTGCTTCGCCGCCACGCCTGGCTCAGGATCTCAGGGTTCAAACCAGAAGTCCAGGCATCCATACTCAATCACCCCTTTGACCAGGAAACACTCTTTGGGCCAAAGGTAGACGAAGCGCTCGAAAAGATGAAGAAAGACACAGACACAGCAAAGTCTATGGGGGCACTCCAAACACAAGCCTCCAAACGTTCCTTTCGACGCTCGTCCTTTCGTGGCACAGGTAGAGGCTCCTCCACCGATAACGCCTCTTCCTCCTACAAGTCCCCTCCTCAAAATACCTTTTCAAAGGGCAATCAGAGAGGTGGTTACAGGGGTAACAACAATAAGGGCAGGGGCAAAACCAACAACACCCGTTCTGCCACCCCCCCCCGCACAATGACTCCCCTCCGCTCCCCCCAGACCATTCCACTCCGGTCGGGGGCAGACTACAAAACTTTATCCACGTATGGGAGTCCATAACATCGGACAAATGGGTGACCCAAATTATTCGGTCAGGGTACTGTCTAGAGCTAACATTTAACCCACCCAATATCCCACCAAGGCACCGTCCAATGTCTCAAGAACATTCCACACTGCTCAAACAAGAGGTACTTTCACTCCTGCAAAAGCATGCTATAGAGCAGGTCCCCGTCAACCAACGAAATCTAGGGGTCTACTCTCTATATTTCTTAATACCAAAGAGAGACGAGACCCTCAGACCCATTCTGGACCTCCGGCCTCTAAATGCCTACATACACTCAGACCATTTTCACATGGTCACTCTACAACAAGTCCTCCCACTCCTCTGCCAGGGAGACTTTCTCACAACCCTGGATCTGAAAGACGCATACTTTCACATTCCAATACACCCCTCTCACAGGAAATACCTCAGGTTCGTGGTGGACGGGCAACATTACCAATTCACGGTTCTCCCCTTCGGGGTCACCACCGCACCACGGGTGTTTACCAAATGCCTAGCAGTAGTAGCAGCACACCTCAGACGTCAACATATTCACGTCTTCCCTTACCTAGACGACTGGCTAATAAAAGCCGCGTCCTACGACCATTGTGTGCAGCATACAAACAGCACCATCCAACTGCTCCACCAGCTAGGCTTCACGGTGAACTACCAAAGTCCCACCTCATACCATCTCACACAAAGCAATACCTCGGGGCCACTATAGACACCTCCAAGGGTATTGCCTATCCAAACTCAGCCAGAATCACAAGCATTCAAGCCTTACGCAAAACATTCCTTCCTCAGCACTCTCTTCCAGCAAGAGTGTTTATGAAGCTCATAGGAATGATGGCGTCTTGCATTTTCATAGTGCCCCATGCAAGACTCCACATGCGTCCACTTCAAGAGTGCCTAGCACAACAGTGGAACCAGGCCCAGGGTCAGCTGACGGATCTGGTGTTGGTGGACGGCCGCACACATCACTCTCTACACTGGTGGAACACCACAAACCTTTCCAAAGGGCGGCCGTTCCTGGACCCGGTTCCTCAAGTGACTCTAACAGCGGACGCATCGCTCTCCGGCTGGGGAGCGCACCTTCTACACCTCACCATGCAAGGTCTATGGACGCCACAGCAAAAATCGCTCCACATCAACCATCTGGAGCTCTTGGCGATCTTTCTAGCCCTAAAATCTTTCCAAAAACAGATTTCGGGCAAAGCAGTCCTCATTCGCACAGACAATATGACTGCAATGTATTATATCCAAAAACAGGGGGGGACACACTCTCCCCAGCTCTCCCGCTTAGCCCAGAGCATATGGAGATGGGCAATTCCTCAAAACATCTTTCTCCTGGCACAGCACGTTCCAGGCGTACAAAACACCATGGCAGATCTGCTCAGCAGACAAACGCAACAAATACACGAATGGGAACTGCATCCACAAGTTCTTCACCCATTCTTCCAACAGTGGGGGCATCCTCAGATAGACCTCTTCGCCACCCACGAAAACAAAAAATGCCCAAGCTTCGCCGCCAGATACCCACACCCATTGTCCAAGGGCAATGCGATATGGATGAACTGGTCAGGCAGATTTGCATACGCCTTTCCACCTCTCCCACTAATTCCATTAGTGGTCAGGAAGCTACAACAGCACTCCCTCACACTCATTCTGGTAGCTCCGACGTGGGCCAGGCAGCCGTGGTACACCACGCTACTACAACTGTCAGTGGTACCACATCAAAAACTGCATCTATCCCCATGCCTCCTAACCCAGAACCATGGAGAAATCAGGCACCCGGACCCAGCTCAGCTCAACCTGGCGATCTGGCTCCTGAAATCCTAGAATTCGGATACCTTAACCTTCCCCCTGATTGTATGAACATCATCATGGAAGCCAGACGTCCTACCACTAGAGCATGCTATGCCGCAAAGTGGAAAAGATTTGTAATTTACTGCCGTAACAATACAATCAACCCTCTAGATGCATCCATACAGCACATCATATGCTATCTACTCCATCTTCACAGGTGTAACCTGGCATATTCATCCATACGCCTACACCTAGCAGCGATCGCTGCTTATCTACAAAACAGGCAGCATTTATCACTCTTCAGAGTGCCCGCTATTAAAGCCTTCATGGAAGGCCTTAAACGAGTAATTCCTCCCAGGGCACCACCTTCCCCTGTATGGAATCTAAATGTAGTTCTTACACGACTAATGGGTCCGCCCTTCGAACCAATGCACAAATGTGAGCTACAGTTTCTCACCTGGAAAACAGCTTTCCTTGTAGCTATCACTTCCCTTAGAAGGGTTGGTGAAATACAAGCGTTCACCATACAGGAACCCTACATACAAATGCATCACAGCAAGGTCATACTTCGCACAAATCCGAAGTTTCTGCCCAAAGTCATTTCCCCCTTCCACCTCAATCAATCAGTGGAATTACCTGTCTTCTTCTCGCAACCCCAATCTGTTGCAGAAAGGGCCTTACACACACTTGATGTAAAAAGAGCGTTACTATACTACATACAAAGAACGCAACCCTTCAGGAAGACTAAACAATTGTTCGTTTCCTTCTCTCCACCACATAAAGGCAACCCCATTTCAAAATCAGGGATAGCTAGGTGGATTGTAAAATGCATACAAATTTGCTATCAAAAGGCAAAGAGAACATTATCTGTTCCCCCTAAAGCCCACTCTACAAGAAAGTTAGGGGCTTCTATGGCTTTTCTAGGGAATATACCCTTAGATGACATCTGCAAGGCAGCCACATGGTCTACACCGCACACCTTCACAAAACACTACTGTGTAGATGTGCATTCCAAGCAGCAAGCTAGGGTGGGCCAGGCTGTACTAAAGACACTTTTTCAAACAGCTGCAACGGATACCGGTGGTCGCCGCTAAGGTTGGGTACTGCTATATAATCTATGCTAAGTGTACAATCTGCAGCTCATATGCCTCGAACGGAATATGCTACTTACCAGTATGCATCTGTTCTTGGCATGTAGAGCTGCAGAGTTGTACACGCCCACCCGCCTCCCCGGCTACCTGTATCCGTTCCAGTACATCTTATTTAGATACAACACATGGGTTTCTCACTGTTATTACTACGCTCCATCATTTCCCTGTTGGCGAAAAACAATCTGAGGATGGAGCCGAAGCCCATGCGCAGTACGGACCGAAGGAGGAGTCACCAAACTCGTGACTTCCAAAGACTGTCCAAGAAGAAAAACAAACTGCAAACATCCGGGCCCAACACCAGATGGCGACCTATGCTAAGTGTACAACTCTGCAGCTCTACATGCCAAGAACAGATGCATACTGGTAAGTAGCATATTCCTTCAAACTGCTGCAACCAATACAGGTGACCACCGCTAGGGGAGATACTGCTATATAGTCTATCCTAGTGTGTGATCTGCAGCTCATATGCCTCGAACGGAATATGCTACTTACCAGTATGCATCTGGTCTTGGCATGTAGAGCTGCAGATCCACACACGCCCACCCACCTCCCCGGGACCTGTATCTGTTCCAGCATTGTCTTCCTTAGACATCACACATGGACATCTCTCTTTCTTCTACAAACTCCATCATTTCCCATCATGGCGAAAAACTATCTAACGATGGAGTTGATGCCCATGCGCTCTGTCGTCCAAGGGAGGAGTCGCCTATCTCGTGACCACAAAGACTTCTTCCAAAGACAACAACCTGCAAGCATCCGTACCCAACACCAGATGGAGATCTACTATCCTAGTGTGTGGATCTGCAGCTCTACATGCCAAGAACAGATGCATACTGGTAAGTAGCATATTCCATATACATACATGTATATTATGTTCACTGAAAAGTCAGTTTACAGTAATGTTATATTTAGGCGAACATTTCAACATTATATTTTAAAATCAAAAAGCCACTGAAATGTACCAATTATGGTTATCTCTAAAAACTATAATTTGCTTCCCCACAATGCACAGTGTTGTCATCAATAATTTCATTTAAGACATTGCTGTGATGTCCTCAATGGTGTCATAGAGCATTTCATGTGTGATGTAATGTAATATGTGAGGTAATCAGCAATGAATGGCGTGCGCGCAAGTTATAGTTACTTTAGGGCACGGGTTTCAGTTACTAGATATAACTATAACTGGTAAGTTTGAGTGGTTTTCTTGAGTTTAAAACATTATGTTGTCACTGAAATGTTAGCCTAACTAAAATGTTTCTGTAAAATCCCAAATGAAGATGGAAGCAGAATCCAGTAGTAGTAAAAAGATGGTTTAATCTCTAAGGCACAGTACCATCCTGGCAGCAGGCAGATACAGAATGACCAGGTTCTTGTTCTGTTTAGAACCTATACAAAACCTGGCAGGTGCCAGAATCAAATATATACAAAGGCTTAAAGGGAAAGGTACAACGGACAACAGTATGTGATGTAACACATGTCCTTCTTTAACAAAATTTAAGAACGGACACCCACACTTTTAGCCACTCTCCTGACATTCCATACTTTACCATCCTGGGTGACAACGCTGTTGCGATTAACCTTTATGACTTTGATCGGTCTTCCAAATTTGGCTTCTCCTTTAAGCAAAATACCTGGTTTACGTATTCTGACCCAGTCTCCAATAACAAAATGAGGTTGCTTCACATTCATTCTAATGTCATATTAGCGTTTACATCTCAATTGTTTTTCTTCCTCTCTCAAGGCCACATCCTCTTTCTTTTCCCCACAAGGACTTCTACATCTCTTCTTCTTAAACCACCACTGGCACAACTTGGAGACGGGCCCCCTACCTTTCAACAATTTGAAAGGACAAAAGTCGGTAGTAGTGTGAGGCGTTAAACGGTGCAGCCATAACTTATCATCTCAATTTGTCTCTCCACTCTGCACCAAAACTTCGTGCCCACAGAATATCTTGTTTCAAAACTCTATTATATCTCTCCACTTGACCATTACTTTGAACTTTGTATTAGGCAGTAGTGACATGACGAATGTTAGAAAACTTAAGAAAATCTGCCATATCTTGAGATTTCAAAGCAAAACCAAAGGGGATGATGACGGAGTGTTGAACATTGCAAGCACTTACCCCCAGTCAACTGATCTGGGTTTAATCCATCATCATTCTTTAGCTCACTCCGCCACCCCAGTTCAGACATGGCCATATGCAAATCAGTCTGACCCTGTGCCTCATGGGAACAGTCCAGCCCGAACTGCCAAGCCATGTCTTCCCTGGACCAGAAACAAGCATCCTGGGACCGGTTTCTGGCTAATCAGCCGTCATCAGCCAGGCTAGCTTGAATCCAGTGGCAAAGTGAGCAAGCGACCCATGTCTGGGCATACCCTGCCAACTTAGGGCGAACAAAGCAAAACCAAAGGGGATGATGGCTGGAGTGTTGAACATTGCAAGCACTCACCCCCAGTCAACTGATCTGGGTTTAATCCTTCATTCTGTAGCTCACTCCGCCACCCCAGTTCAGACATGGCCATATGCAAATCAGTCTAACCCTGTGCCTCATGGGAACAGTCCAGCCCGAATTGCCAAGCCACGTCTTCCCTGGACCGGAGATTTCATCTGTACCCCATTATCTGTAATAAGTACTTCCGGATAACCCTCTCTGGCAAAAACCTCTTTGAAAAACTCGATCACATTAAAAGTATTAACATGAGGTACAAGCTTGATCTCGGGCCATTTAGAGTGATAATCATCACCAAAGCAAATCTGCAATCACAAGGTAAAAAATTAAACAGTCCTGAAATGTCAAAACCAGCCTTTTGCCACGGAAACTCAGGCCACTCCACAGAAATCAAAGGAGCAGGGTTACACTTTAGCATCTTTTCACTGCTAGCACAATCTGAGCATTTCCTTACAACGCTGTCCACAAATCTGTCCAAACCAGGCCACCAAAACTCTGTTCTGACCAATCTCTTCACGGAAGACATTCCCAGATGACCTTCATGACCCACAGACAAAATGCGATCCCGAAGGGATAAGGGTGGAATGCATTTACCTTGCCTGAATACCAGATCCCCTTCAATTTGTAGTTCACCTGAGATTTTCCAAAAAGGAAACAAAGTAGCAGAAATTTCACTCTTGGGAGGCCCTCCTTCTCTCACATACTCTATAACTTTAAGAAGCAAGCTATCACCCTCCATAGCACTTCTCCACATCTCTTCCGAAATGGTACCAAATCTCCCTGACACAACTTCCTAGACATTGGCTACAATCTCCTCATCATCCCTTTCTTCATTCAAATCACAAGGCAACCTAGAAAGACAATCAGATGTTAGATTGATTTTCCCTGGTAAGTATTCTACCAGAAAATTGTACTGGAGATACGTAGGACCTGGGAGCACTGAAGCGGACAAGGTGCTCACTGACTGAGGCCATCAGCATTGATAACCACTAGAGGAGTGGGTGGGCCGGTAGGAGCGCTGCTTCTGTACAATAACGGCCTCACTCAGAGCCAGCTACAGATGGAATTTCTCAGCATCACAGGTGCTTTGCAGCGGTTTGAGATCTTCGAGTTTCTGGCTGTTCAAATAGGTGTAATTTCTATATGTCTCCCTCATCTTCATTGCTTGATTTTTGCTCACAAGATGGTATCACTCATAGTTGTTGAATGTCACTCAAAATTGCACAGAATTTATGAAAAGGTCACGTATACCAATCTGAAACCTTGGCAGCTATGTATGTTTTTGCGGCTATACACCGCGTCAAAGATGCGTGCACTGTTGCCTCGCTGCAATAGGTGCTCGCGGCGGCTGCTTTAAAAGCGGAAAGGAATTGCGTTGACCTGGTACCCAGTCCTGCCAAGTATCACGCAAAACGTGTGACACTAACGTATTTTAGTGTGGTGTTCTGCATCACCGCACTGAAATGCTTTGTCATGCATTTTTAATGCCACTGAAACTGGCTACCGCGCTGGTGCTAGCGCGCCGGCTCTGCTGCTCCAGACTTGCCACCAGCAGCTCTGGCAGTGTGGCTCATAAGCAGAGCCTGTTACAGCTCTACTCACGCCCTGTCTCAGTGTCCGGTGCCTTGTGTGCCACCAGTTCGATCCCGACTGGGACTCGTGCCCGGCAGACTTTCATTTCGGTGCTGACCGGGACTCCCAGGCAGAAAGGGCCACATCGGCATAGTATTGGGGAGTAGTGGTGGTGCCTGCTAATCCCGCCTACCCACAGCGAATCTCGGATGACACAAGCCAGAGCACCGTTAGGTTACCCGGTGCAGGATAGAGTTTGCAGCTGTAAAGTGAATGCACACTAAACAATTGCAGCAGACATTCAAGCACTGAGAGAAGCAAATCGCTCCTCCTGACCCCAGAACTGCACAGCGAGGAAGCCTGTGCCCTGGAGGGTGAAAGGGGTTGTGTCTGGACCGGCCACAATGAGAGAATCTACAGCTAACTTGGCGCTGGACAGGTGGACTGCCCGGAGCTTCAATGAAGCCTACACTGGCTTCAAGCTTGCTTCAAGCTTTTTGTCAGCGCACGAAGGGTAGAGCTGAGACCATGGCAATTTGCCCCCTGAGATGAGGTTGCAGCTATCTTTCGTTGCTGTTCTGCCACCAGTGCTTTCCGATCTTGAGGTGGCCGGTCAGGTCAGTGTTTTGTCTGTCTGTGAGCTTATCGAGCTAGGACTGGACTGAGGATTTTTCTGAAGGAAAAAAAAAACCCTGCAGTAAGCTTAAATGGACGGAATGTGACATGCAAAACACGTACATAGCTATGAGGACACCCTGATACCCTGTTTGCTGTGGTGTACGTCCTGATCTCCTACTGTTGCACTGACTTGCTATGCTATATTAAATTGCTTTTGGTGTCAGTCACGTTGCTCAAATGGGTGTAGTTTCTGATATTTATGTTTCCCACGTTTTCATTGCTTGCAAAGAAAGTGTCACTCATAGTCGTTGAAATGTCATTCATAATTCCATTAAAATGATAAAAATGTCACACATAGCGATCTGAAACCTTGGCAGTTATGGGTACCTGAACCTTAAACTTGCCTCCTTTTTGGGACATAGCGCTTTACTCAAGAGTACAGCAAGTTTAAAAACACAGAGTGTACTTTCAATTTATTCTGAAAGTACAAGCTGTGTTTATAAACTTGCTGTACTCAATTGTTAGAAAAGCGCGGTGCGGGACACATTGTGTGCCTTTGTCTAAGTATTCATGTTAATCACAGCTCGTGAGGGGCTGTGATTAACATGAATACTTAAACTAAAGTGCACAATATGCCCCGCACAGCACTTTCCTAACAGCCCCAAGCCAGACAGCCAGCCTTACCTGCACTCCGGGGTCCAAACGCCGCATCCAGGAAGTTTTTCGCGCCGCTCGCTTTTGTAAAGCAGCAGCACAAACTCTCTTGGGATGTCCGATGTGTTTGCGCGCGCTAGCAGGAAGAGAGGTGCGCGCGCACCTTAAAGGGAATAGTGCTTGTGGTCTGTTCTCAAAACAAAACCAGCTCCCCATACATAGTTGCGGACGTGCTCCACTGCCCACACACAAGCTAAGAACTCTCTCTCAATAACTGCATAGCGCCTCTCTGTGACAGTAAGGGTGCGGGAAGCGAAAGCTACAGTCCACTCTTCTTTCCCAGCTCGTTGTGACAAAACTCCTCCCAAACCATGCAAATGTGCGTCTACTGAAACTGTACACATCTTATTGATACAGTCCAGTTTTAAAGTGGAAGCTGTCACCATCTCAGCCTTGATACTTTCAAAAGCTTGTTGCTGTCTTTCATCCCATACAAATTCAACGTTCTTCCTTGTAAGTTCTATCAAAGGGTCCATCTTGGATGCAAAGTTCTTAATGAATTTACTGTAGTACTCGCAGAGACCTGAAAAAGAGAGTAGTTTATCTTTCGAATCTAGAGCAGGGGCTTTGAGGATAGCCTCAACAAGAGATTTTTTTGGGTGCCACTCCTTCTCTGGATAACGTGTGTCCTAGGTATACTACTGAGTCTCGATAAAAGTTGCATTTATTTCTTTTCAGAGTTTAACCATGTTTTCTCAGAACGTCACACACTTTCCTAAGATGATCAGAGTGTACCGCTTTATCACCAGAAAATATAAGAATATCATCTTGAAAACATTTGACGAAAGATTCCATCCCTTTGAACAGATGACACATAGACCTTTGGAAGAGAGAAGCTGCAGAAGCAAGTTCAAAAGGCATCCTTTTGAACTGGAAGAAACCTTGGGGAGTGATAAAAGCAGTCATGTGATGTGATTCCTCCACCAGTTCTATCTGATGATATGCAGAACAAAGATCAAGGGTAGAAAAAATGGTGGCACCTCCAAGCATACTCACAACTTCATTAATATTTGGTAAGGATGACAGTCCACCAAAATATTAGCATTCAAAGCCCTGATATCAATGCATAATTTCAACGATTTATCGGTTTCTGTGCTAAAACAATCTTAAGAAACCCATTCTGATGATTCTACTTCCCCAATAACACCTCCTTCTAACATTCCCTTTGGGACACCTACCAACTCCTCTCTTACATTCATAGGAACATTCCTAAGCTTCTGTTTAACAGGACATGCTCCTTGTTTAAGCTTGATCAAATGAGTAATACCCTTAAGTTTTCCCAACTTCTCAGAAAAAACTTCAGGAAATTCCTCTTCAATTATCTTCCCACCTGTGTTATTTTCGATTATCAGAACAGGTAGCTACGAGGATTGAGTATTATTCCCAACCTCCACTGGTCTCTCCAACCCAAAACATTAACACCTTTCTTCGCCACATACAATTTGATGAAAGCTGACCTCCCCTTTGAAGGAGATATCAGAAGCAACATAACCCATGAGATCGATAATAGAACCATCAACGCTTTGAGCAATGACATCCGAGGCACACAAATCCTCGCGGGTCAAAGATTTATCAAATTTCTCATTAAAATAGTTTTCAGTAATGATTGACCATGGTGATCCTGAGTCAGCCATAAGTTCTAAATCTTTGTCTAAAAATTGAACATCACACTTGGGAGACTTCATGACTTCACCTTCGCTAGCGCATTTATCATCAACCGATACAACAATGCCAGTTTCCTTCATGGATTGACTGTCTTGATCACATGCACATCTCACACACGAGACTTCATTACTTCTCGTGGGAAACACTTTCTCTCTGTTAATTAGCCTCTTTTTATCATCTTTGCATACTCTGGCAAGATTACCAACCCTCCCACATTTAATACATTATTTACCAATGACAGAACAGTGTTGAAATGATGCTACATGGTTGAGACTACCACATCTGTAGCAAACTATATTCTTGTCACTTTTCTTACATGGTTGATGACATTTCCAAGAAGTATTCACATCATACACATCGTCTACATTTTTCTCATTCTTACAAGTAACCTCTTCAACAGTCTTCATCCATCTTTCAGATTGCTCAAAAGCTTTGGCAGTAGCAATTGTGTCATGTAAATTAGGATTACCCAATACCCAGTTGTTCCTGTGTTTTATTTACTCTTGACATTTACTATAATCTGATCTCTGATCATTTCATTTGCGATAACTCCAAAGTTTCAAGAAACAACAAGTGTCCTAAGTGCAGTCCAAAAAATCATCAAAGGACTCAGATTATTTTTGCTAACGAGTATAGAACTCATATCTATTGAGTGCAATACTAGTTGTGGGTTTAAATTTACACTCCATAAGGGCTAGTGCTTCTTCAAAAGTACTTAAATCCCCTTGAACAGTATGTAAAGTTCTAAACACTACTTGACCTTCTTATCCTAAACAATGTAGTAGCATATTTATTTTCCTCTCATTACCCATTCTGTCTCCATCAATGACTTTCATATAGGTTAAAACTTCCTCTTTCCATCTAGACCAGGGAATGGGTGGATCCTCTTTTGCTTATAATTCTTTTTGCAGGAGGTTCAAACTGCATATTCACCCCCTAAATAGATGCAGTGAAAGAGAGAGCTTATGTGTCCCAAATAATCAATAAAGTTTGAAAAGAGAAAAAAAGAGTACAGATCTTAAGTTATACAGTAAAATGATAATCTCCTAAACTACATCAGCTGTGAAGAAGAAGAATGTGCAAATCAGTAAGAATAACTTGCAAAATAAGTTAGTAAGTAATAATAGTTTTATCTGTGTACATCAGCTTGGAAAATGTGAAACACAGTATATAAAAAAGCTTTAACAAACTGAATGTAAATTTCTTCACTCATGTATGCTCTTCTCAGATAAGTAACGTTATTAGCCGTGCACATCGGTGTAATGTGCACAATATCTATATATGTGCCGAGTCGGGTACATAATATGATGACTGGTCAAAATATATATATTTTCATTCATTCATTCATTCCACGAAGATAAGATCCGGGAATTCCCAGTAAATAATCCAGCAGCACACCAAAGGACAACACAATAAGAATTTTATTGTGCTAAACAAACCAGAACTACGCGTTTCGGCGAAGCTTTTGTCAAGTTGATGACCTGTGCCCAAATTCCCCTAGAAATACAGGTCATTGTTAATAGACATAGAGGAAACATTGTGTGCGCGGTAAGGTTCAAACAAAGATCGTAACATCAACGATAATTTTTCTTTCTTTCACAATAACATGTGGAAAATAAGTTCATAATCAAATTATAATTTTGCAAATTAAATGAACCCAACATATTACACTTTAAATTTCCAGTTCATTGAATGCAAATATTTGCTTATATGTGGGTAATGTACCCAAAATGTCGTCCATATGACAGGCAAGTGCCTATTCGACATAAGCCTAAATATTGTACATTCTATTTCCTTCTTCCAATTAATTGAAGTTAATTGTTTAGGTTAATATTGGTAATGTACCCAAAATATCCTCCATATAAGGGGCAAGTGCCCAATCATTGTGCATGTACAAAGTGCTTATATCGGTAAATTGCCAGGCACCAATCATTAAAGGCAAATGCCTAAGCATGATCAATTCATATGTTTGGACATATATTGACAATAAATATATTTAGGATTTAAAGCAAGAGCAAATCCTCAACTAGTCATAGCAATTTCTCTTTCTGCCAACAATGTCTATTTAAGAATCCACATCATTAGAGGGGAACATATCCCGGGGCATAGGTCAAAGACTGTTTGTGAGAAGTGAAAACAACCATAATAATCCAATAATAAACATGATAATGATCAGTGAAAAATAATAGAGCCACCAAGTGAGTAATAATCAAAGAGTCGGCGCAGAATGTCTCAATCACTACGCTAAGCCTAGCTAGTAGTGAAAAAGTTCATAGATAGTACTAAAGCAATCAATTAAATACCCTGAGGTAATTCTTCAAGACAATCATAATATATCTGCCCCATACTATTATATTAAAAAAGTGAGGTGTTAAAAATTTACATTCAGAACGGGAGAGCAAAGATGGACATGGGGCACAACAGATAGGTCAATTAACCTATGTGAGTAGCAAGTTCTTCTCCATAGTTCATCCCATTGGGGATTTTAGTGTTGAGTTCAATAATATACTTGGACTCAGTGATTTTTAGAAGTTTCTCACGATCTCCCCCTCTAGGAAGTGGTAGAATTCTATCAATGCCAAAAAATGTGATCAATTCGGCATTACTCTGATGTTTATCTTGGTAATGCCTCGCTACTGGGTAATTGAGATCAATGTTGGTCACTGCCCTCATATGTTGTAATATGCGGGTTTTTAACTGCAATTTTGTACTGCCCACGTAGTTTAAACCGCAAGGGCATTCCAGGACATAGATCGTATAGTCACTGGTGCAGGTTATGAATTTACTGATGGTCTTTCTCATTTTTGTGTTTTGCCCTACAATGTAACTGTCACGATTGTTGCTATGTTTACATGCTTTGCACGAGCCACATTTTTTGAAGCCCTTCGCTGTTCCCAACCACGTGGTGTTATTCGGTACATTTTGGTAACTGTGTACAAGTTGGTCTCTAAGAGACTTAGATTTTCTATAGGTTATTGCAGGTGTTGTGCCTATGTCTGGGCCAATTATGGGGTCAGATTCAAGTAATCCCCAATGTTGTTTCATCATGTACCTCAGAGTATTGGATCTGCTATTGTAGGTGGTAATTAATCTAGGTATCACTGTGTTTTTCTCCTCTTTTTTACGTGATGAGAAAAGTGCTTCATTTCGTGAGATGTTTTCAACTTTTTTACTTGCACTGGAGATCACCTTGGGCACATAGCCTCTTTGTTTAAATCTCATCTCCATGATACGTTTTTCTTTGGAGAAGCCACCTTCAGTGTTGCAATTCCTTCGTGCCCCGAGGAACTCTCCAAAGGGAATACTATTTAGTAGTGGTACGGGATGATTACTATTTGCATGAAGCAAAGTATTTCCTAAGGTTTCTTTACGGAAAAGGGTGGTCACTATCCGATTGTCCTCTATGTTGATGGCAATATCAAGAAATTCACAATGTGAGGTACTGATGGAATGTGTGAATGTTAAATTAAGGTCATTATTCCCCAATTTATTTATGAATTCTTGTGCTAAATCCAGAGGTCCATCCCATATCAGGAACAGGTCGTCAATATACCTGATCCAGATCGGGATGTGCTGTATGAATCTCTCATTTTCATCCACCCATACTACACATTCCTCCCACCATCCCAGAAAAAGATTAGATAGGCTAGGTGCGAAAGATGTTCCCATAGCTGTTCCGGACTTTTGACGATGGTGTTTTGTCAAAAATAAAAATATTTTCCTCTAAACAGAAGAGCATCATCTTCTTTAACATTTGGGTATGTTCCCATAGTGATACATGTCTTTCTTTAAGGAAGTACATGCAGGCCTCAACACCTTTTTGTTGGTCTATACAGGTATAGAGGGAACAAACATCTAATGCTATCATGTGATAGTTACTTTCCCACGTGATATAATGTATTCTACGTAAGAAATCAGTACTATCCCTGCAGTATGATCTTAGTTTGGTGACAAAAGGTGCAAGAAAAAGATCTAGGAAGATCGAGGTATTTTCTAACAGTCCTCCATTTGAGGACACAATTGGTCTCCCCGGTGGTCTAGTGGGGTGCTTGTGAACCTTAGGTAGCAAGTAAAAACAGGGGACACGTGGATTTTCATTTTTCAACCAGGAGAATTGGAAAGGAAAAGAGTACAGATCTTAAGTTATACAGTAAAATGATAATCTCCTAAACTACATCAGCTGTGAAGAAGAATAATGTGCAAATCAGTAAGAATAACTTGCAAAATAAGTTAGTAAGTAATAATAGTTTTATCTGTGTACATCAGCTTGGAAAATGTGAAACACAGTATATAAAAAAGCTTTAACAAACTCAATGTAAATTTCTTCACTCATGTATGCTCTTCTCAGATAAGTAACGTTATTAGCCGTGCACTTCGGTGTAATGTGCACAATATCTATATATGTGCCGAGTCGGGTACATAATAGGATGACTGGTCACGATATATATATATATATATATATATATATATCTCTATCTATAGTCGTGCGCATTGACATGTAGGGTGAAGAGAAGAAATATGCTATGCACAGTCGTGCACATCGGCGTGTAAAAACAAACAATGAACAAAGATGTGCACTGTTGTACATATTGATGTGTAGAAGAATGAGGAAATACGTAGTGCACAGATTCTCTAACCTTTGTTGTTTTCAGTGAATTTCTAAGGTTTTTTTAAATGTAAAGTAAGATATAATTATAATCCCTAACTATAATGTCACTTTAACAATTGTTTTGCGAGGGAGCAGATCTGAGGATGCCTCTGCGCTAGTCCTGCCTAGCAGGTGTGGGTGGAGTAGTTTGGGCTGAGTGGCACTGCAGGGGTGGGGTTTGAAAGTGGTAGGGTGGCACCTTTGCTGATTGCGATTATTGAATGTGTGTTTGTATGTGTTTGACTGGCTGATAGGTTCTTGAAGTGGGTGAGTCACTGAAAGCTCGAGTCTGAAACCTGGCTTTTGCTCAGCTGGAGGGCCTGTTGGAACCTTGGGACCATAACAAGCAGAGCTTTCATGCGACTTCGGGCTGCATCCCTACCTGTATGTCCGGCTGGGAGATCGGTGTGCTACGTATCTGTATATACAAAATCGACCAGATTTATTTAGGTATCTGTTGGATGGAGAAAGTCTCTTTAATCTCACGTGCTAAGAGCTGATCTGACGCGGTAAAATTCACAGTAATTTCATATTGGAAATAGAAACATCAACATGGACGTCTTACCCTATCAAATTAGAGTTTGGAGTCCCGCTGGGATATCCCCTGTCTAAACACGACTTTTTTCGCTTGTGGGACACTATATGAAATTGTTTTAGATTATGTATCATTCCTACCTAAAGGACACGCTGCATATCTAGCTAACAGTGGCCATCCTCTCTGACAATATTAAGCCATCCCTATAGTTTGTCCCCTGGATGTTTTGTGATTCTTGTGGGTATCCAAATAGGTCCTGATGAAGGTGGCCGTACTACTTCCTTCATGCCTCCGAAACGCGCGTCGACCTAATGTTCAGATTTTGTTGAACATAAACATCACACTTGGTCGTGGAGACTTTGCGATCTGTAGTCTCCAGATATATTCTCTTATGAATGATGTAAGAGTCTGGATGAGTTTGTATGATTTTGTGTATTGTTTGGTATTGGTATGTGTAAATGTCCTTTTTTCCGGGATTCATTTGTTCAACAGTACATTGTATGTATTTTTGAATTGTATGTGTGAATCCTGTTGACTTTATATGTACAAAACGTTTTTAAAAAAAGGGAAAAAAAGAAAGAAAATTAATTTTTGGTGATATAAATATCTTGAATATAAAAGAAGCTAAATAAACAACGATGATAAAAGAAATGTTGCTAGTTCTGTTTTTATGACTATTCTGTTGTTGAGCCCTTGCTGAATTCAATTTCATTTTGACAAAAGAAATATAGGTCTTGAGGGAATAGGATTTTTGAACATTGAAGAGACGTTATAATATTTTACGTAATGTTTGGTCTATGACTTGGCAAACATTTTCAGGGCTGAGTTTGTGCACGGGCTCCAAGATCCAAGCCAGATCCTTGACTCCGCTCTCCCGTTAATTTGTTGGCTCGCCCCCTCTAACTGGTTCCTGTCAGCACATTGGACATTTGGTGCTACCCTTAATATAGTGGACACCGATAATGGTCTATTTTGCCATTATGGTAGGCTGCCTCGAAAAAGTGCATCACCAAGTCCTAGTATAAGAGCTAGAGTTTAGGTATTTGAAACTGGTCCTTTTTCAATAGCTGCTAGTCTTCTTACTTGGTCTGAGGACAACATTATGTATGCCTGACTTACTGATGCGCCTCCACGTTCTGAATATTTGGTACTTCCTTTGGTGGGAGCTCTCTCTCTGGCATGATGGAACCTACCCAGGGCATAATGGTGGATATTCATGGCATACTGTGGGAATGATGGAAGTCTGCCTCTTGAAAATTCACCTCCAAGTATAAGAGCATGAATGTAGGCGTTTGTTGGTGGGCCTTGCTCACTGGCAGCAATCTTCTTACCTGGTGCAGTCAGGCATAAAGGTAAAGATCTGCTGAGTTTTTGTGGTCGCCACTGAGGTTACTGGAATATGCCATTTAAATATTTTTGTACTTGAATCGAGATTGTTGCATCCTTTATCCACCCCTTCCAAATAAGAGGCCAGCTGTCCTCATGGGCTCTTATTTAGAGCACAGACATTTCTGTGTCGTGCCATGTTGTGACGCACATGCAGCATATCACTACAAGGCACATTAGTGTTCATGAAGGCATGCTTATGGGACACTGAAACATTCACCATCTTTATTTAGGACAAAGTGGTACTTCCAACACTTACTCCTTCACCTTCGTTTTGTGAATATATTTGAGATCTGTATCTCCATGCCCTCCATTGTATCTCACATCAGCTAAGAACATGTTGCTCACACTCGACATCAAAGATGCTTTTTATTATCTAGAAAAATACCAGGTATCCGTATTTGTCTGAGAAAATTTTTATCACCTGCACCTACATTTAGGCTTATATGCAAGAACAAAGTTGCAGGATGAATTACCCCTTGCATCTTCTGTTGCTATTCCTTGCAGATGACGACTGAAATAAGAAGGATGATGATGTGGGCCATCCCACATGCATTCTTCAAGCAAATACGCTTTTGATACTTCCTTACAAGGCTGTACTCAATTTTTCCTAGAGGTCTTAGAAATCTATTTGCTCGACTAGTGGTGTTTTTTCTGCCTTCCTGGTTTTTATCATCTTGATCTACCCGCAGTAAGAAAGTACTACCGACACAGCATGAAAGTTAGCTTAACTTACCTTTAGAGGGAGACAGGTACTTGTAGTCTGTACTGTCTGTCCTGTTCTCAACACCCTTCTCCCTTGTCTTATGCTATTGGTTAAAACATCACATTGATTGAGTGATTGAGTCCTTTTTAAAAGTAATTGGTGAGGGTACACACTCGCTCAAGGGAAGGCGGCATGACTGCGATTACACTGCTGCCATTCATGTTGGACTTTGTTATAGCTTTTGAAAGTCAGGTTACCTTTGAGTAGATGGTAATCGGAGAACCTCAA
The DNA here is from genome assembly GCF_964204655.1 of Triturus cristatus. NCBI lineage: Eukaryota > Metazoa > Chordata > Amphibia > Caudata > Salamandridae > Triturus > Triturus cristatus. Next base: position 1,054,742,908 of record NC_140593.1, on the reverse strand, counting down.
TTCGACAAGCAGTAGTTGAAGCACCTTTAAGATAACCTTATTCTTCACTCACAAAATAACTTTCAAGATGATTAATTCACCAGACCTTGCAAATAGCAACCTTTGTTCCCTTTCTATGGATTCATGCTTGTCTTCATTCAGATTGGCATCTACAAGTGTTTCTCAATTTGTGTTCAACAGGCTTTGAGGATAAACCTACCATTGCATTTACTACAATTCCCACTGCCAGCCGAGTCATTCAGACAGTAGCCAGCCAAATGACCCCAGGAATGCAAGGACAAACCCTGACCATTCTCCAGCAGGCTACCCCAGTGACCATCGGACAGCATCAGCTTCCTGTACGAGCTGTTATGCAGAATGGGAAGCACGCAGTTCCGACAAACAGCATTTCTGCTGCAAACACCTATGGTAGGTACTGCATGTTCGTTGTCTAACCAACCTATTTTTCCTGCATGCTGTAAAACTCTGCAAATAGTAATGTTCTTCAAAAGATATCATTGTTCTTTAAAGAGCATCTGTAGAGATATGTACAGCGTGGGGTACAAGCTATATTTGATGTCCAAATATCTGCATTTGATTTAAGAGTCTGATGTACATACAAGCTAATGATTTTCATTGAACACTGCTAACGCTAACACGGTTAATTAAAATGTAAACTCCATTTACATATCCATATATTTGTCCCCTCACATAAAATATTCATTTTGATAATGCCAATTCGAATCCATGCTAATTATGTCTTGCATCAAGATACAGAATAGCTCCACATGGTTGTATATACAGGAATCCAAACTGAGAAAGCACCCTATGCTCCTCTGAGTTGCGGATGTTTCACAAAGGTCCCGCTTGAATTGGCTGCTCATCTGCGTAACTAGGAGCTTCATGTCTCTCTGCATAATCTCTGCAGTATACACTGGATCCCCAAAAAATCCATCACACTACAGTTCTTGGATTACCAATAAAGGTTTGTGTTCATTTGTCACAAAGGCACTGGCTTGCTTAGGCCACCTAGGCAACATGGTGTTTTAAGCATAGTTGTTTACTCACCAAATAGTACAATCACATAAACAGAAAATTTAAAAATACATTTTATAATTATGATCCATTTATTTTTTAAGACAATTATTTGAATACTCATAAACAAAAACATGGTACTCCATTTCCAGAATCATCACAGTATCATAACAGCAATACATTACTTATACACTTATGAAAAAAAACAAGCGAAGTGAAAGAGGTTAAATATATATTACGAGAAGCCACAGGTAAAATGACAATATATGATAACAGTCTAAGTTGTCAGTGACTTCCATCCAGTTAATAATGGGGGACCAGGTTTGTGTTAACCGTTTCTTTTCTAGTCTGCATTTAACAATGGTTAATTGCAACCCACGTATATCTGAGAATTGTTTCCATCAAGTAGTCACTAAAGGGGGATTAGGATCTATCAAATTGGTGGGCTACGCAAAGTCTAACAGAGATTATCATAAAAAAGACAATATCTTCAATCTTGCCTGGAATTTACTTGAGTATTACAATAGTATTTATGCAAGCCCAAGCCTGAATAATTATGGAGGTCTAGGGAAGTACGTGACAAAAATATGAGAAGTGTCTGCCATAAATTTTCCACAGCGAAAGCATGCGAAGTTGGGATGACAGCCCATTTGTGTAATATTTTAGGAGTGTAATTGAGATCTTGTAGGACCTTTTAGTGATGTAGTTTGAGTCTAGAGACAGTAACACAGAGATTATTTAATCAAATAGATTCTACAAATGTGGTTAGTATCAACCCGCTTGGATAATTGACCCGACCATCTTTGTGCTAAAATAAATAGATTTTCTGGATAGACTTGATTGAATAATGTGTAGTTTACCAATCTCATCCTTTTGTGGCTGCCTCTGAGCAATACTATACAGGGTGTTTCGGTCAAACACCTGAGGTCTACAAGTTTATTAGAGAAGAAATGTCTATTGTGTATATATTTGATTATATTTTTGACGGGGACAACGTACGGTGATATTGTCAGCAAAATGATGAAAGTGCTGACCCTCACAAAGTTGTCAGATTTTACCAATTCCTTGATAAAATAACCATATGAGAAAGAAGTAAAATCCAGATTATTCCAGAGCCATGTATATTGTGTGATTGGGGTTATAACCATTTTTTCCATAATTTCAAAATTCTGGCTTATACAGATAAGATTGTAAAACAAGTATGTTTATGCTGGGTCGATAAAGCCTGTTCTAGAATCCAAACCAAAGAAAAGTGGATAAAGAGAGAATGTATCACTGTGAAACAAAAACTTTAGAGAAGGCTGCCCAGAAATAAAATCATAAGATGGGGGGTTTCCAACTACCTTTGTCTAATGGGAATTGGAGGAAGCAAAGTGCATTAAAATGGATGCTGGTATTGCCATCTGAACTTACTGCATGACGGTAACATTCCCGTTATCCTAAGCAAATAAGATTTAGGCAATTTAATCATTTTGATTTATTTCACTCTGTCTATGAGGCCTAATGGCAGCTTATTCCAACACTTGAACATCTGTTTAGAGACATACGGATCATAATTCAATGCTATTATATTATGTGTGGCAGGAAAAATCTGCACTTTCAAGTACATTGCCTATGCAACATAGATGTATGACCAAGGACACCTCCATGCCAGGACATAAAGAAAAACACCGTTTGCAACAGCCTATTGCCGTTTGATAGTCTCCACCCAAAGGACCTCCGAGAGAATCTTCCCTATGGCCAATTTCTGAGACTCAGAGAGTAACTGTAGTTCCTTAAAGGATTATGACACACAAGCAGAGAAACTCTCATCCGGAACCTTGCTGTAAAAAACTATCCAACTAGAGTAATCAACAACCGGGAAGCCTTTCTGGAGAGCAACACACGACCAACTGAGGATGTGATGACATGAGTGACCACATTTACTCTGGAAAATCCTGTGCAGCCTGAACATGGCACATCCAAGGTTCGCGTTAAAGAGAATCGCAAATCTGAGGGATCGTCTGGTGCACACCAGACCAAGACCTAGGAAAAACCTGAGGGAGAATACCCTGTGGAATCTCCCTCCGGTTGCTGGACATTACCCTTGCGGGACATGTAATGCTTGCTCATCCACTAAACAAACAAAGACATTGGATCTGGACACCTTCACGTGGACACAGGCAGCACACAAATTGTGATACAAAAAACTGTGTCTATTTAATTATGTGCCCTTGCAAACTTCTCTACATAGGCATAACAACTAGAGCAGTCAAGATCCGGATAGTGGAACACTAAAGCACCATTCGATGCAGATGCACCGCCCACAGGATGTGCAATCACTTCACCAACTCTGAACACTTAGCAGAGGACATCAGGTGGATGGTTCTAGAGGTAAACCACTCATGGAACACCACCATGTTATTCAGGAAGGAACAATGCTGGGTGTTCCGCCTTCAAAAACATAAGAGGGGATTAAATGACGATATCCCTTGGACTGAATTATCGCCTTATTGCAATTTTTTCCTTAGAAATACCCTTAATGGGTAATTCAGTACTAGTGTGGTCAAATGCTCATTTTCCCTTGACTAATATCAAAATCTTTAGCCTGGAATTAAAACCATTTAGATGACTACACTACATGTAACTATAAGATGCAACTAAACATTGGCATGTAAATTGTGATGCCTGCTACTTGCTTAGTTTCAGAGTTTTATATAGCGCGAACTTGGCCCGAAGGTATCTGGTATCGGAGCGCTCTACACAAGCACCAGTTGCATTACACAAGGACACATACATTTTTTTGTTAGTCACAGGGATATTAGGTGATTTACTCAGAATCACAGGATGTTGAGCGTCGTTGCCGAGACTCTAACCCGGTTTCCCAGAGTTGAGGTCGACTGCCCTAGCCGTTAGGCCACCTCCTCTCCCCGTGTTTTATCATCTCAAACTAGTGGTGACATACGCATATGAGCGCGGAGCAATTCTTCGAATTAGTTTTTTTTTTAAAAGAATCCCACTTTGCCTCTTTACATTCATTCTTTTAAATATTTTCAAGAAAGGGAGCAATTTCATCCCTTAATACACATGACTTAACAAGATTTTTCATGGACTGGAAAACACTTGACCATAATCTGTTATCACACTCCCTTACACAACTGTTACACCGTGTAGCCAAATTAGAGCTCACCACTCCAAGATGGCGGTGAGACATGCGCAGCAGCATGGAGGAGTACTCCAGAAGTCGAGCTATAGTGAGAAACCTACATCAAGAGTTCAATTCACCCATGTGGCCGATATACGGACACGTACGGTCAAGGGTAGGTGCTGTGAGGAGCGCACTTAATAAACGTGAGTACATCTGGTTCCTCGCAACTGGAGGCCTAATCGAAGATCAACCTTTTTACCGCAGCCTGCGATAGCAATAACGTTTGCAATCATGCTTGGCCCTGTTTCCTTTTCTTTCTCACCCTCTCACGCCTTTTAAGCCCGCAAAGGTGCGTTTCACCGTACGTGAATCTATCGAGTATAAATTGTGCATCGACTAGGTAAGATGACTCGTTCTAGTCATTTCCAATTGCTACTCAGATCGCTTTTAATATTACTAACACACCACAAAATACAACCAATACTAAAGATTGTAAAGGGGGCATGTGGTGAGCATAATTATGTTATTGAGATGGCGAAGCATAATCAGATATGGGAGTGGCGCAATTACCTTTTTTTGATGATGGCACCTTGTTGATGTCGATAATACTCGTGGGTGGGTGTCTATGTGAATCTATATCTTGTGACTATGCCAGCCCCAGACATATGCAAACTTCACATCAAGGGATCCTTTGATCAAGTCGGACCCCTTATGCTAATAACTATCTAGCAGAGGTATATCATATGTTTGTCTGTTTCCTCTTTTCTCTCTCCTTATTTGTCTAGGTCGAACCAACAGTGATATTAATCACAAGTGGGCAGTACTCTTGTATAGGGGGACTACTTACCTCGAAATCATAGGTAGGGCTGGCTTTCCACCTCCCCACAATATTTTTTTGTTCCTGATGAGGCGCTAAGGATCCTTTTGACCGTTTCTGCATGAAACATGTGGACCTCTTTTAATAGCTACTAGGTGACAATATTACCCATATCATAACACTTACCTTCGGGTTTTTTAATCTGACCGGGGAGTCCTTCTATTAAAGTTGATGTGATATTCCTTAGCCAGTTTATTTCACTTTACACTCACGTTTCACCATCACACTAGCAAACTCGCACTCGTTAAAGGGCGAGAAAAATCAAAAGATCTCCAATAAAGTGACCCTTCAGGGTACCCATAGAGCATTGTAGCCCTGGCCCGACAAGGAGAACCTGCCTAATGATGAACTATGACATCCCCAGGGATGTGTGAGGGCAACAAGAAATGATCTTGTTGGCTGTCCTCTATTATCTGGTTTAGTACCTAGCAGTTTTGTCTCTTTTCTCGTGGCACGCATCTGTGCCTTATAGGGACCAGTTACCCCCCCCCCCCCCCCCCCCTTTTTTTTTAAACATATAGTGTCTTTTGGGCCACAGGTACTGTACCTTTATCAGCGCCTGGTCTCCCTCTCTTCCTTTTGTGATACAAAATTGGCTTACAACCAATTAGCCTTTTTAATTTAATTGTAGGTCCCTAGAAAAGTGGTACTACATGTGCCCAGGACCTGTAAATTGAATGCTACTAGCGGGCCTACAGCACTGATTGTGCCTCCCGCTTAAGTAGTCCTTTAAACATGCCTCAGGCCTGCCGCTGTAGCCAGTGGGTGCAGTTTGAAACTATTTCGACCTGGCAAAATAAACCTTTTGCCAGGCTTAAGCCTTCCTTATTAATACATATAAGTCACCCATAGGCTCCTACGCATCCCAGAGGGCAGGGTGCAGTGTATTTAAAAAGTAGGATATGTATTTTTAATTTGTATATGTCCTGATAGTGAAAAACCCCTAAATTAATTTTTTGCTATTGCAAGGTCTACCCCTCCCATAGGATAACATTGGATTTACCTTATTACAATTTATAAGCTGTAACTTCCAAGCGGGGACAGGTAGATAGATCATTTGGTACCTAAAGAATTGTAATTAAAGCCCTCTCTAATGGTAAAGTCACATTTTTAATCACAATTCTGAAAATGCCACTTTTAGGAAGTTGCCGTTTTCCTGTCCTAACCATTTGATACCCACGGCCTGATCCTGGGTCACATGACTAGGGGCAACTGGGAGTTGGTCTTTGTGTATTGCTCTTGGATAGTGAGAGAAAGGAAAGATAGATGTTGGCAGGATGGGCCATTTGGAGTTGACGAGGGGGGAGTAGCTCTTGCTTACCACAATGCACATCACAAAGGCTCTGCCTGAGCACTTTGACAAAGGGTTTGTCACTAGTCTTTTGTAACCCCCAACAAGTTCGGACCAGGACAGGGAGCAAGAGGGATGCCTGACACCTCTGGGGGGTGGAAACCTCTAGAAGCGTCCTCCTCTTTGAAGTGGACACCAAGTATAAATATTGAACCTCAGACTCCCAACTCTTCAGTTCACTGCTGGACCTGTGGATATTCTGCCATGAAGAAGGGCTGCTGTGAAAGGACTGTCACTCTGCTGGAGTACTGCTCTGAAGGACTGCTGCCCTCTTGCCTGGGTGAGGAGGACTGGACAAGCATCTCTTGAACCCAAGACCCCAGCGTGCCTCCAAGGGCTAGTTGGCTTGCCTCCTGACTAGAGCCTCAGGGACTAAAGGCACCAGTAACCTTGAACCCAGTATTTGGACTCTGCCATCTGTGAGTCCTACCCAGCCAAGTGGGTCCACCCCAGTCCCGGATCCTTGGAAGTAAGCCTAACGGTGCTCTGCCAACTTATCTATGGACCCTGCTAAACTTGTGCATCACCTCTGTGTGAGGATTCTCCCAGAGCAAGGACTCCATATCGAACTGGCAGCTCATGCAAACCTTTCCTGACACAGACCCTCGCATTGCAAACCCATGTCTACGGCACCTCGACGACATCCCAGGACCTCCCATCACAGCACCTCGGAACAGACACATCCTCGGCATGGGACCTCACAGCGCTCCCCAACAAGGATTTAAAGTACTCTTGTTCAGCGGACCTAACTGGGTCCCTGTAGCCAGTCTGTGCTCCATCCCTGTAGGCATGAACTTGTGATTTTGTCCCGGTCCAGCGAAACCAGAAATCCACAGTTTGGGGTTTTGTGCTTTTAGGCACTATTTTCACTAAAATCTCTAAACCTGCATACCTCTTGTTATGCTGATTTAGATTTGTCGTTTGGGTCTTGTTTTATTTATAAAATTCCACTCTTATTTATTTTTCTAAATAGGCGTGGGGTCCTATTTAGGTCTCGCCTGGCGTTGGGGCGCGCATGCGCTCCTCGCCCTGCGAGGGCTATAGTAAACACTCTAAGAAGGGGAACTTTAATACACGCCCATGTGTCTTGACCGTTTCCAATTGGCTTAGGTCGTGATTAATGTTTTTTCCGTGCTTCTGGTTTGCTGGCTGTCACTTTTGTTGACGACCTTACAGTTTTGTGATGCCGCCCATCGTGACAAGCGCATCTGTTTTCACTTAGCTCCAGCGCGATGCAACAAATACAAGCGGCTGAATGAAAACAGATGGCAAGCGCTTTTTAGGTCTCGCCCCTCTGTCCTAATCGTTTCTGATTCACTCATGTCGTGATTGTTTTTATTGTGCTTTTCATTTGCTGGGCGTCATTTTTGTTGACGTCCTTGCTGTTTTTTAAGCCCGCCCATCAGGACAAGCGCACGCCATCTTTAATCACGCTGTGTTCACGCTGTATTAGCATGCGGCAGTCGTCTCAAGAGACAACTGCCGCATGTGAATGCGGCGTGAAGGCAGCATGTCGCGCGTGCAGAGCTCCGGCATGTGTACCTAGCTCTCTCCACACTGAATTCGATTCAATTGCCTGCAGCTATTTCCCTGGAAGCTAAAGCTCTGCAGTCGGAATGCAATAAGGGTGGGTAACAACTTTCCTGTACCCTCCGCTCCAAATAATCTCTTGACCTGCACACCGTCACATGTGATACCCGCATCGGAGGGGGCTGTCCTCCCACATCGCTCTCAGACTGCATGTCGGCTGTGTAATTGGAGCAGTCTCCGTGAACTGTGCACGCAGCTTGTGATAATGTGACAATATGTCGAGTGTGTACTCACACCGCCACAACAGAGATACGTATTCACTTTGCCATCATATGAAGTTAGTGCATTTTCCCCTTTTTTTTCTCCTGCTGTCTCTCGTTTTTCTCACCCTCTGCCTCCTATTTCTCCTCTTTTCTGTTATCGCCCGTTGCCTCCGTCTCAGCCTAAAGGTAAAGGGACGTTAGGAAAAATGAAAACTATTCCGATGTGCTACATTTAGACTCCATTCTCGCCAGGAAGAAGGATGTTGGTTTGTGCATAACACCCATCTTATCTGCATCGTCTCCTGGGTACATAGCTGAGTTTTAGTGCCCATGACAATAACTTATCCATGCATTCCCTGGAGTAAATGTGTAGGGAAAGGGAAACCCGTGTGAGGTCACGGACTCGTAGCCCTGAGGAACAAATGCAGCAATCCTGCGGTTTAGTATTTACATCATTCTTTATGTGACTGGGAAATCCGTATTATAATCTGTCTTCCTCGCTCAGGCAGGCTGTGTGATCCTGGGGAAGTCCCTTTATCACGCTTTGCTTCGGTTCTTTCCCTTTCAACAAACTGAGAGCTCTTCAAAGCGGTGCAACCCTAGAAGCTGCTAAAAGTCTGGACGTTACAGGTGCCATGGGTTGGAATGTGGAACGAACAGACCTGGTATACTCAATCCCGCTTCAGAAGAATGAGCAGTGTGCTCTTCGGCACACGTTCACATGTGGGGCCGCCCGCCTCTGCTTCTCTACCGTGTATCGAGGGTCCGATGAACCCTCCCGGGGTGCTGCATACTTACGGTAGATAATGACTGCAGAGTGGTCCGGAGTGTCACACCCAACCTACCCCTCTCCAAAGCGCTGCACCTCGGCCCCGTGCCTGCTGACAGCTGCTCGGTGCCCGGCTCGATACCCCGAGGGCACCTCGCCAAGTGTGGCACGGGTGAACCCAGCGCGGCTTGCGCAATGATGTCCAGCGGTGTCGAAATCCGGCACAACTTCAAAGGGAGCTACCTTTGAATGCTGCGGACTGTTCAAAATACAGTATCACCAGTTGGGAAGGAGAGGGAATAAGAAGGTGGGAACGTGTCTCTGCCCCCGGGGAGTTTCAGTTTGTATAGCACATATTTTGCTCTCAGTGACTTTCTGGGCGCTGTGGGGCACTTCCAGGGTTAATCTATTCCAACAGGATTTCCATCAATTACCCACCCCAGCGGGATTTAAAGAGCAGTGTTAGCTTGTATTATCAGATTATGCTAATGAGATGAATGTCGTTCCCGTGGACAGCTGGGTCAGTCTTGAGCTGCTGTGGCGAGACTGTTCGGTGTACTATAACCCTGAGCTGGAGGTACGTCGGTGGTTGAGCGCCTGCTGCAGAGATCTAAGTGCAATCTGCATATTAAGGGCATGGCCCCCCCAACAACCCCATCGCAGCGTTTCGTTAAATGGGCACTATGCAAGTACAACAAGATAAGCGCTATGGAGCTTTTCAGGTCTGGGAAAGAAGGACTACATTTATCACCATCTTGCGGCAGTTCAAAAGTGAGCAAAAGTGATGCACAATAGAGCAGAATGTCATTAAGGATTTACTTTTAGTGTATTTTTTTGGGGGTGGCGCAGTGTTCACTTCAAGGGCACCGCGCTTTCTGTTTGTTTATAACAAAAGAAGAAAGTTTTTTAACCCCCTCTGACTAAAGTTTCCAGAAGGGCCTCATGGGCGTGCGGTGCGCGGGTCATGTTACAGGCTGCCACATGTGGGGACTCAGTCAAACATGGCCGACACCTGGACTGGCTTCAGATTCCAACAGGGCCTGGCTCCTCGCATGGAGAGATTTGCACCCGATCTTGTGGTAGGTTTCTGCGGGCTCTTTGATCAGACTCTCGTAGGTGCCTAGTACCCCCCAGCACACCCCAAGTTCAGCTGGATGTATTCCCACAGTGCTCACATGCTCTCCTTCGTGAAGAGCCCTCAGGCTACACGCCAGAGTTAAGTAAACCAGCCTTTCCCCCCAGGGACCTCCGGTAAGCATGTGACCCACCTCCAGGAGTACACCCCTCCACGGACAGCTAAGTGTGGTGTCCACCTGTCCCATCTCCTCTTTCCAGGAGTTCCTCTGCGTCAATGGTTTGCAGGACACATGGTGTAACAGAAGGGGCATTATTTACAGCTTCTGGTGGACCGTTCTCGTCCCTCCCTCTATCTCTTACTCTCTACCCTTTCGTCTCTTAACCACACTTTGCTTCTTGCTACCCCGGTGTACCTTGCTCCTTACACCCCCTCTCTTACCCTCTACCTCTTTATTGCTCTCCATCCTAGTGGCTTTTGCACCCTACCCGCTGTCTCATACTATCTAGCCCTATCTTTTGCTCTCTACCCTGTCTCTTGCTGTCTACCCTCTCTTTTTCCTTTAGCACTCTCTAATCCCCCTACTCCTCAGTCTCCTGCTCCCTGCCTCACTATCACTTACGCCATACAATACTGTCTCTTGATTCCGTCCTCTTTTCTTTCTCCCTCCTCACAGCGCTGTCATAAGTAAATAGGTTTTGTGTAACCATGGGTGTATATTTATCGGGGGGGGGGGGCATGGCATGACTGTTCGTTGTCAGTGCTCTTGTTGGCTGCGAAGGGGAGCAGCATCAGCTCTCTGGATCCTCAGTAATTGCTCTTTAGGCCCCCTACTGAGGGAAGCAAGCAGAGCATAGTGTTGCCTGTGGCGGCGGAGCGGTGCTTATGATGCCGTTCACTTCCTCATTTCTCCACGGATTGATACCTGCTCATCGAGCATGCTTGGTGCGATCTACATTGTGCATATTGGGTAAGTAAGTCCCCCTAGCCCGCCCCCCTTCTATATTGGTGGCTGTGACTGTGAAGGCTTGCTCACTAACTGGGGGGAAAAACCTGCCCTGCCTCTTCTTAGTGCTCCGCTATTCACTCTGATGGGTGGCTACTGATTACCAGACATTGTCATTCTTTCATTCTTCTTCCCACAAAATGGTGGATGGCCCTACAATATTGAGAAACTAACAAAGGACTGGTTCTAACACAGCCTATGAGACAGAAGAAGGGCTGGTGCAACCTGCTCCACACTTAACTATGATTGTTCCGAATTTTCCTTTAACTACTAGGATCCTGCATGGGTGTGTTTCCTCGTGCCAAGCTTCCAATGTACTCCCTTCAGTTTTGTTTGACTAAGCATTGGGACTAGTTGTTAAATGCCAAAATCTTTTTCATTCTTGGTCCCATCCTTGAACAGTTTCCAAGTCTTTTGTTAGAATTATTTTTCGACCTGCTCTGTCAACAGTTCTCTTACAAACAAATCTTCAAAGTTCAGTTGGGGGATCTCACTGCAGGGAACTCTCCCTCACGGCCATATGGTACTGATATGATATGCCCCTTCACTTAAGCACTATGGTATTGATAAGTCTTTTTTTTTTTTTTTTTTTTTTTTTTTTTTAGCACTGAAAGCCTTCCTAACAATGGTGACATGCACACTGATATAGAAAACAAGGGGTCAACCTTCCCCATCTCAGCAGGCTGGCACTGAAGCTGTGGGGATCAGCACCTACGCTCAGAATACTTCTGATGGTCTCCAAATTTCAGGTTTTGGCAACAACAGAGCACACTGACTGAACAGGCATCTTTAACACCTTGAAGTCCTCGATTCCACTTTTGAGGCTTACCGCTACACAGCCATGACTCTATTGTCTAACCGCCTGAGAAGCTCCCCTGTACCAGAAAAAGTCATCAGAAACCACACCATCACCTGCATTCCACCATCACCAGCCGAGTCTTTTCTCAGAGGCTCTGGTCAGGACCCCTCTGCATACCACCTTGCCCCATATGAGGATACAATGCTCACAAGATAAAACCCTTGGCATAATTACAATATGGACCTTCCAAACAGCCCATCTTTGAAGCATTATTTAGTCTCACTATACATGCCTTATGGTACAATAATGTATCACTCGATCTTGCTGTGAGTGACAGACCACCACAAAGTTAAATTCCATGTAGTGGAAGAGGAGAATAAATTTCTCTTGAGATCCTATCTAAAACAGGGTGTTTAGTACAGTTCTTGCAAATGTTCAAACGTATGTTCAGATGTTCTACTGAAAACTTCTAGAATCCAGTCAAGTCACAGGTGGTCATCCCTAGGGAGTAGAGTAAACGCAAAGCTGCTCCCAAAGACCAAATCTTTGTTCACAGATAGGTTGCACTGATTCACAAGTAGTCCACACAGCTTGAAAAAGAGCATTACTGTAGGGCACTGGAGATACCCCTCCACCTCATACGAAAAGCAAGAACATTGATATTGCGAGCAAGAGAGTATCTGTAGGGGCTGCCAGGTAACGGTGAATGTACAACACTGTGGGGTTTCAGTCCTGGTATGAAAGAAAGGAGGGAGCAAATTGATTTTTCCAGACACATACAAAAGTAGGGGAAAGAAATTGTCCAGTATGGAAAGTAAATACTAATGCATATATCAACTGCACTATCAGCGTCGCTTTTGCTGCCTTCCAGGAGACTAAAACAAGCATCCTGTTATGTCGTTGCACATTGCTTAGTGTCTAGCTTCTGACCTGAGGTGAAGCAGCAGCTCATCTGCTTTCCTTTTGACGTTGACCACAGCTTTGGGCAACAAATAAATCACTCTGAAGGTCCAGTGTATCAGTCCATTCAGGAGGGTTGAATATTAAAGTCGTAAACTGCAGGGTGGTTCCACAGCAACAACTGCAATAAGTCTAAGGATTCCAAACCAAGAGCACCTCTACCTCCAAACAATGATCTTCCGTGCATTTCCCTCAACCACTCAACACCACTAGTGGCATAGTGTTACACCTTCAGTGTAAGGATATAATCTCACACAAGTGGTTGCTCTCAATCATTGCCCCAGAATACTGCTTTGCATTCCACACACACATAATATACTACACCTCCAGCAGAAAACTGCCAAAACCACCAACGGACGCCTATAGATGTGCTCCTCAATCAGTACATCAGGTCAGACTTTGCACTGTTTCGTGGACTACATTGGTATCCTCAACCTCGGGGATACCTGCTTCCACTTGCTTATCCACCCAGCTCATACCAGTTTCTCAGGCTCGTAGTAAATGGAGTTCATTATCAATTCAGAATGTCACAACAACCCCTCAAGGGTTTAACAGTTGCCAAGTAGTTGTAGCAGTGCATCTGCGTTGCATCGGCATTCAGGTCTATCCATACCTGGACAGATGGCTGCTAAAAAGCCGCATCCTACTGAAATGCCTTGCTCTCATTCAACAGTATATAGAGAAATGGGGATAGCCCTTATAAATCTAAAGGAACCTGGGCACCTCACTATTATCAGCCAGGGTTCTCTATAGAGATTAATCTGTACCATTTGTCAGCTCAGCAATAGAGATTATTTCACTACTGGAGAATACCGTTAGTTAACTGCAAATTTGCTAAATGTATTTGATTTCTTCCTAATAGGATAATTACATCATTATATATACACATCAGACATTGGACAAGGACATCAAAATGATAGCAAACAAGGCATAACATAAAGTACTTAAGTCCTCGTCATAATATATAGACAGCAAAAACCTCTTGTGTGTTCATTCGCTATGTATGTCTCTTAAAGGATTTTCATAAAATTAAGTGTTCCCCACCCCTCCCCCCTTTATGGTCCTCTCTCAAACCATCCAGTCATTATCATCATCCACTGGGCTTCTGAGTTTCCTTTAGAAGTTCAGTCATTGTCCACGGTGATTGCAGATGTGCAAGCTAGGATATCCCATATATTTCAAGAAAGTTGACGTGCTTCAGCCCTCCTCTTTCGCTCACATTTAACAAGACATCTCACGCTTCTAGGCATCACCAGCAGTAGGACAGGCTAGAACCTCACCTGCAGCGCCAGGATACCCTCCATGGTGCCAGTGCACTTTACGAATTCACATAACATTGGGGTTCACAGACAATGCCAAAAAATGTCACCTTTGCCCCCACAAATGGAATAGTTCTTAAGCTAAACTCAATACAGTGAGAGCCAAAGCCTACCGCAGCAACGAGAGAGTGATGAGTATTTTAGAAGTGATTTATCCTTTATCAGACTTGGCCTCTTCTGATATAATGATAATGAAATCATTGGGAATTAAAGTATTTTGAATTGCACCAGTTCATAAGGTCCAATGTAAAATGTACCCCATGTAACAAAACCGCAAGTCACCATCAACACAGTTGTCTCCCTTATGTAGTAGGAAGCATGCATGGCACAGGTCAAAATTCAGAGCCAAAGGTCTCTATAGCAACACCAATTGCACATCAGTGTACTGGAACTAATGGCGAATCAGATAGTGCAGCAAGCATTTTCTTAATTTGTGAAACCAGAATAATCTCATTTTTAATGGCAGTATAACCTAGTACTCAAAAAACAACAACAAGGGGGACCACAATCACCTGTCCATGCTAGCAGAGGCAATTTGGCAGTGGGTCATATGACAACAAGCTCTTCCTCCTAGCAGAATACCTCCCAGGAGTGGACAACAACTTTGCAGGCGCGTTTACAAAAATATGAATAAGAAATAAACAACCAGATGCTGCAAAAATATTTTTACCGATAGGGAACCCAATAGTAGATCGATTTGCCACACTGAAAACCAACAATACCAAAGCTTTGCTTCCAGGTACCCACAGTCAATGCGCAATGGATCAGTTGGCCAAAGATATTAGCTTGGGGTTTACACCCACTACCCCTCATTCCATACTTAAAATTGAAGTTTTGTCAAGCACCAATGAAGGGAATTGTCCTAATCTACAATACAACTTATCATTTGTTACTTGTTGCATGTACAAAAGGCAGGACTAGCCTGTTCGCTCATAAGGGTACAACTAGCGACTGTAGCTGCCTACCCGCAAAACGGGGAACATCTTTCTATGTTCAAAATCCTGTTTTTTAAACCCTTCATCAAAGGCTTCAAAAAGGTTATCCCACCTTGATCCTAACAAGTCCCTTCATGCACCTTTAATGTTGGTCTAATACAGCTTATGGAGCCTCCATTCAACCTGGGACATGGTTTTCCATTACAGTACCTCTTATCAAAAGTGGCCTTCCCGTTTACAATTACTTTATTCCGCAGTGTTAGTGAATTGCAAGCATTAACCTGAATGTACATGTTTTTTATAATCACTAGAAAAGCTGAAACAATGTGAATTCTTGTAGTGACAGCGAAAATGCTTAGAGCATATTAGAAACAAATCAGACCTGGATACTGACCTGATTTCCATCTGTCTTTGATGCTTGCAGTACTCCTACACTGTGGTACTACTTTACGGAGATGTGTACTGCTTTAGGGAGATGGGTATTGCTTTATAATCTGTGCACAGCTATTTATCTACAGCTGCACAAGCTGTTGTAATGAAAAACATAACTTTACTTGCCTGTAACAATTAGATTGTAGTTCTATAGATTGGCAAAAGCCTACACAACCACCTTAATTGAAACTCAGATCACTTTTTTGCTATGCGTTCTTCTACCAGTACACACAGACTTTACTGCTTCGTATCGCTGTATATACTTACACATAGGGAAAAACCCAATCCAAGTTGGAGTCTGTGTCCCTTTGCATTAGGTTATGCTATTTATTTTTCTAAAACGCTCAATTTACCTAGAAGGCATCTTGGCGCTAGCTGAGAGGAGCTACGTTTTCAAGGCCTTCCTAAAGGCCAAGAGATTTGGCATGATTTTGATATAAAATGGAAGAGCATTCAAGGCTTTGGCAGCTCCCAGCACAAAACCTCTGCCGCCCCAGGACATGAGATGAAACCTAGGCAGTGCCAGCAGTTTGGCAGAGGCTGATCAAAGTGACCTACCTAGAGTGTACCAATTAAAACTCTTCTTAATAAAGTAAGGACCTTGGCCTTGCAGTGCTTTGTAAGTAATACAACGCGCCTTAAACATAATCCTGTGTCTGACCGGAAGCCAGTGAAGTTGCCTAACATACTTCGAAACCGACTGATGTATGGGAATTTTATTCAATAACCTGGCCGCTGCATTTTGCAGAGTTTGTAGCTTGTTAATAAAATGCTGATGTACATTGAGATTCAGTCCATTTCAGTAATAAATCTTTGACATAATCAGGGAGGTTACTGTCAATTTCTGCAAATGAACTGGAGTAAAAGGGTGAATCTAATTGGTGAGCCTAAGCGTGTAAAAAGCCGCCGAAGTGACTGTGTTGGCCAGATCGGAATAGGTCATCTTGTCTTTAATCAAGACTCCCAGATTCCCGACTGATCTGCCTGGAGTAAGAGGTGAGCCTAGATTAGATGGGCAAAAAGAGGGTTTTGTCCCAAAGATCAAAACCTCAGTCTTACCCGGATTGAGTTTTAGGCAGTTCATGGACCTCCACTGACTGACAGCCTGCTTACATTCACAGAATCTCAAACCATTCCCTGACTCCCCAGGAGCCAAGGAGATGACTATTTGCGTATCGTCTGCATAGGAAGTCAGGAGAAACCATAAGATCTAAAAGTTCAGCCAAAGGTGTAAAATATACATTCACAAATTTCCTGCTCTGTCAGAACCCCTGGGGGGGGACCCCACAAGGAAGAGAGTAGGAGGAAGAGGTAAACTCGCCCAGTCAGACAGACTGCTTCTGATCCCTCAGAAAGGAATTCAACAACTTCCACGCTGTTCCGGACACCACCATCCTGCCCAAGCGATTCATCAGCAACCCATGGTTAAACGTAGCCTGGACATGTTCGACCACTTGCTTATTCAGCCCCTTTTCAATCAGCTTAGCTGGCAGAGGGAGACAGGAAATTGGATGCTAGGTGCCTGCAGGTCAAGAGATGGTTTCTTAAAGGTAGAATCGAGGCCCTTTTCCACATTAAGGGAAAGAGGCCCAGCCCACACATCAGCTAAAAAATATCATTCAGTTTAGTTGCAATAGTCTCAGCTGCTAGACTAGCTACCCATGCCGAAGAGGGATCTCATGGCGATAGGTCTTACCTGTGGAATTCTGGGTTTGGAAGCCTGCTCTATTTCCACCTTTATTGAAGCAACATTTTTTTAATCTTTGTCGTGAAGGATAGAAGGTGCCTCCTCTGGTAGAGTCCCAATCACCTCTACCTCGTCAGTAATCTCCTTTGGGGGGACCTTGATAATGGCGAGTGTCCCCTGCCTCGCCTCGCCCTGTTAAAAAGGGCTGCGTGAAAAACCCTTTTTATGCTAGGTTGAGCCTTGTTTAAAGACGTAAAAGTGCCTACATACTTCGAGACGTCTTTGACAAACTTATCTCCGAAAAGATTACCCTCCGCTAAGGGACCTGGTTCAGCCGAAGCCAGTTCTGTTAAATTGGAGTCCATTCTCATGAGTAGAGATTTTTTCGTTCTGTGGAAATGGCGCAATTCGCATTCCCCAGAAGACATATTGCTCGTTGCGTCTAGCCCGCTAGGATATCTGGGTCCACTGGGGTAGACAACTCTTTGGCCGCTAGGGCCATTTCCAATGTTCTGCCACTATAATGTCTGGTCTAGGGCACTCTGACCACAGTCGGTTACAGATCTCTTTGTCGAATCCTTTCCTGAGGTTCTTATGCAGGTAATCCGCTACCTCGGGCGCTGGAGTCTGATGAGTGTGGGTGTATAATATCCACCGGATTAAACGTGAATGGAGTGGTTGGTTTGTGGGGTGCCGAATCAGGCACTAGATTTACTGTGTTCTTCCCCTTTTTCTTTTTAGGTGGTTCGCCATCCTCTGACTTGGTAGAGTCCGTGTCAGTAGTGTCCGTGTCGATATACACTTTCTGCCTATGCTTCGCCTTTTCACCACCGGTGGGAGCTGGCGTAGAATAACCATGCTTGTCCAAGGGGCCTTAGGGTAAATTAACTAAGGCATCTGCATGAGGCCACGCTAGTGGTTTGGCCTTGTCTTTACTGTAGCCAGAGGCATTGGTTCGAGGTTCAAGGGCAGGAGGTGTGAGAAAGTGCCATCTTTCTTGCATGGCATACCCCCACTTTTTGCTGAATTGCTGAATGTACTTTGAGTGTGCCCTGGGCTCCTGCCAATCAGGTGCTCAGGGCCTATGTTACTTCCCTAAAAACTGTGCTGAAACCTAAACCCAAATTGGCAAACCCTGGCCACATGTCAGCCACTGGTAAATGGTACACTAGGTACCCAGGGAAGGCCCCTAAGAGCTGCAGCAATTATTGTGCCACCCTTAGAGGCCCTGTACCCTGACACAAACACACTGCCCTTGCAGGCTGAGTGTCTGGGTATAGAATAAAACAGAGTCTCGACATGGCACACATCCCTGTGTGCCATGCCCACAACACACACTGCCCTGGCATACATCAGCCACCCCTCTAGCTGGGTGCCCTATGCCAGTGTTTTGGGTACAGGAGCATGAACCCTGTGCCCCATTAGTACCCAGGTTCATTCCTGGACACTGTAAGTGCAGTGCTGCCATTTAAGAGTATATGATGCTGGGAGATAGTCAACACGAACTCCACCATGATGGCTCCACTGAAGACTGAGAAATTTGGTATCAAACTTCTCAGCACATTAAACCCGCACTGATGCCAGTGCAGGATTTAATGTACAATACACGACAGAGGGCATGTTAGAGATGCCCCCTGAACCTAAACTACAATCCACGTCTTGTCTGAGGGGCTGCCTAGGCTGCCACACAGCAGACATGTTGCTGGACCCCTGGGTAGAGAGCCGTCCGCACTCCTGGCCCTGCAACAATGAACATCCTGGGCGAAGTGCTGGGTCTCCTCCCCCAGGATGGGCAGGTGAAGCTTCAAAGGCATGCCGCCTTTGTGAGCTTCTCCAGGCCACTTGCTGTACTCAGCAACTGGCCGCTACTGGTTCTAAACCCCCACTCTGGCGGGAAGACTGGCCGGAAACCCCAAGGAAGGACAGGGGGTGTGCCAGCCTCTGCCAACCCCTCCCCTCAGGTGGGGGAGGCGAGGTGAAGCACATCTCCGGGCTCTCGCCATCTTGAAGATGGGGAGCCCTGCCCAATTAGCACTAGGCCACTGCCCCCCTCCCACAGGAGAGTGGAAGGATAGGGTGTGTACCCACCCCAGGGCAGGGACCCAGTGGTCCCTGCCCTTTACCTACCTGTAACGCCCCTAAATTTAGTATTTAGGGGCACCCTGAACCTTCCTTCCTTAGATCCAGATTCTGAAACGGCAAAGAAGAGCAAGAAGCAAGAAGACCTGCCGTGCAGCTGCTAACAAGAGGAAGACACCGATTGCTTTGGCCCTAGCCCTACCAGCCTGTCGACCCTCGAACCTGCTCCTGCTAAATCCCGGCAACTCCCCTGGCCAGCAACTTCACAAACCCCGGAGGACCTGGCTACCTTGTGACTCTAAGCATCTGGGACTCCCACAAGCAGTAGTACTGTTCAAAGCAAGTAACTGACCCCTGGCATCAGCCAGGAACCACGAACCCTGCACACTGTCCACCCGCCAAGCCTGGCCTGTGCTGGATTGGACAAAGACCATGAGAACGTCCCCCTGGCGACTGTGACCCCGAATCCAGCACCCAAGGACCCACCTCGACGCTCCTGACTAAACCTGTAGCCTCAGAACCAGGGACCCCCCCAAACGCAATCAACAGAGGATAAGATTTCCCGACGCCAAAAGGCATCCCGGCCCCCTGTGCCTAACTCCTGGATACCTACCTATCCTCCAACTACCCAACTTACCTCTCGAAGTGGTGGTCGCACCTGAAGAATCTTTGTCCCGAGCTTGCAGCCTTTGTTCATTCTTGATCTTTGTCATTGCAATCCATTGAGCGCCCAACGGCTCAAAAGCACCCAACAGCCTGAGTGGCCCTGGCAGTGTAACTTCTACTCTAACTTACTTCCCCATTTGCCCTTAGCAAGTGACCAGGAGCCCAGCTCCCACAGCCGCGTGGCCTGCTAGCCAGCAGCCACCAACCACGGGCCCCCTGCCTCCCATAGGATAACATTGGGCCTACCTCACTCTGCACCCGGCTGGCCATGTGCCGCTGGGGGTGTAACAACTGTATGGAAACAGGTTCTGCGCACACGTTTAAAAGTAAACACAGTGTGGTGGGACCGAAGGGTAAGGTCGAAAGTACGAAGGAGGTCTACACCAAAAATGTCTTTGTAGATTTAATCGTGCGTATCATCAAATGAAAAGGGAACATGAGAACAACCAGCCGACACGTGTTTCGTCAACGGGAAACAACCCGTGACTCTTCAGGGCTGGGAAGGACTCAAAGAGAACAAATAAACATACAAATAATAAATAAACGATAAAGCAAACAAGAACGGTCAAAGGCGGGGGAACAGGAAGTGGATGTCCTTCTGTAAAAAGAAACAAGGAACGCAAAAAGAATGGCAAAGTGAGAGAGTACAAAAAGGTCCGTAAAGTGGTACATGAGGAACATAACGCGCGGCAACTATTGTGGAGGGGCCAAATCATAGTTGTCAGGCAACAGTCGGGTCATGTAGGGGTAACAATAGTACCACACGCATGGAAGGTAATGCAAAGAGGACTAAAATGCAACACAGTACGTAAAGGTTATCTAACATAATATAAATTAAATCACAGTGTGTCACAACAGTGAGATTTGCCATTCAAAAAATGTGGAGAGGGAT